>NW_025814845.1:5615000-6987500 GCF_022079265.1 Lynx rufus
CAAAACCCACACTGTGCCAGTGTTGGCACACGCACCAATGGGCAGAACTGAGCCCGGTTTCAAAGAGTATGTGATAGTGCTCTCTGACTCTTCCCCTGCATTGTCCTTCCTTTCTCTAAAAACATTTATCAGCCAAACTCCGTGGCTCACAGATCAGTTGCTAACAATTCCTAAATCTGAACTCTAGCTCAGATGCTGCTTTGGACTCCAAGACCATTGTTTCTGCCTTTGTACTGGTTAGACCTACACTTTCTCTCAGATTCCATGAGCACCAGACAATACTCACTTTTAAACCTTTAAATAAACCATTTCGTCATATCTCTTCTCCACCTCCGTCATACAAGAGGTATGGCATGATAACCTGTGGATGGTCATATCAGCAACCGTTTCATTTTCAAACAAGGCAGGGATTCTAAATGCCCCTATCTTCTTTGTGTTAAATTAAGTTGACCATGTGTCCCCTCCAAAAGGTCTCAAATCTGTATTTCCCTGATGATGAATGGTGTTGAGCATCTTTTCCTGTGTCTGTTGGCCATCTGGATGTCTTCTTTGGAAAAGTGTCTATTCATGTCTCCTGCCCATTGTTTCCCTGGATTATTTGTGTTTTTGGGTGTTGAGTTTGGTAAGTTCTTTATAGATTTTGGATACTAACTCTTTATTTGATATGTCATTTGCAAATATCTTCTCCCATTCCGTCGGTGCTTTTGAGTTTTGTTGACCACCTCACACTGGTCTGAGTGGCTAAAATTAACAACTCAGGAAACAATATATGTGGGCAAGGGTGTGGAGAAATGGGAACCCTCTTGCTCTGTTGGTGGGAGTGCAAACTGATGTAGCCATTCTGGAAAACAGTGTGGAGGTTCCTTACAAAATTAAAAATAGAATTACCCTACGACCCAGCAATAGCACTACTAGGAATTTATCCAAAGGATACAGGAGTGCAGATTCGTAGGGGCATATGTACCCCAGTGTTTTTAGCAGTGCTATCAACAATAGCCAAATTATGGACAAAGCCTAAATGTCCATCAACTGATGAATGGATAAAGAATGGTTTATATGTACAATGGAATACTACTTGGCAATGAGAAAGAATGAAATCTGGCCATTTGTAGCAACATGGATGGAACTGGAGGGTGTTATGCTAAATGAAATAAGTCATACAGAGAAAGACAGATACCATATGTCTTTACTCTTGTGTGGATCTTGAGAAACTTAACAGAAGACCGTGGGGGAGGGGAAGGAAAAAAAAAAGAGGGAGAGAGCCAAACCATAAGAGACTCTTAAAAACTGAGAATAAACTGAGGGTTGATGGGGGGTGGGAGGGAGGGGAAAGTGGGTGATGGGCATTGAAGAGGGCACCTGTTGGGATGAGCTCAAGGTGTCGTATGGAAAGCAATCTGACAATAAATTTCACATTAACAAAATAAACATTATCACTTAGGATATCATCTTGAAAAAAAAGTGAAATAAGTCAATCAGAGAAAGACAGATATCATCTGTTTTCATTCATATGTGGAATTTGAGAAACTTAACAGAAGACCATAAGGGAAGGAAAGGGGAAGAAAACAGTTTCAGAGAGAGAGGCAAACCATAAGAGACTCTTGAATACAGAGAACAAACTGAGGGTTGATGGGGGGAGAGGGGAAAATGGATGATGGGCATTGAGGAGGACACTTGTTGGGAGAAGCACCGGGTATTGTATATAAACAATGAATCACGAGAATCTAATCCAGAAGCCAAGAGCACACTGTAAACTCTGTATGTTAGCTAACTTGACAATAAATTATATTTAAAAATATCTCCAATCTGTCCCTTTGGCATTATGTTTTTTTTCCAAAGTTTAACCTCCTTTTTTCATACCAGGGTTAGTGATGTAATTACCAGGCAATGTATGCTCCCAGGTTTTTCCACTACAGTCTAGTGGATGGGACCCAAATGTATTTGAGGATAAAAGGAAAGTACCCATGTATTTAACTGTGTACTCTAAGTAAGAAAAGTGTACTAGGAATGGTTAGAACCAGGATGAGGGCACAGGCCTCTGCCTCTGCTGACTTCAGACAACTTGGGATCCAACCACTGGCAGTTCTAGCTTCTTGGGGTCCCATCTTTGTGGTTCTGGTGAAGAGAGCTTCATTTTCCCCATTGCTGGGTCTACACAGGAGAAGGATGTGGATGGCCCATCGCTTGACCACTGGGCCCAGTGGGTCAGTGCACTGTAAATGTCTTTGTCTGAGCCAAGTTACCCATTCTTTGGACAAAGTAAGGGAAGGGATGATATGACCATCAGAACCAATTAAGAGTGGAGCCAGGCTTTTCCTAGAAGAAAGAGGGCTGAGCCAACAAAAGTAACTTATTTACTCCTGAGGTCGACTTTCTTTTTCTCCTGGGTAAGGCCAACATGCTACTCTGGTTTGTAAACCAGAAGTTTTCCCCGTTGTGCCTCCAGATGAAAGTGCCAACTCGTTTGCTCTCAAATAAACCTGGTGCCATTTTTCTTTTAAGTCTTTTCTGCGGCCACTGTCTTCCTATTCCTATACTGCACATGCTTCAGGAAAAAATAAATAAATAAAAGGAAAAAAAAGAAAAAAACACAAAATACAGACACGCAGAACCTTACTACAGTGTACTTTCTCCGTGGCGGCTTCGTTGTTTACACCTCTGCTGGTTCTCTGTCTAGACTGCTCGCCGCCTCTTCCTGCCATTTCTGTCACTCTGAGGAATTCCTAACAATTCGTCCAGTTCCAAGGAAAATATTAACTTTTTTGTGTTATGTTAAGGAAAGCAATTACTATGAATTTCCTCATTAGCATCCATAAATGCTCTGTGTATACCTTGTTTAGAGTACTATTATTAGCATCAACAGGAAGTATAGACACATATATGTGAATATACATATAAACATACGTATAAATATATTAACATCCTTAGTCACTAAATATATTATATTAATAGTGTGTTATACTGTGTAAAAATGGTGTTATATATTTATGCATCTAGCTTTCCTATATATTCATATATTATATGTTTCATAAGTAGAAGATAAAAGCATGTCCAAAAGGTAGATCATATCCCCACTACATGTGACCCTGAGCAAGCTGTTTGCCACGTGGAACCTCCCTTTCTTTATAATAGCGCGAGTGATAATAATACCTACTTGCCAGGATGAGTGTTAGGGCAGTTAAATGGCACCTCTCTCCTTCTGGCTGCTGTTCTTTCTGCTTCCTTGGGTTTTCCCCGGCCTCGCTAGCCATTCTTTCTCCAGCCCCCTTTGCTGGCTTCCCTCTCTTTGATTCAAACCAGAAGTTCGTCCACACCTTCAGAGCTTGACTCCAAATGTTCTTCTTTTTCCTTTGTATTTTCTCACTATAAGAGCTCACCTGGTGTCATATTTCTAAAGATGGCTGTATGACACTACATTCAAATCTGTTTCACTAGCCATGAACTTGTCACTACGCTCCCAATCTGTGTGTTCTAGTGGATTCCTGATACCCATGTCAAACTCTCCAGTTCCAAAACAAAACTCTCGTTTTCTCTATCAACCCAGTCTCGTTCCCACTGCCGGTCACGGCACCATCTTCCATGAAGCTGCTCAAAACAAAACCATGGGGCAAGCTTTGATCCCTCTCTTCCTTTCACATCCAAGCCACCATCAAGTTCTGCAGGCCAGACATCCAAATGGATCCCACGTCGACAAATGCTCCCGGTCTCCAACATCGCCAATATGTTGGTGTGCTCATCATTGCCACCAGGATTTCTAAAATCAAATCTGGACTGTTTTCGTCATTCCTCACCAGCTATCCCTGAACAACCCTCCATTATGGTTAGATTGAGTTTATAAAATGTAAGGATGTTTTCATCACCCTTTTGCCTAAAACCTTCTAAGAGCTTCCCATTACACTCTGAATAGCATCCAATTGTTTACCATGAGTGATAGGCACCTGTCAAGTTTCCTACGTCTCTGCTCAGCTAAACACGCAGCCTACATTCCTTGCATGTTCAAAGTAACAGCAGTAAAAGACAGTGCTGGAAAAATCATCTGACAAGATTTGAATCCCGACTCTGCCACATACTAATGTGGGTAACTTAGGGGCTATTTCCTTGCCTCAATTTCCTCAAATGTAAAATGGGAATAAAAATAATGGTGTTTGCTGCAGAGGGTTGTTTTCAGCAGTAAGTGGGTTAGTGTGCATTAAATGTCTAGATCAATCCCTGGGACATGGTAAGTGCCATAAAAATGCATGCAGTTAATAATCAAGCTCCAGCTTCTTGTCTTGAACACTCGATGAAATTGGGGACATTTTCTGGTTTAGTGCTATTTTTCCGGCATCTGGACCCTGGTCTAGCACATAGAAGAGGTTCAATAAATATTTATTGGATAGTTGGTACAACTATCCATACCTATACCAATGGATAGGTATGCATGAAGTGTATTATCTTCAGTAAGGGTACCAATTTTAAAATTTTCAATTGTTACCACCACTTTGAACTTGTTGAAGCCAAGACAGAGCAAGTGGGTTATTCTAAAGGGCATTTATTAAGCTCTGGGATCCATACCAAGCACTTTACATAGACTACCCTCAGTAATTTTCATGACAGTCATGTGAGATAAATTATATGTACATTTTTACAGATAAAGAAATTCGAATTAAGTAAAGTTGTAGGACCTTCATAAGGTCGTAGGATTAGTAAATGGTTGGGGGGGGCCTGGGTGGCTCAGTCAGTTAAGCATCTGACTCTTGATTTTGGCTCAGGTCACGATCTCACAATCGTGAGATCGTGCCCTGCATCGAGCCCCCCATTGGGCTCCAAGTGGAGCCTGCTTGAAAATCTCCCTCTCTATCCTTCTGCCCCTTCCCCACTTGCTTGCTCTCTTGTATGTGGACTTTCTCTTTTCTCTCTCTCTCTCTCAAAAAAATTAATAAGTGGTACAACAAAGACTTTAGTGCTCTAAAACTATTATTGTTCCCTCTGCTCCCCATGTTAACATTTCATCTTTCTGAAGCACAATGCATACCACAGACGAAACTCCTAATAAATGTTTGTGGAGGGAATTGCACATTAGTTGACCATAACAGATCGATGTTGTTGAAAGAAACATTTCAGAATTAAAGTTGCGGAGGTGTGTATATATATATATATATATATGAAATAAAATCATTTCGTGAGATTGATCATTATTCTGATCTGTGCAAGTGCTAAAACTTCTCGGCATTCAGAGATAAATATCAAATGTATTTTTGCACCATGGAGATATCACAAGATCCTATCAAAATTATTCCAATACTGCCCTTCCCTGCTTCTACTTTCGTGGTCCAATTACGGAAATTATTATTGCAAATTGAAGACAATTCCATTTGAACTGCTCAGGGAGTTTTGGGACTCCTTTCATGATACCAAAATGCCTAAATCTCAGTCATTGGAATTCATTCTCCCCGGACAAATGCGTTCAATTGCCCAATGTGATTAGAGCATTGTCAAAGGTACTTCAATTCTGACATAGTTTTCCTCTGATTATACTTATCATTACAGATCTTCCATTATGAGACTTTAAGTATCAAAGATTTCTTTTTACTTACTATAAGAGTTTGCCAAAAGAATAATGAGGCTGACACGAATCCCATGAAATAGACCTTTTTCTAATTTACAGATTTTTTTTGGCATATCTTCTTAAAATTCATTCTCTTTAGTGTTATGTAATCGAAAAAAACAAAATGTATCTGCTTAATAGGCAGTGTGACAAATAGTGGAATAACTACAACTGAAGTGGGAAAATATCTTAATTGTCTTTGCTGCCAGAAATTTCAGACAATATGAAGTCTATTTTAATGCATGTACTGTAATCATTGCTATATATGGCATAATTGCTCTGTTATAATAAAGGAATTATTAATATTTCTGTCGATGCGAATTTTCATGCATAGTTGGGAAAAACCTCTATATCAGAGACTTCGAAATGAAAAGCAGAGCTTATTCAAACATCAAAATTGAGCAATGAAGAGGTAAAGGGGCAGGAATTTGGTAACAAATGCATTTCTTAATTTAGTGCTAAGAAGAAAGCTTCTCTTCCTGCTCTGGTTCAAAACGTCACTGGGTCTTAGTTTCTATGCGTAGCAACAATTCCTAACACGCCGTGGTCTTTGCGAGGACTGAATGGAGAGCTTTCTACATTTTAACTGCGTTCCTTGGTTCCCTTCCTCCTCTTTTAAATTTGTTCCCCACATTCCCAGCACAGATGTCTTTTCCTCTCAGCTTTTTAGAATTTGGGTAAAACACAGATCACATAAAATTTGCCACTTTAACCATTTTAAGTGTACAATTCAGCCTCATGGGTTGCATTCGCAACACTGGAGGACCAGCACAGCCACCTAGTTCCAAAACGTCTTCCAAACACAAAGCAGGGAATTTCACACCGCACTTGGCTCTTCAATAGATTCCCAGTGTGCTTAACACTCAGTTTGATCTCTTCTACTTGGTGCACTGCAGCCCCCTGTCAGGCCTGGCCTTAGGGGCATGGGTTGCATTCGTTCTCCAGCCCGCCCCTCATTCATTGGACCCTGGCCAGGCTAACCTATCCATAGTCCTGAGGCCTTTCGGCTTGACACCTGATGTCAGTTCATCTGTTCTACCAACTCCAGGGCGCAACAGACTTCTCAGTCTTCACGTCGCAGCTTACCTCCTGCCTCAGCAGGGAGCCCTCTAGGAGATGGGATTATCTCCTGCTTTAGATAAGGAAGCTGCGACTTAGCACAGCTAAGGGATCTCTTCTAAGTCCTTAAGATATATATTATCAGTCCCAAGAATCTAGCAGGCACTGATGTTACACAATTAGCTATATCAACGTCTGAGAATCTGGGGTCCTACTGATGTATTTTGATCGCATTCCAATGAAATGTGTGTGTGTGTGTGTGTGTGTGTGTGTGTAGACTCATCTCCTTTTTCTTACACAAACAAGATTTGTAAAATGGTCCTAATTTCATATTTGAAACTAGATTTTAGCGCTTTTAATTTCTAAGGGGAACCTAGATGCCTTTAAGGGCTCCTCGGGGAAGAAGAATGTTGAGAAGATTAATTATTAGAAATAAAAAAAAGAAGAAGCTATTTGATTTTTATAATGGTTATGAAACGGGAAAGTGAAGATTCTTGAAATTGGAAGCATTAACATAGTCCAGAATTCACCCGAGATAATTGCATTTTTCCATTAGAAGTTCCATGACAGTTGTTTCTGAAATTTTAGAAAGGAAAGGCGATATCTCTGAAGCGAATTGGAGTGCAGAGGTGAAATGGTGGAGCTTTCTCTTCTCATAGATCTGAAGTCTAACACCATACGCTTCCCTATGCTAGTCTTTGAAGCCAATACATGTCTTATAATTCGCTTTATTGGTACTCAGTCTAGCATCCTTCAGAAGGCACTGTATTAATAGAATTCTGGTGAATATACTTATACTTTGCCTACACTCAATGGATTGTATTCCTAATGTATGAAAATGAAACGGGTCTCCCTCATTTCCAGGCTATTCTCTACACGGTCAGAGCAAGTACACGTTCTAAACTCTGAAACTGACCATATCACATTCCAGCCTAAAATCATTCCAGAGCCACCTAGGGCCTGTAAAATGAAACCTAGACTTTAGAATATGGCAGAGAAGGATTTCCACTACTTTCTCTTGCCTGTTCTCCAATACAACCCACTGCCGCCGTCACCTTATACCTTTTTTTCCAGTCATCTCAAACCTCTTACACTTCAGAAGCATGTGCCTTGGTGTCTCGGAAAATGTTTTCTCTTCCAGGAATGGCTTTCTTCTTTTCCCTGATAGACCTGCTGATACCTGGCACTCTTCCGTGCATTCATAAAAACCCAGAACAAGCGTCTTTGTTTAACGAATTCTGTGACCACTAAAAATCATTGATCACTTCCCCTGCTCTGCCGATACTAAAGCTCAAACTCAAAATTTATTAAAGGCTCTTCCCTCTCATTTATTAGCTGTGTGATCTTAGGTAAATGATTTGACCTCCTTGAAGTTTACTTTCATTATCCATGAATGAATGAGAACAATAACAATACTTAGTGTTTGCACAGTTTACTGATACAGTGCAAGTAAATTTCTTAATAATCATTGCACCTGGAAAATAAAAAACTCAATAAATGTGGGTGTTATTATTATTACTGCTGCTATTACTGTTGCTCTACCCTCATAAGCTCCCCCTTCTCCCAGAAACCTTAATGTCCTGAGTCAGGAGAAACATCTAAGCAGGTAGCTTCTAGTTCCTCTGATCTCTTAACACAGATAACTCAGAAAATGCACCTTTATGGTGATTCAGTCCCAGGATATTTCCAGATTTCTTTGCCTTCAAATGGCACAGGCGACACCAAATGCATGTCAGTTGCATGACTTAATATCGCCATGATTTTAAAACAAAGACAGTGGAAGACATGAGCCCTCCATGCTATGCCCAAACGCTCTTGGATATTTCAACTCAATTTCACCATGTTATTCTACACTCACATTCCTCTCAACACCTTATTTTTTTCTGTAACACATACTTCTCTCTTCGTGTGCCCCTATCATGTGGATCTCTTGATATCACTTGCTGTTACTTCTCTACTATTTATTTTCATGTCCATGTGGCTCTTGGCTTAATGAGATCTTTCTTTACTGTGAGGGGGAGTTCTCGTGCTGCATCCTTTGAGCAGTGCCTGAGGTACGTGCGCATTTGTGTTCAGCCTGTACCTAAACCTTCGCTCTACTTAGTGATATATTAGACGAGCCACAGTATTCTTGGCTCATCTTGCTTTAGTGGCCACAGGAAAGGACAGTGTTTCACAAGTGTGAAGCTGTATTTCTTTTTCAGCCCCATTTTGTTTGCCACTCCATAAGGCTTTATATCAATTGATTTTTGCAGCAATAGTGTTGCATGAGAAATAGCCACAAAAAATCTGTAGCAGAACGAGAAATAAGCTGTTAGTGCTCCAGCATCTGGACGGTCAGATGTCTCTGATCTCGGTTCAGCTTGCTCACCTGTCTGAGAATTCCTTGCCTGTTGGTAAAGTCATATGGCGAAGACCGTGATTACAGAAAAAAGGCAAGAAGTTAAGCTACTCATGAGCTCAATCTACCATGGGACGAATGTACTTGTAAAATGTTCTCTTAATTTAACCCTTTAACTCATTGTGACTGACCTATATTAATATATTTTCCTTTGGCTATAGTGCGTTTCCCTTCAGCACGTCCACACACCTATCACGCTTAATATTATATATCCATGTTATCGTACCTGTTCTACTTGTCCAGTATCCTTGTTTGAAAAGAAATCCATAAATAGGAAACACGGTCTAGAAAAAAAGAGAGAGATTCTGTCTCCTAGTATCCCAGGTAAGGTTTCATGCCACTCTGGAACAGGAGTTGGCAAACTGTGGCCCATGGAGCAAACACTTCTTGCTGCCTATAACTGTGTGATGTATGAGCTAATTATACACATATATATATGAATGTATATATATGAATATATATATTAATGTATATGTATATATACGAATTATATGAATTGTATATGACTTGAATATGAATATGTATGAATTGTATATATATACAATTTATATATATGTACATATACTATATACATGAGCTAATAATAATTTTATATACACATATGGTTATATGCATATATATAATAACACAGATGTATGTATACATAATGCACATATATATTTAATTTCTTAATTTAATTAAAAATCTAATTTTTATGGGTGCCTGGGTGGCTCAGTCGGTTAACTGGCGGACTTTTGATTTCGACTCAGGATACGATCTCACAGTTCGTGGGTTCGAGCCCCGTGTCGGGCTCTGAGCTGACAGTATAAAACCTGTTTCAGATTCTCTGCCTCCTCTCTCTGCCTCTCTCTCTCACTCCGTCTCTCAAAAATAAATAAATAAACAATTTTTACAAATGTCATTTTTATTTTTAAAAGTTTAAGTATTGTTTTATTTATATATTGTATACTCACACGTATTATATGTATAATACATTTTTTTTCATTTGAAAGGGGTTAGAAAGGACCAGAGCAAGAGTAATACTTAGAGACACATGACAATTATATGAAATTCAAATTTCAATGTCCATGAATAAAATTTTATTGGAGCGCAGCTATACACGGTTGCGTATTGTCTGTGGCTATTTTCGCACTACAACAGCAGAGTTGAGTCGCCATCACACAGACCTTATCACTCACAAAGCCTCAAATCTGTACTGCCTGATTCTTTACAGAAAAAAAAGAGTTTGCCAACCTTTGCTTTAGACAGTTTGCTGCTTGGATTTCTCTCTCTGTCTTTACCAACAACCTGCTCCAAAGGTTCCACCTCAGAGAGGTTTCCATGACCGCCAAGTCCAGGAGTTGAGCTGAGTTTCAAGTGCTCACTTAATGACCTCAGGGTTTTGTCTTGCTTCTTGCATTTCTGGCTTTGCTTTCCTCCACGAAGCTGCCATTTCTATTGGAACAAGATATCTGCCAGGAGCTCCAGGTTTATATTCAGTCCTCGCAGCATCCTCATCACCATGAGAGCGAATTTTATTTTCTTAGCATTTCAACAAAAGCGCTACATTAGGTTGATTCTTACTGGCACGAATTGGGTCACATGCTTATACTGGAACGAATTACGGTAAGAAGGGACATGCCATGTCCTTATTGAACAGGCCCGGGGTTACATGTACACCCCTGGACATGAGGTGGTGTCCATCCCATAAAAAGCAAAAGAATATGAGGAGTAAGGGTACTTATCCAGTGAATATTTGGGGTCGCAACTGAAGAGGGGCTGAATGTCTGCGGCTTAAGAGGAAAAACTAATTAACAACAACAACAAACAACAAAAAGAGTACAAACCAATTGCCACTAGATCATTTGAAAATAGAATCTTGGGGGCGCCTGGGTGGCTCAGTCGGTTGAGCGCCCGACTTCAGCTCAGGTCATGAGTTCACGTTTCGTGAGTTCAAGCTCCACGTCGGGCTCTGTGCCGACAGCTCGGAGCCTGGAGCCTGCTTCAGATTCTGTGTCTCCCCCTCTCTCTCTGCCCCTCCCCAGCTTGCACTCTGTCTCTCCCTCTCTCAGAAATAAATAAACATTAAAAAAAAAGAAAAGAAAATAGAATCTTAAAGTCTTAAAAGCAAAAATATAATTAAATTAACACTGCAAAATACACTTGTGCTGGAAAACAAATATGATCTTTACATTTCCTTTCTATCTAAAGCATAGAAAGGGTTGTATAGTAGGAATGAGTTTATAAACAACCTTTTATTTAGAAAATTAAATAAAGAAACAAGACTTTATCAAAAGCTATCTAGACCTAGACCTTAGATCTAAAAAGTCCTTAACAGAATTCTAAAATGTAGATCTGGATTTTAGAATTCTGTTAATGACTTTTTCATCAGTAGGAGTGTCCATTTAAAAAAAATTAATGTTTTTATTTATTTTTGAGAGAGAGAGAGAGAGAGAGAGAGAGCACGAGTGGGGGAGGGGCAGAGAGAGAGGGAGACACAGAATTCAAAGCAGGCTCCAGGCTCTGAGCTGTCAGCACAGAGCCCACATGGGGCTTGAACTCAGGAACTGCGAGATCATGACCTGAGCTGAAGTCAGACGCCCAACCGACCCAGCCGCCCAGGTGCCCCTAGAAGCATTCATTTTTATTAGTATTAAACTGAATAAATAATTAACTAGTCACCTAAAAGATGCCAGGTATTATTTAATCTCCTAGATATTCATCAAAGGACTCTGACTTGAACTCTGCTTGCAAAGAGGTTACTTTCAGGGGAGAGTGACAGAAAATTAAAATACAGAGTGACAAAGAAACAAACAAAAAATACGTAGAGGCTGTGGTTGTGGGACCAAGAAAAATAAACCTCATTTGTTCTTGGGAGCGAGTACATTTGTTACCTAGGTGGTGCACTTACCTGGCTTAAACGTCTAGAAAATTTTTCCAAATGGATCCCTCACTCATCAGTGAAGAATCAGCCTGTGAAAAGTCCCGAGGCATGAAAGAAATCGATGTGTTTGGAATACTGTTTTATGCTGTGGTTCAGTGTGACTTTAGCTTAGCGTGCGTGCAAGGAATATTCAAAGGTTGAGATTGGGAAGGATATTGGCAAGTAATGAGGCCAGATAATTAGTCAGAACATAAAGAGCTTTTTACGTCCGACTAATGAATTTGTATTTTATCTTGTGTGCCAGAGGGTCAATAAAGATTTTTAGGAAAGTAGGTAAGTAATTTCAGGGGTAATTTTGAAAAAATAGAACTTATACCATTAACTATAATTCAACAGAGATTGTGAACCTGTCACGTCTAAAAGACCAACCAAGGAAAATTATAAGAATCTCTTGGCGAATGATTTTAGGGCTTCTTAAATAACTTTATTTCGAATATTTCAAAGGACCTTTTCAAGAATTAAGTAAAATATTATGTTTAGGGCAAAAGGATACTGTATCATGGTGTCTTTCATGTAAAAAATAAGGGGACTTAGGAAAATATACATGTATCTGTCCATTTGTGTGAAAAGAAACACAGGAAGGATAAAGCAGAAATCAGTAAGATTGTTTATCTCCAGAAGTGAATGGAAACAGTAGGAAGGATGGGTGAATGGGATGGGGGTAGAGGACTGGGTGTAAAGAGTGGTACTTCTGGGGCATCTGGGTGGCTCCAGTCGGTTGAGCATCTGACTTCAGCTCAGGTCATGATCTCACTGTCCGTGAGTTCGAGCCCAGCATCGGGCTCTGTGCTGCCAGCTCGGAGCCTGGAGCCTGTTTCAGATTCTGTGTGTCAAAAATAAGTAAACACTAAAAAAAAAAAAAAAAAAAAAAAAAAAAAGTGGTACTTCTCTGAATACTGTTTTTTGATAAATTCCAAATATTTTTAAAGTTTATTTTATTATTTATTTTGAGAGAGAGAGAGGGAGAATGAGTGGGGGAAGGTGAGAGAGAGAGAGAGAGAGAGAGAGAGAGAGAGACAGAATCCCAAGCTGACAACACAGAGCCTGATTGGGTGCTCCAACTCAGGAACTGTGAGATCATGAGCTGAGCCAAATTCAAGAGACAGATGCCCAACTGACTGAGCCATCAAAGAGCCCTGATAAATTCTAACTTTTAATATTTTTTACAATCTCTTTTAATCTCTAATATTGGCAATAATAAAAAGGGAAACCGAAAGGGAATGCCCATAGAAGCAAATGGGTGTAATAATTGTATTACAAATAAATAGCATAACAATAATGAGAAGAGAAAACAATAAAGGTAACTTCAGAACAAAGTAGTTTTATTGCGTAATCCAGAACCAAAGACCGAAAAATTGTACACAAAATACTTTTTGTAAGGTAACAGGTGTGTGTTCGCATTGATATGTGTTAGCATTGCTAACAACACTTTACTCGTATTTTATGAAGGGGCTAATCGATAAATTTTGCAAGTGACAGCCAGATTTCTCACCGTGAGGGAAAAAAAGCTATAAATATTTGAAAAAGGGGAGAGGATAGAAGCTTGGTGTTGTGTTGAAATTGGAGGTATATGTATTAAATGTATGTTTTTAGACATACACACGGATAGATACAGAAATTTAGATGTGTGTATGCATATGTATATTTCCCACCTCTGTGTACCGAGAGGAACTGAAAGCAGTGATACCCCAGGACTAGGGGGCTCACTCACTGCCACAGCTTGATTTCCAAGTGTCACTCTCAAGTAAAAAGTGCGAGAGCTCCTTGGAGAAATGGCTGATTCCAGAGCCAGGGCAGAGAAAGTACAAGATGAGCCTGGAGTCTCTGGTTGTATCAGAAAGGACGGAAGTTCCCCAAACTGGACAACATTTCAAAAATGCATAAAAGGCAACTTTGAAGGGGGGTCTCAAGGGCCAAATATGACAATAACAACAACGACAACAGCAACAACAAAATAATAGAGCAAAATAAGAGTGGTAACCATAATAAGGAGACAAATGATGATGATAATAATGGGATATAACCCTAAGAAAAAGTAGAAGCATTTGGGTCTAGGCTGAAGTCAATGAGTAATTGAATAAACTAATACATGGAGGACAAAGGAAAGGTCTTTACAAGAGAATTCCAACCAATGAGTAAATTTTTTTTTTAATGTGGAAAAAGGAAAACACTATTGCTCAAATTCTAAAATAACAACTTTTTTTTTTTCAGGCAAGAATAATTAAAGAGTACTAAAATTAATGGATGGGTATCTGATTTAAAAATGGGATATTTACATAATTTATAAATGACTGTGATGGGATGCTTATTAATTACAAAGGGGGAAACAATACCATTACAGAAAAATAACCTGGAAGATGCCACCTTTTCCTTTAAAATTTTTTTAACATTTATTTAATTTTGAGAGACAGAGAGAGGCAGAGTATGAGCAGGGGAGGGGCAGAGAGAGAGGAGACACAGAATTTGAAGCAGGCTCCAGGCTCTGAGCTGTCAGCACAGAGCCCGACGCGGGGCCCGAGCTCACAAATCGCGAGATCATGACCTGAGCCGAAGTCGGACGCTCAACCGACTGAGCCACCCAGGCGCCCCAATGGAAGATGCCACCTTAATCAAGTGATCAAAGTTAACATCATCACTAATGCAAAAAATCAATGTCATCTGCTTCTTGCTATGATTCACTAAGATGAACACATCATTTCTGCATATTCCTATCAAAAATACATAACCTGAACCATAAAATTAAAAAAAAAAAACAACATATTGTACAAAATCAGAGGAGACGTTACCCCATGTCCGGGCAATAGTCTTCAAAAGTATCAAGGACGTGAAACTTTAAAGGAGACTAAGAAGACGTGTGAAGTAAATGCAAGATCCTGGGTTGAAATTTGTGTGTGTGTGTGTGTGTGTGTGTGTGTATAAAAGATACAAGTGTGATAGGTAGAAAAATGTGAATATGATCTATAGATTAGATGACAGTAATGTTTCAGTGTTAGTTTCCCATTTTTCCTGTGTTTCATCAGTGTACCATGACTATGTAAGAAGTTAACATTTGGGATTTGAATTAAGGGCATGTGGCAGAGATCGTCACCCTCAGAACTAATAACATGGGCCAGGTTCATCTTGGTTGTAGAGTCTGTCCTCTGCATTGGACCATTTGGGGCAGCATCCTTGGCTTCTACCCACAAGATACGAGGAGAATGTGCATGCCCCCCCACCCCATTGTGACCCTCAAAATATCCACATATTGCCAAATAAATATCCCTGGGGGAGAGGACGTGAAATCACCTCCCGCTGAAAAATCCTGGTACATGGGAATCCTTTGTACTGTTTTTACAACTCTCTCACAAGACGGAAACCATCTGAAAATTAAAAGGTTGTTTGTTTTTTTTTTTAATTTTATTTTTGAGAGAGAGAGAGACAGAGCGTGAATGGGGGAGGGGTAGAGACAGAAGGAGACACAGAATCCGAAGCAGAATCAGCACAGAGCCCAATGGGGGCTCAAACTCAGGAACCAGGAGATCATGACCCGGGGCCAAGGTCAAACGCTTAACTGACTGAGCCACCCAGGGGCCGCAGAATTAAAAGCTTTACACATGCGTGAAAATGCCCAGCTCAATGCCAGTAACATACTGAGCGCTAAATATATAATAGTTCTTTTTAAAACCTACTGAGCAGACCTCGGTGGAGGTTCACATACATGTCTCATCCCAGGTTTCAACGAGAACTGCAGCAGGTCTATTCGTTTAATTGCAAATGAAAGGAGGGACTCTTGTGCAAAAATGACTGCCTTTTGACACCCTCAAATCTACATTTGTCCTCTCAGATAGACATCCAAACAATGTCTGTCTGCGCGGCAGGTCAATCTGACTTTTCAATTTAATGCTTCTTATTTCTCCAGCCTTCTCCAGAATGCAAACCTTTTCTATTTGGGTTAATTTCACACTTAGAATCTTACCAAAACCTCATTATTCATTTTTTTTTCCCAGGGATCATCTCTGCTGAACGCTAGGTGTGATGATAACAGGAAAATCTGTAATATTATTTCACAGAAGTTTGAAACACAATGTGACCTGCAGGAAAATAGAAACAGAAAATGGATAAAAACAGGTCCTGCTACCCTTCCACGTGACGCTTCAGATCCCAGTTTTCCGCAGCCTGACCTTGCAACTCGTATCGCTCACAACTGCCAGTTACTCGGGGACAACAGACAAGGGTGGCACTATCTGAATAACAGGCCTATGCTGAGTGATACCCTTGGCTCAGAGAGGAAAGGAGAGTGGAACAAGACGGACAGAAGAGAAAAGAATCGTAAAACAGAAACAGAGGTTGAAGGTGAAAGCAGAGGAAGGGACAGAGATGTAGGACCAGAGAACTAGAAATAAATCGATAGCAGTGACAACGTTCAAGAACCTAACACACTGAACGAGCAGGAACAGAGAGTTGGTTGTCTCTTGTTCAGGGACAGGAGAGGCAGAATGACAGAAAGAGAGAGAGAGAAAAAGAAACAGAAGGGGAAAAAAAAGATGTGAAAGGACAAACGAAGGAGAAGAAAGAAGCCCTGTGGTTCTGAGTTCTAACTGGTGACTTTGAGCTCATCCGGGGAGGTGTGACCAGTGTAACGAGAAACCTGGAAAATGACAAATTATGAAAAAAATAAAGTAACTAGTAACGTGTTGTTCAAACATGAGAAGACCTAATAGGAATACATAGCAGTCCTCAAATAGTCACAGAAGTTCTATTTGGAGGAAAGAAGAATGGAAAAATGGAATTTTATGGACCTGGGGAATAAAGGTGGGTAAAAGAGAAATATAGATATACGCCCTCTGGGATTTGAGCTGGTCGACAACAAATCGGACTATGTCGTGACTTCCTGAGTCCCCAGTCACCTGGCAGTGCTAGAGAAGGGCTGTTAGCTTCCTCAACAGACAATAGCACTAGAGTTCTCATGTGATTTATGATCCAAAGTCAGACACCCTTGCAAGTAAAAGGGGGTTCGCTTATAATTACTTCTGGACAATAAGTTTATATCTGAACTCATCTGGGCAAACTGGACTATTTAGTAACCCTGAAGACGAACTAGCAGATTGCTGAGACTATTTCCCATGCTCTGGCCCCAATCAACTTTTCCGTTCTTGACTGATCACTTCACTGGTGTACTTCTCAGCCATTTAAAAGTGGAGTGGGATCAAGTCTCCCTACGTGTTATTATCAGTGAAAATTAATACAATAATTAGAAGAGAGCGTACATGAGGGGCACCTGGGTGGAGTAGTTGGTTAAGCATCACACTCTTGATCTCAGCTCAGGTCATGGTCTCGCTGTTCGTGAGTTTGAGACCCCCTTGCTTGGGATTCTCTCTTGCCTTCTCTTTCTCTGCCTCTCTCTCTCTCTCTCTCAAAATATATAAAATAAAACAAAAAACTAAAACAAACAATTTAAAAGATAGCGTAAAGAAGTTAAATGTCAAGATATTAACTAATTAATCCAAGGAGTGATGGTTAAATAGATTTTATATGCCAGCAGTTGTGTCAAATACTGGGGAGTCCGTGGTGAAAGACAGAGAAGACATTTCTGTTATATTGAAGGCTACATTCAAAGAAATGAATTTAGTCATTTTTGTCATTTAGTATGTTCTAGCCATGGCACTAGGCTGTCCAACAACCCGTCCCAATTGCATCCACCCAAATGCAATATAAAAATATCACAAAGTAAATATTATTAATTCCACTTTAGCAATAAGCAAGCTTAATTTTCAAGAAACTAAGTGACCTTTTAGGGAACTAAAAACTGGTATGGGAAAGAGGGGTTTCAGAAATAAGTGTTCCAATTCTTCCTCCAGTGTGATCTCTATGGGATTACAACAGCATCTTATAAAAACAAGTGAGCCTTTTTTAGGGGCCTCTATTGGTCAAAGTCTAAAAGTAAATTATTATTTTAAAAAAAACCTTTTTCATATTTTTTACAATTATTTATTTGTTTATTTGGAGACAGAGGAAGAGAGAGAGGGAGAAAGAGCACAGGGGAGGGGCAGAGAGAGAGAGGGAGATAGAGAATCCTAAGCAGGCTCCATGATGTGAGATCTCACGAACCATGAGATCATGTCTTGAGTCAAAATTGAGTCAGACACTTAACCAAGTGAGCCAGGTGCCCCCCAAAATTCTTTTTTTTAAGTGTATTTATTTATTTTGAGAGAGAGAGAGCTCTTGCTTTTGTCTTCACATGGTCATCGTCCTGTCCACAGGTATCCTTGGTGTCTCTTCCTCTTCCTATAAGGGGCACTGATGATAATGGGTTAGAGCTTTACCCCAATGCGCTTGTTTAGCTCAATCCCTTTTTTACAGACCTCACCTCCAAATGTAGTGACATTCTGAGGTTTAGGCATTGGAACTTCACCATATAAATTTTGAGGGGACATGATTCAGCCCATATAACTTGCCATGTCTTTTAGAATAATGAACAAATTCTGTTCCATGATGAAAAAGCCTAACCCTTGTTTTCATCTTTGGTCCATGTTCCTATGACTGATTTCCTTTTTATCTGCATTTCAGCCTCATTGACCACCTCTCTGTTGTTCCCAAGCATTATGCTCTCTCCTGACTTAGATCTTTTTCATTTGCTGAAACTCTCTCTCCCTGTATCTTAGCCTAATAATTTTGCTACAGAAGCAAATCACTGTCAGAGAATCCTCAACATTAAGCTTTGGAGAGATTTGAATTTTGCCAACCTTGTCTAATTTTGCCCAGCCTGCCTTGGAGCGGGCATAAAATTCCCTTGCCCCTGAGCATCTAACTGCTGGCCTGCAGGTCCAATGTCACTTCGGCATTCATGTCACCTTTGCCATCATGGTTTAAAGGTGATCAGATTCCTTTCCTTTCCTTTCTTTTCTTGCCTTGCCTTGCCTTGCCCTCCCTTGCCTTGCCTCGCCTCTCCTCTCCTCTCCTCTCCTCTCCTCTCCTCTCCTCTTCTCTTCTCTTCTCTCCTCTCCTCTCCTCTCCTTCCCTTCTCTCCCAACCTCTCCCCTCTTCACTCTTTTCCCTTCCATTTCTTCCTTCCTTCCTTCCTTCCTTCCTCCCTCCCTCCCTTTCTTTCTTTCTTTCTCACAATCACCCATTACTTTTTTTTTATTTGATGAAATATATTTAACATATAACTTTGTGTAAGTTTAAGGTATACAACATGTTGGTTTGCTACATTTATATATTGCAATGTGATTGCCGTGTAGCATTAGATAACACTTCTATCATGTCACGTAATTCTCATTTCTTCTTTGTGGTGGGAATACTTAATAATTATTAGCATGTTTGATGTTCATACTAAAGTGCTGTTGTATATAATCACTATGCTATGTATTAGATATCCAGGATGTGTTTATCTACTATGTGCAAGTTTTTCTCCTTAAATGACATCTCTCCACTTCCCCCATCTGACCTGCCCCTGGTGACTACCAATCCACTCTCTGTTTTGTTTTTTTTTTTTTTTTCAACGTTTATTTATTTTTGGGACAGAGAGAGAGACAGAGCATGAACGGGGGAGGGCCAGAGAGAGAGGGAGACACAGAATGGGAAACAGGCTCCAGGCTCTGAGCCATCAGCCCAGAGCCCGACGCGGGGCTCGAACTCACGGACCGCGAGATCGTGACCTGGCTGAAGTCGGACGCCTAACCGACTGCGCCACCCAGGCGCCCCACCACTCTCTGTTTTTAGAACTACCACATGACCCAGCAATTCCACTGCTGTGTATATATCCAAAGGGAATGAAACAAGGACTTCAAAGAGATAGCTCTGTTCCCATGCTTATTACATTTTATCTACAACAGTGAAAATATGAAAACAATCTATATTATCTGTCAATGGATGAATAAAGAAGATGTAACACATATATTGCATATAATATAACATAATGTAATGTAATGTAATGTAACGTAGCGTAATATAATATAATATAATATAATATAATATAATATAATATAATTAATATATTATTATTCAGCCGTGAGAAGGAAGGAAATCCATTTGTGACAACATGGATGGATGGACCTTGAAGACATTATGCCAATAAGATAAGTTAGACAGAGAAAGATAATACTGTACGACATCACTTATATGCAGAATCTAAAGAAGCTGAAAATGCCGATGTATGTATGGCAGAGAGCTGTAATAACTTGCATGTTAGAGTTGATGAGTCCTAGAGTTTGGGAAACAAAAGAGATGACACAGGAATGGCATGGCTGAAGAATGCAAACAGAGGACGTTCCCACCAGTTAATCAATGATGAAAAACATTCCTAAATGAGCATGATTTAAAATAAGCTTTCGGCTCTCTACAAAAGTCAAAGGTGGTCCCTCTCTGCTATATCCAAGAGCTCAAAGGAGGCTGAGTCATTGACATTCTATTTTTCTCTCTTTTTTAAAAAAAATTATGTTTATTATTTTTGAGAGAGAGACAGAGACCAAGCAGGAAAGAGGCAGAGAGAGAGGGAGGTGCAGAATCGGAAGGAGGCTCCAGGCTCTGAGCTGTCAGCACAGAGCCCGATGCAGGGCTTGAACTCACAGATCGCAAGATCATGACCTGAGCTGTAGTCAGCCACCCAACCGACTGAGCCACCCAGGTGCCCCTCTATCTTTCTCTCCTTAAGGTCGGCTTTCTTTTATGATATTTTTAGGATAATCCCATAATTCATTCCATAACTTCCCTCCATGAGGTCTCTATCTGCTCCAGGCTTATGTCCTTATAACACGGAAACCAGTAAACAAGGCTTCACTGTACCCAACTATTTGAAAAAAAAGAAAGAAAGAAAGAAAGAAAGAAAGAAAGAAAGAAAGAAAGAAAGAAAGAAAGAAAGAAAGAAAGAAAAGGAAGGTAAAAATTAAGGGATGGGGGAAGGGAGATGGAAGGATTCCTTAAGTTTATCATTTATTGCCTTAAATTGGATAGCAAACCCATTCTTGTGACCTATGTGGTGACATAGCCATAAGGATGCACAAGTGAAATTCACTGTTTAAAATTATGGCCACCCATAGAACAGTAAAGAATCTGAACCATCTAACCCATGTAGGATAGAACTGAAGGAAAGAAGGATTGCTAAGGGAAATTGGAGAGGCTGGTACCAGAAGTAAAGGAAACAGAAGCTGGACAGTGAAACCTGACACATGTTCACCCCAACCCTCATCTTTGGACATCATAAGACCAAATGTTTTAGTAAGATGGAGAAACAAAAATTATATTTGGGAGCTTCATATCTATAATGGGGTCTATGAGTCTTTGGGACAGTTATAGTATTTGTCCACATTTTTAATGCAAAAGTAATTAAAAAGTAAGTGCATCCGTCTATCAAATTCTCAACTCAGGACTTCTAAGTAAATTACTAGAAGCATAAAGATTAACCACATGTTCAAACTCCTTGGTATACAGGAAGTGCTTACTAGATAATAGTTTGCTTTCTGTTCTTCCCCTTCCATCTCCCTGCTTTCTCATTCTTTTCCTTTGCATTAATGTAAGGCGCTAGCTCTGCCCTTTGGGGTCACAAAGAATGAGTCTCCTCTTTCTATAGGACATTGAGCCTCACCCATATCCTCTTTGCCAACTAAAATGTCTAAAAATCTTTTAAGTGTTGCTTCCATAGCTAGTTTCTAGACCTCTCAAAATTCTGATAGCCTGCATCTAGCTTCAGACTGATTTATTAAGAGCGTAACAGGACACAGTGCTGTAGGTGATATTTAATTATATATACTATCAAGGATTTTTTGTATCCAACCATTCCTGAACTTCTAAGTCTTCAGATTGCCTCTTCTAATTCCTTGAGAGATAAGAATTTTCCCTTTCTCTTTATTTTATTTTGTGACAGCTATTGAGGTAGCGATATGCAAAGAACTATACATATTTCATGGGTACAATTTGGTGAGTTTGCAGGTATGTATACACCAGGGTACCATCACTCTAATCAAGGTGACAGACATAGCCAACACCTCTCAGTGTGTCCTTTTTGTTGTTTCATTTGTTTGTTTATTTGTTTGGTTTTGTGGTAGGAACACTTAACACGAGATTTACCCTCTTAAATCAATTTGAAGTGCATCTTTCTATACTACCACTGGTAGAGCAGACTGTAGACTTGACCTTTCTTTTTTTTTTTTTTAAGTCTTCTCTATAGTTCTCTAACATTCTTTGTTATCACTCCCTCATATAATTTCCTTAAAAATAACTGCAGTTATTTGTGAGGGAAACCTATGAAGCTGATAAGGGCAACCTGGTACAATGGAGAGATAATAAGATTTAAGGCTGTAATCCCTATATTCGAGTTAGTTCCTTTATTCACAGGGGGAACCTACTCTGGTAAATCACTTGGCCCTCCTGGGCTTCAGTTTCCTACCTATAGTGATTCTGATCACAATATGAATGCTTCACAATCTTGTTGATCATGGCTGTCAGTATTCTTTTTTTTTTTTTTTTTTTTTTTTATTTTTTTTATTAAAATTTTTTTTTTTTTCAACGTTTATTTATTTTTGGGACAGAGAGAGACAGAGCATGAACGGGGGAGGGGCAGAGAGAGAGAGGGAGACACAGAACCGGAAACAGGCTCCAGGCTCTGAGCCATCAGCCCAGAGCCCGACGCGGGGCTCGAACTCACGGGCCGCGAGATCGTGACCTGGCTGAAGTCGGACGCTTAACCGACTGCGCCACCCAGGCGCCCCTGTCAGTATTCTTAAATTATCAAAACATCATTGAATTTATTTGATGATCATTCTTAACATCATGGGGGTTGGGGACCCTGACATCATTATTCTTCCATATGGAGGAGCTTCTTGCCTTCTGACCAGCTATTTACAACAGGGCCTTAAACCCATATGGGGATCAAATGTGACTGTGTCTCAAATATGAAGCTCCCTTGAGGATAAAAATAGAGAGAAGTAATTTTGCTCTTTTGTAGGCAACTGTAACATTCAGAAATGTAATGCATCAAATATGTTCAAGTGAATCAATATCCCCTCAGTGTGACTTGAGTATAAATCAAAATTTATGATCCAAATATGGCCTACTGTGACCAAAGTGAATGAATGAGAGAAAATGGTTTTAGAGAAATAAACATTTCTATATCAGAATGGCTGGCCATTAATTTCTGTGAAAGGGTTGGGAAAAAAAAAAAGTAGATCCAGAGATACTTTTGCATGCAAATGATAATTTTCTCTTCTCTAAAAATTCAATATAGTGCACTCTGTAAAATTACAGTAAATTTTGTTCATAGTAGCCAATCGCACAACAATAACAAGTAAATGTATTCAAGAAAGTGTACTGGTAGTTATATATTATCTTAAAACAGAAAAGGCTGAAGAAAATCAGTTAATGCAGTCTCCATTTAACACAAATGTGAGGTGAGGGTAACTTGGCCAGGGTCAGAAAGCTGGTGAGTTCAGAGCTTCCCTCATCAGCTATATGTAGATGATTATCAGTTTATATTTCATAGCCATGTCTCTCCTTCCGAGTTACAAACAAAATGAACTATATACTTGTAAGCATGCCAGATTTAGCAAATAATAATCCAGGATGCTCATTCTAGGTGGAACTGCAGCTAAAAGTAAATAATTGTTTAGTATAAGCTTGTTCTATAAAATATTTTGTACTTCATTTTGTGCCCGTCTTAACCTA
Source organism: Lynx rufus (assembly GCF_022079265.1). Taxonomy (NCBI): domain Eukaryota; kingdom Metazoa; phylum Chordata; class Mammalia; order Carnivora; family Felidae; genus Lynx; species Lynx rufus. The sequence goes on from NW_025814845.1 coordinate 5,638,608, forward strand.
TCAATAAGCAATGTTGTGGTTGGGCCAACAATTGTGTTTCTTATTATTGCAAGATGCCCTTAAGCAATAGCCATCAGGAAACTTTGAAAAAACAAAGTGTTGTAACTTACAGAACCTGGAAACACATAGCACACCTGGGGCCACACAGCAAGGTCACAGGTGGAGAGAGAGAGGGCGCACAGGTGCTTAGGGTTCAGCTCATTCTTGGTCTGGTTATTGTAATGCCTTCCTAATTGGATTATCTGTCCCTATTTTGCCTCCTTAATCTACTCACGACTTTCAAGTGAAAGAGGAAGGTCCAATAACAGATGGGATGGTCTCCTTACCTTGCTTGTTGCCTCCAGTGACCACTCATTAATGACAAAGGAGAACCTAAAACATCCCCATTCAAGATCATTCACAGTCTGTCCCCTGCTTGCTACAGCCGTCCTAAATTTCTCAAAACCCCATTGCCCCTGATAGTTTAGATCAAGGGTTTTCAAGCTAGTACCCATCAACTATTTTTGTAAATGAAGTTGAATTAGGGCTTTAGCCCTGTCGATTTGTCTGCATATTTTCTATGCCTGTCTTCCTGCCATAACTCCAGCAGTTGCAACAGAGACTGATGGCTTGCAAAGCTTTACTTTCTCACCCCCTATAGAAAATACCTAATGACCCCACTCTACATGGACCTAATTTTTCCCCATAAGCTACTACAATCCTCAAAAACTCCACTTCTCCTTTATGCTTCAAATCAAAATACCTCTGCCTCCAGAAAGCCTAGTCCATCAAAACTGGCATGAGCCCTTCACCTCTGATTTCCCTTGGACATTTTGTCTCTTTACCTCCATACTGTATTACACATGGTATGTATTCAGTTCTCTTTTAATACCATAAAATCTGTGACTTACTACTCTAGTCTCAGTACTTAGCAGAGAGCTAGCAGAAACAAGATGCTCATTTTATTTTAAGATTAATTTTGATCAGTGAAGTAACAGAAGCATCCAGATTCCTAATCCAGAGATATTCCCATTTTTCTAAGTTTTTTTTTTTTTCATTTCTCTTGCTAGCTTGGTTTTAAAGCTTTTGGACATGTGTCTAAAATATGTTCATTATTGTTACTGTAACTTGACATTCAAGCTCTGAAGTTAGGAATTTTACATAATGGGTTAGAATAACTCCCTGTGTAGTTCATATCCAGAATGAATAGCCAAAGAAAAGAGTATCTCCGGATACACGTTAAAAATATCTAAATAATTGAGCAGAAGGCATAAAGCCAAGGAAAGGATGAAACTCCTCACAACTGCCTGAGAGTATTTGCTAGGTATGGATTCATTTTCTATCTTTGCTTTTTTGTTGCTGCTTGTTCAATTTGTTTTTGTTGCTGTTGTTTTGTTTTAGTTTTTCGTCAATGCACTTGGTATTACATAGAATGAAATACTGGCTTGACTCTGAAAGTCAAATAACATCATTGAAAGGCTCAAATCAAACTTCCCTTCACTAGGTGAAGGATTGGGGCATTATCGTCTCTACCCCAAGAGATGCTGTCTACAATGTATGCAAAGTTAACGGATATCTGTATATGTATATGTATCTAAGTCTATCTACATATCTGCATATACTTTTAAAATGCAAAGACAATTGAATATATGAAGTAAGCAATAATTTTACTATTAAGAAGAATGGGTGATGGAACACATATAGGTCTCACTAAAGCAATATTTGTAAAGGCAATGCACATTTGTGTAATAACTCCCACAAGAACTAAATACATGCATTGTTAATAGCAGATGATCCTAAAAGTAAGATGAGTGATGGTGAAGTGTAGAGTATGGAGCATACTTTTCATCATAAGGTCATATGACTATATATATATAATATATATATATATAATATATGAAACTATATAACTAACTAACTGTGTGTGTATATATATACATATAGTTTTTTTAATGTATTTTCTCACTAGATCTTACCTCTGGGATAACATTTGTGAGTATTTTACTTCTTTATTCATGGACCCATATTTCAGTTATCCTTACTATACTTGAAGTCCCAGATTGCCCTAAAGGAATGGGCATTTTATTTCCCATTTTATTTACATTCAGCTTGATTTTTGTCACAAGGCTTGTGTCTAACAAAGAAGCATTTCATGTGGTTTCTCAGGGGTCTCCTGTGGGATCAAGCCCCAGGTGGCCTTATGAGTGTTCATTAGCACACACTGTATTGAGAGTCTTCTCTTACCTGATTTACATTCCTATTATCTACCAGTGCAACCTGTGACCCCTCTCAAAATAAACAATTGCAATCAAAGGCTTGTATCAAAATCTGTTCAAGGGAAACACAAACAATGATTAACTGGAGCCAGAGGTAGGATTATGAACCACAGGAACAGAGTTCTGACATTAGATTGCTAATGGCCAAGTAGCAGCTTGGCACTGTAGTGGATGATAAGTTAGGTTAATAAGACTGCCAACCATGACTGAAGGGTAATAGAATACATATAGGTGTGGAAGGATATACGGGGTGATGGGACAATTGGAGATCTAAGGATTCTTGCTGCTAACAACTGCCACAGAGCTCTGAAAGAACGACATGCTAGTCGCTGTTTAATCACCTGTTAACCCCAGGAATACTAAAAGGAAGTAAGCGTCAATGGAAATGTTTAAAAGAGGAAAGATTTTGTTGAATATCAGCCTCAAGATCTTACTGTAAGGGTTTCCAAGTTAGGAAGAAGTCTTAATTCTCAGCTCTAGTAAGACTTCTACAGTAAAATTAGGTCTATGAAGAAGAAGAAGAAGAAGATGAAGAAGAAGAAGAAGAAGAAGAAGAAGAAGAAGAAGAAGAAGAAGGAGGGGGAGGGGGAGGGGAGGGGGAGGGGGAAAAGGTTAGAACTCTTAAGATCTGGCATGGGAAAATTCAGTAGATGCGTTGAGAATCTTGAATCCTCAGATTTCCCTAGACCTTCTATGATTCAGAGTGGTCTTCTACTCTCATAAAGAGAATAATATCTCGTAGTATGAAGACTATGCAAGGTTTTTGCCCAAAGCAAATGCCAACCAGTGTGATACTTGCCCCTCTCAAAATATGTTCCTTTTTTATTGTTCTAAACCAATATTTAGTGACTGCATGGCCCAAAGATGATAGGGTGTATTCTGAAAAGAAGTAGATAGTACACACCATCAGGGATAATTTGAAACATGCCTGGGGATAAATCTGGAGGGTCCAATAAACATATATAATTGGATAGGGGAGAGTTTATTAAACAAGAGGCACTCCACAGTGGTTTAGAATTTAATACTCCTGTAACAATGGCCTAAGTCAATTTTAGTATACTTTTGGAATTGGTCCTTGAGGCTTAGAAGTAATAATGATCTGTGAAAAAAATGAGAGATTCCAGCATGACCTTAATAGATAGGGATGAAAGAATTTCAAAATAGCCGAGATAAAGTGGCACACATATTTTTTAGAGATAAAGTTGACAGACAGCAAGTCCAGGATCTTGGTGATGGTGTTTCAAGTGGCAAAGTAGATGAACAGACAATGAGAATAATGTTTTGTTTGTGTGCGTGCGTGTGTGTATGTGTGTGTGTGTGTGTGTGTGTATTTTTAAAGATTAGGAAGAGACAAGAGTCAACTGACCCATTGGAAAAATCACTCTCATTTACCCAGTTTCCAGATCTAAGCCAGTTGTTGGACTCCAGAATCTATGATGGAAAGGAAGATCACATGTGTTTAAGGAAGAAACTTTAATGCTATAGCAATAGTATACAATAGCTATGTCTTCCTAAGGCAACGTACAGTTGTTTGTAAAAGTAGCTCTTCATTCAGGAAGAGAAAATCTAGATGTTGAGGGATCTATAGGATACAGAATCCAAAATACCACTGATAATAAAGGAATGAGTAGACTTTCCTTTTAAAGTGTGGATGATCAGAGGGCACACAATAATAATTAGACTCCTGACCCAAATGGTCCCATCTCAGTTTCTGAGTGCATAAATACTTGGTCATTTACCCAGCTATAGAAAGCAAAAGTCATATGAATATAATTAGCAAATTGCAGAACCATCATCCTCTTCCTTCACATGTGAAAAAAGAGCCATTATGCTACAATGGGCCAGGTGTAAGCTTAAAAAACTGCCCACATCCTCCATTTACAGTAACTCACAAGTAGTTGTGCATCTTGAATGAAGTAGCAGTGATAAATGCCACCATCAAAAACTTAAAGGACATAGCAATGGTTAGTCTTATTACATTTCTGCTTAGTTCACTGCTGTGGTATGTAAAAAAAGGAAAGAAAATATAAATCTTGATAAATGATGATAACCTTCCATAAATCTAGCAAACTGGTAGCCTCAATCATAATTTTCGTGTTGGGGTTATGTCTTTTCTGGAAGAAATCACCATTCTTCTTCTTCTTTACATATAGCTATAGATCTAGGGAACTACATTTTCCAATGCCTGTCTAGAGGGAGGATCAGATATCATTAGCATTCACTTGAAACACAGAAGTATACTTTCACAGTCTTGATTCAAAACTATATTAATCTCCTTCTTTGTCTCGATGTAGATTGAAAGGACCTCAATTATCTGGACACACTTGCACTATTTTGCTGTACCAGAGTTCACAAACTTTTATTGTGAAAGGTCAAGTAGGAAGTATTTTAGACCTTGCAGACCATATAGTCTGTGTCATAACTTATAAACTCTGCCATTGAACAGTCATGGACATTAAGTAAATTAACATGTGTGGGTATCACCTAGATTTCAAGATATACTACAAAGCTGTAGAAATCAAAACAGTAAGGCACTGGTATAAAAATAGACATAAAAATCATTGGAACAGAGTAGAGATCCCAGAAATAAACCCACACTTAAATGCCCCATAAATCTATGAAAAAGGAATAAAAACATACAATGAGGAAAAGACAATCCCTTCAATAAATGGTCAGGGAAAACTGGACAGCTACATGAAAAAGAATGAAACTGAACCACTTTCTTACATGATACACAAAAGTCAACTCAAAAGGGATTAAAGACCTAAAAGTGAGACTTGAAATCATAAAACTCTTAGAAAAAAACATAGGCATTAAATTCTTTGACATAGATCATAACATAAAACTCCTAGAAGACATAGGCATTAAAGTGTTTGACATAGGACATAACAACATTTGCTAGATATGTCTCCTAAGGCAAGAGAAGCAAAGCAAAAATTTAACTATTAGGACTATCTCAAAATAAAAAGCTTTTGCACAGCAAAAGAAACCACCAGCAAAACAAAAAGGCAACCTACTGAGTGGGAGAATATATTTTCAAATTATAACTCAATTAAAAATGGGCAAAGCACCCCAGTGGACATTTCCCCAAAGATATACAGATGGCCAACAGACACATGAAAAGATGTTCAACATCATCAGACATCAGGTAAATGTAAATCAAAACCACAATGAGATAGTATCTTACACCTATCAGATTGGCCAGAATAAAAAAAGATAAGCAATTACAAGCGTGGGCAAAGGATATGGAGAAAAAGGAACCTTCATGCCTTATTGGTGGGAATGTAAATTGATACAGCTACTGTAGAAAACAGTATGGAAATTGCTCAAAAAAATTAAAAATAGAAATACCAAATGATCCAGTAATTCCAACACTGGGTATTTACCCACAGGAAACAAAAACACTGCTTTGAAAAGTCATATGAACCCGTCTGTTTATTGCAGCATTAATTGCAATAATCAAGATAGGAAAGCAACCCAAGTGTCCAGTGTCCATTGATAGATAACTGGATAGAGAAAATGCAATATACACACAAACATGCACACACACACACACACACACACACACAGAGTGAGAGGGAGAGGAATATTACTTGGTCATGGAAAAGGATGAGATTTTTGCCATTTGTAACCACATCGATGGACCTAGAGGATACTAGGTTAAGTGAAATAATTCACAGAGACAAATTCCATGTGATTTCACTTATATGCACAATCTGAAAAAAAATGAATGAACGAAGAAACAAAAAGCAGAATCAGACCTATAAATACAGAGAACACCTTGGGGGTTGTCAGAGGGGAGATGGGTGGGGAGAAGGGGATTGGGAGTTACAGGTTTCCAGTTATGGAATAAATAAGTCATGGGGTTAAAATGCACAACATTGGGAATATGAGTCAGTGGTATTGTAACAGTGTTGCATGGTGACAAATGGTAGCTCCCCTTGTGGTGAGCACAGCCGTGATGTACAGAGTTGTTGAAACACTATGTTGTACACCTGAAACGAATGTAACGTTGTGTGTCAATTATACGCAAACAAACAAAAAAGTAATAATGGATGTGACTGTGTCTCAGTAAAACTTTATGTATGAGGAAGATGCCTGCGTGGCTCAGTTGGTTAATCGTGTGACTATTTAAAAAAAATATTTTAATCTTTATGTATTTTTGAGAGAGAGAGAGACAGCATGAGCAGGGGAGGAACAGAGAGAGAGGGAGACACAGAATCTGAAGCTGGCTGCAGGCTCTGAGCCATCAGCACGGAACCCGACGCGGGGCTCGAACTCATGAACCGCAAAATCATGACCTGAACTGAAGTCGGATGCTTAAGCCACTGAGCCACCCAGGCCCCCCGAGTGCGTGACTCTTGATTTAGGTTGAGGTCATGATCTAACGGTTGAGTTCAGGCCCTGCATAAGGCTCTGCACTGGCAGTGTGGAGTCTGCTTAGGATTCCCTCTCTCTCTCTCTCTCTCTCTCTGTCTCTCTCTCTCCCTCTCTCTCTGTCCCTCCCCCATGCTCTCGCTCTCTCAAATAAATAAATAAATAACAAATAACATTTTTTTTGTTTACGTATGAAAACAGGTGACAGGCTACATTTGGCCTTGGTACTATTGTTTTTACACCTCTGCCCTATACTGATAACATCATGTTATTTGACCTGATGACGATGAAATGGCAAGCACTCTGTAAATTCTGGAAAGGCACTTACACATCCGAGGGCAGGATATTAAACCCGATAAAGTTTTGGGGGCCTGCCATATCTGTCAAATTTTTAGAGGTCTGAGAGTTTGGGTAATACTGAGACATTTCTTCCAAAATAAATTTCAGAATATTTCACTTGATGCTTCCTATCCGTAAGAAACTGGAACAGTGCTTGGATGACCATTTTGCTACAAGTCCCCCTTGTAGCAATATGGCTCTGACTCATTTATTACATGACTCATTAGGCTGTCAGTTTTGAAGGAGGGTAGAATATTACAGCCTTCTGCAGTAAGTTCAGGAAGCTGTTGACATGGGCGCATTCAAAGGAGGTAAAGGTATTTACGTGCTGCCCACGGTGTTCTACAACATGTTGATTCTCTGGCAAACCTCTGAAGCCAGTCTGTGTCATTCACGCCAGATTACTATTCACTTTTGAACAGAGATTTTCGACAGGCCACTGGACTTTAGTAGAAACCCTGCAATAGAACATGAGACCTCTGGTGAGTACACAATAGATATACTCATATGTGAGCTCATATATGGGATCCGTTATACCATACGATGAGTCCATTATGACAAATATTGGACAAATATTGTCCAAAGAGCACAACATCAATCGATCATATGAAAATGGTACTTTGGGAATCCAGACCCTTACATCATAGGGCTCTTCTGACCAGTATCTTTCTTCAGTTAATACCTATGGCTCTGTTAGAAGTTCTCTATGACCAGCTGACACTGGAAGGACAACATGAGACTGGTTCATAAGTGAGTCAACTTCATATGTCGGTGTGAACAGAAAATAGGCAGCTTCTGCGTACAATCCCAATCGGTCATATCCATCAGACTCAGAGGTGATGGTCATTCTTCCCTAGTGAGCAGACCTTCAGCAGTGTGGCTGTTCATCAACTTCAGTGGTCACAGGTAACAATACACATAGAGATACCAGAGCAGTGACAAATGGCTTAGCCTGGAAAAGACTGGAAGTTGAGGATAATAAAATAAGAAAATTTTCAGGAAGATGCATGGGAATGGACTTAGGAAACCGCCCAAAATGTGCAGACCATCTTGTCTCAGGACGTTGTCCACTAGAAAAGGCATCCATCTCAGCTAGAACCCTGAACACTCAGATAAGCAGGACAAACTCATCCAGTGGAGGGCACCAGCTTCCCTTCTTGTCCACCCCAGTGCCTACTCGGTGTGCTCGTACAGTAAATTCCCATGGTGGTAAGAGTGGAGGCTGTTCATGGGTCCAACAATACAGGCTTCCTTTCTGAATGCTGCTATGAATATTGCGGTAGCAACGTCAAGCCCGCCATTAGCAAAGCTACAAATTGAGCTCTTGCTCTCATAAAATATAATTAGAAGATTTAACCACTTAAGGACAAATTACTTAAGAACTCTATCACTTGCACAGGGTCAGAAACTTGCCCTTACAAGATCTTATTTCCTAGACATGGACTTGTCACTCTTCAAGGTGTTGTGAGACATTGGATAATTCCCTTTGTCCTCAGCGTTCCTGTGTATTACGGACTTGGAGACTTCCTGCTACAAGCTCCTGGGAACTTCTGCCCAAGGGCTTTATCTGGTCGCAGGAGCCACCTACTTGGCATGTACCGGGGCCCCCCTACTTTGGGACATACTGGAAGTACCAAAAAATTAGCGGTGTAGAAGCAGCATTCAACTGATCACTAACACGAGTTTGGTGCTTAAAAATTTCAGCTTCCTTGCTTCTTGTAGGGGGAGAATCCTGAGGTTTGCTCTTTGCGCTTTTTCATAGTTCTCTGGCAAAATGGAGTCCCAGCAACCCACAGTGGTAACCATGTAACTAGCACAACTTTGACTGACTTTCTTCCCTCCTCTACTCACTTCTCTGATTCCTTCCCATGATTTCTAGAATCACGTCACAAATAAACTACTTGTATTCAACGCCTTGTCTCGGTTTCTGCTTCTCGAAACTTTCAACTTTACTACATTTGGATTTAGAAGATTGGCCATAAAACCGAACTATTTAATTGCATCTATAAAATTTCTTTTAAAACATCTATTATTCATTCACTGGGCAAAAAAAGCATCAATTATTCATTTATTGGACAAAGATTTATCGGGAACCTCTTGTGTATATGTCTCTGATCTTGAGCTATATACACAGACTAGTGACTTGAGAGATAAATGAACTAAAATTAGAAGTCAGTCCTCTTATATGCCTAGAGTATCACAGGGGGCCACATCAATGGAGAGAGAGGGAGAGAGAGAGGGAGAGAGAGAGGGGGAGAGAGAGAGAGACTATACTTAGTTCGAAGGTCAAGGAAGATATCCCAGTGAGGCTGTGAGAGCTTTGTATCAATGAGTAAGAAGGTGGAGAAGGTTCTTTTAGCTCTGAGGCAAGATAAGGAAGAACATTATCTGCAAAGAGGGAGCATGTGAAAAAATGCATGAGACATTGTCTAGAAGAGTAAAGAGAGACCATAGCCATTGTTCTTTGCATTTACTTATTTGTTTGGAGACAGAGAGGGGACACTGAAGGATTTATTATTGCAATACCTAATTTTTGCCTTTGAATCATGTTCACTCAACATTTCTACCAGAAGATATATGAGATTCAAAACTGAACCAATAAATATGCTTTTGAACCTGCTATAATTTTTTTTGGATAATAAAAATTTCATAAATTGGGAATGAGACCAGAAAAATAAATGCTCCTTGTGGCAGCCGCCTGTATGCCACTCCTCCATCTCAGTGGCATCTTTTGATTCCAGATTCTAAAGAATAACACATTTTTTATCATTTCTGTGAAAACCAACCTTACTGCATGCATTTTGTAGAACAGATTATGTGGTGTGTGTGTGTGTGTGTGGGTGGGTGGGTGTGGGTGGGTGTGGGTGCCAGTGCTGCTGGTTTTCACCTTATTTTCCTCTTGCTTAGAGATAGAAATTCTCCTCAATCCTTCCACCTCTCCGGGAAACGTAGGGGTAGATTTTCCTGTATTCTCACTACCCCATCACTTACTATTCCATGAAGCATGGAAGGAGGCACTGGGTGTCTGTTGTCTACACTACTGATCAAAGTTAAAGGTAGTGGTGTCTTCCTCTAGAAGGACCTACCCACATGCTGAGAGCATTTCCTCATTTCCTCCTGCTGTAGTGCACTAAGCTTCCTGCAGTCTTCTGGAATGTCCATCTATAACAGGCTGAGTCCATGGGAGAGGTGGTAAGAACCAGTATTCTGACTTCGTGTCCAGGCTGCATCTTCCAACTGATAACTCTAAGATGTAAGGTGAATTGTGTGTGTTAATGTCTACCCAGCTCCTGTGTGTCAGTTGCTCTGTAATTTGGTAGGCAGAGAGGGAGAATTATTAGATTCCTTCGGAATGCAATAGTTTTTATATGATGATAGTCATAAGAACGCTTTCCTATGTTCGGCATGATACACGTGGCAGCAGGAAAGGAATCCTGGGGAGCATGAAACCGATGTCTCAATTCATAGTCAGGACACTCACGTCTACAAATTTTATTTTATTTTATTTTGTTTTATTTTATTTTATTTTATTTCATATTTTATTTTATTTATTTTATTTTATTTTTTATTTTATTTTTATTTTATTTCATTTTTATTTTATTTTATTTCATTTTATTTATTTTTTTATTTTATTTTTATTTTATTTTATTTCATTTTATTTATTTTTTTATTTTATTTTTATTTTATTTCATTTTTATTTCATATTTTATTTTATTTATTTTATTTTATTTTTTATTTTATTTTATTTTTATTTTATTTCATTTTTATTTTATTTCATATTTTATTTTATTTATTATATTTTATTTTTTATTTTATTTTATTTTATTTTATTTTATTTTTATTTTATTTCATTTTATTTTATTTCATATTTTATTTTATTATTTTATTTTATTTCATTATTTTTCTTAACGTCTACAAATTTTAAATGATTGTCTAAAGTCATAGAGCTACTTGGAGGAAGAACTCAGACGAGAACTTAGGCCTATTGATATTCAACTCAGGATTTTTTTTTTCACAAAATCTAACTTCCTCTCTCTAAATATGCACTTGGTGGTTGAATATCACGTTAAAATCAGAGCAACAAAGGCTGCGCTGATGTAAAGGAGATCATAGTATGAATACATTACATCCTAAGGGGATAGAGGACCTTAGAACTAATTTCAAATTAGATTTTCTGGGGCCCAATGCCAGCAACATCAAATCTCATAACGCTAAGATTTTGCCTGTTATGATAGAGGGCAGTGAAGTGCACTTACGAAAAAGGAGTAAATCACGGGCCATTTCATCAAAAGGCTCGTATAGTTCATTTGGGGAAACAGGCAGGCAAACAAACCAATATGGTACCTGCCACATGGCACCTGTTAACTGCAAAGCCGCGGGCAGCATTGGGCAAACACAACGAGTAAGCAGCAGAATCTCTCTAGAGGATCAAAAAGGCATTACAGAGCCTTGAGCTGATCTGTCAAGGTCGTGAGCTGGCTAAGGACATCTTGGTGATGAAATAGAAAGAAGCGAAAGAACGGGTAGGGAAGGTTTCTGGGAAGGGGGGCAGGAGAGGACTCTTGTGTGCAGATGAAGGCTGGGGAAGGTGAGGAGGGAGGGTCCTGGGACTGCCCCATGAGGGTGAGGGAAGAGATCCACGTACGGTGGATCCGTACAGGAGCAACAGCGGCCAAGGGTATGCCAGAATGTGGATGAAAATAGTTCTGTCACTGTCTCACCCTGGCTTTATAATCTGCGTCAACTCTCCCATATCTTCTGGATAAAGCCAGATTCCAGGGTGGCCGGTTTTCAGTCCCGTTCAATTCCCCAACAATATAGGAAGTTCTAGTCAAAAGAAAGTTTCTCTTTATGCCGTATATACCCCATCGCCTCCTTCTGACTCTTCCATCTTAGTTTGCCAAGGATGCTGCTTGTCTCTCTTGCATTTTCCACAGAACTCAACCTGGTTGTTGAGTTGGACACCATACTGTCCAAATGCCATATATTGGCGTCTACTCCAATATACTTCTGAGCACTTGTGACACCCGGCTACGACTTTCCTTTAATTAGTACATTCAGTGTTCTACCTCATTTCATACCTGTGTATGTGCTTGTGTGTATGTTTGGACCCACTTATCCCAAAAGACTCTTTACTCCTCAAGGAAGAATCCAGGTAAGGCAACACTCTGCATCCTCCACAGCAGCTAACAGATAGATTGACAAAGAATCCGTGACTTCTGAGACATGACTTGGGTTGCACTCAACAACAGAATGGAGGCTTTAAATGCAATTCTTTAGGGAGGGGCGACCTTCTGAATTCAGTGCCTAGGGAAGAAAGCATACTGTCTCTATTTCTTCTCTAGAAACAGGTAAAAGGGAAAGCATGGCAATCCATTTGGTTCTTAGTAGTTGTGATATTAACAGCTAACGTTAACAGTATCCTTTTCCGTTCATAAGAGCTCTACGGTTGCATCCGCGACCCTATTTGGAGACTCACAGTGACCTAGGTAAACGGCAGTTTTTTTGTTTTGTTTCTTATACTTTTCCAAGATAGAAATGGCTTCTTACATGGGCCAAGTGGTTTGTTGACAGGTGGAACCAGTTTTTCACTGGGACTCAAACCCAAATCCTCTGATGCTGAGACACTTAAGCTGTCTCTTCTAAAGACATAAGACAAACTTGGGGAGCCTGGGTGGTTCAGTTGGTTAAGTGTCCAACTTCGGCTCAGGTCATGATTTCACGGTTTGTTGGGTTCGAGCCCCTCGTTGGGTTCTGACAGCTCAGAGCCTGGAAACTGCTATGGATTCTGTGTCTCCCTCTCTCTCTGCACCTCCCCTGCTTATGTCTCTCTCTGTCTCAAAAATAAATATTTTAAAAATTTAAAGAAAAATATAAGACAAACTATTTTATGAGAACATTTCATACCCTTTTCACTCTTTTGATTAGATGCAATGACTATCAGGTGAGCTCAGATTTATGTATTATTATCCCAAGTTTTAAAAGAGAGATCTCTGAATCAGAAGGGTTAAGAGGCTTCATAGTTCACTTTAAATGAAGATCTATTCTCTATCATTTTGTCTGAGCATTGCTCCTAGATACCATTATTATCTCCATTTTATAGATGAAAAAATGAGGCACAAGGAAATGAGCAACTTGTCTATAGCTTCAAAGCTAATAAATACCAGATCTGCAACTCCAATCAAGTTTTCTGATTTTAAACCTACACTAATTTTGTGAGAGCCCACTGCCTGAAGAGAAAATAAAGCACAGAAAGCAAACAAGCAAGACAGAAATGAGAAACTTACGTGGAAAGTGTTTATTGCAAACATCAACTTTTTCTCAAGTTTCTAAGATCTGAAGGTTCTCAATGACTAAATTATTTCCTGGAGGTAACACATGTACCGAGAGAACCTCGTAAAAATCTTTAGGACACAGGAGAACTATTTAGCACAACACTCACTAGACAGAACATTAATGACTTCCCCCATTGGGAGCAAAAATGAATCTTCAGGAAATGTCAATGGAAACATTGATGTCAACACCAAAGTTACATCGGAATTCTCCCCTGTGTAGATTCTTGTATTATTTTCATTTTATTCTTCTTCTTAAGACATCGAGAGTTGTCCACAAATCTATTACCTTTCAGGAACAAACTCTGCTGTTATACAAATACTTTAGTAAATGTCTTTTGGGATCATGCAATTCCTTTAGGGGATGTATGGGGAAACCCTCTGTCTACTTGATTTACAAAATGCAGATGGTTGGTAATACTTGAATTGTTATAGATGCCTACTAACATCTTTCTCAGCACCCTTAAAGAGAGTGGCATAATTCTTTAAGACATAATATTACACTTAGGAATTGCTCTAAAAGATCATCAATCTTTTTTGCACAACTCTGAGTGCTCAGCTAGTGTTAAATAAACCATGACTAGAAATGAAATTCAAAATACTTTGAGTGATTTCTGCAAAATGCTCTCCATTTGCCAATTATGTCCTACCATATTTCATTTTATCAGTTATTCATTATTCTTGGCTAAAAATACAGTTATGACAAATAGTATATCTCAGAGGAAGTTTCATGATTTTCCAAAGAAATACGATCAATATGTTTCAGCCGTGCCATCGTTTATATTTTGCACTTGGTGGAAATGATATTGTGAGCGATGATGATGGTGACTTTATTTGCAGTTGCTGATGAGTTTGGCTTTTAGGAATATAAATATAACTAAAAGGAATATCAAATCCAATGGTACGGTTATCAAAAACGTATCTGCTAAACATAGAATGGACTTTCACCAAGAATAAAGGCAATCCATGAGAAATTTCTCTTTTTATATAATTTTGAATAAAGAAAACAAATTCAAAATCCACGGGTGCCTGGGTGCCTGAGTCAGTTAAGCATCCGACTTTGGCTTAGGTCATGATCTCAAGGTTCATGAGTTCGAGCCCCACTTCGAGCTCTTTGCTGGCTTCCCAGAACCTAATTCAGATCCATTGTTGCCCCCCTCCTCCTCTGTCTCTCAAAAATAAATAAAAACATTTTAAAAAATCCAATCCACAAGAAGGGGTGCTTCATTCCCCACCTCTCACCTTCCGGGAACAGACTGAAAAAATATCCAAATCTTTAAACTTTAAATCATCTACTTGTTTTTTGAAAAAAACATACCATGACCTATGGAGAAGGTAATGAAACAGTCATATATTCTAATCTGGAGTCTTCTTGGATGCTGTGTAGCTTGAGAAGAATTACTTAACCTCTCTGACCCCCATTTTGTTAGTATTTTTAAGCAGTGCTTCGAATATCAAAAAAGATAATGACCTAAAGATATTTTTAAAGTATAAACATCTCATCAAATATAAAGACTAGCTCTTATTATGTTATATTCCCTAGAGAAAAAGGAGTTTTCATCCTACTAAAATAAAGTTAAAATTGAAATCATGTATTATTCATGTCTATAAGCCATAAAACTATATAAACACAAATGCTCTAATATAGTTTATACAGTAAAAACCTACGTATGAATTAAGAGATTTATGAAATTAATTAAAAGCAATTACATATTGTCATATATCACCGTTATAAGCAATACACTGTAACTAACAACTGCACTTTGAGGTATTCAAGAACAGCATAAAATCCATCTACTCATTTTTTATCCTGCTGCATTTCTGTGACATTTCCAGCAGCCTTTCTGGCATTCAAACCTACAGCCTTTTTAAATCAAAGATTCTCTATCTCCCCTAGCTACGGCCACATGAGTCTTTAAGTGACCATGGCCCTTTTTCGACAGAGAAGAACAAGGATGTTTTGCCTCAAAGCTTGCAGAAGAAGGGCACGTGTTCCAAGGGTGGCGGGCAGGGCAATGTCACAGGCAAAAGCCTGGTAGAAGAGAGAAGAGTCACGAGGCACAGAGCTCAAATGGACAACATGGAGGACGAGTCAGAATAGAGTAGGCATTGGTGTTGGCGTTGTCAGAGAGACTTCTGAGATGGGAATGAGATACAAGCTTGGGGGATACTGAATGCTGCTCTAAGGAACCTTCACTATCCTCTTAAGAAGTGGACAAGTTGTAGAGCAAGGCAGCAAGCTCAGACCTTCGCTTGAAGAAGTTCACTCAGGCCAAA
Organism: Lynx rufus; assembly: GCF_022079265.1. Lineage (NCBI taxonomy): Eukaryota > Metazoa > Chordata > Mammalia > Carnivora > Felidae > Lynx > Lynx rufus. The sequence continues at coordinate 5,654,188 of NW_025814845.1, forward strand.
AGTGCAGGTTTTAATGCAGCAGGAACAGACGCAAAGAAAAACCAGGAAAGAAAGAAAGGTAAGAAATCCTGGTGTCCTTGACTGTCGCCTTGGCTAAGTCCTGGTTCTCCTTTCCTACGTACTTTAGTGAGCAATACAGCCTCCTCTATCCTGTTCCCCCATAGTCTTGTACTCAGTCACAGGGACAAAAGAAGGGACATGCTTTTAGGGCCGATAAAACCATGGGCAAGTCTCCACTCTACAAGATAGTAGTGGTGCAAACCTAGAAACATTCTTTCTTTCCCCACCCCTCCCCCGAGCCTGTTTCTTTCCCTCTAAAAAAGGGATAATCATAGCTAGCCTGCAGGGCTGTCAGTATAAGAGGCAAAATACGAAACTTGCCTGGCCCTTCCTAGCCCCTCAGAAAATGTTGGTTGCCATTTTCATTTGTTTGCCCTAATCTACCGGGACTTTTTTCTACCGATGTAGAAATAGCTCTGCTGAGGGAAAGTGGCTTGCCCTAGATGCTTTGGTGAGTTCAGGAAGTGGAATCCACGATTCCATGGTTCCATGGCAGAGGCCACCATCTACGGTTCCATTTCCTCCTTTCTTCTCGTGCTGAAGCATCTTGCTGATATGCAAACGCCCAGGTAAGACACACCGTGCTGCTTCTCTTCTGCGAGCACTGTTAACAGAACCTCCAGGGGATATGGCTTCACCCTCACCATTATTAGCCGTGTCAGCCATTTTAAACGTGTGGGGGATTTGTTCGTATGTCACTGACGTCATACGACGTATTCAATTTTATCTTATTTCAATCACTTCACTTCAAAGCAAAATTACACATATAAGTGATCCAAAATGATTATAAGCATAATTTTCATACATACTATCTCTTCCTATATATGTATTCTTCACCCTAATGTTGCCCATGTGAATTTTCATTTACCATTTAATTTTATAAATCACCGTGATAAAATAATGTTTGGGCGTCAACGTTTTTATTAGGCATAGAAAAATTTCTTTCCTATAGGTTTTCTAGATGAGGACAGCCATAACAAAAATGGCATTCACTGGGTTTTTACTCTAAGTCTGCACTGAGCAGTTCACACACGTTGCCTGACTGTACTCATGTGCAATTTTACGAAATTATGCTGCTATTCTTCTCATTTTTAACAGATTTAAAAAGTCATGCTCAGAGAGGCTGGGTATCCTGTCATACCAGTAAGCCAAGGAGCCAGAATTGGGCTCGGTTCTGCCAGAACTTAGGGTCCATGAGCGTGTGGCATCCCAAAAGCACCACCTGCATATACGGCAAACACGTGAAAATATAACCACCTTCAGAAAATAGAAAAAGTGGCTTGCGACTTACCCTTGTTGTTATCATGCTGGTTTCAAAGAGACTCCCTCCCAGGATTCCTGCTGTGTGGAAAAGACCTAGGGTTGATTTTTAACTGAAAGCATAAAAGTATCTAATAATGAGAATACGAGGCATTGCGGCAAACCATGGGGGTGAACATCTTAGATGCGAGAATTTTGCTGCCTCCCTAGAAGTCATTAGGTGTTTCAAGACACCACGAGATGGGTGATACCAGCTGGAGGAGAGTTCTATCGAGACTCTCTAAGTGCTCTGGGGACAAAAAACAGATTCTAAAAAAATCACCAGTTACAGATGACAGAGAAAATGAACAATGCAGCTGGAGCCACTTATCCAAGTGCTGCTGACAAAGACAGTTGGCCTAACAGGAGACTAATAACATATTCACTTGAAAATTCACTTTATAAATGAAAGTCGTATGCAAGTGTTTGTATTTGGTTGACGACGATGATGTCTAAGGCTTAAAAATACAAAATCCCTTACCATCTAGAGAAAGACGCAAGAGTCACACCTATAAAGCAACAATGAATGACCAAATAAGATAGAGAATTAAGTATGTGGCATAATAAGCCACGTGCTGAACCATCAGTGAACCCTCAGTAGAGGGGAAGCTTTATAGAAGAAGCAGAAATTAGTCGGGGTGTTCTGAAGAATGTATATGCAAGAAGGGCGATTTGGGTTCACCTAGTCTAGCCCACTCACAGGACCTATGGCATACCAGATGCTTCCATGCTTAGATGTAATAGTGAATAGGCAATTGCAATGAATATAGCCTATCAAAACAGCAACCAAAGACTCAGGGACTCAGGGAGGAGGGTCAGGGTCACTCCACCTAACACGCAACCCAGGCCAGCTGAAGTGCTGAGCGAGGGAGACAACTCTATAAACGAGCAGTAGAGGGATTTGAAGATTTATTTAAAAAAATTTTTTTTTTAATTTTTATTTATTTTTGAGACAGAGAGAGACAGAGCATGAATGGGGGAGGGTCAGAGAGAGAGAGGGAGACACAGAATCCGAAACAGGCTCCAGGCTCTGAGCAGTCAGCACAGAGCCTGATGCGGGGCTTGAACTCACGGACCGCGAGATCATGACCTGAGCCGAAGTCGGACGCTTAACCGACTGAGCCACCCAGGCGCTCCTTAAAGGAAATTATAGAAAATACTACAGGACAGAGAGAACATAATGAATAATTTTACCTGCGAACAAATTGAGTAAGGGAGGTAGAAAGGCTGGCGTTGGAGAAGAGTAAGTTCGAACGTGTTAGGAGGCTGGAAGGATGAGAATAGGAGGACAGATATAGTCAAGCCAGGATCTTAGCGGCCGGGGGATGAAGTCAAGTTTAAACAGCTGGCTTCATACAAGATCAGCCATGGTCACTGGTCCCCCTTGGGTGTGGGCAGGGGGAATTCTGAGATTTTTAGGAGGGAGACACATATGTGGAATAGTTTTCTGAGAGGAGAAAATACACTTGTCTAGAAAGTGTACTTTCTTACTTAGAATAAGCTGGTTATTAGGGTCCCTGGGCAGCGCAATCAGTTAAGTGTCCAACTCTTGATTTCAGCTCAGGTCATAATCTCACAGTTCGTGGGATCGAGCTCCGCGTTGGGCTTTGCGCTGACAACCTGCTTGGAACTCTCTCTCTTTCCTCTCTCTCTCTCCCTCTCTCTGTCTCTCTCTCCCCCTCTGCCCCTTCCCCGATTCATGCACTCTCTCTCTCAATAAATAAATAAACTTACAAGAAACAAACAAAAAAAAAGACTCTCTCTCTTCCTCCCTCTGCCCCTTCCATGCTCGCTCTCGCTCTCTCTCTCTCTCAAAAAAAAAAAAAAAAAAAAAAAAGGTTGTTAGAGAATGGGGCATTTAAAATTGATGTCTTAGTGAATGGTTAATGATAGATGGGACAAAGTCCAGGGTGAGACTATGGGATTGGAGAGGCACACAGTCATTCGAGTTGGAATGTCAAAAAAATGACAGACCAAGCTATTGGATACTATCATCACGGGTGTGGTAAAGACCACCGATAACGGTAACAGGAGTTAATGGTAAACTGTAATCCAGATTCTAAAGACATCAGTGGATATAAGGCTACTGGCTGGTGAGTAGTTGATGACAGCAATAAAGAAGAGGGTAATAAAATTTAATGACACATACTTAGAAACAGAGAGAGAGAGAGAGAGCCAGTGGAAGAAAGAGTTTGGAAGTTGCAATGAGAAGCAAGCAGAAAACTTACCCGGCTACAAGAGCTAACAAAGCTAATAGAAAACAAATGAGCATAGTTTCTCTGTTTTTCACCACACAACTTAGATTGAGACTTCCCCACCATAGCCAATGACCAGTGATCATGTGGCTGTGGCAAATCAAAGAAGAGAAAGTGTGCTGAGGGAATTTCCAGGAAAGACCTTCCCTCTTGAGAAAAAAAAAAAAATGAGCCATTTGAGGGGCTGGGGTTGGGGCTATGCTGTCCAATTTTTGCTTTCAGATATCATGACTGAGGCCATGAGAGATACCTTGGGACCATGGATTCACTCTGCCTGGCAGAAAAAGCAACGCTACAAGGATTAAAGACAGTTAAAGGAATGAGTTTTGATATCTAAACATGAGGTTCAATCTTGGAATTACAACAACAACAACAACAACAACAACAATAACAAATAAGCCTTTTAAATACCTTATTTAGCAAACCTACTTCCTTTCCCTTCTCTTTTAGGCCAATAGATAATGCACAGGCATTGCTATCAGTAGTGGATACAATGGGTTGTCCAGATTTAAGAGGTAATGCATCTTTAAAAAAATAGATACGTTTATCGGATATTAGATTGGTGATATTCGCTTAAAACCTATTAATCTATAGGAGAGTAAGCTGAGGAGTGAAATGGCATTCTCAAGCATATACATTTGTCATGACCAAAACAAACAAACACACACACAAACAAACAAAAAATCCACCCATAATAATCAGGCTGCCTGGTGTGTAGATAGCACTTTCCAGTCCCAGAACGCTTGTTCTTAAATCATTTGCTTTAACCTAGAAACCAATCTCCTCTCTCCCTGTCTAGAGTTCCTTTCACGACTGCCTTCTTCCTTTATAAATCTCATCATCTCAGGAGACAGGAAGATTGATAGATCGTGCAAAGTTTTTGTTTTCCTTCTGTTTGACTACAAACCATTTTTTTTTAGAAGCAGGTGGGAAGAAACTAAGTGTAAATAATAACAATGCTTTCTGTCTGTGACACCGTTGAGGACCGTGAATCTGTCTCTAGGAGATGGTGAAGGATGGAACAGTGATATAGAGAGCAGGGGCTCGGCATCGAGTCTCATCTGTTGCCTTTTAGACAGGGGACACGTCATCTCTGGATTTAGGGCAACGGCTGATATGCCAGGATCAAATTTACAGATAGTGACTGCGGAGTGGTCCATAGAATGAGAAAGAGGGAGAAAGAAAGGAAATGTTTTCATTGAACCCTACCACATAAGGCAATATACTAAGTTAGTATAGATATAGGTAAAGATACAGATGTACATATATATATATATATATATATAGAGAGAGAGAGAGAGAGAGAGATAATATTGCATATATTATTTCTGTTATTATCTTCCCTATTATATCTTACACTCCACATCATTATTATTGGCCATTACCTCCATGGGCTCAGTTGACCTCCTGGTCCAAAAAAGATACTTCTTGAAATAATGAGTGATATTCAACATGGAAAGTGACTTAAAAGCCATCTAGATGGCAGAGTTGACAGATGAAAATTTACAAGCTAGTATATTGTGCAGTTACATAAATAGTGTCAGAGTCATGACTAGACTAATACCAACTTTAGGGAATAAGCTAAAAATCCAAACCTTCATTCAGTTTGCTCATATTTACTGAGATCCTTCCATACTCAAATGGGTCATTTAACAGTGGCCACATTAAAAAACATGTGCAGGGGTGCCTGGTTGGCTCAGTAGGTTTAAGCATCCGACTTCGGCTCAGGTCATGATCTCACAGTTCGTGAGTTTGGGCCCTACATCGGGCTCTGTGCTGACAGCTCAGAGCTTGGAGCCTGCTGCTGATTCTGTGTCTCATTCTTCCTCTGCCCCTCCCCTGCTCATGCTCTGTCTCTTTCTCTCTTAAAAATAAATAAACATTAAAAAAAAAAAGATCAAAAAATAATGCAGAATGTATGAGACTCCGGAGTCTGAAGAAAAAGAAAACAATGTTTGGGAATAAAGTCATAAAAGCTTTCGTGACGAAGTGCTCCTCATCTTGGTTTCTTGGAAGGTTTCAGCCTTCCAAGGGCAGAGAGAATGGAGAGTCTTCCTGTGTGCAGAGTATTATACAAGCAAGTGAATACCAGTTTGGATAGAAGCAGGTATCATTTCCCAAAGATCTGATGCACACCTTGTCCCCCCCTTCCCCTATCCCCATCTGCCCCCTGAATTTCCACCATATATAATTAAAGATATTCTCGGGCATGTTGGTTCAAACTCCCTCAGAGCTTCTGGGGTGTGATCTGAAACCAGCCCCTGCACATGCAGCACAGGGAGATATGGAAGGAAAAGGCAGCTATTGGAGCTTTGTAGGTGGCAGGTGTAATAAGCAAGGGCTTATCCATGGGGCTTGTCTTGGGCAGCCTCAAGAGGAGGAGATCTTTGCACCTGCTCACCAATGTTAAAACTTTCTATAGAGGCCTTAATTGGGATCAGTCACATATACCGTGCGTGTGGTCCCAGCAGCACCGTGTCCTTGGGCAACTTCTGGGAATAGGGAAGGCAAGCAAAACCCACATTCCAAAGACAGGGGAAGAGCGAGAAGCCTCTGATTTCTGGGGTCCAGTTCACTGGACCAACTCAGAATTTCCCCTGTAGATGCCTCTTTCCCACAGGTAGGGGACTGAAGCGGTGTATGTGAATCACCCCTAGTCACGTTGACATATAAAATTGACCATCACCACAACCTTAACTTCATAGAAGATTTCTTGACTCCTTAACAAGAATAATTTATTTCTCGTTTTTTGCTTTCATTATATAACGTTCCAGGAGCTCTCAATACATTATCCTGATGAATGCAAGGCACGTCTTGCTGTTCCCAGTTGCTAAAGAGGATATTGGACTAATGACACTCAGATAATGCTTCTGAGTACGATCTGGACCTATAAGCCAGGTCCTGAAGCTCTGATCCACCAATGGACGTTACCTTGCTCCCTACGAAGGAGGATGTTCATGCGATGGCTCTCCATGTCTAATGGAGGGTGCTGTCCTAACTCTTCCTTATGGCCAGGGTAGAGTCCACATGTTTAGGTGCTAGAGTTAAAATACAAGACGAGTCTGGATTAATGAGTCACCTAAAATTTCAATGGGTAAAAAGTCATGCAATTAACTTATTTTGTTAAGTCACCGACTTTTAGAGATTGTGGATTAGCAAAGCAGAACCGAGCCTATGTTAACTAATTAACTTTATTAACAGTCTTAGGGAGTTGATTTAAGGATTTTATTGGATAAAAGATGTGGAAATTTTGGAAAAGGCTAAACATTATTGTGTCTTTAATCCTGCAGCTGTGTTTCAATGAAATCTCTGGTAGTTCTAAACAAGCCTGTGCATCAGGACTGACTTATTATTTATTTCTACAAGGACTTTTACCAACTGAATATATTACATTTCTGTTTCAACTTTAATTTGGCAGAAAACCCAAGATCTCACACCAGAGAAACACAGCTGGGATGGAATTTTCAGGCACTAAAATTACTATTTTTAAGACTTTCTTTGGTCCCCGTACTTTATTGCCTAGTTCAAGATCAGACACATGGTAGTCATAGATGTACTTTTATTTCTAAGATGCTAAACCGTTCTTGGCATGCCTTCTAAACAATATATTAGGACTAGCCATAACTATCGATGTCCTCTGTCCTACATGCTACAGGCTTCAAAGAGTTACAAACTTGTCCATTTAAGTCAGAAAGTTTTTGTAAAAAGGAGGTCTTTAGGAAATGCAGCCTGTGAAGGTCTTCCAGAAGTACTCAGCTTTTCTAGAACCAGAAAAGTCTGCGTTTCCCATATCCGCCACTTCAGAAGGTATTTTGTTCAGAGCACATATGCATCAGAAAACACAGACCCGATTGAAATAGTAGACAACATTTTAAGAACGATTATGTAACTATTATTAATTAACAGTGAGATAATCTTAGTATTCAGCATCAAAATCGTTGTATTTTATGCCTGTATAGTCTTGGTAATGTCTATCATTATCATCATCATTATGACACAAAACTTAATTTATTGAGATTCTACTATAATTCAGACAATGTTTAGGGACAGTTACTTATATTTCCTAGTCAATTTTCACAGTGACCATATGAGGTAAGTAAATATTTGTAATTATGTTTTACAGACAAGGAAATTGAGGTTCCCAATAGATATGTGACTTGCTTAGTGTTTTCTAACTACTAAGGTTTTGAATTAGGAATATATATTGCCAGTCCTTTCCATTTCTATAAAAAGTAAGAAGTCCAAAATTTATGTGATGTCTCTCAATTTCTAACTTTCAGCAGCTAATACAAAACCAATGTTTAAAATGTATACGTGGGCCAGATTTTCCCCCACCAGCTCCAGATTGTGGCCTTTGTTTTATGCGGTAAGAATGGGTGACTGTTGTCGAATGCGACTCTAGAGGTGGTTGAGAGTTTCACAACCTGCCTACACACTCTTGTTAACAGATGAGTCTGACCCCATACTCCTTACTCAAGCCAGAAATTCCAAACGTGCCGAAATACCTATCGATTTGGGAGGTACCCCTCCACCCAACCCCTGCACACAAAAAAAAATGTTGGAGGGTCATTAAGGTACGAATGTCTACTCTCGGACACCATGCTCAGGGTATAAACAAGGGGTCAGCAAGTATTTACACTCTCAGAAGCATTGGATAAATAATAACGGAATGCTAACTTCTTCTCATTAATGTCTCTAAGAAACCCTTGGCATCATGTAGGGTAGGAGAGCTACGGAATATTTTTATTTAGCGTGTGTCCACCTGTTGTCTGAGCCTAGGCTTTCCATTTGTTTTTGTGTTTTTTCCAGTAACACATGGGATTCTATACAAGATCTAATAGTTTGTTGGGATTGAAGATGGGCGAAGTCCACCTGGGTGGCTCAGTCGGTGAAGCGTCTGATTTTGGCTCAGGTCATGATCTCATGGTTTGTGAGTTAGAGCCCCACATCAGGCTCTGTGCTGACAGTTCAGAGCCTGGAGCCTACTTCAGATTCTGTGTCTCCCCCTCTCTCTGCCCCTCCCCTGCTCATGCCCTAAATATTAATTTTCAATGATATAATATTCATTGTTTTATTCATAAATATTAATATTCATTGATATTTAACAAATATTTTTAAAATTTTAATAAATAAGATCAAATAAAAGGGGCAAAGTAAAAAACAAACAAACAAACAAACTGGATTTTATCCCTGTGTGTTCAGACCAATTAAGATATAGAGAGTAAAATCATTTGAATAAAAATCAAAATATTGGTTTTATTGCTAACATGTACAAATTTGAGTTTGTAACTCAGGTCTGTGTCCAAAATAGACTTAAGAATAATTTATTCCTGGACTGTACCATGGTGCCAGCTCAGTCCTGGCTTCATATTCATATGAGGAACTTCCAAAAATGCTGATGCCCAGGTCCCACCCAACAGATTCAGATACAATTGATGAGGCCTGGGCTCCAGTTTACTTCCTTTTTTTAAAAAGTTTTTTTTTTTTAATTTAATTTGAGAAAGAGAGAGAGCTCATGAGTGAAGGAGGGGCAGAGAGAGAGAGAGGGAGAGAGAAAATCCCGCACCAACAGTGAGGAGCCCGACGCAGGGTTTGGAGCCCAGGAACCGTGAGGTCATGACCTGAGCCGAAATCGAGAGTCAGATGCTTAACCTACTGGGCCACCCAGGCACCACTTTAGTTTGCATCTTAAAAGCTCCCCCATATGATTTCATTACAGAGCCAGGATGGAGAAAGGAGTGTTGGCTCAAACCAGTGTTTCTCCAAAGTTCCATGTGCATGTGTATCACCCAAGGACCTTGTATAAACACAGATTCTGATTCAGTGGTCCGGGGTGGGGTCAGAGCACCTGCATTTTCGACAAGCTCCCAAGGGATGTTGACATCCCTGGTCCTGAGATGAAATAGAGTGGCAGGGTGGAAACCACCAAGATGCTCTGCCTTAGGAGAGACTGACTATAGACCGTATCCTGGGCAGCTACTGCAGGGGAATTTGCTACCTCCTAAGGGAGGCCAGGAAGATACAACTTTCTCCACACCTTTCTCAGCTGGAACTCAGCCCTGATGCCCGTATGCTTTTGATGTGGAACGCAAGGCAGAACTTAATGACTCTCTTCTCTGAGCAGAAAGATCCATGAGAGGCTTGAGAGGCTGGAGCTCCAGAACGGCAGCTCTTTCTCCCCCCCTGAACTGATTCTGTAAGTCACTACTTCGGGACAGACAAATGAAAAGCTGAGGGAAGTACAGAAATGAAACTGTCAATGCTCTCAAGAAGAGTGACCCCAGGATGAGTGCGGGCAGGTGATAAGAACGTCCTCTCTTTACCTAGCTCATAAACTGTCTGATGTCGACCTTGTCTTTGATGGCAAGACGACATCCTTGATCTCTGAATCCCAAGGCTAACATTTAGTACTGCAAGTCCCAAAGGGAGATATATGGAGGTGTCACTCCAGGCAAAATATCCACATGCAAACCTAAGACCTCGACCAACTCCTGACCAACTACATTAGAACCCTTGGGGGTGCCTGGACATTGGGGTTTTAAGGAAACTCTCCTAGATGGTCCTCATGTGAAATCACAGTTGAGAGCCATGGACCCTAAGACTCTGGGAATAAACTATTTAAAAACCTGTTTGGCCACAGATCTAACTTACATATCTTAATACAGGGGTAGCAGCCTTCTTGGCCTTTTCTTTAGTCCCTCATTCTGACCATGGTTTGTAGATGGCTGAGTGTTCTGAAGGCAGAGAGAAGGAGAATGCTCTTTACTCATTGTACAGCCTACACAGCCTCCCTTGACTTGGTCTTCCCATCAGGGAGCTTTGTCATCTAGAAAAAAGAACTTGGGGCCTAATTTAGTCTACCAGTTCCATGGGGGCACAATGGAAATGCTGGGGGATCCCTAGAAGGCCAAGAGAGGCAATTAAAGGAGGAAAAAAGGCACCAAAAGAGGTCCAAAAGAATATTTAATGTTTTGCTAATAAAACTTTATTCACTGAGGACTTGGAACAATAATGTCCTTAGGAGTGGGGAGGGTGTTTCCGTCTTCTTGCACAAGTTAAATACCCCATCAACACTTGATTATGTAGTTATATACCTCTTCTAAGTAGGGTCTCATTCAATGCCATACCTTTATTTTGGTGGTAAACAGTTTCAACTTCAAGAGGCACTTGCATTTTTTTAAGTTTGTTTTGAGAGAGAGAGAGAGAGAGAGAGAGAGAGAACGAGATGGGGAGGGGCAGAAAGAGAGGGAGAAAGAGAATCCCGGGAAAGCTCTGCACTGTCAGCACAGAGCCCAACATGGGGTTTGATCTCAAAAACCAGGAGCTCATGACCTGGGCCGAAATCAAGAGTTGGAGACTTAACCAAATGAGCCACCAAGGTGGCCCAAGAGACACTTTCCATGCATACTTAAAATCACTCTTATTCACCCTAACTGTACCACTGGCCCTAAGTCTATTTGTTTATATGTACAGTGAGTTAGTAACTGGTGTATAAGACACAAGTATTTTTGCAAACTAATAGATGTAGAATACCTTAATTATCATGTATGTTGTAAATTTGCATTTACAACCTTATTGTGAATGGCATATATACAAGCATATACAGTCTTATTAAGGTATTTACTTACAGCATCAATTGAGAAAAAATGATGTTCAGGTAAAATCTATGTAATAGGTGAAAAGGGAATTAGAAATGTCTTCTGGAAAGAGGTACTTTATGTGCTACGGCAATATTTCCAATTACCTATTGCGAGAGAAAGACAGAATACTTGTGTGTCTGGATTTCAAATGAACAATGTGAACAGGAATCGAGGGGAGAAAATGACGGGCCATGAGCAGCCCTATAGACCTTCCCTTCCTTCCCTAACTAACCAACTGTTGTCTCACCCCTGATTTGTCTGAATTTTTTTAAAAATAAATATTGATTGATTGCAAAAAAACAATAATAGAGGACTATGAGAAGGAAATAAAATCCTGAATTCTACAGTTCTCACATTTGGTTCAATTGGGTTATTATCTGACGTCTGCCTCTTCCTATATCAGGAAAACTGTCTTCTTTTTTTTTAATGTATTTTTTTTAACATTTATTTATTTTTGGGAGGCAGAGGGAGACATAGAATCTGAAACAGGCTCCAGACTCTGAGCTGTCATGGGGTTCCAACTCAGGAACCGTGAGATCATGACCTGAGCCAAAGTCAGACACCCAACTGACTGAGCCACCCAGGCGCCCCAGGGAAGCTGTCTTCTTACTCTGAGCATGTTTCCTAAAATTTGAACACAGGGGTCTCCTGGATCGTGTCTCAACTGCTTCTAGGATCCTGCTCTTTGGCAAGAAGAACCCTGAAGTGGTTAACAACTATTCAGAGTCTGGGAAAATGCAATGAGAGAGCATCTCAGCTGGTGCCTGGCTGGCTGCCCTTTTCCTCCATTCCTGCCTCCATTCCTGTCCTCAGCAACCCCGCCCCCAACGTCCCCCAAATGGGTTACACATACACCTGCCAAGCTGGCCCTCTAGATGAAGTACCACCAAAAATGTCATGTTTTTTTATTCCCCTAAAAATGTCTATTTTCAATCACCTTGTAAACTCAGCACGGCTTCAGGGGGTCTGGACTTGTTTAGAAATTTCATTTTATCGCTTGAGTGCCAGACCCAACAGACACAGCTTTGACATCAATTAACAGCAGGACAAATCGGCAGCAGCCATTTCTGGAAACAGCTTCCACGCTGACAGTGAAGCATGACGGTGGAGAAACAGCCCCTCCAGTAACACTTTGTCATTCCTCGACACTGCTGACAGACCCCTTACCTTGCCCCACACTGACACAACCCACAGGCACACACAATTATACACCTGGGCTTGCACAGGCAGGCTTACGCAAGGGCGTAGGTCAAGGAGCTTGCACATAGAGGGGTTTGTGTCCCTCCCCATGCACGTGCTCACACATGCACATACGCTTACACACTTAAATATGCCCACACGTGCAACCCTCAGAAATGCACGCACAGACACACATCTGCAAACACACACATGCTCGCACAGAGGATCTCATGTACCCCTCTGAGCGCCCCCAGGCTCATACATGTGCCTACACACCCAGCACTCACAAGGATATGCAGACGGGGTACACGAAGACAGGATTTCTGAGACAGGAGTACTCAGCCGGCTATGTGCGCTGTCACAGCTAAATCTGCACATCAGCTCACACGAATACGGGCAAAGTACCCACATGCTTAACACCTGATGCAAGACTGAAGACAAGTTTCCAAAGGAACATTGGAAAGTGTGTCTGCTTTTGCTTTGAACAAAGACTATAAAATCCAGAGAAAATATGCTCCTTACTTTCTGGCTTTAATATATTTAGCTGTGGACAGCTTTATCTGCCATATATATATATATATATATATATATATATGGTCTGCCATTTAGGGTACTTGAGTTATGTTTACATAACAAGATCTTGGAACATTTAGCCAAATGAATATTTCTTTTATGTGCAAAGAGACGGCCTTCGATGGCTCATTTTAGCTGTTGTTTTGCACCATTTACTCAATGGAGAAACTCTTCATGGTTGTTCAGTCCTGACATGTTTTGCCGCAAATTGCATTTATTCACTTCCTCCGGCACCTACGATCGCCTCTAAAACTTTTCAGACCACTGGCTAGAAAACAAAAAAGGCTGCCGTTCCAAGTCTCCATTTTTTTTGTTTTTTGTTTTATGCCTCTCAGATGTTTGGAAAACTAAACAGCTTTATTAATTAGCACTTACACTGAGGCATGTGAACCGAAGAAGGGGAAGAGGGAGCCCTGCTGCTGTCCTCACCGTAGGCAATAACAGCCGGAGCTGGAGAAGAGAAACAGAATAACAGAGTGGCTTTATTTATTCAGGTGAAAACCATGCTCCTGGAATCTGGGCGGGCAATAATTTAGTGGGTAATGGGGCGAGGGGGAATAAGTCACAGAAGCCTGGGTCCCTCCACCGAGCACCTGTGTGACGTGGGGCAGAGCACGTGAAGCCCTGGCATTTGGATGCCTTCGGTGTAAGAGGAGGGCGATTAACACCTCACTGATTTTTTTCGTAATGGAGAGGGATCGCTGTAGTCTTTCTGGTACCGAAAAATCATTGTAGGCTTTTATCTTTCCTTTAATTACCGTCTGCAGAACAATTTGTTTAGTCTTTATACACAAGCCTAAACCAGTGGTTCTTAACCTTTATGACAGGTTTCATGTGGCTTGCCATCTCTTACAGTTGTTTTAAATGTTTATTTATTTTTGAGACACAGAGAGAGAGAGAGAGAGAGAGAGAGAAAGAGTGAGCAGGGGAGGGGCAGAGAGAGTAGGGGAGAGAGGATCTGAAGCGAGCCCTGCACTGACAGCAGAGAGCCCGACGCTGGGCTCAAACCCACAAACCATGAGATCATGACCTGAGCTGAAATCAGAAGCTTATTAACAGACTGAGCCACCCAGGCACCCTCTTACAGCTTTATTCAAAGGTTTCATCTTATGTTTATAAGTGGTTTTATTTTACCCCCTTGGAGAGTATTGTGGGTTCCTGGACTCAATTCCAACATATGTGTTGAGGTAGGGACACTTCCCCATATCAACAAACAATTTTCTGACACCAGCCGAGTGTTTTACAATTCAACTCAATTCAGACACTATCCACCCAGAGACAGCATCAGAGACCACAGGGTAAGGGCTCAGTCCTACAGATATACTCCCACCCCTGCTTCATATGCCAAGTATGAGACCAGGTTATCACCTGGGCTTCTGGCCAACTGGTAATCCAATGACCCCCTTCTTTGGCTTCCCCTGTCTGTCATGACCCACTGGCTTCGATACGAGATTCCCCTGAACTCCTCCTCAGGTTTGATTAATTTAGCAGAGCAGCTCACGGGACTCAGACACTTTTGCTTCCTAACCAGCTCATCGTAAGAGGATATAACTCAGGAACAACCGAATGGAAGAGATAACATAGGACAAGGTATGGGGAAAGGGCACAGAGATTCCATGCCCTCTCCGGGTGCATCACTCTCCCCAAATCTCCATGTGCAACCAACCTAGAATCTCTTTGAACAGCACACTTTAATTTTTTTTGGAGGCTTCATTTACATAGGCATGGTTAATTAAGTCATTGACCATTGTCTTACTTCTCTCTCCTTCCCAGAGGTTGGGGGAGTGGGTGGGGCTGAAAGTTTCCAGCCTCCATTCAGGTGGTTGGCTCCACTGGCGACCAGCCGCCATCTTTAGATGCTTTCCAAAAGTCACCTTATGAGTTTAACACAGGAGACACTTCTAAGCTCTCATCAACTAGGAAATCCCAATGGTTTTGGAAGCTGTGAGCCAGGGGCCCTGGATAAAAACCAAATATATTTGAGGGCACCTGGGTGGTTCAGTCTGTTAAGGGTCCAACTCTTGGTTTCAGCTCAGGTCATGATTTCATGGTTTTGTGAGTGTAAGCAGAGCCTACTTGGGATTCTCTCTCCCTCTGTCTCTGCCCCTTCCCCACTTGTGCTGTCTCTGTCTCTCTCAAATAAACAAGTAAATTTTAAAATTAAAAACAAAAACAAAAACAAATATGTATGAATCATCAAATAATATGTATGTATGTGTGTGTATATATATATGTATTGTATATTATATATGTATTATATTATGTATATTATATATGTGTATCTATATCTATATCTATATCATCTGTATCTATATCTATATAGAAAGAGAGCACAATATTTCAGAGAAAGAACCCCCGATTTTGGGTGAAACTCCATGAGAATAGAGATTTTTGTCTGTTAGTCACTCATTTATTCCTAGCGCCTGGATAAGTATCTGATACATAATAGATTCTTAGTAAGTACTTGTTGAAATGAGGAACTTGACTCTCAACTATTCTGTCCCAAAAGAAAAAAGAATGTAATGAATTGCTTCTTATTCTTTCCACAAAGATAATTGCAATGGACTGAATGTGTCCCCTCCAAAATTCATATGTTGAAATCCTAACCCCCAATGTTAGGAGGTGAGGCCTTTGGGAGATGGTTCAATCATGAGGGTCAAGCCCTCATTAGTGAGATTAGTGCCCTTATAAAAGGACCCCACAGAACTCCCTAACCCTCCTTTGCCATGTGAGGACACAGCAAGAACCAGGGAGCAGGCCTTCATAAGACCCTGAGTCTGCCAGCACCTTGGTCTTAGACTTTGCAGCCCCCACAGTAGGAGAACTAAATGTCTGTTGTTTATAAGCTGCCCAATCTACCGTATTTTTGTCATTGCAGTCATTGCACCTCGAGCTGACTAAGTCAATAATCAACTAGGGCTTTGACTTACCCACCTCCTTTCCCTCAGGGCCTGATATGGCACATACAAGAGCCTTAACACAAATGTGTTCTATGAATCAATACGTGACACAAAGAATTTAGTGAGGGAACAACAAAAATTTTGAAACACCATTAAAATGCCATTGTTAGAATAATCCAGCTCAACAGTCCTTGCAGACGAGCGACATTCTTCCTGTCTCTCTCTTATTCTTTCTCTCTTGCTTCCACGGGGGGCCCCCTCTTCCTCAGACCGCAGGATACAAAATCTGACACGCTACTCTTGGCTTTTCAGATAATACACACTTGATCTCAATGATCTCATCTATAATTGTTTTTTGTTCTAATTACCATGTGCAGTAGTAACTTTCAAATTCCCATCTCAAACTCATTCTCTTCACCACCTTTGTTGTTCAATATTCAGCGAGGGCTGGAGCAATGCTACCAGAATAGCAGGCAAATGCCTTAAACAAGACGTGCCAATCACAGTTTACTGTCTTCTTTCCTAAATCTTCCTCTAGTCAATTCTGCCTCTCAGTAGATGACTACCAGTATCCACCCAATAGACATCCGGAATCCTCTACACAGCTACACCCTGCAAGTCTCCTGCCCATTCTTTCTCTTTAAAGCCTTTTCTGTCTACATTAAGTATTGCTTCCAAGTGTTCATGTCTACCTCTCTCTTCTTCCTGCACATATTTCTGCCTAAAAAAAACTCCGAGAAGCAGTGGGATAGAATCCACGGGATTTAAATGTATCTTTCAAAATACCTACAACCTTGAATAATAGAAGAGAAAGAGCTGACAAAAGCAACGAAGGTCAAAGACACTTGTTGGAAAAGATGTTTGTAGTGGCAACCCTACAAAACAAAGTTCGCAAAAATCGCTTCCAAAAGGAAGTGTGATAGAGGGCAAACTCAACTCTTGTTTCTTGGAACGACCAGAACGGCGTAATGCAAGCTAGCCAGAGGGACATCCCTGGCACCCATCCCACACCCCTAGGCTTTGGGCAAAGCCAGTGGGTTCAGAAAATCTGGAAACAGTTTTTTTTTTTTTTTAGAAAGGAGAGGCCTTGAGTTGGAAGCCACCTGCGTTTGATCACTGCTTTCTGGAAAGAAGCAAAGACTCCAACGATCCACAGTCATATAACCCTGCCGGATAAGCTACACCCCACTATGGGAAGAAATTTCTGTTGATGAAGAGACCAGTTCGGGCACAGGCATAACCCAAACCTCCTGAAAATAGCTCTCCTCCAAGAACCCATCCTGTTCAAAGATGAGAAATGATTAAAAAGGAGGCAGCGCAGGATCCAGACAAAAATACTACAAAAAATAAGAAAAAAGGGAACGGCACAATATGTAAGATGAGTAAGCTCCACCAGAAAAAAAAAAAAAAGAAAAAGAAAAAGAAAATATTGCCACAGAACAAACGATGTGCCATAATAAGCAAGATTTTGAGCAAGCAGCCATAAGTAAGATTTTAAGAATACTTTTAAGAAAGTACACGAGTCAGCTATGTCAAGTTTTCCAAAAGAGATGAAACATGCACCAGCAGAATGTGGGAAATAAGTGGAAAGACAAAAGGAAAACATCATGCTACAAAATCATGCCCGCTTTGGAAGCAGCAGGAAGGAAAATAGAGGCTGCTCACAACATAGTAAGGCCGTGAAAGATTAGAGAGGGAGAAAAATAAAAGGAAGATGAGCAAAGAGTTCTAAAAGATTGCACATAGCAGCTGCGGACCACAGGAAAGGAAACAAGACTACACACACACACACACACACACACACACACGCATGCATACACCTATTATAGGTAGGTCCAAAAATGGAATACCTCTGTTTTTTGAAGATACGATTTAGTAAATATTTGCAGGTATAAAAGAAAACCTAATTATATATGCTAGAAGAGTAGTATGCTAAGACTCAAGATTTTTGAAAGAAGAATGCTGGACGATTAAAGTTACCGGTCTTTTAAAATAAAGAATAAGGGGTGCCTGGGTGGCTCAGTCGGTTAAGCATCCAACTCTTTATTTCGGCTCAGATCATGATCTCACAGTTGGTGGGATTAAGCCCCGTGTCAGGCTCTGCACTGACAGTGCGGAGCTTGCTTGGGATTCTCTCTCTCTTTCCTTCTCTCTCTATCCCCTTCCCTTTGTGTGTGCATGTCCTCTCTCTTTTTCTCAAAATAAATAAATACACTTAAAAAAGAGAAAGTAGATAGAGATTGTCAAAAGCATTGCCATTTTTAGAAAGGATGACCACATAAGGCTTTAATGAGGGGAAACATGGTAAAAAAAAAAAAAAAAACAGAAAACAAAAACGTGAATAAGTTACGATGAGAAAAATAACCATTTTGAGGTCTGCCCAGACCTTTTACAATATGACAGTCTGCTCACACCCAGAGTCTGGACATTTAAAGAACTGAGCTTTTGGGGCGCCTGGGTGGCTCAGTCGGTTAAGCGTCCGACTTCGGCTCAGGTCATGATCTCGCGGTCCATGAGTTCGAGCCCTGCGTTGAGCTCTGTGCTGACCGCTCAGAGCCTGGAGCCATCTTCGGATTCTGTGTTTCCCTCTCTCTCTGACTCTCCCCCGTTCATGCTCTGTCTCTCTCTGTCTCAAAAATAAATAAACGTTAAAAAAAATTTAAAGAACTGAGCTTCGGATTTCCACTACAAGCTCCCACTTTGCTTTTCCCAGGGAAAAGCTTTCAAAATAACTACTTAGAGTTAAGCCCGTGAAAAGTTAGTGGCCTTCACTGCAACCACTTATCAGTAATAGGTGCTTGTTTCCTTGTTCTCTCTCTCCTTTGTCTATGACCTAGACAGAGGATTGACCTTCCCTTGGCTAATTGTGCCCCTCTTCTGGGATGTTTACCTAATAAACCTTGTCCTTTACTTCCTTTGTGTGAGTGCAATCAAAACTGTGCCTTCAATCAAAATGGTCCTGGGTTTTTCAGCTCCCCAAGGTAGGAGCTCAGATACCGAGGGAGCTACCTTCCAACTCCGTGTGGGTGGCTTGAGCCTCCCCAGTCAGCAGGTCAAAATCTGCAGACTCTTAACTCAACTCACCAGTTCCAGGATTTCCAACACATGAGTAAAGTAGCAAGTTTTGCGTATGTCCAAGGAAAGAACATCCCAAGCAAAGAGAATGGTTAATACCAAGGTCCTGATGCATGAATGTGTCTGGAGCATTCAGAGAACCAGGAGGTGAGTATGGCTGGACCAGAGTGGCATGAAGCAACCAGGAGATGAAGTCAGGCAGACAGCATGGAGAGGGATGCATCATATTGACTAGTATAAGTATTTGAGATTTTACTATGATCGAGATGGGAAGTCTTTGGAGTGTCTTAAGAAGATCACATGATGTCTTACACGTTGTATTTCCCTTGTTATTTCTTCTGAATTCAGTGGCGGGAAAAAGGCTGAAGGAGAACCTGGGCAGTTTATGGAAGAGGATATTAAATAGTACAAGTGAAAGTTGATGGTGAATTGAACCTGGATAGTAGCACTATAAGCAGTAAGACACAAAAAGACGTGCTATAAGCTGGGTGTAAGATTCAAAATTAAGAGAAAAGCTCTTATCCATTGCTGATGGGAATACAAAATGCCACAGCCACTTTGAAAGACAGTTTGGTGTGTGTTTGTTTGTTTGTTTGTTTGTTTACAAAACTATACTCTTTCCAGACGATCCATCAATCCTGCTCTTTGATATTTAGCAAAAAGAATTGAAACCTGTGTGCACACAAAAACCTGCCCGGGGATGTTTACAGCACCTTTATTTATAATTGCCAAAACTTGGAAGCAATCAAAAAATCTTACAGTGAATGGGTAAACAAACTGTGGTATATCCAAACAATGGAATATTGTTTAGCACTAAAAAGAAGTGAGCTTTCAAGCCATGAAAAGACACGGAGGAAACTTAAATGCACATAACTAAGTGAAAGGAGCCAATCTGAAAAAGCTACATATTGTGTGTTTCCAACCATAGGACATTCTGGGGAAAAAAAAAACCAAAAAACAAAAAACTATGGATCAGTAAAAAGATCATCAATTTTTAGGAGTTAGAGGAGAGAGAAAGAGATGAACACACAGAACACAGAAAACTTTTAGAGCAGTGAAACGATAATTTATGATGCTATGATTGTGGATAGGTATCATTGCATTTGTGCAGACTCACAGAATGACAATGCCAAGACTGAACCCTAATGGATATTACAAACCGAGTGATAATGATGGGTCAGTGTAGGTTCATAGATCGTAACAAACGTACCACTCTGGTGGGATATGTTAATAGTGGAGAAGGATATGCATGAGTAGGGACAGGCTCTATGGGAAATCTATGAACTTTCTCTTCAATTTTGATGGGTATCTTATACTGATCTAAAAATAAAGTCTACTAAAAAATAGATAAAAAGAGACCAAAGGTGACTCCATGTGTTTTTTGCTCCAAGCCATTGAATAATAATGGAATTGACCATTTACAGTGGCAATTGTGGGAGAAACAGATTTGAGGTTTGGTAGAAAGAAGATCAGAAACCCACTTTGGAAATTGTACTATTTAGGATACCCACTGGAAGTTCGAACATGGAAGCTGATTAGGTGGCTGGATATATAATGAAACAGTTTTGCAACATGCAAATAATCACATAATTTGTATCAGCCATTTTTAATTTTCTTCATGTTGATTCATTTATTTTGAGAGAGAAGTGTGGGAGGGACAAATAGAGGGGGAGAGAGAGAGAATCCCAAGCATGGATTCCCAAGCACTGACAGTGCAGAGCTTGATGCGGGGCTCAAACTCATGAATTGTGACATCATGACCTGAGCCAAAATCAAGAGTTGGACTCTTAACCAACTGAGCCATCCTGACACCCCTGTATGAGTGCTTTTGAAAAAGTACTAGAAGGCAAATTTTTAGCAAACTTAAGATGAATAGAAAATTTGGGGGAAAGGCAACCAGTGTGAGCTTTGAATCTATTCATCTATAGGGATAAACTTAACACAACTGGAATATGAAACATCAACCGAATAGAATGAAAATGTTAGGAACTTAAAAATGTAGAAATGGTTAATATGCAAGAGAAAGAAGGAAGGCAGGGGAAGAAAGTGTGGGAGACAATTTAGGAAGGCTCATTTGCTCATCTTTGTGACCAAGCTCTCAAAATTGTATAAAGGGGACAAATCGAGTTGTAAGGATGCAAGCATATTAAAATTTATAAACTTATATACTAGACTATTTTTAAAAAGCAATTACCTTATTAAGAAACAATAATCTATCACAGCAGACACTGTCAGTGTCCTACCCCCTCTCCTCACTCTTACTACCCCAGCGTGTGTCCCCACACATTACAACTGCCAGCATCTGATTTTTTTTTTAATGAGGACTTGGCTTTCTATTGCAAAGAAAGCATTTTGTCCAACCCAAATGGCAGCCTAGAAGTGCCAGAAAATTAGGGCGTCTGTGTGACTCAGTTGGTTACGTCTCCAACTTTGGCTCAGGTCATGAGCTCACAGTTCGTGAGTTTGAGCCCCACATCGGGCTGTACTGATAGCACAGAGTCTGCTTGGGTTTCTCTCTCCCTCTCTCTCCCTCTCTCTGACCCTCCCCCACCTGCATTTTCTCCTTCTCTCAAAGTAAATAAGTAAACTTAAAAAAAAAAAAAAAGAAAGAAATGCCAGAAAATTAACACCCCTTTGGATCAGCCTCCAACCGAAGACTCTCCCCTTCAGGTCAGATAACAGGGAAACACAAACCTGTGTTCTACATTGGCTGTCCAAATTTCTGCAGCTACCCCCAGTGGTATCAGGCACTCCTCTTCCCCAGACCCCTGCCTTCCTTCTCTGAAAATTCATGGTTTAGAATTCCTGAATCTGGAGTCTGATTCTGATGGAAAACTCAGACAGCTGGTATGAGAAGTGGTTCTAGGAAGCACATACTCATTATGAGATTATGAGATTGTGCCACTCACTAACCAGAAGACAACAACAATACTGATTTTTGTCCTAACACCCGGCATGCTTTAGCTAGCGTCGATCTTACCATTGCACTTAACTTGTGGTGAATTTGTTGTGACACAAACAGAGGGGGGTGGTCAACTAATGCAATGTCTCCAGCATTCAGTAGATAAGAAGCCAATGTTTACTAAAAGGATGGAGATTTGATTATTGTTAAGTGCAACTGAAACACTAAAAGAAGAAAGGAAAGTTCACATTAGCTGATTACCAAATGAAGGCGTGATGGAAAAGCCAAAAGGCTTTTATAACAGTACTTAAGGAGTCTCTCATATTTTGCAGCTGAAGGGAAGACTTGGCTGAAAATCAGACTCGAGATGTGATTTAGAGAAGCTGAATTATAATTAAGGATAAATTCACAGCCCTGAAAAAATGACCCATGTTAAAGCAAGGCCTAATAGGCCAGTGGGAGCCTAAGACCCTCCAGAACTTTCTAGCTCTGCAAAAGTGTCTCATCCCCCCAACCCACACTCATCGCTAGCTTCCTTCTGCTAGCAAATTCCCTTTACTTAGGCACCATGCAGAGCTGCAGTTTTCATTGAGGTAAGTACATCAGAAGATGATCATTGTTATCCTTGAGATTTGTCCCCAACTCCCTTTATAACTGGGAGACTAAGATGGCCTAAGAGAATCCCGCCTTCATTTCAGGATGGTAGGATTATCTTTGAAAAGGTAAGAAGATTGGACTAATATTTATCAGTAGGAACCAGGAACACATGATTGGGAATAGACCTTGAAGTTGATGAACAAGTACAGAGGGAGAATATGGAGAAAAGGGTTTCTTGATACAAGCCCTTTCCCTTATGACTCAAGATTTAACATTCAGTTAGGGATACTTGTGGCCAAATCCAAATTCATTGCAGGGATGACCCCTTGAAGCTTGAATCAAACGATCAGTTGGAGTTGCCAAAACTGTCTCGGCAGAGTATTGAGGAAATAATCCAAAGACTAAAGTGGTTAGGTATTCTAGTATTGATTTAATACATTAGAACAGAGAAAGAAATAGTTGGCTATATTCTCCAAGAGGAACTACAGGACAGTCCTTTCACCAAAATAATGAGAGATATGTTCATGAGATCAGCATTGCTGGAAAACCCAGTGATACATTTTTTTTAAAACAAATATTGGTAAGGATATGAGGATGCTACGAAACTAGCTCCCTAGTTTCAATGGGGATAATGGATTTCTAGAATAGGAGAAACCAGAAGGAAGCACTTACTCATCAGAAGCAAGGTGGACATAATTACCACAAAGGACAGGAGAAACGGAACGGCAAACTGATGTTTCTAGGGACAAGATAGATATGTAGCCAAACAGGTGTTTTTTGAATCACACATAAAATAAGTTTTAAAAAGGGTGAGTCAAAGCCTGGTGTCACGCATGTGTACCATATGTAGCCTAGTTATATTTCAGCTCTAGGACTGAGCTTTCTTTTTTTTTTTTTTTAATGTTTATTTATTTTTGACAGAGAGAGAGAGTGTGTGAGCAGGGTAGGGGCAGAGAGAGAGGGAGACACAGAATCCGAAGCAGGCTCCAGGCTCCGAGCTGTCAGCACAGAGCCGGACACCGGGACTTGAACTCACAGACCGCGAGATCATGACCTGAGCCGAAGTCGGCCGCCCAACCGACTGAGCCACCCAGGGGCCCCAAGGACTGAGCTTTCTAAGACCAGAGAGACCATTGACTTGAGGAGGATCCTATATTTCTACTAATATATATTGTATCATTTCTGCATTTTTTCCCCTAAAGGGACCTATGGTCATTTATACGAGTACACTGGGGGAAAGAAACAGGTGTGTGTATGGAGGGATGTCAGATACAGGGTCTGAACTGACACCAACCTCATTACCAGAGAAGGGGGCATATTGACACCAGAGTATAAAATGAAATCCTGGCCTGATTCATCTAAGAGTGGATGGAATGGTCTGTGGCCCCGCCTTACATGTGTATTTCATTGCTTATCAAAAGCTTAATAAAGATGCCTAATATACTTAACACTCAACTGAACTATCCTACTGCTTTTCCCTGAACTGTGGTAGAAAAGCCATCATATAGATAGAGGAAAGACTATGTAAAAGTTCCTGAAACCATCTCTTTCTTCATTGGCCAAAACAATAAATCAGAAACGATGCAATGTTCTGGGTATCACGGCAGTGATTGAGCGTCATCCTCAAAAGCTTAAAGGATGCAGGGTGATGGCACACATTGTTTATCTATTTGATTTGCCAATTTTGTCTTTGCAGCAAACCCAACTGGATCGTAATGGGTAATGATGTATACTGTAAACTTAATAACCCTGGTTGTATCTGATGTGGTAGATGTTATTATGGGTTAAACCATGTAGGATGACCTATAGCAGATCATTGATACCTACAAATAGGGTTGCTTTATTTGAATCAAACTAACATGCACATCAACACAGTATCTGGTGCTTAGTCTATCGTTATTGACCTGACAAATTCATTTTCTTTTCATTTCCTATCAAAAAAAGAAAAAAAAATAATTAAGAAGCAGTTTGTATTCCCTTGGGTTGGATAGAGCATATAGCCATGGTCTTGTCCCAGAACTTTTATTTTTTAGTTATAATATAGTCTGCAGAGTGAGACTGTCTTTGGATATTACAGAACATTGTGCTGGTTCATTATATTTTTGAAGTCATGGTAAATAGGCCTGGGGAGCAAGAAGTGGCAATTATACTGGATTCTCTAGCAGGATATATCCATGCTAGAGGGGATGTGATAAATCCTAGAATAAATGATTTCTACACCAGCCACGTTGGTAAAGTTCTTAGGGGTCCAATGATCTGGAAAATGCCAGAGCATCATTTTCAAGAAAAAAAGGACAAGTGGTTATATCTCCTACCATAAAAAAGGAAGCATTGTACTCGATTGGCTCTTCAGATTTTAGAGACAGGATATACCACACTTAGGAATCCTAATTGGGTCCATATTTTGTTTGGGTGACTCAGAAGACTATCAGGCCCCAAAATCTTCCCAAGTGGCCTGTATTACCTGGCAGATACTATATTACTACAAATATATGTGACAGATTATAAATACTGTGTGAAGTCTCTGGCAAACCTTAACAGAGTTGGAGCACAAATCTCTAAGATTCTGGAACAGAGGCATAGTTTTTGTAGCAAATAACTTTACTGTTGTTTTTTTTTTGTTTTGTTTTGTTTTGTTTCATTTTTTTTTTTTTTTTTTTAGAGAGAGAGAGAGGGAGAGCAGGGAAGGGGCAGAGAGATAAGGAGAGAGAGAGAGAGAGAGAGAGAGAGAAAATCCCAAGCAGGCTCTACACTGTCAGCTCAGAGCCCAATGGAGGGCCCAATCTCACGAACCATGAGATCATAACCTGAGCTGAAATCAAGAGTTAGGAACTTAACTGACTGAGCCACCCAGGTGCCCTAAAAGAACTTTACTATTTTTAAATCAATGCCAGGCATACTGTTGGGACCTATTAAAATTAAGTGTACTAACGCAAGACACCAAGTAATCATGCAAACAAAATCGTCCACAGTTAGCATTGCCAAACCCCCTAAGTCAAAAAGTCAGATGGGCAGAGCATCAACCACTGAAACCCACACATGTTCAGAAGGTACAGGTCATTTGTACAAATAGACTTCCATGTCACCTATTTTTGTTGTAATTATCTCTTTCGCTCAGCTTGCTCCTATGGCCTTGTGGGGTGGCCAAAGAAGAAAACCTGGGGTTAGTTTATTGATGGGACATTTTGATTTGTAGTTGTGAGTTTAAAGTGTACTTCTGTTACACTACAGGCTCGTGCAGAAGTGGCCTTGAGAGAGACTGATGAGGCAAACCCTTACTGGGCAGAGCGATAAGCATTAAATCTCTAGTCACCAAGTTGGTGTATAGAGAGAAGTAACCTGAGTAAGGAATGTACGAGGACTCATAGACAGTGACCAATGGCTTGTGTGGTTGGTCAGGGTCCAGGGTCCTGAAAAGAGCAAGATTAGAAGATCAAAGGAAAGGATGTTAGAGCAAGAGGTATATGGATGGTCCTTCAAAGGCAAATGCAAAGTGTGCAAGTCTTGGGCCCTCCAGCCCGAAAGCAGTCATGGCAGTGGAGGTACTGAATAATCAGGGGGATAGTTGGCCTCATCCAGTGGATTTCAGCCAGCCTCTGTCCTCAGCTACCCCTTCACAGAGAAGCTATGGGGGCATGGGTGAACCTGGGTATCCAGGCCACAGCACGGACTCCCTTGTCATCACTGCTCATATTGTTCCTGTTGCCTACTGGATGGTCAAGCTGACAGATGCCGAGCCTATGATACGGTATCAACTTTGCAAGAAGGCAAATCACTTGGCAACAAGTTGATTTTGGTACGCCATTTTTGCCTAGCTGGAGTCCCTTTCATAATTACTGAGATTGACAAGTATTTTGGGTATGGATTTGTATTGCATATTCTGAATGCCTTGGTCAGTGCCAAGATTCACAGGGTATTAAGTTATTGTCATTGGATGTTGCCTAATAGCATCTCAGACCAATAGACTTAAAGCAGCAAGAAGGTGTGACACTTGGCATATGAGCAAAGGATCCACTGGTCCTTCCATGTACTTCATCACCTGCATGCTTCCATCCATCTGGAACCATGGGATGGATCCTCCAACACCAGGCTAAGATGCCAGCTTAGATATGTCACCCTGTGGGTCTGAAACGATGCCCTTCAATACTTGTTTTATATTTTAACCAATAGCCATCATATGATGTTGGTTCTACAGTAGGTAAATAAGGTCCAGAATCCAAGGAGGAAAAGTAGGAGTGACCTCAATCATCACCACTCAGTGACCTTCTTGGGGAATGTGCCCGTCCTATGCCTGCATGCTTAGGTTTTGCTAGACTATGATCTAGCTTCAGGGGCAGTAGGATGCTCTTGCCAGGTGAAGCAGAGCAAGGTTTTCTCCAGAGATACAATAAGAATTCTACTCTGTCTCCCACCGTATGTCTCTTTATGCTACTTACACTAGCTGGCAAAGAGAATAGTTATTATAATGGGTGACTGAGTTCAATAAGAGAATGTTGCTTTTAGATAGCGATGATAGGGAGCAGTAGGTATGGGATTCAAGGGGTTTCTGTGACACCTTTTGATGCCCCCATGCTCTGTCCATTTAAAGGGACAATTGCAGCAACTGCAACTTAACAGAGGCATTGTAACTATGGGACAAGCATAAATGCTGATGGAGAAATCTAGAACAGGTGGTAGAGATAGGAGGTTAGGTATATCCGTTAAGACTCTGGAACCAGCATTAGCAGTGGGGACTAGAGATGGTCCTAGAAACACACACCCCCCCTTTTTAAAGTCTTCTAAAGTCTTTCTAAAGTCTTTTTAGAAATTTGGATATATTTGGAAATTTGGATATCTCAAATAACTGCCGACTGGTACTTGATACTGGACATGAATGGATCTGAGTGGTGTAGGGGCAAGGTTCTAGCAGATGCTGTGAGTGCCCTGCCCATGTTTGTGTGCCCTTTCTATTTGAGAGCACAACAGTTTAAATTATACTTCTAGTACCTGAATTTCTTTGTCCTACACTTTCTCAACTAATGATGTTACTTCCTGTGACTCTGAGAAAAGCTACAAGTGCAGAGAAATTAACACCCCCAGGAGCGGTCCCCGGCAAATTACTGGTGGATTTGTGTACAATCACACAGCATCTTTAACTTCCGATGAGATGATTCTCAGTGGAGTGTTTTACACGGGTCCTAAGAGTTCCCTGGCAAGATTTCAACCCCAGTCACCCCTGATGGGGGCTGGCTTGATAAAGTCACCCCACTGTCTTTCTTCCACTCTCCATTTTCTGCCCATCACCTTCCAAATAAATAAATAAAAGATGTTGGATCTTTTTCTCAAGATCTGCTTCTGGGAGAACCTGATCAAAGACTGTAGTCTCATAATCTGGTAATTGCTCATTGTGGGGATTCAGTTGCTGTGTAAATCAACGGAATAGCAATAATTTATATAAAGTTGTGGTTATAAAAGTAACATTGAGAAGAGCAATTAATGGAACATAATTCTAAATTATCAAGGGACACACACACAAATAGCAAAGAAATATACTTCACACAGCAGAAGATTTTAAAAAGGGGCAGTAAAAGCAGAAAGCATCAACTAAACTCTGAGACACAATTAAGACCAAATATATATTTCATATCAAGAAATGAAGAGAAAATTACTGACTTAAATACAAAGAATATCATATTGGATTTCAAAGGCAAAGAATGTGACTATAAGTTGACTTAAAAAGATTGAAAAATGGAGGGCTGGGCAATCTTATAAGTGAGAAAATGTAGGTGAAGAGATGGACTAAAATTTTAATATTACTCAAGGATGAGTTAAAAAAAACAACCTGAAAAAGACCAATTTATGGATGAAGTTTTTACATTCTAATGGAGATCACAAAGTTTTAAATATTTACTTGGTTCAGAATATATTGTCATTGTTAACTTAGAAAAGCTGTAGGAAAATAAATAGAAGCATATTACTTATTAATTTTCCTCGGTGCTTGATGTAGAAGCATGGGAGGAGGAACACATAAAATTAAACATCTTATTGCATTATTTTGATGTCACTGAATTCTACTTATTGAAAACATAGACCCTGCCTTCTTTTCTTAAGCTTATGGTGGACCGTCAAAGGCATATGATGTTCTATAGATGTTAAAAAGGAAAAATATCCAGAGTTTAGAATTTAAATGACACAAAAGAGGTGAGAGCTTGGGAAGATTTTTCCCTATAAACCTTTATAGAAAAGATACTTTTAATAATGATGAAAGCCGGAGTGTAGAGTTAATAAAATACACTAAGAAAATGCCAGCCCGTTAAAATAACCAGCAAAACAAAATCTCAGGGAGGAGCAAACACAGCCAGCCATACAGCATAAAAAGAAAAAACAAAACAAAACAAAACTGGATCTCACTTATAAGAGAAATCCAAAAATAAAGCTCCAATGATACCTCATTTTTCACCTATCAGACTGATAAAGAGCAAAAACATTGTGGTAACGGCATAATGGCAAGGAGTGTATACTTCCCTTTATTGCTGGTTATCGTATAAACTGTCACATCTCTATTGGAGGGCAAAATGACAACAAATATCAAATGGCCATACTTTCTGACCCAGAAATTCAATTTTTTTAGCAATTTATTTTACAATGAGACTCACGATTACACAATGTTTAAAAATGAGATTCCTTGCAAGTTTTTCCCCTCACAACCAAAGATTTGAAGATCTATCTAAGGGGAAGTAGTCAAATACATTACACTGCCTTCCTATAATGGGGTACTCTTCATTTCAATAAATGAGAAATTAGTATCAAAGCTAATAACGAGGGGCACCTGGGTGGCTCAGTCCAAGGGTCCAGCTCTTGATTTTGGCTCGGGTCATGATCCCAGGGTCTTGGGCTCGAGGCCTGTGTCCAGCTCTACTCTCACAGTGGAGCCTGCTTAAGATTTTTCTCTCTCTCCCTCTGCCCTTCTCCCCCACTTACACTCTCTCTCTCTAATAGTTTTTTAAAAATGCTAATAATGAGAAGTCTGCAATTATGATTAAGTGAAAATGCACAAGTGGTACGTAAGGACAAAATACGATTTAAATAGTTAATATGTTTATTCTTGCAGTTATTCAAAAATATTTATTCATCTACACTCATTCTAGGTTCTAGGGATGTAACGTAAATAAGACAAACTGAGTTCTGAGTTCACATTCGATGGTGGGTAGAATGATAGGTGATTAAAAAAAAAAAGAAAAGACTGATGACATTATTTCATTTCAGGCCGGGTAAGGGTTCGGAAGATCATTACCAAAGGTGAATGACAAGAGGTACAGAAATGAGGAATGGAGTGCTTTCTAAATAGGATGATCAGTGATATCCACTCAGAAGAGGTGACATTCTAGCAGATTTCTCAATAAAGGCGAGGGGTTGATCACGTGGTGTCTATAAATACATAAAAAAAGGAAAATGAAGGACTTTGGGCAGGTTAACTGGCCTCCCTGGGGCTTCATTCCCACAGCCACAGCAGAGAAAAGGCCGATCTACTCCAGTGTCTGCATCAGTCAGGACTTTCTTGGTGATAAATGACACAAGCCAAAACCACCTGAGAGCGACGACAGGTTTTGCAAGTTTGCGTATTAATGTCGCAGGGCACTGGAATAAACAAGCCTTATAGACAAGCCAAGTTAGGGGTCAGAAAGCCTTCAGGAGTGGGGTGCCTGGGTGGCTCAGTCGGTTAAGTGTCCGACTTTGGCTCAGGTCATGATCTCATGGTCTGTGAGTTCAAGCCCCACATTGGGCTCTGTGCTGACAGCTCGGAGCCTGGAGCCTGCTTCATATTCTGTATCTCCTTCTCTCTCTGCAACTCCTCCGTTTGTATTTTGTCTCTCTCTCTCTCTCTCTCAAAAATAAAGAAACATTAAAACGTTAAAAAAAAGAAGAAAGAAAGCCTTCAGGATTGTCTGGCTTTCACTGTTGCTTCTCTGTGACTGGTGGTCTATATCTCTTATCTCACACAAGTCTCTTTGACAGTTGAGGAGTTGGGAGTTGGGGCAAGTACTCAGTGGCTTCAGACTTCACATCTCCCACTCTACCCACCAAGAAGGGACAGCCACTCCTCCATGAGCCATCCCTCAAAAATCTAGGGGAGGTCTTTGCCCCAACTTGTGTTATTTCCCCACTCTCCACAGGCAGCCTAGTGGGAGAGACTGAAATAGGGCTACAGGAATTCACCTACAGTAAGAAACACCCTTCTGAGCTGAACGGGGGCTTGCCCAGAAGAAATAACTGGCCAGAGCAGGAGCGTTATGAGGACCAAATGGTATAATTTGTGCGAACTACTTATTGGTCAAGGACACCGGACTTCGAGACCACATGCAGACACGATATATCCACATCACCCTGAGATCTCCAGGACAGAACCGTTGATCACTAACTCTCTTCCAACTAGTTCAGACCCTCCTATCTTACACTTTCAATGTTATCCTATATAGCAACTGCTAACTAAAGTAAGTTATCAACAAGCCTTGTTGCATATCTCCATATTAGATGACAATGCCTTTCTCTTCTTTGTTGCTTTGTGCATTCATTTTCTGAGGAGTGGTCTAGACAATCTCATTCTTTGTAAGTTATAGACGTCCCGCAAAATACTAACAGATATTCAAAACTATGCTTTTATTAACTAACCTTTCACTTTTCCCTTCATGTATCTGACCTGCCTACTGTTCCCATTGCTCCCACTCAAAGCGACCATGAACTTATTAGGAAAGGGAAAGCATGATCCACAGGCCCCTCCCCCTAGTTAGTTACCTTTTCTATCAGTTCTTCTTTAGGAAGAACCGTTAGGTTAAATGTACCCCTCACTGGCTTTCCTAATCAAACCCTAAATTCCCATGGCACACACATGAGCCTATGCTATTTACCTAAACATTTGTAATTTCCTCTACCTTCTTAGCAGTCATGTAGAGGAGATAAGAATTCCACCTTAATTGGTCTTTTGCCTTAATGAAATTTTTAGAGTTTCTTTTTAAATGCTATTCAAGTAGCATTCTTTTTTTTATTTTTATTTTTTTATTTAAAAAAATATGTTTATTTATTTTGAGAGAGAGAGAGACAGAGCACGAGTGGGGGAGGAGCAGAGAGAGAGGGACACACAGAATTCAAAGCAGGTTCCAGGCTCTGAGCTGTCAGCACAGAGCCCGACACGGGGCTCGAACTCATGACCCATGAGATCATGACCCGAGCTGAAGTTGGGCATTCAACTGACTGAGTCACACAGGCACCCCTAATTTTGTTAATGTTTATTTATTTCTGAGAGACAGAGTATGAGTGGGGGAGGGGCAGAAAGAGAGGAAGACACAGAATCCTAAGCAGGATTGAAGGAGGGCTCGAACTCACAAACTGTGAGATCATGACCTAATCTGCAGTCCGACACGTAACTGCCTGAGCCACCCAGGCACCCCTCAAGTAATATCCGTTTCCATCACCTCTGATGTCTAACTCTCTGGTTGTCATTTATTTGCATTGATTTGTTAACAGTATCATGTGGAGTTGAAAGAAGTTTGAAACTTGAGTGCGGAAGCAGAGACCAGGAACAATTTCTTCTTTGCTGGTTAAGCTATCTCCCTCCGACCCTGGGCATGTTATTCCTGTCTCTAATGTGCCCTTCCTCATAAGGAGAGCAGAAAAATAATTGTGAAATCTCCTTCTCATTGTAGACCCTTAGGAAGCTAGCTTTCCATTTCCTTTCTTTAGCTATTTTCCCCTCTAACTCATAGAATTTTTCCCCCTCAGTACAACATGGCAAGTGTGTGAACCTAAGATACACCTGGTTTCATTCATTAGTTGTGCGAACTTTGTCGTTTAATTATCCACTGACAAATAAGCTTGTGTTCTCATCTGCACCGACGAGCCCAATCTGTAGCAATGTGGTAATAATACTTACCTGATTCCATTAGGAGCCTTGACAGAAAATCTGACTTGAACTGGCTTAAGTCAAAAAGGGGATTGATTAGCATGGTCAGATGAAATGGTGAGAGCTAGGGAAACGTAAGGCATGGCTGGATTCAGGACTTAATGATAACAAGAAGGCTGAGCCTCTCTACATCTGTTGACTCTCTGGTGGATCCACCTGTTGGCCTCAGTTAGCTCCAGGTTCTACTCAGGCGAGCGTAAGATGCCGTACCAACTAGATGTCACGCCCACCCATGAGACTCAAGTCCAGCAATAAAAGGGTATTTCTCCTCAGGCAGGTAAGCCAAAAATGGGAGTAGAACTCTCATCGCTTGGCTACCTAATCACTGGACTGGATCACTAAAACACATTCATTAGCTTAACCACGTGTCTCCAGGGCTCCTGGTAGGTTGGCTCCAAGTATTAGCAAGAGAACCGCCATATTGCTAGAGCCACTGGTCAGTTCTAAGAGCTGATGCTACCTGACCTCTGAGCGCCATTTGAGATAATTGGTCCCTCCTCCTCGTGGCAGGCTTTCTTCCCTTGACTTCCAGGACATCACATTCTCCTGGGTTTTATCCTACCTCACTGATCATCGTTTTTCATTCTCTTATGCAGATTCCTCTGCTTTGTCTCACTTCTCAGTGTTGCAATGCCTTAAGGGACATTTCCTTGTTTGCTTTTCTACCTATTTCCTCATTTGGCAATCCTCTCCAGACACATGGATTTAAAATGATCTACAGAGAAAAGACACAAAATATTTATTTTTAGCCCGGATCTCTCTCCCGAATTCCACACTCGTATATCCTGCTTTTTACTCAATATCCACTCTCGGGTGCTAAAAATATCTCCGAACTCTACATGTTTAAAACTGATGCCCTGATCTCACACCATTACCTCCATCACCATACAAAGCCTTCTCAATCTCATTTGATAATAACTGCATCCTTCCCTTTGCTCAGGTTAAAATCTTGGAATCATCCTTACTCTCTTCTTTTCCTTCAAAAGATATCTACGGATGATTGGGAAATCCTGTTGACTCGCCCCTCTCCATGTATTCTGAATCCAAATAGTATTACCACCAACACTGTTGCCACACTGTTCTGACCCACTGGAATTAATAGTAACTGGTTTCCTTGACTGTACTTTATTCTCAGCCTAGCAACTAGAAGTGGCTGCAAAAGAGTGTGGAGGTTCCTCAAAAAGTTAAAAATAGAACTATCCTATGGTCCAGCAATTGCACTACAAGGTATTTACCCAAAGGATACTGACATATTGATTGAAGAGACACATGCACCCCAAAGTTTACAGCAGCATTAACAGTAGCCAAATTATGGAGGGAGCCCAAATGTCCATCCACTGATGAATGGATAAAGACGATGTGGTATCTATAGGTATTTATACGTATCTATAGGTATGTATATATAATGGAATATTACTCAGCCATAAAAAGAATGAAATCTTTCCATCTGCAACGACGTGGATGGAGAGCATATTATGCTAAATGAGTCAGTCAGAGAAAGCCAAATGCCATAGGTTTTCACTCATATGTGGAATTTAAGAAACAAAACACATGAACACAGGGCACGGGGGGGAGAGAGAGAGAGGCAAACCATAAAACGGACTCTTAACTAGAGAGAATAAACTGAGGGTTTATGGAGTGAAGTGGGTGGGGGATGGGTTAAATGGGTGGTGAGTATTAAGTAGGGCACTTGTTGGGGCTCCTGGGTGACTCAGTCGGTTAAGCCTCCAACTCTTGATCTCCACTCAGGTCGTATCTCAGGGGACGTGGGTTCAAGCCTCGTTTTGGACTCTGTGCTGACGGCAGGCAGACTGCTGGGGATTCTCCATCTCCCTCTCCCTCTGTCTCTCTCTGTCTCTGTCTCTCTCTCTCCTCTCTCTCAAATAAATAAGTTAACATAAAAAAAGGAGGGCACTTGTTGTGATGAGCACTGGCTGTTATATATAAGTAATGAATCACTAAACTCTACTCCTGAAACTAATATCACTCTGTATGTTAACTAACTGGAATTTAAGTTAAGTCTTGAAAAAAAATTAAAATAAAATAAAATAAAATAAAATAAAATGTCAGATCATGTCACTCTTGTGCTCAAAATGTTAAAGTCTGAAGGCCCTCTCAGTAGTCTGTAAGACCACATGTGATCGAGTCCCTGCCTCATCTACCAGTCTCCCCATCACTCATTGTGCTCCAGACCGACTGGCCTCCAGGCTATCCTTCAGCACAAGCTAAGCATGTTCACGTTTTAGAACTTTTATTCCAGATGTCCTCATGCCTGGAAGACATTTGCCTGTTGCATCTGATTGTCTATGCCTCCCACCTTCTTAAAATCTTTGGCTGAGATATTCCTTCCAAGCGAGGTAATTTCTCAGCCTACCTATTTAATACTAAACTCCACTCCCACTGCCTTTTGAATTCTGATCCCCTTTTACACATTGCCGTGCCTTCTTTTATTTACTGACATTGACCGCCTTCTAATGCATTTGTTACTTTACCATTTAGTACATTGCTATTTACACGATAGACTATAATATATATACATGCAGCGGTGCACTTGAGCCCGCCCTTGCTGTCATCCAGGAGCTGATTGTGCATATGTCTGCGTTCAACTGTGTGTTCAAGTGGTAGCTTGCAGTGGATCATCGTAGGTTATTCAGATCACAAAAAATTTTAAATGCTCCAAATTAGGACCCTCTCATTTTCTTTGAAGAAACAATTCTTAAACAGTTTCCAACACAGAACTTTACCCGTGAGGTCGGAGATCTTGGTTTCAATGACCATATCTGCAGTATCGAAACAGTGCCTCGCATATGGTAGCCACTTAATAAGCATTCACCAGATAAATACTGAAGAACCAATCTTGTCATTTAACCCTGTTTATTTCAGTCCCTTCAAGAAGCTCAGGACTCAGACCCTCTTTGTGTCCTCTACCTAAGTTAATATGGGCGATGAAGCAATCACGTCCCACCCCAGCATTCAATGCATCCCACCCTGCTTTTTTTTTCCTCCAGAGCATTTTTACCATCTTATCTTCTTTCTATTTCACTTATGTATTTACTTATCTCTACATTCTATCATTGCAATGTTTTTTGTCTGTTTTTTTTGTAGCTATGTTTCAAGTATCTGTATAAGTAACTGCCATATCAGTTAAAGCTGTATCTGTTTTATTCAATGAACAAACAAATGAATGAATATATAAATGAGATGTTCATTCATTCAAATAGGGCCTGCCTTTAAAACAATGTTGGGGGTAGAGAAGAGTGATATTTTTTTTTCCCCAAAGGAACATCAAAGTATTGTTTTGCTAGAAAAAAAAAAAGAAAAAGTTGTGCTTAGCAAAATAAAATAACAGATACTCTCTACAATAACTTGTGGAGACGATGCAGAGTAAATGAGAAACATTTATATAAAATGTATAATTCAACCTTTCCAAAAGTAGGAACAGTAGAACATCCCTTCTACAAAAACTTAATGCAGTTACGGAAAATAGCTCCGGGTCAAATAATTTTGAGTAACTCCTGCTTCAGATTAAATGACACTAAATAACACTAAAAGGAATTCTTTATTGCAGGATACCTCAGAGCATTTAGTATAGTATGTAAATATAGATCTCCCTAGGGGTAAAGCAAGAAACTATTCTCAAAAATAAAGCCTCCCTAGGGGTAAAGCAAGAAACTATTCTCAAATATATTTTAACATACATTGTATGTGTACGTGTGTGTGTATAACACATATATATATGTATAACCATATAGTATATTGCTTTATATATTTTTTCGTGTAATTCTTATACACTAAGAATTTTTTTGAGTTTAGCCATGCATTCATTTCCTTCCTCCTTTATACCTCTATATTCTGTCTAAAGTTAGGGATGATATTAGATGAAAATGCAGGCCCAGTAAACTAACAAGCCAAACTTTCAAGTTAGGAGTCAGACAAATTTTATTCTAAGAACTTTATGCCTACATACATACATAAAAGCATACACGTCTACCCACATGTATATGGATAAAACTTAGAATGTTAACATACATATGGGGGGTACATTGAAATGCTACATAATGATTAAAATATTTCCATTTCAAGGTAATGTTATTTTTCAAAACATACTTAGAGTTTATTTCATCCAGCCAATTAAAAAACCATAGACTTCTATGGTGGGATCCAGTTTTTTATTTGGAGTCATTGAACTATTTGCATGTCAAGGCTCCTTACAATTTTCTATTTAACTCTTTGTCTCAAAGAGACAGTAAGGATGTCAAAAATATGAGGTTATTTCTAGTTGATCCTGAGATGAACTGTCACAGGAGAACTCTAAGTAAGGCCCCTTAGCTAGAGCCTAAACCAACTTCATAAGGGAAGAGTAATGTGTCTCTCTACAACCCCGAGGGGGTCACAGTGCAGTGAAGGGGTTTGTGAGCAGCAGTTATAATATACTGATGATTCTCAGCGGGTACCTTGTCTTATTAGAAGAAATCACATAAGAGAAAAGAACTCCAAGTTATTTGAGATAGATTATTTAGAATGAAAGTAGCAGTGTGATTACTGGACCATTGACTGAAGCCTCCAACGCAGTTCAAATAATTTTCACGACTAGCCAAGCGTGCTTTGTAACGACAATCCATTGGAGAGTGGAAGTCAGAAACTAGACAGCGTGAGTTGCTTGTAGGCTAAGGTGTTGCATTCAAACCAACTGCAATACGAACACATGTGACTCACCACCGCAAGCCCTTCGCCTTGCCAAAATTGTGACAAGTCAATAAAAAATGCAAATGTTAAAAATAAATGTACAGGCACACACACACACACATAATGAGGAGGGCACTGAGGCATCTGCACAAAATCCTGCCAAATTGCAGATTATTTATAGAGGGAGTAATTTTAGTTCAGGGATAGTAGACCATCCATGCAATTGCTAAATATATTAAAGCATGATCGTTCTGAAAATGTGTACTTGGACAGAAAATCCCAGAATGGAACCTTCATCTCGTCAGCGAAGTTTCTGTACTGTTTCTAATATATAGGGCTCCCTGACAAAGGATAGTGTGAGGTTGATATAAGATAATGAGTTTGACAAGGCACTCAGGTAAATTTTCAGGTACTATGTAAAAGTAACTTAATATTGCCCATTTGTATGACCTACTTCTATACTTATCTCTTCTGCACCTCTCTCCTAAATGTCAAAACAGCCCCATATGATACAACAAAATTTAAAAAGGCACCATTAATCAGAAAAAAAAAAGGAGCTGAACAAGACTTCAGGGTTTATCTAATGCCCTTGTGCACACACACACACACCCACGATTTCTTGAATTCCATTTATGATATCCATTCATTGATTACACAAATATACCTTCAGCTTGAAAGGTAAGCCTGGCACTGGGCTTCTACAAAGTAAACATTGTAATTCTAATTTTACAGATAAGTCTGGTGAGGCTCAGGGAGATTAAATAGTTTGCGGATTGGACATTCTGTCATCAGTGAAAGATTTTACACAGGACCCAGATGCACGTCCTCTTACCGCTGTACCTTGTTGTCATGAGGTAGGAGATCGCTCCGTGAGTTAATTAACAAGAGGGCAACGAGGATCCCATTGGGCAAGTAACTGTCATACACCATCAAATATCTCAGTCAGCACACGTGAATCTGCACCACGGTAATGTTGCTCTCCCTTCCCCACCAAACCCTCCACTTTGCATGTGTTCCTTCTCATAGTATAACTGCTTCACCAAGCTTTTCTTGATTTATCCCCTCACAAAATTTATAATGTGTTGAACTTTTATTCGTATTTATCCACAGATCTCTCAAGACTCTTCTGTCTTTATACCTCAGATTGTAAATTTTTCTGGGCTAGAACTTAAATTTTTTGAAGAAAGAACCGTTTCACATATGTCATTCTATCTGTCGTGATGGTTTTCCTGGGCTGAGCAACTGGCAGGTTTTCAGGAGGGAGGGAAGGGAGGGGGTAAGGAAGGGAGGGAGGAAAGAAGGGACCAAGGACTTAGCTATGGCGCTTGAGCCGCTCCTCGTATCATCAACTCAACCATCTTTCCATGCCATCCGGCCAGCTAGCCAACCATCTCTCCATCTTCCTAGTTACTTGCACATACCTACAACTCGTTCAAAAATAGTTTTCTTTTTTAAACGTTTTTTTTAATTCAAGTTAGTGAATGGACAGTGTAGTTTTGGGTTCAGAAGCGGAACCAGTGATTCATCTCTTCATATGTCACCCAGTGCTCATCCCAAGTGCCCTCCTTAATGCTCATTACCCTTTTAGCCCATCCCCCACCCACCTCCCCTCCAGCAGCTCTCAGTTTGTTCTCTGTACTTAAGAGTCTCTTATGTTTTCATCTTATTTTTCCTTCCCTTCCCCTATGTTCATCTGTTGAATTTTTCAAATTCCACATATGAGTGAAATCATATCATATCTTTCTCTGACTCACTTCTTTTGCTTAGCATAATACCCTCTAGTTCCATCCATGTTGTTGCAAATGGCAGGATTTAATTATTTTCATTGCTGAGTAGTATTCCTTTGTTTGTGTGTGAGATATATATATGTGTGTGTGTATATATATATATATATATATATATATCACGTCTTCTTTATCTATTTGTCAGTCCAAGGACATTTGGGATCTTTCTATAATTTAGCTATTGCTGATAGTTCTGCTATAAACATTGGGGTGCATGTGTCCCTTCAAATCAGCATTTTTGTATCCTTTGAATAAATACCTAGTAGTGAAATTGCTAGGGTAGTTCCATTTTTAATTTTTTGAGGAAACTCCATACTGTTTTCCAGAGTGGCTGTACCATTTTGCTTTCCCACCAACAGTGCAAAAGGGTTCCCCTTTCTCTGCATCCCCACCAACATTCTGACAAGTGTGAGATGCTAACTCACTGTGGTTTAAAAAAAAAAAGAATCAAGAATATGCCAGTTCTCAAGCTGGAGTACAATTGATCATCCACACTCTAGAGTTCTGCTAATCATTCTTGTATTTAAAGCTTGTCCTCTGAACACAAGAAGTGAAAAATGGCTGTGTTCCTTCCAGCGTGGAAGAAACAGCTCAGAGGGGGCAAGGTCTCTCCTAGGTTTTAAAATCATCATACCGCAACATAGAACCCACCTAGCCCTATCCCCTACGAATCCTTGCCATTAGGTCAAATTGTTACAAAGACTTCCCATATCAGTTTTATTGTTGTCGAGTTTTTACATCCATTATCTCGTGATTCTGGGTAATAGGTAGGATCAGCTGTATTACTTGTAGTTTACAGAAAAGGAAGCACAAGTTCAGACAACATAAATATCGTGCACAAGGATGAACAGTAGATAAATGTGAAAAAAAAAAAAAAGAAGAACAATGAAAACCAAGGTTTCCTGAATCTCATCTCAGGATACTTGTCTGACTTCTGGTCTGATGGGACCACTTATGGGAAGATAAACAAAACACTCATAAATAAAGTCTTTACAGCAAATTCCTGATCATTGTGATCCCCCCAGTCTCTGTATATTCAGTACATGTTTGTCAATCACAAGATGGATTGTAATGCCTCCTGTATTGTTGAATTAAGCTATTCTTTACTACTTCATTGTTTAACCTTAATGTATGAATGCCTTATCTCTAGGTGAGGGATATCAGACCCTAGGCTTTGAGCTTTGCTTAGAATCTGGAGTCAGACCGACTCCATGCTCTGTCACGTAATAATAAGCATGCTGGGTCAACTTTCTTAAGCAATCCAAACATGGGATATCTATTAAAAAAAAAATAGAAAGGATAATCATACTCTTATCAGCAGACATTGTGAGTGTTAACTGAAACACAGAGAGCAAAATTACTTAAAATCATTTAGAATACGTAGTAGGTGCTTGAAAGTGACCCATGCCTTTACTATTATAATTAATCCCGTAATTATACACTTGAATTATCCAAAGACCAAAGGCTGATAGTGTTCTTTTATACTCTTCTCAAGGACTAGCCAGTGTATGCCTAAATTAGGGGTTGTCCAACACACATGTGTTGACCGAGTTCACATAATGTCCAGTATGAGATGTGGCTGGTCATGTACTTTTACAAGGCAGTTGGGAATCAAAAGGAGGGACATGTCACAAATCTGTAAGAGGGCAAGCAGAGCAAAAGTTAGAGGGGCTGCCTAAAAATGTTCATCATTTGAAAAAAGAAACCAAAAATGAAAAGTAAAGAAACCTACACAGGCTAACCCAAAAAAGTGGAAAAGTGTTTAAAAGGAACAGCAGACTTCAGAATAATGAAACATGGGCAGGAGCCAAAAGAACATAGATTATAGCTAGAGAATCTCAAAGAATGTGCTCTTTTTCTTTCTCTCTCTCTCTGTCTTCTCCCCCTCCCGTCTCATTTCCATAGAAAATATAGCAGATTACAGAAGATTAGGAGAGATTTCTAAATTACTTTCTAATTCTTAGACTTTGGGATAATCAACACCATAATTTGGACTTTTTTTTGGAGTGGGAGCACCATATCTGTGTCATAACAGCACACTTTTCTGACACGCATCTGAAGAACTGAAATTCAAATGACTTTTAAACTGGCTCAGCGTCTCGTATCATTTTAACCTCAGGAAAATCGACTATTATAGATCCTTTACCTTTGCTTATTATCCGTTCTCATTTTTAATGTGAGCTTCCTATTAACATATGTGGCAAAAATGTACACAATTAGAAAGCAAAAATTGCAGAGGGAAACAAATGATAAAATGCCAGCTGTTATCATCAACATTACGCGGCTCTCGTGATGGAGTCACTGATAGGGAAATGTTATCACAGTTGTAGGCCCTAATTAATCTGAGGGATGGGAATATGAACACGAGTTACTATTAAGTGCACGAGGTGGGAAGGAGAGTTTATCTGTCTCAAGATAAATATATAGGACCACAAATGAGGAAGGTATACTGCTCTTAACGTTTTTTCGGCCCATAAAATATTTCAAGTCCTCAGCAAATGACCTTTAATCTGGAGTTCCCTATGCTGCCTTCCAATTTTTCAATAGTTATATCTGTTACAACACGACTGTCTCTTGTATTACTGGTGTTCTTTACAATTTACAAACTCTCTTTACATAGTTACCTCCTTTAATCCTCATAATACCCTGTCAGGATGGCAGGTCAGGGTGACAGTCATGAGGGCTGCTCAAGGGGAGTCTGGCTCTTACTTTCCTTCTGGACACAAGGCAGTGTTGCATTTCATTGTCAACTTGAAGTCTGGTGAGATCCTATGAGTATTTTTGGCCCGTGAACCAAGAAGGTTGCTTCTCTACATTCTCCTTTCCTTCTGGTAACATTCAGGACAGTAGCTGCTTTGTCAGTGGCACTCTGAGACACCGCAGTGATCAGCTCCATCATTACATGTCCCACCATGGACATGCAGCGTGAACAAGAGATACACATCTAGCGTTGTAAGCCACTAAGACTTCGGGATCATTTGTTACTACATCATGACGGGTCTTTTCTGACTGATACAGAATGTATTATTTCCCCCTAGTTTAACAACTATTTTCTAATGCTTGCAGATGTGGCTTACTCACAAACTCCAAGCTAGAATCATTTGAATTAACATTTCCTCTTCTACTACTACGTTGAACAAAATGTGAAAACTGGAAAAAAAAATATTAGGTACCAAAATAACGTGAATTTTCATACGGCACTATCATCACGTGTACTGTGTTCTAAATGTTTTGTGTTACATTTGGCTGGAGGTGGGGAAGCGATTTGAACAGCATGGAAATCCTTGTGTTACCACTTAATTTTCGTCTCTGCAGTCAGAGTGTAAATACTTCTATGACCTTATTAACTCTGCCATCTTTGGAAGAAGGTGGAAGAGTGCCACATGGGTTTTGACTGTAAGGTGATAATAATGTAGTGGAATTGCACACGGGTCGGGGGTCCTAAAACTACTTCAGGGCTGCCTCCAATTTTGCCTTCTTAGGGTTCCCTACAACACAAGTTCAAGATGATCAAACTTAGTCTCCTGTCTCCGCCTATTACATTAATCAATACAAGAAATCTATTTGAATCCTGAATAGATTCAAATACTCCTGAAATAGAGTGAAAAGAACAGAAAGCTTTATACAGTTATTATATATCTGCTAAATTTCTGCCCTTGAACTTATTCACCATTGATCTAAGTAACAAATACTTATGACCCTTTTACAGATGGATACATGGGCCTCCATGACAAAGATGAACTTGTTTTAAGTTTGCACAACGAATCAGGGAGGGAGCAGGAGAATCAACACAGGGGGTCTTGGGCCAAGATCGGTCCCAACTGCTTGTTGCTGCTATGCTATGCGGCTTCCCACTCGATACAGCTTAGTGCATTGTCACCAATATAATAATAGTAGAATTAGGATTGATGTTAGAGACTATCATATTCAACACTCTCAATTTAGAGGCTAGGAAACTCAAGGGAACAGAAGTGAAACGTGATCGTGCGCTTAATGAAAAACAAAATTCAGATAACACAATTAAACTATGAGATTTCAGTCAGAGAAGCTGTTGCCAGTCTATGTATTCCAACTGTGATGTGCAATTAATACAGGAATTGAGGGGTGCCTGGGTGGCTCAGTCGGTTAAGCATCCGACCCTTCATTTTCGGTTCAGGTCATGATCTCATGGTTCGTGGGCTCGAGCCCCGCGTCAGGCCGGGTGCTGACAGTGCAGAGCCTGCTTGAGATTCTCTCTCTCCCTCTCTCTCTGCCCCTCCCCGGCTTGTGGTCTCTCTCTGTCTCTCAAAATAAATAGATAAATAAACTTTAAAAAAAATACTAGAATTTAGGGGCTCCTGGGTGGCTCAGTCCATCGAGCATCCGACTTCGGCTCAGGTCACGGTCTTGCAGTTGGTGAGTTTGAGTCCCATATCGGGGTCTGGGCTGACAGCTCAGGGCCTGGAGCCTGCTTCAGATTCTGTATCTCCTTCTCTTTACCCCCTCCACCACTTGCGCTCCCTCTCTCTCCCTCTCTCTCAAAAATAAATATTTTTAAAAACTACTAGAATTTAGAGGTTCACATATGGCCGTTAGGGCTGGAGGGGCACAAGTCAGGGGATCCACTGTGAGCAACCTCAGCTTGCTCTGCTTGGGGGCTAGGGATTTCTCACAGCCTCCCCCCATAAGTCACTGAGAATCACAGAAACTTGGAAGAAGGGGCATGGAGCCTGCAGCCTCCTTCTGTGATATCAGATTGGCAACAGACAGTCCAGCACCATGCTGGTCTTTTGTCTGGTGTTCCTTCGACTGTGCTTGCTATGTCCCAGATTTTCTTTCTGGGTAGGCAGGCATGCTCAAAAGGGGTCAGTTATGTGATGATTCCTTGGTATGAGTAAGATTAGTATTACAAAATGATTCCTTTATACAATAGAAAAGCAGGCAAAATGCATCTATTCTGTTCACAATAAGAATGTG
This sequence comes from Lynx rufus, assembly GCF_022079265.1. Lineage (NCBI taxonomy): Eukaryota > Metazoa > Chordata > Mammalia > Carnivora > Felidae > Lynx > Lynx rufus. Next base: position 5,698,031 of record NW_025814845.1, read on the forward strand.
GGTGGCCTTTAGTGGTGGGTGGGGAAGGGTAACTGGAAAGTCAAGGAAGCTTCTGGGGTCCTGGCAGTGTTGTATGTGTGTGTGTGTGTGTGTGTGTGTGTGTGTGTGTGTTTCAACCGAAGAGTGTTTAATTTGGGAAAACATATCAGGTTGTATAGTTATTGAGTATATAGTTATTTTTTAAATATGGATGTCACATGTCAAGAATATGTTTTCAACAATAAGACAGGCATCAATTAGCGTTGGTCGATTATTCACGTTGACATTTACAAATCTGTGCTTAGGAACTGGCCAGTCTGCGGATAGCTCAGGCTGCCCACAGGAACCAGAAATAATACTTTGTGGTGTGCCTCACAGAGCTTGGCATCCAGGCCGAATAACCTGATTTCCAAACGTAGCTTCGCCCGTGGGTCCTGAGTACGAGTGCCCACGGGGTAGTGGATACGTAGGAAGGCTCTGGAAGTAAGGCTGCTTGGGTCTGGTTTCAAGTCCAGAATGTGTGTTCTGGAGCAATGACCACGTCCACTCCCTAATCCACAACTGCTCAGTGTTCAATTAGGCCACAGAAGAATCAAGTGAGATAATGCATCAGAGGAGTTCGGCAGGGTGACCAACATTTAGAAATGATAGTTCAAGAAATGATAGTTCTTCATGCTTCATTCAAAAATGAAGTCTATGTGAGAAATTCAAAGAGTTCACATAGCACAACAAATGGCATATTGACATTTACGGAAGCAGGAGTGTGAGTATCCATTCAGTTTGTATATATAATGAGGATGTAAATATACGAGCTTCTGAAGAATGGCATCCCTTGAATCTTTGGTGCCTGGGTGGCTCAGTTGGTTAAGCGTCTGACTTTGACTCAGGTCATGATCTTGCAGTTTGTGAGTTGGGGCCCCTACGTCAGGATCTATGCTGACAGCTCAGAGCCTGCTTTGGATTCTGTGTCTCCTTTGCTCTCTGCTCCTCCCCTGCTTGCACTGTCTCTCTCTCTCTCAAAAATAAATAAACATTTAATGAAAGAAAGAAATAAAGAAAGAAAGAACCAAAGGAGAAAGAAAGAAAGAAAGAAAGAAAGAAAGAAAGAAAGAAAGAAGAAAGAAAGAGGAAGAAGGAAAGAAAGAAAGAAGAAAGAAAGAAAGAGGAAGAAGGAAAGAAAGAAAGAAAGAAAGAAAGAAAGAAGAAAGGAAGGAAGGAAGAAAGAAAGAAAGGAGAAAGAAAGGAAAAAGAAAGAAAGGAGAAAGAAAGAAAGAAAGAAAGAAAGAAAGAAAGAAAGAAAGAGAAAGAAAGAAGGAAAGAAGGAAGGAAGGAAGAAAGGAAGGAAGGAAGGAAGAATTTGGGGAGGTAGATATATCAAGGATGTAGAAATAGTTTTTTACATGGTATTTCTTATTTTGACCTCATATATTCCAAAAATGTAATATTCTATTTACAGTGTAGGTATTTACTATAGTGCAACTGTGTTATATGCTAACAAGGGCAAAGATCACAAAACTGAAAAACAGGAGGTCCCTATATCCCTTAGTTTTTCTCAATTCATTTTACTTTGAATCTATTTCAACAGATGTTCATCGAGCTTCCCTAATATGCCAGGCCCCACACTGGCCTCTGGGAATGCAGAAGGAAAAAACAAAAAACAAAAAACAAAACTAAAAAAACCACAAGGCCTTTGCTTACCAGCCCTTGCAGATTCTGGCAGACAGCGTGCTACAAGCAAATAATCAGCAAAGTGATCACGCACACACTACAGTTACGCCGAGAACACCTTGAGGATAGCGGACTATCACCCTCCTTTGGTGTCAGGGATGGTTTCTAAGAGATAAAATTTGACCCGGGTCTTAAATGGTAAGTTGGCATTTCCTGGGTAGAAAGGGGAGGAAGCCTTCCAGAGAGAAATAATAGATTCAAGAAAGTACTCACCTTCCGTGAGCGTTTTCTGTGTGTGGTCATAGAGGTAAGAGATGAGACCAGGCACATACTATTTTATCCAGATGATGAAGGAGTTTTCACCTACCTCTACCTTTAATCATGCAGAAGACATTTACACGACTTCAGAAACTTTCTGTTCCTGCTTATTTTCTTCGCTGTAATTATCCCCAACTAACAAAATACATATTTTACTTTAAAACAAAGTCTCACTTTTTATCTGTCTGCTCCCACAAAATTAAAATTCCATGAAGGGAGGGGTTTTTGTTCATACGTTTCTGGTATGGAGTTTTATTACATTCTAGTGCCTGGAATGGGGTTTGCCTCATCATTAGTTCTTAATAAATATATGGTAAGTGTCCAGATGAGATTTTTGAGGTCTTTTTATTTACCAAACACAGTTCTAGTTTCTGGGGATACACATATGCTTATGACCTTGGGGCTGCCCTCCAGAAGCTTAAACTTTACTCAGCAAACAAGCATGGAAACAGAAAGTACCGATATAAATAGGACAGGGGCTATAATGGTGAATTAAATAAAATGCTATGGGTCACTACCATGCTGAGAATTTTAAAATACCTTTAAGCCTATTTAAAGATATTTAAATCTATTAGGAAAAGGGAGGAAATGCACATTTCTAAGCAAGTAAGGAAGGCTTGACTTTTAATTACAAAGTTACTAACATTGTGGCTCACAGACCAGTACGGGTCCTTAGCGAGTTAAGTACAGAAATTGAAAAATGTATGGGGCGCCTGCGTCATTCAGTAGGTCAAGCAACCGACTTGGACTCAGGTCATGATCTCTTGGTTCCTGAGTTCGAGTCCCGCATCGGGCTCTGTGCTGACAGCTTGGAGCCTGGAGCCTGCTTCGGATCCTGCCTCCCTCTCTCTCTCTGCGCCCCCCCCCCCCGCCCCTCTACTCTTGCTCTGTCTCTCTTTCTCTCAAAAATAAATAAATATTTTTTTTAAGAATTAGAAAAAAAAAAAAGAAAAATGTTTACCTTGCCTTAGCCATTTAGCTTATCACCACCACTGGCTTGATCAACACCTGCCAAAGGCCAGCAGGCTTGCTTCTGGAGAAGGGGGCCGGGAACTCACTTGTGATATTACTGGTTATGCGCGATAGGACTGGAGATTAAAAGGTACAGGATCTCTTCAAATGCCCGTTCACCCAGCCAGTCGGAAGTGCACTGCTTTAAAAAATGATGATCCCGGCAGCCTGTCGGCAGCATGTGAGAGTCAGAGCCGGCTCCCCTGGGCAACCCGGAGCACTTGCGGCCGAGAGAGACGTGAACCCAAAAGCGGGCAGCCCCCCGTCGTGCTCACTGGAAGCAAGACGTGTTCTGCCCCAGTGCAAAAGCAAGGTCACTGGAAGATGCTCAACAGTTCTTTGTGTCCAGGGACAGCCGCCCCCATACGAGGCACATACTGAAACTTTAGTGAGTGTTGTGGTGCTGAAATGAACATATGCCCAAAGATTCACGAGGCTAGGAAGACACTTTGGATGTGTTACATTAATAAAAATAGCTAAGCCTTTTATAGAAATAATCTCTGCATATGCAAACACACACACCACACATTAATATTATTATATTTGCATAGAAAAATACACTGAGCTTCAGAGAGATGCATAGCCTGCCCAAAGTCAAATACCTGGAACGTTATGTGCCTGTGCATTGAACGACACCTTCTAGCCTCTGTGCCTGGTCTGTTAACTGTTTGTATTGGAAAAAGACGGAGAGTTTTCCCTTTGGTGTGAATGCAAACATTCCTCATTTTCTTCTTACCAAACAAATCAAATTTTTTTTCTATCAAGTCGAGGGTAGCCAAGATGGCAAAGAGAGAGTGATGGCATAAAGACGTTTCATAAGAAATGCCCACATTACCTAGATGAACCGAGCAAAAAATCAACTTGCTCCTGGTCTCGGACTGTCAAAAATCAGCGGTGCTTTGGAACGACGTCCCTTTGTTGTTGTGTTTGGTATTATTTATTTGTTATTTTCTTTCTCTTGGCCTTTACAATGTCACAACTGGCTGGTTTTCACCTATTTCAGTGAGGGATCCTTTTGTTTCCTTTGCTTCCTGATCTTGCTCTGTTCCATCCCTCCATGTCAGTGCCCTCCAGGATTTGATTGCTGGGTCATGATTCTTGGATTTAGCAAATACAAATACAGGATGCACGTTTATTTATTTTTTTTTTAATTTTTTTTTCAACGTTTATTTATTTTTGGGACAGAGAGAGACAGAGCATGAACGGGGGAGGGGCAGAGAGAGAGGGAGACACAGAATCAGAAACAGGCTCCAGGCTCCGAGCCATCAGCCCAGAGCCTGACGCGGGGCTCGAACTCCCGGACCGCGAGATCGTGACCTGGCTGAAGTCGGACGCTTAACCGACTGCGCCACCCAGGCGCCCCAGGATGCACGTTTAAATTTGAGTTACACGAGTGGCTGGGTGGCCCGGTCAGTTAAGCAACTGACTCTTAATTTTGGCTCAGGTCATGGTCTCATGGTTTGTGGGTTCCAGCCCAGCATCGGGCTCTGTGCTCACAGCTTCAGATCCTTGCCTCCTTCTCTCTGTCCCTCCCCCCTCTCAAAAATAAGTAAATCGTTAAAAAAAATTTAAAAGTAAATAAATTTGAGTTATAGATTAAACACACACACACACACACACACACGCACAGGCACCTGCACACACCCTTAAAAAAAAAGTATATCTAGTGGAGGGCCTGGGTGGCTCAGTCGGTTGAGCATCTGACCTCAGCTTAGGTCATGATCTCGTGGTTCATGGGTTCGAGCCCTGTGTCAGGCTCCGTGCTGACAGCTTGGAGCCTGGAGCCTGCTTTTGATTTTGTGTCTCCCTTTCTCTCTGCCCGTCCCCCACTCGTGCTCTGTCTCACTCTCAAAAATAAATAAACATCTTAAAAAATTTGAAACAAATTATGTCTCGTGAACGTTGGACATACTTATACAAAAAAGAAGACTTATCCTGGGTTCTCTTGTCTTATGTCTCCATATGTCTTTACTAGTTGAACTCCTTGTGTCTTAATTTATTCTTTAAGCAAATAATCCTCAATTTTCCCCTCACATCTTCTCTTTTCTATATTCAACTCCCATCTTGACATCTGCACTTCTGAAAATCTCACATTCAACCTACCCCAAATCAAACTTTTCTAATCAAATCCTCCCAGGTACTACCAAAGTCATCTCTTTACAATTTTCCCTAATCAATAAATGGTTCCGTCATTTACTTAGATTTTTAAGGCAAAAACATATTCCCCATTCTTGATTTTTCTCCTTCCATCAGCCTCCAGTATCTAAATCATAATTAAGTCTCATTGACTTTAGCATCAAATTATCTCCATTTCTCTCAATCTTCACTCCTGTGTCCCAGCTTCTGCAATTACTCTATCTTTCCCCCTTGACTGCAGTGGCTTACTAAGTGGCCTTCCTTCCACTCTTGCCCTGCAATAATCCATTCTCCACGAATTAGTGAGAGTGATTTTCAAAAGCTTTCTACTGAAGTGTAATGGGAAACCAGCAAAGTCCTTATACCAAAAGGGTGCAGCTCAATGAATCTTCAAAAACTAAACATATTCCTATACCAGCACCCAATTAATCTACCTCCCCAGACGCTTGCTATCCTACCTTCCTGTCACCATTGATAAGCTTCACTCTGTGTTATTTATATCAAGGGAGTCATACAGCAGATACTCTTGTGTGTTTGCTTTCTTTCATTCCACGTTATGTTTGTGAGCCATCCATATTGTTCATGTAGTCATAGTTCATTTTCATAACTGTGCAAGAACTAGTATTAAATTAATATTCCATGGGGCGCCTGGGTGGCGCAGTCGGTTGAGCGTCCGACTTCAGCCAGGTCACGATCTCGCGGTCCGGGAGTTCGAGCCCCGCGTCGGGCTCTGGGCTGATGGCTCGGAGCCTGGAGCCTGTTTCCGATTCTGTGTCTCCCTCTCTCTCTGTCCCTCCCCCGTTCATGCTCTGTCTCTCTCTGTCCCAAAAATAAATAAAAAACGTTGAAAAAAAATTTTTTTTAAATAAATTAATTAATATTCCACAATATGGTATTTTTCTTAAGCTTGTGGTATAACTGAAACAAAAAAAAATCACTGTAAGCTGCTTGGTCTTTAGTGGGCACTCAATAGGCAGCAGGGATTATTATCATTGTTCTTGTGTTACAAAAATAAATAAATAAAATGTGATCAATAGAAGTCGTCTTGAGATTTTGGCAAACACAACATTTCAGTTGAATCTCATTCCATTTTGACTGGCATTAAAAAAAAAAAAAAAAAAGGTGGGCCAGGAGAATGCCATAGATGTAGTGAACTTAATTTTCAAGATGTTTTTGACAGAACTGCTCCCGGCCTTACAGGAGAGCTGAGAAAATATGCATCGGGGAATGATATCAAGAATGGTTTTGTAGCCTTTTAGCCACACTGTTGGATCCTGAATATTGGATCTATGTTTCTTATCATTCTCTCTCCCTATAAATCTGATGAACGATGACTCATTCTCCAAGATTCCATTATGTGATGCTCTCCTCCTTGAAACACTTTGAGACTTCTTTGGTGCTTGAAGATTTAAATCCAAACACGTGGCATGGCCCACCAGACTCTCATTAGCTTGACTCCCACCTTCTATTTTCAGTTTCACTTCTAATGGCACCATACCCTTTTGGATAGCAACAGCCATACCAGACCTCTTCCATTGCCTGAAAATTCCATAGTGTTCATGCTTTCTCACTTTGCACACTTAGATCCCTTTGCTTGTAAAATCTTCCTCATCATCCACCCCAACCTGTCTCATGCCCCCTTAATTCCTAGGTTCATCCCTCAAAACTCAGCTCGAGAATCTCCTATTTACTTCTGACCACTGATACCTATAGCTAGAACTGGCCTCTCATACTTTTGTTTTCTTGCTTTTCTGGTGTATACTATAATCATAGCATCTGTAGTGACCCTCTATGTTCTTGTTGACTTAAATATGTTTCTCCCCAACTAACTTATGAGCTCTCTGAGGTGGAGGTTATGTCTTAATCATTTCTCTATAACAGCAGCTAGCAAAAAGTCTCAGACATAGCAGTTTATCAGTCAATGGCAAATGAGTGAATGGATAAAGGTCAATAGAGAGGAAGGCCCTAGAGGTTCATTGCATAGATTTTTTTTTAGAAGTTTATCTATTTCATTCCATTATTTTTCTGATGCCTTTGGAGAAACCAGAGAAGACATGAGGTCAAATTTGGGACTGACCAAAAATTTTAAATGACAAAGTAATAGAAAGTAATAGAAAATAGAAATAAAAAGGAGAACCACTTGGTAGTCCTGGTCCACTGACAGAAAAACCAGTACAATTCAGGAAAAAGTTCTGCATTAGGTTCAAAGAGTTCTGTGCATATCTATGGGTTCCAGAATACAAAAGAACAGGACATATGCACACACCTGAGGACTTTCAGGGGACTACAAAATTAACACCAATAAACTGTGGGATACAAACTCTTTCGAAACCATGAATAGGTTATAATAAATGCAATTAAATGATCCAAAGAAGATAAGTGATGCTTGTATCCAATACTGATGGGAATTATTGCAATCACTTGTTTGTTAAAACTCACAGTCGTATTGTTTGATTACAAATTATTTACTCTTACTATACAGCATGGCAGAGATATAGTTTATTCAGCTTTCAATTTTCACTTTGCATCTTAGTCATTTGGGGACATCGGGGGTGTGAAATGTTTTTATTACGCTATATCCATAAAAATGTTTATGCACTGTTCTATTCAGTGAAGAATTGTATTAGCTTTTACTGTGATGGCATGTAGTCACCCCATGATAAATTATGAGATGCTCTCACCCCTTCACTCTCTTCTCACACTCTCAAACCTCAACCATGACTATATTGGTATGATAAAGAAGACCAAATACCTGTAAACAAATCTCTTTGTGACATTAAGAATAATAAAAGTGAGGGTCTTCTGACTGTCAGCATGAAAAAACATGTCATGAGTGTTTACAGAAAAGCTTTGTATATGTCCTTTCCTGGCACGGAAGTTTGTTATCACTGGCTGAAGTTCCTGAATGTTCTCAGTGACCGTTAATTGTTGAATCCTTTGAACACATGTACGTCAATGTTTCTCTGTGGGAGAGACTTACAGGTACTGAAAATTGGTGATCATAACACCTGAAACACAAAAACAACTCAACCATTGTTCATATTGTTTCAAAGGATTGGGGTAGTTAAGCTTGTATTGATATAACCATAGTAATAATTTAATCAAGACTCAAGGACAGAAGCCTGGAAGACCAAAAGCCTCTCCTTTGCTGTTATTGAAAATTATAGTTATTCCAGGTAACCAGAAATGACAAATAATTGGTCTTGTTTCTCTGCCTCAAAAAAAAAAGATCAATGCCTTTACACATAAATCTGTCTTGTGGCACGCAAATTAGAACTTGAAAGTCATAAATAAATCACAATTAGCTTTAACTTATTTTATATAAATACAGATACACCCTGCTCTTAATTTTTTTGCCTCATTTCAAAGGGCCAGTACTCTCTTTTGGCACGTAAATTACTCATGTTAGAATTCATGACATCTAAAGCTACTGGTTCTTTCTCTTTTTTTAATTTTAATTTTGTCCTCTAAAAATCGAGGCGGTCCTGTTGGCTCTTACCAAACATTGTGCCCATTTGATCTTGAAGTTCCGCTTGCTTGCAAAATTTTAAAGTGCTTGTGTGTTCCTGGATAGCATGACCCACACCTGGGGCCACTTTGAGAAAACACATGTTAAACAGCTCTGTGAGAAGTCATTCTTAAGCTCAGCAGGTGGTTTGCTAATGGGAACAAGGAAAGCTAAGAGCTGACCCCTTTGCTCTGCTGCTGGCCTCCGTTCATGACTCCCTGGGGCTCCAGTTGAGTGAGCTAAGAAAGAACTCTCCTATTAAAGAGGCATTACACTGTTGCTAGGTTCTCCTTAATAACATTAGAAATTGTCCTCCCTCAGGGGCCTCACCACATAGTTATGTCGAATATGTTTGGAACACCTGCCTTCATTATAGGAAAGGAAAGCAACTCAAAGTATAGTACCCGAAGGATCATGGAGAGCTCACTCATTCTCTGGTTTGGCATTTATATCTCAGAGCGCTGACTCTCGGAGTTTGGGACGAGGCAATGGGCATATGCCTGTGGTAACAATACATGTAGTCGGACGGTGGAGTTTTGAAAATTTTCCACTGAAACTCCACTCAGCCAATCCTTAGAAATTCTGATCAGAGTTCAAGCGTTTGAGAAATTGGAGGTCTAGCAAAGGCCAAGCGAGTGAGAGGAGCCTAGGAATCAGACTCAATTTTAGTCGGGGCAGGCTTCTGGTCCAGACTGACAGTGAAGTAAAGCTATGAATCTGTTGCATGGGCAAGGCGCAGTGAGGGTGGGAGAAACCCTGTAAGTTGGGAGGGACATAATAAAGATTATTCCAAACATATCAGATTCTAGGATCCAAATAGCAAGAATATTTCCAGATACCTCTTCCTTAAAGTCTGGGAGAATCGACTATAATTTCTGTTCTGGTGGGCAATTATCATGAAACAGAGTGGGGCTGAATTTTCAGGATCTTACAAGTTTTCTTTAGGCTGGCACCTGAGAACAGGGAACCGGCAGGAACTCCTAGGGTTGAAGAACAGTGAGGCTAATTGCGATTTCCCAACGGGGAAGATCAGATTGTCTAACGTCCCGGTCTAAAGCAGCTGAAGGAATATAAACACCGTTGAGCATCGGACGCAATAGGAGAACGGATCTGGAGGGGGCGGACAGGAGGCATCTAACTGAGACTATGAAATGCAGAAGGGGTGCATGGTACCCAGGTGGTGTCTTGGAAAGAGAAGAGAGAAGTATTAGGACCTGCAGGTGTCTCATCCGACCAGAGTGCAGCTGTTTGTGTGTCCAGCATCACAGCCATGCAGGCACTACACTCTGTCACACCTTCTACAATCTCCTCACTGCCTTTGGGACCAGCTGGGATAGGCCTAGTGTCCAGGAGAACTAAATAGGTAATGAAAGCAAGACAGACTTCTATGTTCTGCATGGGATGGATTCGGCACTATTTCATTAGAAGAAACCTTTGGGGTCCCCGTAAGGCTGAGAACACCGTGGGTATTTTTTATTTAATCTGAGCACGCTGGGGTGCTTCTGCCCTAATTAAGTATCTGGGACAAATGAACGACACCCATGGGTAAAAATAAATTTCTCTAGTCATGTGTGTGTTGGGAAAAATCATAATTAAAGCATGTCTTCCATACCTCTGTCTAGCAGCAAAGTTCAAATATGTCCCACAACTCTGACAGGTGAAAAATTGATCATGGTTGCTCTAGACTTCCTTAACAATCACTCAGGTGAAAATAAAAATCTTCCTTGCTTGGCTTTAATGAGCTGGGTACGAATTACATCATAGCTGGAACTTCAGGACTTCATTATGTGTCATCTTTCTTTCTTCTTCTTCTACTGTCTGGAAAATTGCTTCATCTCTAGATTTCTGTACCTGTCTGGAATCCATTTGGATGTCCGCCTAGAAGCAAGCTTAGTCTTTCAATTTTATGAGCCAGGCTTTTCAGAGTAGAGAACATATCATTAGCTTCATCCCTCAGTTGGAAGGATCTGGAATACGTTTTGCTACCGTAGACATAACAACTCATGTATCCAAAAGTCATTCAGACCTATTGACCCTCACTGCCATTCCATATACCACATAAAGGGAAAACTTCAACTCTTTCTCGCTACTGACATTGGTAGTTCTAGCCCTTGACTCCACATACCTCTTAATTCTTCCATTCTCTGGGCTCATTTCTCTTCCATTTGTTTTGCTTATTGCTTTCTCTTTGGGTTTGGAAGATTAATATTCACTTTCTAGCTAAGATATTGGCTTTCTGTAGACCAACATTCAAGTTTGTTTTTTGGTTACTGATTATTAGGATCTCTTGAGACTTTCCATGTTGGCACAATCTCAAGATCTACTACCCTGAGAATGCCCTTGGGGGGAACACTGTTACCTATTTCTACTTGGGGCTAATAATGAATGACATCTAGAATGATTCTTGCAGCCAAAGAAATCTGATCACCTGTGTACCCGTTGAACTGTACCTAGTCCCTAGTCTGAATTGGGTAAGATCAAGATCATCACTGGGGTCATCTTCAGTTTCCAAGCCTAACACTTTACCTATTGGAACAAGAGTCCCTTCTGCAAAATCACATTCTTACTGCTCAGACTGCTGGCATCTTATATGTGTCTTATTCTCTGCTTCGGTCAGGAGATTAGATCCGGCTACCCTTTATCCAAGCCACTGACATCTGGACTTGTATAGAATCCCCAGATGTTTCCTTAGCCAGTTTGATTGAATGCAACCCAGCTGATGTAAATATATGCCACAAACCCAACCAAAAATAGCATCGCTTTTATGTCTTTCGTTTTCTTTTCTTTTGTTTTGTTTTGCTGAGTGACAGGTTGGCAGCCATTTAGCACCAGACTGAAGCAACGTAGGGTCCCTGATAGTAAAACCAAGTCTTGTTCCTTGTACCTGTCTCTGGATTCTTGCTACTGAGCTCACATATAAGATTCAAGGTGCCCATGTGGACACTACCGTAGCACAGGGGAATTCACAAGTCCATCTTGAAGAAAGATAGTTTTCCAGGACCTTTTGTTCAACTAAGCTGTCCTCGTCCTCTTTTATCCCACATTGTCTTGCGGGAGCAAGTAAGTCTGATGGCAGAGTTTATCCAAATGAGGGCAGTCTCATTATTGGGGAAACTCAAAACTGGATAATCTATACTAGGATTACCAGTAGCAATCTTGTCGAATTGCTTCGCCATCTCCTTACACCGGAGGCCTTACCGCCGAGGGCAGGGAAGCTGTTCCAAAGTGTTAGGCAGTGGCATTATGTCCTCATGGTTAGGTAGGAGGAGGGAACAGCACAGCAGGAGTGGGCATTCTGCTGGGGGGAGGTGTAATGTGGAACACGTGGGTTGAAGCCCACCTCTTCAATTTTCAAGTCCTGTGATACTGTGCCAGGCACTGAACTACCTCTGAGACTAGCTTATTCAATATGAAAGCGGGAGGATTTATACAAAGAGACAATGGATGGCAGTGCTTATAAATAGATAAATATGAACTAGATAAGTATGAAATTTTTACTATCACATAGCATTGTACAAGGTCCTGTGATAGATTCAAGGGTTACGATATATCCTCCCACAGAATATCTTATATCTAATGGGAAAAGGCATGTAAGTTAAGGGCACACATAGAGCTGGGCTACAGCCAGGCTTTATCCCCTGGGGCTAATGCCACTGACCTCCACTTTCTGCGAAAATACAGATGTATCTAACGAAGTTAGTACAAAACGTGGAAAGCTCAATAGGTTATAAATAAATTGAAGAGATATAAAATGCATAATATTCACTGTCAGATGTTAGAAGATTGAATGATAAATAAACATTAGTATGTTAGCTCCAGAAAATAATTTATGATAGTCTTTTTCTATATATTTGCAATACTTAAGTTATAGCTCAAACTAAGAAAGACGAATCAATATTATATTTATAATGTAATTTATCCGTAATAAGCAATACAGGATTCCCCCATTATCCAAAAGTAGAGCACTCCTATAAAACCTTCCATAAGCTAAAACGGTTTCAAGCCAAGACTGTCTCCTACTTTCAGAAAGTTCCAGTTACATCACTTCACTCTGATGAGAGACCTACTTTAGTGCCCATTTTCACTAACTGAAGGAAATCTGTAAAGGATTTCAGCTTCTAGGAGAAAAGCCGTTACAGGGCAAACTTTTGGAAAGCAGAGAATTCTGTACTTCTCAAGTGTTTACCGTGTCTTCAAAATAAGTCTTGACTTTAAGGGGCTGTTATTACTCCCATTTGCAGATGAGAAAGCAGACAACTAGGTGACATAAAATGCCTGGGATGCAAAGTAACTAATGAGTAGGGACCATGTTCAATTCCTGGCAAGATCGGTCCCAGAGCTCCAGGGATGCTGTCTCTGTGTTGGGACATTATAGTTCAACAGTTATCCAGAGGTCCACGGTCTTTCTACATGTCTCACACATAAGGCATCAAAAGTCCTTTTTTTTCCCCAGACTTTCTTTTCAGAGGTGTGAGTAAAGTGAGCATCCTTGGAAGTTAAAAATACTATTTTCCTCCAGAGCAAAGGGCATTTGCCTGCAGTTTAAAGAGCAGGTATGCCTTCTATCCATTAGAAAAGATTATTTTCCCTACGCTGAGGACCCGTCTGTTGTAATGCCACGCACTGTACGTGCAGGTGTCACCCGGCCTCTTCACATCACCTTATAGGAACTGGGTCTCAGGGAACAGATACGAAAAAGCTGATGTTCTGGCCACCGCTGTTGCTGCGAAGAATAAATCATCCCTCACCTTTGATAAAGGAGAATCCTGTCCTCTACTGGCATCGAGAAACGGTGACTGGCTAACTCAGAGGCTTTGCAGTCCCTGACACTCCCAGAACCATAGTAATAATTACACTGTTGCTGCAATTGTCTTTCGATGTTGGTACATAGATTTCAAAAGGGTTTTTGTACATTAGGAGTTTGTTTGAAACATCATCAAGTAATTGCCAGGTGTGTTGCCTTAAAAGAAATCTGTATATGTTAGCTTAGCAGAAGATGCTCTTAAAGTCATTTTGCAATTATTCTGTCACAGGCTACTGCAGTCCTGGTGTCTTGCCTTAATTAATCACCCAGTGGCATTTAATATAAGGTCACCACATGTTATTTTAGATTGGGAGAGGTGACAAAACGTTTCGTACACAGGATGGGAAGGAAGCATATTTTTAACAATGTGTCAAAAAATACCATCAAAACATTTCATTGCCAGTCATCTCTGCCCTTAGATCTTCAGACACTATTTAAAGAATATCACGTGCCCTCCACCCAATGGAGCAAGGGTTGGGTGCAGGCCAAGGTTTAACTTGATTTGACAAGGCTATTGACATTTTTAGTCTCTTAGAAGATAGCCAAAACTAACTTAAAGAAGGACTCTGGCTGTTTCATCTTTTTACTGAAATTTTGAAAGGTGACACGGAAGCCTACCTCCTTCAAACACAAATACGCACCACGCGTCTGCGCGAGAAAAAGAACCTTGCGACAACTCACGTGACCGGGTTCGGGGAAGTACTGGTGAGCTTTGACTCATATCCTGGAGACGTCGGCCAGATTAAATAAATGCAGTCTACTTATAAGAACCACATCTCCCAGCGGCAAGACAAAAATTGAGCTCGTTAGGTAGAAACCTGTTACAACACTCTGGTAAGAAGTCATACCTCCCCTTTGTAGAGCCCCTGATAATTTTCAGAACAGATTTGTACATGCTCCTCATTTGCATTATGTGATAGCGATCCCACAACCTCTCATGGTGGTTAGGAGACCAAAGAGTCACACAAGTAATAAGCACTGCTTGACCTTGGGGATGGTGCCTCGGGGGAAGCACTCTGGGGATTCAGCCTCCCCATCTTTTCGATGTCCTACGCTGCATTGTATACATTGATTTACCCTTTCAAAGTCCTCATTGCAATTTTGCCATTCACATATGCTCTAAATACTTCATATATATACAGCTCAGCATATGTGGACTCATGAACCAAGGAGGAAGAAGAAAGAGGAGGAGCTTAAGGAGGAAGACAAGACGGAGGGGGATGGCCAAAGAAGAGAGAAGATGAGCAACTGCGCAAAATACGAGCTATCCCTCTTTATGCCCAAGCGCCAGCATTATATTTGACATAGCATTACACTATCGCCCCCTCACCAGGTATTATGTATTTTCAGTTCAACTTCCAAAGCCTCTTAGATACACTTGCACTGTCATCGTCTTTAATATCCATCGTTGGGACTGTGACTAACCTCCTGACCAGGTATCCTGCCCTAGCTTGTCCCCATCTAGTCACGCATTTCTCCTCCTGCCAGGGTTCTCTTCTCTCACTTACGATTATGCCACTCATTCCTCAACCTTGTGTTTGCTGCTGGGAAACAGCAGAGTAAAGCCCAAGTTCAGCTCTGGGGAGGGCTCGGGGTGGTTGGCTGACACGGAAATGGAGGTTTGCAAGGCAGTGTTATAAATGCTGCGATCACAGCCTCAACACACGGCCATGGAGTAGCCCCTTTTGTAGAGGGGAGGCAAGGAGGCCACCATGGCTTAAAGGATATTGGAACGGGGTCACTTAAGAGTGAGAAAAGTTGGCCAGAGGGAAAAAGAAGCCT
Source organism: Lynx rufus (assembly GCF_022079265.1). Classification (NCBI taxonomy): domain Eukaryota; kingdom Metazoa; phylum Chordata; class Mammalia; order Carnivora; family Felidae; genus Lynx; species Lynx rufus. The sequence goes on from NW_025814845.1 coordinate 5,713,237, forward strand.
CACGCCAGGGTGAGAGTGCTCTATGCATAGGCCCAGCAGCTAGAAGTGTAGCGTATCCCAAGCACGCGGATGTGCGCTTGGGATGAACTAATAACGACAGCAAACACTTAGCACTAACAGCTGACACTGACCTCAACATTCTGCATGTGTTAACTCATTTAGTCAATGCAACAGTGCTGTTAGGTGTATACCATTATTGCCATTTCAGAGGTGAGGAAACAGAAATTAGGAGGCCAAATAAATGACTCAAGGTCACACAGCCTCAAGGGTCAGAGACGGGATTGAAACACTTGGGGCTTGATTCTAGAATCTGGACACTAAGTCCTCGAGCTATAACGTAGCCCAAGAACTGGCAGTGCGGGGTTTTTCATGCTGTAATAAGGATTTAAGGATTTAGCCACAAAAGTGAGAACCCGGTCGCTTTTAGCAAGATACCTCTGGCAGAGGTGTACGTGATAGATACGGGAAGAAAGGCCGAGTGGAGGAAGTCTTATTATAAGGAGGTCAGAGACAGGCAATGATACAGGCTTGACCAGACTCGTTGGTGGAAATGGAACAGAGGGAGCTGATTCAAGGCATTTGTGGAAAACAAAATCAGAACCATCTGGGCATCAAATGGACGTGGGTAATGACGAAAGAGAAGTCAAGAATGGCTTCCAGGTTCTGGCATGTGTGGCATCATGAAGAAGAATTCAGCAGGGCACCTGGGTGACTCAGTAGGTTAGACGCTCTGCTCTTGACTTCGGCTCAGGTCATGAGCTCATGGTTTGTGAGTGTCAGGAACTCACAGATCCTGAGTTTGAGTCCCACCTCAGGCTCTGTGCTTACAGCGTGGAGCCTGCTGGGGATTCTCTGTCTCCCTCTCTCTTTCTCTCTCTGCTCTTCCTCTGCTCACTCTCTGTCTGTCTGTCTCTCTCAAAAAGAAGGCAATCAACACTTAAAGCCAAAGAAAAAGAATTCAGCGAGTCAAGTTTAGGAAGAATAAATGTTGGGAGGTCAGCAGGACATTCGTGTGGAAATTCCCAGAGTGGGTGGGCCCTCTTTACTTATTTATTAAGTAGGTCAGGAATTTTGACATTTATTTTTACGAGAATATTTTCCTGCTTTAGGGACTTGTGCTCCTGCTGGTAAAAACTGCATGTGTTCACTAAAGTGATGAGGTCCTGCTCCCAGTGGCAAAGAGCAAATTCTATGGAACCGGACCGTGGGCGAGTGAGAATCTCAACTCTGCCGCTTACCAGTTTCCTCGTCCAAACAGTAGAGCTGGTTTTAGGAGAGCACAGTCTTCAAATCAGCAGACCTGGGTTCGGAAAACCAGACCGATCACTTGTAGCTGCCATTTCCTATTTTTGAGCCATAATTTCCTCTTTCACTAAACAGACATAGTAACCTATACCTGGTAGTGTTCATTTGGAGATTAAATAAACTAAGACATATGAAAGTCTTAGCCCAGTTAACGGCATTTAGCAATCACTCAGAAAATGCCATCCAGTAACTGCAAGCCCGCTGAGAAGTAACGTTTGCAAAATATGCGACGCGAGGTGGTTCCTAAACCGCTCTTACTAATTACTAATCATAACGTGGATTGCATTGCAATAAAAACATTCGTCTAGAGATTCCTTCTGTCTGGAAAGTTCTTTCTCTATCACTCCGATATTATGTGTCCTTCAAAGAGGAAGTACTTCCAGTGGAACATCTGTGGTCCTTCTTCAGTCTTCCTAGTTGGAAGAATTTGCTTTCTCTTCGGCAGTCCCAGAGCAATTTAATAACACTTTTGTTGCCACAATAGGCTAACTTATAATTATGTATGTGCTTAGAAGAGTCCTCTAATTGATTCTGAGCTCCAAAAATATAAGGGTCATGCCTTATTTATCATTGATTTTCCAACCACAGGGAGGACAGCGCTCAGTAAATGTTAAATTGGATAGGTTGAATTCCTCAGATATAACCAGCTGCTCTAACTTGATCTTACTGAGAAAACTGCTCACAGCATATTAAAAAACAACAGGAATATTGCAGTGGCTTGATTTAGACCACCGTAACAGATGTGTGAGTGAGTCTCACGATGTGCTAGCTGTGTGCACGGGGGGGTATTTTATTTTTCGTAATGCACGCATTTGCATACAGAAAAATTAAGAGTTCCTCTTGTTTATATCCATGCGAGAGAAACAAATGCCTTTTGTTTAGCTCAACTGGCAATATGTTGATGTTTTTCAAGTCTGCATTTATCATTAAGCCAGCCCAAGGAAATTAAAGGTCAATGCCAGCTCTTGGATATAAACACTTATAAAATCTAGAATGTTAATTAGCTACTGTTTGGGAATTGGCGTCATTCACCTATAGCAAAGAAAAAGCTGATATGCATTTTATTTTATGCCTTTATTTGCAGCTTGTGTGTAAGAGTACAAATTGCGCTAATTATTTAAGGAGGTACACTGAATGCATTTCTTAAAATTATGTTTGTCATCTAGTGTTCATATCCCACAATATTTTCTTTTTCTTTTAGTTTTTTTTACAAAGATCAACCACAATATTATAGTTTGCATTACACTCCTTCTAGATGACCAGCTCCAGTCCTATTTTCCTCTTCCTTACCCATTCATTAAAAAGTTTGTAATTTGCATGTTCCTCTGCACACCCATACGTACACACGTACTCTCAGGACCAACTTGGTGTTGTTTGCAGAATACTGGAAGAGTAGATATCAGGACTCATTTTTATCCCAGCTGTGGGAGCGTGGAAATACTTCTTATCCTTTGAACTTGTTTTTCTCACCTGTGAAGTGGGGCAACCATACTTCCAACTCAAGTGATAAAAGGACATCATAAGAGTTGGGAACATATGAGACCCTGTGAAGAGTGCCTGGCATATATTAAGTGCCTAATAAATGTCAGTTCCCTTTTAAACATATTATTCAATAATTTGTATTTTCCTTCGTATCCTTTCTTTCTTTCTTTCTCTTTCTTTCTTTCTTTCTTTCTTTCTCTCTCTCTTTCTTTCCTTTCTTTTGTTCTTTTTTAGAGCTATCAGGGGAGGGGCAGAGAGAGAGGGAGAGAAAGAATCCCAAGCAGGATCCAAGCTGTCAGCACAGAGCCCAATGCGGGGTTCGAACTCAGGAACCATGAGATCATGACCTAAGCCTAAACCAAGAGTCGTATGCTTAACCGACTGAGCCATCAGGGGCCCCTGATTTTCTTTTTTAAATTCAACTTCAGTTGTAGAATCCTTTCAACGTTAATATTAAGGGAATAAAATAATTAATGCTTTCTTTTTAAGGTACATGTACTATTCTGTCACATAAATACATTGTATTTAGGAGTTTTCAGTTTAAAAAATTATTTTAGAAACGATGTTGCCATGAGCATCATTTTATAGGTTTTCTTGAGCAAGTATGTGATAGCTTCTCTTGGTTAACTATAAAAATGAGAAATCACCAGGATATAAGGAATGCGTGTTTCCATCTAGGGCCAAATCCTTCCCCAAAGCAGTTCTAATTAGACTTCCACCCACCATGAATGAATTTCTATTCCCCTATATGTTGTCATTGGATGATATTATTTTTTTATATATATATATGAAATTTATTGACAAATTGGTTTCCATACAACACCCAGTGCTCATCCCAAAAGGTGCCCTCCTCAATACCCATCACCCACCCTCTCCTCCCTCCCACCCCCCATCAACCCTCAGTTTGTTCTCAGTGGATGATATTATTTTTTAACTGTTGTCAGTCGGAAGCCACGGCACCAGTATATCAATGGTATTTAGTTGTTTTAAGTTGAATGCCCCATTTATTCTTTAGGTATGGTATGTATCGGCCCCTTGGATTTTTCTTTTGTGAATTCTCTGCACACATTACACATTTTTCGTTCTATTGTGTGGTAATGATGATGGTTCTGGAGGTAAAATCCTATTTATTTTCTGGGTACCAGCAACCTACAAATGTTCTGTAAGGTCTGGCTTTGCAGCCTCCCCCCTACAAAAAATTACTAATTTCCATTTTCAAGCTGTGCGTTGTATTCATTGTCCACTTTCAGAACCAACGGATAAATAAACTGTGAAAGACTAATCTGTGATTACAAAATAGAATGGAAATATGCATGCTGATGATGGAAAATAAACCCTAAGGTTGAGACATTCAAAGAGATGTGGTTGAGCTGATGTCCTCATCCGGAATGTTTAAATTCTGGGGATATCATAGACTGTTGTCGGGACCCAACTGTCCAGTAGAAGCTTGTTACTTGAATTTGCAGATTTAATCAGAGAGGAAGTGCATACAGTGAAGATATTAGGAAGAGGAGGAAGGGATACAAGGAAGTAAGATGACATATATAAGAGAAATATTCACCCATTATGATGAAAAGTTAATAGAAAACATCACATGTTAATAATTTGAAAAGCATGTGCCTGTTATTTTGAGATGCGCACTTTGAATGTGGTGGTTTGGAGGAGAGGGTCTTGTTTTTCACTGTTACTTTCTGTATACTGTTGGACATTACACCCATGTGCATGCAATGTTGTTATTTTTATTTTTTTTTAACGTTTATTTATTTTTGAGACAGAGAGAGACAGAGCATGAATGGGGGAGGGTCAGAGAGAGGGAGACACAGAATCTGAAACAGGCTCCAGGCTCCGAGCTGTCAGCACAGAGCCCAACGCGGGGCTCGAACTCACGGACCGTGAGATCTTGACCTGAGCCGAAGTCGGCCGCCCAACCGACTGAGCCACCCAGGCGCCCCCAATGTTGTTATTTTTAATGTAGCCTACAATACAACACAGAAGACCGAGGAGTCATCACATACCCCAAGATTTAATGAGGTAAATTAGTTTTAAATTTTCGTACAAGTAAACGGAGACAGGGCTGATACTGGCATGAGAGATAAGAGCCAGTTTGCAAAATGACCTTGTAATGAGTCTGTCTTCAGCTGCATTTTGGCCGAGCAGGGGTCATCCTGTTCGAATGGGCACATTTTGTGATATTGTTCATGCAGGATATGCACGATGGACCCCCAAAGGTCTGGAGAAGAGACATCTGCAGACGCTTCTGAGACAGTGTTTGGTTTGGATGCTGTATGAGACCATGAAAGAATTGTTTGGAAAAGTTGTCGCCGAATGAGTTTTTGGGGGGGACCACCACCCCCGGATGTGAGTGACTCTCATATATGTGCAGTATGATTTTTCTGGATCCAGCAACTCTTTTCAAAAAACTAGGGAGCTAGGTCCGGAGCCCCTGATGAACTGAAAACAATAAACATTTTAGCCATGCGGACATTCCTCCACATTCTCTGATCCCCATCATCTCGATTTCCATTTGTCCTTCAAGGAAAAGAAGAAGAAAATAATCTTTGTAAAACTGACATGAGGCATTGTAAGGTGAGTGTTTTGAAACGTACAAGCCAATATACATGTGAGGCAGCAAACCGAATTTCCCTGAAATCTTCTGAATAATCAAACCAAATCACTGTTGATATCCCAGGTTTCTTGAAAGACCATATTATTCGAAATAAGTGAATATGATTTTGAGGCCCACGTAATACCCCACCAAAGGTTTATGGAGTTAGATGCTTGCAACTTCCTCTCTACCACCCATGAACCTGTCACTACAATCAGCTCCTGGAAGAAAAGCTCATATTTTCCATAAAAACCTGGGATGGAGTTGCAGAGGAAATGGAATAAGAAAAGGGGAAAGTGAATGAGCGACGTCCCCTGCTGTTTCTAGGAAAGCCCTCCCTATTCAACCCAAGTTCACTTTTTTAAGTGAAAACAAACACTTTTCAACACCATTTTCTTGCCATAATTTCCTGAATGCCTCTGGCTTGTTTGGGGATGTCTGGCTTGTGAGCCTAACTGATGTGGAGATTGTTCACATCCAGCCATCAGACCACCCAGCCAGGCTTAACAGTCCCTGCCAGGGTATTAATATGACTTCTAATTGCTCTCAGCTGGGAATTTCGCTCACTCAAACAGATGGGCCAGTCACCAGGGAAACCTGGCCATCTGCTCTGTGGCCCAACAGAGCCATCAGAAAAAGCTGGACCAGATCACAGGCTAGGTCAAGGGTTCTGGAACACATAACCTTGTTAGCCCTTGGAGATTATATCTAAATTCCCACACACGATGGGGGTGGGAGGTGGGGGGGAGGGTGGAATGTAGTATTTATACATTACCTCATAACTCTTATTATGCAGTTCAAAATAGTGAATGATTCTCAAGTAGACTTCAACATGTTAGAATATATTTGCCTGTTTAAAAAATACGAAGAAAAATAAAAGAATATTTCTAAATTGGTGAGATAAACCTTTAAAAGTCTGTTAAGCAAGCCTCTTTGGTTTATAACCTGTCTTCAATGAGATTTTGTTTTTAAAATATTTTCGCATAGTGCAAACTCTTTTTGTTTGTTTGTTTTGTTTTGTTTTGTTTTGTTTGTAATACAAGTGCTCGATTTACGCTTTGATGGCCAAGGCCTCAAAGAGGCAGCCACTTCCTAGATGGTGACCTGGAATAATCAAATTGCGTCCATAAGACTAGAAAAAAAGCCAGGCCACCCCTCCCACCAGTCTTCAACCTCTTAGAGGTCTTGGTTGATTTCAACAATAGGCCTCTTCTCGCACTTTAAACTCCTGCTCTCCTATTTTGTTAAAAAAAGCAAAATTCGACAGACTACATCTGAAGATGTCATTGGCTTTATTCAGCAATTCATGAACCGGCCAGCATCCCATCCAGCAAGGAAAGAGATGTTCCAAGGAAGCTTTTCACCGGCAGCACTAGTAGGGCAAGAAATTATTAGTCAAAGAAAAGGATTGTTACAGTTGAAGAAATCTTCTTTTGGAGGGGGAAGGGAGTAGCAGGGTAGGCTTTTTGTTTGTTTTTTGTTATTAATTTTTTTTTTTATCATGCAGATTATGTCACCAGTGCTGAGCACAGCATTTCAGACTGAAAGAGGTTGAAATGGCAATTAAGTCTTGGCGCGCTGCCCTGAGGGGCAAGTGACTCTACCCAGGGCTTGTTGTTTCTTTTCTAACAGTTTTAAATCCCCAAATAAAGACTGAGCCCACAAAACCCTTGGCTCCCACCCTTGACCCCAGTAAAATCCGAACTCCAAGCTGTTTCCTCTATCTCCCTCCCTACCAGCTACCGTGCTGGGTGGCCCCGTGCATGCCATGTAATTTCCAGACCTGTAAGTAAGAAACCTTGTCTTTTTTTTAGTTTCCTAATGGCAATTGCTGAGGACGTCTTGCAATCATAAGAACCATGAAGGTGGTCTAGCCACATCACCGGTTCTTGATGGGGTTTTTGGAGTGGTGGGGATGCTGAGCCAATGGCCAAGAAAGAATTCTTGAGACATCTTTGGTGCAACAAGGTGATTTTATGAAAGCATGGGGATAGGACCCAGGGGCAGTAAGAGCTGCCCTGGACCTTAAGGAGAGACTGATTATTTACAGGGAGGCTGGGGGAGGTAAAGGCAAGGGGAAGTTTCCAAAGGGATATTCAGATGCTAAAGAAGACTCACAGAATCCTCAAGGCCTACCTATCCTCAGGCTAAGGTTGTTTTTCCCTCTAGCAAAGCAAGACAGTGGGGGAGTTCCTGGAGAAATGTTTTACTGGCCTCAAGTGTTTGCCAATGGGCTGCTGATTATGAGGAAATTCAGTTTTATCTCTCATCTCCTTCTGCCTTTGTTTCCCACATCAGTTATCAAAAGGCTGAGATGGGCACACAACACTTCTATGGAGGTGCCTAGATCTGCTTTGACCCGAGTTCCCTGTGGTTTGTCCCAAGAGCAAGGCTACCTATAGGAAATTAGGAGACTTGGGTCCAGTCTGGCCTTAATTAGCTATGAAATCATTTCCCGTTACTCAGAGACTACATTTCTTGTTACCCAAATTAGAAGCAACTGGTGCATTAACTCTGCAATGGTTTTCTTTTGCTTAATTTGATAGAGATGACATAATACCCTCAAAACATGCTTATGATAGAATAATTCAAATGATTTGATATAACAAATGGTGAAAAGCAACATATTTCTACGCTTTAATTTCAACTGTGCAAAACTATCTGTGTCCCCTGCCAATGAAACTATTTGCATAATGGGTTAATGGTATATATCAATCAATTTCGGCTAGCTTCTGGAACTAGGGTTGGCATGCCAGGTAAGCAAGGGTATTGCTTGGAAAACTGGCAGAAGCAATAATCAGAGATCCCTATCTGAGGGTAGGACAAACATATATTTATAAGTGTGTAAAGCAAATAATAAAGATGAGCTGTGATTATTAATATTTCGAGTGAAGGAAGGGTATATTATTTCAGTGCAGAAGTTTTAGGAAGAAAAAAAAAAAAAAAAGGAAAACCAAACCCACTGGATTGATTTACTTGTAACTTTACATCTTTGCCAATCAAATTAGACTGATTACATTACCACTCTGATGATTTAACATGATGGAATAAAATGCATTATTTCATCCATCATTTCTCTCCCTGTAAATAACACTCTAAAACATATAGACACAACGTTAATCACACTTGATATTGAAGGCAATTTGTATTTAGATATGCCTGAGTACACCACAAAAAAATTTATCTTTCATCCAGTGGTATGGATCTGACTGCAGTCCTGGTCTGTAACCTTGAAGGTACAAAAGGTATCTTTCAGGTACTCTTTAGGACCTGAGAAGTCACAGAGGCCTTTTACTGAACTTGCCTCAGGGTGAAATCACTTCTTACCCTGAACTCTGGCTACTTTGGTTCAAGCCATTGCTTAAATTATCATCAAAGGCTCTACTTTTCTCCCTGTGTTCATCCTTGGTCTTTTAAAAACATTCTTTAAAAAGAATGATCTTTTAAAAACATAGCCCAGGGGCACCTGTGTGGCCCAGGTGATTAAGCATCCGGCTCAAGTCGTGATCTCACGGTTCATGGGTTCAAGCACCACAAATGGGCTTTGCACTGACGGTGGGGTGCCTGCTTGGGATTCTCTCTCTGCCTCTCTCTCTGCCTCTCTCCACCTCTCTCCCTCCCAAAATAAATAAACTTAAAAATAAATAAAATAAAATAAACCCTACTTGTTAAATAAGTAAATAAGTAAATAATACAAAATAAAGTAGGGGCGCCTGGGTGGCTCAGTCGGTTAAGCGTCCTACTTCGGCTCCGGTCATGATCTCACGGTTCATGAGTTTGAGCCCCACATCAGGGTCAGTGCTGACAGCTAAGAGCCCAGAGCCTGCTTCAGATTCTGTGTCTCCCCTCTCTACCCCTGCCCCGCCTGGCTCTATCTCTCTCTCTCCCAAATATAAATAAACATTAGTATTTTTTAATAAAATAAAATAAAAACTTTGACCAAAGAGCTCTAGGCAAGATTACATGAATTGACTCTCCCACTAAATACAATTAAACATAGAGATAAAACATTTGTTAATCACCATAAAGTCTTGGGAGCTGAAAAGAAAATACGAAAACTGCCAGGTTGAATTTTGGAGAACCCAGGGAGGTACCCAGACTCTCAGAACATCAAAGATAAATAAAAGGGGCTTACGAATGTCACATGCTTGAACTGAGAATTGCATGTTTTCCCGGGGCAATGAGAACAGAGTTCCAGGTAAAGGGCCTGTTCAACAGGACCATCTCAAAGCCACTCTTCCCATATTAAGCCGAGAACAAGTCTATCAGTTGTAACTGCACAGACTGTGCATGGCAAAACTTCAAGATGGGGAAGGAACATCCCAGCGCACTGCAGGGTAAACTGTGCCCCTGAAACTGTGCAGTATGAAACATGCAAAAACCACAGGAAACAGCCTTACTGGGATTCCAAAAGGCTTCCCCCTCAGGATGAAGGCAAACCTGAATGAAACAATGCCATTCTTTCCAGACTGCTGCAGATGAGGTTGCTGTAATGCTGCTCAAAGCAAGAGAAGAAAGAGAAAAATGAAAAGAAGAGTTATTGTCCCTGAGAAATGGAGTCTGCCGACAAGCCTTCGTGAGTATTGCATGAGTATTTCATGTGCGTCAGCTGGGTGGGTCCGGAAACATCGAGTTATGACCTCAGTTTGTCCTGATCTCCGAATGGTGTTGTTCCCCAGGGATCTAGCAGAAGCAAACACAGCAGAGGCATTTGGCTGGGGGAGGGCCAGTTTACCCCAGGCTTCATGAAAACTCCAAAAATATGTTTGTAAGAGCAATGTAGCCAGGTGCATGAAGAAGAACAAATTAATAGCAAGAGCAACAAAACGTGCAGACTTCAGACACTAGACTTTATAGATATGCGTAGCGAAGCCTTAATGGTGTGGTCGATTGATTGCATCATTGGGCCAAATTATTCCCCACCTGCTATTTCCACGTTTTGTTTGTTTGTTTGTTTGTGCTGCTCTCCAGTTCCCATCTTAAACAGCGGTCTAGTTCCCTGCCCCTTGAATCTGGGCTGATTCTGTGGTTTTGCTTTGACTAGCGGAATGCATTAGAAAGTGATGGTGTGCCAGTTTCAAAACTGTGCTCTATGATCACCTTTTTTTCCTTACTCTCTATGATCGCCATGAGAATAGACATTACTGAACCGGCTGGAAAATGAGTCACATAGAAACAACCAGACACATCGCACTCAAGACCATCTGAGATCATCTCCAAAGTAGCCAAACCACAAATAAGAAAGCAAGTTCACATCAGACAAGGAAAAAAAAAAAAAAAAATGCTGAGCCCAGTCTAAAACACTAACACTCAGACATGGGGGCTAAATAAACACCATCGCATCCCAGTTATACATTTCTTGCTTCTCAGTTCCAAGTGTACCCCTCGAAAACTACCCACAATTCTTTCAAGTATTTATCCTTCACAGGGAAAGCTCTCTAGAGAGGACTTTCCGCAGTGAGAAATGTAAGGAACAATGCCATGCTTCCCCAGTAGAGGCCGATAGAGGGACATTTCAGGAGGAAAAGGCCCGACTTCCCGATTCTGGTGACTTCGTGGCTGGTCACCAGTGGGGGTGTGAGAACGTGTCCAGAACACCCAGTTGCTCACCACCCTCACGGCCCCATCCTGGGCAGGTGATCATTTTATGTGACCCTCCGAACAAGGGACCCTGGGTGCTCCAGGCCTGCTACACTCGACGATGTCCCCGCTCTGTCTTAAGAAGTCCTTCTCTTTTCTGATATCTTAATGATGTTCTATAAATTTTGAAATATGTGTATAAATGAGGGCGTATGTGTTTAATCCATGTAGAATTTATCTTGGGATGTAGTATAAGTTAATAATCTTGTTATAGCATAGGGGAAAGCATATTTATCCATTATTACATATTGAATAAATGACAGTATGTCTTTCCCATGGGTATTTCTAGCAGATTTCAAATGACCATAAATGCGCTGCGTCTGTCCATGTGTATCTATCACTCTGCAAACACCACTCTGCCTCGGAGCTTCAAAGATCTTTGTGTTTGGAAATGCAAGTTTATTATTTCTGTATTTTCTCCTTTCCTTGAGAGTTATCAAAGCTAATTTAAACCTTAGTTTTCAATGTAAACTCTAAACTCCACTTGATAAATTAGATGTCAAAGCATATCGAGACTTATTGGAACTCATTTCAAATGTATCAATGATAGATGGAGAATGACATCTTTGTAAAATTGAGTGTTTCAACATCCTGTGTCACTTCCTTGAAGGGTTCAGTTGCTGCAAGTGTGCGTGTTTGGCCTCGTTTAGATCCCATGCCATCTCTGGGGCAAAGCAGGCCAGGCCACATCACTGGTAGTCCTACCCGAAACCAAATGCTTGTGGCTGGACAGCACTTCCTCAAGAATTTGTTGTGGAAAAGGCAAAAAAAAAAAGTTCTTTCTAAAACTCCTTCTCCATCATCCCCTTATCTATCTCCCCCTATACCTCAAAGCTTTTATTTCATCATATAGTCTCTTTAATGTGAATTATGACAACAGGATTTAGTAAACTTGCCAGTACTACTCTTATCATTTATCAACTTCTTGCCATGGTGCAAACACTATGTAAAATGCTTCAAATGCATTCGCTCATTCAGTCTCCCCAAAACATTATGAAATAAGGTTGATGGTCAGCCATATCCAGTAAAACATACCGCCTCATCGTTAAAATATTGAAATGCTTCCATTACAAGCGGGAAGCAGCTACTTCCCTGGTGTCCTGTCCTTCCCTGCCCAGCCATCCTGTCAGCACCCCTCAGACCTCCCCCAAATCCAGCAAATGAGAGGGACGAATTGCCCCAGCCGGGGGTCCCATTACCTGCACTGTGCCATAACCAGCATCCTTCTCAGGGATCAGTGCCTCTGCTGTACCAGCCATGAATACTTTGAGTGTCAACCTTGGAAAAAGGTACTTCCCCCAATTTACAAACAAGAAAATCCAACTTCAGAAAGATAAAGTATATGCTCATAGTCTGCCGTTTGTAGGTATCAGACACAGAATTCAACCCAACCCCATGGAATGAGATACTACAGATCATTAGATAAAGCTTGCAGTCGGTTTTGGAAGCAGAGTTCGCAACGCCCATCCCACTGTCCTTTGACCAAATGATGCTCACTCTCATCACAAACAACAACAGGAGAAATCTTAGACTATTGGTTCTGAAGTTTCAAGCATTGGTTTCTTAGACCCTTCGTTTTTCGGTGTGTTTAGATACAGCCATAAAATGTCATACACAGTCAAATTATTTATCCATTTCGGCAGCTTTCAAATCCATCTGCTTACTGATGTCTTCTGACACTATAAATCATTTTGTCTAACCTAGGGAAAAACAGGATTCGTCAGCTATGTGTCAAAATTCCTTTATGTCTCCATAATCTGTTCCCTGCATGAAATCTATCACCTTTAAAGTCAAAACTGGCTGCATGGAGAGGAAGCAAACATTGTCTCAGCACCTAAGAACATCGTTTTCCGATAATTCTGAATGCTTGTTAAACAAAAATCACAACATTGAAAAGTCTTTGAAACAATTATTTTTTACTACATTTTACGTCATCCACTGAATGCTTAATAAACCTTAGTGGTAATCCAATACTCGTAAAGATGGTTATAGCAAGATAATTTATATTGGCTGCATTACTACAAACCAAATGTCCAATAATAGAGTAATTATTCCGTGAAAAACAATATATACACTAGATTAAATATTATATGCTTAATTTGAAGTTATGATTTTAGAAACTAAGTAATAGCCCATAAAATTATTATAATGGTAAGTATAAAAACTTGAAGACCAAAACATACGTATATTATTATTTTTGGAAACTTGATTTTTTTTTCTTCCCTTTTCTTTTATTTAATGTGTCTATGACATAGCCATAACCAAATTATTTCTGAATCCTGCCAATATCCAATTCTACTTGTGTCTTAATGTCCTTTCCATCCACAAATTATTCTGCATCAATTTAGGGAAAAGCCTAGGTGTGATGTTTGGAAGCTGCACTTGGTGGTGACGGCTGGGGTATGTGAGGGTAATTGGTCTATAGTAAAAGAAAATAAAGACACTGTGTAGACAGAAAGTGAGGTTATCTTGCAGCAGTTTTGTGTCTGATGCCCAAATCTATCCCTAAGTCCTACGTAAATCTTGGTTCTTTTCCAAATTTGCTTATGACACCCATATTTAGATTCCAGGAACTGATATTGTGACCTTCTCTATGGAAGCTTAGTGGAAGGCAATGTGTATGCAGAAGACTGATGAAGAGAGAAGTAATAACAGGTGGGGCCAGGGATACAGGACCGTCCCATTTTAGGAAGCCTTGAGGTCCTGGTAATCACATAAATATAAATTTAAACACTTACCTTTTCTTTATCATTATAAAATGCATTATAACACTGGCAGTTAGCCTTACAGATCGGCACTTCTATTTTAGAGAGGAACTAGCTAAATGCATATATGAAATCCAGAGAGGTATGTTTATACACTTTGAAGCATAATTGTTATTTCTGGATGAAGCTTTTCCACATACTAGATTATTTTCTTAGGTACTATTTCCTAAGGAGAAAGTCATAACAACTCAGGCAAGAAAGGAAACCAGTCGAGATCAAAAGGGGCAGCGGAAGGGTGAAAAGTCATTTAATTCTGGATAGATGTGAGTGATAGAGCCCGCAGACGGTGTGGAGTGGCTGAATGTGGGGGTGAAAACGGGTCAGAAATAACACCAAAACGTTTGGCCTTACAAATTGGAAGAATGGAGTTTCCCTTGACTGGGATGCGGAGTAGAGGTGCTGATTTGAAAGATATAAGTGGTACAGTTTTATACATATTAATTTTAGATGCCAACAGACCTATACACCTGTTGTTATGTCCACTCGCCCCATTGCTCTCCGCAGCCCCCCCCCCGATAAAAAAAGAGTTGATCTGATGCTAATATCACCAGTTCTCTTTTGGATCGGTCTGCTAATCCTCTAGTGTATATTTTATCTTCAGATTATCTCTAGCTTTACTTGTTTGTTTTCCTCTTTGTTATTTGTCAGACTCATTGAAAAGCTTTCTTCTTAAATCCATGTCTCTGGGGTCTGCCCTAAGCCTTCCCACACCTCGTGTGTTCTTCCTGAGGAGCCTCCCCTATTACCACCTAAGTGTCTTCAGCCCAAACCCGTGTCTCATTCCAGTCCTGCCCTACGCTCAATATCTGTGAGCTTTTCACAGTTGACTCGAACTAAATACATTCTCCAAAACAGAAACTCTCATTTCCCTCAGTTTCTGCCTTAAGCAAGTAAACTTCTCCTTTCATTTACTCATGTGAGTAAAAGACATCACTCTCTAGTTGTTCAAGCCAAAAGAAGCTAGGATTGATCTCTTTCTGGTCTAAATCTCCTGCTTATTCCCGTACATTTATATCTTTAATCAATTGAATTCATAATCTGAGGGGAAATTGAAAACGAACGGGAACACATAATAACGTGTTGATTCTTTTCAGGTAGGAGCTCCACCATCACCCCAAACGAAGGGTTGGATTGCTTTTTTTCTACCATTAAAATTTTAAAAAGATGGATCATATTTTCTATGTTGGACTCATTCTTCTTGATGACCAGTCACTGGTTCATTTGAGTGCTCACTATATAGACTTGTTGGACCTCATAAGTCTCTCTGTGAAATGACGCTCATAACCTTCAGATCACAGCTGGATTTGGACTACAAATGAATAGACATTTCCAGGGAGAAAAGAAAAGTAAGATCAGTTGAGTACTTACTACATTTGCCGCTTCATTCTGTCTCAGATCGGTAAGGTGAAATGGGAACTAGCATTCTTTTTTTATACATGAGGGAATTTAGATGTTGAATTGTGAAGCACACTGCTCAAAATCGCACATTTAGAAAGTAACGGACGTAAGTTTAAAGGTCATTTCTCTAAAATCTCTTAATTTGTGCTAGATCAAAATTCTGTACCTGTAGTTTTGGTCATGACTCAACACTTTTACTTTCAAATTGATAATGCAGGTGTTTAATTTGATGTGACTATCTCATATAATATATTTAAGTAGAGAATGGTCAGAGGAACTTATCAAAACTGGTGAGCTTCGGGTATGATACTCTGCTTCACGTAAGGTACCTTGTCAATGCATTCATTCATTCATCATGATAATTTTATTACTGCCATCACACTTGGCAAAATGTATTATAGACACAGATCTTAAATGCCAGCAAGCCTTCTTTACCAAATGTCAGAAACAAAACTCAAATAACTTGAGTAAAAAATATAATTCCCTGGCTTATGTAATTAAACAAAACATAGACAGCTTAGGAGGGTGAGGAAGGAAATAACGTAAGGATCAGGCATATAGCTAGGCTTGAAGCTAAACTCACTAGAACGAATTCCCTCTCTTTCTCTCTCTGCCCTGACCCTGCTAGCACTTTCTCTCTCTCCAAGTAAATAAATAAACTTTATAAATAAATAAACAAACAAACAAATAAATAAATAAATAAATAAAATCCCTGGAATGGAAAGGAATTCTAATTGGCATGTCTTTGTCACATGTTCACCCCCTTAGTGAATCAGTATGAGTCTGGTCTGCATGGAGAGGACCACTACTATGCTAAAGTCATGACTGGAATATGAGGTGGGCGTAAGAGAGGTAAAGCAAGACTATTTCCTTATACGACTAATAATTTAGAAGAGATTAAACAGCTAGGAAGCGGTGAGGCTGAGAGCTCAGATCTTGTAACTTTCAAAACTCATGTCTCTTTGCGGTGTCTGGGCGGCTCAGTGGGTCGAACATCCAACTTCGGCTCAGGTCATAATCTCTCGGTCCGTGAGTTAAGCCCTGCAACGGGCTCTGTGCTGACAGCTCAGAGCCCGGAGCCTGCTTCAGATTCTGTGTCTCCCTCTCTCTGTCTCAAGACAGCCTCGTTCTCTGTCTCTCTGTCTCTGTCTCTCTCTCTCTCTCTCAAAAACGAAAATAAAAACATTTTAAAAAATCACGTCTCCTTAAACTTAAGCCTGCTGCCTTTCAGCAAACATCTGGTTGGGGAAAATTATGAGAAAGACAGGTTCTTGATTTTTCACATATTGTAAGTAAATGTGTTTTTCTATCCTTCCCCCATTTTTTAAAAAATATTTATTTATTTATTTATTTATTTATTTATTTAGAGAGAGACAGACAGAGACAGAGACAGAGACAGAGAATGAGCAGGGAGGGGCGGAGTGAGAGGAAGAGAGAATCCCAAGCAGGCTCTACACACAGCACAGAGCCTGATGCAGGGCTCATTCCCACAACTGCGAGACCATGACCTGAGCGAGGTAATAAGAATCGGGGGCTTAACAGACTGAGCCACCCGGGCACCCCCATCCTTTCCCCAGTTTTTAAATGAATAACTTGTTGAATCATTATGAGCTCTTCTCACATAAACTTATAAAGCAGAAAGGAAAAAAAAAAAACTGGTCGGATCATGCATCTAGATTTGAGTTTAGAAATATATGCTCATTATACATAAACCATAAACATTTCCATTTAAGGAACAGGTCATGTTAACCAAAGGAAATATAGTTTTAAAATGTTTTACTCTTTTGTTTGAACAACGAGTAGACTTACAAGTCTTTAGGAAAAAAAATGTATGCCATCAAAGACAAAAAGTTTAGGTTTATTGTTTTGCTATTGATTTTTATAATTGTTATTCTTGTTGTTTTTTTTTCCTCCAGACACTTACAGAGATAACCATGCTTGGTGAAGAGCTCAAAAGATAATAGTGGCTACCTTTGAATAAAAGAGTCTATTAGAACTGGATTTTATAAAGAGAATATCTGTGCAATGTGATATATTCCACCCAGAACATTCCCTTACTGTTGTTTTTCTAATACACTTAAGAGGTGAACTATTTATTCAATCACTTGAGAAAGTAGACTTAAAAAAAAAAACTTCCATGCTTAAAAAAGTATGTTTACCTGGGTAATAATATAAACCTAACATGCATCTTGTGATGTAAGACATAATAATTCATGCATCATTTTTAGGGAAGTTAACTTAGGATCCGCATGCTTGACATGATAAACACACAAGCTGATTGAAGAAGATTTTCAAGAGTCCCAGATTGTTTTATTCTTTAAAGTCAAACGTTAATGGAAAATCTGGAGACAACACAGAGGAAACACTGCCCATAAAAGAAGGGAGTAGGATCTCACTACAGGGATTGACATCTGGTTTTGAGGTTATTCCTAAGAATTTCTAATACTCTCCTACCTTCCCTTACAGTTTGGGAAATGTCGGCTTTATGCTCTCTGAAGACCACCTTCAGGTAACACTTTCCTGAGTGTTTAACATGAGCCTGGATAAAGAAAGCAACAGTCCGATTTCCATGAGCATCTGCAAACACATCCAGGACTCAGACTGGTCGGACGTTCTATCTGAGGCTGAGTGAGGTAACAGGATGTGATTCCATCTCACAGCATAAGCATATAAACTAGAATTAACCCTTGGAAGTTCTGATTCCAAAACAATATTATTTCACTATGCCATTGTCTCCTCCTTCTACGGGAAAAGATCTACCTTTGACGACATCTGTCCAATGTTGCGATAACAGGAACTTAGAAGAACCCGATCCCGTCGTAATTTCTCAAAGAATTAGTGGTTATTAATGTTATTTGCTCTACAATAAGGCTGTTCTTTCCATAACTTGCTTTTTACGATAGGTCCTTCCATCTGTTCCTTATGAATGAATTACTGTGAGCCCTTTACTGAGTAATAACCTCATCTGTGCCCCAGGGACACTCCAGATGCATCCCAGAGCTTATGTATGACAGGCCTGGAGTCGTCATGAACAGAGTTTAAACTGCTTTTGCCATGGATAATGGTCATGGTTATGATCACCAAGAAAGATTGTCTTGTGCCTGTGTTCCTTCTTGTCTTTAGATGAACTCTCTATCTTACTTTTCACTGGGCCGGGATGGAAGCTAGATTTCTTGAGACAAATCGTGAAAGAATAGGACAGTAAGGAAAAAGAAACAAATTATTAGGAAGAGCTGTCCAATTCTCATTTTCCACTATCTCCAGCATTGTTTTGCTTATAAAATTAAAAAAAAAACATGAAAACTTAACTATTAAAATAGGCTAGAAGGAAGGAAAAAAGAGTCAACTTATACCTGGGCAAAAAAGCTCATGGACTTTGGTGTCCTATAGATGTGTGTTTCCATTCTGGGTTCTGCTACTTATCAGCTGTGTGGCATTTGATGAGTTACTTAACCTCTCCATGCCATAATTTTTTCATCTCTAGGCAGGTGGCTTTATCATAACCGTAAGGTGGTAAAAAGAATTAAACAAGATAAGGTAATTATAACTGTGCATGGCATGTAGTAAGGACATAACAAATAATAATATTGCTCCTTCACTTCTTGCCATGGAAGCTTTCAGAACACACCTTCCCTTTCATTATGGCACAAAAGATTACATGAAACTCAAAAATGGTAAAGAGGAAACCAAAACCCCACTTTATGTGGATCTGACACCTGACAGAGCTTCCTTTTGCAGAGGATTAGATCCATTTAATGCACTTATAAAATGGCATAGAAGTACTGTCTTACCCAACAAGGGCTGAAGTGATTTACTCCTTTCCTGCTGTGTAAGCCACCCATTCCTTGGGCAGCAGTTGTCAGAAGCTGAAATAGCTCGCGGCCGTCTTCCCAGACTGACTATTTTGGTGTGAACAGTGCCCACCCATGTTCAGAAGGTATCGCTGCTTTGTCAACTACCTTGATTCCCTTCTCTTCTGGAACAAGCTGCTGTCCCATTCTAGAGAAAATGCTTCAGATGAATGCAAAATCCATGTTGATGACATCTGGCTTTCCCAAGACAGCAAAGGGCCAAGCATATATCAACTGTGCATTTGTTTGCATTCTGGCCTAAAGGAAAAATCAAGAACCTTTCCATAGTCCGTTCAGATAAATGGCATCTTGTGAAAAGGGAAACATGAACTTCTTAACATCCTGCAGCTAGATAATCTTCTAGAAGGCTTATTTTAGGGAAAGGAGAGAAGGGGACATACTTATACCCCAGGAGAGAAGAGTTTCTCTGTAACTCCTCTCTTTCACTTCATTGTTTTACAATGAGCAGAGACGCCCAGAGCTTTGCCCTGTTTGAAGTCAGTCTCACAGATGGCAGTGGAGTCAGCAGGATCTGGCAAGTAGGGTTAGGTAAGGGTCACTGGCAGGAAGACACAGGGCAACTATTCCCAGCAGGGTCAAAAAGCAGACACTAAAGATAGTAAAAGTCTCACTCCTAAAGAGCATTATCCTACCAGATGTCCAAGGAAAAGACCACATAGAGATCTAGGCTCAAGTCTGAGCTCAATATAGATATGTATATATAAATATGTATATATGTATATATATGTATATGTATATATATACATATATGTATGTATATGTATATGTGTATATATGTATATATATGTGTACATATAAAAATAAAAAATAAATATATATATATATACATATATGTATATATATATATTTTTTTTTTCCATTTCCCCAACCTTATGTCCCTTAGAAAACTTAGAAGATCATGGTAAGTGCCTGGCCAGGCTTAGACTCTTAGCCTAAAGAGAGAAACCATGAACCATGAGGAAGATTTTCATTTCCTTTATTTCTCCTTCTACTGCAAATCCTGCTCCCCATCCCTATAAGGAAACCTAACTAGGGCAGATTACACATGTGGATGATCTCAGCCCTCATCTAAAACCCCACTAAGGGGCGCCTGGGTGGCGCAGTCGGTTAAGCGTCCGACTTCAGCCAGGTCACAATCTCGCGGTCCGTGAGTTCGAGCCCCGCGTCGGGCTCTGGGCTGATGGCTCAGAGCCTGGAGCCTGTTTCCGATTCTGTGTCTCCCTCTCTCTCTGCCCCTCCCCCGTTCATGCTCTGTCTCTCTCTGTCCCAAAAATAAATAAACGTTGAAAAAAAAATTTAAAAAAAAATAAAAATAAAAAAATAAAACCCCACTAAAATGCCATAAAAAGACTTTTAAGAGGCACAGCCAACAGGGCAAATTGAGAATGGACGTGTGCCTAAGTTCATGGTCCTTGGAAAAAAGACTCTAAGATGGAGATTTATGTGTCAGAGTTTATAAAGTAGTCTTTGGATTCCAGACCTGAGAGAGGTAAGTTTGGAATACGGATAGACTGATGTGTGAATGCGTGTGTGTGTGTGTGTGTGTGTGTGTGTGTGTGTGTGTGTGTGTTAAGTTCATTTATTTATTTTGAGAGAGACAGAGAGAGAGGGGGTGAGCGCATGCGGGAAGGGGCAGAGGGAGAGAATCCCAAGCAGGCTCTGCACCATCAGCGCGAAGTCCCAATGTGGGACTCGAACTCAGGAACTGTGAGATTATAGTTGAGCTGAAGTTGTCAACCGACCGAGCCACCCGGGCACCCATGACCTGTGGTTTTAATTGCAACCTCAGTGAAACGAAGGCCCTATAAAACGTCCCTAAAGGATGCGTGGGCATGGGGTCTTTGCAACCACGTATTAACCTGTGGCTGGATGCAGGCTGCCACCAGGGACAGAAGTGAGGAGCTCCCATAGGCTGACGGCAACTCCTGGAGAAAAGCTCACCTGTAAGTTGTCTGAATGACACTCAACTCCTGGAAGTCAGGGGAAAAGAGCGTCTGTGATGTCCCACTATAATGATTCAGCAGACAAGAGTCAAGGAGGATATTTCATAAGAAGGAAAGCTGACAGATAGAAGAGCAGAAGCCACAATGCTGAGCCCTATCTGCCCACTGACAGGCAACATAGAGGATAGAGTAAGGCAAGAAGCTAAAAATAAAGGCTGTAAACAGCCTTTACAATAGATGATAAGACCATCGTGCCAATTTGACACCTGTGAAAGGGAGAGGGGAGAAAGTATGGTTGGGTAGGAAGAGCTTCAACCCATCCGAACAGCGCAAATCAGACAAAGTATCAGCCAACCCCGAATTGGACTCTTTCCAAAACACTGCCCAATGGAAGACTCCCACTCTGGGGCAAAAGACACAAGCCCTAAGATTTCGTGATGCTCGCTGACTGGCTGGATTTCCCCAGGAAAAGAGTGTCCCCACCCCACATCACAGCGATCGCACTCCCCACCATCCCAGGGATTTTTCAAGTTCCTTCTTTTAGGAAGATCAGAGCTGTACATCTCTGGGGTCACCACATCTCAGAACGTTGAAGGTCACCTGGGTGGCTCAGTCGGTTAAGACTTGAGTCAGGTCTTGGTCTAGGGATTCAGGTTCAAGCCCTGTGTCAGGCTCACCGCATCTGGCATCTCAAAGTCTGGAGCCTGTTTCATATTCTGTGTCTCCCTCTCTCTCTGCCCCTCCTTGGCTCACGTTCTGTCTCTCTCACTAAAAAATAAGTAAAACATTTAAAAAATTAAAAACAAGAGAAGTTTGAATACAAAGGAGAAATTATTTAATAATTCTGTCAGAAAGGTGGTTACAAACCAGAATTCTATTCTGTCAAACTGTCAATCAAGAATGAGTATAAAAATAAAGAAATTCTCAAATCCTTGATATCTTTTTTTTTTTAAATGGTAATTTCCTCTACACTCTTGGAAGGTAATCTGAGAACAAGATCCCCTAAGCAAAGGTGTGAACCAAGAAGGGGAATTCTTGTGATTTAGGAAACAGGTATTTGACGTTAAAAAGATACTGAAAGAAATTCCTGTTGAAACAGATGTACACTGGGTCTCAAAAGAAATTACCGCAAACTGGAAAAGAAGCTGATCTCTCTAAAAAAGAGAGAGAGAGGGGCGTCTGGGTGGCTCAGTCGGTTAAGCGGCCGACTTCGGCTCAGGTCATGATCTCACTGAGTTCGAGCCCCGTGTCGGGCTCTGTGCTGACAGCTCAGAGCCTGGAGCCTGTTTCAGATTCTGTGTCTCCCTCTCTCTGACCCTCCCCCGTTCATGCTCTGTCTCTCTCTGTCTCAAAAATAAACATTAAAAAAATTTAAAAAAATAAATAAATAAATAAAAAAGAGAGAGAGAAAAAAGAAGAAAGGTCTCACCTTATGTGTTTGTCCCTATTTTTAAAAGTTTCACATTTCTGTTACCTATTTGTAGGGAGGATAGTTAAAGATGAGTACATAGAAAACCAAACCCCCCATATCAAGGTAGTTTGTAATATGACTAAATAAATAATATACAATGTAGGGAATGATTTATCAGAATATAAAAAAGCAAGGCTTAGCTTTGAATGTTTATGTAGTCATAATTTATATATGCTGAGAAATTACTTAATAGATAATTGTTAAATAACCGTCTTCTGTACATAGGGTGGCAAAATGTAAATGGGACTAATGGGCAAAGAGAGCTAAAGTTGCACCTTTCATAACAAATCAATAGATAATGCCTCAAAGCAAAAGAAACAAATACAGTCTAGATATATTACTTAGAAATACCAGAGGAAGAGCTATCTTAAGGGGAAGGAGTTGTCTTTGAGGAATGGAGTTGGGGGGGTGTTTTAAGACTTTACCGCTACTTGACTTTTTAAAATTAAATTAACTTTGATAATAATGCAACTTGGGGGCCTGGGTGGCTCAGTCAGGTAAGTATCTGACTTCTGATTTCGGCTCAGGTCATGATCTCATGGATCATGAATTTGAGCCCAGCATCAGGCTTTGCTCTGATGGGGTGGAGCCTACTTGGGATTCTCTCTCTCTATCTCGGCCCCTCTCCTGATCACATTCTACCTCTTTCTCTCTCAAAATAAATAGAATAAACATTAAGAAATTTTTGAATAGAAAAAAAGAGTGCAGGGGCGCCTGGGTGGCTCAGTCAGTTGGGCATCCAACATCAGCTCGGTTCATGATCTCCTGGTTCGTGGGTTCAAGCCCCATGTCGGGCTCTGTGCTGACAGCTCAGAGCCCACATCCTGCTTCGGATTTTGTGTGTCCCTCTCTCTCTGCCCTTCCCCCATTCACACTCTGTCTGTGTCTCTCAAAAATGAATAAATCTTGAAAAAAATTTAAAAAAAAAGAAAAAAAGAGTGCAGTGTAGCAAAATAACACAGGAAGAGAAGTCATGAAGACCAGTAACTATGCCATTCGCTTAGGAAGGACCAGAGCTGAGTTCCCTCAAATAACTTCAACATGGTTTTGACAATAATGCCACCTTATACACGGAAACCACTGCCGATGGCAGAGTGCTTACATACATGTCATGAAATGCACCCTTCTCCCCACGTACCTCCCCTCTGTGCAACTTCTTGACTGATTACTCTCCACTCTGCACAATGTCCTTCAACTCTTCTTTGCCTGGCAAACTCCTACTCATTTCTCAAGATGATGCTAAAAAGTCATCCTTTCTGTAGAGCCTTCTCTCATGCTCCTCCCTTTCGCTGCAGAATTAATCATTCCTTCATTTAAGCCTCCCATAACATATAGCCCGTAGCTTTATCATGGCGTCCCCATCCTCTTGCACCATTAGTTACCCACTTGTTTATCTTTCCTGATGGACTACAAGCTGCTACTCTTACAATAGTGACATGTTTTATTCATGTTTGTGTTCTTGCTTCCTTTTACTGAACTGGGCATCTACAAAGCCAAGCCTCGATTCATATCTGCTAAACTAATTAGTTGGAGCGTCGCTGCGTATCAGACAAGAAGGTAGGACAGCCATCGTTAGCTTCCTTTGGCACGTGAGGAAATTGAGTCTGAGAGTGACTGAGCGCCCTGCCCAAGGTCACAGCTAGCAGCTGGGAGGTACTTCTGGTCTTTGACAAAGTTCATCTCTCCTGCACACGCATTTCGGAAGAAGGTGACTTATTCCGAAGATAATCTGAAACTTTCTTCCAAGTCATTTGGCATATCCATTACGCGTATACTCGAGGTTTAGTTAAGAAACAGGACTGGCCCTGGGTGCCTTTGGCCTGTTCTTGGTGATGAAGCAGCATAAAACCCCATTGGAGCAGTGGCCCCAAGGAGCCTTAGGGCACCTGGAAGTTAGTAACTCTCTCTTTCCCACCACCAGGTCCCACCGGGCTCCTAGCCTAGGACAAGCTCTGCTGACATTCGGAGGCCCCAGGCACAAGAGTAACAAATGAATGGTGATGTGATTCTCTGGCATTGAGTTTTTGGGAGAGGAGAACCACAAGGGCACAGGGTAGAGAAAGGCTAAGGAAAAAATAAATCACAGGTGTTGATATGGAACGCATTATACATTATTATGTAGCAATAATGACACCACTCGCAGATGATCTGGGTTTTGCATGTTCTCTTTCTAATGCATAAAGCTTATTTATAAATCGCAGTGCTTTAAATAGAGCAAATACTTTGAAAAATACAGTTTTCTAAGAGCAGGTGTGATTGCAGCTGTTCAAACACTGGCACTCTGTAAATGTTAATGGAATGATTAGAGGCTTAATAAGAGTAGCAATAAAAAGATTTTTCCCGACACCCATTTAAGTCTTAAACTAGGTAAAGTGCCCATGCCAAATATTCCATGCCAATTAACCCCAAGCGGCTTTATTTTGATTTTTATCAATGCTTCTATGTCTCCTCGACAACAGAAACTCAAGCAATTTGTTCTCAGAACAACATTGCCAAAAAAAAAAAAACAAAAACAAAAACAGAAAAACTTGCTTTTAAGTCATTTCTTCATCGCCTGTCACTCTAAGCAGAGTGAAAAATTCTTGAGATTCCATCAATATTGTTATTTTCCTGTTCACAATGAAAGTGCTCAGCATGAATTTCTTCATACATTAACCACCCAGAAGATCCCTGGGACAGTTTAATTGGAGAGGAGAGCACTGACGTGGTGAACAGTAGGTAAGAAGTACCATGTTAGATTACTTGCAAAATAAATCTTTATTAAAGGCATCTGTCCCTAGAGTATTCTTCTTCGTGTGTGTGTGTGTGTGTGTGTGTGTGTGTGTGCTTACACAGATGCACGTGTGCATTATAATGGCAATTTGCCTATAAACTATTTAACACATGTATCGTATAACAATTACCCACATGTCTTCAGGATGCCTATACAATTTTGGAGTTAAGCGAGAAGTCAGGATTAGAGATATTAATGTGGGAGTTTTCAGCATATACAGACGTATTAGCGTATTATGGAGGTTATACAGAAATACGTTAAAATAGTTAAATAGCTAAATTTTTCCGATTTATACATAGTGAAACATCCACGTTCCAAGCATCCTCCCTCATTTCTCCCAATATTGATTAAGATAATCATTCATTTTGCTGTTCATCCTTGTAGGCCCCTTTGTATGCATTTAATGAATGTACGTATCTATATAATAGATAATATACAAATATACAAATCAGTGTACCCTGTTAACTTCATTCAAACTACTATGTTTTCCTTTATTTTTTTCAACATATATTTTTTTACCATTTTAAGTAATCACTCCATTTACATTAATCAATCTTTTCTACTGAAAACAGATAGCCATAGCATTTCTCATATTATTAAATATTCTATAAAAGTCTTGTTTTAATCACTTTGGCATATGGTATACCCAATTTCAAATATTTAGTTTTATAAAATCTTTGTTGTTATAATAATGTTGTCAAGATATTGGCATCAGTGCTTGCCTACATCTCAGATTAGCTTTTAAGCATTGATTTGAAAAATCTGGAGGCCTTACGTATAGAGAGACCAATGGCTCGTCAGACAGGATGCACCAATTCATAATTCCATTAAAAGTTATGTGAGTGGTCATCCCTCTTTTCTTCGTTCCATTGAATATCATTACTTTTAATCCTTAATCAAATGATTAATAGAAGAAATTCCTTGTGATAACACACATCATATTCATTAACTTTTTTAGTGTTAAGGCTGAACATTTGGGGTTTATTAATCAACCATCCGAATTTTTTTAAAATTTTTCCAATGTAAAATTGCTAATGCAATTAACCCAGTTTCCTTCGTGTATTTTGTAATTTCCTCTGACCAATGCCTTCCTACTACACCTCCACACATGTCCAGAGATCTACAACTCTGCTTTCTGTAACTACAGATTGCCTCACATTTTCTTGGAATTATGTAAATGGAACCATACTGCATAATCTCTTTTTTTCCCCCATTGTTTCAATTACTCAGAATTATTTTGAGATTCATCCACATTGCAGCAATCAATAAGTCATTCCTTTTAATTACTAAATCGTTTTCCCACGTGTGGGTACTGAGGGATACTTTTCCCCTCTTCACCTGTTAATAGACATTTGGGGTTGTTTCCACTTGAGCCTATGGTGAATAAAGTTGCTATGTCCAAATCTCACTAGGTAAGTTCAATCTTTTTAATTTCAACTATTCTGATATGTGTGTGCTGGCATCTCATTGTAAGTATAGTTTACTTTTTCTAAGAACTGATGATATTGGGCATCTTTTTATACGCTTATTTTCTGGACTTTAATTGAAAAATTATATGTAAAAGGCTTTGCCCATTTTTAATGCATTGTTTAGTGAAACGCTTACTGCGTTTTGAGAATTATTTATACATTATGAATACTACACGGTTAGCAAATATGTTCTCCCCATCTTTCGCTTGCCTTTTCATCCTCTTAACAACGACTTTTGAAGTGCAGAACTTCATAATTTTGGTGAAGTCTACTCTATGAATTTGTTCTTTTATTGATCATGTGTTTGATGTTGTAGCTAAGAAATGTTTGCCTAATGCAAAGTCACAACAGTTTTCTCCTATAGCTCCAGGTTTGCATTTAGGTACACAATACATTGTATTTGATTTTGGTATGTAATACAAAGCATACACAAAGTTCAAATTTTACTCATGAATGTGTAACTATTATAAGACTATCTGTTGAAAAATCGTGGTTCAAAAGTTCTCTACTGAATTATGTTCATCTTTATCAAAATTCAGTAGCTCGTATATGTATGCTTCTATTTCTGAACTCTCTAATATTCCTCTAAACACATAGCATATTATCTTGATTGCTATAACTTTATCATACAATTTAAAATAGAGTAGTGTTAGACTTCCAACTTTTATCTTCTTTCTCAAGGTTGTTTCCATCGTTGGAGGACTTTTGCATTTCCATATCTATGTTAGCATCATCTTATCAATTTGTACACATACAAAAGAAAGTCTGCTGGGATTGATTATGGTTGCATTGAGTCTATGGATGAATTTGGGGAGAAGTGATGTCTTAGCTTTATTGAATGTTTTGACCAATGAGCATTGCATTTATTTATCTTTCCATCTATTTCAGTTTTCCTCCCTTTACCTCAATAATGGCCTGTTGTTGTTGTGGAGTGTTCAAGAAATATTAATTAGGTCAGGTTGGTTGATCATAATCTTCAAATGTTTGATATCCTTCCTGATTTGCTGTGTAATTGTTCCATCAATAATTAAGAGGGAGGTGTTGAAATCTCTGACTGTAACTGTGGGTTTAACTATTTCTCCTTTAATTTTATTGCTGTCAGCTTAGGTGTTATGGTTCTATTATTAGATACAGAAACATTTAGGATTGTTAGTTTCTCCTGTTGAACTGACCCTGTTATCCTTATGAAATGACCTTGTTTAATCCAGCATTATTCTTAACTCTGTATTCCTCCTTCAGAGGAAAGAATATATATTTTTTTATCCTTTGACTTATAACTTGTGTGTTTCTTTTTATTTAAAGTGTATTTTTGTAGGGGCACCTGGGTGGCTCAGTCGGTTAAGCGGCCGACTTCAACTCAGGTCACGATCTCGCGCTCTGTGAGTTCGAGCCCCGCACTGGGCTCTGTGCTGACAGCTCAGAGCCTCGAGCCTGTTTCCGATTCTGTGTCTCCCTCTCTCTCTGCCCCTCCCCCATTCATGCTCTGTCTGTCTCTGTCTCAAAAATAAACGTTAAAAAAAATAAATAAAATGTATTTTTGTAGACAGCATGTAGTTGGGCTGCCCTCTTTTACCAAAACTGTAGATAGAGTTAGTTAAGTTGAAAAAATATTTTACTTAGACTATTTACATTTTTTATATAACAATAAAAACCCTGTATTAACACTGATATTACTTCAGTAATTTAGATTTGTTTCTTGTTATCCTTTTTTTTAATATATGAAATTTATTGTCAAATTGGTTTCCATACAACACCCAGTGCTCATCCCAAAAGATGCCCTCTTCAATGCCCATCACCTACCCCCCTCCGTCCCACCCCCCATATTAAAAACTGAGAATAGACTATTTACATTTAGTGCAATTATTGATCTGGTTGGCTTTAAATATTTTATCTTGCTATTTGCTTTCTGCTTATTCCATCACATCTTTGTTCATTTTGTCCTTTTTCTCTATTTATTACTTCAATATTTTTTTAAATTGTTTTTGAAGTTTATTTATTTTTGAAAGAGAGAAAGAGCAGGGTAGGGGCAGAGGGAGAGGGAGAGAGAGAATCCCAGGCAGGATCTGCATCATCAGCATGGGGCCCCACGCGGGACTCAAACCCACGAACTGTGAGATCATGACCTGAGCCGAAACCAAGAGTTGGAGGCTTAACCACCTGAGCCACCCAGGCACACCTAACTCAATGATTTTTATAATTCAATTTTATCTATGTTGGCTTATTAGCTGTCTATTTAGTTTATTTAGGTTTGCATCTTTAATTTATTACTCTCTACCTTCAAGTGACACTATATTACTTCACATCTAGTATAAGAGCCCTAATAGGATACTTGAGTCGTCCCCAACACTTGTATCGTTATTGCTGTTACATTTATACCATATGTTTATACATATGGTATAACATGGTACTGCATGATTATACTTATTTGAACAGCCAATTGTTTTTAAATAATTTAAACAAAAATAGCACTATTATGTATTTATTGATGTAGTTACAATTTCTTTTCTCTTTTCCTTGATGTTGCAGTATCATTTCCCTTCCTCCTAAAGAACTTCCTTTAATATTTCCTGGTAGTATGAGTCTGCGGGTGATGAAATTGTTTCACCCATTGTTTATCTAAAAAACATCTTTACTTTTATTTCTGAAGATATCTTCTCAGAGGGGCGCCTGGGTGACTCAGTTGGTTGAGCGTCCAACTTCAGCTCAGGTCATAATCTCGCGGTCTGTGAGTTCGAGCCCTGCGTGGGGCTCTGTGCTGACAGCTCAGAGCCCGGAACCTACTTCACATTCTGTGTCCCCCTTTCTCTCTCCGCCCCTCCCCCGCTCATGCTCTGTCTCTCTCTGTCAAAAATAAATAAACAAATAAATAAGTAAATAAATAAAGATATCTTCTCAGGGGGGCGCCTGGGTGGCTCAGTCAGATAAGTTTCATGATCTCATGTCACTTCTGCTCAGGTCATGATCTCCCAGTCTATGGGTTCAAGCCCCACGTTGGGCTCTGTGCTGACAGCTCAGAGCCTGGAACCTGTTTAGGATTCTGTGTCTCCCTCTCTCAGTGCCCCTCCCCCGCTCATGCCCAGTCTCTCTCCATCCCTCAAAAATGAATAAACGTTAATTTTTTTTTAATAAAAAAAATATCTTCTCAGGGTATAGAATTCTAGGCTGACAGATTTTGTCTTCCTTTCAGGATTTAAAAGATATCGCTCTACTCTTCTGGCTTGCACTGTTTTGAACAAGAAGTATTTCATCACGTTTATTGTGGTTGCTGTGAATGTACTTTGCCTATTCTCCCTTGTTTTAAGAATTTTTTTTTATTGCTGATTTTGAGTTATTTGATTATGTTTCACATGCTGTAGTTTTCTTTATGTAGTGTGAGTGTGTGTGTGTGCGTGTGTGTGTGTGTGTGTGTGTGCACGTGCGTGCGTGTGTGAGCCTGTGTATACATGTATGTGCTTGGGTACATTGAGCTTCATGGATCTCAATAGTTCATAGACTTTATCAAAGTTAGAAAATTTTCCATCCTCATTTTTTAAAGAATTTTTTTTTCTTTTTCTTTCTCTTTGGAGACACAAATTACACTACTTTAGGCAGGTACAATTTTTTCTCACAGTTCACAAATTCTCAACTGATTTTTTATTGTTTTTTTCTCTTCCCTTAATACATTTAATTTTAGCTTGTATTGTTGTACTTCTAGTCTAGTAATTTTTTTCTCTGTATTTCTATTCTGCCAATAATTATACTCAATATATTTTCTTTTCTGTCAAGAATATGGTAATTTTCATCTCTAGAAGTCTGGGTCTTTTGTACATCTTCTATGTCTATACTTATCCTTTAAAAATATAAACTACACCGGAATGCCTGGTGGCTCAGTTAAGCATCTGACTCTTGATTTTGGCTCAGGTCATGGTCTCATAGGTTTGTGGGTTCAAACCCCACGTTGGGCTCTGCACAGACACCATGGATGCTGCTTGGGATTCTGTCTCTCCCTCTCCCTCTGCTCCTCCCCCACTCCTTCTCTCTCTCTCCCTCAGAAAAAAAAAAAATATATATATATAATACACTTATAATAATTGTTTCCATGTTCTTGTCTGCTAATATCTGATTTCCATCTGTATTATATCTGTATCAGTTTTTGATTGATTTTTCTCTTCAATATGGTTTATATTTTCCTGCTTGTTATTATGTTTGGTAATCTTTGAATAGATGCCAGAGATTGTGAATTTTATCTTGTATAGTGCTGAGTAGTTTTGAGTTTCTATGAAAATACTTAAGAGATTACATAACTTTTCCTTAACCACATTATCTCTTCTGCAATATAACAATCATTATAAACAATTTCAACTTCCTTTATATTTTTATGCCTTTTTCAGTTAGCAAAAAAAGCTTAATAGAAGTCAGAAAATGAAGTTAAAAGACATTAGTGGGTCTGGCAAGGAATAAACATCTCTCCATAAATTCCATAAAGCAAATATCTTTGTATAGTACATCATATAGAAGATAGCCGATCACCTTCTTTAAAATAATTAGCTAATAAAATGAAAATCAACTTTTTGAGTGCTTTCTATATGTTGGGAACTATTTTAAGATTTTTGCTTGCCTTATGCCACTTAATATCTACAATAAATTTATGAAGTGAAATATTATTATTACTATTTTACAGATGAGATCATTGAAGTTTGGTCTACTGAGAAGTTGAGTCATGACTTGGGTATAAATCTGGGGGACTCCAATAAGCATGTGCTTGCTCAATATTCTCAATAATAATGGCAGTAACAACAAAAAGAATATTTAACATCATTATCATGGTGAATGCACACTAGACATTTTATATTTTCATAAATATTTGATATCTACATAATACAAATAGCCCAGCAATCATTAGAATTATGGAGCACGTTTCTCTAGTATACTTTGAGATCAACTTTAAAATTAAAAAAAAATTATTATTAAAAATAATTATACATTCTTCCAATAAGAAAAACTGAACTCAATAACATGTGGCTCACATTGTGAATTGAGAGGCTCCTCTGGTATATTTCTGATAATTTTCTTCCTAATTGTTTCCCCCCGCTCTTTGTGTATGACATAAGGAATCATAGCAATAAAACATGAGTGGTTTATACTTTTAAGAGGAATCATGGGAAGCATCACAGAAGGACTGACAGTTGGGGTGAGTCTTGAAAGAAGGTAATGTTTTCTAAATCAAGGACAGGAACTATCTTGCTCATTGCTATGTCCTAAGAGTTGGAACAAGACAAGTAGTGTGACTAGGTATTTTCACAAAAGATAAAGTTAAAGGGGACACTGAATATATTTCAAACTGTATGCAAAAGAGCCCACTATAGACTGTAACAGATTCTTCAACAATTTTAGTAAAATCTGAATCTGAGTAACATAAATTACAATGAGGTATAATATTAGTTTTCTGGTGGTTTTTGCAGACAAATGTTACAATAAGGATGATGAAATCTAATTCTCATTTTAATACCAGACAATGATTTTGTTGTTTTTTTTTTAACGTTTATTTTTTACTTTTGAGACAAAGAGAGACACAGCATGAACGGGGGAGGGTCAGAGAGAGGGAGACACAGAATCTGAAACAGGCTCCAGGCTCTGAGCTGTCAGCACAGAGCCCGACGCGGGGCTCGAACTCACGGACCGCGACATCCTGACCTGAGCCGAAGTCAGCCGCTTAACCGACTGAGCCACCCAGGCGCCCCAGCCAGGCAATGATTTTAAATGGGAAGCTAAGCTAGTATTAAGCACTTGGAGCCAGCATTCGTAGAGGACCTTTTCTATCAAATAGGTTTTGGTTGTCGCATCTTTCAGTTTCAAGGCATTTAAAGATGTGAGTGAGTCCCTTGGGAGCAGAGATTATGCTTTAGTTAACCCAGTGCACTCAGTACCTGGTAGGGTTCTTGGCACTGAGTGAAAACTCAGTGCATGTTTCATAAACAGTGAATGGATCTGAACTAGTATTTCACAGTGCACTTCGTATGATTGGCCTTCAAGTCACTAACACAGTCCAAAGAACAAAAATTTGACATTCTATGTGAAAGGTACCATGCCAGATACTGGAATCCAGCCAGAAATATGAAGGACATATGGAAAACCCCATTGCAAGAGAAACAATCACAAATACAATAAAACAATAATTCAAGGCGCAATAAATGTGATTGATTCCATACAGATATTGACTAAATTTCCTTTCCCATCTGTTTTACATTATTTTAGCATTTACTGTAACCTCTTTGTGTTTAGAGATGAAAGCAATACATAATTGAATTCCAGAATTATATTTTACACAATATAATTACCTACTAAAAGTTTAACATTGATGTTCTGAATTTCCTTAGAAATTCAACAGTTCGTGATTTATGGCATGGACCCTCCATAAATAAAAAACGTATTTCATCACAGATCATGACAAGAATCTTAGCAAAAGAGAACATGAAATTCCAAATTATTCTGTTGCTACCTTTGGGAGTGGTATTTCTATTCTTTTATAAATCTCGGTAGACGTATTATTAGCTCAACAATTTAAAACCGAAGATGAAAACCAAGATCTATTCCTATTTCACCATGTGAAATTGTCATAGCCATTCCGAGTGTGAATGTCAGCTCCTATATGTCAGTTTCTTCAACTCTAAAAGTCAGTTAATCCCTTGCTTTATCCCTGGCTCATCATTTTCCAGGTCAGGTTGTGTAATGGCTTGATCTGAATTATTGGTCTATTGGCCAAGTGAGAAGATAGAAGTAAGTCCTGAGGGAGATGCACGCTTTTCTGTAAAGCAGAGGCATCTACACTGTCTCTAAATGAGTAAGGAGTGCTAGCCATTAATAGAAAGAAGCCAGACATTTCTGCAGACCCAGAAGGATCAGGAGAGTGTTGGGTTTTAAAGTTCTTGAGTGCATTGACTTAGAGTTCCCCACTTTGTCTGCCTCTGTCCCTGATCATGGTAGTGGAATTTCTTGGATTGACAATTTAATCTCTGGAGTGTTGCAACCCTTATAATTAACTCATAGCCCTGGGGCTCCTGGATGGCTCAGCTGGTTAAGTGTTCGACTCTCCATTGCGGGTCAGGTCATGATCTCATGGTTCATGAGTTCGAGCCCTGCAACGGGCTCTGTGTTGACAGCTCAGAACCTGGGATTCTTGATCTCCCTCTCCCTCTGCCCGTCCCCTGCTCACTCTCTCTGTTTCTCTCAAAATAAATAAATAAACTTAAAAAAAGTAATAATTAAGTTGTAGCTATATGTACATTTTGGCTACAGGAAATTGATATTTATTAATATGTCACCAAGGAGGTCCCTTTACTTCCACATTTTGTTCCAAGTTACTTATTAATCCTCTTTATCCTTTAGTGGTCTTTCTGCAATGCATTGTTATATTCCACAAGGTAGATTAGATCTCTTTGTAATTTCTCTGCAGCCTCTAGAGAGGATTAGCCTCAGGTGACCAGGCAGATATGTTCCTTTCCCATCTCTTACAAGGAGAATCACAAGTATGTCACAGTCACAAGGGACTGTAGGAACGAATACACATGCATGCTCTTGTCCCTCTATGTTATACTAGCCTGGAGGGACCTGGAGAGACTGACATTCTGAAAAATATTATATTGCTCCATTGTATCAGCAACATCATAGTAATTAAATTGGATGAACAAATGGCAAGTGTGTTAGAAGCTTTGACCAGATTTATTCACTCCAGGGGCACCTGGGTGGCTCAGTTGGTTAGGCAGCTGTCTCTTGATTTTGGCTCAGGTCATGATCTCCCCTGTTCATGAGTTTGAGCCCCACATCTGACTCTGTGCTGCCAGCACCTGCTTGGG
Source organism: Lynx rufus (assembly GCF_022079265.1). Lineage (NCBI taxonomy): Eukaryota > Metazoa > Chordata > Mammalia > Carnivora > Felidae > Lynx > Lynx rufus. The sequence continues at coordinate 5,747,792 of NW_025814845.1, forward strand.
ATTCTTTCCCTCTCTCTCTCTCTCTCTCTCTCTCTCTGATCTTCCCAGGCTCTCTCTCTCTCTCTAAATATATAAATAAACTTAAAAAAAAAAAAAGGTTTTATGCTCTCCAGATGGTAGGAGGAAAGCCCAACAAATATTCAGGGTCCTACCATCTCAGTAAGGACAACGAACAAATTGTTAAATCTTCTCTCTCCCACTACCAGGAGAGAAGCCCAGGCTGGATAAGAGTCTTTGGGTTCCTGAGGCAGGATGTCCACACTCGGGAATGTTGTCCCCAACCACTTGCCCTGTGATGTGGCAGGCTGTGAGCTTTGTGTGGGACCCAAAACAGAAAGACTCTGCAGGAGTTCCAGTTTAGAACACAAGCAGCCTTGCCACGTGAGGCCTATGACCCTGCAGACCCTGTCCTATTGGAGGTAGTTGTGATTAGAAAAGATGCCGTCTGGAATTTTTGGCAAAGCCCTACGGGAGAATCGCAGTGGAGACCTCCAGGGTTCTAAGGTGAGGCCACACCTTTTCAGAGAATCACCACCATTCGGAAACCAGCTACTGACACCTTGTTAGACATAACCCCTGATCACAGAAGAGCATGTGACAGAGTGACTAGACCAACTGACATCAGCAAGGCACTGTCTCAGGCCTACCTTTTCAATACTGAGTATTGTAATTAAAAATGTATTTGCTACTTTGATAGGCAGATCATAGTAGCCATTTTTATTTAGTAAGAATTTCTTTAATTTTTATTGATCCTGAATATATACATGTATATATATAATATATATAATAAATATACATATATACATATACATATATATAATACATATACATATATATACATACATATTATATATTATATATATACGTATATATACATATATACATATATATGAACATATACACGTACATACATATTATACATACATATTATATATATTATATATATATACGTATATATACACGTACATACATATTATACATACATATTATATATATTATATATATATACGTATGTATACATATATACATATATATGAACATATATATACGTACATATACATATATACATATATATATGAACATTTGTGTTTCCTTTTTTGGAAACTAATGTTTAATTCTTGTACTAATTTGTCTGGTTTACCGATTTGATATATTAGGAATTTTTTTAAGCTTTATTTACTTATATTGAGAGAGAGAGAGCGCACTAGCAGAGAGAAGGGCAGAGAGAGAAGAGAGACAGAATCCTGTGTTGACAGCATAGAGCCCAACATGGGGTTCAATCTCACAAACCAGGAGATCATGACCTGACCTGAAATCAAGAGTCTGATGCTTAACCAACTGAGCCACCCAGGCACCCTTATATTAAGAATGTTAATATATATATATACATACAGACAGACATATACATATATATGTGTGTATGTATGTATGTAGACATATACATATATATGTATATGTCTGTATGTATATGTATGTATGTATATATAAAGAATATTTACTTTTTAATATTTAAAATATATTCAATGTTAACAAATATTAACAAAATTAATATCTATGTTCCCTTTCCAACCTCCAGTTTGCCCTTTGACATTCGCTTTTGTTTATAATGAAGCATAGGAAATTACCCTTGTCAATGTTTAGAAGGTGACTTTATGAACCTTTCCTTTGCGGTTCCTTCCTTTGATGTCAGTGTTTTAAAAAGTCAAGGTATTTAGTAAAACTTTCCATTTTAAGAATAGTGCACACTTCTAAAGATACAAACTTTTAGTTACAAAATAAATAAGTCCAGGGAATGAATTTATAACATGGTGACTATTTAATCATACTGTATTGTCTATTTGAAAGTTGCTAAAAAGAGTATAGCTTGAAAGCTCTCACAACAAGAAAAAAAATTGTAACCATGTGCGGTGAGGGATGTTGATGAGACTTCTTTTGGTGATCATTTTGCAATATATACAAATATCGAATCATTATGATGTACACCTGAATCTAATAAATTGTTATATCTCAATTATATCTCTATAAATCATAGAGGCAAAGAGAAAAAAAAGTAATCCTTGCCATTATAATAAATTTGGAAAATACCTAGCGTTAGGGGGAAAATTCCTCTGTTTTCCCCAAACCGTAAAACCATCCCTAGACATGTTTTAGAGTATTTATGTCCCACATTTGTACTATGCATATTTTCTGCATATTTGAAATAATACCAAGTGTCCAATTTCCCCTCTCATGTTTTTCTTTTAGCATTTTCTCGTGGCATTGATACTGGCTGTGTACTACCCAACTTAAGATCTTCACCATGACTACGGCTTTTATTTTTCCCTGCTATAAATAATGCTACAATAGGCAGCTTTGTATATATGCTGCCTTCATGTAACCAATGAGTTATTTCCATCGAATAGACAGTCTCAGACAAAATGGAATTCTGAGTCGAAAGACATACTTGAGAACCCAATGCATGTTGCCACATTTCTTTAGCATTATTTCTTCCTACCACAATTATGACCCGTCACACAGTGTCCAGTGGAAGAATTTTCTGCTCTTGGTGGTCATGGTTTGCCCTTTGGGCCATACACACACATATATGCACACACACACACACAACCCTTGCCCGTGTTTTAAGTGGAAATTATAGTGATGTTTGCCTCCTTTTGGTTATAGTTCAAGGTAAAGAAAAAGTAAATTGTGGCTTATGAGTTATTGATTGGAAGCAGGGTATCATTTGTCAAAGCAGTCATTGGCCTGATATATCAGCAACTGTACAAACACATATGCCCCATCACAGATTTTCTGCTCATGTTCTGTTATGGAAACACAAAGGCTTATTGATTGCATTCTCAAATTAAAGCTCAGCTCGATGGTTGCAAACATACCATTGCCTATAATACATTTATTTTTGAGACTTGTTTAACTGTAGCAGCACAGAAAATCAATGTGTGGGGCCCAGCTAGACTGACCTTTAACAAACAAAATAACCTTTGATTTCTTTGTTTTCCCCTCCACTCTTCATGGAATTTTAGTCTTGCTCTTCTAAGATCTCATGACCTCATGGTACTTAGAAAATTCCACAAAATTAGTATTGGGTAGTTTGGGGTGAGACAGAGGGAGAAAGAGACATTTGTACTGGTTGTCACTTTCTATCTATTTTTTTCTCTTAAACAGTTTTATTCAAGTCACTTTATGGTGATAGCAGTGTCATGGCCGTTTGTATTATGTCCAAACTCACCCAGTTGAACTGGTTGTCATTAATGGCCCAGTGCAGCAAACCTTTATGGACTGATGCATCTTGATGCGTCCTTATTTTTCTTTATCTTTCTCTGCTCCCTTTTTCTGGCTTTTCCTTTGATGGAGTTTCCTTTGATGGAGTTAAATATGGTACCTTAGGAACTAATGTCAAATAGAAAATGAAAAGACTCTCAGGTGACACAAAAATAAATGCACATAGAGCTCATCAAAGAAGCTCAGGTTTCTTCAAGAAGAAACACCGTCTGTATTGGTAACATAAACAGCTCTTGCACATGGGATCTATGTCTTTGGTGCCTCTGGAAAACATGTTAATGTCTGTAAAATGCTTGCTCATTGACTGAGTCTCCCTAGTCAAGGCTGTGGGGAAGGGAGGTAGATGCTTTAAGAAAGTCGGAGCCTGGAGAACATGTCATGCTGAGGATTAAGAATACCAGTGTCATGGGGATAGTGAATGTGATGGCATACTTTGGCCTCATTCATTCATTATATATATATATTTTTTTCACAGATTTTATGGAGTATAATTGATGTACAAAGAATGACACATGTTTAATGATTACTATTTGATGAGTTTGGACATACATAAACATCCATGATATGATCACCAGAATCAAAACGATTGACATAACCATACTTTTGTTTCCCTGTATCCATTTGTGTGTGTGTGTGTGTGTGTGTGACTTTTGTTTCCCTGTATCCATGTGTGTGTGTGTGTGTGTGTGTGTGTGTGTGTGTGTGTTAAGAATGCTCCACATGAGATCTGCCCCCAGAACAAAGTTTGAAGCACACAGCACCATACTTGTAACTATAAGAACCATATCGTACAGCAGATTTAGAACACATTCATTCATTCATTCATTCATTATTTCAATTATTTATTCATTTATTTACTGCAGAGATACTGAACACTAACCTCAAGCCTGAGACTGGCTGTCTCTATGCTCAAAGTCCAGCTGCAGAAGCAGACATATGAATAAATAAGAACAATTCACTGAACTAAGTCCTAGAGTTGAGGGATGCCCATAGTATCGCGGGAGCCCTTAGAAAAAAGTGACCTGGGGGCGCCTGGGTATCTCAGTCGATTGGGCATCCGACTTCGGTTCAGGTCATGATCTCATGGTCTGTGAGTTCGAGCCCCACGTCCGGCTCTGTGCTGACAGCTCAGAGCCTGGAGCTTGCCTCAGATTCTGTGTCTCCCTCTCTTGCTCTGCTCCTCCCCTGTTCATGCTGTCTGTCTCTCTCTCTCTCTCTCAAGAATAAATAAAACATCTTAAAAAAAGGTGACCAAGTCTAATAGAGCTGAAAGAGATCTTCTAGCAGAAAAGTGAAGATTCACTGAACTAAATCTTCACAGCTGTGTAGACATTGCATTTGCTGAGAAGACGAACAAGACAGGGCAGAGGGAGCACCAGTGTGGCAGGGTGCTCTTGGGGGAGTTCAAAGGTGATCTGGGTGGGGAAAGGGCCACATGGAATGTATGGCTGGAACCAGAATGTGGAAAGTCCTTTAGCCCAGGTAGGAGTTTTGAACTTTTTTTTTCTCTTTTCCTATAGCAGAACAGCATGGTCTACATGTTTGCCTGAAAATTGATTCTCAAACGGCAGCCAGTTGGAGTCAGACAACTTACTCTTGCAAGACCTGTAATGAATTCCATTTCACTCACAATCAAATCCAGCTCAAAATGGCTGACAGGACATCGCATACCTCCTCCCTTTCATCCTTGTCATCTCTTAGGGGGTTACCCTCTCATTCACTCTAATCCAACCACATTGACTTCATAATTGTTCCTCAAACACTAGGTAGCCTCCTGCCCCAGGGTCCTTTCTCTGATGTTTCCCTGGCCTGGAAATCCCATCCCCCAAATCCACATCATCTGCTCATCCCCTCTCGGTCGGCCTTTGCTAAAACACCTCCCAGCCGTTGCCAACCACTCTGTTGCATTTTGCATGGTGTCTTCGACCCAGAAGCTCCTTCCCCTTCCCAGCTTTACTTTTTATCATTGAATTTCATCACGATCAGAGATACTGCATGTTTAATTCACCTCTTTGCTATTTCCCTAACTTTTCTGTTTCAAATATAAGGTCCAAAAGAGCAGATACTTTTATCTGCTTGGTTCATTTGGGTGTCCCTGCCTTCTGGTTATTGCTCAATACCTATGAAATGAAAAAACAGCATTCTTCTCTAAAACATCCTTGCATAAAAAAAAAAAAAATTAAGGCTTTATGGGGACTTCCTTTATTCATAAACATGTATCCCAAATGTAGCATATTAATTCTCATATAAAGCACATTAGAATAATATAGTTGCTAACCATCTATAAAGAACACAGTTTGAAATTGTACCCATCCTCTACTGTGTGGCTTAAGGCAGGTTGGTGACTCAACGGACCTCAGCTTCCGCATCTCTGACTTAAGCGGTGGTTGGGGTGGGTAGATTTCCAAATCCTCATTTGCAATTCCATCACTGGGGAGGAGAGAAGTATGAGACAAAGACACAGGGGGATCCCTGAGGTCACTCAGTGATGTCCTCATGGAAATGATCGACAATTTTTGGTACATGAGGTAAAAAAGTGGGGAGAGGAGAGAGGGAAATTAGAAAACTTTTCAAACATTGCTTCCTCTTTGTGGTGCTCACGTACTACGCTCTTACCCCAATGCAGTCAAGCTATTAATATTTGAAGAAAAAAAAAAAAAACAAAACGAAACTCATATGTGGCAAGGAGATAGAGACGTGAAGCTATGCCTTAGGCATCACTCAGTCTAAGATTTTGGCGAGAAAGAACCAGGAGAGAAATAGAGAAAAAGGGTTTTCAGACTCAAATGTGGCCCTTGTGCTGAAAGAAGAAATGGTATTCTTAATGAGACTAATATTAATACTGAATTTTTGTTAATATTAATACGCAAAATATTTTATTCTTACTTGACAGCATGTCGTGTAGAAACTGCTTCTCATGGAAACTAATAGAAAGAGTTGCATGTTAGATAGTAATAAAGGACATTATCTGCCCATATGCTTAAATAGGTCTTGCAATGAGCACAAAGGTACAAGCTAATCAAGTTCCCTGAGATTTAGGATTTAGAATTTTTTTTTCATGGGAAAATTTATTTATTTTGCAAATAAATTACAAATACATTTGTTATGATAACAGAAAATAGACGAGAATGGCTAAAGTTTAAAAATGTAAACATTTTTATTCTATGTTTAGTATCAGAAAGGAATACATTGATACTCTTGTCACTATTCTTAATTTGGTATCTTACCAATGCAGATTCTCTCGTCTCATGTTATAATCCCAAGTGGCCTTCTTTCTGCAACAGCAAGAAAGCATTTTTTCCCTTCTGAATTATCTGAAGTTCTTTTTCTAAAAGTTGTTAGTAAAGGGTACTTGTATTTGTCAATTCAAATACAAAACAATCCATTTGTTAAATACTAGATGGCAAAATTGAGAGCCTAAGTAAAACTAAATACTAAAATATATAGTACAGTAAATAGAGATCGTTAATGATGATATCCATAACTGTAATATGCGACTTCAACAGACATTGGAGAGAAAGTGGTGAATGAGCACCATCAATTCAAAGAATAGTTAATATCGGTCAATACACAAGGCAAATTGAATACACACTACAATATTACACTCCATATAGAAAAGAAATTTGGGAGCATCTGGGTGGCTCAGTTGGTTTAGCATCTGACTTGGGCTCAGGTTTGATCTCATGGTTTGTGAGTTTGAGCCCTGCAGTGGGCTCTTTGCAACAGCCTAGAGCCTGGAGCCTGCTTCAGATTCTGTGTCTCCCTCTCTCTCCACCCCTCCTCTGCTCATGCTCTGTCTCAAAAATAAATAAACATTAAAAATATTAAATAAGAAAAAGAAATTTGGTAGAAAATTCCCCAAATTGGGCAACTGTAGTAAATTCTTTTTTTTTTAAAATGTTTGTTTAGGATTTAGAATTTTTTTTTTTTATATGAAGTTTATTGACAAATTGGTTTCCATACAACACCCAGTGCTCATCCCAAAAGGTGCCCTCCTCAATACCCATCACCCACCCGCCCCTCCCTCCCACCCCCCATCAACCCTCAGTTTGTTCTCAGTTTTTAACAGTCTCTTATGCTTTGGCTCTCTCCCACTCTAACGTCCTTTTTTTTTTTTTTCCTTCCCCTCCCCCATGGGTTCCTGTTAAGTTTCTCAGGATCCACATAAGAGTGAAACCATATGGTATCTGTCTTTCTCTGTATGGCTTATTTCACTTAGCATCACACTCTCCAGTTCCATCCACGTTGCTACAAAAGGCCATATTTCATTTTTTCTCATTGCCACGTAGTATTCCATTGTGTATATAAACCACAATTTCTTTATCCATTCATCAGTTGATGGACATTTAGGCTCTTTCCATAATTTGGCTATTGTTGAGAGTGCTGCTATGAACATTGGGGTACAAGTGCCCCTATGCATCAGTACTCCTGTATCCCTTGGGTAGATTCCTAGCAGTGCTATTGCTGGGTCATAGGGTAGGTCTATTTTTAATTTTCTGAGGAACCTCCACACTGCTTTCCAGAGCGGCTGCACCAATTTGCATTCCCACCAACAGTGCAAGAGGGTTCCCGTTTCTCCACATCCTCTCCAGCATCTATAGTCTCCTGATTGGTTCATTTTGGCCACTCTGACTGGCGTGAGGTGATACCTGAGTGTGGTTTTGATTTGTATTTCCCTGATAAGGAGCGACGCTGAACATCTTTTCATGTGCCTGTTGGCCATCTGGATGTCTTCTTTAGAGAAGTGTCTATTCATGTTTTCTGCCCATTTCTTCACTGGGTTATTTGTTTTTCGGGTGTGGAGTTTGGTGAGCTCTTTATAGATTTTAGATACTAGCCCTTTGTCCGATATGTCATTTGCAAATATCTTTTCCCATTCCGTTGGTTGCCTTTTAGTTTTGTTGGTTGTTTCCTTTGCTGTGCAGAAGCTTTTTATCTTCATAAGGTCCCAGTAATTCACTTTTGCTTTTAATTCCCTTGCCTTTGGGGATGTGTCGAGTAAGAGATTGCTACGGCTGAGGTCAGAGAGGTCTTTTCCTGCTTTCTCCTCTAAGGTTCTGATGGTTTCCTGTCTCACATTTAGGTCCTTTATCCATTTTGAGTTTATTTTTGTAAATGGTGTGAGAAAGTGGTCTAGTTTCAACCTTCTGCATGTTGCTGTCCAGTTCTCCCAACACCATTTGTTAAAGAGGCTGTCTTTTTTCCATTGGATGTTCTTTCCTGCTTTGTCAAAGATGAGTTGGCCATATGTTTGTGGGTCTAGTTCTGGGGTTTCTATTCTATTCCATTGGTCCATGTGTCTGTTTTTGTGCCAATACCATGCTGTCTTGATGATGACAGCTTTGTAGTAGAGGCTGAAGTCTGGGATTGTGATGCCTCCTGCTTTGGTCTTCTTCTTCAAAATTCCTTTGGCTATTCGGGGCCTTTTGTGGTTCCATATGAATTTTAGGATTGCTTGTTCTAGTTTCGAGAAGAATGCTGGTGCAATTTTGATTGGGATTGCATTGAATGTGTAGATAGCTTTGGGTAGTATTGACATTTTGACAATATTTATTTTTCCAATCCATGAGCAGGGAATGTCTTTCCATTTCTTTAAATCTTCTTCAATTGCCTTCATAAGCTTTCTATAGTTTTCAGCATACAGATCCTTTACATCTTTGGTTAGATTTATTCCTAGGTATTTTATGCTTCTTGGTGCAATTGTGAATGGGATCAGTTTCTTTATTTGTCTTTCTGTTGCTTCATTGTTAGTGTATAAGAATGCAACTGATTTCTGTACATTGATTTTGTATCCTGCAACTTTGCTGAATTCATGTATCAGTTCTAGCAGACTTTTGGTGGAGTCTATCGGATTTTCCATGTATAATATCATGTCATCTGCAAAAAGCGAAAGCTTGACTTCATCTTTGCCAATTTGGATGCCTTTGATTTCCTTTTGTTGTCTGATTGCTGATGCTAGCACTTCCAGCACTATGTTAAACAACAACGGTGAGAGTGGGCATCCCTGTCGTGTTCCTGATCTCAGGGAAAAAGCTCTCAGTTTTTCCCCGTTGAGGATGATGTTAGCTGTGGGCTTTTCATAAATGGCTTTTATGATCTTTAAGTATGTTCCTTCTATCCCGACTTTCTCCAGGGTTTTTATTAAGAAAGGGTGCTGGATTTTGTCAAAGGCCTTTTCTGCATCGATTGACAGGATCATATGGTTCTTCTCTTTTTTTTTGTTAATGTGATGTATCACGTTGATTGATTTGCGAATGTTGAACCAGCCCTGCATCCCAGGAATGAATCCCACTTGATCATGGTGAACAATGCTTTTTATATGCTGTTGAATTCGATTTGCTAGTATCTTATTAAGAATTTTGGCATCCATATTCATCAGGGATATTGGCCTGTAGTTCTCTTTTTTTACTGGGTCTCTGTCTGGTTTAGGAATCAAAGTAATACTGGCTTCATAGAATGAGTCTGGAAGTTTTCCTTCCCTTTCTATTTCTTGGAATAGCTTGAGAAGGATAGGTATTATCTCTGCTTTAAACGTCTGGTAGAACTCCCCTGGGAAGCCATCTGGTCCTGGACTCTTATTTGTTGGGAGATTTTTGATAACCGATTCAATTTCTTCGCTGGTTATGGGTCTGTTCAAGCTTTCTATTTCCTCCTGATTGAGTTTTGGAAGAGTGTGGGTGTTCAGGAATTTGTCCATTTCTTCCAGGTTGTCCAATTTGATGGCATATAATTTTTCATAGTATTCCCTGATAATTGTTTGTATCTCTGAGGGATTGGTTGTAATCATTCCATTTTCATTCATGATTTTATCTATTTGGGTCATCTCCCTTTTCTTTTTGAGAAGCCTGGCTAGAGGTTTGTCAATTTTGTTTATTTTTTCAAAAAACCAACTCTTGGTTTCGTTGATCTGCTCTACAGTTTTTTTAGATTCTATATTGTTTATTTCTGCTCTGATCTTTATTATTTCTCTTCTTCTGCTGGGTTTAGGCTGCCTTTGCTGTTCTGCTTCTATTTCCTTTAGGTGTGCTGTTAGATTTTGTATTTGGGATTTTTCTTGTTTCTTGAGATAGGCCTGGATTGCAATGTATTTTCCTCTCAGGACTGCCTTCGCTGCGTCCCAAAGCGTTTGGATTGTTGTATTTTCATTTTCGTTTGTTTCCATATATTTTTTGATTTCTTCTCTAATTGCCTGGTTGACCCACTCATTCGTTAGTAGGGTGTTCTTTAACCTCCATGCTTTTGGAGGTTTTCCAGATTTTTTCCTGTGGTTGACTTCAAGCTTCATAGCATTGTGGTCTGAAAGTATGCATGGTATAATTTCAATTCTTGTAAACTTATGAAGGGCTGTTTTGTGACCCAGTATATGATCTATCTTGGAGAATGTTCCATGTGCACTCGAGAAGAAAGTATATTCTGTTGCTTTGGGATGCAGAGTTCTAAATAGATCTGTCAAGTCCATCTGATCCAGTGTCTCATTCAGGGCCCTTGTTTCTTTATTGACCGTGTGTCTAGATGATCTATCCATTTCTGTAAGTGGGGTGTTAAAGTCCCCAGCAATTACCACATTCTTATCAATAAGGTTGCTTCTGTTTATGAGTAATTGTTTTATATATTTGGGGGCTCCGGTATTCGGCGCATAGACATTTATAATTGTTAGCTCTTCCTGATGGATAGACCCTGTAACTATTATATAATGTCCTTCTTCATCTCTTGTTACAGCCTTTAATTTAAAGTCTAGTTTGTCTGATATAAGTATGGCTACTCCAGCTTTCTTCTGGCTTCCAGTAGCATGATAAATAGTTCTCCATCCCCTCACTCTCAATCTAAAGGTGTCCTCAGGTCTAAAATGAGTCTCTTGTAGACAGCAAATAGATGGGTCTTGTTTTTTTATCCATTCTGATACCCTATGTCTTTTGGTTGGCGCATTTAATCCATTTACATTCAGTGTTATTATAGAAAGATACGGGTTTAGAGTCATTGTGATGTCTGTATGTTTTATGCTTGTAGTGATGTCTCTGGTACTTTGTCTCACAGGGTCCCCCTTAGGATCTCTTGTAGGGCTGGTTTAGTGGTGACAAATTCCTTCAGTTTTTGTTTGTTTGGGAAGACCTTTATCTCTCCTTCTATTCTAAATGACAGACTTGCTGGATAAAGGATTCTCGGCTGCATATTTTTGCTGTCTAGCACCCTGAAAATCTCGTGCCAATTCTTTCTGGCCTGCCAAGTTTCAAAAGAGAGATCAGTCACGAGTCTTATAGGTCTCCCTTTATATGTGAGGGCACGTTTACCCCTTGCTGCTTTCAGAATTTTCTCTTTATCCTTGTATTTTGCCAGTTTCACTATGATATGTCGTGCAGAAGATCGATTCAAGTTACGTCTGAAGGGAGTTCTCTGTGCCTCTTGGATTTCAATGCCTTTTTCCTTCCCCAGTTCAGGGAAGTTCTCAGCTATTATTTCTTCAAGTACCCCTTCAGCACCTTTCCCTCTCTCTTCCTCCTCTGGGATACCAATTATGCGTAGATTATTTCTTTTTAGTGTATCACTTAGTTCTCTAATTTTCCCCTCATACTCCAGGATTTTTTTATCTCTCTTTTTCTCAGCTTCCTCTTTTTCCATAACTTTATCTTCTAGTTCACCTATTCTCTCCTCTGCCTCTTCCATCCGAGCTGTGGTGGTTTGCATTTTGTTTTCCATTTCCTTTAAAGCGTTTTTCAGCTCCTCGTGACTGTTCATTAGTCCCCTGATGTCTGTAGCAAGAGATTCTCTGCTTTCCTGTATGCTGTTTTCCAGCCCAGCGATTAATTTTATGACTATTATTCTAAATTCACTTTCTGTTATATTATTTAAATCCTTTTTGATCAGCTCATTAGCTGTTGTTATTTCCTGGAGATTCTTCTGAGGGGAATTCTTCCGCTTGGTCATTTTGGATAGTCCCTGGTGTGTTGAGGGCCTGCAGGGCACTTCCCCTGTGCTGTGGTGTATAACTGGAGTTGGTGGGCGGGGCCGCAGTCCGACCTGATGTCTGCCCCCAGCCCACCGCTGGGGCCACAGTCAGACTGGTGTGTGCCTTCTCTTCCCCTCTCCTAGGGGCGGGATTCACTGTGGGGTGGTGTGGCCCGTCTGGGCTACTTGCACACTGCCAGGCTTGTGATGCTGGGGATCTGGCGTATTAGCTGGGGTGGGAAGGCAAGGTGCACGGCGGCAGGGGGGGCAGGCTTAGCTCGCTTCTCCTTAGGTGATCCACTTCAGGAGGGGCCCTGTGGCAGCCGGAGGGAGTCAGATCGCTGCCGGAGGTTTGGCTCCGCAGAAGCACAGAGTTGGGTGTTCGCGCGGAGCGAGCAATTTCCCTGGCCGGAGCCGGTTCCCTTTGGGATTTTGGCTGGGGGATGGGCGGGGGAGATGGCGCTGGCGAGCGCCTTTGTTCCCCGCCAAACTGAGCTCTGTCGTCCGGGGGCTCCGCAGCTCACCCTCCCTTTGTCCTCCAGCCTTCCCGCTTTCCGAGCAGAGCTGTTAACTTATGACCTCCCAGACGCTAAGTCGCGCTTGCTGTCGGAACACAGTCCGTCAGGCCCCTCCGCTTTTGCAAGCCGGACTCGGGGGCTCTGCTTGGCCGGCGAGCCGCCCCTCCGCCCCGGCTCCCTCCCGCCAGTCCGTGGAGCGCGCACCGCCTCGCCGCCCTTCCTACCCTCTTCCGTGGGCCTCTCGTCTGCACTTGGGTCCGGTGACTCTGTTCTGCTAATCCTCTGGCGGTTTTCTGGGTTATTTAGGCAGGTGTAGGTGGAATCTAAGTGATCAGCAGGACGCGCGGTGAGCCCAGCGTCCTCCTACGCCGCCATCTTCCTAGATCAGTATTCTAGGATTTAGAATTTAAGTCAACAATTGACATAAAAACATTTGCTTTCCGGGGCGCCTGGGTGGCGCAGTCGGTTAAGCGTCCGACTTCAGCCAGGTCACGATCTCGCGGTCCGTGAGTTCGAGCCCCGCGTCAGGCTCTGGGCTGATGGCTCGGAGCCTGGAGCCTGTTTCCGATTCTGTGTCTCCCTCTCTCTCTGCCCCTCCCCCGTTCATGCTCTGTCTCTCTCTGTCTCAAAAATAAATAAACGTTGAAAAAAAAATTTTATTAAAAAAAAAAAAACATTTGCTTTCCTCACCTGGACAGAGTGTCCATCTATAGGTAATAATAGTAATAGCAAAATTAGTAATTGTTGCTCAGAAGTGAGTGCTTCTTATATGCCAGGATAAGGAGTAAGTATTTCACTTAGTTAAGTTTAGCGGAGATAGTTTAGCTCAAGTGCTGGCAAATATTTTCTGGAAAGAGCCAGATAGTAAATATTTCAGTTTTGCTGAGTATATGTTTGCAGGCCATAGGGTCAGTCTCCTTGCAACTACCCAACCCAGTCATAGATGATATGTAAATAAGTGAGCATAGCTGTGTCCTAATAAAACTTTATTTACAGAAGGCGTCAGTGATTAGATTCGGTTACCGGATGTATGACTTCCATTTGAGTTCATTTGAGAGCTATGATACTTCTAAGGTATTATTCTTTTTTTTAAATATTTTTTAAAGTTTACTTATTTTTGAGAGAGACAGAGATAGAATGCGAGTGGGTTAGGGGCAGAGAGAGAGGGAGACACAGAATCTGAAACAGGCTCCAGGCTCTGAGGCATCAGCACAGAGCCCGATGTGGGACTCGAACTCACAGAGCTGTGAGATCATGACCTGAGTCGAAGTCAGACGCTCAACTGACTGAGCCACCCAGGCGCTGTGGTATTATTCTTTTTTAAAAACAAATTCTTTTAAATATTTTATTTATTTTTGAGAGAGAGAGAGAGAGAGAGAGAGAGACAGAGTGTGAGCAGGGAAGAGGCAGAGAGAGAGGGAGACACAGAATCTGAAACAGCCTCCAGGCTCTGAGCTGTCAGCCCCAAGCTTGAGGCAGGGCTCAAACCCAAGAACCGTGAGATCATGACCTGAGTTGAAGTTGGATGCTTAACCAACTGAACCACCCAGGTGCCCATCTAAGGTATTACTCTTAACCTCAATTTATTGATTAAGAAACTGGGGCTCAGTTAGGACCCATAACTTACCTGGGATGTTGAAGGGTCAGTGTTCTAATGCTTGTCGATTTGATCTCGATGTAAATGTTATTTTCCTTACGTTGCCTTTTTTGCTTCTGTGTGATAAATAAAGGTACCTTTCTTGCCCTCTCTGTCCTTTCTCACTAGAAGAAGCATTGGACTTAGAGAAGACAACTTGTTTCTATTAGCTCCCATCCAGCCCCGAATTTCAGTAGGCAACGTGTTTACTGTTTCTCAAGGACGATCCCTGCTCCAGGGCCCAAGAATGTTTGCTGACTCTGCGTCTTCACCCCACCTCTGCTGTTCTGCCTACACGGCAAGCCTGATAGATGAGCCTTATTTTAGTGTCAAACTCAATTTGTCAATGCTATCATCTTTCCTTGTGTAGTTCTGAAAAACAAGGGAGTGGGCTTGGAACCAAGGGCTCATAGAATACTCATCAACCATGATGAAATTCCTTCTTGTTGGAAAGAAACAAAAAATCATGCTGGGAAGCTGGACTTGGGCCAGGTGTGGCAAAGGAAAGAATAAGAAAGGCAATCTTTTCTGGAAGGAATAGTGCTGGGCCGAGGAGTCAAGATTTGCTGGTGCAGTAGCTTTCACCTAAGCTGCGTAGGCTTGGGTAGTCCACTTTGGTGTCCTTATCATTGATGATAAGCGACACGATTTCAAAGTGTAACCTTTTTAAGTCCCCAGAGGTCACTTGCTCTCTTCTACACACTGACCGGGATCTTACCAGAATCAGGAACCCTAACAGGTGCACGTATCTGAGGGCAACTTCCCAACCTTGCAGTTCATCTTCATCATCAGCTCCGTCCTGGTCATCATGCTCCCTTCCTCATCAAGAACCAAGAAGGTCACCCCTACCTGGAGCTCCTTGTTCGTTGTGGTTTCCACTATGAGAAATGACAGTCTCCCCAATAAACTGACATCGGCAGTGACTTACCCTTCTTAGAAAATCTGCCCCCAACCCGAAGGAAAATAGCATTTTCCCTCCTGCGATTTCAGTGGCCTAGAACACAGTATCCACAGCACCATATAACTGGAAGCTTGTGTAAGTTGCAACTGTTCCCTCAAAGAATATCAAGGTCTCTTGTCAAGTTTTACTTGTAAAACAACCTTATGGAAAACTACAAAAAACACTCACATCAGGTACTGCCTTAAATAGAAGAGCAATTTTCTAACATTAACTCCAAAGAATTACATTAACATGCAAGCCTCACCTCACCCAATCTTCACATCCTGTTTTCTTTCAAACCAGGCAATCAGAGCACATTCTGAGGTTGGCACTAATACAAAAAAAGCAAATCTACAGTTCCATTGAGATTAATGTGTTTATTTGTACAACTAAAGGTGTGTGGCCAAATGTCAAAAACTTCAGCTTGGAATGCCATGATTTTTTTTAAAGTAAAAATATAAATTTCATTTTTAATGGCCGCAGTGAAAAGAAAGCCAGCGTTTCACCTCCCTCCCCACCAAGGGCTCCTTTGTAGATTTTGGGGAATGAATTGTTCCACTGTCCGTTTCCACGTTACTGTTTTAGTTTCCTGGAACTGCTCAGGGCCTGATTTTCCACTGGCAGTCAAAACTGCTAAGGCTTGGTGCTTCCTGGAGTACGTAAAACTTTCAGCTCGCAGGAGGCTGAGTGTTGGCTCAGGTAATGGGACTGCATATCCGAAAGCTTGCTTTTGAGGGCCGGTTGTTAATGTGCAATGCTTTATAAAGAATGCTATCATCTGCCTCTAATGAGAGACTCTCCCTTCACCAAATGGAGAAACTGGTCTCCAAGCACTCAGATTTTTAAAAACGGTTCTTTTTTTTTTTTTTCTTTTTTACATCTCTCTTATCTTGTCATCAGGCCCTTCAGATGTAGAGGGAAGAAGAAAGAAGCAGGAGGCATCCTAATTGAAATTTCAAATTATAAAATATTGGAAGGTATACTGGGTAACAGCATGCTCTTTCCAATTACAAAGAGTTAATGTATGCTTTTTAATGAGAAAACTGACATTTTTCAGTATGTACCATGTGTTCAATGCTTTACATTTTACATTTGTTATCTTTCACCATCCTCATAAGATACGTATTGTTATGCGACCCCCCCGGCCCCACTTACGTGATGAAAAATCAGAGGAGCTAAGTTACTTGTCTAGAGTCACATAGTGTTACAACATGGGGATTAAGAGCAAAGCATTCCTAATCGGAACACCAGTGCTGAGACGAGATGGGGCATGTTCAGGGTGGTATGGCCATAGACCACAGCAGTGTTCCAAATTCACCTGCACCCCTTTTTTTTTTAACATTTATTTAATTTTGAGACAGAGAGAGACAGAGCATGAACGGGGGAGGGTCAGAGAGAGGGAGACACAGAATCGGAAACAGGCTCCAGGCTCTGAGCTGTCAGCACGGAGCCCGACGCGGGGCTCGAACTCACGGACCGCGAGATCATGACCTGAGCCGAAGTCGGCCGCTCAACCGCCTGAGCCACCCAGGCGCCCCTGTTCACCTCTATCCCTTGCTTACAAGATTGGAATTTCAGTCTTGGACTCTGCACAGTGACATTGGATGTCTCTTTCCACATTAAAAACAAAACAAAACAAATGACACCAACAAACAGAAAAAAAAAAAACTGTTGGTAAGTTATGCTAAGCTGTTATAAAATGAAAATATGGTGAACACAATTATTAAAAAAATAATTTAACATGCAACAGAAAAGGTTTGATAAATAAGATATAGGAGAGCTTAAAGTCTAGAGCAAACAGAACCACATTTAAAGACAATGAAAATAGACAAAGTATATAATTAGTCAGTGGAGTAACATAAATAAACAATGAACATAATTGTTTTTTAGCCCATTACTTACCAATGAGAATTTTAAAAATGCAGTAAGAGGTTATGCTATTTTAATATATTGATGAGGGATAGTAAATGATATTTAGCATCAGAGAAACAAGACACTTTCATAAGCAAATGTCCAATTCTCTCAAAGGGTAGGTTTCTAGTATATTCTTACATATTCATACTAGTAAAACATGGAATATCTAAGTATTTATACAGAAGAAATAATTGGTCATGGAGTAAATTATGCCCCCTCCCCCGCCAATTCACATGTTAAACCCTTAATCACCAATGTAGTAGTATTCGGATATGGGGTTTTTCTTTTTTTCTTTTTTCTTTCTTGTAATATTATTTGAAAGAGAGAGAGAGAGAGCAGAAGGGAGGGGCAGAGGGAGGAAGAGAGAGACGATCAAGCAGGCTCCACACTCAGTGCAGATCTGGACGTGGGGCTCAATACCATGACCCTGGGATCATGACCTGTGCTGGGACAAGAGTTGGAGGCTATGGGACACCCGGGGGGGCTCAGTCGGTTAAGCATCTGACTCCAGCGCAGGTCATGGTCTCGCAGTTGGTGAGTTTGAATCCCAAGTCAAGCTTTGTGCTGACAGCTCAGAGCCTGAAGCCTGCTTCAGATTCTGTGTGTGTGTCCCTGTCTCTGCCCCTCCCCTCCCCTTGTCCTCTCTCTCTCTCTCTCTCTCTCTCTCTCTCAAAAATAAATAAATAAACATTTTTAAAAAAAGAGTTGGAGGCTAGGCTCAACCAACTGAGCCACCCAGGCACCCCTAGATATCGAGGTTTTAGAAGATAATTAGGTTTATGGGGTGCCTGGATGGCTCAGTCACTGAAGCGTTTGACTTGGGCTCAGGTCATGATCTCACGGTTCATGGGTTCCAGACCCATGTCCGGCTTTGTGCTGATAGCTTGGGTCCTGGAGCCTGCTTCAGATTCTGTCTCTCTCTTTCTCTCTCTGCCCCTCCCCTACACACACTCTGTCTCTCTCTCTCTCAAAAGTAAATAAACAGGGGCGCCTGGGTGGCGCAGTCGGTTAAGCGTCCGACTTCAGCCAGGTCACGATCTCGCGGTCCGGGAGTTCGAGCCCCGCGTCGGGCTCTGGGCTGATGGCTCAGAGCCTGGAGCCTGTTTCCGATTCTGTGTCTCCCTCTCTCTCTGCCCCTCCCCCGTTCATGCTCTGTCTCTCTCTGTCCCAAAAATAAATAAACGTTGAAAAAAAATTTTTTAAAAAGTAAATAAACATTCAAGAATTTTTTTTTTAAAAAGAAGATAATTAGGTTTAGATGAGGGCCTGACCACAAGGCCCTCATGATGAAATTAGCATCCTTACAAGAATGGGAAGAGATTCACAGCTCTCCCTGCCATACGAGGACACAGTGAGAAGGTAGCTGGCCATCTAGGAGCCAATGAGAACTCTCACCAGGAATCAGGCAACACTTCAGTGTTGGACTTCCCAGCCCCCAGAGCTGTGAGAAATGAATGTCTGTTGTTTAAACTCCCCAGTCTCTGGAAATGTGTTATCGCAGCCTGAGCTGCCTAAAACAACTGGCCAAAAAAATCAGAATGTAAGAATGTGGATGTTTATAAAACATCATTTGCATATGTTAAGCTCTTAAAAACAATCGACATATCATACGACAGGGAATTAATCAACTGATTAACGGCGGATCCAAAAAATAAAATCATCTTCATTCATTTGAGGCGGTGGTTTGTTATTATATTTATTGACTTGGAAAATGGTCTACGTGTTCTTAATGAAAACGAACATTACGAGAGACTGTGTCTTGTACGACAAGTAACATATTTACCTAGTCTTAGCTGATAATTAAACTATCTTTGTAAGCGGTGTTTTTTTTGTTTTGTTTTGTTCTGCTTTTTCAAAATTTTATTTTAGAGAGAGAGACAGAGGGGCAGAGGGAGAGAGAGTGATACAGACAGAATCCCAAGCAGACTCCACGCTCTGTGTGGAGCCCAATGCAGGGATCAATCCCAGGACCCTGGGATCACAAGCTGAGAGGAAATCAGAGTCAAATGCTTAACTGACTGAGCCACCCGGGTGCCCCTTTGTTATTCCTTATATAAAGATAAGAAAATAAGCATGAAAACTTAAGGGACTTACAAAACATCTCTCAACCATTATGTGGCAGAAGCTGGATTTGAACCCAGTGCTGTTTGATCTCACAAGAGTAATTGAAGCCACTGGGCACCAGCTGTTTTTAATTGTACACCTACCTGATACGTGTATGTGACACTATGCGTACACAAAAATTGCCTACAGGTTCATAAACATTAGTTAACTATAACCATGATTTAAATAATGAACAGAATTCTTTTTTAGGAAAGATCAGTCGCAAGCATCTTTCAAGTCTGTTTGACACTCTCGAAATTCTTAGTTCACTTTTTACAGAAAATTATATCATGATATTAAATGTGTCATAACTAAAAATAAATAAATAAATAAATAAATAAATGTGTTGTAACTAAATATGAACTTGTATTAGAAAGAAGAGAAACATTAGTTCTACCAGCTTCTTTGTTGGAATTTCTAAGCCATTTGTTCGTCACGTGACGATTAGTTTGCATGAACTAGATCATACCAACTGAAAATCCACTTAGCTGGGCCAGGTGGTAAGCTGGGCTTACCTGAAGCCAAGGTAAGCAGAATGAATGCCAACAAGAGAAGAGATATATGCAAACGCTAGTTTTTACTATCTCTCTACTATGCCTTGTATATTATGTTGGCATTTAATTTAGTCATATTTCAGGAGATTTAATAAAGAGAGTCTCCCTTTCCAGTCTGAATCAGAAAAAGAAACAGACCAAAGAAGTAAGAAGTCTACTCTACTCCTTATCTTTGTTTCTCTGCATAAAATGTCTCTCTGGTTTTTCTGGATGTTTTAAGATTTCCCTTCATTGGGGGCGCCTGGGTGGCTCAGTCGGTTAAGTGTCCGACTTCAGCTCAGGTCATGATCTCGCGGTTTGTGAGTCCGTGCCCTTTGTCGGGCTCTGTGCCGACAGCTCAGAGCCTGGAACCTGCTTCAGATTCTGTCTTCCTCTCTCTCTCCCCATCACCCTTCCGGAAATTAAGATTAAAAAATTAAAAAAAAAAAAAGATTTCTCTTTATCACTTATGTTAACCATTATTTCTTCAAAAATATTTTTGTTCTCTCTCTGGTATTCCAACTGAATGTATTACCGCATCACTTAATATTGTCTTGCAGGTCACAATTATGTATATGTATTTATATAAATTATATAATTATACAATTATATACTATATAATTATGTATATATAATTATGTATATAATTATATATAATTATGTATACATAATTGTAATTATATACAATTATGTCTGTATAATTATGTACAATTATGAAATTACATATTTGATTGTATATATATAGATGAATATATGCAATTGTGTATATACATATATACATACATATACATATTACGCATAGATATACATATATACCAATGTACATATATATCTTACTACATATATGCATATGCGTATGTGTAGATATATACATATATATCTATGTACATATATATCTATGTATAATATGTATACGTATTATATGTATTATGTATATGTATGCATATACACTATATACTAATATATATCTATGTGTATATATTATATACATATATATATACACACACAGAGTATATTAGTGTATTATTCAGGGTCTCTAGAAAACATTAATATATATATAATATATAATATATAATATAATAATATACTATATATACTATATAGTATACTATATACTATACTACATTATACTATATAGTATATAGTATATTGTATAGTATATATAGTACATAGTATACTGTATAATATATATGATATAATATATAATAAGATATTTATATATAATAAATATATGAGGATATATATACACACACACACACACACACACAAATATATGGATAGAGACAAAGAGAGATAGATTAACTGTAAGGGATTGGCTTAGATGATAATAGAGGCCAAGAAGTCCCAAGACCTGCAAGTGGAGACCCAGGAGAGTGGAAGGTCTAAGTTCTGAAAGCTGGCAACCCAAGAAAAGCTGATGTTTCACTTTGCATACAAAGGTAGGAGGAAACCGATATTCCAGTTCAACCAGTCAGGTAGGAGGAGTTCAGGGAAGATCAGTCTTCTTGTTCCGTTCAGGCTTTCAACTGATTGGATGGAAGACAATAATCTGATTTACTCAGTCTACCAACTCAGATGTTAAGTCATCCCCAAACACTCTTACAGACACAGCCAGAGTAACGTGTGACCAAATGTCAGGCAGCCATAGCCCACCTAAGCTGAGAAATAAAATTAACAATCATATGCAGACATATATATTATACTATATGAGCTACTTTATATTCACTCATATAGGATCTATTTTCTCTATTTCATTTTAGATAATTTCTATTGCTGTGTCTTTAAGTTTGTTGATCTTTTCTTCATGAGTGTCTAAACTATTATTAACCCTATTCAGATTATTTTTTATTTCAGACATTATGTTTTTAATCTCTATAGGTTCTCTTGTTTTATATATATATAGTGTGTGTGTATATATATATATATACACACACACACACTCTCTCTCTCTATATAGAATATTGTATATATTGTATATATAATATAATATAATATAATATAATATAATATATAATATAATTAATATAATATATTGTGTACAATATATATATAATATAATAACATATATATAATATGTATATATATTCCATTTTTCAAGTCATTACTATATTTTCAATACCTATTAAAATACCTGGAGGATATTATAGTGTCTGTTTTAATGTCCTTTTTCCATTAATTATATGATCTCCATTATTTCAAGATCTGTTTCCACTGAAAAAAATTTTTCCCATGGGTCATATTTTCCTGCTTTCTCGTAATCTAGGGATTTTTAATTGAATGCTGGAGTTTGTGAATGCTATATCCTTGATTGCTAGATTTCAATACCTTAAAGAGTGTCAGGCTTTTGTTTTTAGTTGTTTTTTTTTTTTTAATTTATTTTGAGAGAGAGACAGAGAGAGCATGGGAGGGGGGGCAGAAAGAGAGAGAGAGAGAATCCCAAGCAGGCTCTGCACTGTCAGTATGGAGCCCAGTGTGGGACCCGAACTCACGAACTGTGAGATCATGACCTGTACCACCATGACCTGAGCTGAAATAAAGAGTCAGATGCTTAACCAACTGAGCCACCCAGCGCCCCAAAAGAGTTAGGCTTTATCTGGCTGGTAGTTTAGTTACTTTTGTGCTGGTTTAATAATTTAAGGATTTTTTTAAAGCAAAAAGAAAATGACTACTCTTTATTTTATAGAAAGACTCCCAAGTTTTTTAAAAAAATTACAAGTTTCTTTAAATTATCTGATTCTCTTATGCTTTTAAATCAAGATTTGATTTAGTATATTTATTCTCTAAAGTAAGATATAATGGTAATTTACTGAAAAATGGCTTGCTGCATCCTACTGAAGTTATTTTTATCATAGTCCTTGCCGAAGAGGCTTCATAGAAGAATGTAAATGGAGATTTGATCTAATGCTTGGTAAACTGGTCTTGTTAAACAGATATTTAAATATGATATATTCAATTCCTAGAAAATAAAAATTACTTTATGGCTATGCCACATTGGGTGATTCTATGATGAAATAAATGTTGAGCATAATAAGTCAGAGTAAGCATTAGATTTTAAAAAGTGTGAAGACTGTTTTTTAAAGGGTTTTTTCGGAGGGAATGAAATTAAGGTAGTATGTGTTATAGGAAAACATTGTATTTACCTCCACTGCACATTTTCTCCTTTGTCTTTAGTGATCATTCTGTGTATTCAACAAGGTATCTCCCAGAGGGATCTCTAATGATGCCCAGTTCTGTGTGATTGTAGAACTATTTGACAGTTCCCCAGGAATGTTTTCTCCTTTGGGTTATTATCAGCTTTGTGGGATGTCACTCCATTCATGGGCAGGTTGGTATTCAGCTGAGGACTCAAGAAAACGGGATGCTGGGGTGGCTCAGTCAATTAAGCACCCAACTCTTGATTTCGGTTCAGGTCATGATCTCGCAGTTCATGTGATGAGCCCTGCATCCAGCTCTGTACTGACAGCACAAAGCCTGCTTGGGATTCTCTCCGCCCCACCCCACCCCCCGTCCCTCCCCCTGTTCACACTCTGTCACTCTCTCTCTCAAAATAAATTAATACACATGAAAAAAATAGACTCAAGAGGACCCCTGTAAAGACATCTAGGACTCTTACACATGTCCTGCATGAGAAGGTCTGCGTATTCTAGCTGCTGTGGTTTTCCTTATCCTTCTCTCTCCCTCTTCTACTCAGTAAAACTGCTGATCTCCACTTGGCTTCCCCTGACGGCACTTCATTCTGTAATTTCCTCTGGTCAGAAAGCTGGGACGATCACAGGGCTCACCTTGTTTGCTTTGTTTTGTTTTCAGACATCAGGGTTTTGGTTTTGTTTTTGTTTTGGTTTTTTCTGCTGCCTGTTGCCCAACATGGTTAAAATGTTAGAATGCTCCTATATTTTAGCCATTTCTTTTTAGCTTATATGGCAGGACAGTAATTCTGCACTTTTTCTTTTCATCACGGTCACAAAACGAAATTAAAAATTCATTCCATATCCTAGTTTCCATCCTGAATGATGTCCAGCCACGTTGAGCAGTGCGTCGTCCTGGTGACTCTCCAATGAGACTAAATGCTGTTAAGACACTCAAAATGCCAACCATACGAAGATGTCCCCACATTGAATTTAAACTGTGTCCCATAATTTCAGGAAGAAATTAAAGTCCCAAAATTAAAAATTAAACAACTTTGCAAGTTAAAGTCCAAAGGAATTAAAGCTTAAAGTAAAATTCTTCTTCCTTGTGAATTAAAGTTCAAGAAAATTCAAGTCTAAAATTCATCCTTTGCAACTTCTTATTTGGCTCAGTTTCAACAAGACACTCTTGATGTCTGGTTGGGTCAGGATCCCTTTCATAGCACCCAGCAGACTCTTTGTCTCTCTATCTCTGTGTTTCTGTCCCTCTTTGTCCCCGTCTCTGTCTCTCTATCCCTCCCTCTCTCTCCCTCTCACTTGGCTTCATCTGTATCTCACTTTTTAAAGAGTTTAAATATAATTCACCCTATTGCAGCACCAGTGATCACGTGAGTTATATCATGACTCAGAATATCATGTGAGTTATTACTATCCTCTTGCAAGGTTTAAGAACATGAAATAATAGTACCTCCAGTCACCAGGTACATTGAGTAGTTTTGTCTACTATCTTGTGTCTATTTAAAAATATATCTATACCCGTATTTATAACTGGGTCTATACTTACCCTCTTATTTTCCATTTCTCCTTTTATCTTTGAAAACAATTTCTGATGCACAGATTCCTTCTAGCAATATAATTTCCACTCTTTCCTGATTAACCATTTTTAAGTCCTTTGGTTCAGTGCCACTTTCTCCCACTTTCTGTGGAGTTTGTCCTAGCCATGCTTTTACCCTTATGAGGAATTATTAAATCTAGAGCTGACTGGAGACCATTTGAATTTTTTTAATGTTTTTATTTATTTTTAAGACAGAGAGAGGCAGAGCATGAGCAGGGGAGAGGCAGAGAGAGAGCGAGACACAGAATCCAAAGTGGGCTTCAGGCTCCGAGCTGTCAGCACAGAGCCCGATGCGGGGCTTGAACTCACAGACTGTGAGATCATGACCTGAGCTGAAGTCGGATGCTCAACCGACTGAGCCACCCAGGCGCCCTTGGAGACCATTTGAAAAGGATGAATCTGTGGGGTCAGATTCAGGTTTTGTGGGATCTGAAGTTTGTACAACTGACAATATTCACTTACAAACAAAATAATGTGGAATTTCAATGATAAAACCAACTATGCCCTCTGGTCCTGTTCCCGTGTGTAGTGCCTGGGGCGCATCGGCACAGAGACAGCAGGGATATTCCTGGAATCACGGCCTATGCCAGGATGGCTAACACTATGGCCCTTCAGTAAGGTGACTATATCCACAAACATCTATCTTACCCAACTCAAAATAAATGTGCCCCCACTTTAACTTCCTTTTAATTGGATCCCCCAAAAAATGTCATGGCAACTCCCATCCCACCCATCAATTGGGGAAGAGATATGAAGGGGGAGTCAGGGTCTAAACGACAATGGTCATAACTGACTGTGGCTAAAATATCTTACTTTTGCCAACTTTAAAAAGCACAGGACCTATGAACACATTTGCTGGGGAGCCTCACAGGGTTTTGGGGGGAAACTACACAAAGGGGACCCTAAAGCCTACGCTTTATCGGTTTCACCATAATGCCACTTATGGAGAGGTGTGTTCATGAATCCAAGGGTAGCCCCCGGTCCTAACAGAATAGAATTTGGAGCCCCTAATCTAACACCACATAACTGCTCTCAGTACAAACACTTTGAAATCAGAGCTGCGCTACCTTTGTCTAGTTCATGAGTAAGTCATGTGCCATTTGTCAGAGAATATCTGAAAGGCCAAGAAGGCTCTTTCTCTTATGGTGAAATGTTTGCCTTGGCCAATCACTCTCGAGAAAAGCTGCATTGTCATAGTTTAAGATCAAGTCATAGAAATTTGGCCTACCTTCCTGCTGAGGTTATTTGTAGCCTGACCTGATTTGTGGCAATGGTCCACAGAGCAAGCCTCCACTGGGGCCGTTATTAAGGACAGTGTGTGACTGGGGCTTCCACAGCAACCTGCATTTGTGTTTTGGCCAAAGATTTTGTAACGTGTGGTCAGCATTTTAACAGCTACCTCAGGCCTTTCACCATGGAGTCCACAGTCCATAACTTTACTGAACTCTCTACCTTTTCTGAGGGTAATATGGCCAATATTTGCTTACCAGACCTTAATGTCCGTGCTATTGTTGAAAAACAAGAATATCTATTCCATTACTGAGTCCAGGGGCTGCCATTTGACTGGGCTCCATGACCTACATATTTTCTGAGGTTCACGGTTGCATGAAACAAATAAGATCTAATCACCTATTACATCAGAATCTGTATATATGGTGGTGATTCTATAAAACATGATGTTTGCCTTTGCACAGAATTGCCCGACAATGCGGAAGTCAATTAAGTTCAAAGTCCCATGGGCTCTAAGGCCTAATGTCGGTGCTCAGATGACAGTGGTTAAAATCCAACTGACGAAAAAT
The DNA here is from genome assembly GCF_022079265.1 of Lynx rufus. NCBI lineage: Eukaryota > Metazoa > Chordata > Mammalia > Carnivora > Felidae > Lynx > Lynx rufus. The sequence continues at coordinate 5,774,197 of NW_025814845.1, forward strand.
AAGCTTGTATCCCATCATAAGCCCGGCTGAAAAACGAAGCTTCAAATGCAGTCTCCATACAATAGACTCAACGCTAAGCATGTTCCCATGTATTATTCTTTTAATGTAAATATCTGTTGTGAAGATAAAGCTTAGAGTTAAAAATATTAATATTAGAGACATAGGCCCAGGGTTGGAATCCTTGCTCTGCCCTTTACTAAGAATGTGACCTTGGGCAACTTATTCCCCTTCACTATGCTTCAAATTCCTCATCATTACAATGAGGGTAACAGTCTGACAATGTTATGATACAGTGTTGTTACAAAGACTAAGTGAGTTCATATATGTGAGGCCCACAAGTGCTCTGTAAGTGTTTAAGCATATATGCATGCCTTAATTAATTTATCACAGCCTATTTCTCAAAACCCATGGACTAATGCACCCAGTGAAATGAAGTCAATCTCCAGACTTCAGCTCCTTCACTGCCATCACCAACACCATGGAAGCTTGACCGTTAAGCTTAGTGCATGGAACATCTGGCCCAGTCCATCTGGCCCACATTAGGATTTGAAAACGCTCAGTGATTCACATTCCTCTTTCTCTCCTTACATCTGAACAAATTGAGGACAAAGATAAGGAAGAGGAGTCTAAAATACCAATTTTTTTTTTTTACTAATAAAGTTAATAATAATGATAATGCTTATATTTGTGTTCCTATGAGCTGGCTGGTAGAGAAACTCAATTTTTTTTTAATTTTTTTTTAATGTTTACTTATTTTGACAGAGAGAGAGAGAGAGAGAGAGCGAGCAAGCATGAGCTGGGGAGGGGCAGAGAGAGAGGTGACACAGAATCCAAAACAGGCCTTAGGCTCTGAGCTGTCAACAAAGAGCCTGATGTGGGGCTCGGACTTATGAACCTCAAGATCATGACCTGAGCTGAAGTCGGATGCTTAACCAACTGAGCCACCCAGGAACTCCACTCAGGGACAGCGAGCAAGAGCTGGGGAAGGGAAGAGAGAGGGAGAGAGGAAGGGAGAGAGAGAGGATCCCAAGCAGTCTTCGCACTGTCAGAGCAGAGCCCAAGGCAGGGCTGGATCTCACAAAGAATGAGAGCTTTACCTGAGCCAAATCAGATGGTTAACTGAATGAACCACCCAGGTGCCCTCAAAACTTCAAATAATTTAAGTAACTTACCCACTCAGCATGACCATGTCAAACTGGAACAGATCTCACTACATATTGTGTGTGTGTGTTTGTGCGTGTGTGTGTGTGTGTGTGTGTGTGTGTGTGTTTATTCCACTCTGTGAAAACTTACCTTAAGAAGTAGAGTGGAACATGTATCCCTGAGAGCTCCATGCACCCAAGAATAATGGAGGGAGAAATGTGTCTCTGATTTCTTCTTCTAAACTCAACCGTCAGGTAATCCCTCAGTAAAAGAGAAGAAATGAGGTGATGGGAAGAGGTCAGAAGCATTAGGCTAACTCGTAACCACTTGGCCATTGGCCCTGAAAGAATGGGTCCCCACACATGTCCACACTCGGTGGCTAAAGGGAAAGGTCATGGATCGTTACTGACCTGAAACTCAGATAAACTTGGATGCTCTAGGTGAGGCAGTGCTGGGTTGCCGTGTGGGCTAAGGTAACTGCAATCCCTATGCATTTATTCTGGGGCCTAGCCTGAAGGCCCAGCAAAGACAAAGAACATTCTCCTCGAAGTGACGCCAAGAAAGAGAATGGCAACTGACAAGCCCTCTTCAGACCTAGACTCAGACCTGCACACTGTCCCCACACCCACATCCCGTTTGACAAAGCAAGGCACGCAGCCAAGCCAGAGTCAAGAGGTATGAGGCCAAGGCAATGGAGGACCTGGGTAAAGTGCAAGACCAGGGCCTTTGATGCAGCCCACTTCAAGTCCCTAATCAGAGCGTCTGGCATGTCAAGCAAGATTTCTTGTGCTCATCGGCATGCTAAATACTACTTATGGCACACACGCCCGTTTTGCAGACCCTTGCTCCAGACAACCCAAATAACACCAACAAACACACAAATGCTCTTTGCCTGAGTTAACTCTGTCTAGTATAGGTGGGTATTCAATATTTATTGATGAAGGAAGGAAGAATGAATGATGAATAGTTGTACGCTTTGAATGTTACTTAAGCTCACTAAGTCTCACATTGGAAACACAGTTATGAATAATTTAGCTATTAAAAATGATCATGAATAAAAAATGTCTTGTTATTATTAATTCATAGGTTTGTACATTGATTTTTATAGGTGCTTTTGAAAGTGTGTGTGTGTGTGTGTGTGTGTTTTATTTCTCTGGTATTTCAGTCTTTGCCTTTGTATTCAAGGTTTGTTTTTCTCTACTAAATTATCCCATTTGTCATTTTAAAAAATACTCTCTGTTCTTCTGTATCTTTAAGGCTTTCGCTTTAGTCCTTAATCTTTTGTCTAGGACTCTGAAATTTAGTGATACAGCTTGGAAATGAGGCTGAGTGGCCAGAAATAGAAGGCCTTAGAGGTGTAGGGCCTTGCCTTCAACTAGACAGAGATTATATCTTGATTTCATGTTATTGCGCTTTGTTTTTAAAACAGAAAGGATGAAAAACCTACTGTAACCTAAAAGGATAAGGTAAATATTGTGACAACATAAATGTCAGCTGTGGCTTAAGATTGACTTCGAAGTCTCGTCTTTCTAATAAATTTGCATATATTCAGTAAAACTACAAAGCAGTTTTGAGCAAACCTCAGAATATATGAATGCATATGAGTGTAAATGACATAAAAATTCCTGGATTGGAAAACCAGAACAGTTTTAAATAGTTGGCTCTCCTAAGTGTTTACTGAGCACGTACTACATTCCCAATACGGGGCTATTCTCCCAGGAATGCAAAGATTGAACCATCACAGTACAATGGACTTGGCAGAATATTGCCACTTACTGGCCTGAGGCACAAGGTGCTTTAATTTGCAAATTCTTGCTTCTTGTTCAAATTTCCATTCGAGGAAACTGAGAAACTAAGTATAAACCGCATAGGAACAGGATGAAAATAAAACCCCAGAGGAAGACCAGACATGCAAACCCAAGCCCTGGAGCCTGGCCAGGTTCAAGTCAAGACTCTGTCACTTATTAGATCTAAGAAGTAAGTATTTGTTACTATTGGCCATGTTTTCTCATGGAACACGGTACAATGAAATTTTCTCCCTGGTGGAGACGTTGTGAGGAATGAAATGGAAATCCAAGTCAATTGCTTAGGACAGTGACCAGCACACGCTCTGAGCTCAGTACATTTCACTGTGATTGGGGGTGAAATCCCCAGCTGACTTTCCCAAGTCCCATAGTCCATGCTTCTTCGACATGCTCAAGGTTTTTTAAAATGATTAAATAAAATGACCCTTGGCATTTACTTTCCCGGTACCTGACAAGCAGTAAGTACTCAACAGACTTCTATTTATTTATTAAATAAATAGGGGCAGCTCTTTCTCTCTGGGAACTTAGTGGGGAAGAGCAAATACCTATTTGCATCCACGGTTAAATTTTGATGACTTCAAGTCACCATGACATTCAGTTTTCACAAGCAGGATGTGTTGCCCTCCTGTTTTAGAGTTCCTTACTGCCTAATTAAAATCAGCGTTTCCTTAACCAGATCTCACCTCTTGTTCATTAGCCTTGGCTCTGACTTGAGCCGTTTTTAAATCGACTGAAGAAAGATCAGGAAGCCTTCGCTGAAACCAACTGTGTCACAACTGGGCAATCACTGAATTAACAAACCTGGTGGCTAATACCCAAATCAATTTAAAGCAACAACTCTTGCCGGGGCTTACTTTGCACCAGGCAACATGGTAGGTGCCAGACTCTACCAACATTAAGGCAGATCGGTGTCTTTCCTCTTGACGAAAACTAAGGGTGGTAATTTGGGGAAAAAAGAGGCAAGAATAAAAAATTGCGGTGCATTTCATGATAAAAAAAATCCCTAAGTGTTCATAACCCAATATTCTGTCAGCACCTGATGGAGGACAAGACTTCTTTAAGAAGTAATATTTGTCAATTTATGAAAAATATTTTTTCTAATATTTATTTATTTACTTATTGATTTATTGAAAGAAAGGGAGAGAGAGAGAGAGAGACAGAGGCAGATAGAGAGGGAGATAGAGAATCCCAATCAGGCTCCACGCTGTCAGCACAGAGCCCAACTGGGGCTCAAACTCACAAACCATGAGATCCTGACCTGGGACAAAATCACGAGTGGACACTTAACCGACGGAACCACCCAGGCATCCCAAAAATCTTTTATTTTTTTAAATGTTTACTTAGTTATTTTGAGAGAGAGAGCATGAGAGTGAGAGTGGGGATGAGGCAGAGAAGAGGTGGAGAGAGAGAGAATCCCAAGGAGGCCCTGCACTGTCCGTGCAGGACCCAACAGAGGGCTCGAACTCAATGACTGTGAGATCATGACCTGAGCCCAAATCAAGAGTCCGACGCTTAAACGACTGGCTGAGCCACCCAGGTGCCCCCCAAATCTTTTGTTAATGTGAGAAAATGACTGAAATGATACACAGATAGCTTGCAAATACATGTTATTTAAACTTGAAACTGTAAATGCACATGAATTCACTGGTCTTGTGTTGTAGACCAGATCCCTGCTAGAGTTTTACGTCTTTCCTGGACACAGCACAGCCACCATGAATCATCTGTAATTTCCAGTTGAATTTCCCTTAAAATGGATCAGATTGTAAAGACACTTTTCAGACAATATTTACATAGCATTTAATCAAAACTTTAAAGTATCTTTCTGTATCTTACAGATATATTTCACCGCACCATTATACAATTTGGCATTTATATATGTTTTTAGTCCACTGTCCTTTTATGAGTCATTCTAAAATAGTCAGATTAGCTTTCTAAGAAAAACGATGACACTCAGGAGTTTGTCTTTGTGGCTGTTTTATACTTTGCTGGTTAGTATAACCAAGCTGGTTGATTCGTTGTTTCATTTGTTTTCTGGGATTCTGCAAGATAAAACCAAAGCTCAACAGCTTGTTAGCTAGAGTTCTAGAAGCTCTGGGGAACTGAACACAGAAGCTCTAGGGAAACCGACCCAAAGAACAAGCAGTGCAGAGGGAGTGACATGGAGTTTCTAGTATTAGCTTCCTGGGGCTGTTGAAACATATCACCACAAATGGTGTTGCTTAAAATACCAGGAATTTATCCTCCCAGTTTAAAAAAAAAATAATGTTTATTTATTTTTGAGAAAGAAAGACTGAGCACAAGCAGGGGAGAGCAGACAGAGAGAGAGAGAGAGAGCAAGACACAGAATCTGAAGCAGGCTCCAGGCTCTGAGCTATCAGCACAGACCCCGACGTGGGGCTCAAACTCATGAACCATGAGATCGTGACCTGAGCCAAAGTTGGACGCTTAACCGACTGAGTTACTCAGACTCCCGTATCCTCCCCATTTTGGAGTCTGAAATCTGAAAGTCTGAAATCAAGGTTTCGGGAAGATGTGATAAACTTGAAGACATAAAGAAGAATCCCTCCCTCCTTCCCTCTTCCAACTTTGGGTGCTCTGGGCAATCCTTGGCTTCTGAGACTCCTGGCCTGTCATTTTGATCTCTGCTCTCAAGTTCACGTCGTCTTCCCTGTCTTCTCTTCTGTGTGTCTCATGTCTCTCCTTCCCTTTCCCTTCTAAAGATACTTGTTATTGGATTCAGGGCCCACATGAGTAATCAAAGATAATCTCATCTTAAGATCCCTCGTGTCATTATACCCACAAAGGCTCTTTGTCCAAATACGTTCACATTCACAGGTGTCCGGGATCAAGGTGGACATATATGTTGGGAGCCTTCCATTCAGCCCATGGCAGAGGTCTTCTACCATAAAAAGAACTCCTCATATCGTTCTACTCCTCTACTTAAAACACTTCAAAGGCTTTAATCTCATTTACTCCAGCTGATATATATGCCACAATCTACCTTTCCTGACCTCTTCCCACACTCTCCATCACTGAACACACCAGCCATGTTGACCCTCTTCCTGCTCTTCACATATCATATCTGTTCCTGTCTCTGGGTAAGTTTCCACGGTTCTTCCTACTTGAAGTGTTCTGAAAATGTTCACAGAGCCCACTTCTCAGTATGCTGGGCTCAGCTGAGTATCACCCTTCACGGGGACTGTGATGGCTTTGTATCAGTCAGATACCAACAGAAAACAGATGGCACACTCAGAGCAGGGTAATTTGACAATTTATTGTCAAGGAGACTATTTATGACCATGTAGGTATAGGAGAACCACAAGGGAGAGATATATCAGGATCCCTTAGTAGTGGTGGTGACCAGAAGCCAGAATGAAGAAGAGGAGTATAGAGTCCTAGGAAAATTAACCTTCGTACAGAGTCAGCCCAAGGTGACCCTGCAGAGAGGGAGCAGAGGAGACAAATATTCTGATTTGACTTTCCTCCCTCCTCCAATCTCTACAGGAGGCCAAATGGTCAAGAAAGCCAGGGGCACCTATGATGTAACCTCCCGGAGTCAGCTTTCTTCCAAATAGAGGGTAGCATAGAGATAAGCAAATATGTAGGGACAAATAAAGGATGTTCTATTTTGGTATTTCATCCCTAGGCATTCGCTATCATCCCTCCCTGTTTCTCTTAATTTTCAGCACTTGGCTACTACATGAACCTACCCATTGTGTTATTTGCATCTATCCCACTCCAGTGTGTAAGTTCCATGAGGCCCATTTTATGTGTCATTCTATCTCTGTTGCCTGGATTTGTGCATGGTACACATTAAGTATTTGATACATATATCATCAGAGCTTAAATAAAGTCCTATAGGTATCACTCAGTGTTCTCCAGTGAAATAGAACCAGGAGGAGGTGTGTAGATGCATTAAGAGAGAGAGATGTTTTTAAGAAATGAGCTCACATAATTACAGAGGCTGGCAAATCCAAAACCTGTAGTTCAAATTCCCAGGCTGTCTGTGGGTAGAATTCCTTTTCCTTGGGGCAGGTGGGGCTTTTGTTCTATTCAAGACTTTACCTGATTAGATAAGGCCCACAGCCATTTTGGAGGGCAATCTGCTCTACTCAAAGGGCACTGATTAAAATGCCGATCTCATTCAAATACATCCGCACTAAAACGTTCAGAAGAAAGTTTCACCACGTGTCTGGGCAGTGTGGCCCCGCCAGGCTGACACATAAAATTAAGCATCCCAATACCATACTATATTAAGAAGTCACACCATTCCAGCTATAGGATCATTTTTGAGTATTTTCTGTGTGCTTGCTACATGTATTATCTCACGCATTGCTTCATCCATTCCAGAAGGTATGATAAGCATCTTCTCTTTCTAGCTATGGAAAATAAGACCTAGCATGATTAAATAACCCATGCAGGTAGAGCTGGTTATTGACATCTTCTGCCTGAAAATCTGTGTTCTTTCCACCGGTTATGGAACGAATTACCTATAGAAGTCGAGCTCCTAAAAATTAAAAAAACAAAAACAAAAACAAAAACGCATTGAAGCAATGATAGAAAAACGTTATGGAAAGTTACCCTTTCGTCTGTTACCGTCTCCTTAGTTGACCTGGAGACATGACCCGATGTTGTAAATTCTTGGCTTTCTCTATAAAAGGGATTACACTAGGAGATTCCTCATCGGTTATGTTTTTGAAGCCCATATAGAGGAATCCTACTCTTTTGCCTCCTGATTGTGTCACTGAGATGCAGATTTCGCGACTGTCGTTTGGGAAATACGGCACTGTCCCAGACCTCTGGGTATTAGTGCACGGTGACTTAGATTTAGAAGCCCAACAACACTAATGCTAAATGCTTTTTTTTTTTAATTAATTAATTTATTTTGAGAGAAAGAGGGAGCAAGCATGAGCAGGGGAGGGGCAGAGAGAGACAGAGAGAGAGAGAGATAGAAAGAATCTCAAGCAGGCTCCACGTGGCCAGTGCAGTGCCCAATTCAAGGGGCTTAATCTCATGAATAGTGAGATCATGACCTGAGTCGAAATCCAAAGTCAGACATTTAACTGACTGAGCCATCCAGCTGCCCCAGTGCTAACTGTTAAGTAGCCAGGTAGGTGTAGAAAGGTGTAGAAAGGCGCAACAAAGGAGAGAGTCAGAACCCAGCTGCCCACACAATTCAAATAAATTCTCATGAGAGCAGGTCTAAAGATACAGGTTTAATATTGCCAGAGGCAGGAAGCAAACTGAAGACAGAGAGGCAGCAATCAATGAATATTCTTCTCCTTTAACTAAAAATGCTAATATGTATATAAATTGCTGACTGCTGGTATTTAGCCCAGGAAAGCTTTATCACTATCTACTTATTTATAAATAACCTCATCATTTCCAAATGATTATTTGAGGCAAGTTATAGTCTAACGGTAGGTAGGAGAGATGATTTAAATCTCCAGAGCGAGGGGTAGAAGAGAGGAAGTGAAAAGAAATGGAGAAAAAAGCTTATTCACGCTCAGCACGGATTAAGAAATTTTACCGGAGAAACTTTAATTAAGAAATCTCTCCTGTTCATAGTTGTACTAGTCAGCTCAGGCAGCCACATCACAGCACCGCAGGGCAGCTAAGCAACAGAAATTTATTTCTCACGGTTCTGCAAGCTGGAAGTCCCAGATCAAGGTCTGGAGGGGTTGGTTTCTGGTGAGACTTCCCTTCCTGACTTGCAAACAGCCACTTGTCCTCACATGGCCTTTCCTCTGAGCAAGCAGAGAAAGAGAGAGAGAGAGAGAGTGCTCCTTTTCTTATAAGGCCACCAGTTCTAGAAGATTAAGGCCACACCTTTGTCACCTCATTTAACCTTAAATGACACCAAAAGGCCTTCATTCCAAATAGAATCGCCTTTGGTGATTAGTTAGGGCTTTGGCTTAGGAATTTGGGGAGGTGGGACACAATTCAATCTGTCGCAATACTTCTAACATTAAATTGTGAGCTATGTTGGGGCGCCTGGGTGGCGCAGTCGGTTAAGCGTCTGACTTCAGCCAGGTCACGATCTCGCGGTCCGTGAGTTTGAGCCCCGCATCAGGCTCTGGGCTGATGGCTCGGATCCTGCTTCCGATTCTGTGTCTCCCTCTCTCTCTGCCCCTCCCCCATTCATGCTCTGTCTCTCTCTGTCCCAAAAATAAATAAACGTTGAAAAAAAAAATTTAAAAAAAATTGTGAGCTATGTTATTATTCCTGAGTCCTGTGCTCCTTGGAAATTCAGGTCAGGCTGAGTCTTTTGAGGTCAGTTTTGCATCTTTACCTCTGACTTCCCAGGTCTGGTTTCTGGCCCCCCCCTTCCCACTGGGCATCCACGGATCTCTGGTTTACATCTCTCAGACACTTAGCTCATTGCCTCCTCTTCTAGTAACTCCGTCTGCAATGGATTAGGAGGTTCTGATAGCAAGGACTGTGACTTAAATGTCTTGCATGCATTCACTCAGTCAAATATGCATTGACTTCCATTTTGTGACAGGGACAATTCCTCAGATATATCCTCTGCCAAGTTTCTTATTCCCCCTGGCCCCATGGTGCTTACGTTTTAAGGAGAGGACGTGGTGCAAATGAATACCAGTCAGAAACAATTAAAGTGAGGCAGAAGAGAAATATCTGTGCGTGGTGAGTGTTTCCAAAGTGGTTAAACCAGTGACTGACATAGAGTAACAGGGAAGTATTTACTATTTACAGTAGAAATGGAAGACCTCTACTGCGTGAAATTACACCTTAGCTGAAATCTAAAGACGTGAAAACAACCATCCTGCAGACTACTGTTCATTTATGTTCCAAGAAGAGGCAACGGGGGCAACGATGTGGAGAGAGTGGCGAATACCTGGGCAGCTAATCAACTTACCAGGGGCCAAAATAGACTGCAGGTGGAGAAATCATCAAGGGCCAGGTCACAAAAAAACACGTGACATGGAGGCCGGTACAAAATAGGAGCTTCTAAATGTGGCTACATAAACAAAAAGTGTCTGAAGTGCGGGGCAGGGTGACCAAACAAGGGTGTGTCAGCCAAGGACAGAGGCACAGTGCTAAGCCCAGCACCATTTAGAGCCTACGCCATAGGAGGACACTGGGCAAATACCCTTTTTCTTCCTTTTCCCTTATCTCCAGCCTCATGGTTTCACTCCACCTTTCCCGCCTTTCAGAGTTGGATGGTTTATCTCTCTATAGGCATCTTTTTTGGTAGAGGACAAAAAGCAGTTGTCATTTGACTAAGAAAGCACACTATTCCTTTAAAAAAAGAGAGAGAGAGAGAAGAGGAAAGGAGAGTAAAGGAGAAGGGAGGAGAGGGTGTGGGAAGAGGAGAGGAGGGAAAAGAAAACAGAAAAGAAAACAAAAGAAAAGAAGAGAAAGAGAAAGAGAGAAAGAGAAAAGAGAAAAGAAGGAAAGAAGGAAAGAGAAAGAAGGAAGTAAAAGAAACTGTATAAAACTTGGGCCCTACCAGCCCTCCCGGTTAATTTAATTAAGCTAATAATCACTGGTCACCTATCATGAGCAAAAGATTTGACTGCTGCAGGAATTGCAAAGATGAACAAACCACAGTCTCTGTTTCAAGGAACTGACCACACAAAGCCTCCCCTGGCCAAAAATCTCTATTTCTGATAAATATACAAATTCACAGGGTCCAATAAAGGCTGTTCAATGGCAACGGAATGCAAGATGTATAGCGCCATTTGGAGATGTAATGAGACAACATGCCTCTACCAAATATCCCAGAGCGTGAGGCGCCTGGGTGGCTCAGTCCGTTAAGCGTCCAACTTCGGCTCAGGTCTCGATTTCATGGTTCGTGCGTTCGAGCCCTGCGTCAGACTCTGTTAGCTTGGAGCCTGGAGCCTGCTTTGGAGTCTATGTCTCCCTCGCTCATGTGCTCTCGCTCGCTCTCTCTCTCTCTTTCTCAAAAATAAAATAGAAAATGAAACAAAAATAAACTATCCCAGAGCAGATCACAATGTCCAATGTAAGGAAAGTTTCTAATAAATGTTACATGAATGCTTTTGGCACACAGGTTTCATAAGACCGTGTTAGCACCGCAGAAGTGTGCTGGGACCATCTGACCATTTAATTTTCAAATTACGTGTCTAGGTGCATTTTCTTTTTAAAAAATTGCATATAAAAAGAATTAGCTGGAATAATAGCTCTGATCATTGTACGATAGCTCTCGGAGGCTGATAGCAATTGATGTCATTTAATTATTCAAACGAGCGGTTAATCAAAACACACTGACCAGAAGTACAATGTATTTGATTTCTTCACTGAAACTCGATAATCATGGCTACATGTGACAAGTAATGGTATTACTAGACATTTTCTTTATATGTAAAGAAAATTGGGACTTTAAGAATTGCCCTCACAAGTTCTCTTTAAAAGACGATTTTGTTCACGCAGCTGTAATTCAGCCAACAATAGTTACAAGAGCATTTTTTTGAAGGTTAATTTTGGCACAGCTTGGTGTAGACTAAGTAAGGACTCTATGATGTTTATACACTATAAAACAGGCATGTTGCTCAGGGACATAAGCCTGGGCTGCAAGATGTCATTTTGTATTTGTTGATAGAGAAATCAACACTATAATTAATTAGATCTAGTGGTGCCATCAGCTGGCTCATTTGCCCCCGCAGAACTGGTTCCAAAAATCTCTCTCCTGGTCAAAGTCCTGTTCCTGTTCATTATTGCCTGTCAACTGAGCAGAGATAGAAGTCAGGAGTCATCGACTTTCAACCTGTATGCATGTCAATATGGCGGCCAGCCTTTTGGGGGTACTTTTCTACCTGTGTTTTGAAGTCCTTGGGAGATCACAGCTCTGTTTTAAATGCTTTATTTTCTTTGAGCCTTGCCATAGCCACATGGGGTAGACTAAATGCAAAATCATATGCTATTTTACAGTTGAGGATGAAGGTCTGAGTGGCCAGTAACTTGTAACTAGCAGATGGGTCCAGAGGGCTTACAGAATGGATTTTGAGAATCCTTATTTTCACCCACTTCCCTCCTGGCAACATCAATTCTTTATTCTCCCCAATTGCACAGCTTCATGCTGAGAGTTGCTTTCATTCCTTCTCAGGAGGGCCTCTCAGCCATCCCTTAATTACAAATCCTGCACGGGACCCATTTCCAAAGTCTGGCAAAGTGTGGTCATTTTTAAATCCAGTGGCAGACATTACCTTAGAAACCTTCGTGAATGGTGGGGAAAGAAACTATTAAAAGGAGAAAATAGAGAGAAAAATTAAAGTGGAAAAAAGCTCTTATATCAGCTTTTCCCAGAAACAATGCTTCAGCTATTACATAAAAGAAGAGGCCGTCTCTTGCTGGCACAGAAGAGAATGGGAGGGAGGCTAAGGAAATTGGTGAAAAGAAACACTAGAAGTTCCAGAACAGTTGGCTACACATACCATTAAATTATTAGGGCCGGGGAGGGCAGGTGGGATCATTCACTTTTACCAGAGGTAATGTTACTAACATGTCTTTATTAATATACATGTTTTGTTTATTTTTGTGTTTTTTTTCAATTTTAGAAACAACATCACAAATTGATGAAACTATTTGAAAAACAAGGAACAAAGGTAATTACATATATTCTCATCTCCCAAACGTAGATGCTGTCGTGTCTATGTTCCTTTCTTATCTTTGTATGCAAATACACATTGTTTGATAGAACATTCTTCCAAATTGTCATAAAACATTTGTAACTTGCTGCAGTTTGACCTGGGGAAGCATGGGGCTCTGTTTCAGGAGGGTACACTCTTCTAAAACAAACTCGATAAAAGCATACCGGTAACAACCTCTTCACCGATGCTCTGTCTTGCACATGATCCCCAACCTCTACAGTTCTACTGTGAAATGGAACCACCTTAGGGCATTGACCATTTCTCCCTGCCCCAATCTAAAGGGTCTTCTTTCTTGAAATTTACTCAGTGCCCTGTGACCTTCTAAAGATGGCTGCCCTGAGCTTGGACCAGACCCATCTGAGGTCTCTCCTCCTTGGGTGCCCAGTGACCCTCTAAGTTACCCATGTGTATGCCCGGTGCACCCGAACACTCGAGCAATTTTGCCTTTGGGTTTGCCTGAGGCTAGGGCACTGGTTCCGGGAGGTAGGTCTGGCCGGGGTACTTGACAGATGCTATCTTCCCCCTTCACAGGGCCACACCATAAGAGTACCAACCCGCTGATAACCTCCCTCCAATGTAACTGAAAATAAGTCCCAAAGAATTCTACAAAAGAGAAGAAAAAATCACACACAAAGTACCCGGGAGATTAGATAACGTAACATCTAGCAAATATTTGGATCTGAATATAAGTGAAATGTAATGAAATAAACAGAGAAGTATTCTGAAAAGCTAAGTCCAAAAAAATTAAAGAAAATATGCTTTTCAAAAGCTGTAATGAATGAAATTCAAAGAGAGAAAGTAGGAAATAAGTGTGCATCACTTATTTTAAATACTTATATTAAAGATTTATTATTCTTATAAATAAATAGCTCTTTAGATCAAATATTAAGTAAAAAACAGTGACTGTTGTTTGGTATTTGGTATGGCTCATACGCACTTCATAAAATAAGAAATATCAATGTTGATAGTATTGAGCATTACATATTCATTTACAGATGACAGGTTAGGGGCGCCCGGGTGGCTCAGTCGGTTAAGCGTCTGACTTCGCTCAGGTCACGATATCACGGTCGGTGGGTTCGAGCCCCACGTCGGGCTTTGTGCTGACAGCTCGGAGCCTGGAGCCTGCTTCGGATTCTGTGTCTCCCTCTCTCTGCCCCTCCCCCACTCATGCTCTGTTTCTCTCTGTCTGAAAAATAAAATAAACATAAAAAATTTAAAAAAAAAAGATGACAGATTAAAATAATACGTTTGTCTCCGGCCAGTATGGAGCAATAAGAGAGTTTTAACACACAGTAGGTAGACTAAGAATCACCAGAGTTGATAGATAGAGTTTGATGTGGGGGGAAAAAATTATATGCTCAGAGAGATTCATACCAGTGTTATTTATAGAGCAAAAACCTGGAAATATCTAGCTGTTGAATAAATATTCAAAATGATTAAATTAGAGTATCTCCACATCTTATATTATGCAGCCTTAAAACGGTGTTTATAGTGACTTGTCAGTCATGTGACAACTTTTCCTGCCATGTTAGGTGACAGACACAGGATATAGTTGTGAGAAACACGCATGGAAGCACTTAGATGGAAATCCTCCAAAATACATTTTTATAAATGGATATTTTTACATCATGTGTTCTTAAACTTGAGTGCAGTGAGGAATTTGTCCAAAGTGCAGATTCCTGGTCTACAGTCCTAAAATTTCTGATTCACTGGATTTGAAAAGGAATCTGCATTTTTAAACAGGCTTCCCGGGTGCCTTTGATACAGGTGAGTGCCGACTCCACCTGAGAAACGTGGTTATAATTTGTAAAATGATGGATGCAAGCAGGTACAAATGCATGCAAAACCATACATGACATAGGACTATATAATATGTACTCTGCGATATAAATATATAAAATGTATAAAAATGTAGTCCTGATTACACCTGTTTCTTTTTAATTTTAACAATAATTTTCCAATATGTATGAGTAGTTTTTTTTTTTAATCTGCTTTTTTTTTTTTTTTTTTTTTTAATTTGAAAGGATTTGTAAGGACACCACATTCACCGGAGATAATTCTTGCTGTCTTCAATATGCTTCTTCTGGACATCTCTGCTTTAACTGGGAAATCATATTTCTCCTTTGCTCATTTTAAATCTCTACCCTCTTGGGGCGTCTGGGTGGCTCAGTCGGTTAAGCATCCGACTTCAGCTCAGGTCATGATCTCTCAGTTTGTGAGTTCGAGCCCCATGTCAGGCTCTGTGCTGACAGCTTGGAGCCTGGAGCCTGCTTTGGATTCTGTGTCTCCCTCTCTCTGTGCCCCTCCCCAGCTTACTCTCTCTCTTTCTCAAAAAAAAAAAAAATATATATATATATATTAAAAATTAAAAAAAATAAATAAATCTCTGCCCTTGGTGGAAACCAAATGCAGTCTGAATGGCAGATTCTGGTTCTAGGGACTCCTGTGAAACTGATAAGAGAGCAGAATGGAGCTGACATAGGCAAAGTGGCCTAAAAGTCCATTCTGCGGAAACTGAGGCTCTCTCTGGGGAGAGCATGCATGAAGAGTGTAGGGTTGGGAGCCTATGAAAACGAGGATGGTTGATTTCAGCTCTACGGACTACCAGAGACACTTGGAAGAGGGTGTCTGCACCCCAGGGAAGCAATGGGAAGCTCTGTATAGCCGCCTTCCTTGCATGCGAACAAAAAACGCCCGCTGACTCTGATTGAGTTGACAATGAAGGATCCATGTGATGTCAGAGAGAAGCTCAGCTTCAGGATGGGCTCAAATATTGCCTCTAAACTACTTGCTTCTGCTCCGCAGACCTGCCAGGTAGACACCGGGCCCAAGGGTGATTCAAAGGAAAGAACACAGGCTTCAACACAAAATCGAAATGGACTTCTTTGTCCTACTACACCAGCTGTTTGCACTTGGTAGTGAATTGACAAGTCTTGCTTTACTCGTCAGGATAATGGTTGACTGGAATAGTTGTTTATCCAAAGGACGTAAAAATCCTGACTTGAAGGGGCACGTGTACCCCAATGTTTATAGCAGTGGTATCGACAATAGCAAAATTATGGAAAGAGCCCAAATGTCCATTGACTGATGAATGGACAAAGAAGATGTGCTATATATATACAATGGAACACAACTTGGCAATGAAAACGAATGAAATCTTGCCATTTGCAACAACGTGGTTGGAACTAGAGTGTATTATGCTAAGTGAAATAAGTCAGTCAAAGAAAGAAAAATATCATATTTCATTCATCTGTGGAATTTGAGATGCACAACAGATGAACATGGGGAAGAGAAGGAAAAATAAAATAAAAACAGCGAGGGAAGCAAACCCTAAGAGACTCTTAAATCAGAACACACTGAGAGTTGCTGGAGGGGAGGTGGGCGGGGGGAGGGGCTAAATGGTTAATGGGCATTAAGGAGGGCACTTGTTGGGATGAACACTGGGTGTTATATGGAAGTGATGAATTACTGGGTTCTACTCCTGAAGCCAAGACCACATTGTATGTTAACTAACTTGAATTTAAGTTAAAAAAAAAATGGTTGATTAGAGAGAGAAACTTCTCAGGTATGGAATTTTCTCACCTGATTTTTGGCACAGGAGTATGTGACTAGTCCTAACGTGAACAATGACATTTCTGGTATTAATGGAGGCTGAGGAAGACTGGCCAGGATGAGTGGGGGAAGTGTATGGTGGGCAGAGCAGCAAGCAGCTGAAACAAACACCAGTAGGAGAGAAGGTGTAGACGCTGGGGAGGAATCAGGGATATCACACCGTCTGGCAAAGGGAGAGAATCCAGGAGGCTGAAGTGGGTCTGGGGTTAAGCCCGGATGGGAAGTGGGGTTGGTGTAGAACTGAAAACTCCATACCAAAGCTGCTCATGAGAAAATGGGGTATGTTTTCCCTGGAGAAAGACAAAGGGGGAATGACCTAATGACATGGTTTTCACATTGAATTTGAAAGTCAGACTTGCGGAAGGACGTCTCCTTAAACTGTATATCTCAGGGGCTCTGAATGTTACAACCTGTGAATCATTGGCGTGAGGCAAAATGATTGACTTGGAAAAGTGCTACAAGTTTCAATTTTTGCCTTGATTTCATATATATATATATATATATGTATGTATACACATGCATACATATATACAACCATTGTATTATAAATTAAAAGCTAGAGACTAACAGCTATTTTCATTTTGGCATTGTGTTACTAATTAAGAGTTATTTGAATGTGAGAATGATAGGAATTACATACCCTTGGAATAAAAGATAGTCCTTGTGAACACATTTTGAGCCCATTTTGCTTTATACAATATACCTAAACTTCTTCTCTTAATGATCAGTGACAACTTTATCATAGACCTGGGCCAGAACTTTAATGACAGTTGGGGACACTTTGATAAGTGCAGAGGACAGTCACAGAAACAGGTGAAAGAAAGGTAAATTAAGGCTAAATTTGACTAAAGAAGAAAAATATAATTAGAAAAATAATTTGTGCTTTTTTTTTTTTTTGAAAAGAGAGCTGATTTTTAAAAAGTGTTGCCTTGGGACACCTGCGTGCTTCAGTCAGTTAAGTACCCGACGCTTAGTTTCAGCTCAGGTCATGATCTCATGGTTTGTGAGTTTCAGCCCCACGTCTGGCTCCTTGTTGAATGTGTGCAGTCGGCTCCAGATTCTCTCTCTCTCTCTCTCTCTGCCCTTTCCCACTCGTGCTCCCATACTCTCTCTCTCTCTCTCTGAAAATAAATAAATAAACTTAGAAAAACAAATGTTGTCTTGCTGAAAAGTAGTCTCCATATCCCTGGAAGCTTCCACCGAAGGCTGTATAATGGATTCTGAAATACCCAGAGGCATATGACAGAGAAGCAACACTCATTAAATGGCCACCAGGTCAGACACAGTACTCAGCCCTGCATATTTATTATATCCATTAATGCTAAGAGAGGCTGATGAACTTGCCCAAGGCCACAAATGGGAGACATGGAATTAAAACCCGGGCCTTCCTGCCTTTGCTATTAATAGCTTTATTTAGCTCCGTGTGCGGTACTAGAAATATGGCTGCGAGGCTTGACCGGATCGTCACAAAGGTACTAAATAATAGTGACCAAAAATAATTTTTCTGCTTTCTTTTTTTTTCCCTTTGCTTTGTGACATTACTCATTGTTTAACTTAAATTTTTCATCCTTAAACATCCTTGTGGCTGGACAATTGCTAAAGCAGGTGTCACAAGACTTCTCCTATAAAAGACCAAAGATTCAATATTTTTAGTCTTGTGGGCCATTGTTTCTCTGCCTCAACCACTCACTCAACTCTACCATCATCACATGAAAGCAATGATAACCAATATGTAAATCAATGAGGTTGACTGTGCTTGAGTAAAGCTTTATTCACAAAAGCAGGGGGCAGGCTCCTGTGGCCTCAGGGCTGTGATTTCCTGACACCTGTGTTGGTGATCCTGGAAGTCTCTTTCCAGCCAGTTTTATGCCCCTTTTGGGAGGAGCAGGAGTCTTATCTGATTGATCAGTTTAGAAGAGGGAAGTCTCTTTTCCCAGACTCACCCCTGCCCTCCCTCCCCAATCTGGCTCCTTTTTCATTATTTTGGTCTGTTCTCTGCTCTTAGGTGACGATCCTTCCATGACAGAGGTCTGTGGTTATTCAAGTCTACCTGTAACTAGACGGGAGTGTTTAATTGCCAGGCATGGGTTTTAGGACTGTTTGTTACCCAGTGTGACCGCCAGCCTATCCTGACTGATGCATGGGGTAGAGCACAAGGAACTCCTTCCTCTGCCCATATTTAAGCACATCTTCCATTCAGCATTTTAGCAGGTCGAAGGCTGATATTTGAGTTTCCATACATCTGAGTCCTGTGGCTAAATCTCACTTGGTTCCAACATAGGGGGATCTTGTCTCCACCCCTGCAAAGCTACAGTTGGTCCCCACCCAAAGTTCAGTTCGGAGATTGAGAATGGTGATGTGACACACGCATGAAGAGGTCTGAGGAGGTTTGTAACATCCACAGCTGAGGTCTCTGGGAAAGGCAGGGCAGTCCTCTTAAGCAGGTTCATTTTCAGGAGATAATCAGGAAAAGAAACGAGGGTGTGCCTCATTGCATGTAGGGGGCACAGGCAGGGGGGAGGGTCCTCATGTGTGGGCAGGGGCTTGTGTACTTTGAATCTCCCTTGGGCACCAAAGGAGGGACCACCTGGGTTTTCATATCAGCTTTCTCAGGTATGGGACAAAGCAAACGAGGGAGGTGTAAAATATAACATCAAAAATGCATTCTAGCTTGAAGGAGGTGCACACTGTTTGGGGTGCCCGGGTGCATCAGTCTGTTAAGTGACCAACTCTTGATTTCGGCTCAGGTTACAATCTCATGGTTCATGAGTTCAAGCCCTGCATGGGGCTCTGCACTGACGGGGAAGAGACTGCTTGGGATTCTCTCTCTCCTTCTCTCTTTACCCCTTGGGCACACATTCTCTCTCAAGATAAATAAGCATAAAGAAACATTTTTTAAAAATGCAGGCAGCTTCTCTGATATAGTAAAGAAGAGTTTTATTTAACTAGGTACCCTATCCCTGGCCACCTGGAATTAAAGATGCGTATGTAAGTATTTCCTCTTGATTCATCTGTGTACTCCTCAATAGAATATTTCTTGTCTTATTAATTTATCTATACTCATATTTCAACACATCTTGAACAGAGTAAATATCCTTATGTGCAATTGTAATTAATTGTTCCCTTATCTAAATAATGCAACCTAATTAGCTAATACATTTAGATAAACATACCTATGCAGACTCAAAAGGGGTTTGTTGTCGGATTAATACGATGCTGAGAATTTTGTGGACCTCTCTAGTGCTACTAATCATAACTGTATCTAAGTTTACTTGCATTTCTCCAAGATGAAGTCAAGTCTTCCAAAATTGGAATTAGGGAGGCTACCAAAAGGAGGCACAACCACATTTCCTGAGTTATCACATTCCCCAAGGCAACCACAGGTTAAGAGACACACGATTTTACACAAGTGAGAAGTAATGCTTTGTGTAGAAAGAAAGTCTACCTCGATATTATATTATGAAGTAATCTGGGAAAGAATCCAAATGGAGCCTCACACCTCTGACTGTATAATGATTGTGTTTTTTCACAAGGTCGAATAAGACATATGGAATATAAACTTTGGTCTTTAGGAATGAATGCCAGAGTTTCTGAAATCTTTCCAAATGTAGAATGGAGTAGAACACTTCTGATTAGAAAACCTCTTGTTTAAAATATATTTGTTGTGCAATCTTGTTTATTTTTACAGACGTGAATTATGGAATCATGCGTTCTTTGATATCCTAAGTAAGGCAAAATGAATTTATGCACTCACCAAAGACCCAAAGTTTCCATCCTAGTAAAAATGTTTACATGGTTGGAACACCCCCTTCCCTGGCTGAATCATGCCAAGATTCTCTCCATGGATTTGATATGGAAAGACCTTTGTGTGTTCTGTCTCCCAGTTACTGCTGATCAATGGCATTTCTGTGTTCCAAGAACTATTAAGGATTTCTATGTTCAGGTATCTGTCACCTGGATCAAAATAGAGAAGAATATGGAAGCATTATTTCTTGACAGCTGCCTAGATCCCAGCAGTATCATGCAACAGATGATACTAAGATTTTTCAGTACATTTGAGGATCCAAGTAATACTTATAGATGAAGACAATGGTCAAGTTTCAGTGGTCAGACACTGTTTGCGGTTTTGGTCAGTTTTTTAAAGTCAAAACAGTAAATAATCCATAATGCTAACTGTTTTAAACAAGAGGCACCTGGGGCGCCTGGGTGGCGCAGTCGGCTAAGCGTCTGACTTCAGCCAGGTCATGATCTCGCGGTCCGTGAGTTCGAGCCCCGCGTCGGGCTCTGGGCTGATGGCTCAGAGCCTGGAGCCTGCTTCCGATTCTGTGTCTCCCTCTCTCTCTGCCCCTCCCCCGTTCATGCTCTGTCTCTCTCTGTCCCCCAAAAAATAAATAAACGTTGAAAAAAAATTTTTTAAATTTGAGATTTTGTAGGCAGTGCAGGTTTTAGTTGAGGACAATGTGACTATGACACATGGGAGTGAGAAAGTAAAGTCAAGTTGAAAGAAAAGTCTTAGGAGGTAAGGAAAGGGAGGAATAAAGAGACTAACAGGGCTGCTCTCTTGCGCAATACCTGGGGCCTTATCGAGTAGTCATCCGTGACACTGGTTAAGCTGAGGTTTAAATGATTAATCCACGCCGAATTTCATCCCTTGCCCCCACACACTAGTGTGTGAGTAGGAGCTTCTTTCTGTCTTGCTCAACACTGTATCTCCAGTAACTACAACATGGTCTATCAATAGGCACTCAATAAATATTTGTTGGATGAACGAATAAATGTTGATGTCACTAAAAGACAAGAGTAATGCTGTGAAAGGTGAATTAACACCTAAAGACTGGGTGGCGCAGTTGGTTGAGCGTCCGACTTCAGCCAGGTCACGATCTCGCGGTCTGTGAGTTCGAGCCCCGCGTCGGGCTCTGGGCTGATGGCTCAGAGCCTGGAGCCTGTTTCCGATTCTGTGTCTCCCTCTCTCTCTGCCCCTCCCCCGTTCATGCTCTGTCTCTCTCTGTCCCAAAAATAAATAAACGCTGAAAAAAAAAATTAAACAAGAGGCACCTAAACAAGTCAATAACATGGAAATGAGCTTTAAAACCATAGTTGGAACTGTCTGATCTGTTCTATTTACTATCTCCTAAATGGATGTTTTTCAATGGCTTAATTCTTCTAAGTGTATGTGCATGGGACTGTGGAGATGGAAGGACAGGTGTACAAGTTAGTTTATAAGCGATTTAGTAGAAACCATTGTATGAGGAATAAAAATAGGCTCTTTTGGTTTAGATTTTGACAAGCCGCTTTTGACAATTTTTAATTAGGTCTTCTCAAGAAGAAATAATTTGCAGAAATATGGGTTGGTTGCCTATTCAGAAATTGCCATCTATTTAACTATACCACTGTAAAGGAGATATAATGATATATGATATATAGAGAGATATAGACATAGATATATGATATATAGAGAGATATATATGATGTATAGATATATGATATATGCTATTATTAAAGATAGGTTAAAAATAATATCTGGGATTATAGGGTAGGATAAAGTCCTTAGAGATCATTTAGGCTAACTCCCTAATTAAAAAAAAAAGAGCAAATTTTGGGATATAATGGTTAAAGCTATTGCCCAAGACCACACACACACACCATTTGGTAGATAAACTAAATTTTAAACACAAGGCTCCTGGTTTTAAGGGAGTGCTCTTTCCACAAACCTAACATGGTAGCACCCCGAAGTTTCATTCATATTTCAAATTTGTTGTTTTTCTACATGTGACCTGTTTATTTATTCTCTCTCCACTCTAAGCCACTCATCCACATGTTGAAAGGCTATAAAACAAATCATTATCTAATGTAGTATGAAACACAGGGCAATTTGATCATGTCAGTGTGTCCCATATATTTCACGTTCGAACCACTGAATAACAATTTTTAGCCTCTCAGAGAGTTTCTCTGTCCCCTGCCTCTGCCTTCAGCTACTTATTCCTGCTGGCTTTGCTGGCATTCACACTAGATTCAGTTTCGCAAGGTATAGACATTATTGTCTAGCATTTCCTCCATGCGGCTCTTCTGTTTCCCAGCTGCTGTAGGACCATCTCACCCACGCAGAGATTACTGCAAGGCAGGTCTGCTAGAGTCAGCTCAGTGTGCGTGTCCCACACTCTTTGACCATACACCGAACTTGAGTTAGCTTCGATAGGATAGTGCCCTAGGTTTCTATAAATTCTTGCCCTCACCTCCCATCTTACAGGGAATGGCTTTTTGCCTGTGACTGGCTTGATAAGGCTCTATAACTCTGGACTTCAATATCATCAAGCATTAAGAAGACTATTTGCCTAGACATATAAACTATGTCTTCAACCTAGCCTCTGAGAGCAGTATAAGAAATATATTGGCCCTTATCTGTTGAATCCATTGTCTTACTTCTAAGTTGGTTCAGAATCCTGGTAGAGAAGATGGGTGCCTTTATTTGTGATTCCCTCAACAAAAACAAAATATCAACAGTGTTCTTAGGGTTTTACCTATATTTCCAGAGGATAATAATCTATTTTTCCATCTTTCAAAGTGATAATATAACGCATCTCTCGTCCATAGCCTCACATTTTAAAAAACGCTTGACTAATTTGATAGGAAAAGTAATATGCAGTGTGCTTGCTAATCTTACGTTACTTGTCAATATTCTACCATGATTTGAATTCTAAGGACTTTTTCATAATACCGAGAATGTGCCAGCTATCTCTATCTAGTAAAAGGTCAAGCTACCCATTGTATACTTCAGATGTTCCCCAAATGGTAACCTGTACAAACTGGAACTCATACACACTTTTGC
This sequence comes from Lynx rufus, assembly GCF_022079265.1. NCBI lineage: Eukaryota > Metazoa > Chordata > Mammalia > Carnivora > Felidae > Lynx > Lynx rufus. The sequence continues at coordinate 5,797,218 of NW_025814845.1, forward strand.
ATTACCTGCATTCAGATTTCTTCCTTCCCAGTAGATACTTTTTAAATAATTCATAAATCATGTTTATAATCTTTTATCAATTAATAATGCAATAACTACAGCACAGAAATATTGCCAGTAAGTGGTTTCTTGGTGATGGATTATTGTAGGACAATTTGTACATGTAAAATGCATAAACAAATCTTCTCAGGGCACCTGGGTGGCTCAGTCAATTAAGGATCGGACCCTTGATTTTGGCTCAGGTCATGATCTCACGGTTTGTGGTTCCAGCCCCACATCAGGCTTTATGCTGACATCACGGAGCCTGGTTGGGATTCTCCTTCTCCCCACGCCCACTCTGCCCCTCCCTTACACACATACTCTCTTTAGTTCAAAAATAAATAAACCAAAAAATAAAAATAAAAACGAGAAATCTCAAACAAAAGAACAGTCAGAGGAATGTGGATGTAAAATCACATCTTTGGGGATTTTTAAAATCTAAGCTATAAAGAGCAGCAAAAAAGATAACTTACAGCCATATTTCGATTGCTAAACCCCATAGATATGTTGATATCTTATATTTGATAGTTACAATACATTGAACATTTTCTCAGGACGAGTAAAACCAATTCCCATAATCTGAGAATTGTAAGAAAATTGCTCCATTTTAGAGGGAGAGATATGGAAATAACCACATAATAACCATAAAGCAATATTCAAGATCCAACGTTTCAAAGCTGGACTCACGGAAAGCATTACAACGGAACGTTTAGAGATTGTCAGATCTTACCCCCCATTTGAGCTTTTATCTCCCTATTTTGTCAAATGAGCCCTCAGCTAATCTGAGTTTTACATCTCCTATATAAAAACATGACTTACCCATTCATAATTCTGGCCAGTCGATTTCATATCTGATACGAAAGGAGTATATGGATATCAAGACAGGCTAGAGAGAGATATCATAGACAATCCGTGACAATCTGTAACAGACAGCTTACAAATGAGCTGCGGTTATTCCCCTTCCTGTATCCACACTCTATCACCAAGGGGCATCTGTTTCTTCCCCCTAAAACCCAGGTCACCTTTGTGACTCGCTTTGGCAAAAGAATGCAATGGAAGAGACAACGTGTCAGTTTTGAACAGTGGCTCTCAGGGAGTGGCATGCATCCGCTCTCTTTCTGCTCATTCTCTTGGACTCTTGTCCCCACCGCGTGAAGTCCAGTCGAAAGTGCCAGAGGATGCAGTGTCACATGGAGCAGGAATGAGCCATTCCCACTGAGATGCCACAACAAAACTGGTAGCTGGTCACAGCTGCATGAGCGAGCCTGATAGACTAGAAACACTGCCCAGCGAAGCCCAGTGCAAATTGCCAATCTGCAATTGCGAGCCAAATAAATAGTTGTTTGGTTAAACCATGACTTTTAGGGGAGTGTGTGATGTGGCAGCAGTTAGCAGATACCCAGTCTTCTTCAGCACCAATAAAAAAATCTTCCTGTTTGTGACATTAGTGACCAGTACTAGCATGGAAGGCTCTGTGCAACCGAACAATGCCCTTCAAAGATGTCAGCTCCCGCTCACGTTGAAATCTTACGCTAGCGCCACTCAGAACACAAACTATGTCACTCGCTGGTCACCAGCAAAGGTTGATCTGTTACAGTCAGATCATCTCAGTGGTAGAATTATAAAGGGTAGAGCCGAGAATAAGGAAACATCTTTTTGCACCCAAGGGTGAACATCAGTGACTTAAGACAACAGGATTTCTTTGAAATTAATCACCAGAACGCCATTGCCTGTTGGCCAATACCAACACAGAATACGAGATAAGGAGTATTCCTGTTACTCAAGCCAAGTGACCACTTAGAAAGTTTAATGTGTATTGCCAGGAAGATGAGAGACACAGCAAATGCCATTTGGCCCTTGCTTTGAGAAGTCCCTTCTGCCAGCAGCATAGAGAAGGCACGGGTTACATGGAGGAAAAACAGCCTGTATGAGATAAGACAGCAAAAACATTTGCAGTTGGGCCAGGTGTATATCCTGTGGAAGGGGGGTATACAGAGTGGTCCTGAGGAGTCCACCCAAGAGGGCAGCCTCGAGGAGCAAGGTGTCCCCAACTATGATGGGAAGGGTAATAGAAGGTGAAGGATTGAGTTGTTAGTGTCTGAAAGCTGAGTTATGGACTCGATTAAAAAAAAAAAAAAAAGAAAGAAAAGAAAAAAGTAGGACTGAGGATATTGGATAGGCACTTCAAATAGCCCCCAATAAAATACAGCATAAAGGAAGGAATTAGCCATGTATTTTAAATGTTTGGGCCAAATTAAAACTTTAAATGGTATAAGAGATTTTTCTCTTCCTAATTCTTCCCCTTCATTTCTTCCTGCTGAGAGGGAACCGCAAACAGCAATTAGGGATTGGAGAGGAAAAGAAGTGGAAAAGAGGGAAGCAGACCACAGTTCCTTCCCATTCCATGCTTTCTGGTGTAAGTCAAGCCTAAGCTTTAAAGAGTAAGAAACCTTTGAAATGGGGTGAGTAATGTAAGACTTGATACTATGTAGAGAAGCACTGCCTTTAAATATATTGGAAAAAAATATACTATTTTTTATTACTTGAAATTAACCAGAAAACTTATTTTTTCCTCTAATTTCATCCAAGGTTAGAGAAAAGCAACTCTAGTAAATTGCTTTGGAAAGACATTGGCGGGAAAGCATAAAGTGATAGAGGACCGAGTCCAGCTCAAACAATAAATTTGACTTGTACATAAGTAGAGTTTAAGTTCTAATTCCTTTTAGAAGACCCATGTTTAGTAATGATAATGAAATTATCTTAAAGGAAGCAATGATGTTACTCAACAACAACAACAACAACAAAAAAAACAATGAGCTATTAAATGTCTGAGAGTTGGCAATTAAAAAAATAAAATGATAGAAGTTTATTTCCATAATTCCTAGCTAGTTAGTGTATCGTTTTTTCCCATGCAAATGAAGATATCTTGTAGGAAATCAATATTGTTATTTTTCCTTGACTGCAATATTTGTACACCAAGAGTGCATCTCGTTGGGGCCTCTTTCTTCTTGACATTATTTTACCCATTTTATTGTCATCCACTTATTCAATAAGCAGGTATCCATTGTCCATCTAGTGTGCAAAACCATGGGACTAGTGCAGGAGATAAAAGGAGAAATCCACAGTCCCATTTCTCACTAAAAATTCACTAAGTGGTAAGGAAGATAAAACAGACAAATGCATCCATATAATTAATTGAAATAAGTAGCTGGCACTTGGAAACGCAGTGGAGGCTGCCTGCCTAAGCCAAGATGGATTGGGAGAAGACCTTTCTGAGCTAAATTGTTAGGAATGAACAGAAAGGTTCTAGGCAGAGAACCAGGAGAAGGGGGTCCTAAGAGAGAAGAACACTGGGAGTAAAGACAGAGAGACAGAGAACCATCATGGTGCATTCAAGGATGTCACATGTCTCCTCTGGCTTGTAAGAAGAGCGTTTGGGTCCAAGATAGAAGGGATCAGAATAAAGAGTAAGAACCAAATCTTGAATAGCCTTATTCCAAAGGCAGTGAGGAGCCCAGCAGTGGCAAGACTAACTTTCATGTTTACATCCTCCTAAGTAAATGTTCTATTGAATCTCAAAGGCATCCCTTACCCAGCAGCCTCATGGCCTTATGCTGTGTGGCCTGAGGGGCACGTCGTTTCTGTAAGTCGCCCCTCTTCCTGAAGGTGTGGGCTGCCACGTTGTCCTTATTGTCTAGTTCTTGCAAACAAGGTCAATAATTTTGCGGAAGAGAGCTAAAGGAAGTAGCTCTCTAAGATCGACAATCATCTTCTTTTTCCCAGTTCCCTTTGCTCTTTTATAACTGCTCTGGGGACATGCTTTTAAGAGAGGAAAAGAGTCAAAGCAAGAAAGGAGAGAGAGGAGATTGCAGTAGGTCCCATCCCTTCACCACAGTTGTGTTCTCCATGGTTTCATTTACTCACGGTCAACCACAGTCCCGAAGCAGATGCTCTACCTTCTGAAGGTCAGTAGTAGCCCAACACGACATTACAATGCCTGCCTCATTTGCCTCGCTGTATCTCATCACACAGGCATTTCGTGAGCTCACATCAGCACAAGAAGCAGGGTGAATGCAGGGCAATCAGATATTCTGAGAGGGAGAAAGAGGCCACAGGCACGTACCTTTTATTACATCGTGTTGTCATAATTTTGTTCTATTTTATTATCAGCTACGGTTAATCTCCTAGTACTTAATTTATAAATTAAACTTAATCACACGTATGCCTAGGCGGGAGAAATAACAGTACACAGAGGGTTTGGTATTGTCTACAGCAGCAGCCATCACTGGGGGTCCTGGCATGTATCCACCACAGGTAAGGGGAACTGCTGTAATTGCAGAGATGATAAAAGAGACACCAAACAAAGGCAACCTAAGATTAACAGAAAAGGGAACCACAGGTCATGATCTCATGGTTCATGAGATCGAGCCCTGTGTCTGGCTCTGTGTTGACAACGTGGAGTCTGCTGAGGGTTCTCTCTCTCCCTCTCTCTGTCCTGTGCCCACTCGTGATCTCACGCACTTTCTCTCTCTCTCAAAACAAATAAACATTAAATATATATATATATATATATATATATATATGAGCTAGAACTGAGAAAAGAAAAGAAAAAGAAAGTGAGAAAAGCAAGAAGTGAAGGAGAGTAATTGAGATTTGGCAGGGAATCAGTATAATATTTGTGACCAGGTGGCTGGCAGAAAGAAAAGAATAAAGAAAGCCAGCAAAAGAAAGATTCATAAAGGAATATAAATATAGTGGTAGTAAAGAACATTTTATTAGAATACATTATTAATTTACACTGCATTATTTAATACTTGGCCAATAGCACATATAGCACTTAGGTCATGTTTCTGTGGATGTTATAGCTACAACCTAACAGGGAAATTGGAGAATTTATACTTTTCCTTGTATCTACAAAGGTCAAATGAACACTGGAGTGAATAAATAGCGTTTGCCAGTGCACAAGTGGTCAGTGCTGATATGGAAAACTCCTGTTTCCTGACACCTTCTTTATAGTTACACACATGAGCGTCTCAGCAAATGTTTGTGGCTGGGAGTGAAGGGAAGGATGGGAAGCCACAAAGTAAATCAACGGTAAATATGTAAATAGAACTCTAGACTCATGACTTCCATTTTTAATCATGGCTACACAAAGTTGTTCTCACATGGAAAAAAAAAGCAGGAAATCACTTGAGGGAGACTGAATCCTGCTTCCTCAGGATTCACAACTTTAATCCACAGTTTCTCAACGGTGGCACTGTAGAACTCGGGGCCAGATAATTCTTTGTTTGCAGAGGGGTTCTGTGCCTTGTCGGATATTAACTGCATCTCTGAGCTCTACCTACTAGATACCAACAGCCTTACAACCAAAAATGTCTCCACCTATTGCCAAATGTCTGGGGTTAAAATCACCCCTTACTAAAAACCGTTGGTCTAAAGGGAACGGCAGTAGATCAGGCCCCAGGAGACAACAGATCTAGTCCCATAACTCAGGGTGTGACTTGAAAGCCATTTTTCGTTCATGCCCCTTCCTCATCTGTCTAGTGACAAACATTCTCTCACTGGCCAAGGTCTACTCAGGCTCCCTGAATTCTTTTGCAACTAGTTCCGACGTTTGGACTCTGCATAGCCCAATTTCAGCAAGAATCCTGATGAGTCAGTTAAGCCAGAACTCACACCCTTGACATCTGATCACCCTCGATATCTAATAGGGTTCCTCACCATCACCATCCTCTAGGTGATGCCTGATGACCCAGGCCTATCTTCAGCAAGAATCCTGTTAGATGGCTCGCACCAGAATCCTGCCCTACCCCTGAAGTTTCCTCTTATTAATTTTCTATTCACTGACCCTCACCTCGCCCCTTGACTATGAACTCCATCTTGCACATGCTGCAAACTCACTGCAAAATTCCATCACAGCTCTCCTTATACCTACCATGATGGTCCCCTACCTTGAACAGTCTTCTAAACGGTGCTTTAACGGGTGCCGTTGAATAATTTTTCTTTGACACTCGTTCCTTTTTGTAAGTTTATTTATTTACTTTTGAGAAAGAGAGAGAGAGAGCACAAGCAAGAGAGGGGCAGAGAGAGAGAGAGAGAGAGAGAATCCCAAGCAGGCTCCACCCAGTCAGTGCAGAGCATGACATGGGGCTTGATTCCATGAGCCATGAGAATGAACCTGAGCTGAAAACAAGCATCTGATGCTTAAACATGAGCCACCCAAGCCTCCCCGACACCAGTTCCTTTTTACATGACTAGGATACATTCGGTGTGAATCTTAATTAACAAAGAAGTGAAGATAAGAAGCGCGTCAAAACCCCTCAAGTTTGGAAAGATGCTGGTCCCTAACAGTCCTTGATGCAGAGAGTTTGGTGAAGACCAGAATCATGGGTAGGAATAAAAGTGACAGCTGGGGGTCATTGCCAAGAGCAAAGGGCAGGCGAGTATGGAAAATGAAGGATGAGGAGCAAGACTGATGGCAGTGGGGCCAGGATGGAGTGGAATCGGAGTCAAGGAGGGAAGAGGAGAGAGCGTGTGTATAAGGTCAGGGCACCATACATGTGGCCAGAGTCTCATACCAGGTCTCATGCCTGAGCTGAAGGGCAGCATGGCGGCAGGACAGCGGGACGCATTCCAGAATGCTTGCCCCAGTGTCTTAGAAGTCAGACTTGCATTTCATGGTTCACTGCAAAAATTATGTGTTAAACTTAAGGCACTGGCCTGGGCACTTGGGTATCTCAGGCCATTTATTTGATAACCTCCACATCTGCTTCCCTTATTTGCAAACACTGAGAGAATACCTTTTGAATACTCTGAAGTATCTGAAACGAGCTCCGACAGATCTTGAACCATGGTAGGTCTTTACTAAGGTCTATATTACCTCCTTTCTTTCCCCTTGCTTGGGAAACACAAATGTAAATAAAGCAGAAAACTGTACTTTCTTCTAGTAAAAAAATAGGGTGGCAGTTGTTGTGGAAAGACTGTGCATACGTATTGTCTTTCTGCCTTCACACACTTGTGTGAAGTATTATTACCCTGTGTTAATGGACAAGAAAAGTGAGACTCAGAGGGAGAAAATAAGTTATCTAATATCTATGTGAATAGTTGCCTGAACTGAAAGCCACAACTGGGCGGGTGACACCAGCGTCCACACTGTTTCACCCACGGCACATCTCTACTCTTAACATCTATCGGGGTAGAATCAATCTGGTGAATGTTACTAGTTAAGATAGACACACTGTAAAAATAAAAGATGCTATTATTACTTCAAAGTCAGGAGGAGGAAAACACACCTGACGGTTGGGAACAGAGTTGGCCTTCCAAATATATCATATCTCAGAATTTTAGCGGAAGATTTGCTATTCTGTGAGCTGTGGGAGTAGCCAAATGATTCTGAAAACATGAAATGAAACAGGTATCAAATATTTGGAAAGCCTCCAAACTTGGCAAAGGGATTGGCATGCATTTTTAAATTCAGATTTTCATTCCAACTTTGCTAACTGAAGTATGTGGACAAGATTGCAATGGGTGAAAATACCTACAGTACTGATTCTTCTCTTATTTAAAATGCAGAGAATAATTTTTGAATCCATAATACTTTCACAAAAATCCAAGGCAACCATTCTGTCTGATAGACAAAGCAATTACTTATTTCTTATGGATGAGAGAAATGCACTTGCATGAACAGGACAAGGTACCCTAGCAGGTGGTGACAAGCAAAAAGAAATCTTTCTTCATCACAGTTACTATAATATAACGTGTTCTGAAAACTTCTTTTCACTTTACCCAGGGCAACCAATAATAATAATAATAATAATAATAATAAATAAAAATGGAAAAGATAATCAGTGAGTCCTTCTTGCATGGAAATATTTGAAGAAGCTCATATATCATAAACCAAATGTTTGGTCTTTTCTTCCATTGTCTTCCTTGGGAAAGAGGGAAAGTTGAATGAATCTGCAGTTACTTAAAATCATGCTACTTCAAATTGCCATATCTTAGTCTTTGACATTTTATCAGTGCCATGCATTGGAGAAAAATGGTCCTTAATAGGCTAATATTCAAAATAAGAAGGCACAACCTTGTCATTATTACTAGCACAATGGAAAAGCTCACTGGAATCAGCCATCCAAGCTATGGAGGAGCTTGAAGTTAATTACATCACCTTAGACAATAAGTTGGTCTTTGTGGTTCCAGTTATCTCCGCACACAGTTGGCTCTATTTTTTTGTTGTTGTGTAATGTCCCATTAATCACAGTTACATTTGTTCCCTGCCGTGTGATTCATCATCCTCTCCTCCTGAAAGGACTTCCTTTCTCCAGGACTCAAGATAAACCACTAATTTAAAGTGGCAGTGGCCAACCTTGCCCATCACAACGGCGTGGTTTGAATGAGGAGGGTCAACGGCAACATGCACAGACTCTAGAAGCTTCAGTCGATTCAAATTATCCCCAGTGATTGGGTTCAGGCACTGGGACAGAGATCAGGTGTGACAATTACAGGATGAACTCTCGAAATGGAACTGAAGGTGCATTTGCCTCTGGAACTTTTCCAAGCACCATTTATTTGAAAAAGATGACAAAGTGAAGTATGTGGAGAGGGAATAAAGTGTAGAGGGGAAAAACACTGGGCTCAGTACCAGGAAATGTGCTCTAACTTTTGCTTTAAAAGAAAGTATCTGTGTGAACTTGAGCAGGTCATTTCATTACTCTGGGTTCCATTTTCTTAACAAAACTAAAGAAAAAAAGAACTTGAACAGGTGATATGTCTGATTTGACATAAGGAGACTTTCTTTTGAGAACAATCTCGATGCAGTTATCGTAGAACACATTTTGAAACGTTTTTAAAGATTACACATTATTACTTGGGGGATAAATAGATTTCTGCTGTGAATTATAGCTCTTTCCCTTTCTGGAGACCAGAATTCAGCATTCAGCAAGCTGGGTCCCACAGGAGGACGGAGTCGCTCTCTGCAAATCAGGGCTTATTTTATTTTCTTCTGCTACTAATCCTAACTTTGCCAAACAACTGCACATCCCTCTTAGCTCTCTGGTTAATTATTTTATGCAATTTAGCAGCCTAAGGGAGAAACTGCTTGTCTGTTTCCCTCCAAGGCATTTCTTGAGTTTGGGTAAAGAGGACCCATCGCATAACACAAGTCACTAACACCAAAAAGGAAATTTCCAGACTCTTGGACTGTTGGTGGAAATTTTGTCATTGCAAGCGAATTCTTACCTTAACAAATTAATAGTGTCGTATAGATACGGTACGTGGATAATCATTTTTACCACGTCAATTCTTTCTCTTGAGTTGAGGCATTGCAGAAATGCCCCTCTGATTCTGTCCCCTGTACTCATCTAATTCACTCATTTGTTATAGTACAGGCCTTCATTTTCACTATGTTTTCTTTCTAACGTAGGGAACTTCTTACAGACAGAGTCTGGATATTACACTTTCAAAAATTCAGCGCTAGCATAATTCCTAGACAGGGCATTTAATAAACGTTCCAGGAGACAATGGTGTACTGGCCAGGGCAGTGTTGATGGAGGAGTATGTATTTTCCACCCCTGCAGCCCCTCCCTCGGGTCTTAGGACTGTCTCCTCATTGCCACTTCTTTGACTTCGGGGAAATAATAATAGCTACAATTATAAGTTGTCTAAGTTGTGCTCTGGGCCGCACAGGCCTCATTTATAACTTCATAACATTTGTGCGAAGCGGCTGCTTCCACATCCCTTTTGTATGTGAGAAGACTCAGGCTTGGAGAAGCTAAGCCATGGGCACAAAGCCATGTACCTGCTGGACACCTGGGTGATCCGTCCCCCCCGTCTACACACATTCCATAACTTAGTGCTTGCTGAAGCATATTAACCTGTAGACTTATGATTACCTGGAATTGTGGACTCAGTCTATGTGGGGCTCCGAGGAAATCATTTGCCACGGCTCTTTCTTATAGACAATGTGTCAGGTACCATACATTTTTAAATTAAGAACTGATTAAGATGAAGGGAGCATGGGGAATATTGGGACCAAACAAGAATGGGCTGTATGCGGCATTTAAAAACCAGTCTGGACCTTCATAAAGGTGAGTGCTTCTCAACCAGGGGCAATTTTGTGCCTCACAAGACATTTGGCAATGTCTGGGGGCATTTTTTAAGTTTAATAACATAAAATGGGGGGGAATGAATGCTATTGGCATCTCATGCATAAAGGCAAGGATGCTGTTAAATAACCTATAATGCACAAGACAATCAATTATCTGGCCCAAAATGCCAACTTGTGCTAAAGTTGGAAAAACCTGTTATAGTCAGATAATAATGAATTATAAAATGTAATTGGAGAAAATTGGGCACACATTAAGAATAACAACCAAGGTCGTTTACCTAGAGAAAAATAGAAAAAAAATATGCAGAATTCTTTTTGGAAAAAAAAAGAGTATAATTAATTTTCTTATAAGATGTAGGTATAAAAAAGAAAGAGGGAAAAAATATAGCTCATTCTAGGATAGAGAAACTTAACACAGGAGCCCCCTCATATCTGTGGCTCTGCTTTCCATGGTTTCAGTGACTCGTGGTCAACTGCCCTCCAGAAAGAGATGATGATCTTCCTGAATAATGTCAGAAGGTCAGTAGAATCCTAACACTATATCATAGTTCCTGCATTATTCACCTCACTTCATCTCATAACATAGTCATTTTATCATTTCACATTATCACAAGAATAAAGGTGAGAGAGAGAGAGAGAGTGCATTCGTATAACTTTTATTACAATATATTGTTAGAATCATTCTACTTGATAATTAATTATTGTTAACTTCTTACAATTTCTAATTTATAAATTAAAACTCACCATACATATGAATGTACAGGAAAACAACACAGTATATATAGGCATGGTACTACCCTTGGTTTCAGGCATCCAATGGGGGTCTTGGAAAGTATCTCCTGTGGATAAGAGGGGACTATTGTAATGTCAACATGCCAATTCTTTATAAATCAATTTCCCCAACCAGGAAGATCCCATAAAATTGTTCTCAGAAATAGTGAAAAAGCCTAGGGCAGAAGTATGTGTGGTAACATGTTATTATGTTAGGGGCACAACTTGTGGGATCTTGCAGAACATTGTAAAAACTTTAGCTTTTCTCTTAGTGAGAAAAGCCAGCACTAGAAGATTTCAACAGGTGTGATTATTTTAAAATCATAGTCATGCAACTGTGTGGAAATTGTGTGTGTATGTTGAGAGATGGTGGTATTTGTTCTTAGATGACGACAATGAGGGTTATGGACATGGGTCTGTGAGGAGAAGTCTGAGGTTAAAGCTATAACAATATTTACTTTGTGATTGGTTCTCTGTAAACATGGGAAGAGAAATTATTCAGGAATGATTTTAAGTTTTGGGCCCACACACCTGGTACAGTTTTGACTCATCATTTAGTGACATGGGGATAACGTAGACAAGAGCAGATTTGAGTGCAGGTGGAAAACAAACATTAGGTTTGGGGGATGTTAAGTTTGAGGTGTATATTAGGCAGTGGACAGATGCCACAGACAGACAAACGGGTGTGAAGTTCATGGGAGAAAGTAGGACTTGTGATCTACATTTGGAATCATCAAGATTAAGGCAGCACATAAAATCGTGCAGTCAAGGGGCACCTGGGTGTCTCAGCTGAGCATCCAATTCTTGATTTCAGCACAGGTCATGTTCCCAGAGTCATGGGATCAAGCCCTGTGTGGAGCTCCACGCTGAGCATGGACCCTGCTTGGGATTATCTCTCTCTATCTAAAAAAAAAAAAAAAAAAATTTAAAACATTAAAAAGAATTAAATCATATGTATGTGTATACATATATGTATACAAAATATACCATAAAATAATAAATATTTCTGCTTGCCTGTATTAGCAAAATTAAAAGTAAAGAAAAAAAAGAAACAATCTATAACCTGCAAAAGAGGAAATATTGAACATATTATATTATACCAAGCTAATGGTAACTGTTAAATAATATTTTTCAAGAATATTAAGTAATATAAAAAAATAAATAAATAAAAGAATATTAAGTAATATATACAAATGCAAACAATGTGGTAGTGGGGAGCAAAATAATGTATATAATGTGATATAATTTTTAAATAAACTATAAATGCATATATATATACATTTGTGTATATATATATATGTATGTATTTGTATATATATATACATTTGTGTATATATATACAAATTTAAATTAAAATATACATATAATGTCTAGTTACGAAGAGAGGGAAAATTGAGATAAAAATAAGGAAAATTTAACAGTGAATATCATGGCTATCAGTATCTTAAATTTTTCATATTTACATTTCTGGTATCTTACACATGTTGATGATCTGAATAAAATTGTATAAGCATTTTAATGTAACCATATTATAAGAATACAATAATATATACTCATACAAAATGAGTATTTTTGTTTTATTTATTGTTACTTATTGTTTTATTTTAAGTGTACAAAGATATTCATGCCATCAGCCTTAGATAATTCAAACTGTGTTCCACTTAATGCCCCATCTTTGAATAATCTCCTTATATTTCTAGTGTGGCAGTCTGCCTACTGCCACCAGAGTTATAAAAGTTTCATGCATCTTACACATTTTATGAAGAAATATTTCCTTAAGGGAGTTATTGCCCACACTTTGAGAAATGCCTTTGAATGATAAAGTCACCCTTAGGGAATAAATACATAATGAAAGAGTAGAAATTGGTTTTGTATGCTGGCCACCAACACTTGGCTACATCAACTACTCAAGTCCCTCCACTTTGTATTGCTATAAAATCGTTTCAGTGAGAGACAGTGGTCATTTTCCCATCCTTCCTTCCAAAAATAATTATTGTATTACTGATATGTGACAAGCGCCACTGGTTGTGGGTAATAAAATGGAATAAGATTTACTTCCTGCCTGCAGAAGAGAGACAAGCATACAATGACAACAGAGCATGGCAAGTGCTAGAATACAGGTATATACAAGATGCTTGGTACGAAAGCACAGGTGCCTAAACAGGTTTGGGATGGAGGTGAGAGAGATCAAGAACACTTCTCTGAGGATGTGACACTGTAGCAGAAGCATGAAAGGCTAGTAGGAATTAGACAAATATTACAATGAAGAGAATGTGCAGAGACAAGAGTAGGGAGAAGAGCTCAGATGACAGACAGCACGCCCATATTATGCCTAAAAGATGGAAAGGAAAATGCGTATCATAGCGACACAGCAGGGCAAGATGATGGAAGCTGTCCACCCCACATTCAGACAATAAAGTTGTGAACTGTGAACAACGTTAGCGCAAAGAATTGCTGCAGCTATCACTGAGTTTTAATAGCCTGTATGTGAGATTCAAGTTGGTACGTTAACACTTATCCTTGAGTTAACATTATATTCCTCATAGAAGTTAATTTGGATAACACCAGTTGGTACCATCAGCCCCTTGCCATGCGTACTTGGGGAAATGTATTCTATTTGAGAGTAAGTACAAAAGCTCATAAGGGTGCAGAAGAGTTCAAGCTCACCTGGGAGACTTTGGGCCTCCAAGGTCTTTGGTACTTCATAATTCTGCACAAAAAGGTATATTCAAAATAAACAACAACAGCACATGGATTATAAAATTGCAGAAACTCCACTTGGCTCATTTCAATCCTATCATTCCATGCAAACATTTGGGATATTTGTTTGTATTGGAAACAGCGAAACACAACGTGAAATGTTTTTATGTGGTAAATCCAGTTTAGTTCATGCAGAAAATTATTTTGCAGAATGTGAATGAAAACTATCTCTTCCACTGAAGTGTATTATTTTAAAATTGGTAAGAATTTTTTTTATTAAGTGAAAAAAAGTAAATAATGATTTTTAATGATCATTACCTATACCTGGAAAAAAATAATTGCAAAGAGGAAATACGATGCCGAAAATGATCTCTGGATGATGTCAGTGGAAATGGCAGATTTCCAAAATTCACTCCTTCATTAAGGTAACACAAAACTGGCATAAATTGTCATAATCAAATTTTTCAGGACTCTGGAAAGTAACCAAAAGCTTTCAGGAATATCAGATTGTTTATTCAAGAAAAAGGGCTCATTCTTTTTAGGAACTGTGAGACTCATGGTGTCCTAACTTGCCCTTGTCCTATTTTCTGTTGTCCAGTTCTATGATGACCTTAAAAATCAACAGCTTGCTATCGTGGTAGTGGAACTGGGTTGGAATTTCTTCAACCTCCTTCTCGAAGTATTGACATTTGACTAGTCTACTGTTTCCTTAGAAGACCCCACATGAACTGCCTTCATTTGACCGCACTCAGAGCTTACTCAGTGTGAAAAAGTCTTTTCCCTGAGGACTGTCAGAAACATACACAGGAAATTGTGTAACTTCCTAAGGAAATGTTCCTACATTTAACTTCACAGTTTCCTAGGGCAGTGGGTAACAGTTGAGGCAAACAAAAAACTAATGAAAAAGCTTTAAAAGGAAAGACTGGCGAATGAGATAGGCAGGGGACCTTGAAAATCTTTGACATATTCCTGGAAATGACATGTGTAGGGCTGTGTTCATATTCGGAAATTTCCACATGTTCTTCGGGAAAGATTCCAACTCTCATCTTACCTACATTTGAGGCTCTGCAGAAGTAAGGAAGTGATTTATAAGACAAAAGTGTCAAGTGTCTAACTGAATATTTAAGGTATGCACAAACATGCATACAGAGCTTCTTGACAAAGTCTGGGATACTCACTGGTTACAGGCCTTTAAGGATATCTCTGTACAATAACTAGCTGACTACTAAGTTAATAGAAGAGAAATGTCAGTGGTCATACATGACAAAGAATGCAGACTTTAAAGAATTGGCTCAGAAAAATCATTAAACAAAGAGCAAACAACAGCAACAACACATCATGGCGAGAGGAGGGTCTGATTTGCAGAATTGCCATCTTATATTATTTTAAACGTCTGTTTTATTTTTTAACAAAAATTTATGAGCTATGAAAGAAACAACAGAGCATAGCCTATCCACAAGAAAAAAAAAATCAATTAGTGGAAATGGTACCTGAGGAAGTCCCGGCATTGGACTCACTAGACAGACATGACATAGGGCAACCTTGTCTAAAGAACTAGTTAAGGGTGCTTGGGAGGCTCAGTCAGTTGAGAGTCCCACTCTTGATTTCAGCTCAGGTCATGATCCCAGAATCATGGGATCAAGTCCTGCACTGGGGTCCACACTGGATGTGGAGCCTACTTAAGATTCTCTCTCTCTCTCTCTCTCTCTCTCTCTCTCTCTCTCTCTCTCCCTCTTGCTCTTCTCCTCTGCCCCCTCCCTCTCAAAAAAAATAAATAAATTACTAGAAGAAAGTATTAGAATGATGTTTTAACCAAATAAAAAATCACTAAAAAAATAGGAATTAGAAAACAAAAAAAAACTAAACAGAAATTCTGGAGTTGAAAATACAGTAACTGAAATGAAAGAGTCACGAGAGGGGCTCCGCAACATATTGCAGCAAGTGAAAGAAAGGACCCACAACCATGAAGATGTTATATGGGGATTATCCAGTCTGAAGAACAGAAAGAAAAAAAAGGATGAAGAAAAATATAGAGACACAGAAACATGTGGGACATTATCAAGCACACCACATTCATAGAAAGGAGTTTCCAGAGTCTCATAGGAAATGAAAAGGAGAAAGAAAATGAAGGGAAGGCGTGAAGAAATAAAGTCCACTTTTTAAACTGGATGAAAAACTCTTACCTGCACACCCACAGTGGTCAATGAAATTCAACTCAGAAATCCACACTTAGACACATTATGTCTAATCAAAGGCAGAGAAAATTTTGAAAGCAAGAGAAAAGCACTTATCATGTACAAGTGTTCCTCAGTAAGATTAACACGTGATTTTTTTGACAACAACAAAAATATGCAGGGCAGAAGGCAATGTAATGCCATCCAAAGTGTTGAAAAGAATACATGGAATGCTCTCCCAAATAGACCATATATTAGCCATGAAAAAAAAAATCAATAACTGTTAGAGGATTAAATTCCCACAAAGTATATTCTCCTACTAAAATTGTATGGAATTAGAAATATACAACAGATGGAAATTTAGGACATTCACCAATATGTGTAAATGAAACAATGCACTCCTACATAACCAATGGGTCAAAAGAGAAATGACAAAGGAACTTAGAAAATACATTGAGATGCATGAAGAAGGAAACACAACATATAAAAACTCATAGGCTATACAAATATTAAAAATAAAACTCATGGACCATAATGAAAACAGGGCTTAAATGGAAATTTATAGGTCCTTATGCCTATATTAAAAATGATAAAAAATAATACCTGGATTGGTTTGCTAGTGCTTCCAGGAGAACATGCCTGGGTGACTCAAACAACAAAAACTTATTTCTCAACAACTCTGGAAGTTAGAACTTCAAGTTCAAGGTGTTCACATGGTTGTTTCCTTCTGAGGCTTCTCGCCTTGCTGGTAGATGGCCACCTTCTCCCTGTGTCTTCAAGTTGTCTTCTTTATGGGCATGCTCGTGTCCAAATTCGTCCTTCTTATAAGGACATCAGTCATACTACATCAGGGCCCACACTGATGACCTCATCTTAACTTAATTACCTCTCTAAAGATCTCTCCAAATATAGTCACATCTGAGGCAGGCAGTGATAGGATTTAACATAGAAATGTCTGGCCCATGAAATCACCCAAATCAATAGCCTAACCTTTCATTTTAAGAAACTAGAAAATAAGAAATAACTAAGCTCGAAGCAAACAAAAAGAAGGAGATAACCATTAGAATGCAAACACAATAGAGAATCGAAAAATAGTAGAGAGAAATCAACAAAACCCAATTTATTCCTTGAGAAGGTTAAAAACCCAATTTGTTCCTTGAAAAGATTAAAAATTTGACAAGCTAGTTACACTGACTAAGGGGGAAACAACAACAACAACAACAAGAGATTACTAAAATCAGGCCTACAAGATGATCCCCTGTTAGGACCCTCACAGAAAGAGGCAGCATTATAAAGTTTCATGAAAAGCGGTTATGTGAGACTTGTTTGGCCATTGTATAGCTGCATGAAGTGAACCTCAGACCTGGAATAACTCTGTACATGGACACAGGAACCCTCACATCCATGTTGTGCTCATTGCCACGTTCGAGCCTATCATTCTCTGTTCTGGACTTGATGTATACTGCTCTGCTCTAGTCAATGACTATGTATCATATAGCACCTGGCCAACCCCACTGAGGCATCTATTCTCGGGGGGGAAGGAAAGGGTTTCTTTGCCTGCAGCACAAAAGGGGTTCTTTCAGTGCTATCTCCCTGCATAGAGGCAAGATGGGACCCATTGGCCAGGAGGATCAATTTTTGTTATTTTCACTGATCTTTCTCTGTCCCCTCTATGTGTTCCATCAAGTGCCTGTGTGAGTCATGTCTGTCTTGGTGACCCTGACACCCGCAAGCCATGCACTGGGTTATTATCCTGGGGCTGATGTTCTTTATGGAAGACAACAGGCGACCCTTGCTCAACACGTATAATTCTATACACATTTGAACGTCAACAAATTAGCACTGAAGTAAAACACACATATTCCCAGAAAAGCACCAACTACCAAAACTGACTCCAGAATAGACAGAAAATAAAAATACACTATAACAAGCAAAAAAGAGTCAGCTATTAATCAAAATCTTTCTACAAAAAAAAAAAAAAAAAAAGCCCAGGATCAGATAGTTTCACTGGTAAAAATCCACCTAACGTTTAAAGAAGAATTAACATCCATCATTCACTACCTCCTCCAAAATATAGAAGAGAAGGTAAAACTTTCCAACTTCTTCTGTGATAACGAAATATATAAACGTATCACATAAGGGAAAACTACAGACCAATAACCCTTATAAATATAGACGCAAATATTTTCAAAAATTTAGGAGGAAACCAAACAGAGCAACATATGTAAAGGAGTATACATCGTGACCAAGTGGGATTTATGTTAGCAATATAAGTTTGGTTCAACATGTGAAAGTCAATCAATCCATGGAAGTCACCATATTAAGAGAAAGATGGACAAACTTTCACAATCATATAAATACCCACAGAATAAGCATTTGGAAAAATCCAATACTCATACATGATAAAAATACTCAGTAAGCTAAGATTTTTTTAATATTTTAACTAATTTATTAACTTTGAGAGAGAGAGAGAGAAAGCACAAGCAGGGGAAGAGCAGAGAGAGAGAGAGGGAGAGCAGAGAGAGGCTCCACACTGTCAGTGCAGAGCCGCAAATGGGGCTCAACCCTACAAACCATGAGATCATGACCTGAGCCAAGAGTCAGATGCTTGACCAACTTAGCCAACCAGGTGCCCCTCAGTAAACTAGGAATAAAAGGAAACTCCCTTAACCTGATAAGGGGCATCTATGAAAAATCCACATTTAACATCAGGATCAAAACACCATAAGGATCAAAATAAGGATTTCTGCTCCCATCCCTTCTATTCCACTTTGTACTGGAATTTCTAGGCAGCAATTATGACTTTGGGTTTTATGAAATAAATTTTTAATTATTATACTAAAGCGTCAGAAACAAAAAGGAAAAAAAATACTAGATAAATTGGCTCTAACAAAACTAAAATCTTAAGTGCTTCAACAGATAACATCAAGAAGGCAAAAAGATAACAAACAAAATTAAAGAATGTATTTTCAACTTATATATTTAATGAGCATCTAGTGTCCCGAATATATATGAATAACATTTACAACTCAAGAATAAAAAGACAAATCACCAATTAGAAAGTGGGCAAAGAGTTGAATAGACATTTTTCTAAAGAAAATCCACAAATGCCCAAGAACTACATGAAAGAATGCTTGACATCATTATTTGCTACAGAAATGCAAATCAAAACCAAAATGAGATACCATTTCATGCACACTAGAATGACTACAATGGACAAGATGGACATTAACAAGTGTTGGAGAGGATGTAAAGAATTTGAAATAAAATTTGTAAAGACTTTTGGAATGAAAACTGCAGCTACTTTGGAAAACAGCTTGGCATTTCCTCAAAATACTACACAGAGAGGTACTATCTGAAAGCAATTGCACCTGTAGGTGTATATCCAAAATACATGAAAACGTACATCCACACCAAAACTTGTATGCAGACACATAGAAGCATCATTTATAATAGCCAATAAGTGGAACAATCTTAATAGTTATCAACGGAGTAATAGATAAACATATAAAAAAATCCACAAAATAGAGTATTATTCCATTATAAAAAAGGATAAAGTCCTGGTGCCTGCTTATGTGCATGAACGATGAAGGCATTATGCAAAGCGAAAGAAGTCAGACATAAAAGGTCACATCTGGTATGACTCCATTCACAGAAAATGTGCAGAATAGGCAAATCCTTAGTGACAGAAAGTAGATTAGTTGTTTCCAGGAGTTGGGAGAGGGGGGAATGGGGTGTGACTACCGAAGACTATGTAGTAGTTTCTGTAGTTTCTTTTTGGAGCGATGAAAAGTTTGTAGAATTAGATTATACTGATGGTTACACTTTCAAAGGGTGAATATTACTCTGTGGGAATTGAAAGAGAAAGAAAAGAAAAGGATCTTCCCCACATGTCATATACTCCAGGAATGCCGTGGATACTGCCTGTCACATCATGCCTGAACTTGCTTGTCTCACCTCTTGCTTCAGTCAGCTTTGGCCCCTCAAGAGACTGTCATGAGGGCAGTTGTCACTTACTTATGGAATGCACCATCTGGATACACATTAGTAGATACATAATGAGTTGTCCAGGGAAAATGTGTTTATTTTTATTGGAAATATTTCAAATCGCCCAAGCCATAAACATGAGTGTGTGACATCTTCCTTGTTGGCACTAACTTGCTCCTATGCTCCCACCCTATCATGTTCCGTGAACTTGGTTGACCATCACAAGCCAGTAGTCGGATACCCTCGGCTCGTCCCCCTTGATGACACAGCATACCCTAACTGTTGTTCTTAATATGATGTTCACAGTCATCAAGTTTAGTCATTGGCCTAAAATAATCTAAAATAAATATCGTTATGATCTAATCCATAATTATATTGTAATTGAGGATAAGAGATAGAAATTGAGTTTAAAATCAATATAAAAAGGATAGCATGGGGACTATAATCAATAATATTGTGATAACTTTGTATTGTAACAGATGATAACCACACTTATCATGGTGGCCTCAACTACATTATATGTAACTGTCAAGTCACTATGTCATACACTTGCAACAAATCCAATATTGTATATTAACTATGCTTCTATTAAAAATGTGTAAATCAATAAATTTCCTACCATATATGATGTTTCTTTTTCAAATTTTTTATAACATTTATTCATTTTGCAGAGACACAGAGAGACAGGGCAAGAGCGGGGGAGAGTCAAAGACAGGAGACAGGCTCTGAGCTGTCAGCACAGAGCCCAGCGCGGGGCTCCAACCCGCGAACCGTGAGATCATGACCTGAGCCGAAGTCAGACACTTAACCGACTAAGCCCCCCAGGCACCACTATGTGATGCTTCTTTTTTTCAACGTTTATTTATTTTTTTGGGACAGAGAGAGACAGAGCATGAACGGGGGAGGGGCAGAGAGAGAGGGAGACACAGAATCGGAAACAGGCTCCAGGCTCTGAGCCATCAGCCCAGAGCCTGACGCGGGGCTCGAACTCACGGACCGCGAGATCGTGACCTGAGCTGAAGTCAGTCGCTCAACCGACTGCGCCACCCAGGCGCCCCTGATGCTTCTTGATAAATAACAGAAACAACTTATGTGGGACCAGCACAGTCCACGCAGAGCAAAAAGCATGTGAGCATGAGATCCCAGAGAGAGATCTGAATGAAGCATTCAAGAAATTTGGCTGGTACTTTCACTGCCCATCAGTTCCAAAGGTGGTATGCGTGTTGGTGAGTTTTCACACTGATCATGAAGGCCACGGTGTGCTGAATCGTATACTTAGAGTGATCACAGCCATTGGCAATGTCAAGTTTAATCATTTTGATTACCGCTTTTGTAAGCTTTCCTTGGGTTATGCTGCGATAATCAACAGCAATCTGCTATCTCACCGGCCTCCAATAACAAAGGTTTAGTTCTTTCCTGTTTTACGTGTCAGCAGCTGCAGGTTGCCGTGACTCTGCTCAGAGCCTCTTTGCACTCCACAACGCAGCTTTGAGAATCCGCCCTTACCTCAACCTTAGGATAAAAAGAGAGGAAAACGACATCCAAACCACACAAGGATCTGAAAGCTTCTGTGTGAGTAGGATAAGGTCACTGCTTATTTCCTTCTCCTTCCTGCAGCAAGGCATAGGGCCGATCTTGATATATCAGTGATGTGCACCCATCTCTAGATGCTGGCGAGTGGCACCAGAAGTCACATGTCAACACACGGCATTGAAAATTCTCTTACAGTAGGAGAGAAAAGATAAAAATAAAACAGCTTGCCACATCCATGCTACTGTCGCTACAAGAACCTGTCCCTTAGTTATCTTTCTGCCTTTCATATACCACCTGTTTCCTTCCGTAAGGATATCCTTTCTAATATCCTCCTGTGCTTTGACACCTGGCATCTTCTATGAAATCCCCACAATCAAGTTTCTCCATCTTATTTTCCTGATTAAGGTATTTGGTACCTTCTTTGTCTTTCCATAAATTGTTTTCCTAAGGCTTTATTATGAAATTAATAAATTGCTACCATGATTTCATACTGATTGATATTCTATTACCTCTGTCGAACCGTAAACTACTCAAGACTGGAACTATCGAAAGTTCTCTTTGGTACTTGGATTCTGAAACTGTAAGCTTTCAGTGTTTGCTAAATTAGTGACAGAACACTCTCAAGATCTATTACGAAGTTGGACACTTTATGTCTTATTTGATGACACTCTTTTCCATTTTTTCCCTTCTTCCCTGCTTTCTTTCTAACTTTAATATTAGCTGAGTGCCTTCTATTTGTTCAACAATGCAATATGGAAAAAAAAATAATGAATAAAGCATTATTTGTTACCATTCAGGAAACCACAATTTACTAGAAGACAGAAATACTTGAATAAAGAGTCAGATCAACTTAAATCACGCCCAGATTGATGTCACCAACATGAAACTGAAATCTGACAGCCTCCATATCTTCCCAGCAATTCAATTGCAGAGCTTTTGGTATTCCAATTCAGGGAGTTTTGAATGGCATTATCTTAATTGTAGAATGTCTAAGGGAATTCTAAACAAATTGTATGTCAAAATCCTTTGGTCGTGTTTTATGGTTGACACGCTTTCTTATATTTTTCAGACAGCGGTCCTTCATGACTCATACAAGGAAATCATTTCCTCATAAGTCTATGTTTTCATGTTTTTTTAAACTGGCCTGCTGACTTTTAAACAATTCTCGTCTTATTATTGCCACAGCATTCATCAAATCACTGTTATCGTCTTGTCATCTTGTCCCCAGTGTATTGCAATTATCACCAATGTGTTGGTTGTTAATTAAGTAATAAGTTATACTACAAATGTTAACAATGTGCTGTATCCCAGAAGGTTTCATTTGAAGGTGGTTAAAATAAGAACTAGTCATCTGAATGAAAATACTTACTGGTTGAGATAAGGAGGAAAAGTAGAATCCCTTTTCCTAGACAACTAAAGTTCCATGAGAACAAAAATGCCTATGCAGTAACATAGCTTTTGAGGTCATGAAATATCTACAAGGTTTGGCATCCTGTTCAGAACAGACAAAGCCACAAGGGATAAGATAAAAAGCTAATTTTTGGTGGAATAACAAAGTTTGATCTATTCTTTAAAATAGGCTTTCTCCATGATGCAGGTTGATTGAGTTAGCTGATAATCCAATCATCCAAAATTCCAGATGCTTTTGAGGAAAACAATGGGCTCACTTCTCCAAAACGTTATCTCCCGGTCCTGGGAGGAAACTTCACTCTTTCCACAACTCTTTTAACTCCTTCTGATTATGGAAAGAATGTTGCCTAGATTCTTCGTGCCACACTTCAGAAGGAAATTTAAACAATTGTCACCTCCCAGAGATGGTGAAGGAACAGTGAGGAAGCTGGAAATATGTCATTGGAGCAGAATATTAGCTACTAATTGCTGCAAAACAAGTTACTGCAGAACATGGAAGCCTGAGACAACAATACATTTATGATGGCACAGGGGGTCGGTGGGTGGGGCATTTGAGTGACTTAAATGCGTGTCTCTGGCTTAAGGTCTCTCATGAGGTTACAGTTAAGGTATTAACCAGACGTGTCATTTGAAGGCTTGACTGGGTTCGAGGACCCTCTTCCAAAATGGTGCGCTCACATGTCTAGCGGTTAAGGGCATGCTGGCTGTTGACAGGAGGTACCAGTTCCTCCTCTCCACAGGACTGTTTGAGTGTTCTCATGGACCTGGCTTTCCACAGAGGAAGTGATCCAAGAGAAAGTATGACAGACCATTGCCAAGACTATGCCTACCAATCGTCTAAAATAAGTCTTCGGCCTAGAGTTTCTTGACTTCAACATTATTGAAAATGTAAACCAGACAATTGTTTATTACGGGGACTTTTCCTGTGCATCCAGTGATGTTTTTAACATCATCCTACCTACTAGACATCAGTCATAACCCCCACCCCCAGCTGTGACAACCAAAAACTTCTTCAAAGGGCAGAATGACCCCCAGTAAGAACCACTGAAACTCTTAGCAGTGACAGGTTCTCAACTAATGCTGACAGAAAATACAGTTAGCGAGGATGACAATCAGGTTTAGAGAAAAAAGAAAACACAAAATCTCTGGAGTCTACTCCAGACCCCGGAATCAAACCTGGTATCAGTGGCACCTGGGTGGCTCAGTCGCTTGAGTGTCCCACTTTGGCTCAGATCATGATCTCACCATTCATGGGTTCGAGCCCCGCGTCGGGCTCTGTGCTGACAGCTCGGAGCCTGGAGCCTGCTTGGGATTCTGTGTCTCCCTCTCTCTCTGCCCCTCCCATGCTCACGCTCTGTCTCTCTCTGTCTCTCAAAAATAAATAAAAATGCTTTAAACAAAAGAAAGAAAAAGAAACCGATATCGAATCCTATGCAAATATTGACTGATCACATCCCATGGTCTGAGATAATGACAGGTCTAGAGGATAAAACAGTGAATGGAATGTGGTGACCATTCTAAAGAAATTGCTCTTTTCCATTCTGTTACTAACACTTTCCAATTCTTATCAGCCACATTCACCAAAAACTCAGTAGGGTACTTTAGGTGAGAAAAACAAAATTATTAAAGAGAAATAATTTTCGACAACACACTTAGCCATAATATACTATTTTTTCTAGCCCCAATTCATCTCTCCATTGGATGTTTTTACTAGAAAGTGTTTATACCTTACCTCAAGATTCAAACTGTAACAAATAGCTTACAAAAATCTGTACAATGGAATGAAAAGTGAAATATACATGAAAATCAGAAACCAGATAATTTTGTCAAAACAAGAATAATGATAATATATTAATATGTCCAAAGCCAGAGAAAAATAAATAATTTAAATATATTAATTACAATGCCTTAATTGATTGCTAAATACACATTCAAATTGCAATTTGAGCTTCCTGAAACGTACAGCAAAGTGGGAGATATGACCAGCTCTATTAATTTCACAGAAATATTCATTCTGTGTAATTATCATCAGTGATTTCTTTCCTCTTTCCTCCCCAAACTGTTGATAAAAGTCGAATTGAAGTTGAAGGGGGGAAATTAGTTTTCTGAGTTAAAAGCTGATGACTGTAACCACCATTAATTTGGATTTGTGCACTGGTCCGCTACGTACTTACATTGGAATTCAGGGTAAATATAAAAAAGTATTTAGACTTGGAAACATGCCTAGTTTTCTATGACAAAGATTGATGGAAAGAAAGTTTACAATTAAAGTTTTACCAATAGGAACCTTGAAAACAAAGTACATTGGTTGCTAAAAGTTAGGGGAAGGGGAGAATGGGTAGCGATGCTATTAAGTATGGGTTTCTTTTGGGATTGATGAAAATGTTATGGAATTAGTTAACAATGATGGTGGTACAACTGTGTGAATGCACTTAACAACTACTGAATTGTACACTTTAAAAGGGTAAATTTTGTCACATGTAACGTATGTTTCAATTTGTAAAAATTAAAAATGTGTCTGTAATATAAATTCTTTAAATTTATTTTGGAGAGAGAGACAGAGCATGAGCGAGTAAGTGGGAAAGGGGCAAAGGGAGAGAGAGAGAGAATCTCAAGCAGGCTTGACATTCAGTGCAGAGCCCGATTCAGGGCTGGATCCCATGACCCTGGGATCATGACCTGAGCCTAAATCAAGAGTTGGACATCCAACTGACTGAGCCACCCAGGCTCCCCAGTAATATGAATATTTAACTTGAAAAATAATCGGATGAGGAGCATCTGGCTGGCTTAGACAGTAGAGTATATAACTCAGAGTCATGAGTTCAAGCCCCATGTTGGACATGGAACCTACTTAATTAAAAATAATAATAATAATAATCAAATGAAACAAACTAGAAAGTTCTTCTACTAAACTTTCAAACAACGACAACAGTAAGTTTTGAGTCTTTTACCTGTGTAGTATTTATGAAAACAACTAGTCCTTTTGTTTTGTTTTGTTTTGTTTTGTTTTGTTTTGTTTTAACCGATATGAAAGCAGGACTCTCAAGGCTTATTGTTTTCTTATCCAAATATGAGGAAAATAGCACCTGCCTCACAGAGTCATTGTAAGGGTTTGTATTAGCCTGGATCCTCCAAGTTGCAGATGCTACAACTGGAATAAATGTCCAAGGATTTAGTAGGTAGAAACTCCATTAGAAAAATAGAAGCTGGAAACACCGGGGACTGATCTGGAACAGCCCTAATCCTAGTGGAGGCAAGAGGAAAGGAAAGTTGTTGGCACCATCCTTGACTAACAGGCAGTCCCAGGAATGTTCAGCAAGGCCATTGTCAAGGAGTCCTCCAGTCAAGGTCAGCCATCAGATGAGAGCTATGTCTCCAAAAGTGGACTCATCTCAGTCACCGGCTAAGAGTGTGGCCACGAAAAGAGTGGCCTCAGTGCAAATGTGACAATAGATTTCAGAGCATGGTAGGTAGGGCCTTTGGTCAAGTAAGCACCCTGTTTTTGAAGGTCCCCAAGTCACATTTTCGTGAATGCTACAATGTTAAATAATGATGTCTAACAAGTGTTCACCATAGGATCTAAGACAGCACATTCTACTAAGTAAGTGATTGATGAGTGGACACTATTGTTATTATTTCTGGATCAGCATAATTGAGACATGATGTTGGGTATGGTAACTCTGTCCACTGCTCAGCCTGATGTCCCCCCCCCCAAGGCAAAAATCATTCCCTAGATATCATGCTAACTGGGGTGTTCCATAGATGTCAATAAACCACAACCACCGGAGTTACAGGGACCAGGGGTTGGGTATATTTAGGAAGGTTGTTGGTTTTTTTTTTTTTATGTTTATTTAATTATTTATGAGATAGAGTGTGAGCAGAGAAGGGGCAGAGAGAGATGCCTGTGAGAGATTCTGTGTCTACAGAATCTGAAGCAGGCTCCAGGATCTGAGCTGTCAGCACAGAGCCTGACGCGGGGCTCAGACTCACGAACTGCGAGATCATGACCTGAACCGAAGTTGGACACTTAACCAACTGAGCCACTCAGACACACCTAGGAAGTCTTAAGTGGACAAAGTTGGAGCCCTAAAGAACAAGAGAATAAGGGAATCCCAGGCAGGCAGAGGGAAATTACCTGTGGATGGGTCTGCTGTCAGCCATCAAAGGTGAAAGTCATGAATTCCAGGATGAGCAAAGGCCAACAGCGATATTGAGACAGTGGTGAGTCACAATATTTCCTCATTGACTATGCTGCCGGTGACCTCCTTCCGCTGAATGTGAGAGAAGCACCTTTGGGGAAGGGGTTCACGGCAGGCAGTGGAATCTCCCAAAACAAAAGAGACAACAGGGGGCCTTGGAAAGACTTCTTGTGGGCTCGGAGTAAATACTACAAATTCAAGACGCAAAACGGAACCCTTTTCCACAGCGTCAAAGAAGTTCTGCGTGTTATTCACCAAGGAGGCAGCCTTCTGGGGAAGAGGAAACTCAGTGATGGAGGATGGGGAATCTTAAGATTTCTAGTTCATCCATCGTTCTTCCCTCACTGCATCAGTGACTTGGAGCCTGTCACCTAACTTTGAAACTACTTTCTCATCCTTTATGAGAGGTGCTAGAACTGCTTGCTCTCCAAGGCCATCCCCAGCCGGAAAAACGCTACAACGTTGCCCTAGGTAATCACTAAAACAGTAGACACTGAGGATTTCTGATCCAAAAGCTATTTTATCCCTTTCAGCTCTCTGCTTCTTATTTTACTCCAGGGGGGAGAGAGGCAACTGCTGCCATCCATCAAAGGTGAAAGTCATGAAATCGCTAATTGGTTTTGAATTTAGTCTCATCAGGGGGTCAAGAAAAAATTTGGATCAGAGCTGACAGTTTCGAGTTTGTCCTTAATTTATTGTCTTTGACAAAAAGAAAAGATGAGATACATTTTTCAAAAGTAGAAGAGAAAAGGATCTCCCAGGTATCTAATTTGCATGTGAGAAATAGGCCTTGACCATCAAGGTTCGTGAAAGTTTGAGTTTGTACTGAAAGTGATAGTTGACTCTCAGATAACAAAGGAATGAAAGGGAACCGGACATGAATAACCCAAAATTATGCCAGCGGGGGGTACCGCAGGGATGACCGAGCTGGCACCAAATCTGATCTAATTGTTGATAGCTCGCCCTGCTCCCCCACTGTGGGTGTGATTCTCTCTTCCTCTTTTCCATCTAAGGACCTCCCGATGTCATGCTTGTCATCTATGCTCACAAAGCTTAGAGAAGAGGAGACATATGGAGAGACCCCAGTCAATGAAGGCTTCTATGCCTCCCCTTGTCCTGATCCCCATCAGCTAAAATGCTAACTTCTTCCTTCTAAAATCCTAATTATCTGGAAAACCCAAGCTCCTTATCTGTTAAATACTGTACACCAGACCCAGTTTAAGCTACTTGATTTGAAGCAGCACATGGGGGGGGGGGGGGCTTCTGAACAGCTCAGTTGGTTAAGTGTCCGACTCTTGGTTTTGACTCAGGTCATGGTCTCACGGTTCATGGGATTGAGCCCTGCATCGGGCTCCACCCTGACAGCATGGAGCCATGGAGCTAGAGATTCTTTCTCTCCTTTTCTCTCTCTGCTCCACTCCCACTCATTCTCACTCTCTCTCTCTCTCTCTTTCTCTCTCAAAATAAATAAATAAACCTTAAAAAATAAAGTAGCATGTGGAGATGGGTGATGCAGGGTAGGGGGGACTGTGTATGGAAGTTAGAGAGAATGGAAATGAGAGGTTGCTTAACATGACTCCACCCACCCTCTTGAATGGGAAGGACATCTCTATGTTAACCAGCGAGAATTTGCACACCCATCAGCCTGACCCTGGATAACTGACATTTGAGTGCTTACATGAGCTACTACGAGAGTCAATAATCATAAGCCCTAGAGATATGCAGTGGGTATACACCTGCCCAGCCAGTGGGATTGCCACAAGCATTTATAATGTTCTTAATCCGAGAAGGACCTCTTTTCCCAACACCCCTCATGCCGCTTCAGTTGAGTTCAATATGACAGCCACTATTTAGACACGTTTTCTATATCAGGAACTGAGATAGATGCGGAAGACACAATGATGAAGCAGATGGGGTCCTATTAACTCATAGACCAGTGGGGGAAGCAGTTATAAATAGATATTTCAGTGTGACAGCATAAGCTCATTGATAATGGCAGGCATTGGAGGCGATGAAAGCAGAGGAAGCCGTGTACCCCAAATAGGGGAGAATTTCCTTCTCCATCTTTATAAAAATGCTCTGGGGAATTTCATGGTCTTTTCGACAATATCTCTGAGTAGCCATAAGTCATAAAAGAGTAAATTTTACGCTGAATGTAAGTTTGAAGTTCCAGCAACCTCACCAGCATGATAATCTCTAGAAATCGTGTTCTATTTCAATTTAGGGTGCTAATTATCTCTTGAAGCTTTTTAGCTTAAGGAAACAAACTCTGTTGACTCGGTCTCCTTAGAATAATACGTCTTAGTTACTGAATCCTCGTGTTTGCTCATTTTCTACACTGAAGCATTATTCATTCGCACTGGGATTCCAGTGACAGAGTGTAGGGTGACTTCTGAAGCTGGAGATGGGGATGGGGTGGTGGGGGGGATGTTGAGAGGCAAAGAGACATAACTAGAAAAATAATGAGGTACTATGTCAGCTGGAAAGTTAGAGCTTTAATTAGGAGGTGATTAATATCAAGAAACTTTGGTTGTCAACTTTCTTCTCTCTTAAAGCAAGGCAGTCCGAGTGAGTGACCCGGGCTGGTGTTCTCTTTGCAGCCTGGATTAATGATAGAAACTTGGTAGATAATTCCTGCTCAGAAAGTTAGTCCTCCTAGCCAGGAAGTCCACGCTGAGTCCCATCACAAGGATAGATGATATCGTACTGCTCCTCACACTCCACGACTGGAGAGGACATGGGTAGCAACCCTTTGGTTGTGCCGAGTTGGTCCTGAGAGGTCATTTATCGAGAACGAATTTAGAAAAAAGCAACATGGCAGGAATAAAAAGGAAAGGTCAGGGAACATGGTGAGGGGTCGTGGACCAGAGGGCTGGACTCTTAAACAAAAAGGACTAGAGCGTCTAAGTAGCTGACACAATGAAGCAAGAGATATGAAGGAACAAACACAGGACAAGGTACAGGAGAATCGAGGGCTGATTCTAGACTTACTTAATGTTGAATGTTGCAATTTATGGCTGTGGAGTTTTTCTCACATGTCGGTGACTTGTTTATATCTTGGTTTCCCCCAAAGTGCACTGGGACAGTGATAAAACCCATCATAAAATTCTGTGGAGGGCTAATAAATGCATGCAACATGCACACATATGTGGGCACAAATATGTGTATGTATACACATAGAACTCAACCTGGTACATAGAAGTTTAGAAGGAATTCCATAAATACCCATTCTTCTTATTGCTTTTATTATTGTTGTTGTTTTTGTTGTCTTTGGAATCACATATTCTAGAGTCTGGCAACAGATCTTTGATCCTGAGGGACATTCTTAAACATCCTTCAAGGCTTTTGGGTCATATGACCAGTGACACGTTTTTGCTCTGGTTCAACCATTTCTCTTCATCCCCAATAACCGAGGGTGAGGGATTGGAGCTGCCCTGCAGTTTATAATACCCTCTTATTGAATAGGGAAAGGGTTAACATTGGACGGGGAGGGATAAGGGACCTTCAAGGAGGCAGAATGCAGCTGCAAGTTGGAGGCTAAAGCAGCGTGGTTTTTGGGGAAAGAAAAAGGATGTGGGTATTCCAGACCCATCTGGGCTAGGTGCCAGGCGTGGAGCCTCACAAACTTTCTGATAAGGTCTCAATAAAAAGTCAGCGAGGGGCGCCTGGGTGGCGCAGTCGATTAAGCGTCCGACTTCAGCCAGGTCACGATCTCGCGGTCCGTGAGTTCGAGCCCCGCGTCGGGCTCTGGGCTGATGGCTCGGAGCCTGGAGCCTGCTTCCTATTCTGTGTCTCCCTCTCTCTCTGCGCCTCCCCCGTTCATGCTCTGTCTCTCTCTGTCCCAAAAATAAATAAACATTGAAAAAAAAAATTAAAAAAAAAAAAGTCAGCGACAAAATTCCTCAGTAGCGACCCAGTGGGGGCCCCTTTCACTCTTTTCAGCTCTTGAGAGCTTTCTACTTTCTCTCAATAAACTCGATCACTTTGCTCCCTCTCTGTCGTCCGTGAGATTCATTCTTCGACTCCGTGAGACCCATCCACGGGGTCTCCATGAAGTTAGTACAATCGCCCCTGTTTTACAGACAAGGCAACTGTGCGTCAAGGAGATTAACTCGCTTACAAAAACTGGAACCACCTGGGGAAATTGGAAACCCTGGAATTGAACCAAGGCATGTTTGGTGTTAGAGTTTAATCTCTTCATCCCTCCTCTTTCTGCCTCCCAATAGCGCCATCATTAATAAGTCATAAATGTGATTCAATGGCCCTTTTCTGCCTCTTGCCTTGCACTGCTAAGAGGCTTGACAAACCTTTCTGCTGAAGCCATCTGCTTTTTGTTTAAAGTTTATTTACTTAGATTGAGAGAGAGAGAGAGAGAGAGAGAGAGTGCGCACGAGGCAGGAGCAGAGAGAGAGGGAGAGAGAATTCTCATTGTTAGCAAAGAACCTGATGTGGGGCTCGAACTCAAGACCTGTGAGAAACGCTTAACCGACTGAGCCTCCCAGGTACCCCTGAAGCCACCTGCTTTTAATCTTGTGATTTGGAAAGGTCAAAGGCACATCTCTGATGTTCTCAGTTGCTCAGCTCCTTCTTACCTCTGTTATCTGCTGAGTGTTCTGATACATCCCTCATCCTTTCCCTTAGGGGACCCAGCAGCCATGTATCTTGGTCTCCTTCACCCCCCCCCCACCACCAGCTGACCCGCCCCCGCAGTGTGCTACAGCCTGGTAATTCTCAGCACCAGCAGCATCTCCAAAGAACTTGATAGACGTGCAAATTCCCGGGGCCCCTGCCCAGACCTCCTGCACCAGAAACGCTGGAAATGAGGATCTCTGGATGATTCTGAAGCACATACGATTTTGAGAACTACTGTGATGGTCTAGTAAGGTGGACCCACGCATTGTTCAGCATAAAAATTCTAAGAGGATCCTCTCTCGTTTCAATCCATGAAATGATACAATGTGAAATTCTCAAAAATGTTCTAACTCTCTTTATATGAATCCAGCATGCTCATGACTGAGATGGTTACAATAAAACCTTGCTTGTGTATATGGGGGTGGGGTGGCGCACAGAAGAGACAAAGAAATCCTATTTGAATGCTAGACTTTAAAGGACACTGTTAGCTGGAAAGGAAACTCACAGAGTCTCAGTTACAAAAAAATGGAGCGGTTACATTTTGGAAACCTGTATGTTAATTTCTGGTGCATGGGCTTATGCACCTCTTCCTCACTACAACGTAGTCTGGCATTTGCTCTCCAAGTTCTTAAGGAAAATTATAGAGCAGTGCAGGGAGTTGGGGAGAGGCCAATGCCCAAAGGTGAGAGAGAAATTTAATTATGACACAAAGGATATGACCTGAGGTAGCAATGCTTATAAGAAAAACTGTCTTAACAGGAGAACAGTTAAACTTGACTGAATTCAACCAATTGAACTGATAAAAAGCTAATTATGGTATTTTTTTTACCCCACTTTGCAGAATGAGCATCTGTTTTATTGCAGAAATACT
This sequence comes from Lynx rufus, assembly GCF_022079265.1. Classification (NCBI taxonomy): domain Eukaryota; kingdom Metazoa; phylum Chordata; class Mammalia; order Carnivora; family Felidae; genus Lynx; species Lynx rufus. Next base: position 5,829,636 of record NW_025814845.1, read on the forward strand.
GGTTTGATTCTGTGGCGCTGTCCAGAGCAATGGAGCATATCATGTAATATAAAAAATGTGTTCCATATTATCTTTCAAACATCTGAAAACCTCCAAATCCCCAAGCACCGTGGTCCCTTTGGCTTCTCCTCTTAAACAAGCTCCTACACAGCGGGCAAAAACTTCCGGGAAATGTTCCTTTTTACGATATTGCCAGAGAGAGAGAGAGGATTGCTTTCCCTCTGGGCTCCCATTTTGCACCTGCCTTCGCATAGAAGTGGAGTGATTGTCCTAACATCACATATTACACAGATTTAGGAATCAAGCTCAGATTCAGAGTGCTTAGAACGGGTGAGGAGAGGTGAATAGAAATAGAAGAAGGAAGTGTCAAGTATAAGCAGAACATCCATCTAGATGCTCAACTGTCTGAAAACACCTGGTTCCAGAAAAATCAGAGAAGCACGCGTGTTTCATTCTGTAATCCCCGTGCGAAGTGGGGCACCCTTGAGTCATCTGCCGTTACAAAGGGGATGTTGGCCAGGCTGGGCTCCTAAATGGCTCTTTAACCTTCCATGCAGCGTATTTCTGTTCTGTTTCTTTATCCCTTTAACTGCTCCCCTCTCCCCAGCACAGCTCCTCCTAGAGTCTGTCATCACACCTCACCTATCCTGCATTGGAGCCCTAATAAGTTTCTTTTTGCCCCAGGGAGCTTATTGCTAAGACTTTAATGAGCTGCAGATCGCATTTACTTCTCTGGTAAATTGTTCATTACCCTTGCAAGGAAAGACACATTTTTGCCATTTTCATTATTTGAGACACTCATGTTAAATCACCGTATGTGCACTTGTATTTTATTTTATTTGCACCCGTACATATCCATCCTTCAATTTCAATTATAAGAAGAATAAAATATTTACAATGTTCTGCCACCTTTAAATTTCTCAAATGAATTTTCTGAGCATTTTTCAGCTATAATAATTTTCTTCCAAAGACTGTTTCAATTGAATTCATAAAATGTCACAATACATGACACATGTACACCCTAATAGTGAAGAACTCCTGATTTTGGAGACAGGCTGTGCTTCCGGTTACTAGATGTGGTTTAGTTCAACTGTTCAATACCAGTAACAATGGTTAATATTTATGCTACGCCCCCTTAGTGCAAGGTACTGTGAGCACTTAACATGCATTTTCCCTTTGCAGCTCTATGATAATCATATGGGATGAGTACAAATATCAGTCCCATTTTACAGATGAGAAATCTGAGGTATAGAGACGTCAAGCCGTTTGCTCAAACTCACACAGTTATTGGGGCACCTGGGTGGCTCAGTCGGTTAAGCATCCAACCGCGGCTCAGGTCATGATCTCATGTCTCATGAGTTCCAGCCCCGCTCAGATCCTGGAGCCTGCTTCGGGTTCTGTGTCTCTCTCTCTGTCCCCCTGCTGTTTGCACTCTGTTTCTCTCTGTCTCAAATGAACAATATTACTTTTTTGAATCACACACTTCGTAAACAGGAGACTGGGATTCAAACCCAGGCAAGGTACCTCCAAAGTCCACTCCCAGGGCCATGTTCTTGTAAATTCAGGTTTCCTCTTTTATAAAATGGGGGTATTGTTACGGACCTGAAGGGTTCTTGAGAGAATGAGGACAAAGAATGGGGCTGAAACACGCAGCACAATGCCTGACTGGTGCCCAGTGAGGACTTTTTCTAAAGATCACCATGAGGAACTTCCCAAGGTTACAAGCAAGTAAACAGCTCAAAGGTATTCAGGAACTTACGGGAAAAGTCAAACAAATGATCATGACTTTAGGGGAATTTAGAAGTTGGGAACAACTAAACATGAAGATTAACATTTTGGGGGATAGGACCTCATCTCGACTTCCAGAATCCCTGATGTATTAAAACAAACAAACAAACAAACAAACAAACAAAACCTCAGAGACAAAAAAAAAAGGAAACAAATGTAGGACTACTTACATTGGTTTTTCTAATCTCCCCAGGTTACTTTTCCCTGCCTTTTTTCTTACATTCACTTTGTTCTTCCTAGAAATTTTCCAGGGATAAAGCAAAACTCTAAATGCTTTGTCATGGTTTATGAAAGGAAAGAAGCGTCTTTCCAACGCCCCCCTCTGGGCCAAGACCTTGGCTTAGCTCACTGGACCCTCTCACACTGTCACGAGAACGATGCTATCACCCCACACTACAGATGAGGACATTTGCCTCAAGTCCATGGAACTGACCTTACCCTCTATCTTGCCTTCAATCCTGAGATAAGCTCAAAGGAGTTCACTCTCACGTGGACCCATAAGTAACACAGTCTACATCAACAAAGAAAATCCCGCGCATCAGGTTTCAAGAAAAATCCTTCCATTTGTTTTTTAATGCAGGCGGTGCTCTCCTCTCACAGCTCTGTGTCTGCTCCCTCGGGGAAGAGAAACCAGTCTTTGCGATTTGTTTTTGTGGCTACAGATTGACCCTTGGTTTAGCGCACCTCCTGGTCAAGTACCTGGGGCTTCTTGCTGTATTTGGATTTTGACCCCCCCCAGCATCCATTTGCTAACTTTTGATTCTCCTGGTTAGACTAGATGAGATACAGATGCCGTGAGCTGAGCGGCGCCTTCAGTTCTCATCCCGGCGCTGGCCATGTGCTTGCAAACAGCCCAAATCCCCCTTCCCCACCTTGTCGTGTCGGCCTCTGCTATAGGAGGATTGCGCTAACTTAGTCTTAATCCTGAGCCACAACCGTCCTGTTCTCCACTGCCACCTTGCCTTGCCCTTCTTCTCCTTCTTTTGCTAAGTGTATTTTTTTAGGCTGAGAGAGACAGAGACAGAGTCACTTGGGGAGGGGCAGAGAGAGAGGAAGAGAGAGAATCCCAAGCAGGCTCTGCACTGTCAGCACAGAAACTGACTTGGGGCTCGAACCCATGAACCTGCGAGATCCTGACCCGAGCAGAAACCAAGAGCTGATCCCTCGACGGACTGAGCCACCCAGGTGCTCAAGCTTTTCCCTTCTTATAAGATGGAAGCGAGCTCACTTATTTCCAGAATGACGTGGTTTTATTTTTTTCCCCTTTTCTGGACTGGTAGAAAATAATGAAAGCTCGAGTCCTAAACACACAGATAGGGGGAAGTTGAAGTTCTCTTTTTATATCAGACATCTAGGCTCCCTGGAGGCTCTCCCAGACCTGCTTTTCCTTCACTCTAGAATTGTCTCCTGGCAAGGCATTCTTTTTGGCGGTTTTTTTTTCTTTTTCTTTTCTTTTCTTTTCTTTTCTTTTTTCTTTCTTTCTTTCTTTTTTTTTTTTAACACAGTAATGTAGGTAGGTTGATTTCAAAGTCTTCGGGTGAATTAGTTTGATGATATGTCCCTGAGGACACATTACCTCAATGGAAAAGAGCCAAGAGGGGAGTAGGTACTTAGCATTAGCAAGTAAGTAGATGGGAGTTTGCATCCGGTCATAAAAACCCACATGAAAGAAACAGGCAAAAGAAGCCTGGATCTGACTCTTTAGAGAGAGACCCTGGCTTAGTCACGTCATCCAAATAGGATTCAGCTTCCTTCAACTGTGCTAAATGCCCATGAGATTCCGGTTTAAATTGAAAAATCCTACTGAGAGAGAGGCAGGTGATGTCATTGCTAGAATGCACAGCCCCCTTGTCTCTCTCCTCCCAGCCTCACTTCTCTGTAACAATGAACCCTCGTCCTGAGCGTTAACCTCATCTTGAGGACATGTCAACGGATGACAGCCTTCCCCCAATTCTGATTGTGCTCGCTCTCCAATATCTTTATCATCTCTTCCTCTACTGGCTCTTTCCATAAAGGAATTAAAGCACTTTGGGCTCTCTCTATACAAGGGGAGAAAAATTGTGATTTTTCTCTTGGCCCCATGACTCCTGTAGGTATTGCAAACTCACTGCCTTCCTCCAAGAGCCAACCGTGCCATTTTTCTAGATGTTTCCTCACTGTATCCAGTCTTCTAACCCCTCGTCTTCTTCTTTTCTCCCTTCTCTTCTGGTTTTCCTTTTTAAATATTTTTTTTTTGTTGTTGTTGTTGTTTTTCTTCTGGGAGCCACCCTTTATATGACCACTACTATTTTTATTTAAAGACATTATTTGTTGGCTCTGGGCAGAAAAGGTAAGAATTTAGCTAATTTCTTTTTCTCTCTGTTCCTTTGCCATTTTGATAGTTACTTCTCTCCACTTCTTTCCTAAGTCATCAATTTTATGTTGTCTTTGTGGTTACCCATTATTTACAAGAAAATATGAGCACACCCTTCCTTCGGCTTTACCTATCCTCTGCCGTCTCCCATCCTCTGTAAACTGTACGTTGACTTTTATGTTGCAAAAATGCATAACATGTATTTTCTGTTCTCTAAACATTATTCCATCTTCTGGTTTGTCAAAGGTTGATCCCTAAAGTTGTACATAAACCAGTGTTATTTCCATTTACCTTTTTTGCATAGTTGAAATTTAAAAAGAAAACATGTGTTTTTTTACACTCTTGAGAATTTTTCCTACCTTCCTAGTAATTCTAATAGCTGGGATTCACCGCACATCTCCTTTTGCAGTTTACAGATTTAATATTTTAATTTAGACCACTAGCTTTCTGGGCGTGATTTTCAACAGTGACTTTGTGCTCTAACTAATATCTACCTCAAGCCATATTTTGCTATTGTCCATCCTATAAATTTTGTTGTAATTTAAGGCACGCAACTGTGTATAATATTAAAACAATTTCTACAGTTACGATAGCATGAGTATTTGGGGGAGGAGGGCTTTTACTGAATTCAAACTATAAAACACATGTCTTTTGAGAAGCACATATTCATGAGAGATTAAATATTTAATATATTTTTTATTTAGAGAGGAAGATGGCCTTAGACTTGGCTAAGCATATTTTTTAAAGGTAGTAATAAATAACAGAATGTTCAGCCCTTACGAGTTCACCCTTTTTTAGAGTTATCTAAAGAACCGAGGTGAGTGGAATTTTTCATATATCGAAATGAGATTGGAAAGACACATTTGAAGATGCTCTATGGTATGATAGAAACACTCCATACTCCCGTTTCCCTATCACTGCTTTATTATATATAACACCCTATAAAATCATAGTTGTTTTAATCTCCCTTTTCATAATCTTTATCATGGTTGTCATTTTAGCATTAAAAAAAGATCAAATTAATCTACAGCAATCTCTGGGTCTCCCTCATTTCCAAACCCATTAGCTTTATTATGTTTTTTTTTTTAATTTCAGCTTCATTGAGGTATAATTGACATATAAAATTGTAAGATATTTGAAGTGTACATCGTGGTGATTTTATATACACATACATTGTGAAGGGATTCCCCCCTGCCATCTAGTTAATTAACACATCCATCACCTCACAGATTTGCTTTTTTATGTGTATAAGAACACTTAGATTCTACTTTCTTAGTAAATTGTAATTATACGATACAATAGCATCAACTAGAGTCACTATGTTGTACATTAGATCTTCAGACCTTGTTTATCTTCCAGCTGAAAATGTGTACCTTGAACCAGCTTCTCCCTATATTTTCCCCAAACTGCAGCCAGCCACTAGCAACCACTGCTTTTCTCTGATTCTTTGAGTTTAACTTTTTTTTTCTTAGATTCCACACATAAGTGATACCGTGTGGTGTATGTCTGTCCAGTTTACCTCACTTAGATTGATGCCTTCAAGGTCCATCCATATTGTGCCACATGGCAGGGTTTCTTTCTTTCTAATAGCTGAATACTATTCCACTTTGTGTGTGTGTGCATGTGTGTGTGTGTGTGTGTGTGTGTGTAATTGATCTCACATCTTCTTTATCCATTCATTCATTGATGGACGCTTTGGTCATGTCCCTCTCTTGGCTACTATAAATAATGTTGCAATGAACATGGGAGTGCAGATGTGTCCAGCTTTCATTCCCTTTGGATATACCCAGAAGTGGGATTCCTGGATCATATGATAATTCTATTTTTAATTTTTTTTGAGGAACTCAACAGTGTTTTCCATGGTGACTGCACCAATCTGTATTCCCACCAATAGTGCATAAGTGTTCCCCCATTTTCTGAATCCTTGCCAACATCACTTAACACTTTTCTTTATATGGTCACTATTCTGGCAAGTGTAATGTGATATCTCACTGGTTTTGATTTGTATTTCCTTGATGATGTGTGATGTTGAGCATCTTTTCATGTATCTGTTGGCTATTTGAATGTGTCCTTTGGAGATGTCTTTTCAGTCCCTTTGCTCATTCTTTAATTAGATTCTTTGGCTACTTTCGCTATTAGGTTGTATGAGTTCTTTGTATATTCTGGACATTAATCCCTTATCCAACAGGCAATTTGAAAATATCTTGTCCCGTTCTGTAGATTGTCTTTTTATTTTGCTGATGGTTTTCTTTGCTGTACAGAAACTTTTTAGTTTGATGTAGTCACATTTGTTAATTTTTGCTTTTGTTGCCTTTGATATTGGTATTAAATTGAAAAACATTATTGCCAACACCAACATTAAGGAGTTTGTCCCTTATGTTTTCCTTTAAGAGTTTTATGGTTTCAGATCTTGCATTCCAGTGTTCAATCCATTTTGAGTTAATTTTTGTGTATGGTGTAAGATAGGGATGTGGTGTCATTGTTTTGCATGTTGACTGTCCGGTTTTCCCAACACCCTTTATTAAAGAGATTATCCTTTCCTCATTGTATATTCTTGACTCCTTTGTTGTCAATTAATAGACCATATATGCTTTGGTTTATTTCTGAGCCTTTTATTCTATTCCATTGGTGGATGTGTCTATTTTTAATGCCAGTACCATGCTGTTTTTATTATTACAGCTATGTAATACAGTTTGAAATCTATAGTAGAAAATGTGATGCCTCCAGCTTTGTTCTTCTTTTTCAAGATTTCTTTGGCTCTTTCGGGCCTTTTGTGATTCCTTACAAATTTTAGGATTGCTTATTCTGTTTCAGGAGGCAGGGTGGAGAATGCCATTGGAATTTTAATAGGGATTGACTTGAATCTGTAGATTGCTCTGGAGAGTATGGACATTTAAACAATATTAATTATTCCAATCCAAGAACGTGGAATATCTTTCAATTTATTTTTGCCTTTTTCAATTTATTTCACCAATGTCCTATAATTTTCCATGTATAGAACTTTCACTCCTTGGTTATAGTTATTCATAGGTTTTATTCCTTTTGATGCAATCATAAGTGGAACTGCCTTCTTAATTTATTTTTCTGATAGTTCATTTTCAGTGTATAGAAATACAGCCTATTTTTGTGTATTGATTTGGTATCCTGCAACTTCACTGCATTTGTCTTTTAGTTCTAACAATGTTTTGATGGAAACTTTAGGTGAGGCCAGTAGCTTCAAATTCAGTGTGCATTAATTTCTAAAAGTACTCTTTCATTCATTTAGTCATATTCTAAAAGTTTGCTTCAATCCAAGGTCCCCCCCCCACCCAGAGTTACTCACATGTTTATAAACTCTGACATGAAAAAAAAAATAAAAGAAAGAAAGAAAGAAAGAAAGAAAGAAAGAAAGAAAGAGAAAAGGGAAGGAAGGGAAGGGAAAGGAAAGGAAAGGAAAGGAAAGGGGATGAGGAAGCAAGAAAACATACTAAAACTTCTCTTTGAAAGTAAAATATGTCACTTATACCTTCAGTGATTTCAAGCTTAGAATCTTTCGGTGCTCAGATGCAAGAGGAAGGGTCATAAAAAACATGGTTTGGTCTATAAAAGAAGGAAAGAGCTTGCCACCCTATATTTCAATCCATTTGATCCTACCACAGTACCCGCTCATTTTTTTAAATGTCATTTACTCGTGGCAGAGGCAAACAGTCTCACCTCCTGAAGGTGTTACCTTGTTAAGAAGCATAATGCCTTCCTAATAAAAATCTAGGTGATTTATAGCATGTACACAGAGGAAGCAGATTTGGGGTAAAAATTGACAGCTATGGAAGTATCAGAAATGCCAGCTGCTGCACGGTGGTTCCCACTGGAAAGAAATTTGCCCTCTTGCTGGGAGCCATCTGTATAGGAGGAGAAAGACTCACTCCCAGGAAGTCTCACCGTATCTGTGGCTAAAATCATCTAAACAGACTCTTTTATGGTCCCTTCATGGTTTTTAATAACAAGGAAATTAATAGTACATGTTTTAATATCATTGCAGACAAGAATAACTGGAAATATCAAGTAATAACTAAACATTAAGGGTGCTGTGTTCAGAATGAAATTTGAGTATTCCTTCCTTTAGACACTGCTCTCTGATCACGCCTCACCCCAAGTGGGCTAAGGACTCCTCTCATGGTGCCCACCAGAGTATCTTTTGCTCAACCTTTGTAACAACTGATGCACTGTGCCTTAATTATTGTATCCCTTTCTGTTGTTAGCCAAAGGCAGAGATTGCGTCTCTTTGTAACGCACAGCCCCAATATGTGGCTCAGTTCCTGGTGTATAATCGGCACTTAATAAATTTTAATGAATGAACAAACCTGCGCGGCACTGCACAGGCAGTTTCTCATCTGATTAGTACAATTATCCTGCTGAGTGAAAGCACAGACGATTTTATTAGCACCCCTTTTATATGGGAGTGGGAGCATAAAAAGCTCAGGGACACGATTTACAAAGGTTACGCTGTGAATCAATGGCAGAGGGGGTACTCCAAGCTCTGCTCTCTCAAGCTGCTGACACCGCAGCACAAAGGTGACGGTGAGTGACAGGTCTAGTGCCCGGGTCTCCTCAGACAAGATGGGGAGTCAGGGACCTAGGCATTCCCTAAGCACTATGGCTTTGAGCAAACCCCTTAGGCTCTATTTCCTCATATTACCTAGGTAGAGAAAGTGGGCAGACGGATGTGAAGGTGTGTTACAAAATAAAAACCCCAAGTAAACTAATGTTCTAGTCAATTGTAATCCAAAATCGTTTACAGTCCAAACATCCAGACATTTATAATCCAAACATTTATAATCCACATGGCCAAAACCGCCATTTCTTCATCCAGCCGGGAGAGTCTATTGAGAGACTAACTAGTTTCCTCGTTTCCACTCTTAATATCCACTCCCCTACAGTACATCTTCCACGTGGTAGCTAAGGGACCTGTCCAACAGGTGAAGCTTGTGTCTCCTAATTTAAGCCTTCCAAGGGCTCCTGGAATCTCAAACCATTAGGTCGCAACATGGTCCTTCAGGAGACGATTGATCTCTGCTCACATTTCCAGTTTTATCGAGACCCAGTCTCACCCTGCTGGGTATACACTTGTCTCATTGGTCTTTTACCCTTCCTCGAAACAAATATGTAAGGGACGGCAGATAAATGTGTGGTGTATGTGTGTGTATGTGTGCGTGTGTGTGTGTGTGCGTGCGTGCACATATATATGCGTAGTGTGTGAGAACTCTATATGTAATATGAAGGTCTTTTGCAAAATGAAACTACTCACATCATAGGATATTTTTCTAGCCATTTAAAATAGTGTCTAAAATGTCCATTTCTCATTTAGGGAGTATCTATTAAGGTCTACATATATCTATATCTATCTCTAATTATCTATTCTTTACTTGAGAGAGCCTTCCTGGCCTCCTAGACTAGTTCTAGACTAGGGCTTTAGCTCTCTGTCCTAGGCTTCTAGAAATCTATAGAACCTTATTTTTTGCTTTCATAAAACTTATCACACCTGGGACGCCTGAGGGGCTCAGTCAGTTGAGCATTTGAGTCTTGATTTTGGCCCAGGTCATGACCTTACGGTGGTGGGATTGAGCCCGTGGGGCTCCATGATCTGCCGTGAGCCTGCTTGAGATTCTCTCCCTGTCTCTCTCTCTCTGTTCCTCTCTCTCCATCTCAATGAAAAGAAAATTATCACAATCTTTCCATGTCTGTCTCTACGGAAACCTATAAGTTCTATGAGTCCAGAAAACATGTTTGTTATCTTATTCGTTACCATGTACTACGAATTTAGTATAGTTGCTATTAATGTAATAAATACCAAGTGAATAAGTGTTGGATGGACACTTGATGAAGAGATACAAAAACGTACCTTAATATGCTGGGTTTGAGTTAAGTGAAGGGCGTAGAAAACTGAAATACGTTGCGACAAATGCTACGAAAGACATCTATGGCTTTGTTTTTTAAGTATTCAATCCTCTTTCTCTTACTTATTTTGGAGACCCACACCATCCTATCCCTCTACTCTTGACACCTTTTCTCCAGGGGAGCTGACCCCAATGCCTTGTTCCCTGGATGTGCATATGACCAAAACAAGGGCCTTCAAGGTCAGTACTGGTACTTGGACAGTGACTACAGAAAAGCGAGACCTTGCCTCTCAGTTGTTGAGCTTGGTGGAATGTAAGCTTCGATCTGTGGGGGGGTCGTCTTTGCACCACATGGGGGAGTCCACTTAAAAATGAGATCAGTGTCTGGGAAAGAGGAGTTGAGCTACCAGAAGAGAGACCAAATTCCGAAGATACTGTTGGAACATTTTTATCAGATTGTGACTTGATGTTGCCAATGTCTTGACTTTTACTTTGAATGAAATAGCCAACTTTAATCGAAATTAAATTACGTTTGGCTTAAGTCAGTCTGAGTTCAGTGTCTGTAAACTGCAATGGAAAATGTTTGAACTCATTCTTACAGGCAAGTGCAAGAGGCAATGATAGATGCCTTGCCCAAGGGGAGACAGAGGGTTTCAGAGAAGCCCACACGGAGGACACTCTTGAAGCTAAACCCAAATTACGGTTGTTAATACTCGAGAGAAAATTAAACTTGAGCTTGGTACCAATTGCATTTTGGGCACTCATGCCCTTGATAGAAGGCACTGAGTCATACCTATATGTATGACCTTATCACTTGGAGCCAAAATATAACTAAAGCCCATACATACACTTATCCCATAATCTTCCCTTTCCTAATCCCTAATTATCCAGATTTTTGCAGGGCAGCATAACTTCCCAAGCTATGCACCTACCAGAATAGTAACCAAAGAATCATCTTGAACCCACTCTAATTGCACCATTTACCAGTAGTATTAAAATACCACAGGAAAACTTCTCAGTTTCTCTTAATTTCACAGATCCCCTCTTCTTTATCCATAAAATTATGCTAGAAATTTATAGCAACGTGGATGGAACGGGAGAGTGTTATGCTAAGTGAAATAAGTCAGGCAGAGAAAGACAGATACCATATGTTTTCACACATATGTGGACCCTGAGAAACTCAACAGAAGACCAGAGGGGAGGGGAAGGGGGAAAAAAGGTACAGAGAGGAAGGGAGGCAAACCATAAGAGACTCTTAAACACTGAGAACAAACTGAGGGTTGATGGAGGGGAGGGGTGGGGGAGAGGGAAAATGGGTGATGGGCATTGAGGAGGGCACCTGTTGGGATGAGCATTGGGTGTTCTATGGGAACCAATTTGACAATAAATTTCATATTAAAAAGAAAGAATGAGAATTAAAATACCACATGATCATTAAAAAAAACAAGAAATACCTACTTAAAAATGGGATAACATATAATAAATGCCCAGCATAGAGCATAGCATACCATAGAGGATTATGTTTAGTTAGCTAAAATGTTCTGAAAGAATTCTGCAACCTGACTTCTCATGCTAAAAGATTTTACACAATTTCTTCAACTTAAGTATAATGTCTAACACAACTTGAAGACTCAATAACTCTTTCTGGAGGAAACAGAATAAAACGGAAGACCATCACAGGCTTAGGACCCACTTTGTTTTCAACTTTCTTCTCTGTCCACTGTAGCCACGATTCTATGTTCACTACTCTATGCATATCTCATCTCCAAATTCAACAGATGTATTTTATCTTTTACCAAACTTGACCTCTATGTAACATTAAATCCCATAAGCCGTTTTTCTTTTCTTAAAACTATCTCCTCTGTGTTTCAAGGAATTGCTTCCATTTTCTACTTTGTGAACACCTCTCTGTTGAGTTGGTTAGCCTTTCTCTAAACCTAATTACTAAAAGCTGGTCTTTAGATGGGGCCTCTGGGTGTCTCAGTCAGATAACGGTCTGACTTTGGCTCAGGTCATGATCTTGCAGTCTGTGAGTTCAACCCCCGCATCAGGCTCTGTGCTGACAGCTCAGAGCCTGGAGCCTGCTTCAGATTCTGTGTCTCCCTCTCTCTCTGCCCCTCCCCTGTTCACATTTGGTCTCTCTCTCAAAAATAAACATTAAAGAATTTCTTTTAAAAAGTTGGTGTTTAAGTGATTACCATGGGGAGAGGGAAATGGGGAGTTATTATTTAATGGGAACAGAATTTCAGTTTGTGAACATGATAATTTTTGGAGATGAATGGTGGTGACCATCGCCCAACAGTATGAATGTATTGAATGTCACAGAATAATGCACATAAAATTGGTTAAAATGGTAAATGTTACATATGTATTACAACACTAAGAAAGTTGGTATTTGTCCAAATTTTTTGTCCCCGTCTTCTTAGTGTTCAATATTTTCTTTTATAGTAATCCCACCCAAGCTCAAACTTTCAACTGTCATTTATACTCTATCCTTTAAACTTAATTTTAAAATCTGTTACCTTCAGTGTCAAATGATGCCCTGGACCCATTGATTTGGTCACTCAGAAATCATTCACTGCATGCCATTTTACACATCCAACACTGAGCTAACAATTAGGTATAAGTTGTAAACCAACAGGTATTTTTATTTAAATATTTGACCTAGTTAGGGTTCTGTCCAAATTAATCCTGAAACCAGGAGTTGGGTACAGATCATCTGGGGGAGGGAGGGTTATGAGAAGCACAAAAGGATAGGAAGCAAGGAATGGTGCGTTCATTGTGGGGTGTGGGCATTTCATCCATTGGGGACGCTCTCCAGGCTGTATGGAACTACCTTGGAATGATCCCACCAGGGCTTGGAAAGGCTGGCACATATACGCACAACTCCCACCTCGCACTGTTTGCAGGTTGTCCCCATGTACATTAACGACTTCACACTTCCTCTAGATCGTGCCTGCTGGAAAGCAAACGAGTCCCCATGATGCTGGAGAAATTCCTCAAGCAAGAGGGACTTGCTCCCAGACTTCTTTTTGTTTTTTTTTTTAATTTTTTTTAATGTTCATTTATTTTTGAGAGAGAGACAGAGAGTGAGCAGGGGAGGGGCAGAGAGAGAGACACAGAATCTAGAGCAGGTTCCAGCCTCTGAGCTGTCAGCACACAGCTCCATGCGGGGCTTGAACTCATGACCCGCGAGATCGTGGCCCAAGCCAAAGTCAGATGCTTAACTGACTGAGCCGCCCGGGTGCCCCACTTCCAGACTCTTGAAGTGGGGAATTACCAGTGTGCTGAAAACACCACTCCCCAATTACCCTCAAGAACTCATGCGGAACAGGACAGCACCAGCTCTTTTTTCAATGTCTCTTAAGTCAATGGAGTCCAAACTAAACACTCAGCCATCTCTCTCACTCTTGTACCTCAGCCTGTCTCCACATCACAGTCAATGGCACCCCATCAAATGTGAGACAGTATTCCCTCTTACTGGGTAGCTACTGGATCCCAGGCACTGAAATAAGTTTATTTGTTTTCTCTCACATGGTCAACGATGCCGCAGGAATAAAGCATGTTCCTCATGCTAGAAATAAGTACATTTAAAGATCACAGTCTTCAAGTACTTTCCCTCTAATGGCACACTTGTGGTATAACAGAAGCGAGTTTCAGACCCACATATGACTGACTTCCAAATCCAGTCTCATCTTCCTCTTCTGTAAAATGGGGCTAATGGTATTTTTTTTTTCAAAGCATTGGTGAAAGAGTTAGAGATGTTACCATCTATGTAATAGCAGGCATGGTGCCTCCCAGGGTAGATATTTCATACACGTTGGTACCTCCCATGGGCAGAACTGGTTCATCTCTTTCTTGGTAGAGGACCAAGAAAATATGCCTTCTTTTTGTTGTCAGCACCTGAAATAGTAAGAGAAGTTCAATAGAAGAATGCTCAATCTTACTTAAGTCTTTCCCTCTGTGTCTCCTGCCTTCCATCACCTTCCATTCCAGCTTACCTTCTGTATTTTCACTAAAATGATATATCTAAAATAAAAAACCTTCGGGCTGCCTGGGTGGCTCAGTCATTTAGAGGTCCAACTTTGGCTCAGGTCATGACCTCAGGGTCCGTGAGTTCGAGCCCCGCCTCAGGTTCTGGGCTGACAGCTCAGAGCCTGGAGCCTGCTTCAGATTCTGTGTCCCCCCTCTCCTTCTCTCTCTGCCCCTCCCCCACTCATGCTCTGTCTCATTCTCTCTCTCAAAAATAAATAAATGTTAATTTTTTTAAAAAATAAAAAGCCTTTAAGGGTTATTGCCATTTACACTGTAATCCACAATTGTTCAGAGTGTCACTGAATGCGTTTCATGGTCTGTGCTGTTTTCCTGCACACACAACACCAAACTATCCAGGGTCCCCTGGTGGTCCTGTGCTGCCTCCTTCTAAAGGCTTCTGTGCCCTCACTCTTCTTCTCAAACGGGTCTTCATCCCCAGATCAGGTCAGTCTCCCTCTGTGAATGCGTCTTTCCTTAACCGCTGAGCTCCTTAGCTGCCTGGGGCTTAGTTTATAAGAAACCCCTTAGGGTCCCCTCCGAACCTTATGCACAGTCTGCAGAGCATTTATTGCAGCCTCTTGCAGAAGCCGCACACCACGAGAGAAGAGATTATATTGTGTGTATTGTCTTTAATCCCAAAATCTAATCAATGAGATAATAAAAGAGTGACTGTGTAGTGTTTAATGGGCCAATTGAACACAGTTGTAGCTCCTGCTAGCCTTTCTAAAAGTCCTCAATGAAATAGTCTCAGATAGTTTTACAAGCAGAAGTTTCATCTTAGTAAGTCATGATATGAAAGTAAAGAGAATTGACTGAGCAACGTTTTTGCACAAATTGATTGGAAAATATAGGGGGGATGAGAAAACAGAGGTTTCGGGAACCAGCGGAAAACTCCACCAAGTGCCAGTTGATATTATGCTGTCTCTTATACTCTGGGGGTAGTGAGGACACTCCTGAGGTGTACATTTAGCAGTAAGTAATTAGTTCCATTACTGGAGACGGAGAGTGGGAGTGAATTACAGGTGATGGCACCAGTATTAATAAGTACATGAAGATCTTTACTCATTGCACAGATATTTGTGAGTATGTGCCAGGCAATGAGTGAAGGATACAGCTTCTGGTCTGGGCCCTGCTCTCGTGCAAGGAGGGAGGATCCCATGTGGAATCCTGGTGACCCACCTGGGTGCCTTTTGGTATCCCTTCCCCAGTTTTAATGGTAAATGGATAGGCAGGGCAACCTCTGACTGAGAAAGACATCATGACCAGAGGGTCAGGTCCCTCAAAGATGAGGATCTGGGTCTGTAAGCTGTCTAGCGAGGCCAGCAGCAAGAGTAGCCAAGGGGAAAAGGAATCTAGAACGGACAATGCAGCAGAGAGGTGATTATAACAGTTGCAGCCTTGAGACCAACAACAGCTGGATGAACATCGTTTACCCTTCTATCTTTCATGTTACAAGCTCCCCTCAAGAATAGAGTTCCGCCAGGGGGCACCAGGGTGGCTCAGTCGGCTAAGCATCTGACTTCGGCTCAGGTCACGATCTCACGGTTCGTGGGTTCCAGTCCTGCCCTCAGGCTCTGTGCTGACAGCTCAGAGCCTGGAGCCTGCTTCGGATTCTGCGCCTCCTTCTCTCTCTGCCCCTCCCCTGCTCGTGCTCTGTCTCTCTCTGTCTCTCAAAAATAAATAAATGTAAAAAATAATAATAAAAATAAAAAAATGAATCTCCACCAGAATCCTGCAGAAACTGTCTTGACTGTAGATGGGTAAATTCATCGGAAGTACACAGGGGTGAACAATGGCAGACATAGAGATTCACTGTTCAGAGCCACCTTCATGAAGGATTTATTGCCCAGTCAGGAGGCTATGGTCAAGAAAGAGTCTCCTGCTGTTATTTCCATCAGGGTCTGTCTGTAGAGAACTGTCTCATCTAAGGTCATGTCCTCCCTAAAGCAGCATGCATCTTGTGACCGACTGAAGCGAGGTGGGTGTAAATCTGAATGATCAGAAACCTCAAGGCTCAGTATATGAGTATAAGCTTATAGCGGATTTCACCTGAACTACAGCCCACTTATGGATGGTCTTGGTAGATCATTGCAAGGCAAGTCTCTCCCAATGGGTAGAGATTGGATTATTCACTTTGTGTTGAACGAGAAGTTCCCTGAGGTCAGCTTCTATGTGAAACTTGGGCAGTGGCAAATGAAATGGCGAAAACCGACCTCCCTTCTGCCACCGCCACAGTTCAACCTGCCGGCGACAGAGCTCAACTCTTGGACCCAAAGGGGCACCGTTACTTAAGGAGATCAAGTGATCACTTGATGGAAAGTCATCGCATCGAATTTCTTCCAACCTGGAAATATAAGCAATTCATTCTGACAAGAATAGACCTATGAATGCGTGAATCCACATGCATTGTGGGTATGGTCATGGGTTCCCTTCCCTTTGTGCAAGGCCTCAAAGGCATCTTTGTGTGGACCTGTGATTACAAGATCCACTTTTCATATGTCACCACTTTGAATCAAAGACCTATATATGGTGCAGTGTCCCCAATAAGATGCCTATGTGGGACAAGAAACCCAAAAGTGAAAGGAGTAGAGTCCGTGCTTGCCATATCTCCTGGTGACTCACTTGGGGAATGTATGCTTCTTGTCCCCATGCTGGGAGTGGAAGCATAATTAGCTTTTTCTACAACCAGGTCTTTCTCATGCCCTGCTGTGTCTCTTTGGACCACAGTCACCACCTGTCACGTATAGATGCTGAAGTGTATGAAATACACATCAGGCTACTGTAGTCCCCAGATTTTAGTTTTGCCAAATGTCTTTTGAAATCTTTGTTCATTTGACTTGAAGTGAGAGAAAAGCATAATTCCCATTGTCCCCACGGGGGTGGGGGGGGGAGGGAAAATTCCCTAGAACTGAGTTTCTTTAAGGAAACGCTCTCTCTCTTGACCCCTCGGAGACAGATCTTGAGGGCTAAGGGACCAGAAACCGGTTGTGGAATAGCAGAACATTTTCCACTGGTCTGGGTTTTGTTCTTGGCTTTTGGGAGCCCCAGAGAAAAACAAAAGCAGAAAAAAAAGGTCCCATTTAAAATCCTGTTACCCAAGGTTACAAACATTCGCTAAAGATAACACATGGGGGGCTTTGAATGCCAGGCCAAGGAGGCTGAAAAACATTAAAAATCATCCAAATCAATTTCTGGTGATGTTTGTTCCTGCCTTTGTAGATATTTCTTTGCCTTTGCTTGTAGTTTCTGCTAACGCTCAAAAATTCCAATGGCACAGGCATGTTGGAGCCGGGTGGAAATTTGGCTTTCATTATATGCCTCAGATAATATATCAGCTCCCATTGATTTGAAACTGGACTGAGGTCTTCTAAAGAGACTTAAATTTCTTTTCTGGGTGTTTCGATTGGACCAATTTCACTCAATTTTGAATTTCATTACAAACTGCCTTCTGAATTCAATGGAAGGCCCATTTCCCTTGCAAGTCCACCAAAAGCATCTCTCCAAATTGCACTTGAACTTTTCTTAATGGGATATCAGCAACCTCCATGATAAATATTGATCTCGTATTCAGTCATTCTAAAATAAAACATTTCCCATTTTCATGTGTTTCAGCCTGTGGAGGCAAACGCTCCAAAGAAGAGGCTGGTCTTCACTTTTCATCAACAAACCTAGTGCAGCTGGTTTGTACTGTGCCAGGAGGATCTGAGCAGGTTTTCCAATGCCTTCTCCTCAAATCAGCCATTCGATCTTGAAGCCCAGTAGTCAAGGGCTTATTGAAAATTTGTGGTGTCAGTAAGAGAATTACAAGGATACTCGCGTATAATATATACACCCAGGAAAGGCAGTTCTCTTTGTTCATGGAAAACCTATCATTTGGCCTGAGACTACAAATGTAAATACCTAAAAGTTTTATAAAATTTAAACTGCAGGGGGAAAAAAACGAAAGTATTATCTGTTTTTGATTAACACATCCGAGGTCTGGCTGTCTCTTGTCTGAGTCTTTCTAAATTCATCTCTCTACTCTAGGTATATAATCTTCCCTTTAAAACCTTGATTTTATCCTGGAACATCTGAGCCCCTCCCCCAAATTTTAGCAGTTCTCCATGGTTTAAATGTTCAAATTCTTAGTCTAGGGATCTAGAATATTTGTATTCTGGTTCCCAATTATTCCTACACCCCCGTTGCCCCTGACTCCTACAAGGATGAATCCTTTCCTTAAGTACCATGACCCGGTTAGGATACAGAATATTCTGGCCTTCTCCTGCTTGTATCTCAAGAACACATAGTCCTCTCAAATGGTTTTCCAATGGAAAGATTTCATATTACAAAGTCTTAGAGAAGAACTTGGAAGCAGGCTTCTTTGGGAGATACCCCTGAAAACAGGAGTGAAGGAATGGGGACAGTGGGTCAAGCAGAGGAAGGTACATTATAAAGCAGATTACTGTTGTGAACAAATGGACCTCAGTGCTTATGGGCACTTTCTTTAACAACCTATCAGAAAGAGTGTCAGCATTGTGTCCAAAGCTGGAAGCAGGGACATCTACTTCTAATCTTCCATTCCTCAATAGTGGGGGGTTCCTGGAAGGCATTCGTTCACCTCCCTTTATGCACTGCACCAGGTACAGGAGCTAAATAGCCTTCAGTAAGAAGAGATCTCTGCAGCAGAAAGTAGAACGCCACTGTGTCTCTTTGGGGTGCAATACAGTCAAAGTACATGGAACTGTCCAACAGGATGTCACTCAGATCAGAGGTGGGCTGGGAGCCATGGTCCGTGGCATCAGTAACAATGGCTTATCTTCCATTGGTACTTCAAAGTGAGCCCAAGAGGGACGCATGGTTGCTTTGTCCTGGTCCCTGACTTCGGATGCACTACCTGCCTTCTGCTTTCATAGTTCTCCCAGGGACTCACAGGCTCTATTTAAGGCCTTATGAATGACTTCTCAAAGATGACATGGCCCCAGGACCTCTGGTTGTTATGTGCTTGCGTAGTTAGTATATCAGCGGATAGGGCATTATAAACGTGACATACATCCCTAGGCTCCAACGAGACGCTCTGCTCAACAACTACCACACATGACTTTTACTTTCACAAGTGCTCAGAACCCCCTTTCTACACAGTTCATCTTGCCACCTCCCCTAGTTAACCACTAGTAGTTAACATCCTCTATTTAACATCTATTTTGCCTATCAGAATGTGGCTTATGCTTCAAAATTCCACTTGGCTGCTGCACCATCTGTGAAATGATCTCTGATTGCCCCAATATACAATGATCCCCCCTTTCGATTAATCCCTGTGATAACAACTAAGCAATTAGTTCACGATGACACACAAATGTCAGCAGAAATGTCCCGTGCTTTCAGATTCAGAATCAACAGAGAAATCAGCCTTCTCGATTCTGCACCTGGAGGGCGGGGTGAGGGGGGTGAAGGTAACCTACATTTTCTTTCTGATTCTTGGTTGCTGTCTCCTCTGAATTAATTCAGTTTGTGGACCACCTCATAGACGAAGTCTCTATTCAGACACATGTCAACATAGACCTGACCTGTAGCTCTTCTCTTAAGTCCGGCAACATTAATAGCAATAACATAGCTATCAATCTACGTGAGGCTTCCTTTTTCCCAGAAAACCGACAAAACTTCTAATGTATCCTGGAATGTAAAAATTGCATTGGCCACGTGTGACGACAGGGAATCAGCTTTCTTCCATATTAATGAAGGCCCTTCAGTTTTCTGCCCCTCCTTTCTGTCATACCTGTTTTTACCTCCCTCCATCTTAAATTTCTGTTCATTTCTTTTACTCTACACCATGCTCTCAACCCTCCCACATCAACCCCGATGGAACCGTCATGGTATTTGCCTAACACAATCCATTGCTTCCCTGAAAGAGACACTGGTACCATTCGTAAAGTAATGATTTTGGCCTTTGAAGGGTGGCTATCACTAAAAGACGGGTATGAACCTGGTAATGGTGAAGTAGATTCTAAGAGAGATACTCCCTGGGTCTGGCTCCACTTAAGGGAGCAGACACTATTTCACTGGCACCCAGTAGTGACAAGTCACTGAAAAAAATGACTCACTAAGTAAACAAATACAAAACTGACGTGTCCCCAAAGTGTCATTTTATCCATACACAACGATAATATAGTCATCTTGTGAGCCAGAGATGTTCAGATTTTTCCCAAGTCTTTTCTTTCTCTGAAGCCAATACACATGGGACCCCAAATCACAACCAGAAACTGTCACCAGGTGGCCATGGGGAATTCTTGTAATAGAGGGGAAACTCACCAAATTCTTTGTCACCAGTGCAGGATCTCCTTGATGCCCTTCGGTAAGCATACAAGTGAGGACTGTAGGAAGAATCCCAAAAGAAAGAAAAAATTGTAGCAACATGTCCAAATGATTGGACGCTGTTAGTATAAACTCCCAGCTCCTTCTCTTAACAGGCATGCCCAACCCCATTCTTATTGACACATTATTTTCTAAGGATATCAACCTATTCAAAACCGGTGCTCTGATGTCTAGCCATCCTAGGAACTGTGTTCTCCTTCAGATAATTCTGCCTGCCTTGCTCTATCTTTTGTATAATGTCTTAACAGCTTAACTTTCCTCTGTTCCAAGTTCTTAGCACAGTTGTATATTTTGGTTCGGGCACAGCAGTGATATTCTACAATTTGTAGCTCTAATATTTAAAACTCACACTACAAATTACGTTTTTTGGTACTCCATTTTATAGCCTGTCGCTTGTCCCACTCAACTGGATATTTGCCCCATTATAGATAATGTACATATGCTTCCGATAAATGCTTTTCTCTTAAGTTCTGAGCTTTTTAAAGGCAGGCGCAAAATCCAGAGGCAGTAAGAGACCTACAGAGGTGTGAACTATACTAACAAATCAAGATGCAAAGGAGAAACGAGTAGCAACCATTTCATAGAGCATGCAAAAAGGCCCCCCAAAAAATCTGCCTTAAATATTGTTGGTAAGGATTCACGTCATTAGATTGAAATTTGAGGAATTGCACATGACTTTTTTTTCTAAGTATGAGTAATACTGTCTTTGGCTTATGAACATGAGCAATCCAATGCAGGAGGATGGGATGAGAAGAGCACTGGAAATCTTAAGGAAAATCATTAAGACCCAGGGTGAGAGAGAGAGATTGCATCCAAGCAGAGGGATGTGATTTGCCAAATGGGATGAGAAACACATCTGAAGTTACATGACTATAGCGTCATTGCCTGGGTATCCGCCATTGAAAAGAGAAGCAGGTGGTAAAACTCAGTTGTTAAGGCTGTAGGTCCAGCACCAGAGTGCGAAGTGAGCTCTTTCTTCCACCTGCTACTGAAGCACGTTGGTAAGTTTCTGTTTCCTTCTTGGTATAATGAGACTGATAACGTCTACCTTAAAGAGCTATTGTCGAGGTGGCATTTTAATTTTTTTTTAACGTGTATTTATTGTTGAGAGAGAGAGACAGAGCATGAGCATGGGAGGGACCGAGAGAGGGGGAGACACAGAATCCAAAGCAGGCTCCAGGCTCTGAGCTGTCAGCACAGAGCCCGAAGCGGGGCTCGAACTCACAAACCAAGAGATCGTGACCGGAGCCGAAGTCGGACACCGAACCGACTGAGCCACCCAGGTGCCCCGTGGTGGCATTTTAATAGCTCACGGCTATGAGTACTTGGAATGGCCTAGACACCACCTGGGAATGCGGTTGTGTAAGCTCATGCGATCCTTTGAAGGATATTGAGATCGGTGCTATGACTCACCAAGAGCAAGATGGCTTTGAGGAATCACTCGGGTTCAGCAGTAGGATGTGCTGGAACTACAATTTGAACCCAAGTGTTCTGATTCCAGAGACCCCCCTCGTCTTAACCAGATACCAGCCGTGCCTCCTCAATGGCCCACTCTACCATTAAAGTTCTCCATATATGAGACAATGCACAGAAATTCTTTATACCAGAACTTAAAACATAAGTACCATTTCTTATTACTTTATCAGTACTACGTGTGTAATTATTAAGTTCTCCTGGAAAATATTAGACTGGGTTTCAGGCAACCTTCACTCTGGGCTTAGCTCTGCTGCTACCTTGATGTACATCTTTGGCCAAGTCATTTCCTTCTCTGTTGCTCATTTTTCTTACGTGTGAAATGAAGCCTGGCCATGATACTTCCTTACTTTCTTCTCCAACAGCCTATGATTCATAAGTAAATGTAAGGGTTATGTATCAAACACCTTAGAGGTTTCACTGAGCAAACTTTAAAGACCTTCAACTTTGCTTCTTGAGTGCCTACTTTTACTCAGTATTTTAGAGAGGATGCCAGATCGGAGGGGAATTAAGGGGGCTAACAATTTATTCGCATTTTGTGTTTCATTCCAGAACGGAGAAGAAAAAGAAAAGCAAGTTTAAAAAAAAAAAAGAAAAAAAAACAATCCCATCTTCATTTCCCAGAGAGAGGCTCAGAGCCACAGAGGTGGAGAGATTTCATTGCCTGTCCAGAGTTATCTTGGATGTCCCTTGAAATAAATTGATCTGGGGTCCTAACATATGTAATTTCAATTTCGGTAATGGTAGGTCTGCAGCATTAGCCGCGGTTGCCAAAAAAAGGGTTGACATTTATTGCAGGCTCAGACATGGAGAAAAATGATTCTTCACATGAATACATTTGCCTAAAGCAATGATAGTCTCAGAGGGAAATCATAAACAGAAAGAAAATGCTACTTGACTACCCTCAAAGCCAGGGAAACCTAGAGAGGCTGAAGAACAAATAATTAGCATTCAGGAGAATCCGCTTTCCTTTTTTCCTCAGCTCACTGTAACGGATTCTGCTGGTGTTCCGCCATAGCCCCTTGGTAATTTCCATTCCGAGTGTGCCAATGGCCTCCCGCTCGAGCATCTGTGCTTCTCTGCCTGGGGGCTTTCTCTGGCTGAGCGGGGGACAAGTGAGAGGCGCCAGGTGGCTGATGATCCTGGGAGCAGCCCTCAAGTGATGCCACATGGTACCAAGTGGCTGAGGATCTCAGCTTCCTCGTCTCTCAGGCAGGCCAACTTTTGGATCTGTTCTCCCCAGGCATCAGAGGTCATGAGCAAGACCGAGCCCCAGTGCCTATGTCAGTGACACACTCTTTCGCAGCACCTGCACCTGGAATTGGCTTCTGTGATGGTTTGGAGAATACACCTGTCAGATCTCTGACTGCGGGGAAGCAGCGAACTGAGAGACCCAGCGGCTTTGTTCTTACACCCAACACTGCATTTGCACCAAGACCACGCTTCCCAAGAACTGCTCTCAGCCACTGACTGAGAGACGGGGACCCTGAGGCATGTGCGATGTTTCTCTGCTAGCTTCTAGGACTCAAGGGCTCCATACAGGTCTTACCAAACTTTTCTAAGAGGTCTAAGATGCTTCTGCCCGACGTTCCTTCTTCCCCGTCTCCTTCCAACTTCCACTGAAATCTGACCATTCTCCAGGCTTCTCCTAGTCCCTTCCCATTTTCTCTTAACATAGACACTATCCCCCAATGAAATCCATATACGTGTGACCCTGCCTTGGTGCCTGCTTCTCAGAGATGTGGAATAACACAGCTTTCTTGGCTTTTTCTGTCTTATTTCCTTGTTGCCTACCAGTGTTTCCTGGGATCACCCAAATTGGGACGCCAAATTGGGATCACCCAATACACCACTTGCATTCAAATCTTTGTCTCACACCCTGCTACTAGGGACCCAACTTAAGAAGATCCTTCCTCCTTTAATTCATAACACCCCAGGTCTTGTAACTTCTACGTTCCCTCCATCACCTGCCCATGCATGCGCGCGCACGCACACACACTCACACGCACACACAAGCGCACACACACACACGCATGTGTAAACACTGGCAATGGAGAACTTTAATATAAAATCATTTGAGACAATATTCTTCCACAGGTTTAAACACAAAGTGGGTAGTGAATATTAAATGCGGACGTTTATTAGAGACTTCAAAGGGGGAAGTGCTGAAATCACAGATGCCTAATGATTGATTAATGTTCAGTCCTACTTCATACATGGGATCCATATAATGATGGTTTACATCTGGATGCATCAGCAGGACCCATCAAAGCGTCCAGATTCTACAAAGATTAGAAATGATATGAAAGTTTCCAGGACAAAGGGTGAAGATAACGGTAGCAAACTGATAAGGCCTTTCTCTTTGAGAACGCTACCGTATACGATAGGGTTAGTGACCATGCTGAATTGGAAGAAGGCTTAAATTGGGAGAAGAATGAAAGGCCAACGTGGAGTCAAGGGGCTTATTATTATCGATTTGAGCCTTGTATAAAAACATGCCCATTTGAAGCTCTCTTGAGATTTTATCTTTCTTCTGGCTGGCTTTATCTGGATAATACACTTTCACTAGTTAATGCTTATCAGATGAATGCGCATCCTCCCTCTTGTTGCCTGGGAATAAGAGAGCCCTGGCACTGATAATATGGAGCAGATTTTAATCCAGGGTCCATGACCTCATCACCTTGAGCAACATGGACACACCACACGTTAGGTAGTTTTGTATCCTATCTACTCCATTCACGTTTTTATCACAGCCGTTGCTATGATCATGGTTTGCAAGTGAATAGATTCTTAAACCACTTCCCTCTGTTGCACTAAACATCTCATGCTGTCACATGAATTCCTTGTAACAATTAGATAAGCCATTTTTGACACATGGACAAGCCTAGAATTATAACAGAGTTAATACTCCGTGGCTCCAATTCCTGACCAATGGGATATTGAAGCCAACGGTTAAATACAACCTTTTCCTGTCCCTCAGGTGGACAAGTTGGGGGATCATGACACACGGATCAAAGGTTTCCCAACAGAATTTAGCCTAAGAGATCCATACTGTGACCATCCCAACAACAAACTCTAAAGTATTCTTTCCTTCCTTCCTTGCTTGCTTCATTTTCCTAATGCCCTATCCTTTTCCTTGGGACTGCTTCCCGAAATTAACTATACAATGGAAGCCTTTGCCTGAGATTCTGCTTTTTGAGAAAGCTTGACTAACACTAGTATCTAAAACTCATGGGAGAAAGGACAAAGGTAAAATCTAGAAAAACCTGGAGAAAAGAATTTGATATGGCTAAGGGCAGATCATCTGCCTGGAAGTCAGTCCAGAAGCTCAACACACAGTATGGTAAAAACTTCAGTTTTATTTGAACTAAATTTGGTATCTGGGGATCTCCAATAGAATGGATAGGGTCCAAAATACTAAAATAAGGAGTTCTTGGTAGGGGATGGGTCTGTAATTTCAAAGAGCGGGAGATGAGGTGTTTCTCAATGGTCATACTTTTTAAACTAACAATATAGTTAGGCATGGAAGCCACAGCACCATCAGGAAGGAGAGAGGATCGGTGGTTAGGGGTTGTCCAGAGCCTCATGCCCTTCCACGCAGGTGAAGCTCCTTATAGTCATGACAGGACTGCCCAATACACTTGAAGTCACCTAAACAAATGAAAAAAAACCTGTCAATTGTGTACATTCTGCAAAAGCATAAGATGGCAGACAAAAATAATCGACATAAAAATATTAAAAGACAAGTATGAATAGCACCCTTTAATTTGAATTAAATTAAATTAATTTATTTTATTGTTTCTTGGAGATACCCATTGCCATTGTTTCATCGAGATACCCACCATAACCCTATTCAAATGACACAACCCCTCCCCCAAGAATTTTATACATACAGCATCTATGTCAGTCACTGAGTACATGGAGACCTGTGACCCGAGGCAGAAGGTTATTTGGATAGATTGGGCAGCTGGGGGACTGTGACTCAGTGGCTGAAGCATCCACCTAAGGCGAACCAGACAATGGACCCAAGGCAACATAGATGGGTTAGAGACCTCAGGAGCTATCCAGGAAAGGGATGCTAAAACACAAACTGTTGGGTCCAGGACTTCTCAGGAGCTAGGTGATGCAGTCAAGGGTCGCTGGAGGTACCAGAGCTTCATAAAACTTGCGAAGGGAGGACTTAAGAGCACTCAGCCAGGGTAGCAGCTGTGAGGCCACGGTGTATAACACAGGTGTATTAGAGAGAGACATTTCTCATCCATCTATATCAACGAAGCAGGTGCTTTTAAGGTACTAGGGCAGTGATTCTCAATCAGGGGTGAGTTGCACCCCCCAGAGATATTTGGCCATGTCTAACGATATTTTTTGGCTGCCACAACTGGGGAGTTGCCCCCAGCGTGTCTTGAGTAGAGGGCAGGGGTCCTGATAAGCATCCTGCAGATCCCCACAGTCCCCACGACAAACATTTACCTGGCCCAATGTCAATAGCACCAAGGCCGAGAGATTCTAGACTACAGGGATGTTTACATCCTTCGCAGAGTTCCTCAGTAGGTGAGAGGAAAAGAGCCTGCTCTCCATAAAGGGTAGGAGGGAAATTACATTTCATGGCACCTGACACGTGCCAAGTCTAGTACACAACTTCCTTTGAATGTCACAAACAAGAGTAGGTATAGTGACATCACTTTACGGAAAAGAAATAGGGTCTCAGAAACAGAAGCAATGATCCAATAAATAACTCATCTTAGTTTGGACTTAAATCTTTTATAGGCAAAGCCCCAAGCTGAGACCTTACTGGAAAAAAAGAAATACATTAGTTAGTTTTTCTAGTTTCAAAATGAAAATCATTTTCATCGATCGCTTATAATTTGTAACAAGGCAGGAAAACGTCACTGTGCTCATGACTGGTTTTATGTGCCAATAAGTTCAGTCTCAAGCTAGTAGCTTTTAATAAACGTAGACATCATGCTATTAGAATGTTTATTTAATCATTAAGTTTTATTTAGCACTGAACTATTAGGAATAGTTTTATCAGGGAGGTAGGATGACAGATTATTTTTATGACTGCCTAATTATTTTCCCCCAAAGTTTATAGATTTTTTATAATAAGCATATACTGAAAACTATAAAGTTGCCAGATAGGTATATTTTAATGTGGTATAAATATAACAATTGTTTCAAGATACAGAATAAATGGCAGATAATATAGATGTTTATGTGGGGATTCTTTGGATTAGCTGACCAGGAAATCCAAAATTCAATTCCATTGAATACGACCATTCCTGGCCTCCAAGCAACTTGCAAAATAGGGTTTTGTCCAAACGGATTCAAATCTTTGTAATGCCTTCTCCTTAGGGTTGCCTGTGAAGTTTCTGTGAATAATCCCACAGCTAATTCGAATTTCATCTTTCCACAAATATTCCATCCATCATTATTGGGTGTAATATCCCCTACCCTTCTAGACCTAGAGTGCCTTCCTTGAATTGTGGTGTTCTAGTTATATCATTATTAGTTTCCTCCCCAAAATTATGAGCTTCAAAGGCCAAGTTTTATGCTTATTCAGCTGTATATTTTCTTATCACCGAATGCAGTATTCTGCAAATAGAAGGAAGTCCATAAATGTTTGCTTTGGTGAAACAATTCTAGCCCTTGGGCCAAGGTGTTAACAGAGTGCCAGAATCCCAGAGAAGAAACAGGTGTGGGGTGTTGCAAAGAGAGTCTATGCTTAGCAGGCATGTTTATATTCAGGGTTAGTGGCCTGTATTTTTAATTTACCTGATTTTTCCACAGTATTGACTTTTTTCTTAAATAATTTCTTATTTAGATCTGAAGATCAGAAGTCTTTCAAGTTGAAGCCCTGCCTACACAGTCATTTATGATCTGTACAAAAAAAAGAAAGAAAGAAAGAAAATAAAGAAAAGAAAACGCCAAGGAACATTAAAAATCTCTGACATGAAAAATGTGTCACAACACGAGGTTTTAAGGTGGACCAAGTAAAGAAATACGGAGCTTTACATTTGCGGAGCTGCTCTAGGGGAAAGGTTTAGACTGCCCTGGCGTCAAGTTTAACCACACATCCAACAGGTGTTGGTGAATTGCATCGGAACAATGAGTGAAGTCTGCCATCTACAGGCCCCTATGTGTATTACAGCATAGGCTCCCTCAGACCTTGAACCTGAGAAGGCAGGATTCTTGGATAACAGGACTGCCCCATGATGGGATCTCAAAGACACAATCCCATGACAATCCTGAGACAACCCTATGTTGAATTATTTGGAGTCTACGTTTTGTTTCCATCCTTCAATATAGGTATATAAGCAAAATGTTAAAGCTAGCTAAAAGAAAAACTCCCATCCACCCCCTTTCCTGCCAAATCATTACTTGACAAAATTGAAGATGTGAGCTTTGTGCCTCCGCCATTTTTATTTTTATCTTAGTGTTCTGACCTTTCTTTGCATTGTAATTGACTCTATCTATGTCTATCTACCTAGGAATCGGTTAACTCAGTGCAGGAAACCCCTAGAAAGTTAACTCAGTGCAATTCCTACAGCGCAGGAAACTCCTAGAACTGATTTTGGTACGCCCTCTTGCCAAGCCCAATGTCTGGCACATAGCAAATGTTCCACAAAGATTGGATGCATGAATAATTACGGGAATAAAAATGCATGAATAAGAAGGCAAATCAATAAACTAATTATTTCTAGGTACTCTTGTTCCAAATTACCTATGAATTTATGAATAAAAAATGAATACATGAACACATACATATTTATGGAAAATTTGAATATATATGTGTATATATATGCATATATGCATATATACATATATACACACATATATACACCTGTACCTCTCTGGGTATCTTTGTCAGTTGTTTAGCAACTTCTGGAATAAATCCAGGGGGTTGCCACTTTTTCTTAAAACCTTAAATCCGTATATTTAAGATTTTATAAATTCAGCTTTAGGGCCCCAGTTATGTCATGTCATCAGACCAAACGTTCTGAAAGATTCATCTTATTTATAAAGTAAATGTGGTACCAAGGTCATAGTTATTACTTCTCATTTATTTTATCCTTTCCGCAATTGACTGTCTAGCTCTAGTCAGAGGAAATGAGAGCCAAGGAAAAATGTTTAGATAAGATCATTATAGACAGAATGAAAAAGAAAGTAGAAAAATAAGGTAAAAATTGTTTCTCCTAAGAGACCTGGATTCTCTTCCCGGTTCTCTCTACCAACACAACCTTGAGGAAACTTTTGGGGTTGTTAATCTTGACTGATCTTTCAAAGGAAGGGGCCAAAATTCATCGTTCACTGTTGCGTGCCAGGCACTGTGCTCAGTATTTCCCCGAATTGTCACATTTAATATGCCCGGCAGCCCCAGACTGGGAGACACAGACAGATACACCATTTGATGGGCATGAAATTGAATTTCCGGGAGACTGTTTCTGCAGGGTCACATTTCAGGAGGTACCGTGGTGCACTGGAACCAGCTCATACCAGCTTGTAAGAGCCCACTCCCCATTCAGAAATGCCTTATTGGTCGCTTGAAGTCAGCCACAGTGGAACTATTCATGAACACGTAGATCAGGGATTCCTACGAATCAGCCCCGACTCCTCCCCCAAGAGCAGATTGTTTAATATGTACCAGCACCCCCCTGGTTACAAAGCAATAATAAAAGTTTAAGAGTAATTGACTCCAAATGCGTGTTCTTTCAAATAGACCACAGTACCCTAGAGTTAAGGGATGCCCATTTAAGATTTATATAGCAATTTATAGTGGTTAAAACAATACTGTTATGTCTATGTAGGTTCAATGAGATGAAGCTAATCTCTGTTTCTCCTTTCTTCCTCCCTGTTTCCTCCCTCCTCCTCCCTTCCCAGCAGAGCCCCAGCCACATCCTGGGGGCCTGCTGTGTGCTCAGTGTTGACAGAAACTACAAGATTTACAACGCTGAAGGAAATAAGGCCTGGGTCGGGTAAGGGATTTAGAGAAAACCACGAGGTAACTAGGTACGGAGCCCTGAATCCTGAATGAAGTTTCCCTCCCTTTGATCTGCTCTGTGAGTCTCCTGGTGACTCCCCAGACCTAGTCCTCAAGTTCCGTCTTCTGACACGTTCCGGACACCCACACTTCTCCCTTTATTCATTTCTTCAACAAATAGCTGAGCACAGAGTGTGTGAGACACATTGTTTCCACCACTTAAGATGCGGTCGTGAAGTCAGGAGGGGACTGCCAGTCTCTGGCCCCGGCAACTTCCCCTCTGGTGGGGGACACAGAAGCCACAGGGACAGAATAGCAAGACAGTCCGGCCAGAGGGGCTCGGGTTTGAATCGTAGGTGCACCTCTGTCTGTTCGACCGTGGGCGGGTTACTTAACCTCTTTGTGCCTCAGTTCCCTCTCATACTTTAAGAGGAAATAACAACAGGCCCCGCGTCTTAAAGGATTACATTTTGTAATTTTTTTTTTTTTTTTTTTTTTTTAGTATTTATTTATTTGGGGGAGAGCGGGAGCAGGGGAGGGGCAGAGAGGGAGGGACAGAGGATCCGAAACGGGCTCTGAGCTGCCAGCGAGAGTCAGATGCGGGGCTCAAACTCACGAACCTCCAGACCTGAGCCGAAGTCGGGCACTCAACCAGCTGAGCCACCCACATGCTCCCATTTAGTAATGTTACATAGCATCTGGTACACAGTTAAGGGCTCCATACGTGTTAGCCACTACTTTTAAAGGAACAAACTAGTGACATTCTGTAGGGAGATTTATGAAGAGTCCTGAGGTTGGCATGAGGGGACAATTTTAGGTACGGTGATCAATGAAGTCCTCTCTGGTGAACTGGTAAGACGCTGAAGAGGAACCCATCCAGACAACACTTCCAGCATGAGGAACTGAATGGCTAAGGTCCGCAACGGGTCAAGGGTTTAGTGCTCAGCAAGTGTCAGAAGCCAGCGTTCTTGGAACACAGGCCGAGTACGAGGAGACGAAGAAGGGAAAAAAATCCTGAGAGGCAGTTATAGCCCTGAGTAGTTTGTACTGTATTCTAAAAGCAAAAGAATTTTTTAAAATGTTTATTTATTTTTGAGAGAGAGAGAGAGAGCAGGAGCAGGGGAGGGCAGAGAGAGAGGGAGACGTAGAATCGGAAAAAGGCCCCAGGCTCTGAGCTGTCTTCCTGGAGCCTGATGTGGGGCTCGAACCCATGAACCGTGAGATTATGATCTGAGCTGAAGTCAGACGCTTAACTGACTGAGCCACCAGGTGTCCCCGGATATTTTTTTTTGTATTTATTTATTGTCAAGTTAGCTAACATACAGTGTCGTCTTGGCTTCAGGAGTATATTCCCATGATTCGTCACATACAACACCCAGTGCTCATCCCAACTAGTGCCCTCCTCAATGCCCATCACCCATTTCCCCCCTCCCCCCCTAACTGCCACCCCCATCAAGCCTCAGTTTTTTCTCTGTATTTAAGAGTCTCTGTGGTTTGCCTCCCTCTCTGTTTGTATCTTATTTTTCCTTCCCTTCCCCTACGGTCTTCTGTTAGGTTTCTCAAATTCCACATATGAGTGAAAACATATGATATCTGCCTTTCTCTGACTGACTTATTTTGCTTAGCATAATACCCTCTGGTTCCGTCTACGTTGTTGCAAATGGCACGATTTCATCCTTTTTTATCACCAAATAGTATTCCACTATGTATGTGTGTGTGTGTGTGTGTGTGTGTGTGCGTGTATATATCTCTCACATTTTTATCCCTTCATCAGTTGATGGACGTTTGGGTTCTTGAGGTTCTTCCCTGGAGCATTTCTGCCCCTGGTTCTTGTCTCTTCAATGTGACTCTCCCTTAAGGCCAGTGGTTAAGGATCCCAGGGTCTGCCTAGTTTTACAGTCTTACCATTATTTGTTCTGTGGCAACTTTGAGAGATAATGAGCAACCCCTTGGAAATTGACAACATTTCCAAGACATCCTCAAATTGTTTGTGTCCTGGATCTTTGTCTTTGGTTTCTAACCCTTTGGCTCAATTAAATAAGATCATCTGGATCGGAAATCCACTGACAGTTCCTGCAAATTTATGCATTAATCCATTTGCTGGAGAGAACTCCCACTTATCATCAAATCTCAGCAGGCATTTGACTCCAGAAGGAGTAAGGACTGTCAATTTAAATTGTCTGAAAGCCCACATGACCCTTGCTTTTACACCTTCCCATTTCCCATAAGCCTCCATTGGGGCCAGAACCGGGAAGGACCAATTAGGTCTTCTCTGATCTCCAGCGAGGAATTGATTGGAAGATTCCTTGCCTTGCAGGCCAATCGCTTCTATCTCAGGATCCTCTTACAAAGTGGTAGTAACCTGGAGTGCTTGGGTGGCTCAGTCGGCTAACCATCTGACTCTTGATCTCATGGTGCGTGAGTTCAAGCCTCGCATCCTGGCTCTAGCATGGAGCCTGCTTCGGATTCTCTCTCTCCCTCTCTCTCTGCCCCTCCTCCATTCATGTTCTCTCTCTCAAAATAAATAAATACACTTTATATTTTAAAAAAACTGGTAGTAACGCCTCTCCGAAGACAGCATTATTATTGTTGTTGTTGTTGCTATTGTTCAATGAGTGGGCTAACAGCTTTAAATTTGGGTTCACTGGGAAAGGCCTATGACCATAATCCTGGGATTATCTGCTTGCCCTGATGCCCCAGGCACAGCTCAGTGATCCACAGTGGGCAGCCCAGAGCATCCGAATGTCATCTCCTAGTCTACTCACCCATTGTACTGGAAAGAGAATGAGAAGTTGGCTGAAGACTATTTCTTTTTAATTTTTTTAAATGTTTATTTACTTTTGAAAGAGGCAGAGACAGAATGAGAGTGGGTTAGGGGCAGAGAGAGAGGGAGACACAGAATCTGAAGCAGGCTCCAGGCTCCGCACCGTCGGCACAGAGCCCGACGCGGGGCTCGAACTCACAAGCCGTGAGATCATGACCTGAGCCGAAGTCCAACACTCAACCGACTGAGCCACCCAGGCGTCCCTTTTTTTTAATATTCTTTTGCTTTTTTTAATTTTTGGCTGGAGACTATTTCCACTGGGTTTATAAAAGAGGAACTAAGACGCCTAGAAAAGGCTAGGGCTTATGACAGTTTCCCTACAGAGTCATATTAAACAAAGCAAAACAACAACAACAACAACAAAAAGTTAAGTGCCCCAAGCAATGAACTCAGGTATTCCAGGGACCTTCCATGTCACTCAAGCAACTCAGCAAGAATTCTCAGAATCCAGGGGCGCCTGGGTGGCTCAGTCGGTTAAGCATCCGACTTCAGCTCAGGTCATGATCTCGCGGTCGGTGAGTTCGAGCCCCGCGTCGGGCTCTGTGCTGACCGCTCAGATCCTGGAGCCTGTTTCAGATTCTGTGTCTCCCTCTCTCTCTGACCCTCCCCTGTTCATGCTGTCTCTCCCTGTCTCAAAAATAAATAAACATTGAAAAAAATTAAAAAAAAAAGAATTCTCAGAATCCAAATTCTCCTATACCACATGCTTGCCATTAACCTCACTAACAGCCCCGTCCGTACACTCTTTCTTGTATCTTCCTCCCAAATGTAATTAGTAACATATCTGGCTAATTCTAGAATTCTTTTCCCATGTCCCACATTATTCAGATGAGCTACAATAAAATAACAATGAACAGGAAAGAGAAGGGGCTCTGCCTGAACTGGCCTGGAGTCCCTGCTTCTCCTGCACACTCAAGCTCTTCTCCGAACCCTCTTCCAGACCACAGAGCCCAGCAAGCAGGCCCAGGGCTCTCCCTTGGGGTGGAGTGCTTAAAGGTCAGGTTCTCCTTAGGGGAAGGAAGGAAGGAAGGAAGGAAGGAAGGAAGGAAGGAAGGAAAAACCTGAGGCCCCTTGCCTGGTAATGAACCCTACCCTCATCTCACCGGGGCGGGAGGGACAAAATCTCCATAGGGTGTAGACACCAGGTCTTGGACCCTATGCACATCCTTACAGCGTTTATTTTCCGAATATTCCTTTTCACTGCCGTCTTTTCCTCCTCCTTCTCCACTATTGTAACCTGCTATCTATCTCATAAAAATGGAAGTTGGTGTTTTTATTATTTTATTTATTTTATTTTTTATTATTGAAACATAGCCGACGTGTGATTTGATGTTAGTTTCAGATGTACAGCACATGATCCCACCTCCTATACATAACTCAGTGTTCACCACGATACGTGAGGTCCCTGTCTGTCACCGCACAACCTTATTGCAATGTTATTGACCATATTCCCTATGCTGTGCTTTTCATCTCCGTGACTTACTTATTTTGTCACTGGAAGTCTGTACCTCTCAAACCTCTTTGTCTATTTTACTCTTCCCCCCACCCCCTTCCTCTCTGTCAACCACCAGTTAGTTCCCGATATTTATGAGTCTATTCCTCCTTTTTTTTGTTTGCTTGTTCATTTGTTTTGTTTTTCAGAAAATAAATGCAAATGTCATATGATTGCCCTTGTGTGGGGGTGTTTTTATTTTCTTTGGAAACCTAATGATAATCTTTACTGTCACTGAGATCCTATTTTCAAGGACCATTTCCACAAAATGACTTTTAGAGGCGATTTGGTGGGGGGGTGGGGGCAACAGGGATTTTTTCAATAGCCACGGTGGAATGCAGGGACCTGGGTCTCAGAGGTGGAATTGCTGGGGAAGGTGTCCACTCTGGGCTGCTGTTGTCCTGACCTTGAAACATGCGTGCGGGAGCCTGTCTCATCGGCCATCTCAAATTGCCACGGAAAGAGGCGATGACAGTTTGCTTTCACCCAGTCCCTCGAGTTATGAGTAATTTTGCTAGACTCTTGTCATTTTCTGGCAGATTTCACGAAGTTGTGCTGAATTTGCAAACAAAGGCAAAAGGCAAACAATGGTTTAAGCTGCTTTGAGATTGCCTCATTAAACCACGGCCTGCTGGAAGCTTTCCGCTTTTAGCAATGAACACATCTGAGCTCTACAATGATGTCACCATCTAAAATTCTGTTCACATTGCTTTGGGGCGATAAAGCTGTCCCATGAGCAACTAACAAAATGATGATGATAATAGTAATAGTAATAATAAATTAAATACACAAGGAAGAAAAAAAAGGAAAGAGCAGAAAACTGCTCCAATTATCAGGAAAGCTGAATTTCAGACCTACGGCTGCCATACCAGCCCTGTCACCAATTAGCAATTCCCTTGAGTTCCTCAAGACTCGGTTTACCTCTCTGGAACTTGGATATACTGACGCCCTTTCTGTTTGGGCATTCCACTGAGCTCAGCACTTGTTTCCTATCCAGAGAGGAGGTCGTGTGCCGTGCTCTCCAGGATCTTCCATTTCAGAAGTGTGCCTTTGCGATTAGGTGAGAGCCCTTTACATGCGGCAAAATCCGAAATGTGTAATGTAAGATTCTCCAGAGTATTTTCTATGCTAGCCAATTCTGGCACAATCCACAGATAACAGCAAAGTTAAAAGAATGGCACACTGAGATGCAGGGAGGACTCTCAAAAGAATACAGTTTTATTAAAGCCGGTGGACAAACTACCTGGACCACGCAGATATTGTGAGGTAGGTGCCCTGACCCAATTCTGTCAGGTCAAGTTTATGATAAGACTGAAGTTCATTGGTGCTGCTGGTAATGGCAATTCTTTTGCCTTGAGGAAACACCCTCCTGCTTCCAGGCACAGTCTCTCACAGTCTCCCACCTGACATTTCCTTGGGCCCGAGTCGTCCTTGTCCTGTGGGTGCTCCTACTGGTCAGTAGTAGGAACATCTGTTTCCTTAGATACACCCTCTATGTTCTCGGCCATTGGTCCCAATCAGAGGCAGGCTCTTGGCAAGCCAGGGAGAGTTCCAGCACTGGCAGCTCCAGGTGCCAAGGGGAGCACCATACCTGTCGGAGAAGGCTGATCCCCAGTAGCAGGCTGTAAGGCCACCCACACTTAATGTTTCCTTCTCCTTCCATAGCCCACAACCCTGCCTGAGAGGAGTGTTTTGCACACTACTTCAAGTACAACCATGACACCTTGCGCCAGCTCATGGCAATCTAAATGTTCTTGCCAAACGTAAACCAGTCCCTGGGTTGATCAGAAACATCACCAGCCCACTGCAATGGCCTGCCCCTTCCAGAGCAAATCTGCTTTGTCAAATGGGCAAAGCAGCCTTCATTGGCTGTTTTCAAAGCCACCTTGCCCTCTATGTGGCGCAGAGTCCCGCAGATGAATGGAAAACTACTCCAATAACCACTCTCTGAGAAGTATGGCCCTGGTGGTCAGAGATTGGGGCATGGCAGTGGCCAAAGAGAACAGGGTCCAATTCAAGAAGCAAATGTCAGTTGCACCCCATAGCCTAGGAAGAGTAAGTCACAGCCAGAGACATGTTAGATGGAGGGGAAATTTACCTCATGGTACTCCACCTCCCTCAAATACTCACTACAATAAATAACTCTTGGAAAGATCATTAAGTTTTCAAAAATATGCGGTATTATGCATTCTTCAGGAGCATTTAGAAAGAAAGAGCTAGGAAAAAAATGTCTTATTAGTACAGTGAACCAAGGTTTTATTTCCTATGAAAATTGACCCTTTAGCTACATTGGAAGTCTCCAAATATCTTGCTACGATTTTTACCACCTCCCTTCCTGAAAACAACACTTTCCAATAGGTCCTTGTCACTGTGGTCCCATTTAGCCCATGAAGAATCCAAGGTGTGAGCATTTCTTTCCAGCCAAGATTGGTAACTGAACTGGAATGAAGAAGCCACAGCTCACAGTCTTAGCTCTCATTGAAAATGAACTTGAAGACCAAACCCCAGGCAGCATGATGACTTTCAGTAAACATTTTTCAAGATCATGTTTCTTATGTTCCACTCTTCACACTCAGCCCATGGAACATTGAACCTTTGTTTATTTCATTCCTAATTATCCAAAGACTGTAATGGTTGTTTATTGATGGGTTGGACAAGAAATGTTTGTTTTCTAAAAAGAACAACAACAACAACAGCAACAACAACAAAATTTAGTGTGAGTTCTTTGTGTCCTCCTGCATCCACCCTTTTAAAATCTACCTTTGAGGACATTAGAGAAAAGCAACTTGGATAGGTAGACCCAGACCACAGGTTCTGTGAAACAGCACATCTCAGCCTTCAGTGTAGAGACTAGAGATCTAATTCTTGGAGAAAAATTAGAATATTTTCCCTGGGAGGTATTAATTCAATACACTGACTATTAGAATAAAACTGATGTTATATTGCTGAGCAAAATTCCCTGACTACACATAAAGATCCTTCTGTTACTAGGAGGATAAGAATTAGGGGCCTGTGTGTGTGTGTGTGTGTGTGTGTGTGTGTTTATTTATAACTTGAATCCATAACACAAAACGGTCATGCATTAAAGATTGGTAGAATAATTAGGTAAATTAATAAGCAATGAAAATCAGTGATCGGGTACAAAGTACCCCATGGGGACAGCCAAATTGAAAACTAGAAAATCATGAACTCAATACTCAAACCAAGAAAATGCCAAAAGCTTTAGTCAAGAATGAAAGGAACATTATGAGATAAATCAACCAAAATAATGGGAGTTAAGGATGCAGAGGGCATCTGGAGCAAGGAACACAGTTCTGGGTCAGACAAAATTCAGTTAATATTCCAGGACCATTACTTATAAATTGTAGGACCTTCATACTTTTACTTACTCTTTTTAAGATTAATGTCTATGAGATTCAGTGTAGATTTAGATCAAATTTTATCACTCAATATAAAGTAACATAAATGAATACAGATATTTGGTAGTATAACAGGCTTCTTGCTTGAGTCCCCTGAACTTAAGAAGCCTTCATGCTTGCTCACCATTATGTCACCAGCACAAGTTAAGTCCTGGTAATAGAATGAGAGTTTAACAAACACTGGAAGGATAGAAAAGCAAATGAATGAATGAGGAAATAAAAGATACTTATATAAACGAAATGCAAAATTTTGTTTTTACTTTTTTACCCTCACTTGGGAGAAGAAAGATGTATTGTTTGTAGTTGATTCTAACATTGTCTCCTGGCCCCCCAAATTTGGTAAGCACTCTCCTGGAGAGTATCAGAAGGGGATAGGATGAAATGTCCCCAAATTAATTGCTAATACTCTCCGATAAAGGAGATATTTGTGATCCTAGCCCTACCCTTGAAAATTCTGGCAGTAAAAATTGGCGGAAAGAAAGGCTCAAACACCTGAACATGGCCCTTAGGACTCTGGCTTCTTCTGAAATCTCTTCTCACAATTATTTTGTCTTCCATATGGCCAATGAAACATGTCTGTCTTTGGGTGTCCTTTTAAAAAACCAGTCTTGACAATGATCCAGAAAAGGACCCAATAAAATAAATGTTTTCTCATCTAAATTCGAAGCCGACTTAAGCGAGAGTTGGAAATAAGGTCAAGGGAAATGAAACCTTTTCTCTTTTACTGTTAAAACCAGTTTAGGTGGATATGATGAACTGTGTATAGAAGCAGCACTCAACAGGACCAGGCTGACTTTCCCGAGAAATCAGTGATTCTTGCTCCAGCGTGAGATCTTGACGACTAGACTTACTGCTGGACCTCAGGCACACCAGGCCACATCTTCTCTGTCACTGGGTGGATTCCTAAAAGGATGGAAGAATAAAGGACTGACCTAAAACTGCTCTCTGTTTTTTCCATAAGTCACCAATCATGGGAAAGGGTGTGGAAAGTGAAGAGGGACAGGAAGTTCACACTAA
Organism: Lynx rufus; assembly: GCF_022079265.1. Lineage (NCBI taxonomy): Eukaryota > Metazoa > Chordata > Mammalia > Carnivora > Felidae > Lynx > Lynx rufus. Next base: position 5,868,236 of record NW_025814845.1, read on the forward strand.
TGGGTTTCCCTCCACATGGAAACGATAAACATGGGGAAAGGAAGTTCCTCATTAAAACACTGTTACTGGCGTGTTGATATTTTTTGAGAGGTATGGTGTAGACAGGGTGTGAAGACTTTGAAATAAAATAGACGTGGAATCAAATCACAACCATCCCACTCAAATCTTTGTAAGTAACCTGACCTCTCTGAGTGCAGATTCTACATCTGTAGAAGCATTCTGTCTACTCCTTTATGGAGATGTTGAGAATGTATACTGTACTAACCATGGTTCCAGGCACCGTAGTCAAATAAAATCACTGAAAAAATTAAAATAATAATGACAATAATAAGAATTATAAAGTTCTAACGCCCAAAAGGCTAAACCGAAGCAAAGAAAAAAAGGAAAACTCAGTTTCCTATGCAAAGTTGCTCTTAATGGTAACTAACATTTGGCAATAAATTGTTATGTGTTGAGAAACGCATCGCACAATTTATATTCCTTGCTTTATTGGGTAGCAATGTAATAACCACATGGTGTAAGTATTGATATCCCTTTATACAGAAATGAAAACTCAAGACGGGAAAGGCTACCTCACTTGATCAAAATCAGTCAACGGGAGAGCAAGAAGTGTACACCTAGGTCGTCTGGATTCAGAGATGATTCCCTAACTACTATGGTGGATAGCCTCCTCACAGTCAGCAGGCAAAGAAAAGATTCATAAATGAATGCAAAGAAGGACCTCCAGGATGCAACGGGTCATCAATTTCAGCTCAGGCACCAAGAAGCTTTCATCATCTTTATATTCTTGCCCAAGGCTGATTCCATGTTTCCACAGGAAAGTTTCCTTTCGTCTTTGACCCTGGAAAAGTGATACGTGCAACGATGGATTCAACTTTGTACATTGAAAGACCTCAACAGGCCGCTGCAGGAATAACAGGTCAGGTAAGTAGAAAGACTGATTCATAATGGGAATTTTAAAAAGTCATGGCGTTTCAAACGTATTTCAAATCTTGGCCAAGAGACAAGAAAAAAAAGATCTGATTGTAAGTTGTGCATATTGAAGAGCCCAAAAAACAAGGATGAGTAGAATGTATAATATTCATCTCTCTCTCTCTCTCTCGGTAACTTTCAAGTTACATTTAGAAAGCGGGGGTAAATCCAGGAGAGAGATCACAGGGGGATGAGGCTGAAAATACCTTCAGATATTTAGGGCCAGACCCAGAGCTAAGATTTGGCAAGTCGCCCATAGAGAAAAAGAATAATGATTCAAAGTCTGGGAAAATATCTCTCGGTTTTCTCTTAAGGATTTTGTCATGTCCAAACTGGATAAAGAAGGCTAAGTCCTAAGTCAATAGCAGGCTTATGTAAATAGTACATTGTTGGCATGGGTGAGAAGTGGGAATGACTGAGACATCCTGAAAGTTATTCTGTTTCCACTGAGGGAACAGGTTTAAGTGACGGAAAGTGAGATTGACTATAATACCCAGTTTGAGTAAACTAGTGTGAATTCATTACTATGGGAATCAAGGAAATTTTAAGGTAAATGCTTCTCCTGGGTGTATCTGGGAAAGGAAGAATGGCAAACATCTAACAAATGGATGGACATAAACTTAAGGGTCTACATAATGTTTGACATCGTATTATTTGTTCAAGGATAATAATGATCTTCTTGTTGAAATTCAATTTCTACATAGGGAAGTGGGGAATAAATAAGAAATCTCAATGCAGAACAGGCAAAGCGATATTCTCAGCTTTGCAGCTATCGCTGTGTTTTCTAAGCCTGTCAATTATCTGATGGGTTACTTGTCAGTGAGCGTGCAGGAAAATAAGCACTATGTGAGGGAGTCTCAACTCTGAGCTTGAGGGGCAGTTTGGCCGCTAAATTGGTATGTGGAGTAGATTGTATTGTTTTGCTGAAAATATTAACTGATCTGCATCTCCCCCATCCCTACAAGACCCCTCCTTCATGCCCCTCCTTTAGCAGAAGAAAAGTCAGAGGGGAAAACCGTTGTTTGGGAGAGGTAAGCTTAAATACTATATATTACATTATTTTCAGTGGGTCACTGGGTGAAAACTCAGAACTCTACAATGCATTTCAGAAGCACTCTCTACAGAATACTTGTATTTTTGCTCTAGGTAACATTAAATGATACCCACATATCAGCTTTTATGGTTTCCTCAGAACCCTGGTTGGTGAGATTTTTTTTTCCTCTTAGACAATGTTAATGATTTAAGCGGGATTTCTATTCCCCAGACATCAGGAAGTTTTAAAAAGAAAACAAAAACAAGAAACAGGTTCATTATCCACAGGTAAACACAATGTACAACATCTGGTCACTTCTTCTAACTCGATCTAACCATTCCCCACCCCCTGATTTATTCCCAAGATAACAAATGATGATGAACAAATAAAGTTACTCCCTCTTTATTTAGAGCACTGATATTTGGGCTTCTAATGTCCTTAAAAGAAATATCACAAACCACAAAACAAACAAAACTATCTCGGTCTAAGATATAGAGATCTTCCATCTCTTATAAAGATTCCCAAGGAGAGGAAATGAACCTTTGTGTTGTTATGGTATGCGTACCTCAAGATAGCCCCCCACTTGTATTTGTTCACAGGTAAGGGAGGAAAATGTATCCTGATAAATGATCAAGAAACAAAATTATCCCAAATACCTTCGAGCATACATTATGAATAAGAATAACCATCAGTTTAAACCAAATTACAGTCAAATGCAATTTTCTTAAAATATATGCATTATATTATTCAGAAAGTAGTAGGTTATGCTGCCCTAATAAATAACTCCAAATTTCGGTGGCTTGAAGAACAAAATAGTTGCTTCCTGTTCACAAGCCATTGTGGGTTGGCAGGGATGGGAGCCTACTCCATTTCTGACTTAGTCCAAATTCAGGCTTGAACAGAGTCTCACTATTTGGAAGATCAACTTGCTCCATAGCACAGAAAAGGTGACTATGGAGAGTTGTATCCCAGATCCTAAGTTCTTCTGACCGCAGAAGACACACATATTTTATTGACCTCAATGAATGACTTGATCATGCCTAAGCTTGAATGTGAGGAGGAATTAAAATCTGACCGTGTGCCCAGAAGAAACCCAGAAATACTAGTGTGCAGAATTAGTGCCATACACACTAAAAGAACGTTACCCAATGGTTTGAGGGCAGCTATAGGACTTTCCCCAGTGTAACATTCATGTGGTTTGTGACAATGTTCCATTTAGGCTGTCGGCTCCCCATTTATTTACTGATATTTACCTATTTTTAAAAATTAAGCATCTTCTTGATTCAGATTCAGATTCACCAAAAATCTCCAATTCTATTGGCATGAGAGATTCTTAAATGTAAAATTGCTTCTCTCAATTTGCTCTATTTTTTTTTTCTTTTTTTAGCTAAGCTCAGAGTTCCCTGTAAAAAATAAAATATATCCAACTCAGTCTGGGAGAAAAGGTAATCTGGGCTGTCTTCCTGAGGGATGTCACATCAGAGTAAACTTTGATAGCATGGGTAGGTGTTACAAAGTCACCTGAATGGAGAAGTGACAAAAGGATCTATATTACAGACCAGAAAAAAATATACCCCGCATGCTTGTGGTAGGCAGATTCTTGGAAGGTATTAATTAAAAACGCACTTTTTTTTTTCTCAAGTAAAACTTGACAAGTGTTCAAAAACTGCCAAGTTGTATATACTATTTAAGAGGTCAGAGATCTGGGTTTGTCTGTCCTAAGTGTGCACAAGGAAGCATAGAGATAGTACACATTCATCACTAAACCATGCACCTAAAAGGACTGTGGATGGTGTCTTGCAAGAAGTTTTGATATGCACAGAGGTGTCAGCAAGGAATGTAAACCAAATCCATCTAGAGAACTCAGAGCTTGCCCTGAGGCCTTGAGAGAACTTTCTCCTGTTTTCAATACGTCCTGCTTTCCTTGCATCTACTGTCAGAATATTGAAAAGTCAGACTGCACTTGCAAAAGGAGAAAGAAAATATAGATGGCTGAGTGTAAGGAGGTCAATTTGATAAGGATTTATGTAAATAACTATTAGTTTATTTTACAATCTTGTGAACACTGGTCTGTCTCCTTTTTGCCATTGCCCTATTTAAATAATAGTTGCGTACTCCAAAGTGTTACTAAGCACCCCTGCATCTTTTTACCACTGAGGGCATACACATTGTTGAGAATAAATGGCAAGTAGTCCATAAAAACGCTTTTATTTATTTATTTATTTATTTATTTATTTATTTTATTTTTATTTTTAAAATATAATTTATTGTTAAGTTAGCTAACTTACGTTACATACAGTGTGCTCTTGGCTTTGGGGGTATATTCCCATGATTCATCGCTTACATACAACACCCAGTGTTCATCCCAGCAAATGCCCTTCTCAATCCCCATCACCCATTTTCCCCTCTCTACTGCCCCCCACCATCAACCCTCAGTTTGTTCTCCCCCCCAAAAAAATAAACCCAAATAATCCAGTGAAGAAATGGGCAGAAGACATGAATAGACCCTTTTCCAAAGAAGACATCCAGATGACCCACAAATACATGAAAAGATGCTCAATATCATTCATCATCAGAGAAATACAAACCAAAACCACATTGAGATACCCCCTCACACCATTCAGAGTGGCTAAAATTAACAACTCAGGTAACAACAGATATTGGTGAGGATGTGGAGAAATGGCACAGTTGGTGGGAATGCAAACTGGTGCAGCCACTCTGGAAAACAGTGTGGAGGTTCCTCAAAAAATTAAAAATAGATCTACCCTATGACCCAGCAATAGCACTGCTAAGAATCTACCCAAGGGATACAGGAGTGCTGATGCATAGGGGCACTTGTACCCCAACGTTTATAGCAGCACTTTCAACAACAGCCAAATTATGGAAAGAGCCTAAATGTCCATCAACTGATGAATGGATAAAGAAGATGTGGTTTTTATATACAAGGGAATACTACTTGGCAATGAGAAAGAGTGAAATCCTGCCATTTGCAACAACGTGGATAGAACTGGAGGGTATTATGCTAAGTGAAATAAGTCAGAGAAAGACAGATATCATACATTTTCATTCACATGTGGAATTTGAGAAACTTCACAGAAGACCATGGGGGAAGAGAAGGGGAAAAAATTAGTTTCAAACAGAGAACGAGGCAAACCATAAAAGACTCTGAAACACAGAAACAAACAAACAAACAAACAAACAAACAAAAAATGGCTTTCAAAGACATTCTAACTTTGAAGTCAAGCACCATAAGAGAAGACTATTTATCCTTGCCAGGGGAAAAAAATGTCCTTTATTTTTTCAACCAGTATATAATGAAATCAATAACTTCATCAGAAATGTCTAAGAGTTAAATTAGATTAACCAAAGTAGAATATTTTACATTGGTAACAATTCCCTCAGAGATACTAAGACATTATCCTTTGCTGAACTCCTCCAGAGGGAAGAGTGAGTACCACTTAATTTAACATATGCCATTATACTCACTCAATGTCATGCTCTCCAACAAAGAGAATCTTGCATGCATTATCTTCTTTTCATGACCTTGATCCTTACCTCTCTCTGCGGATGAGCTGTTACAATCGTGACCTCCATGTACGGCTGCACAAATGTGCCAAGCTCACACTGACTGTAAGTGATGCAGTTGGATTCATCAGAAGACGCTGAATTCAGCTCCATTCTGACACAGGTGGCTGTGGAATCTTCGAAAAGTCGTTGGCGTCTTAGTCTCAAGTTTTCATCTCTAAAATGGGTAGAAGTACGACTTAATCATCTAATGCAGTTGAGGAGAGGATTAAGCAGTAAAAGAGAAAAAAGTCTCTCCATGCATGCTGGTTCTCTTCCCTGAACTTGTACTTTTGCTCCGTAGTCTGCTATAAAGTCTGTTATGTTTTTTATGTATTGTTCTATCCAACTTGATTGACCATGGAAGGGACTATCCATAAAGTAAAAAATGATCATAGAAAAAGTATATTTATAACCTTATATATACACATTTAATATATTTCATGTCTGTTTATAAATTACCACTTAATATAGTCCAAGTCTGTTTATTCACATTATCATGAATGTAATCATATTCATATTATACGTTAGGGCAATCAAAAATTTATCCATGATACAGATTACATATAACAATAGAGACTACGAACATATAATGCATATGTGAATAAAAAATTTTTATATACTTTGTTAAGTATATTACATGCACAGTATGCTCCTATATTTTATATACATATCAGAACAATTTGGCAGAACTGGACTTGAGCAGGGTATAGTTTCTCTATGCAGAAAAACAAACATGGCTACTGCCCTTACTTTGGAGTTGAATATTAATGAAGGGAGAAGATAAAAACATCATCTTTCCTCACTTCCAGACACTTACACACAGGCACACATGTCTACTTGGAAACAAAGCTTTATCTGAAGGCAGAGGTGCTTCTGAGATATATAGGACCAATGTTCAGAGCCTTCTCTGACCAAATGGCAGCTCAATGGCCATTTGTCCTGCTGGTTCCTCTGAGGTCTAGGTTCTGACAATGATGACTGAGCATGCTTGTGGTTGGTGGAATAATCGTTCCCCAAAGACGTCTACATTCTAATGCCCAAACCTATGAATATGTTACCTTACACGGAAAGCAGGATTTTGTAGGCGTGATTAAGTTAAGAGTGTTGAGATGGAAAGACTCTCCTGGATTATTCAGATGGGCCCAATGCAATGACAAGGGTCCTGGTAGGGAAAAGGAGGGAGGCAAGAGAGTCAGAGTCCTAGTGATGCAGACTCAAGCCAGGGAACACAGGCAAAATCCAGAAGCTGGAAAAGACAAGGAATGAATTCTCTCCTAGCGCATCTGAAAGAAACACAGTTGTGCCAACACCTTGATTTTAACCCTATACGATCCATTTCACACATCTGACTATGGAAATTTTAAGATAATAAATTCACTTTGCCACATGTAAGCCACTGTCTGTGGAAACTAATACAGTGCTGATTCCTGCAGGCACCAATGTTGCTTGACTAGAGTCTCACCATCATAGAGGCTGGTCTCAGAATCTGCTCCAATTATGCGTTGGTCTAAACCAAAGTGTGTCATACTTGCCTGGCCGTTTGTGTCCTAGAAAACAATTGTCCTTTGCCCCGAATATTTCACACACTGTGAGGGTGTGCATCGGTTGTTGCTCATTTCACTCTTAGCTCACTGCTTCTAGGTCTCAACGAGAACCTACAGGGAAAGTGGCCCAGAGGCAATCTGCAAAACAGACTCCTTGTTCCACATAAAAGCAGTCTCTCTTCTCCTGTCCCACTCCAGACCAGGGCTCACACCCATTTGTTCGCCAATACATCATCATAGTATATGGCTCATGGTGAAAAGTAAATCATATTTGTTGAGCAACAGCCCAGTCGTGAGCCAGCCTTCTGCAGATACATACCTTCTTTCCCAAGTTTCCCCTAACACCACCCAGTGTCTTCCTCCTTGCCTCAACCACTACCCCTCCAGGCTACTCCACATTTATGCTTTGTCACAAGGCAAAGGAACATGAGCCCTCTTTTTCCTGGCTTCCTAAAATAAACATGATGTTATGGGTTCAATCGTCTCCCTCAAAAAGATGTGGAAGCCCTAACCCTGGGTACCTGTGAATGTAATCTGATTTGTAAATAGAATCTTTGTAGGTGTCATCAATGCAAGATGAGGTCATAATGGATTAGGGTGAGCCTTAATCCAATGACTGGTGTCAGTAAGAGGAGGGAAACTTGGACACAGATGCCAAGGGAAGACAGTCACATGAAGGCAGAGATCCAGAAGCCAAGGAATGCCAAAGACAGCCAAAAAACCACCAGAAGGGAAGTAGGAGGACAGAGGCATGGGATAACTTCTTTCTCAGAGTCTCCAGGAAGATCAACCTGGCCGCCATCTTGATTTTGGACTTCTGGCCCCTGTACTATGAGAAAATACATTTCTGTGGTTGTAAGCCCTGAAGTGTGTGTTATTTGTTACAGCCACCCTAGGAAACAATACACATGGCTAGGGCAAAGCCAAGAGCTTCACTGCTTACACATAAGTCTGCATCCAACCATCTGTGTGTGTCATGTGTCATCCATCCACATTCACAAGCCACTGCATCTTTTGTCGACTTGGGTTGACAGTGATAGATCTATTTTTGCCATCCCAGAAGGAGGGGGACACTGCACCCTCCCATGAGGGGCAGCGTCCCCACTGGGGTAACCTGCGCTCATCAACGTCGCCTGGATATAAAGTGGAAGTTAATGTGTCAGCCCAGCAGCACTCCTGTTAACCACTGATTTGTTTTCTCATTTGCGTAAACATGAGCTGAACTACCCGCCAAGCCAGGGGAAGGAAACCTCATCAGGGAGTTTTATAGGTTGTATAAGTGTTTCCGACACCTGGGCCTCGTTGTACATACAGAATCCTGCATCTGAGCTGCTCGTTTTCCTTGTAAACAGAGTTCAAAATTCCAGGCACAGGCATTTCTCTGAATCCCTCAGGAAAATAAACACAATGCACTAAACATAAAATGAGCTACCCCCAACCAAGGAACCCAACTAACAGAGGACAGCAGGGTATTCTGTGGTCACACCACCTGGGCAGTGAGAGTGTGTTCTAGAGTTATCCTAAACTAGATTTAAAGTCTCAAAACCAAGTAGTAACCATGGCAATTCCCAATCCCTGGGCTGTTTTCTGAAGTGTATTTTAGAAGCCTTTCCTGTTTATTACAGCTATCTGTCAGCCCAAAGGCCTTTGGTATTTCTCCCCTCCTTCTTCATTGAATTCAGAAAATTCGAGAGATTACCAAATAGCAGGATTTCAATCTCATGAGGAATGACTGGAACCATGCAAAGTACAAGTCTTGGGAAAACGGAGAAGATAACATTTCTCCAAATTGAAATAACACTTCTTAAAGCAGAGATTCCAAGACAAACCTCGTATCATCTTTGCAGGCCACCAAAACCAACTTCTGGGGGGAATGGAGGAGATAACATCAAAAGGTACAAATTTGCAAGCAGTAGATAAGAACTCCCGCTGATCTATAGCACAGAATTAGTGATTTTAGACAGTACTATATTATAAGCTTCAAGTTTCTAAGGGACTAGATCGCAGTTGTTCCCACTACAAATAATAATAATAATTATTATTATTATTATATATATTATTAATATATAATTAATATATTATTATAATATGAATATTATATTATTAATTAATTATTAGTTGATTAATTAGTATTAATTAATATTATAAATATTAATATATTATTATTATTATCTGACATGATAGAAGCACTAGCTAACAAACACCACAGTGGTAACCATAACGCAATATATACATGTATCAAAACAACATGTTATACACCTTAAATTCACACAAAATTTATGTCAATCATGTCTCAAGTGAAAAAAAACATCCAACTTCTAATCTCCTGTGATCATTCATTCAAGATAATACTTGAATGCCTCACCTACTATGAGTAAAAGAAGCCAGGCATAACTAAGACGCATAAAATGCTATCCCTCTACTCAGGAGATAATCGAGTCATGCAAAAGCTGTAATTGCAGAAAAATGCTTTGGAGTCTGAGAATCAGGGAGGCACTGGCAGCTAAAATATATGCACCTACGTTCCGTCTCTGTGACACTGCTTGCCATCTGTGTGATCAGGGTGAGTCTCCAACTTTCTAACACTCAGCTACCTCTGGACCCAAATGGGGCAACCATTGCCTTTCTCGCGTTCTTGCGAAGAAGATAAACTACTTGAGGTCATTTTGAAATTCAAATCAGCTAATGAATATAATCTACATTTGTTGCAGTTTTTTGATTGATAGTGGTTCAGTATCATCCTGAGTACTTAGATTCATTGCCAGACAGCCCTGTGTGTTTTCTCTCCTCTCTCACTCTTTTCTTAACAGCTTGGCTTTCCTTGGTGGATAGATAATATTTTTGTGCCACACAAACTTTAAAGCGAGACTGAATAATGTTACAAGTACCTCAAAAAGAAAAAAAAATCTGGCAGTGAGAAAGGAAGATTTTACTGAAAATTGACTAGGGAAGATGAGGAGAAAATTCCTCTCACTAACTACAGAGCAAACAACTGAACAATTGTGCTCCAAATCCTTAATTATTTCTGTTACCTCCTAAGACTTCTCTTTAGGGGCGCCTGGGTGGTGCAGTCGGTTAAGCGTCCGACTTCAGCCAGGTCACGATCTCGCGGTCCGGGAGTTCGAGCCCCGCCTCAGGCTCTGGGCTGATGGCTCAGAGCCTGGAGCCTGTTTCCGATTCTGTGTCTCCCTCTCTCTCTGCCCCTCCCCCGTTCATGCTCTGTCTCTCTCTGTCCCAAAAATAAATAAATGTTGAAAAAAAAATTAAAAGACTTCTCTTTAGACATAAGGTTAAACTTTACCCTCTGTATATTCAGCACGGACACTCTCTTTGTTTCTCTTGTCCTGACACAAACACATCCTTTTTCTTGTCTCCTGGAGAGCATCTTTAAAAATAGGTATTAAAATATAGTTAACAAAGGAGTGCCTGGGTGGCTCAGTTGGTTAAGCATCCAATTCTTGATCTTGGCTCACCATGCTTGGTATTCTCTCTCTCCCTGTCTCTCTGCCCTTCCCCCATTCGTGCGTGCTCTCTTTCTCTCTCTCTGTCTATCTCAAAATAAATAAATTTTAAATAAATAAATGAATAATACATATATGTGTGTATATATATATATATATATATATACACATTTATTTATTTAAAGTTAACACATGGTATAATTCACTCATTGAACTCACTCACACAATTTACACATTTTTAGTATAATCACAAGGCGATTCAACCATTACCACTATATATTTTAGATTATTTACTACCACAAAAAAGCGATTGCATTAATAATCATGCTCTATCAGGGCATCTGGGTGGCTTAATCGCTTGAGTGTCTGACTCTTGGTTTCAGCTCTGGTGAAACCCCCAGTGTCGTGGGATCAAGCTCCTCCTTGAGCTCCGTGCTGAAGGCGGAACCTGCTTAAGATTCTCTCTCCCTCTAGAGCCCTGCTTCCTGACTCACTCTCTCTCTCTCTCTAAATTAAAAATAATAATAAAATAAAATAAAATAAAATAAAATAAAATAAAATAAAATAAAATAAAATAATAAAATAAAGTATCACTCTCGATTACTTTACCATCCATGTCCTGGTAACCACCAAACTATGGTCTCTTTAGATTTACTTATTCCATACCTTTTATATAAATGAAATCATGCAGTGTATAATCTTTTGTGTCTGGCTTCTTTATTGTCAAATAATATCCCATTGTATGGATGTACCGTGTTGTGCTGAGCCATTCTTCCTTGATGGCCATTTGGGCTATTTCCACTTTTGGGCTATTATGAATAATGCTGCTATAAATATTCACATACGAGTTGTGTGTATGTGTGTGTGTGTGTGTGCATATATTTTCATTTCTCTTGACATTATACCTACTAATGAAATTGCTGGATCTCATGGTAACTCTGTGTTTATCATTTTGAGAAACTGCCAAACTATTTTCCAGAGTAGCTGCACCATTTGACATTCCCACCAGCAATGTGTGGGGGTGTCAGTTTCTCCACATCTTTGCCAACAGTTGTTTGCCTTTTGACATATTAGTGGGTGAGAAGTTGTTTTTTATTTGCATTTTCCTAATGATTATTGATGTTAAGCATCATTTCATGTGCTTATTAGCCATTTGTAAATATAGTTTAGAGAAATTCCTGCCCAAATAATTTGCAGTTGTCTTAGTCTATTCAGGCTACCGTAATAAGAATATCACAGACCGAGCGGCTTATATAACATTCATTTTTCAAGTTCTGGAAGCTGGGATATCCAAGATCAGGGTGGCAACAGATTCAGTGTCTGGTGAGAGCCCACTCCCTGGTTCACAGACAGCCATCTTTTCACTGTGTCCTCACATAGTGGAAGGGGCAAAGAGTGCCCTGGGGACTCTTTTATAAAGGCACTAATCCTGTTCATGAAGGGTCCCCTCTCATGACCCAATCACCTCCTCAAAATCCCACCTCCATACAACATCACACTGGGGGTTATGTGTCAACATACAAATTTTAGGACACAAACGTGTGGTCCATAACACTCATCATTTCATTCATTTATCTTTTTATTGAGTTGTAAAATGTTTTCTGAAATATTCTCAGTACAAATCCTTTATCATACAAATGATTTGCAAATATTTTCTCCCACTTGTTATTTTTCTTTCACCTCTTCAATAGTACTGTTTTCAGAACCAAAGTTTTAAAACTGATATAGTCCAATTTACCTATATTTTAATCACTTGTGCTTTTGGTAATATCTAATAAATTATAGCCTAATTCAAGGTCACAAAGGTTTCCTAAGTGTTTTCTAAGAGGTTTATAATTTTAGTTACTACAGTTTGGTCTATAATCCATTTCAAGTTAATTTTTGTGCGTGGTATAAAGAAGACAGAAAATCTTGTTGTTTTGCAGGTGGCTACCCATTTGTCCCCGCACCATTAATTTAAAAGACTATTCCATTAGATATTCCTTCCTGCTTTGTCAAAAATTAGTTGGCCATACATTTGTGGGTCCATTTCTGGGTTCCATTGATCTATATGTCTGTTTTTGCACAAATACTATACTGTCTTGATAGTTATAGCTTTGTAATACAGCTTGAAGTCCAGAATTGTAATGCTCCAGCTTTGGTTTTCTTTTTCAGGATTGCTTTGGCTATTCAGGTGTCTTTTCTGTTTCCATTCAAATTTTAGGATTGTTTGTTCTAGCTCTGTGAAGAATGCTGGTGTTATTTTGACAAGGATTGCATTGAATATGTAGATTGCTTTGGGTAGTATTGACATTTTAATGATATTTGTTCTTCCTATCCATGAGCATGAAATATTTTCCTATTTTTTTGTGTGTCTTCTTCAATTTCTTTCATAAGCTTTCTATAGTTTCAGTATATAGACTTCCCACCTCTTTGGTTAGTTTTATTCCTAGGTATTTTATGGTTTTGGGTTCAACCGTAAATAGGATCAATTCCTTGATTTCTCTTTCTGCTGCTGCATTATTGGTGTATAGAAATGCAACCGATTTCTGTACATTGATTTTATATCCTGCCACTTTGCTGAATTCATGGATCAGTTCTAGCAGCTCTTGGGTGGAGTCTTTTGGGTTTTCCACATAAAGTATTATGTCATCTGCAAAAAGTAAAAGTTTGACTTCCTCCTCGCAAATTTGGATGCCTTTTATTTCTTTGTATTGTCTGGTTGCTGAGGCTGGGACTTCCAACACTATGTTGAATAGCAGTGGTGAGAGTGGACATCCTTGTCGTGTTCCTGACCTTAAGGTGAAAGTTCTCAGTTTTTCCCCATTGTGTATGATATTAATGGTGGGTCGTTCGTATATGGGTTTTATGATCTTGAGGTATGATCCTTCCATCCCTGATTTCTTGAGGGTTTCTATCAAGAAAGGATGTTGTATTTTGTCAAATGGAAGAAAGAAAAAAAAAACCAGTCTCTTCAACAAGTGGTGTTGGGAAAACTGGACAGCTACATGCAGAAGAATGAGCCTAGACAACTTTCTCACACCAGACACAAAAATAAACTCAAACTGGGTGAAAGACCTAAATGTAAGATGGGAAGCCATCAGAATCCTAGAGAAGAAAATGGGCAACGACCTCTTTGACTTTGGCCGCAACAACTTCTTACTCAACACGACTCTGGAGGCAAGGGAAACAAAAACAAAAATGAACAAGGGAAACAAAAACAAAAATCCCTCAGCCACTCTGGAAAACAGTATGGAGGTTCCCCCAAAAATGAAAAAAAGAACTACCCTATGATACAGCAATTGAACTACTAGGTATTTATCCAAAGGGTACAAGAGTGCTGTTTTGAAGGGTCACATGCACCCCAACATTTATAGCAGCACTACCGACAATAGCCAAAGTATGGAAAGAGCTCAAATGTCCATTGACTGAAAAATGGGTAAGGAAGATGTGATATATGTATCAGCAATCAAAAAGAATGAAATCTTGCCATTTGCAACAATGTGGATGGAACTAGAGTGTATTCTGCTAAGCAAAATAAGTCAGTCAGAGAAAGACAAATATCATATGACTTCACTCATATGTGGAATTTAAGATACAAAACAGATTAATATAAGGGAAGGGAAATAAAAATAATATAAAAACAGAGAGGGTGATAAACCATAAGAGACTCTTCAATACAGAGAACAAACGGAGGGTTGCTGGAGGGGTGTTGGGTGGGGGGCTCGGCTAAATGGGTAAGGGGTATTAAGGAGGACACTTGTTGGGATGAGCATTGGGTGTTATAGTGATGAGTCATTAAATTATAATCCTGAAATCATTATTACACTATATGTTAACTAACTTGGGTTTAAATTTAAAAAATAAAAAATAAAAGACTATCCTATCTCCATTGAATTATCTCAGCTTCTTTATTGTAAGTTAAATAACCATAAATGTATGGTTTTAAATCTGGATTCTCAATTTTATTCCATTGATCTATATGCATACATTTATGCCATCACCAGACTCGACGGATTATGAGTAATTTACAATAGGTTTTAAAATTAGGAAGTATGAGTTTTCCAATCTTGCTCACCTTTCCTAGTTTCCTAAAGTAGAAAACTAAATTACTGATTTGAGATTTCTTAAAATATAGACATTTATGGCTATAAATTTCCCTCTGAGCACTAGTTTAACTGCATCACATAAGTTCTGGTGTATTGTTTTCTCATTTTTCTCAAGGCATTTTCTAATTTCTCTTATGATTTCTTTTTTAAGCCATTGGTTACTTAGGATTGCATTATTTTTTTTTCAAAATATTTGTGAATTTCTCAAATTCTGTTATGTTACTGCTTTCATTCCAATATGGTCAAAGACCATATTTGTTTTATTTTAATCATGCAATGTTTTTAATGCTTTTATGTTGAATAAGGTTTTATGACCTAATATACGGTCTATTCTGGAGAATGTTCTGTGCTTAAGAAGATTGTACATTATCCTCCATTGGATGGAGTTCTCTACAGATGTTTAATAGGTTTATTTGATCTATAGTGTCACACAAGTCTTCCATTTTCTTGTTTAGCTTCTGCCTAGTTATTCTATTCATTATTGAATGTGGGGTATTAGCCAGGGCCTAAGAGCTTGGTTTTCTTCACCAATGATCCCCAACAGGGCAAACCTTTCATGTACACATTCTTCCAGACTCCCAGGGATACATATGATTTTATTTTTATGCCTGGTCCCTATGAGTCAGAGCAGATTATTGTTCATTCAGTGTTTGGTGACAGGTTGTGTTTAATCTCTTGTGCCACAATGGCTTCCGCATTGTGTTGATGAGTGTTTGTGTGTTGGATGGGGATGCTTTTAAATCTTCCCCACATCTTGCAATGATTCTCAGTAGGTATAGCCTAACATGTATGCACAGACATCATGCCTCCCAGTGTTGCTTCTGAACCACGGAGAACCCCTCTTAGCTATCTCTGTTCTTAGTTACCGCTATTGAACTTCTGGCTGATGGGCTACTTTGCTCAGATTATGGAGCAAAATTGTTCTCCACCAAGCTCTCCATTGTTTTTAATAATGTCCTTAAGCATGGTATTCTCCAAGCTATGTTCTAAATAAAGTTAGTCCCCTAAGGCACAGCTGTGAAGCTCTGTAAGAGTTTTAGCCAACTGCAGAGCTTGCGACAGTATAGTCCAACACAAGACCACCCTCATTTCTGAAAACAAGTGCGATTTCCAGGATGTCAAACTACCCTCAATTTTTATAATTCCCTAGGAAGATTCACAGAGCTCACTGAAAATTATTATATTCACAGTCACTGTTTATTAGAGAGAAAAGATACACATTAAAATCCGCAAGGGTCAAGACAGATAGGACAGAGTCTAGGAAAAGTACTAAATGTAGGGCATCCATTGTCCTTTCTCCGTGGAGTCACAAACATTAATTTCCTGGCATCAGTGAACGACAGCACAAACTGTGGTCCGAATGAAAATGGCAGAAATACAGACTTTTTTGGGTCTATTGTCATTTATGGCTAATTCTTCAGAGTAATTTCAAGGTCAGTGAGTCTGAGACCCTCGTTTTACAGACAGGAAAAATGGAGTTTCCAACAGATGTCACAACTTGTTCATGATCACCTGACGCCTTACGACAACTCGGGACTGACTGTGAATTCCTCGGCGTCCCTGTGAGCCCTGGAGTACAAGACGCCAGCCTGGAATGTTTTATGCATTTTAGAGAAAATGCTTTTGTATGGTACGATACTATTACCTCTTTAGGACCCTTGGGACTTTCTTTTAAGATAGCTTTCTCATCTATCACTGCACTCTTCAGTCTCCTCCTGTGCCACCAGAGCATGTGTTTCCAGTTCGTGTCTTCACATCTCTTATCCCTGTGAACATTACCCAGTCAAAACCCCATTTCACATATGAGAATCCTGAAGCAAATAGTGGGTGGTGATCCTCTAAATGTTACCTGTCCTGTCACAGAATTCAGATCAGAAGCTATAACTCCTTATTTTCAGTTCAGGCCTCTTTCCGGTATGTTTTATTCTGCCGGCTGTCCTTTTCATCAGAATCAAAGGAGACTTCCCGCCCTCCTCTCTTAAGCATCAGCATGCAACATCACAGCCCCTCTGGTTAATTATTCCTCCCTTAGGTCTCCAGCTTGATGCAACAGCAGAGCCCTCTGTCACCCTCCATTTTCTTATTTATTAAGTAGGTACATGCTGTGATAACCTGACTTCCGTTTGTCTTAGAACGCTTTTTGTTTTTCTCCTTAGTTGGTATTTAGAGTGCATATAATTTTGGAATTTTTCTGATCTATGTATTCTGGAAGTGAGAGAAAGGTTAAGTGCTATCTCTAGTGCCAAGCCGCCGAGAAGAGCCCAAAATCTCTCATGTTCATAAGCAGGTGCAGAAGATGAGAAGATGCCAACACTCACAAGAAAGATACCTCTGAGAACAAACATGTCCGGACTAGGGATAAAGCCTGAAATAATAAGCAGGTTCCCTCCCCAAATATCCCACCAGTGATCATGGGATGAAAAGTGACTCAGATTGGGAAAAGATTATGCAATCTTGCAGAGGCTGAAGGGATTTTTTTTTTTTTTTTTTGGTTTGGTTTCCTTGTGATTTATATGAAAGTTGTTTAAGTGAACATGTGGAAAGTAGATTGAATACGCTCCCCACCGGCCTTGCTTATGTGAAATGGCAGACAAGACATCAATATTGTATCTTAAGTCTGTGAGCTAGAGGATAAAGCCTCTTTTTTTGTGTTACCATGTTGGCTCAAAGGCCACAACAACCGAAGAGGTTTAATATTTACACTGTTCCCATACTGACTTGGCCCTATCAATGGAGAAAGTTTCATGTGGATAGAGAAAGATGTACCAAAAAGGTGATGGAGATCAGCTTCAAGGCACCTTATTTGCATGAATTTCTCTAAACATTCTGGAAGGAGCCTTATATACGAGTTTATATGATTATGCTTCTGGATGTTTTTTTTTAAATACTTCTAATTGCAATAGGTTAAGCTAAGTGTCTCTTTCTACTTTATGGTCCTGTTATATTTTTCTTCATATTGGATGCATGTAAGTAACCACCCATTACTGGGAGGATGGCTGGGAACCTGGGTGGCTCAGTTGGTTAAGTATCAGATTCCTGATTCTTGATTTCAGCTCAGATCATGAATTCACCATTTGTGGGTTCGAGCCCCACATCAGGCTCTGTGCTGAGAGCGTGAAGCCTGCTTTCCATTCCATTCCTCCTTCTCTGTCTGCCTCTCCCCTGCTTGCTTTGAAAAAAAAATTAATGTTTTATTTATTTGTGAGAGAAAGAAAGAGACAGAGACACAGACAGAGAGTAAGCAGGGGAGGGGCAGAGAGAGAGGGAGGCACAGAATCCTAAGCAGACTCCAGGCTCTGAGCTGTCAGCACAGAGCCCGTCCCTTGCTTCCTTTTTCTCTCTCTCTCTCTATCTGTCTCCCTCTCTGTCTCTCTCTCCAAACAAACATTAAAAAATAAGTAACCATAGATATTTTAGGAGTCCCTATATGGAGAAATCTAGCTAAGGATTCATCCATTTTTAAATTATTGGATCTGTTTATGTCATTGTCAATCATGTGGTATCAGTGAAGGCACAGCTTTCAGGATTACCACTGCCAAGCACTCAAAACGGTGGCATGGCCATTCATGGCCAGAAGTTCACGTCAAAACAAATGTGTCTTATGATGCCCAGAACCAGTAGTGCGTGAGTGGCGTAAGAGAAAGGAAGGAAATTTGCGAGGCCAGAATTGAGTCTGCGGAAGTCTCTTCCAATCATCAGGCAAATAAGATTGTAAATAGAAGATTCAGTTTTCACTGATGCCTAATAGAAACAGATTTGCTAGGACAAGGAATATGCTCAATAATGTAGCTCAGATAATGAAAAACACACCAGGAATTTTTTGTCTTTTTATGGAAACAACATGGCATAGAATTTTTCTGAATCTCTGCGTTTAAAGGGCATGAATCAATAGTAGAGAACTGCAAAATGTAAGCATGTTTGCAACAGCTCAAGAATGAAAGAAACTCACTTTGGCATTGCCATATTTTACGGCAATCCTAAATATTTATGCAGCAATACCTCTAGTGTGTTGTTAAGCTGAAATGTTTCTAAATTATCATTCAGAGATGCTGAATGTAGAACAACCATGGTTGGAAAAAAAGAGAGAGGGAGAGAGAGAGAGAGAGAGAGACTTATCTTTTCATTCCCTCCATGGAAATTATATCACCAAATTGTTGTAATATAAAGAGGTGATGAGTATGCAGCCAAAAATGTAGAAAAAAGTATTATATTAATGAGTTAAATGAATGAATGAAAGTAATATGTTATTTTCCTAGACTTTGCGAAATTGTCAGCATATCATAGCTTGCTAAAATGTGAGATTTGCTGTGATATTTTTAAGCCTTTTAATTAAATTCTTAACTTTGCAACTGATTTTGTATTCATAATTTTATACTGATTCTTAAAGTATCCGTCCAATTTTTATAACCTTTAGGCTCCTCTAATCCTTGATCTGTCTCTGCATATGAACATCATATATCAATATCATTTTTACCCTTCAACAGTGCTCAGCCAGGAAAAATTAGGTTCACAAAAGCACTATGGATGGCTTCGAGTAGAACTTGGAAATTTTTCCTATGCTCTCCCAGGGGGCTTGTTAAAACACAGAACGTTGGGCTCTATCTCCAAATATTCTGATTCGATAGGCTTGGATAGGGTTGAGGATTTGCTCTTCTGTACATCACAAGGAGATCTTGTTGCTGCTAGAAACACAACTCGAATAGGAGAAAATAAGTCATCCAGGAGCAGTCAGGGGACCTAGGCAGGAGGTGAGTTTAAACCTGTTTTCTTGAGGGGGGAGGTACTTATCGGCTCATCAACAATAAAATACTAGGATAAAGAAAATAATAATAATAATAATAATAATAATAGTAAGAGTTATGTTAACTGAGATTAA
This sequence comes from Lynx rufus, assembly GCF_022079265.1. Classification (NCBI taxonomy): domain Eukaryota; kingdom Metazoa; phylum Chordata; class Mammalia; order Carnivora; family Felidae; genus Lynx; species Lynx rufus. The sequence continues at coordinate 5,887,777 of NW_025814845.1, forward strand.
AATTTGTCTTAGCAGGAAAAAAAAATAGGAGGCCAAGATTTAGGGAGGAAACCATCCATTAGAAGAGAGTTAAGTGGAAATGCATAAGACTGTCATGGTAATTTGAAGATAAGGGGCAGAAAACATAAATAGAAATAGAAAAAGGGAAAAAAATTTGGGCAGGAAACAAACCTAGGAAGATGGACCTATGGAGAAGAGTGACCCAGGAGAAATTTCTGATGGGGGAAGGACGTCTAATATTCCACCTTAACTTGTTTATTTTGCTGTGTTATAAGTGCCCTCTATTGACTTCAGCATTCAGTAGGTCTCCTTTATATGTACAGCCAAGCTTGTGATATAGGAAACAAAGGGATAAGGAAGCAAAGAAATAAACACTAAAATAAAAAGATAAGTCCTGTTCAACTGCCATTCCTTTGCTGAGGGTTATGTTTAAATAGGGTTTCAATTTAACCATTTCTAGGTGCATCTGAGAGCAGACAAACTGGGGTGTGTTGTCATAACCACAGTGCAAATGAATGGTGACGAGCTAAGATTGGGCAAAACAGAGTGGGCAAAACCAGCTTCTGAGCACAGTATTCAGCAGCAGATGGGAGACAAACCTAGCTACTTCCAAACTACACTAGGGAAAGTTCCTACGTTTGTCTACAGGGCTACCATTATAAAGTGCCACCGATCAGATGGCTCAAGAATACAGAAATGTATTTCCTCACAATTCTGGAAGCTAGATGACCAAGACCAAGGGGTCAGCGGGGCTGGTTCTCTCTGTGGTCTCTCTCCCTGGTTTGCCAATGGCTGTTTTCTCACTGTGTCTTCACATGACCTTCCTTCTGAGTTGTGTCTATATCCTAATTTCCTCCTCTTATAAGGACATGAGTCATATTGGAATAGGGGTTACCCTAACGACCTAATTGAACTCAATTGCCTCTTTAAAGAATAGTCATAGTCTCTCTTCTTACAGTCACATTATGAAGTACTGGGATAGAAATTGAATATATGAAGTTTGGAAGGACATAATTCAGTCTCGCACAGTGTCCTTGAAGAGAGGAGATAAATTTCTTGGATAACAAAAGGAACAAAAATACTAGTAGTTACAGGAGTCATTCAACAAATATTTACTGAGAAAAACACATTTCTAGAAGCTGCGCGGTGAACAAACATATTCAAGAGTCAGTTCAGATAAGCTAGTGTAGGGAGACAAATAATAAATAAATAAATGGCATAGTGGATGATGATAAATTCTATGGAGAGAAGTTTGGTAGGGATGGGAACAGTGAGTTCTGGAGGAGAGGCTGGTATGCCACACTAAATGTGATATCCGGAGATGGCCTCATTAATTAGGAATATTTAGGCAAAGACCTGCTTAGGGTTGGATTATCAAATGATGATAATAGTAATATTATATTTATTTATTATATGTACTATTTTACCAGCTTTTAGTGCCTATTGTATATTAGTATAGTTCTAAATATTTTATGCTTACTGTGTCTTCTTTAGTTATCTCAATAGCTTAGAAAGAAAGGGGGACTTCAACTATCACCTTGCGATACATCATAAAATTGAAGTTCAGAGAGGTTGATTAATTTTCTCCAGACCAGACAACATGACCGTCACATTTTTTGATGCTGACTCTTTCTGGATCCTAAGTCAGTGGTCTTCTCATGATCTTACAATAGGCATTTAATATATGAGTCTCCAGGCTTTTTCAGTACCAACTAGTGGAACAATTCTGCCACCACATGTGAAGTGTCACTGAGCTCCAGAGCTGCTTGACACCTGTAACCTCAGGTGAATTATTTTATTCAGGCTTCCGTTTTTTATTTGAAAAAAATCTGTGAAATGGGGTTAGTGGTACTCTCTGCGGAGGATTGTGATGAATACTGATGACGAGTATGATGGGTGAATCTTTGTTAACCACTGAGCACATTGTCTGTCACCTATCAGGTACTTGGAAATAGAGTCGCTAACATCATCATTATCATCATCATCGTTATCGTCTACCATTGTCATAAAGGCTCTGGATAACTTCTGATCCTAGAAAAATAACGCCATCGGTGGGATGAAAGCGTTAGACCAAGTGATCTCTAAAATCCTTCCTACATGTAACATTTTATGAGTCTACTTAACATGCTCATGTGTGGGGAAAAAGCACTATTGAAATGCTGGAAGTGTAGACTTGGTTCTAAATAGGACATAGGTATGTCAAAGGGCATTTGACGTGTTTTCCAGACATGGCGAAGGTGCAGAGAAATGATCTGCCAGGAGGCTTTATGTCGATGAACACTAAAGAGCTTGATGATTTGTGCTCTTTTGCCTGTCCTATTTATAGGCAAAATTGAGAGTTTTACATTTCTAACAGGAACATTCATTCACAAATCAAGCTAGACATGACACAGAGCTCATTCAGAGTGGGACCTCCTTTACTCGTGACAACCACAGACCATAGCAGATGTCTCTATAGAATTTTCTCATCCATGAAGGGGAAAATCGGGAAGTTTTCAAAAGTTGTCCCTCTAAATTCTAGTTTGAATCCATATTCTTCAAGCCAGTGTTGTTTTTTTTCTGAATAAAGTAGAATCAGAGTGTTGAGCAAAAAAACAAACATGAAAAACAAAAACAAAACAAAACTAAGACATTGTTTAGCCCTAGCTTTTCCTTTACATAAAAATGCTCAAAACATAGTCACCTGGTTCTGCCTGAATGTTATTAATGGCTGATGATTCACTATCTTAAAATAGCCCGTTTATGATTTTTCTAATTGTTAGACTCTTCTTGAATGTCTAGACAATACAAAGGAATGTGAGGAACTCTCTTCTGCCCCCCAAAAGCAACAAAGATTCAAAGCAGTCCCCCAGGGTAAAAGACCAGAAATAGGACTATCATGTGCAATAGGGGCCGAACCAGTCAGGAACAGATTTGGCTGGCTGCTGGCACCAGGTCCAGAATTTCAATAGTGGATTTCTTACCTGGGATTGCGAGGAAGTCAAGCAACAGTTCAACCATCAGAAAACTGCAAAAGTAGCTAAATATATTTCATTCTTCTGTGTGGTAGGTGGTCTTTAAAGATGACTGCCAACAATCCCTTGCCTTCCTTCTTCCATAATGTAAGCAAACTTATCTAAACTACTGGGGAGCGGGTTCAACAAGAGGGCAACCTAAGTGATCCAGCTAATAGCATGTATCATTACCAGATATACAGTGAGGTCTTGTTGGTTGTTCTGGCCAGAAATTTCCTGCTGTGCTTGCAGCTGAACGCAAATGAGTGTATTTAGCCTGTACCACACGAGAGGAAACAAGGCACAGTCAAGCCCGAATGCAGAATTAGGAGACAATAAATGATTATTGTTTAAGCTGCGAATTTGGGGATAGTTTGTTAAGGATCAATAGTTAAGTGCAATACAGTGAAACAAAGCTAGAGCCACCAAAAGGAGATGAGGTTTTCAACGGGAGAAATCGATGAACAGGATAAAAGCAATCACAAAACCTCTACAGAAAGAGGTAGGCATGAAGTTAAAACCATTACTAAAAACCCTTTACCCTCAATCTGAAGTAAAATTTCAAAATTTCTATGCACCAAAAGCCAACAAACCAAAGAAAATGGAAGAGCAAGTACTTCTGAGGAAATAGAAATAATAGCACAATCTTCAAGGGACTTAAAAATAGTTATATTCAAAATGCCAAAGATATAAAATAAATACATCATCCTAACAAAAATTAATGGAAAAAATTAAAAGCAAAGGAGGGGGGATATAAATCAAATTCTAGTAGAACAAGAATCTATTAGAAATTTTTAAAAATCAATGCCTTATAAACTCATTAGGGGGCACCTGGGTGGCTCAGTCGGTTGAGCGTCTGACTTCTGCTCAGGCCATGATCTTGCGGTTTGTCATTTTGAGCCCCACGTCGGGCTCTGTGCTGACAGCTCAGAGCCTGGAGCCCGCTTTGGATTCTGTGTCTCCCTCTCTCTCTGCTCCTCCCCCACTTGTGCTCTGTCTCTCCCTCTATCAAAAATAAATTAAAAATGTAAAAAAAAAAAATTAAAAAATAAATAAATAAAGTCATTAGCGCTTGTGGAACACTTCTCTGATCTAAGAGAAGTATTCACTTACGAGGTGGTACAGAGAAATTCACTGAGAAAGTAGCATAGAGAAATAAACAGGTAACAAACTAGAAAGAAAAATTAAATTATACAGAGGAGTTGATTGAGAAATTCTAATAAAATATTGTGATAGGCACTGTAATATGCTGCCCAAATCTGCCTTAAAGAATAACTTGTTGATCCAGCTTCTGAGAATACTGTTGGCAGACAGTCTATAGTTGTCAGCTTCTTAAGGGATTATTTCACTTAAAGAAAGCTGCTTTTTGCAAAGTCAAAATTCTTACAGGGGTGGCCCTCATCCAATATCTGGTTAATGTGGGAGGCATATCATCTTGTCCCATTTAACTCATAACTCATGATAACATCTTTGTCTTTCCATGTTTCTTTCAGCTCTCTTCCATAGGTATTGATCCTAAAGACACTGCTGAGAGAACATTTTGGATACTAAATTTCAACTCAGAGTTTGCTTCCTGAGAAATCCAACTGGAGTCATTTTGTTCAAGTAGTGACTCATAAAAATAGATACTAAGGTAGGGTTTTAGAGCTGGATTTCACCATCTGGTCACCAGTGAGAAACATATCTGTAGCTTCTGGCACAGTGGGTAGTCTATTTGATATAGAAAACAGGCAAATGAATGAGATAAAATGGAATTGTAGAAATAATCTGAAGAAGGCAGAAAAAGAGGGAAAAATAGTTCAAAGAACAAATGAGACAAGTGGAAAACAAATAGAAAGATAATAGACTTAAACCTAACTATATCAATTCTCATATTAAACGTAAATGTTTTAAATACCTCAACGAAAAGGCAGAGATTGCCAGATGGAAGTTTTGAAAACACCAAGACCAAATGGTGTTGGTTCTATACTGTAATCCTATATGCAATCTTGAGTTTTGTGCTATAATGCAGATAAGTTACCTGGACACTTTGGATATTTTGGGTTTGCTTCATTATGTGCTGTGTGTCTGTAGCAGTACTTAATTTAGGGTTTACGTTTCCTACTACTGAAGTAAGACTTTCTTGAGTGCTCTACCCAATTTCTCATGAATTATGAAATTTTCTAGTCTAACTAATAAAAATAGGCAATGTTCCTTGTCTAGTAATTGTACAGCAGATGCCTAGAACTCATTGGTTTTACTTGAAACTTTATGGACATTGACTGGCAACTCCCTATCCTCCTCCCCTGCCCCCGGCAATCACCATTGTACCTTCTGTTTCTCTAAGTTTGACTATTTTAGAGACATCAGAAAAGTAGAATCGTGCAGTGTTTATCTTTCTGTGACTAATTTCATGTAGCATAATATCCTCCAGTTTCATCCATGTTATCACATACGGCAGAATTTCTTTCTTTCTTCTTGAAGGCTGAATAGTATTTCATTATTTGTATATACTGTAATTTCTTTATCCATTCTTTTGTCAATGGGCATTTAAGTTGTTTCCATATCTTGACTATAGTGAATAATATTGCAATAAATATGGGAGCTTATATATTTCTTTGATATCTTGACTTCAGTTCTTTTAGATATACACTAAGAAACGGGATTGTTGGATCATTAAAAAAATAATAATTTTTGAAATGCCTCCATAGGTTTTCCATAAAATTCCTACTAACAATATGCAAAAATCTCAATTTCTGAATCCTCAACAAAACTTACCATTTGATTTTTTTTTTATTATAACCATCCTAACAAGTGTGAGGTGAGGTGTCATTGTGTTTTTAATTTGCCTTTTCCTGGTGATTAATGATGTGGAGCATCTTTTCTTATACCTGTTGGCCACTTGTAGAACTCCTTTGGAGAAATGTCTGTTCAGGTTTTTTGTCCATGTTTTTAATGGGTTGTTTGTTTTCTTGCTATTGAGTTTCTTTTATATTATATTTTATTTTATTTTAGGGGTGTCTGGGTGGCTTAGTCAGTTGAGCGTCTGACTTCAGCTCAGGTCATGATCTCACACTCCGTGAGTTCGAGCCCCATGTTGGGCTCTGTGCTGACAGCTCAGAGCCTGGAGCCTGCTTCACATTCTGTGTCTCCCTCTCTCTCTGTCCCTCCCCTGCTCCTGCTGTCTCTCTCTGTCTCAAAAATAAATATATTTTATTTTATTTTTTTTTAATTAATGTTTATTTATTTTTGAGAGAGAGAGAGAGAGAGAGAGAGAGAGAGCATGAGCAGGGAAGGGGCAGAAAGAGAAGAAGACACAGAATCTGAAGCAGACTCCAGGCTCTGAGCTGTCAGCACAGAGCCCAATGTGGGGCTTGAACCCACGAACCTTGAGACCATGACCTGAGCCAAAGTCAGACACTTAAACAACTGAGCCATCCAGGTGCCCCAAGTTTCTTTTATATTTTAGATATTGACCTCTTATCAGACATGTGGTCTGTGTTCACCAATTCTGTAGGCTGTCTATTACACTGTTGATTGTTTTCTTTGCCATGCAGAACCTTTTCCCTTTGATGAAATCCCATGCATTTATTTTTGCTTTTGTTGCTTGTGCTTTTGGTGTTACATCCAAGAAATCATTACCTAGACCACTGTCATGAACTTTTCCCCCCTATGCTTTCTTCCAAGGGTTTTATAGATTCAAGAGGTAAGTTTAAATATTTAATCCATTTTGAGTTGGTCAAACCTTCTCTCATTAAGACAACTTCCATTTTTCAAGTCCTACACAAAGACTCCCATGATGCGTGCGGTCAGAACTAACTTCTCCTCTCAAGGTGTCCATGGTATTTTGCTTGGGCATACTTCCCTCCTTTTGGTTCTTTACCTTTTCTCCCTGTACCAAAAATATATTGAGCATAAAAATTAATATGGCCTCTATCTCTTAAAATAAGAAATAGCAAATTTGTTTTAAATTAGAAGCTAGATGCAGGGTGCCTGGGTGGCTCAGTTGATTAAGCATCTGACTTAGGCTCAGGTCATGATCTCATGGTTCATGAGTTCGAACCCCACATCAGGCTGTGCACTCATAGTGCAGAGCCTACCTGGGATTCTCTACTCTCCCTCTTTGTCTGCCCCTCCCTCATTCACACTCTCTCTGTCTCTCTCTCTCTCAAAGTAAATAAATAAATTTAAAGAAAGTAAATTAGAAGATAGATTTTAAATAATGTAGGTTTTTTGAACTATATATGGTCTCTGTTATATATTCTTGTTATATTTTTCTTTAGGTGGGGCACCACTTAAAAAAGAGAAAAATCATGGATTGTAAGAGACAGGGCTGTAGGCTGAAGTGGACCATGGGCTATAGTTGGCCAGCTCTGTTCTAGAAGGTCACAGTTTAGTGGGAAAAAACAGGAGCCAAGAGCAACAATAATGAGAAATCAAAACACAGGGGACAAACAGCATACATATGATATTTCAGTAGTACAAGGGGGAAATAACTAGAACTATACTCAACCTATTGTCAGTCCCTGTTCTAAGCACCTTACATATATTAATTTATTTAAACTTTACAAAAAAAAAACTTTACAGCAAACTTATGAAACAGTTATAATTATTAACTCAGTTTTATGGATGAAGACAGACTATATAACTTGCCCAAGGTCACATAGGCTAGTAAAAGGAAAATCTTGGTAGTAAATATGAGAAATTTGTACTTAGTTCATATCTGTTAGACTCTAATCTAGTTTCTTTATCTCTCTGTTGCAAAAAGTATTTATTGAAATACTAGTTGAGACGGATCCTTGTGAAGTTTTCCTTTTATTTATTTTCTACCAGCCAAGGGAATGTCTAGAGAGGTACTTTCTGAGAGTCTTGAATTAGAGGACATCCTTGTTTTGTCAGTAATATGTCTTTGAATGGATATGATCCAAAAGAGAAGAAAAGAAGGAACTGGAATCTATAATACCTAAGAGTATAAGATCTCTAAAAATCTTAAGAAATAAAATCTGGGGGCGCCTGAGTGGCTCAGTTGGTTGGGCATCCAACCTTGGCTAAGGTCATGATCTTGCAGTCTGTGAGTTCAAGCCCCACGTCAGGGCTGAACTTCTGGAAAAAGTATTATTGGCTTTGGGAATTTTCAACCAAAGAACTAAAAACGTCAAATTATCCAGTTTCCTTCCATCCTCCCCACTTCATCCCATATTCTTCTCATACTTTTCTCTATTGCATTTCTTTCCATGTTTATACAAAACACGAACCTAAAATAGAGATGCTTGCCATTATAACAACAAACCCAAGCTGTTAGAATTTATAGAGTCATTTTTATTTTGGGGGGTGTCATTTTTCCCCCAATTTTATTGAAATTCTAGTCAGTTAACACATAGTGTAATAATGGTTTCAGGAGTAGAATATAAAAATACTTAAATACACGTTGTTGTTTAATATTCACTTTTTATGTAAGGATAACCTCAAAGATTACAGAAATTAAACAGATTGTGCAAGATCACACAGTTGATAACTGTCAGAGCCACAAATGGAATCCCAGTTCTGGACAGTCAGCCTACATTTAACATTAATGTGTGTGTGGTGCTGTGAAGTAAATACCGGTCTCTCATAGCTTGAATGTCAAGTGGACTTGGCAACGACCCCACTCTGTCTTGAAAGGCATATGACATCGGGTAACTGATTTTGTCTCCCTAAACCTCAGTTTTTTCATCGGAGAAGGAAGGGCTATTCTAAAGATTACATTACATATAAAGACTCCATTACAGAAAGCGTATACATAGAACTCACTTAAGAGAAAGATTATCTTCTTTCCTTCTTTTAAGAAATGTGATTAATCACATTTTACACTTGAAAAAAAAAAAAAAACGAGTCTGTGAATGGGATCTTCCTTTTCTAAAAATTCTTGTTCTGTCCACTAGATGGCGGTGTCTCTATAATCCGCCTAAAACCTACAATGGTGGACTGGTGCTGTTAATGGACGCCAATGCCTGGGCTCACTTCCTGTGGGACATTATTATGTAATGGGGGGAATATGTCCCTTGATCCATCTCTTGTCTTCATAGCATCTTTAGGTGAATGTGGAAATATTTGAAGAATATGTTGAGAAAATCACTTTGTAAATTTACCAGGATTTTTCTGTGCATTCTTGGCACTTTTTCCAATGGTCATGAATCAGCCAACATTGCAAAGGTCCCTACAAATTTGAGATTACACTTGACTCTCAAATCTAGTGTGTTAGTTCCTATCGTAGAATTCTTGGGAGGCAGTTGGCGAGTTTTGCAACGAGCCACCTTTTTCCTGATATTAAGAGGGGTAGGGTCTTCTGTTTTACACATCCCCACCCATCATCGTTGCTTGTTGCTATAATGAATGCTGAATATCTCTTTTCCGAAAGGCTCATGATTTCTCCAAAATGCCTTGAGTCAATCATGTTTACCAAAAAGCAGTCCATTCAAGCAAACAACATTTATCTGCTACCTCTGTTGTTCCGATGCTACATATTTCCACATTTATTTTAATTTAACTCTAATGCCAGTCTTTGGATAAAATCAAAATCATGGAAGATGAGTCACTTGTCCATGGTCATGAAGCCAGTAAGGAGAAGAGCTAGGATTCGCCCCCGCCCATTAAGCAAACTTAAGCAACATACATTCTATAGAACACAAATAGATACATTGAGTATGTGATTTGGGAAAATCCTCAAAATAAATTTGGGCAAAATTCTCAGATGGATGATACACCATTTGTGAAAAGAACAAAATCTGTTGATTAGATTTTTGCATACCATCGAGAAACATGCCTTGATGTTTATATGTCAAGCCCAGTGCTGGACTCTGATGGCCTAGAGATGAATCAGATTTGGTCATGAGCCTCCAATCAGAAGGCCAGAACGTGGATACCCCTGGCACTTGAACCTGCCACCCACCCAGAGAATGAGGCTACTCTTCTTTCCAAAGGTTTGGGGACAAAATAAACTACACACAGGTTGAAGGACTAGAACAGCAATGACTAGAATGTATTCTTGTTGATAGCATGTTTCCTTCAAAGTCATACCCTTAATCGTTATAGATTCTTCCAAAGGTGCTGCCATTACTGGAAGCCATTGTCTGAAACTGACTCCAGATTCATTTTAATTTTTATTCTGATTATCTAACAAATATATGATCAACTTTGGAAACTTGGAAAATAAATAAATTGATTAAAAACTTGTTTTAAAAACTTCCTATATTATATCAAGATGATCATTGTTAAAATGTTGCTGTGTTTCTTTCCAATTTTACATACTTAATCAAAACTTTTAAATGGCCACATTTTCAAAAATAACGGCCATATTGTAGTTCATTGTATAGATATATCACGCTGTATTTTCCTATTCCCCTAAACAGAAAAATTAAGGTCACTATTGATTTTTTCACTATTATAGGTAATATTGCTGTCACGATCATCTTTGTCTGCATTTTAGATTTTTCACTTCAAAGCTTGATTCTCCAGAAGTGCTTATTAAGCAGTTGAGACAAACGTTAATTTTTGGAGAGCAATCAAAAAAGTTTTTCCTTTAAAAAAAAAAAATTGGGCCAATTGCTTTGGGACCAAATTCTGATGTGAAAATTTAAAAGGCAAAGACAGATGACAGTGGCTTTATTCCAAAATCCAGAAAAAAAAAAAGAGGTTTTGCTGTGATTTTCCAGAAAAGACGTATTTTAGCATGGGGAAGGCAAATAAACAATACCCACTGCCTTCTGAATAAAGCCTTCATCCCTTAATCTATTAGGGGAGCCCCACGTGACTTCCAATAGACTGAGGCCAAATTATATCATATCTGTAGCCAGTTCTCCTATCATTTTCTAACTACCACCTTGTCTGTTTTTCTCTCCAACTTGCTTTGTTCGTACCCACATCGTGCCCACCAGTCCCTCCAGCTTGCATTTAGCTCATAACCCTCCCCTCCTGCTCACTTTCAAATCAGAAAGTTCCTTCAATACCTTCCGAGTTTCAGCCATCTTGTCACAACTGATCATCTTAGATAGAACTGACCCCTCGTGATAGAGAAGCAGGAAACATTTAAACCATCTCCACAGAAAACAATTTAAACAGTCCTCATAATTTAATGCCCTGTTACCTGTAATTTAAGTTTGTGCACATTTATATTATCTTTCCTGACAGAGTTCCCTCTGAAGTTGTGATTTCTATGCCTATGCCATCAGTTTTAATGAAAGCCAACAGAATCCCATACAAGTGAAATGTGCCCATAAATGTGGCCAAAAAGAAACTGCTGAAAGCTCTTCTTCCATCAGTTTTGTAACCAATTCTCTCTCCCTCTTTCCTGCTGCTATTTGCACCTCTGCCCCCCCTTAATCTGGCCCAGGACTACTACTTTTTCAGTCCTAGAACTGCCACCTCCTGACTTGTCCTATAACCACCTACACTCTGCCCCGTGCCTTGAGAAGCTTGGAAGGGGAAACAGTACAAATGAACCAAGTCATAATGGTACTGGTATTTTCTACCTCTGAACATATTTGCACTAAGATCAGATGAGGCAGCCTATGTGAACGCTACACATCTGGCAAAAGCATCCGTCCTCCATGATATGTTATGGACTAGATGTTTGTGTCCATCCCAAATCCACATGGTGAAACCCTAATGCCCCGCGTGATGATATTTGGAGATGAGGCTTTGGGGAAGTAACTAGGTCATGAGGGTAGAGCCCTCGTGATGGACTTAGTGCCCTTATAAGAAGGAGTTAGGACAGAACTTGCTTTCTCTTTCTCCGGGGTATGTGAGGCTATAATGAGAATATGGCCATCTGCAAACCAGGAAGAGATCCCTCGCTAGATACCAGATCTGCCCGCACCTTGATCTTGGACTTCCCAGCTTCCATAACTATAAGGGGGGAAAAAATCTGTTTAAGACACCCAACCTATGGTAATTTTGTTATAGCAGCCCGGGAGTGACTAAGACATGCGCCAATCCACAACGTCATTTAAAGAGGAAACGCATAATTCACACAAAACTACTCAAAGTTTTCTGAACTTGAATAAAATACACTTGCATCAAACTCCATCAAAGTAGTCAAGACAGTGCTGCATAAGGCTTAAAGTGAAACCTCCATTCTTCAGGCAAAGTGTAACATCATTTGAGCAAAATACTAACAGTCTGTGGCAACTGCTACGTGGAATCCATGTGTGCAAATGTTTGAGGAGAGACGAGCATTAATATCTGCAGATAGAACCCGTAGAAGAAGACATGGCAGAGGCTGGAAAAGGCACTGGGCTGGTTCTTAGAGCTTCGAAGTGTCAGAGAGCCAGTATTAAATCTTAATTTTGCCACTTATCAGCTCTCTGACATTAGGGATGATACTCAGCATCTTTGTTTTTATTCAAAAATTTGAGGGGCGCCTGGGTGGCGCAGTCGGTTGAGCGTCCGACTTCAGCCAGGTCACGATCTCGCGGTCCGGGAGTTCGAGCCCCGCGTCGGGCTCTGTGCTGACGGCTCAGAGCCTGGAGCCTGTTTCCGATTCTGTGTCTCCCTCTCTCTCTGCCCCTCCCCCGTTCATGCTCTGTCTCTCTCTGTCCCAAAAATAAATAAACGTTGAAAAAAAAAATTTAAAAAAAAAATTTGAATGCTTATACAAAATTTACAATCATTCTAGAAAAGACTCCATCTGAATACCTATTATGGGCTGAATTGTGTCCCCTCAAAATTCATATGTTGGATTCCTAACCCCCAGGACCTCTAAATGTGTGTGCATTTATAGGGTCTTTCTAGAGGTAGGACAGTAAAACTGAGGTCATTAAGGCGGGCCTTAATCCAATCTCACTAGTGTCCTTATAACAAGAGGCTCTTAGCACACAAGACACACTGAGGGAGGACCATGTGACGACCCAGAGAGAAGCTGGCCATGGACAAGCCAAGGGGAGAAGCCTCAGGAAAAAACCAGTCCTGCCCTGGCAACAACTTGATCTCAGACCTCCAGCCTCCAGAACCTTATTCAAGCCTCCTGCTTTGATGCTTTGCCCCGGTAGCCCCGGGAAACTAAAAATGTGAACTCGTCCCCAGTATCTAACACACAGTAGGCTTCTAATACGTGTCGGTTGTTTTCATTTATGTATTAATAAGACGGCATGAATAAAAAATACATTGTAAGATATTATTTGTCTGATAAATTGCTAGATAGGGCTTCTTGCTGATAATGCGCTAGATGACGGGGTGCCTGGGTGGCTCGGTCAATTAAGTGTCTGACTTCGGCTCGGGTCATGATCTCATGGTCTGTGGGTTCGAACCCTGTGTCAGGCTCTGTAGTGATAGCTCAGAGCCTGCTTCAGTTGCCGTGTCTCTCTTCCCGTCAGAAGAAGCTGGTGCCTCTCTGTCAACAGAAGTGATGGACAGAGTGACCAGGTCAGCGTGTGGAGTGAAGAACCTATAACGGATAGGTCCAAAGACTTGTCAAAAGAAAAATATTGCCTCAGGAAAAAAAAAAAAATTTTTTTCAGAAAAGAAAAACAGTCTTTTCTAGGACACAGCTTTTGCCACATCCTTGGCTAACCCAGGGTTCTTCACGCCTCGCTCCCCATCTGGTCCTAGAATTTAGTCAGTACCACACCCCCATTTCTCATCAGTGCTGGCCCACAGCGAGTTTGAGCCTGACCAATATCCCTGTGATGTCGTTTAAAGCATGTACTTTGAAGGTGCCCACAGCGTGCTGGGAACAACACACTCCTCCTGCACCTCAGAGAGAAGTAGCCACAGTAAGTACCATAGAAGGAGGCAGAACAGAGATTCACATCTTCCCCCCCACCCCCCCAAAGGGCATCTTTTTAATTTATTTTTTGAGAGAGAGAGAGAGAAAGAAAAAAGGGGAGGGGCAGAGAAAAGGAGACAGAGGATCCGAAGCAGGTTCTGTGCTGTGAGCCCGGAGCCAGATGCGGGCTCGAACTCACGAACTGTGAGATCATGACCTGAGCTGAAACCAAGTCAGACGCTCAACCGACGGAGCCCCCCGGGCGCCCGTCACATCTTTTCATTCCAAGTCCTCTCCCTTTTGTGGGGGGGCTGTGACAATGACATCTGGATGATGAGACCCATGAGGCGGGGGGGGGGGGGTGGTATCTGGAAGGTACACGGTTGAGGGGTTAAACAACAAATCTAGTAGGAGGGCATCCTTCTTAGACGCATCACAAAGTGAAAGCTTTTTTATTTCTTCCCTGTTCTTTCAGTTAAGGGGATATAATAATCACCCTTGCCGTTCCCACGAGATTGTGATCAGGTTTAAGGGAGAAAATGCACACAAAAGTGCACCCGTTTGTTTTAGGGAATATTGGAATGAAATGGGTAATTATTGGACGTCGCAGTCCTGTGTTCCTATCTGGGCACCTGAGCCCTGTAATCTTCTCAATCTGTACTCACGGCTTACTTTCTTAGGGTCTGTAAACCTCAGTTTCCTCATCTGAAAAATGAGAGGCCTAACACCTTTTTTTTTTTTTTCAAGGTTTATGTGAGGGTTAAATGAATGAATCGATGTGACGCCTGGCATATAGAGGCTACTCGGTTATTCTAATGCCCCCTGCCCTCTGCATGCCTCTTTGTGACCACCTTGCTGACTCCATCTTTCTACATGGAAATATGTCTCCATAATCACCTTTTCATTCTTGTCCTTCCCCGTCTGCTCCGGAGGGGACGCAGAGGTGCCACAGAGATCACTAACGTTCTCTGGAGTGAACACTGGAAAATATTAACAGCCACTTTATGGATTCAAAATTGACCGTAAGAGGTGTTGCAGTATTTGGTTGTGTTAATTGGCTTCATGTTTTCCCCGCTGCATTTTATTGCCTACCGTGTTGGCAAGTGATATGGAATAAGGAAAAAATAAATCCGGGGCCAAAGCATATACTGGAATCCATCACTCATCTTAGGTTGCCTGAGGCTGCATCTATAATGTGCCAAAAAAAACAATCTAGTCAGAAAAAAAAATCCTTCAAGCTGCTCATTTACCATCAGGTGCCTAACAACCTGATTCGATGAAGGCAGGGCCTTCCGGTCTTTGTCGCCTTCCCTCTATCTGTTCCTGGATTTTGTGTGGCAATGACAAGCTCCGTTGAGTCATAAAAGGGAGAATTTCACTGGAAATTTGATTTCCATTATCTATGTTTTTAACTGGGTGGCTGAGAAGAACCAATAATTTCACTTGTATGTGTATATTAAGGATTTAATACGGAGCCACAGTCTAATTATTTCCAACACGAATTTAGCTGTGTTATAGTAAATCAGGGAAATGAAGCATGCTTCATAAATTTCATCACTCTTAAAATAAAGGTCACGTTCAAAGGAGGGGGGCATGAGCTGGAAATTAATGCCTGATTTTAAATGTTTAGGGATTAAAAATTTAAATTGCACAGCTCAATTCTGTTAATATTGAAATGCATAATTTGAAACACTGGCAGATTCAATAAACAGCATCCAAATGAAGGAGTAAAAGTTTTAAAATTTCCTCCAACTGATTGTGATTGTAAATCACTTGGAAAGCTCTTTAATAATGCAGATTCCTGATTCCCATCCTGAGATTCTGATTCAGTAATATGGGATGGGGCATTTATAGAAGCTCCCAAGGATTTCTGAGGATTACAGTTGGAAATTAAATTGGTAGTGCTCGTCTGGCTTGTTCCCTGCCCTCCCTCTGGCTATCGCCAACATCTGTGGACTCAAAATCTTGTAACACGCCTAATCTTAGTTATAAGGATTAAAAAGAGTCTCCTCTCTGCCACACCTATTGCCGGACACCAAATCCTGTTTATTTGGTGCAAAATACAAATAAAACCCAGACACGTAAAGAGGGAATTTATTCAGAAATATTGTTGCCACAGAGGAAGAAATGACCACCAAGAGTAGGAGATTTCTTTAATGATTACTGTTTTCCAGGATTATAGGGCTTCGGTAAAGTTCAACATTTTTCATTAGATGATCTTGACCTTGTAACCCATTCCACAATTACTGAGCACCTACCATGTTCCTGAATCTGCCTTTGAGTCTGGAAATGCAACGGTCTCTGCCATCAAGAGTATCGGAGCCTAGTCGTAGAGACAGGAAGGTAAACAAAGTTGCAAAAAAATGCAAGTAAGTTTATACTTCAAGAAACTTCCTTTTCCTTCCTTTCCCTTCTCTTGGTGAAATAAAGAGAGAACATCTATTTTTTTAAGACGTCCAGCATCTTATCCCACCCCTCACTCTGCTCCAAGAGTTGTGACTCGTTGTAGAGCTTGAGAAGGGGCATGAATTTTTTTCGTCACTGAAAGAGACCGTGTTCTCTGTTTCGTTTGTGGCTGTGTGGTAATCCTCTTGGTAAGGCCTGGGACCTTCCAAGGAAGTCTTTGGTTCCCCAGACCTCTCGACAAATGAGTGGGTTAGTCTACCTAAACCCGGCAATAGCATTACAACACCAAACGTGTCATAGAATATTCTCCCATCATTTTCGCCAGTGCAAGAGCTGATGTCTTTTTAAGTCGTGGCCTCCATTATGTCCCTGATGTGCCAATCAATGTTTTAACAATTTTACCTGTGGCAGAAAAACAAGCTGATTTGTAGCGTTTGAAGATTTCTTTGGTGAAAATGCTTCTACCGTGGTTGATTTCAAGCTGCATCCTCCAAAACAATCCTCACTGACTCTAGCATTGGGGTGAGATGTGTACAGTCAGCCCTGGCTACGTGGCGGGAGCCAGCTTCAACACATCATTGTCTGAGATTTTGAATTCTAGCAGGAGAGTCTAGAATTTATGCTCTGAATCTAGAGGGGGTAAATGGATGCTATTTTTCAGGTGTTCGAAACTCCCAACAGGCATGTCAGACTACGTTCCCAAGGTCAGAAAGAGCGCCACATTTGATGTGGACCATTTGGGATATCAGAAGGAGAGCAAAAACACCACCAGCCTAAAATACTCAAAGGAGGCAATTCAGGGTCCTAGCATTCAGCATGCATATTGGACAATTTAGTAAGAGATAACATTGCAAAGTTCATTTCCATTATTTCCAAATTTTCTGAAAAGTTTGCACCCCATGTGAAACAAGAAGACATTTCTCCTTTTACTGAGTTTGCTAATGTTTAACACCAGAATTATTCACAGAATGGGACCTCTCTTTGTGAGGAATAATAACAACCTGGCAAACATCCCGAGCCTAGAAGGTGCTGATGTGAAGGCATTAGAGAACAGAGCGCCACCGATCGATCCCCTCTCTCTCAGCAGAGTGAACTGTGTGTGCATGGTGCTTTAGGAAGTGGGGGAAATGACAAGGTCAGGGGCACAATGAAGGGTGGGACCGTGATAAGGCAAAGACGAAGGAAGGCGTCTAAGAGGGATATGGTCAGAAAGGACAGAAAGACCCTCTCATGGTGGAGTCAATACCAGCAGTGAGGACTCTAATTCTATTGGGAGCAAACATCTCTTGAACACTTACCACAGATCAGGTACTATTACCAACCAACAGTTTGTGTTCCCTAATGCTTTCACACTCTCAGAGACAGGTGTTCCTACTTATGCCAGTTTTCCAGCTGAGGACCGTGCTGATAGGTTGAAGAACTTCCTCAAGTTTATCCAACTCTTTGTGTGGAAGCCTGGATTCAAAACCAGCCGGAGCACACACTTGGCCCCTCCACTGAACAGCCTCTTTAAAAGGACGTTCACTCAAGAACCGACATTTCTATTACAGATTTTATATTGCTTGAGGTGGAGCTGTATTGTGCAAATCCCAGTTCCTCCATGTAACCCACTGTCCCCGTCAATTCTTTATGAGAGTTGACACGCTTGTTGTTGGATTATTTTCGCGGAAATGAATGTAGGGGCTGAGTTGACACTGTGGGATCCAAAGGCTGCACTTAAGAGAGAGTCTACGGGGGGGGGGGGGGGGAAGATGCCTTGGAAAGAATATCTTCCATCATCTTGTAAATCCACTGGAAAAGTCAGGGATTTTGTATTTGTGTGGGATCACGAACTGCAGATGTTCTTATCTCAATCTGAGATACACTTCTTTATCCATTTATCCATCTATGGACAATTGGGCTGCTTCCATAGCTGAGCTACTATGAATAATGTCACAATAAACATAGGGGTGCACGCATCCATTTGAAATAGGGTTCTTTGTATTTTGGAGGTAAATACCCAGTAGCACAATAATTGTATGGTAGGGTAGTTCTATTTTTAATTTTTTGTCTGAGGAAACTCCATCCTGTTTTCCAGAATGGGCTGTACCAGTTTGCATTCCCACCAACAGTGCAGATGGGTTTCCCTTTCTCCACATCTTCACCAACCCCTGTTGTTTCTTGTATTTTTGATTTTAGCCATTCTGACAGATGTGAGCCTACATCTCATTGTAGTTTTGATTTGTATTCCCCTGATGGTGAGTGACGTTGAGCATCTTTTCATCTGTCGGTTGGCCATCTGCATGTCTTCTTTGGAGAAATGTCTGTTCATGTGTCCTGCCCATTTTTTAACTGACTTAATTGTTTTTTGGGGTGTTGAGTCGTATCAGTTCTGTATATATTTTGGATACTAACCCTTAATTGGATATGTCATTTGCATCTTCTCCATCTCACTATTTATTGGGTGAATACCATAGTCTTCCAATTCTTATTGTATAAGCGAGAAACCTCCAGAGACTAATATGAGGCAGTGAGAAGAGGAACAACCTGGGGATCTGAAGACCTGAGATTTGTTACAGCTGTTTTATTTTCTCCATGGTCTTGTGCAGAAACGCAAGCTATTTAGCCCCTTGATTAAGGAGAGAAGAGTATCTGGTACAACTGGGTAGTTTGGAGAATTCACAAGTCTCCTCCACAGTTAAACTTCTCCATCTCATCTACAATAGGGCTTCAGGAGAATCAGCCATTTTAGCCAATGATCAACTATTTGCATTATTATCAAAGTATTTTTAAAAAAATCACTGAGGATGGGGTGAAAACGCATGGGCTTTGGAATGAGACAGGTGATTTAGCCTAACTTTCCCCATCTATAGATGAAATTGATATCTACCTTGTAATGATGTTCCAAATACAGCAGAAATTAATTAAAGCAACTGCTCTATGAACTGGGACTTTTGGTTGAATTGACAGAAACACAGTTCAAACAGGCGTATACAGAGGGGAATTGATTAGAAGGATACGTAAGCACACTTTCAGAGGAGCTGACCAACCAGATTTCCAAGAAGCAGAAACTCGAGCAAGCTGGAGACCACATGACTGGAAACAGTCAGGACCTCCTGTTTCGTTATCTCCATGCTGACTTTTGGGCTAGGTTCACTCCTTATCTCCTACCACAGGCTGGCTTTTCCATGAAACAAGCCGTGCATGGCCACAGGCAGACTCACATCAGCATCATGCAATCACACCAATGAAGATGTCTCCTCTCTGGCATCTGCGGTGTGAAAAATCCTAGGGAAGAGTTTTGAGTGACTCATTTGGAGTCAGGTGCAGTCGTGCTGGACAGAGAGGGGAGATAGGACATTTTTGGAAATATGCCTTACGTAAACAATTCACGGAAGAAGGAGATGCAACAGACAAACCAGTAAGTATTTACCACCTCTGGAATATGTTGGTGTTTACCACCTCTGGAATATATTATCGAGCCTCAGCACTAGGTGATATAATATATGCCATGTTTTGAGAACTTCATGTTCTTATTAAATGAAGGCCCTGATTAATGGTCCTTGTTCTGATGCCAGTACATTTATCATAACTAAGTTGATTACATATTAACAGTTATCTCTATTAACAAAGGGGTATCATCACTCTATCTCAACAACACTGCCAGAGATTTAGGATGGAAACAAGCTAAGCTTACCCCTGCTCCTCGCTGAAAGTTCAACCAGTAAGAAGAACCAAGAATGACCCACAGCCCTTCATTGTAGGGCAGATGGATGGCCAGACGTTCCTTCTTCTATGTTATGATGTAGATATATGAGCAAAAGGAGGAGAGAGGTTCCCGCCAAACGTGTTTTTGATATTTACTTTTATCCTAAAAGATTGAAGAATTCTTGATGCCTCTTCCCCATCAAGTTCTCTTCAACCAGTTAGGATGTTCCCATTGGCGTCTATTCCCCATTGGCGTCTGTTCCCTTCAGATTGAGCTACCCATATTACCCATATTACTCTGAGGAGCCTTTTGATCACATGCCAAATGCAGAGGCACCCTGTGCCGTTCTAGTCTCTTCCCCCTAAATAATGGGGTTCACCTCACAATGCAAGCCAAGTTTTCCTATGTCACGGTTCAGCGTGCCACAAAGATCACCCTGTAAGTATATGCCCTTTCACCTTCTTTTCACTTATTACATCATCAAAGAAGCAAGACGGCTTCGCTCCAATAAGTTTGTCAAGGTTTGCAGCAGCTCTCCGCCACGGAATGAAGAAACAGCACCGTGCCATTCTTTAGAAAAAAGCTTCTAACTGCCTCTTGAGAGCAACAGTCAGGGCTTATGTAACTATTGCTTACTTTGGGTTTTTATCAATGGAAATCTGGCCTCCCTGGTGACTGAGTTGTGCATTCAAAAATGTCATCCCAAGTCTGTCTGAAGATGAAACTAAGATTGAGACCAAGACTGTAGAGAGAAGATTCTAAATGTATGTTTTAGCCCATTCAGGCTGCTATAACAAAATCCCATAGCTAGGTGGCTGATAAACAGAAGTTTGTTTCTCATGGTTCTGGAGGCTGGAAAGTCCAAGAAAAAGGTAGGGGCAGATTCAGTGTCTGGTGAGGACCCCCTTCCCGATTCATACATGCTGTCTTTTCTTTGTGTTGTCACATAGCAGAAGGAGGAGGGAGCTCTCTGGGGCCCCTTTTATGAGGGTACTAATTCCGCTTATGAGACCTCTACCCTCAGGACATAATCACCTGCTATGGGACTCACCTCTCAAATACTGCCACCTTGGGGTTTAGGACTTTAGCATATGAATTTTGGCGAGACACAAACATTTGGTCATTAGCAATGCATACGTACATATACATGGAATATACACACACACACACACACACACTTGGAGAAGAAATATATATATATTAATTATATCATATTAATTAATTATATTATGTTAATATAATTAATATAATATTAATAATATGATATGATTAATAATTAGTTGTATTAATTATTAATTAATTATATTATATTAATTTGTATATATAGTTCTCCAAGTTGTAATTGTATATAGCTGAAGATTTTTTTAATGTGTGGAATATTTGTATTTTTAGATAAACTAAAAATCTGTTACGCTTTCGGTATTCATTAGGTACAATGTTCAATCTGTAAATCAGCAACATAAGCAAACATAAGAAATACAAAAAGGTTTGCCATGCGTTCTCCAAGGGCAGTGGTGAAGTACAGGGAACATTTTTCCATAGCATGAAGTGAAATATTTCCTACGAAGAAAACTTTTTTAACTTGGAAAATGAATCCAAGGTGGGAATGGGTCAGTTCAAAACATGAATTACTTTTTTTTTTTTCAACATTTTTATTTATTTTTGGGACAGAGAGAGAGCATGAACGGGGGAGGGGCAGAGAGAGAGGGAGACACAGAATCGGAAACAGGCTCCAGGCTCTGAGCCATCAGCCCAGAGCCGGATGCGGGGCTCGAACTCACGGACCGCGAGATCGTGACCTGGCTGAAGTCGGACGCTTAACCAACTGCGCCACCCAGGCGCCCCATGAATTGCTTTTTTAAAGATTCTTCCAAGTGTTTTTAAACAGTTGGAAACTGTTTTCACCCCATTTTTATTTGTCTTTCATTTTTGTCCCAATTACTAATGCAACATCTGCTCAGTGCTAAGAATCTGAAAAATATGAACAGATACAAGAATCCCGCATTACTCTCCCTCGTGCCACAGCAGCATTTTAGGATTGTAATATATTTTTCAGGGTTTTATAGAATTTGTGTTTCCCGTTGCCTTTGGCTATTTGTACTTCTTGTTGGACTGATTTTGAAAGGACATAGCCAGTTTTTCCTTTTTATTTATTTTTTATTTACTTATTTGTTTTTAGTAGGCTTCACGCCCAGCCTGGAGCCCAACACGAGGCTTGAACTCGTGACCCCGACACCAAGATCTGATCTAAGATCAAGACTCGGATGATTAACCAACTGAGTCATCCAGGCACCCCACCAGTTTTTATTTCTACTAGTAGGTGTGTTTACACAAAGTCCTTTCACAAAGTCCTTCGGTCTTTATTCGTCTGGTATCAACATTCAGATGAAATTGTACCAGGACCCAAACCAATTATCATTAATATAAATGGAGTTAGGGAGTTAAAAAATAATTTTAAATTAATTTATTTTATTTTAAATTATGAATGAACAAATGATGTTAGTCATTATTTAATAAATTTAATGTTTTCACTATTTATGTTGATCCTATTTTCGTATTACACTGCTATAATTTTCATTTACATTTATAATCCACCAATAAACATTTTTAATATATAACATTAGCCCCTGTAAATTATTTTTTGGATTTGCAATTTTCATTATTTTTCAGGAATTCCACTCCAGAAATAAATCCAGCCATTTATAGTCAATTGCTTTTTCACCAAGGAGCCAGGAACACATTGAAAGAACAGTCCTTTCAATGAATGGTGTTGAGAAAACTGGCTTTCTACAAGCAGAAGACTGAAATTGAATCTTCTCTTATTCCATATACAAAAATCAACTTGAAATGGATTAAAGATTTAAATGTAAGCCCTCAAACTATAAGAATATTAGATGAAAGCATAGGTAAAAAAGCATCACGACACTGATCTGGCCATTGATTTTTTTTGGATATGACCCCAGAACACAGGCAACAAAAGCAAAAATAGACAAATGTAATTCCATCAAACTGAAAAGCTTCTGCACAGCAGAGGAAATACTCAACAGAGGGAAGAAACAACCTATAGAAAATATTTGTAAACTTTCATCTGGTAAGGGGTTAATATTCAAACTATATAAGGAATTCAAACAAGTCAATGACAAGAAACAAATAACCCAGTAAGAAATGGGCAAATGACATGAATAGACATTTTTCTAAAGAAGACAAACAGATGGCCAATAGGTACACGAAAAGATGTTCAACATCACCAACCATCCGAGAAGTGCAAATCAAAGCCACAATGAGCTATCACCTCACACCTGTCAGAATGGTTAGTATCAAAGAAAAAAAAAAAAAGCAAGTGTTGGGGAGGAGGTGGAGGAAAAGGGAACTCCAGTAGTTCTGTTGATGGGAATGTAAATTGGTGCAGCCGTTATGGAAAACAGTACGAAGGTTCTTGGAAAACTGAAAGTAGAACCACCATACAATCCAGCAATCCAACTTCTGGGTATGTATCCAAAGGAAATGAAATCATGATCTCTAAGAGATATTTGCACTCCCATGTTCACTGTAGTGTTATTCACAGTAGCCAAGATATGAAAACGATGTCCTTTAACATATGAATGGATAAAGAAGACATATATAAAATGTATTACATATATCTTGGTATATACAAAATATATTACATATATTTATATATAAAAATATATTGTATTATATATACTATACATATATTCATATATTACATAGTTTTATAATGTATATTTATATTATGTATCATTATAAATTTTTATATATAAATACTTGTATATAATGGAATATTATTTAGCTATGAGAAAAAAGAAATCTTGCCATCTGTGACAGCATATATGAAACTGGAAGACATTCTATTAAGGGAAATAAGCCAGAAAAATAAAGACAAATACTGCAAAATCACTTGCATGTGGAATCTATGATCGCTTAGGTGTGGAATCAAAACATGTAAAACTCATTGAAGCAAAGAGCAAAACAGTGGTTACCCAGGGAAATGCGGAGACGTTGGTCAACGTTGGTTACAAAGTTGCAGTTACATAGGATGAATGAGTCTAGAAATCTAATGTACCGACATGATGACTATAGGTAATAATACTGTATTGTATATAGAAAGTTGTTAAGAGAGTAGATCTTAAAAATTCTCATAACAAGAAAAAATTATAGCTATATGTCATGATGGATGTTAACTAGACTTATTGTAGTAACCGTTTTGCCACCTATGCAAATATCAAATCATTATGTTGTACACTTGAAACTAATATGATGTTATATGTAAAGTCCATCACAATAAAAAAAAGTCTCATAACGGCATGTAAATTAACAAGTATGTCAATGGTACACTGCAAAGGACCCAGAAATAGACCAACACCCATACATCATTTTGATTTATGAAAAAGGTGCTAAATTAATCAAATGGGGAAAAGAAAAACACGTTAGCAAATTGTTCTGGAACAACTGGATATCCACGTGGAAAAAATGAATCTCTCATTTATACTCAAAATTTGAGTTGGCTCAATTATCAGAAAATAAAAGCTAAAGTCGCGAAGTTTTCAAAGGAAAAAATATATAGGAGATTATCTTTGGTAGGAAGGATAGTGGCTGAGCACGGGGCCTTGGAGGGACAATTGACTCCACCACCTCGTGAACACGTAGCTGTCATGTTGGGGGACAGAATGACCTGGAGGGCCACTCCTGCCTTTCCCTTAGCTAAGTGGAGTGCACAGGTTGAAGATGTTCCAGTTGACGATTTGACTTAACTCATGGATAGATCCATGAAAATTAGAGCTGATGGGGTACACTGGGCTGCTGCAGCCATCTGCCCCAACGATAGTCACCTTTTGACCAAAACTGGATAAAGATGCTCTCCCCAATGGGCTGAACTCTATAGAGTAATGATGCCTGTGGAGGCCACTCCTAAAGCAGCTCCCACTATGTATTTACAGGCTCATAGCCTATTGAAAGCAGACTAGCCATATGTTCTGGTGACTAACAGATTAATGACTGGACCATTAAGGGCTCCCCTGTGTAGTAAGAGGAACAATGGAAGGAACGTACAAATTGGGAAGACTTATTTGTCACTCACATTGGTGCCCAGGGGAAAAGACCATTAGTCAGGGAACATAAATGGAACTGATGTAGCATGAGCTCAGCCATGATCGTCAGTAGGGTCCACCACAGAAAAGGACATAAAAGTTCACTTCGGATACAAGAATGGGCCAAGTCATGGGGATTGACCCCAGAAGAGGGAAACAGAATTGCAAGAATTCTGCCACTGAGCCCAGGCCATGGGGCATGGTCAACTGGGCCACTTTAACTGGGTATAAGTGAAAAAATGACCACATTGGACCACTCATCCCAAGCCACAGATTCTAGTGGTGCCTCCCTGTCGATTGCAATCATATTGAAGATTTCAATCTTATCGAGGCAACCCATTCACAGCCCTGACACGCAGCAGTGGGCATGCTCCCGTGGTACAAGATGGAGCTTTCCTGAACTGGGGAAGATCCACGTTCAGGAAGGATGGTTATCAGCTGTGCGTTCACAACTCCCCATCCCCAGATTCAATGTGCCAACTTCTTTAGTTGACTTAGTTCAGGCAGTTGGGACTCCTGATAGAACACCATCCTCTAGGGAGGCCTGATCATCCTCCTGGGTTTGGTTCTTCTAGCAGTCCTGGTAAAGTCCTGTCTCTAAATGGCGGCTAGTCTCTCCAAACAAACCACCCAGCTTCCCAGTTCTGCCTTCACGTTCAGGGCGAACAGTGATCGCACCGGATTTGAAATGTTTTACGTGCTATTTTGGCAGCCGGAAGATATGTGTGGAGTGGGGGAGGGGAGAAGTGCACAGCTTCTCACCCTCTGCACGGCTATGTGAGAGGGTCATGTTGGGCCTGGAACATTTTCTTACTCGGAGATAAAGAACCCCTCAACCTATGCCGGACTCGTAGCGTTGAAAGGGAGTATCTTTCCCTCTTCCAGACCTGACGTGTGCACCTGTGTTTTGCCTAAGTGCACGCATCAGTGGTCCTCGGGCAGGTCCCAGTTTTCTGTGTTTCAGACCCCACCAGAGAGAAGTGGGGTCCTTCTACTGCAACATGAAATGGGGTCAATGCCTCCGTACTGCCCACGTCAGCCGTGGAGTGTGTCTGCTGGGCATGGGGACCGTCGCATTGCAGGGCCAGGGTGTTGTACTCCTTCCTCACCTGTTGTAACCGAGTGGCTTAGACCACCTGAGTCCATGTGCCTGCTGTCTGTTCTCAGTGACCTCGAATCCTGCACTGGTCTCTTCTCTGGGTGGCACTGACCTGCCTGTTAACTTTGGCTACACAGCCTAGCCACCCAGTGAATGGTAAAACACTCTCCATGACTTAGTAGAGGCTTGGACAAATTATGAAAAATGATATTCATAAAAGAAAGAAATATAAGTGAGTTTGCATCCGTTTAAAATAGATGTGCTCATCAAAATTAAAAATACCTGCTCACTGAAAAATATTTTAAGAAAATATATAAAAAGCCTCGGATGTGAAGACCATATTTGAAACTATATCTCTTATTCATAAAGGACTGGTTTCCAGGATTTATAAGGGACTCCAAAACTCAGTATTACAAAGTCCAACAATCCAATTTAAAAATGATAAGATATTTAAAAAGGTAAAAAAATAATAATTAGATATTTTAACAAACCCTCCATAAGGAAGATACACACACACACACACACACACACACACACACACATATATATATACATAGTTTTTAAATGTTTATTTATTTTAAAAGAGAGAGAGAGAGAGCAGGGGAGTGAGGCAGAGAGAGAGGGAGAGAGAGAATCCCAAGCAGGTTCTGCTCTGTCAGCACAGCGCCCAATGCAGGGCTTGATCTCATGAACCGGGACCGTGAGGTCATGACCTGAGTGAAAGTCAAGAGTCAGACACTTAGCTGACTGAGCCACCCAGGCGCCCCAAGAGGGTATACTGATAAACACGTGACAATTGCTTAACATCTTTAGTCATAAGTGAAATTCAAAAGAAATCCACTGTGAAATACCAGTAAGTAGGCACCAAAACGTCTAAATTAAAAATAATAATAATAATAATAATAATAATAATAAAATAACAGCATCAACTTTTGGCAAACACGAGGAGCAACCAGAACTGTCACACCTTATTAGCAGCACTGTGGAAGTTTCTAACCACTTTGAGAAAAGTTCTGGTGGTTTTTCACCAAATCCAATATACAGCTCCTCTGTGACTCAGGAATTTCCTCCTAAGCATTTACCTACGAGACATGTAAGCATGCTCTCACAAACACACAAGGAAATTTGTACCCAAATGTCCATAGCAGCTTCCATCATCCCAGAGCAAAACGAGCTAGAGGCATGGATAAGCAAACTTCTTTACTTGCACAATGGAATGCCTCTCAAAAGGAGCCAACTACTGGTAAAGCAACAGGGAAGGTATCTCAAAATACTTGGGGAGCGAAAGAAGCTTCCGACAACAGCGACATACACTGTGATCCCCTTTATATGAAATTATAGAACAGGCAAAGCGAATATAGGTCTGAAAACTCGGAACAGCAGTTGGCTCGGGGAGGGAGGGTGAGAACAGGGCTTGAAGGGGAAGGGCGTGAGGCGTTGGCAATATTCTACACGGTGACAGGGGCCTGGGTTAAACCCCCAGTGCACGCTTTTGTCAAAGTCAGTAAAAGTATCATAACACTTCTTCATTTCATTGAAAATAAAGCGTATATCTAAAGACAAAACACTCGAAGCAAATATTGAACGGTAGTTACTAATGTGCATTCTGCAGTATTTGGGGGTAGGCACACAAATGCCAACACTTCGTTTTGAAATGCGTCCAAAAAAGATGGGTTGATGGATGGACAGGGAGAACTATAGACGCACTGATGTGTGATACATAGAGTAGAATTCTAATGATAGAATCAAGGTACCAGGAAGCGCATTTGGTGCACACTGGAAATGTGATTAATTGTATACATGTTAGACATTTTTGCAATAAAATATTGGACAAATTCGACAGGTGTTTAGGCGTTTGCTTATTTAATTTTCCCCTGATACTCAGCAGACTTTTTTTTATATAAATGTTTATTCTTTTTTTTTTTTTTTTGAGAGAGAGGGCACGAGATGGGGAGAGGCAGAGAGAGAGGCAGACAGAGGATCCGAGGCAGTCTCCCCACTGACAGCAGCAGAGCCTGAGGCAGGGCTGGAAATCGTGGACAGTGAGATCATGACCTGAGCTGATTTCAAGAGTCACAGCTTAACCAACTGAACCACCCGGGCGTCCAAAGGATAAGAATTAATAATGCAGAAAATCGGGGCGCCTGGGTGGCTCAGTCAATTAAGCTCTGACTCTCGCCTTCAGCTCAGATCATGATCTGGCGGTTTGTGAGTTTGCGCCTCACCGGGGGCTCAAGGCTGACAGTGTGGAGCCTGCTTGGGATTCTCTCTCTCCTTCTCTCTCTCCCCCTACCCCACTTACGCTCTGTCCACCCCTCCTCAAAATAAATAAGCTTCAAAAAATATTATTGTCCTTGCTGGTACCAATGCCAATTCAAATTTGACTCTAGTTTTCAATGTCAGACTTTCTTTTGCTTACTCAGCTCCCTTTTCAACTCAGCCGGCTCATCAGCCCCCTTTCTCTTCAACACGCTGTACTCCCCCCGCCCCTACAACTTTATAAAATCTTGGTTCAGAGTTAACTGACCCCGGGGGAAGAAAAAAATCTCTCGTCTTGCATTCAGAAGGCAAAGCAGATGCTTTTAAATCATTCTTTTGTCTCATGTAGAGAGTCGTTTTGAAATGGTATTTGTCCTGCACCCTGACTACAGTAACACTTTCCTTTTCTTGTTCAATGCATGTTTCGAGAACACGTGGGAATGTTTTCAAGGACTCACACAAATTTTGATGAGAGCTGTATATGAAGCTAGTATGTTTCAATGACCAATAGGTTTCAGAGCCAGCACAATGACCAGTGGAATCCTTCCCGTGGGCAAAATAGATCAGTGTGCTCTTTGGCATTGATCATGGCTCCAGACTCTGACCATTTTACACCTGGAGCATCTCATCTCCTAAATGGCTGCCTTCCCACGAAACTTCCTGTGGAAACCCCACTGGCCGAGCCTGGTCTCTAAAATCCGTAGCAGCCCTCTCCCACAGAATGAAGAGGCAGCTCTAGGATATTGTTTAGGACATTCCAAGATTCTAATTGCACCTTGAGAGCAGCAGTCAGGCTCACGTAACTAGTGCTTACTTTGAATTTTTAACAACAAAGTACCTTTTTTTTTCCTGCTATCATCTTGGCCTGCATGTAGAAGGAGAGGTGTCAAAGAGCAAATAGGGTGTGAGACAAACAACATTAGTGCCTACAATAGCACAGCACGTAGTACGTGCAAATATGCACAGATGGGTGTTAAGAAGGTTAAATGGCGCACCACTTGCCATCTGCAGCTTCCGTCTTCTTTGGTGTTGAAACAAAAATAAGAGAGTCAGTGGTGGGGGTACTCCCTCAAGGAATGTGCAGTAGTAGAAAAAGTTATCTGCACCTCCTTGTGCATTACAGCATTATTTACAAGAGCCATGACATGGAAACAACCTAAGTCCATTGATGGATGAATGGATAAAGAAGCAATACACACACACACACACACACACACACACAATGGAATATTATTCAACCAAAAATTAGACTGTCCTACCACATATACCAACATGGATGGACCTTGAAGATGTTACGCTGAGCAAACTATGTCAAACAGAGGAAGACAAATATTGTATGATACCATATGTGGAATGTATTTTTAAGAAAAGAAAAGAAAAGAAAAGAAAAGAAAAGAAAAGAAAAGAAAAGAAAAGAGAAGAAAAGAAAAGAAAAGGAAAGGAAAGGAAAGAGAAGGAAAGGAAAGAAACAGAAATCTGACTATTATCAGAGATGTTGGGTGGAGAAGCCTGAACTGAAGGGGGATGGTCAAAAGTTACAAACTTCTTATTATAAGATAAGCATGTACAACATAATTATAGCTAACACAGCTGTAAGATATATAGGACAATTGCTGAAAGAGTAAATCCTAAGATTTCTCAAAAAAAAATTAAAAAATTAAAAGAGTAGGGGCGCCTGGGTGGCACATTTGGTTGGGCGTCCGACCTCAGCTCAGGTCATGATCTCACACTTCGTGAGTTTGAGCCCCGCGTCGGGCTCTGTGCTGACAGCTCGGAGCCTGGAGCCTGCTTCGGATTCTGTCTCCCTCTCTCTCTGCCCCTCCCCACTCACACTATGTCTCCCTCTCTCTCAAAAATAAAGATTAAAAAAAATTTTTAAATAATAAAAAATAAAAAGAGTAGTTCATATAATATAACAAATCTCTTATCACAAAAAGATAATGCTACAATCCGGTTGTCAGTACCAGCCTGAGACATGGACAGAGGAGCAAGTTGCCTTCAAAATTATGATTTGAGAGGACACAAGAACTTCCTACCTGAGTGTCTTTCACCTGTTCAGATGCCACGGTGTTTGAATGCCCACCATCATGTTACAGGCGGGCATCAATCACCCTCTCCCATGCATATTGCTCTCTTTTCAGAAGCAAACACAACCAAAGGAACCAATTTCCTTTGGGCCTAGCACCTTGATTTATTTATCACATATTAGTTGACGATAGGGCCAATATGGAAAGACAGGATCACAGAAAGGGAGAGAGGTGAGTGCAGAGGACGAAGACAAGGGAAGAAGCAAAGTTTTAGAAAACAGAGCTGATGTTAGTGGGGGTCCCCTAATCACAGCTCCGAGAAGCTGTGTGGCAACCGTGTGGCGACGGGCAAAAGACTCTGGATGCAAGACGGACGGACCATCTGAGTTCTGGTCTCAGCTTTCTTACCAACCACCGGAGTAACCTTGTAACAAGGTCACCTTGCCTCTCTGGATCTGTCTTTTCCTTCCTGAAACCAGGCTAATAATATCCACCCTGGTCATCTGTGAAGACATAACCTGAGCAGCCCTGCAGGAACCTTCCAAATGTAATATTTTCTGGCAACCAAAATAGCTCTGGCCAAGGCGTACTTCTCATCCCCCTGAGATTGTTCCAGTACAAAAATAGACACGAAGAGGAAGAGCAAGGGGAGAATCGAAAGCATAAACTTTTGAAACACAAAAGCCGATGAGATGAATGAGAATGTTGGGGCGCCTGGGTGGCTCAGTCAGTTGAGCGTCTGACTCCGGCTCAGGTCATGATCTTGGGGCTCATGGGTTCAAGCCCCGCATTGGGCTCTGTGCTGACAGCCTGTTTCAGATTCTGTCTCCCTCTCTCTCTGCCCCTCCCCTGCTTGTGCTCTGTCTCGCTCCCTCAAAACTCAAAAAACATTAAAAAAAAATTTTTTTAGAACATATTGACCAGCCACCATGCCCCCTCCTGCTGTGCTGTGACAATCCTACATAGAAGATGCAATCCCCACCCAAGGAAAGTGTTAAACCACATTATTGTGTTTGTAGCTAATGTTTCTCAAAGACTCACCGCGGCAGAAACTATGCTAAGCACTTTATCTCCTGCGATCCTCACGACCGCCTTAGGATGCGGATAATATCTCCAAACATAATAAGCTGTATACAGAAATTCTATTAATGGTTCCCAAGTTTGGGTGTGGGTAAAAGTGACTTGGAGAACCTGTCCTAAAAGTGCATGGGTTCATATTCCCGGGGATTCTGACTCAGCCCATCTTCACTAGAGCTTGGGAATTTGCATTTTTAACAAACTCTCCAGGTAACCTGAAGCAGGTGGAACGCAGACCACTAACACAGGAAGACTTCCATGTACTATTAAAAATGAGATACCAGGGGACATGGAGATCCTAGGGGCCATTATTCCCCTCCAAAAATATCTGATTGCAAGCATCCTCTGAAACACCGGAGAAAAACACTACGGGGCCCCCGAAATATCCCTAGGAGGCTCTGATGTAATAATCTGAAAAAAGCTCAAGACTCTGTATTTTTTTTTTTTCTTTTTACAACCAATTGTTGTCCCAAGTGATTCTTCTGGTCAGGCAAATTGGTAATTTAAGTGAATTGTCTGTGGTTGCCTAGTGATATCCTATCAGGAGGAGAGCAAAATCCCCATCCCCAGGCTCCCAAACCAGAGTTCTTTCAATGCGGTATCTCCTTGAAAGAAACATACGCGGGGTCAGCCTACAGGATGGTCCGGCCATGATTCACAAAAGGGTAAGGGGTACGTCGAGTTCCCTCCTGGAGCTATTTCTAGTGTCCGCAGCTCATTCCCAGAGCCACGATCACAAAAGCACTTCCAGCAAGGAAACTGAAGAACAGAATGGCGACGTGTCAAGCCCGATGAGGGGTAAAAACAAATCCGGGGAAACTGTTGTCACAGTCACCAAAACCGCTTAGCCAGCTGCAGGAAGCAAACAAATCCACTGAAACATTAACTCAGGCAGAAGGTTCCAGCTCATTGAAAGCAGGCTCATTTGTTTTCCCCTTACGGATCAGCAGCGTCTACCTGGGCTGTGCTTGCAGGATTCTAGCAGCATCGTGACAGAGCGGGGGAAAGCTGATGGACTGATGACACACGGCTTCCATGACATATTTACCAAGGCTTGCTTGCAGGATTCCAGGAACTCGAGAAGGAGAGGCCTGCTGGAAACGGAGCCCGCTGGGAAAATAATAGGTGGAAGGCTTCCGAGGAGAGAGGCCTCGGCTGAAGTGGATGTTTAGGCCCAGCTCCTCTTACACATAGAGGTTTCAGAGGTTTGGGGAGGGTTGTGTGCGTGTCAGGAGAAGGGGTACCTGTTCTCACTCGTGTGCTTCCTGCCCGTGCAGCCGTGAGGAGGCCAGCCAACTCCTCTGGGGGCCTCAGGCCCACCATTAGGAAACAAATAGGATTAAGCCCCTTCCAACTCCCAGGATTGTTGGAATATGGCACGTCATAGATCTTTAAGGATATGTTGTTGCCCATTCTAGTGTTAGAAATATCCTTGGGGCGCCTGGGTGGCTCAGTCGGTGAGGCGTCCGACTTCAGCTCAGGTCATGCTCTCACGGTCCGTGAGTTCGAGCCCCGCGTTGGGCTCTGTGCTGACAGCCCAGAGCCTGGAGCCTGCTTCGGATTCTGTGTCTCCCTCTCTCTCTGCCCCTCCCCTGCTCATGCTCTGTCTCTCCCTGTCTCAAAAATAAGTAAAAAACATTAAAAAATTTTTAGAAATATCCTTTATACACCCTAGAAGTTAAAACTTGAGTGTTTTTGAGAATTAATTTTCTCGCTTCTGGATTTCTTCTATCTGAAGCATCGGAAACCACATAGTGCTAATTGGAACAGGGATTGTGTTTCGTGATTGATTGGATTCTTGGTTGGTGTTAGACAGAAGAGCAGGGAAGAAGGAAATATCAAGTGTTAAGCAAATACCATGCTACGAGCTCTATGTAATTTGTCACATTGAATCTTCCCCCACAGCTGCCAACTGGAGACCTTTATCTCCACTTTACAGATGAGGAAACTGAGACTCAAGAGAGGTTAGGTGCTTTGTCTAAAATCACACAGCTAATTAGAAAAAGAGCCAGGATTTGATCTGATCTGTGCCTGGACATAATAGGTGTTCAGCAAATATATATACATATACATACGTGTGTACATGTACATGTGTGTGTGTGTGTGTGTGTGTGTGTATGTATATAATTAAAGAAGGAACAAATGTCGCTAACACCAGATTTTTTTCCTCCGTGGTGCACATGTACACAACAGTCTGTGATCTTCCAATTTCCTATCCATGCTCATTTATCCATTCAGGAGGCTCTTCTTTAACAGCTGCTATACGTGTAAGTCTCTGTAGGAAACATAAAGGCAAATCAGACAAAATGTCCTTCCTGGAGAGTTTGCCAGTTACTGGAAGAGAATGGACATGCACAGAAATTACTATGACGCAAGTGTGAATGTGCTGAGCAAATGGAACATTCCAGAAGGGAGATAGAGAAGGAACCGTGGGTAGACTCATTGCAGCTGAGACCGCAGGCATGCTTAGAATTCGGCTCTACAGAAATGGGGAAGGGGACAGCCTGGGCACCAGCGACGATGTGACCGTGGGCAGCATTTAATGGGATGATTTCAAGGGATGGTGGGTGGTAAGTCTGACAGGGTAGACAGGATGAACCCCCAAGTTTCTGCATCCATTTGTAGCCACATCTTCTGTACAGCAGCCCCAGAAGGCTTCACCTGAGAGACACCCCCAATACACTTACTGCGGGTGCTGTCTGTTGTCTGCTGCAAGGTGTCAAGGAGGAGGGCAAAGTGAGCCTGCAAAATCTTCACTCTAGGAGCATCGGCAGATGGTGGGGAAGCCACTCTGTGAGCTCAAGCCATTCAGAGAACTGTCAGGTTTCCTCTACCTGTTGGTGTTCACGAGATGTCCGCGCATCGTATTCCTACATTCCAGTAAGCATAGGAAACTGAAGCATTGAAAGTTCTCATATGCAGATAAAAGGATAAAACTTTAGTGTTTAGTGATAAAGGATAAAACTTTAAGTTTTATTTGGCCCATCACCCCCATTTTGTCATAAGAAGTGTGTAGGAAAGGCGAAAAAAAAAATACAATAATGGGAGCGATACACTTGGCGAACTGAAATTAAAATTCACCTCTGGAAAAATATTCATTTCCTGCCTCAGATTTGTGCAAACATTAATGACAAGGCTATCACATTACGCATGAATATGATTAGCATAACTCTGCCTAATGAATTAATTCCTTCTGTGGCACTAAAGGTAAAAATGTTTTCCTTTCCCCTTAATCTTCTTTAATAGATGCGTATTTGCTAATAGAAGTTATTTTTTTCTACATTATGATGCATTTATTAGTTGGATTCTCACCTTATGCACTGATGAGTGAAGAGAATATACTTAATTGCAGTCTGTGCAAATAAGGACATTCCATTTTCAGAACAAGAGACAGCAAAAATGATTTTTTTTTTTTAGTTCGTTCTCAGGAAATTTATGCCCACATTAGGATGATCCATTACTCTGAGATGTTTGATCCAAAGAAATTATTTTTTTCTATGCCCTCACGTGTCTAAGAAAATTTTACTTATTAAAAATTTTACTTTGAAAACTTTGAAAAGTGCAAAATAATGGAAACATGTTGAAAAGCACTCAGTATGCATCAAGAAGTGTTACAATGTTTAATCCTTTGACCTAGAAATTTCATCTCTGGAATGAGTCTTAAGGAAATCGTCCTAAATACAGAAATCAGTAATGTGTAGACAGTACCGTATTATTAAGAGTGATGAAAAAAAAGAAAAAAACCTAGAAAAGACTTAGCAGTTCAGGAATAAAGGGGTGGCTAAATAAACTATGGTGTTACCTTTAATGGAAGAGTATATAGGGGTGCCTTGGTGGCTCAGTTGGTTAAGTGTCTGATTTCAGCTCGCGTCACGATCTCACGGTTCATGGGTTCGAGCCCCACTTTGGGCTCTGTGCTGACAGCTCAGAGCCTGGAGCCTGCTTTGGATTCTGTGTCTCACTCTCTCTCTGCCCCTACCCTGCTCGTGCTCTGTCCTCTCTGTCTCTTAAAAATAAATAATCATTTTAAAAAAGCCTAAAAAATAAAAACAAAAACAAAAAAAGAACAGTATACAGATATTTAAGATGATATTTACAAATGGATATTTATAAGATGGCATTTATAAAATATATAATAATATAGACATCCTCATGGTGTAGTAATTAGGATAATGAAAGCTAATATTTATGGTCACTAATAAGTTCAGTGTTTTATATAAAATGTTGAATCCTCCTAAGATCCCAATGAGGTAACACTATCATTATCTCGCATGATACGTGATGTAACTGGAGACTGTAGGATTTGAGTTTTCTGTCCATTGTCACGTGACTAATTAGTTTGGAAATGAGATTCTGTGCCATATTGGGACCCCAAGATCTCTGTTAGGCCAACAATTTACTAGAAGGACTCGCAGTGCCATTGTACTCACAGTGATGGTTTACTGCAACAAAAAGATAGAGATTTAAATCAGCAAAGGCAAATAGGGTGAACAGTCTTCCAGTTGTTCGCTCCAGTGGAATAATACAATTAGCACTTAATTCTTCCTGCAACGAAGCGTTGCGACACATGTGGAATATTGTCAAACAGGAAAGCTCACCTGAGCCTTGGTGTCTGGAGTTTCCCTTGTCAGTCAGTCATGTAGAGACGAACGCCTACTTGACTGACCTTGGTTTCTCTGTTTCCAGCCCCTCCTGATATCAGACTCATACAAATTGGCACAGGGCCCCCAACCATAAATCACACTGTTAGTATAAACTATATGGAGTGGGCCAAGTCCCCAAGTATACAAAGACATTCTTATCAGGCAGGATTTTTCAAGAGCTTAGAGGTTATCTTGAAGAAGCCTCTTAAGGGCCACTCTTTTCCTTGGAATGTGCAGAGTTTGAATACCCCAGATGCTGAGTTAACCCTTTGTTACCTAAATACCAATTAGAGGGAATTCAAAGCCTGAACCCTTGTAGCCATTATGGACTTCTCCAAGCACTAATCCACAGTTATTTGCTGAGTACCTTCTATGGGCCAAGAGCTGACCCATAATTAAGGTTTACGAAATTGAAAAAGAGACGGCCCCAGCCTATGCTAAGTGGACTATCCACTCATCCAACTTTGCAAGGTGCATGCAAAGCTGAGGATATGTACACAGTGATGTAGGAGGGCAGCACTGAGGAGTGAGAGGAGAAGGTAAAACTTGAAACAAGGAACAAGTTGTGGGTAAGAGATAGATAGATATGTCCCTCAGGAAGGTTAAAGGGGAGGTAGAGGCACGGTAGATGTCAGAGTGAAAAGTGGTTAGGATATTATTTCTTACAACTCTATGTAAACCTACAATTATCTCAAAACAAGGAAGTCTAATTTTAAGAAGTTGCGTTGGCTTGAGCAAAGAATGGAGAGGTGAGGCCAAAGGTAACACCGGATGAGCACACGGGGCAGATCATTAAGGGGCTTTGTGTTTCTAAGAAATTTAACACCTACTCTAAAAGACACAGGGAGTGACTGGAAGATTTCAAGACCTAGAGAAAGAGGATCGTATTCTCACTTCATTAAAACAAGTCTAGCAGCAGAGCGGACCATAGCCTGGCAGTCTCAAAGGAAAGTAGTCAGACCGGGTAGGTGGTGACCAGAAACATCCCCACAGGGTAAAAATGAATGTCTAAACTATGGCAGTGATTGTCACAGTAGGAAAAAAGGACATGGATGGAAAGGGAAGTCAAGGGGATGGGACTTAGTGAGAGATTGGCTGAGCAGCCTTACTTCTTTGCCTTTACCTTTAACTCTATGACCACATAAAGGATGTAATTATTCAATTAGATACAAAATGAAGAAAAGAAGCAATTTGCATACTGTGACTGAGCATAAATGATGTGTGTCACTTCTGGCCCTAACCCCTCAAACCACCTACAGGAACCATCTTTGTGTTTTCTTCTCCCAGCTGCCTAGTGGGGGACTCCAGGGTGATTCTGGAGCCACAAAATGGAAGCAGCCTGGGACTGCTAATCACCACTGAATGGAAACCCACCATGCACATGTTACACAAAGAGTCCTCTTCAAGGAACATATCTGTGGTGATATTTCTCACAGAAGTTATCCTACTCTGAGTCAGTCATAAATTGGTACCTTAAAGTAGAGGGTTGTTGTAAGAACAAAAACGAACAAACAACAGAAACTAAACAGAACAAAATAAACCTAAGTGTAATTTTCTAGACTGACTGGCAAGTGACAAGGAAACAGTTGATGGCAGGTGACAGCATGTCCACTCTATGGCTAAGGACCCATGTTATACACGAGCAAGGACTTGCTAAAATTGTAATAACTTGAAAGGCAGATATTTCTCCTCTTGGGCTGCAGAACAGATTGTACTATGGTGTGTTAGTTGTTATTGGGGGCATTTGGCAAGGATTAAGTGAAAGGAAAAGAATAGCTCAGGAAAGAATTGACTGGTCGGAAAGCAGAAAAGAAAAAGAATGCCAAAGTCCAGAAATTCAAAGTGGTATGAGTTTGGAAAAGCTAACTATTCTAAGGCTCAAGTGTAAAAGATGAAATTTAAAGAAGCTCCATGTGAAAAGCCAAGGACAACTTTTCAACTGAACAAAAGGACTCAGCCCTATGACAAAGATCAGACTAAGGGTGTGGCCTTCCTCCATGTTGGTTCACAATGCCTCAAGATAGCTTTACCCTTCACTGAAGAAAAAAGTCTGGCAGCAAACAAGGAAAGAAATAAATCAGGCTGGAGAATCATGACTTAGGAAAGAACATTGGGTATGGTAATGACTGCATGAGACTGACTAATGAGAAATAAATCGAAAGCTTGCAAAGTTTGTAAGGAAAGTGTTTTTCCAAAGAAAATATGAAACTGGAATAAAAATAATAATAGAAGAGGAAAAAATACTTCGTTCAAGACTCAAAACAACTCTACAATCACCAATCTTCCATGAGCAGGAACGAGGCTGAAAAAGCAGTGCAGGAAGGAAATACTGCCCCTACCCTTCAGAGGTGGCCAAGGAAGATTGTAGATGCAAAGGAGCCCTAGAGGGTAGAAAGGTAACTTTAGAGTATAGTGGGCAATTGCACAGCAGAGTTCCTGCCTGAGAGAATGATGGCCCAAGTTGGAATTTCTCCCCTCCTGTATGGTAGAAAACTTTCAAAATTTCTACCCAGCAAGAATTGGACATGAATGACTATGGAACAGGAGGTGATAGGTGCCTTCTCCTTTTCACTTGTCCAAATTCAGTTTTATATTGCAGTTACCCTACTTCGTTCCCTATTGGCTGGCAGTGGGGCTTGAATTTTCATTCACCTGACACTGAGCCACAAGGAATAGTATGTGGTCTGATGGAGACTGCACATTGCCCATACACCCAGGCTTTTGGAATGGATGTGAGCTCTAAATAAGGCTTGGAGTTGTCACCCTTAGATAGAAGATAAAGTCGGTCCCAGTTTGTGAGGAGATGGGGTAGACCCTGAAAACACCCCAGTCATCTCCATGTTCCTTTCCATTTTCTGTCAGCCAACATGGATGAAGAGGGAAACACAAAACCTTGAAGCCACCTGTGAAAGATAGTTGAGCCATAGTATCTAAAGAGCCTGGGTCCCTGAATGTCTGCATGGAGAACCGGTCCTCCCATGACCATATTGAACAAGGTAAGCATTTAAATTTTCAGGATTTGCATGTTATAACAGCTAGAAGGATTTATTCTGACCAATACATGGGGGAAAATATGAATTCAGTTTTGAACATGATGAGTTAGAGATGCATGTGAAACATCGAGGCTAAGATATTAATAAGGCAACTATAATCATTTATGTGTGTGAGTTTATAATCTAGGAAATAGACCCAATGTCATCATTAACTCTGTACTAATTTCTCCATTGGGAGATGAAATTTAATTCCTTTGGATATCAGCTGGATGTAATAACTTGACTGACAAATTAACGTGGTATGTAAAGTTAAGTCATAAAGTTAAGCCCAGCTTCTACCTGGGCTCCCGCAACACTGGTTCCAAGAAATTTTGGTGGCCACACATAAAGTTTGACTAACCTGAGACCACCATGCTGGAGAGGTCGTGTGTACATGTTCTGATTGACCGTCTTAGCTGAACTTTCTAAGACTCACTAAGTTGTAAACCAGTATATTGTGCCCCTAAAGTGCCAGACATGTGGGTGAAACCTTCTTGGACCCTCCAGACCAGCCCACCACCAGATAAATACTGACCAAGTTCAAGGATACGTCTAACAGAAGCAGTGGTATGTAGGTAAACTGGCACTCTGGGAAAAAATTTTAAAAGATTCTAGTGTTTGCTAAATCCAATGATATAAACATCCCCTCCATAGCCAGTTTCAAGCTATTGAAGAGCCCACAAAATTTCTGAATATTTAAAAATTGGCTCTTATAAAGGGCACCTGGGTGGCTCAGTTGGTTGAGTGTCTGACTTCGGCTCAGGTCATGATCTCATGGTTCGTGGGTTCAAGCCCCACGTCCAGCTCTATTCGGATAGCTCAGAGCCTGGAGCCTACTTCAAAAAAATTCTGTGTCTCCTCTCTGCCCTCCTCTGCTCATGTTCTGCCTGTCTCTCTCAAAAATAAATAAACATTAATTTTGTTTTAAATTGTTTCTCATAAGCTGATGCAAGCCAACTCCAGCATGTCATAGTAGAATCCCCTACCTGATCCTTGCTTGAATTCCCAAACTAGAAAATCATAAGATACAATATAATGTTTGTTGTTTTAGGGACCAGGCTTTGAGTAATTTATTTCTTGTTTTTCAAAGAGTGAGAGAGAGTGCAAGTTGGAGAAAGGTGCAGAGAGTGAGAGACAGAAAGAGAGAGAGAGAGAGAGAGAGAGAGAGAGAGAATCTTAAGCAGGCTTCACACTCAATGCAAAGCCCAACATGGGGCTGGATCTTACAACCCTGGGATCATGACCTAAGCCCAAATCAAGAGTTAGATGGCCAACCAAGTGAGCTACCCAGGCTCCCTTGAGTAATTTTTTTATATAGAGATAGATCATTGAAACAAAAGGCATAGCAGTATATTGAGTGAGACTGTCTTATTGGATCCAAAGCAGGGATGGGGAACCAAAGCCAAAGATGGTCATGTAAAACACTTATCAAATCCTAAGGATGGCTGGACACATTTTGGGGAATGACAGACAATGAAGGCAATGAAAAGCCAGCATTTCAGTTATCATCCTTGAATCTCTATCTGTATAAGAAGATATCCAAGGGTAGAAAAAAGGTAAGTAGCAGTTTCTTGAGTGTGGTGTCCTCTATACTCTCTTCCCCATGTTAGGTCCAACCCCTACCCTAATCTTAATGGTCCAAAGACTGCGGTAAGTCTAGCGTCTATGTCTTTAGTTGGTCATCTGCTTTTCAGCGGCTGTTGGCTGACCTGCTCCCGCTCCTATAAATGTAAGTGGAATGAGGGAGGAGCATTTTCTTTGTCATAAGGAGCTTAGTAGTAACTTTGGGAAGAAGCTTCATGAGAGAGCCTAATAGGCAGGAAATTAGTCACAGCCTGTAGGGGAGACAGTGGAGGCTTCGATGTGGATGTTAGTGTCGTTTGAGCAGGAATAATAGGATGGATCTACACTTAGACCTGAGTGTGCTGGCTTGGGAACATGGAGGGTCAAGGAAGAAACAGGTGTCAATGGAAGTGGAAATGAGAGAGAGGAGCCTCATACTATTCTGCAGAGTAACTATACCAATTTGCATTCCCACCAACAGTGTGAGAGGGTTCCCCCTTCTCTACATCCTTGCCAACACCTGCTGTTTCTTGTGTTGTTAATTTTAGCCCTTCCAACAAGTGTGAGATGGTGTCTCATTATTTTTAAAAAATTTTTAATGTTTATCTCTTATTTGTTAAAAGATGGAAAGACAGAGTGTGAGTAGGGAAGGGACAGAATGAGAGAGAAAGAGAGAGAGAGAGAGAGTGAGAGAGAGAGATACAGAATCTGAAGCAGGCTCCAGGCTCTGAGCTGTCAGCACAGAGCCTGATATGGGGCTCGAACCCACCAGCCATGACATCATGACCTGAGCCGAAGTCAGATGCTTAACTGACTAAGCCCCCCAA
The DNA here is from genome assembly GCF_022079265.1 of Lynx rufus. Lineage (NCBI taxonomy): Eukaryota > Metazoa > Chordata > Mammalia > Carnivora > Felidae > Lynx > Lynx rufus. The sequence goes on from NW_025814845.1 coordinate 5,929,216, forward strand.
GCACTCCTCATTATGGTTTTGATTTGTATTTCCCTGATGATGAGTGATGTTACACATCTTTTCATGTGTCTATTAGCCATCTGGATGTCTTCTTTGGAAAAGTGTCTATTCATGTCTTCTGCCCATTTCTTAAGTGGGTTATTTGTTTTTTGGGTGTTGAGATTGATAAGTTTATTTACCAATTTTGGATACTAACCCTTTATCAGGAATGTCATTTGCAAATATCTTCTCCCATCCCATAAGCTGACTTTTAGTTTTGTTGATTGCTTCCTTCACTGTGCAGAAGCTTGTTATCTTGATGAAGTCCCAGTAGCTCATGTTAGCCTTTGTTTTCCTTGCCTTTAGGAGTGTATCTAGTAACAAGTTGCACAGGCCAAGATCAAGAGGTTGATGAAGGGACTCTCTATGAGGTTGCTGGCAGGGTTAACGACACCAGCACAAGATGAGGAAGCACTCAAGGACCAGCAACTGTAAGAAAGGGAAAAAGTATTACCAGAACCTGACAAAAAGTATAATCACAAGAGCTGTGTCCTTAAGTGGGAAAATGCAGCTACTGCTGAGAATGAAGAAGGGGTTTCTCAGAGTCTTCCCCAAAGAAGTAACTATCAAGGTCCTCAAGAATATTCTGGATCTCCATCTTCCAGGCAAATAGTAGGACTCTTCTTCCTGGTCCCCTTGTGGTTGAGGGGGACCATGTCACTATCTCCAGCTAAAGAGTTATAAATAGACATGAGGTGAGGGACTTCCACTCACAGCATTGAGTGATGGTTCAAAATGCTCAGTGTTCGGGGCGCCTGGGTGGCTCCGGCGGTTAAGCGTCCGACTTCGGCTCAGGTCATGATCTCACAGTTTGTGAGTCCGAGCCCCGCATCGGGCTCTGTGCTGACAGCTTGGAGCCTGGAGCCTGCTTCAAATTCTATGTCTCCCTCTCTGTCTGCTCCTCCCCCGCTCATGCTCTGTCTCTCCCTCCTTCAAAAATAAATTTAAAAAACATTTTAAAAAATTAAAAAAAAATACTCAGCGTTCTCCTGCCTTCTGTGTAAAGACAAGACACCTTCCAGATCATGGGTGCTTCATCAGCCTGGGCCCTGGAGTGAGGTACTCAGAGAAGAGCCCTGCACTGCCCTTAACTGGGCATCAGGTATGATCAAGAAGTGATGCTTTGTTGCTTTAAGTCACTAAAGTTCTTTTTCACCGTAGTGTGACCTAGCTTGTCATGACTGATAGAGAGATATTTAAACTGAGACTTGAAGAATGAGCATGAGCCATGGGAGGAATTTAAAAACTAAAGACAATAAAAAGGAAACCATCTTGACTGTGAATTGCATTGAAATTATTTGATAAACTACTTATACATATATAATGTGTATATATACATATATATATGTATGTATATGCATGTATACGTATATATATCATATCACACACACACACACACACACACACACACACACACACACATAACCTTAGGATCAGGGAACTTATGTTCCCACCACTTTTTGTCACTGGCTTACTGACTTCAGGCACAAGATGCAACTTCGTAGGTTTCAATTATGACAATTGTGACATGAAAGAGATTTACTTAATGAAGCTGAGGAATCGTGTGTGTCTTAGGGACTTGGCTCTGAACCAAACACACCAGAGATCAAGTCCCAGGTCTGCCACTTGCTATTTTTTGATGGATGGCAAGTGCCAAAACTTTAGCTTCCTCATCTGAAAACCAGGATGCTATCTAGTTTTTTTGTAAGAATTAAATGCAATAGTATACATACATACTGTAGCCTCGTGTCCTGATTGTGCACACACTCAATAATTATTAGCTCTCATTATGATTAATCACCTAATGGGTTCGCTACCACCACCACAAGCATCATCATCATCATCATCATCAATACTACCCAATGGCTCTGAAAATCTATGACTTACTTTGCTCAGCAATCATTATGGACAATGGCATATTTAAAATTATTTATATATATATATATATATATATATATATATATATATATACATATATATGTATGTATGTATTTTTAATTCAGGGCACAAAGACCCAGAACACGTAGGGATGGGCTTTGTGAAACAGGAAATCTGATGCTAGGGTATTAGATTCCTACCACTTTTTACAACTATAAGATTAAAGGCAAGTAAAGAAACTCTTCTACTCGTAAATTTGCTCACTATAATCTTCCAATTTGTGAACTTTCAACTTGTGAACATTCGTCGGTCTACCACCACATAGCAGAGCTGAAGCTTGCCAACAACACTCGACCAACACTTGGATTTAGTAGATTCATATGTGAGGGTGACTTTTGAATTTATGAAGTAAGAGCTTTGTTTTTAACACCTTAAAATTTAAGTTTAACCATGTTTTTAAGTAAGGGTAAACCTGTAAGTTTGGCTATTTGAGCTTCATATGATTCATTTGCCTCTACCATGGCTACTGGATGAAATTCAAAATAAGATAATGCAATATGACAAAAATAGAAGTCCTGTTTCAGCTTGATTCCAAAGACACTTGGATCCCACATCAGGAAGTGTTTCCACCTTGAGCTCCTAATATATTATAAAAATGTTCCTTTGATAGGACTGACTGTTCCTACTGACATTCTGTCCCTAAGTGCCTTGTAAAGTACCTACCATATGGTAGGTGTCCCTTAGGTGATTTCGCATGAATAAATTGATTTGATGGCCTGAGACTTATAATGATATTAGTAAGTCCAACATTTATCAGCCGGGTAACCTTGATCAAGTTAGGTACTGAAGCAGGGCTCTATTTCAGTGATGACTGTGCTAAGCTTAACAGCATGTGGACTGTGTTTCTAGAAGGCATGAAAATAGTGGCACAAAGCTAGGGGGGAAAGACTGATAATTCGGATTTTTCCCAAGCCATGTTGAAAAAGTGCTTGAAGGAGAAGAATGAGAATAAATTCTTCCTCTCCTTCCTTCCTAGCCTTCCTTTGAACTCCTTGACTGTATATGTTTGCTCTGAAATCATGTGATGGTGAAATAAATTGGGCTTGGTCAGATGACACCTCCAGCAGAGGGCAGGACCTTGGGAGCATAAAAACTGTGAGCATTTACCATCAGGTTGCCAAGGAAATGGCGAGGCATGCCCACTCTTGCACCGGCAAGCAGTTTGGACAAACAACCCAATGAGGGCTTGAAGATTCCCCATGAGCTCTTCCGAGACACGTTTGAAAAGCTAGTATCTGTCATTCTCCCCAAGATAGTAATAACTGCATTATGCTTTATTTGCATTGGTTCATTTCATTCTCCCACCAACTCCATGACATAGATACCATAACTTGTCCTATTGCAGAAAGAAAACCAAGGGGTAGAGAGTTGAAATAACCCAAGATACATAGTCAGTTGTGGATGGAAAATGGATTGCCATTGATGTTAACTTGGCGCCGAGCTCATACTCTCGACCACTACCTCATACTGCCACAAATTTCATGTTTCTGGAGCAAAACAGGCAAAAATGCACAAATTAAAATCCCACGAGTCTCGTTTTCCTGTCTACAAGATAATGAGAAAGGACCACTTTTCAAAACATTGGTATTATAAATGTTCATAGTCAGGTATTATAAATGTCCGTTTTTGTTTTCAAGAACAGCAGTTTACAGCCAGATATCACAAAGCCTTGATTTCCCAAAACATAACCTTTTGCTAACTTCCTTGCACAAGCACCCTTTATCAGTAGCTGTCCTCTCTCCTGGGGAATTACTTGCCGATATCCCTACTGGGGCCACTTGGTTTTGAACACACTTACAGATGCTTCATTTCCCTGGTTGTCTTTGTCTGCACATTGCTGATTAGCACCTGAGTCCCAGCAGGTCTCTGAGAATCAATGGAGGGCTTGCAAAAGCATCTTCTAGACCCCAGGGACTATCAGATCAATGATCTGTTCCTTCACTTATGTTGTCCCTTCTCTTCCTGGCTGCACCTCACCCGACAGATATTGGTATTTCAGTTGATCCTTGTTGTTTGGACTCACTTTCCACTTTTAAAAAAAACTTTTTTTTTTTAACGTTTATTTATTTTTGAGACAGAGGGAGACAGAGCATGAACGGGGGAGGATCAGAGAGAGAGGGAGACACAGAATCTGAAACAGGCTACAGGCTCTGAGCAGTCAGCACAGAGCCCGACGTGGGGCTCGAACTCACGGACTGCGAGATCATGACCTGAGCTGAAGTCGGACGCTTAACCGACTGAGCCACCCAAGCGCCCCTCACTTTCCACTTTTAAAAGATAAAGTACTGTCACCAAACATGACATATGTTCTTATCTATCTATTCAATAAATCTACCTCCAGTGCCTACTATTGGTAGAGTCCTAAACGTCAAGAAAACTAGATGATTCAGTTAAAATCTCTACCTTTATATATCCCACAGTCCTGTCGGGGGGAGAGAGAGAGAGACTAATAAAGAGAGAATTATAATATGGTGCGATAGGGATAGTAAGAAATATCTGCAAAGGGAAACTTGGGGATCAAAGAGGAGAGGACTTTATCCAAGGGCTGGGAGAGTGATCAGGAAAGGCCACCACAAGAAGATGTGTCTGGACTGAATCTCAGAGCACGACTTTGAGTGGGCAGATGAAGGCGAGGCAAGAGAGGGCATTGCAGTGAAGAGCATGGGTCCCTTCCTTTACTCCTCATGTATTTCACGAATATTGGCTGGCTCAACAGCTACTCTGCGTTGATGCTATACCAGGCACCCAGAATGTGACCCTAAATAAGGCACTCTAGGTCCGTCCCACCTCTTAAAGATCTTATTGCCAAATGGCCACGTTTTAGACTATGATAAACACAGTGCCTCGTTGGGACCGAGGCAGGGTGGGCTTGGATATTGGGCTCAAGCAGCTCTAAGGAGCTCCAAGAGGTCAGAGGCCAAGTAAGGAACGAAAAGGGAGAAGAATGGCGCCACACTCAACGTCATATCCCAGCAGATGCCCCCTGTCAGGCCAGGCAGTTGGGTCAGAACTTTGCTGCAGGAAGGTTCCTCTGCCAAAGATGGGAAAGCCTGGAAACAAAGAGACCAACCCCTTTGTCTCCATTCATCTCAGCAAACGCTTAACCAGCCCACTGCGTGTAGGCGCTAAAAATATGACGCAAGGAAGCCATGTCCTTTGTGGGAGCGCGCTGCTCAGCAGAGGAGATGTTTACACACCAAGCTCCGTTCTAGATGGTTTCTGCTGAAAGAGCCATGGAACAGTGCCCTCTTGCCCACTGCAGGAGGAGGATGCTGTTCTGACAGAAGTCATTTGAATGGGCAGGAGTGAAAGCTAAAAGGAAATAACATTTGCCAGACTCCTAGGCTGGAGCGACATTTCACCCAGCAGAAGAAAAGGCAAATCTACTGCAAAGAAAAGGGAGAGGATTAAATGATCATCAAAATGATTGTGAAAATAGCATGATTCAAAATGAAGAACAAGTGACCCGTATGTGTCACCAGACAATGCACCGTGTTTGTGGCGTGTGGAGGTGGGCAGCAGAGGCTTGGCAGACGCGTTTTGACAACAGGAGCCTCTGAAATGTGTCACAGCTTCTATCTGATCCTGCAGCAGAGATCCAGGATCATCTCTTGGGGACAAGAGATCGTCCTTGTCTCCCTGCAGCAAAATGGTATTTTTGGACCGAGGGGAGATTACCAAGGGGCTAATTAAAAAGAGTTTGCAAGCACAGGGCAAGAATCCAAAAGCTGAGCAGTCAGAATTCTGGAAGGTACTTCCCCAGCAATGTCTTCATCAACAGAAACAGGAGGTGTGGTTCTCGGGAAGCTGAACAGTCAGGTTCTTGAAGGAGCAAACCACAGGGGCCTAAAGAACTCCCTCTTTCCCCATAAAAGATCGCTTGACTCTCAAGGGCAAGATGAATACATGATTTACATTGTCTCTGAAAGCCAACTAAATTCCTCCAAAAATCTACTTAAAATTTTTTTTTAAATGTGTATTCATTTTTAAAAGACAGAGAGAGACAGAGCGTGAGCAGGGGAGGGGCAGAGAGAGAGGGAGACACAGAATCTGAAACGGGCTCCAGGCTCTGAGCTGTCAGCACAGAGCCCGACGTGGGGCTCGAACTCACGAACCACGAGATCATGACCTGAACGGAAGCCAAACACTTAACCAACTGAGCCACCCGGGCCCCCTAAAAATCTACTTTTAAAGTAGATCAGAATAACAAGATGATGCCCTCAATGCAATAGACATTTCAAGACTTTATTTCAACCAAAATTTAAGTCTTACGCAGGAAATGGTACAAAGACGGATCTGCGTTCCTGTTCTTATGGAAGTTTCTGTGAAATAGAATTTGTTCATGTTTAATAATGATTTATCAGACCTGGTTCTGGACTGGGATGCTGGGCATGGGCATGAGGGGAAAGAAAATACAGATCCTCTTTGCAGAGACACAGAAACGCAGCACGTAGTTCTACTAGGATGTGGTGATGTCAGGCCTAGAAAAACGCATGCGGTGGTGGGAGACACTAGCAAGCTGGGATGGGGGAAGGTGTGAACAGGGAGGGCTTCTTAGAGGAGGTGAGGCCATGCATGTGTTAACGGAGAGGAGGTGAGTGAGGACAAATCCAGAGACACAGAGCAGTGGAGAGAAGAGTGGTCCAGCCCCAGGGAGCAGTGTTACCAGAGACCAGAAGCCAGAAATCACCCAACGGACGGGCATGAGCTCCAGCCAGCCGGTCTGAGCTCTGCGGCACAGAGTGTGGTGAAAGATGGACAGAACAGGGGCGCCTGGGTGGCTCAGTCAGTTAAGCATATGACTCTTGGCTTCAGCTCTGGTCATGATCTCACAGTTTATAAGTTCAAGCCCCACATTGGGCTCTGTGCTGACAGTGCTGAGCCTGCTTGGTATTCTCTCCCTCCCTCTCTCTCTCTCTCTCTCTCTCTCAGTAAATCAATAAACTTGAAAAATGTTTTAAAAGATGGGACAATACTGGGGAAGGTGCTACACCAGCGGGTCTGTTGGGATCTCCTGTACTGTGATAAGGTGTGTGGGCTTCTTCCTGTAAGCTTAGCACAACATTGAAGGCCGTGAAATAAGGATTTTCGGCATTCAGGACTGGAGGGAACACCAGAGAGCCTGGGGAGGGGCAGCAGAGCCCAAAGCCAAAGTGGGGTCTGTCACCCAGCTTCTACTTCTTATCCCAGACCCTTCCTCTCCAGCTGGGCTGATTACTGAAGCTCTCTGACCTCCAGGGCTTGCTTTCGTGAAATAGAGATAATCATACTCACCATAGATGTTACTATAATGGCTCAGAAACCACGTAGACTGTTCGGTGGGCTGCAATATGAACAGCATGTGGGAACAACCAAGTCAGTGTTTGGAGAACGTTTGACGCATTCCACCAGGGATATAAGAGGTGACATTTTAGGTGGCACTTAAATTAATGTTTTTCATGTTAATGATTGTATGTTCATTGCATAGCAGACCAATTATGATGAGTATATGACAACCGTTTTCATTGATCCTGTAGCTGAGCAAAACTTGAGCTAAGTTTAAAAAGAAGGTCAAAGTCGACTTTTCATAACATGAAAAACAGTAGGGTTGCTACAGAGATGCGATCCATATAGCCAAAGGAGATTCTGAAGGGGGTCCACAGAGCTAAGATGTTTGGGAAACCAAATTAAAAAGGGCAGCTTTATATAAAGACTATTGCAAGCAATTCGGTAGGCGTGGCCCGGTCCAGCACGGCCTGAGGATTGTGTGACCTTGTCGAATGTCAGGGCTGAAACCTTGAGTAGATCACTTCTAAGATGAAACCTTGAGTAGATCACTTCTAAGACTCGGAGGAAACATAGCCTCTGGCAAGGGGTGGGGGGGCTCTGATGAGGCTGAGACAGTGCCCGGGAGGCACAGGAAAAGCCGAGAGGTGGGGTCCTCACAGCCCAGGAAGCTGAGAGCTTCAAGGGGGCAAGCAGAGATGCTTGCAAATAGATCAACACAATAAGGCCACTTTTGAGTGGGAAAAGTTATCCCCAAATGACTTTGCTTCCGCAGGGATTGAGTGGAGGTGAGGCCCCCGTCCCCACTCCCCAGCCCTGACCCAAGGGGGCCACAAGAGCGTGTGGGAACTGGCCTCTGTCCTTACTTGCTCTGGCACGTTCGAGGCTTTGTTTTTCCTCTCTGTCAGCTTCCTTATCTAGAAAACAGGGGACAAGATATCACGTGCATAATACCAAGCTCAGTATAAGCCTTAGATAAAGAAAAGAAAAAAAATATGAATGGATAGCTGAGATAGGAAATAAGGGCGGATATGCTTGGCCTCTGGTGTTCAGTAAAGGTCAAATAAATGTTGACTTCACCCTCCTTTTTTCCTCCATCATATTTGTAGCACAAGGCTCTGTCACCCTAAAAACTCAAAAGCAAAACCAACCAAACAACAAGAACGCTCCCTTTGATGCCCAAGGGCACAACTAACTTCTTCCTCTCCTGGGCTCCCACTGCAGTTAATAAACACCTCAGTTATAATACAGATCACATCTGACAGTCATGGTTTTTAACATACCTGTTTTCCATTAAAGAAGGGGAGATATATATATATATATATATATATACACACACATATATATATGTGTATATATATATATATATATATATATATATACATATGTTTTTTTTTTCTGGAGTTACTGTCTTACTTGAGTTTGTGTTTATAATCCAAGCACGAGAAATATGTAATTTTCAAGAGCAATAAAAATCTGCGATATGTAATTGCCGATTAAATTTAATGATCCCCATGGAAACAAACAGTGTTATTTCTGACATTTCACATCGATAACCTGATAGGAGCCCAGAGAAATGATGGGATTTGCCCAAGGTCTTCTAGCTGATTCACAGCAGTACTAGGACAGGACCTATGCCCTGTGAATTTAAGCAGCATTCTGTTTTCTGTGCCAGCACCCTGGGAAATGAGAGTGCCAAAGAAAGGTGGCGTCAGCTGCATAGGTCCTGGGGGCAGGGTGGGGGAAGGGCAGGTGAACGCTGAAGGAATCCACCTCTGCCTCCTTCTCTACCTTTCCAAAGCAGAGAAAGTATGTGCAAGGCACAGGACTCCCTCCATACCCATTATATAAATAAGTAGCCAAAAAACCGAAATGCACACTGCAAGATATGACCCATTCCCAGGAAACATTTCTCTCTGGGGAGAGAAAGAAGGAAATAGGATTGTGCGTGGTAACATCAGCTGTCTGCATTTTTTTGTTTGAAGAGCTGAAATAAATATGATGAAATTATGACATTTGTAAAATGTAGGTGGTAAGTACACAGGTATTGTTGCATTCCATACTGTTCTAAATGTTTTAAAAAAATTCTTTAAAAAAAAAAAAGAAAGAAAGAAAGAAATGAAGCTCTCCTCCCACCCATTTCCTGCCCGGTCCCTAGGGATCTGAAGCCGTCATGAACTCACACAGCAGAAGAGCTCAGTGACTGCCAACCTGGACCAGAGGACAGGGAGAAGGAGGCAGGGTCCCAGCAAGCAGTGGAGCAAAGTCCAGGACAAGGGGATTCTCACTGGGAGAGGAGAGCATCCCAGTGGAAAGAGTTTCTAAGGACCAAGAGAAGGACCCCTCGCGGAAACCCCAGGTATTGGGGACAGAGGGCGACCCATTCCCCAGGAGCTACATCTGCTCAAGTTGTATTTCTCAGCTGCCCAAAGAAGTGGGGCGTAATTCTTCTTCCTATCATTCAGGGACCCATCTTTATGGGCCTTTTTTCTGCACTGGCAAAATTGAAATGTCCTTCCGAAAAGGAACTTGAAAAAGTTTCCTTTTCCCTCTGTGAAAGCCTGATCATTCTCTGATAAATGTCTCTGGGCTAGGAAAATGAAAACTTCTTCATTCCCATTGCATAACGACAACAACAACAACCACAACACAATTTAAACTGCAAAAATAATTACAATAAAATCTGTCAGTGGTGAATTCTTTCAGAAGTATCATAAAGCGATCATAATGGAAAGATACAGCACACAGGTCTTGCTATTATAACACGCGGACTGCACCATCTTTTGCAACTGTGTTGTGACCACACTGGATAAGTATGAATTTTTAGACACAAGTGACATCTAGGTGTCCTTTCTGCCAGGAAAAACCTTGATGTTGACTCAATGGTGCCACCTTGTGGTCGTATGCCATAAGTCGTCTGCACCTAAAGGTTGTTTTGTTTTGTTTTTCCTTTCTTGGGTGAAGCTGCGATCGCCCTGAAGAATTTAATGGGTATAGAGCATAACTAATGGTTATTGAGAAATTATTTGACTGTGTGAGGAAATCCCACATGCTTTTGGTAATTTCATCCATTTAGTATCACAACAAACCAATGAAATATCCCCCCATTTCCTATTTTCAGGAGAGTGGGGAGCTAGCGGGCAAAGCAGAAAGTCTGTAGCTGGTACCGGGGAGGTGATATTTCGACTCAGAACTTCTGGGTCTTGCCGTTGTAGATCATAGCTGAAGCTATATGTGGCTGTCTTACGAGGAAACAATGGGTAAATTGCCATTTCTGAAAGCAAAGTAGATACCAGAATGAGTGTCCCGATTCATTCATTGATGAGGCATCAGCCACGTGCTGTCAGAACCCCTTCTTAGGCTCTGTCATGTTGGGGCCAGAAACTAATCACATAATGTCAGTTATTCAGCGTCTAAAAGCCTAGTAAAGGTGACATTAGGCCTAAAACATCCTAAGAAGAGACAAAGAAGTAATTATGGCCACTGTGCAAACTTCACATTATAAAAACAATCTTTTGAAAATAATTGGGTGGTGAATTTAAATTATCTCCACAACAGCCACGGTTCTCTAATTTGATGTGCGAAACACTGGCAAGATATGTCGATGTGTCACCTGCCCAAACCCTTTGGGCATTTGAACCTGCTTTTTTTTTGCAGAGCTGTATTAGTCAAGTTAATTAATGCTAACTTGTGCAACATCGAAGCCCTGAAATCTCGGTGGCTTGGTACAATGAGAGCTTGTTTTTCACACGTATCATGGTTTGAGAGGATTCAACTGCTGGCTTTTTAAAAATGTGATAACTCTTTCAGTCTTGAATCTCCACCCGGAGAGCATGACCCTCAAGGTTGCTGCAGCCAGCGCAGATAGGGATGGAAAAGGCAAGCAGCTTTAACCGCTGCTCCCATTCTCAATCCGTTGGCCAACGTTGGCCACGTGACGTAACCTCCATGCAAGGCAGACTGGAACTGAAGATCACAGCACACGGATGTGAAGCGACCTTAAGTGTCTCTGCTCTGGGGTCCGAAAGCAACCAAAGGGACAGTTGGCCGGAGAATTCATGTGAATGAGAAAAAAATTTTAAACAAGTGCAACTTAGCGGAAGGCGTTTTGGAGACATATAGTTCTCTGACCGCGTTGGTCAAAAATAATATGGGAAGTCAACCAATAGAAAGAAATGGAATAATGTCTTACTGGGAAACACTGGTTGTGGGTATCAGGTTTCTATCTATAGCAAGTCTTCCTTTGAGCCTCCAGATCACGCTGTGTCCCATTAGCACAAGAGAAACCAAGCACAAGGTGCTATGAGATAGTCACCACGTGGCTGTTACTTTTGAGTTTTGAGATCAGAGAGTATTGTAGAGTGCCTTCATCAATGGTTTCTTAACTATGTTTTATCACTTCGTGCTTCTTATTATAACAGTGTTCCTTCTATGTCATACTTTTCGTATGTCTCCTGGTTTGTGGTCAGACGAAAGTGACATGATCGATTTTATTTCCTGCCCTCTCATACCTGCTGATATCAAGGATGCAAAGAGAGAGACCTAGAGATAGGTTGGGCGTAACGACGTCCTCAAATTTATCAGCAGGATGAAAATTCGGATTCCTTAATTTTACAAGTAATTGCTTTGAAAGGCACCTGGCTTGGATTGGCCTCACTTTCTCCGAAGCACTCACAAATCTGAAATCCTCTGTGGCTCAATCTAGAAGAAAACCAGGTGTAATTAACCATCAAGCCAGGGATAGAGGATCAGTGAGTCTAAGTGACAGTGCGAGAGAGAGAGGGAGAAATGGATTTTAGGGCAGAGAGTTTCTGAGGTCCCAAGAAAAGGTAACCCCTTCGGCAGCCCCCAAAGTCATAAGCAAAGCTCACCATGCCTTACAGTGAACATACTTCTGGACCCCAACCAGTCAGGAGCATTCTTTTATTTATTTGTTTTTGAATTTTGGTGTCGATAACAATGCTTTCTGTTGCTGCCCAGGCTGCCCTGCCTTTCCAAGATCAAGGGCATAGGAAGAACCTTACAGCAAATAGCAGAAAATGACAACAAGCAAATGACATTGCAATATGTTACACATGTGCGGGGCGCCTGGGGGGCTCAGTCAGTTAAGCGTCTGACTTCGGCTCAGGAGATGATCTCACAGCTAGTGGGTTCGAGTCCCGCGTGGGGCTCTGTGCTGACAGCTCAGGGCCTGGAGCCTGCTTCGGATTCTGTGTCTCCCTCTCTCTCTGGCCCTCCCCCGCTCATGCTCTGCCTTTCTCTCTCAAAAATAAATAAACATTAAAAAAAAAACCCAAAAGAGCAAATTAAAAAAAGAAAAGAGAGAGAAAAACAAGCCAAGAAACAGATTCTTAACTATAGAGAACAAACAGATGCTTACCACAGGGGAGATGCGTGGGGGGCTGGGTGAAATAGGGTGGTGGGGATTAAAGGGTACACTTATCATGGTAAAGTTTTTATTTTGAAAAATCATATGTATACATATATAAAAATATGTACACATGTGTCTGTATATACCTATTTTTCATTTTGGGGTTTGGATTGAGAGAAAAACACCCTCCGTGGGGCATTGAGCCATTTTCCTGGCTTCACTGATGCCTTTTACTTAGAATCTGAATGATTCCAATTTGAAAAGTCGGACAAGCAGATGCCATCGCTTCTGACCGCGCCCTCATCCCCCTTCCTCCAACCCTGTTCTGTTGTCCCCAGAGGAACTGGAGAACGAAGCCTCTGGTAATGATCAGCTGAGGTCTGGGCTTATATCACCAGTTCCAAGCAGTGTTCGGCAAAATGCTAAATGCGCAGGATGTGTAGCACTGCTTTGAAGGTAATAAAATACTCATTAAGTCCGTGTACCCATGCATGGCCTCCTGATTTTGCTGATCTGCGTGATGAATTTGCACGCTCGGTCCAGAAATAGTTGGGTTAGTTGAGACTGCAGTGGGGAAAGTGCCAGACTCGCTTCTAAAATAATTCCTCTGCATTTGGGGATTGGGTGGGATGAGGTGGGGAAAGAAGACCTGGCATGTTCCCCACTGGCAACTGCGTTCACCAGAGTGATCGTGTCCTCGAATTTGCCACAGATAGAGACGGAAAACGAGAGGAAATAGAAATCGCAAAACTCCAGGCGTTTCACTTTATTTTATTTTATTTCATTTTATTTTATTTTATTTTATTTTTGGCTAAAGAAAAAGAAAGGGGAGAGGAAGGAGATGAGCGAGAAAATCCCTGAAGTGTCAGGATTTTTCAGGAATACATCAAGATATTCTTACTGAAACGTGCTGTCTCCAAAATATCCCACCCAGCCTGGGAAGTGATGCTTTCGCTCACTATGCCGATGACTTGTATTAACCAGGAAGCAGAAGTTGCAAAGGTCTCAGTGTGGCTATCAGGAGGGCAAAATAGGAAAAGCAACTTCGCTAACTAAACTGATTTTAGGCTCAGAAAGAGGACACACACGGGTGACTCGTGATTCTATTGTAATCGCAAAACTGTCAGCACGGGCCGATGGGCCGATGGACCAATGGATTCGTTCTTCCATCCATTCGTTCGCTGAAGAAGCGTGGAGCCCCAGCTTTTTGCCAGATGCCACGCTGCTTTCTTGGAGGCAATGCAGACCGGGCTCTTGGTGCGGAAGTGTGGCTCATGGGACGGCACAACCAGTGTCACCTGCAAGTTTCTTAGAAGAGCACAGTTTCAAGCCTTTCTCCAGAACGAATGAATCCGAGGGTGCATTTTAGCAAAGTGCTCAGGTCTTTGTGTGCACGTTCGACTCTGAGAAACACTGACTTAGACAAGACCCTAGAATCCAGCAAGCTCACCATCTAACTGTTGCGATACCTGCCTTTTCCAGATGCTTCCATTCTGGGCCCCCAGGCCTGGCACCTGGGGGCCACTTCTCAATGCCTGAGACAAAGGTACACCTCAAAGTTTCAACCTCTGGACGCTTGCATTTTGTTTATGCCCAAATCGTGAGAAAAACGCTACTCCTCAATTTTCCTGCTGTTCGTCTGAAACTGTATTTGCCAACCTTGCATCAGCACAAGTTTCCATTAAGCTCTTCATCGTCATGATGACTCCCTAAGTCTCTTTCCTGTATCCGGACACCCATCCACACCAGCACAGTTACTCTTGAGCAAACACAAACTCCCACTGCCTTTCATCTTTCTCGGCCACCTGCGACCTCACTGTTTCATCTCAGGATTTGGTGTCAAGGTCCTTACCAGCCTAGGGCGGAGCTGGGTTGATTTGCCCCAGAAGCCAGCTGGAATGTAGGTATTTGAGTTGGAAAACCTGCTGGGAGCTCACTTGAGTGAGATTTTAATCAAGGCGTTTAACCTCCTGTACCACTGTTCCCTTAATAGTACAACGGTGACAGTAAGAGTTTATTTTTCACTGTACTACACAAACTGTTAAGGTTCCTTGTAGCTATGCCAGTGTTTTGTTGTTGTTTTTTTTTCTATTGCCTTAAACCTATACTCAATCCAAGTCTTTAATTGTTGGTGTTCTTTCCGTGTGTGAACTCCAAGTCATCCATTCGTGTAATTTTACTAATCAACTATTGTGTGATGGGCATTGTGCTATGCTCTATAACCTTGTGGGTGAGTGCACGCACATCCTTACAAGTACTTACTTATGTATTAAGTAGTTATACTTGTTGTGAAGTATTGTTCTTTGAAATAATTTGGTTACCACCAAGGGGACCGAAATGAAAGAAGGTATATACAAGGCATTTTAATGACCCAAGTGTATAACAGCATTAAGAGCAACCAGTAGAGGGCAGAGCACCCTAACAAAAGAGTATCTCCTATAGTCCTGATACTTCCCTCTCTGGATGGCATTATCTGGGGGTCCTACTACTCAGGATCAGAGTACCCTAGAGCAGCTTCTTGGGATCTCAGGAATGCCCTTAGAGACCTCAGAAGCAGGTTCAATCTTTGGGGTCACCTAACTGATTGCCCATTCCTAGAAAGCCAGTATAATGTGTAGTAGCTCAGACCCAATAGAGACTTGAATTTGAACCCTACTGGTTCCCCTTACTGAAATGCAACCCAGGGAAGAGTTATTTAACACCTCAAGCTTCCATTCTCCCCTTTGTAAATGGGAATGGCACTCTTGGGCACTTTGTTCCATTAATTAATCAGAGGCTAGGAAGAAGAGTGAAATGCAAGGTACGTGGTAAGTACTCGATCAGATTGTTACTCTGCCCATATTGGACTATGGAAGTCGCTGTTGGGGTGGCCCCTGGCTGCCTTTGTCCTCATAAGGAAGAGTAGGGAAACAGATTCATGCTCTTCAGCAGGCGATGGGGTGAGTCAGTCTCAGAAGGAGAAGAGCTAAAGCACACGACTTTGAGAGAAGTTTCCCTGTGTTCCAGGCTCTGTATCAGTCCTTTACGGGTGTCGTATCTTTAACCCTCCCCAAAAGCCATAAGGTGAAAGCAATTTTCATTTTATGAAAACGAGAAAAACAGGAGAAAACTGGGTCTAAGGAAAAAGGCCAGGTTTTCGGCCAAAGATACAAACCAAATAAGCAGTCTGAAATGTGATTCAAACGGAGGACCATCAGACTTGAGTATCCAGGGTCTTTCGGTTACACCACTACAATTACAGCAACGGCACGATGCTCTCCCAGAAGATTGACTCCAACCATTTACGTCTTCATGCCACCCCTTTATTGATTGATTAATTGATTGGGTCATTCATCCATTCAATAATTATTTGCTGAACATCTACTTTATGTTCGGCTGGACGTTCGGATTTCAGAAATGCGTAACGATACATGGTCTTTGTACTCCGGACGCTAAATTTAGTGGGACAAGAGATGCAAACCATTATCATGCCAGCATGCAAAAAAGACAAAATATACGAATAATTAAAATAATTTGGCGTAGAGTATCAAATATGAGTTACTGTTTTGGAAGCATGGGACAGCCAATGAGGTGTGCCATTTAGATCTTTTAAGCTGCCGTGAGGAGCGAAGCTGGCTGACAGTCTCCAGCGACTGCACCTTTGGGATGGCCGATGACCCGCCACGTTCAGGACAAGGTCTCACAATCCTCAGGCCGTGCTGGACCGGGCCACGCCTACCGAATTCAGGACTTCCCCGGTGGGTAGTCCCCGCTCTAGACCCCCTTGGGCCTGACACATTCTTGGAGCTACGCTGGGGTCTGAAGTTCTTCCATCCCCAACACACTCTTCTCTCTCCTTGTACAGGTACTAGACCTTGCACCACGGTCTGAAGAACCCCCTCACCTTTCTCCTGCTCACTCCCCACTTGTGCCTCATCAACATTCCCTCCCGTAAACATCTTGCACCTTGAATTCCATCACAGTACCTGCCTCTCAGAAGACCCAAACGCACACACAGGAGAATTGGCCAGCTTTCCTTGGGGAAAGGCAAAGACATAAAGACATTGTTACAGAGGGCACGTGAGCTTTGATGGTAGGACTCAGGAACTAATGCAGCTCCCCCTCTGGCTCATAGCAGTGAGAGGTATGTACATGGAAACTCTCCCTCCTGTCCTAACTAAACTGTCAGCTTCCAGAAGTCTGAAGTCTGAGTTCTGAGGTCATATATATATATATATATATATTACTCTCTTTGGGAATATACTACTTGTTCAACATACATCACTTGAGTGAGGAAGTGACTAATCACAATGTCTGTGACAGACTCTGAGCCTCATTCCAGCAGTCCCCTTTATCTCATTCACCATCCCTGTGTCCCCATCTCCAAAGCCCATGCCAAATGAGACCCCTTGAGATTTTCTTCGGTCTCACAGCACTGGGTCTGGACTGCCTTAGACCATGCATTTACTCTACCTCATAATATACTTTTCAGGGCACATGTGTATATGTCATAGATCAATCACAGTATCCACTTCTAAGGGAAATAGCCATGCTCCAAGCTCCAGCTGGATGTACGGATCGGTAGGCAAGGAGAAAAGGAAGGAGGCTCAGCCTGTATATCGTATCATCATGACCAGCTTCACTTGATAAGGGTGTTAGACCAAGAGGACACCCCTGACCCACCACGATACGGTGGTCAGTGGCCAACGAAGAGGCCTGGCATTTAAAGCTCTGCTCAAACAAGGTCAAATCAGGTCAATCATGTTACCTCAGCCAGAAATCTGAAACAGAAAAAACAGGAAATGAGGGAGTTAGCAGCAGTGGCATTCCCACCAAACTATCAGAGGTTAGAAAGTAAGTCATGAGGGGCCACGATTGCACTGAAATTATGAGACAGCTGAATTTATAAGTAAGGAGAAACCATAAAAAACAAAAAGTCTGTTTAATCAAAAATTTTAATAGCTAAGTGGTTAATACAGTGAGTCCTGAAGTCAGGTGTGTAGGCTTAAGTTCCAGGCTTCATTCTTACTAGCTTTATGACCTTGGCAAGCTATGACTCTCTCCTTCAATTTCCTCATCCATGAAAAGGAGAGAACAGCTTTCTCTCAATGGGCTCTTACTGGCCTAGCCTAATTAATATATCTCATCTCCCAGTCCACCTTAATTAGACAAGGAATCAACAAGGGGAATAACTTGGGTCACTCCTAACTAGAAGAAGACAGGTCGGTCCTTGGGGAGAGAAGTTGTCCTCCTCCCCACCAGACAGAAAGTCTCCAGGGTCAGCTACGGCATTTTAACACTATGGAGAACATCTGTCCCAGAAAGAAGCCAATAAAATGATAAAAGAACCAAGTCAAGAACGGAGAAAACCGGGTCCTGTGCCAAGAATGTCTGAAACCAGTCCTACAGACAAGCTTTTCTGTTATGTGAGCTAATGCAATTTTCCTTATATGTAAGTGGATTGGGGTTTCTATGTCTTACAAACAGCAGAGTTCTAATGGATGCCACCAGTTTGGAGAGCGTGCTGTGTCCCAAACAGCTTCCCATGGTCAGTTTTAGGGAGTATCAGACTTCCTGCACTATGCCTTCTATATCCCTCTCCTTTCAAGTACCTCTTAGACATTTTCTTTTTGTTTTAAGTTTATTTATTTATTTTGAGAGTGAGAGAGAGAGAGAGCACAAGCAGGGGAGGGTCAGAGAGAGAGAGAGAGAGAGAGAGAGAGAGAATCCCAAGCGGGCTCAGCACCATCAGCTCAGAGCCCGACGAGGGGCTCAAACTCACGAATGTGAGACCATGACCTGAGCCAAAGTTGGACACTTAAGCAACTGGGCCACCCAGGTGCCCCCCCCGACCCTTGAACATTTGCAATAAAATCTTGAGTGAGTCTCTGATCCTTATATGCAAAAGTACCTGATTAACCCCTTAACTTATTGGCCTGCTCTCCCCACTGCATTAGGATAAATACTATGGGTTATTTATTTCTTAATTCCCTACCACCGAGGTTTCCAAATCAAGTGGCCTCTCAAAATGACTTGAGGAATTTTTTAACAGCAAACTCCTGTGCACAGCTGTCTTCGTGAGCATGTAGACTGTGTAGTCATCTGGGGCCCCAGGCTCAGAAGGTCCCTGCATTTGGCTCAATACTCTGCTGACCGTCTTGAAATTCTTAATAATTTTAACAAGGGATCTTCATGTCCATTTTTCACGGGGCCCCGTGAATTCTAGAGTTGGTTCTGCTCCTGTGCCTCAGATTGAAGATTCTGACGCAGAAGCACTGTGATGAGGCTGGGAAGTTAGCACATTTCCCACCATAACTGCCAGAGAGTCGAACACACAGCACATCCCCGATCTGTACCTGTTTAAATAAGTTTGAAAGTTTCAGATAAATGGATTTCTTTACATTTGCTAAAGAGGAATCCCATTCTTGGCAGAGGAGTTAACCTTTGAAAAACTTCGGAGATTCAGAGACTCTAGGAGGTAGAAGCGCCTCTGAGATTGTTCCTTCCAGGGGGTTTTCCACGTGGGCTGCATGTTAGAGCCCTCTGGGGCAGGTACAACAAAACAAAACAAAACAGAAACAAAAACAGAAACAACAAAACACCAGTGCCAATACCCAAGCCCCCAGACATTTGAATTCCATTGATCTGAGATAAGGTCCAGGGGTTATCATTTTTACAAGACTCTCAGGGAATTTTAATGCGCAACCAGGATGGAAGACCTCTGATGTAGGCTAAGATTCTCATTTTACATCTCAGGAAATGAGAATCAGGGAAAGGAAGTGACTTACGCAGGGTGATACTAAGCACCATGACGGGTCAATAGCCATTGTGTACCATGGCCTGTGAGTGAAAGGTGAGTCAAAAGGAGACTTCAGCATCTTCTGTTCCTTCCCCTTCCAGATACCTGCGATGAGAACTAGCAGCTTGTCCGCTTTGATTGGCCCTGCTGTCCTCACCGAGTGAGTCTGGGAAATACTGGCAACAGCTTATGTTCTCTTGCCCACTCTCACCTACCGTGAGGTGATTGTTTGAACGGAGTCACATCCCATTCATCAGACACTAAGACATATACTGTTTTAAAGGATGAATTAGAGGGGCGCCTGGGTGGCGCAGTCGGTTAAGCGTCCGACTTCAGCCAGGTCACGATCTCGCGGTCCGGGAGTTCGAGCCCCGCGTCGGGCTCTGGGCTGATGGCTCAGAGCCTGGAGCCTGTTTCCGATTCTGTGTCTCCCTCTCTCTCTGCCCCTCCCCCGTTCATGCTCTGTCTCTCTCTGTCCCAAAATAAATAAACGTTGAAAAAAAAATTTTTTAAAGGATGAATTAGAGCACAGGCAATAAATGCATTCATGCTTCCAAGCGCTGTAAAAATGCACAGAGAGAAGGTTGCATTGCAGGAAGACACCTCTCTGATCTGCTCTTGAAAAACACAGCTGAACTAGGGCTCTGTCCACACCAGTGTCAGTTCCTCCGGCTGTAGATTTGGCCAGGAGGTAGGTCATGAAAGGTCAGGGCAAGTCAGTTCAGCTTCTCTAGAGGCCAATGTTAGTCATCTAGAACTCTGAGGTCACAGGTGCAGTATTGAAGAGAAATCAAAACAAATACCCAGGTCAGCTTCTTTGTCTTCTTTACGGTGTGAATGTACAGAAAGTCAGGAACAGACAGATGAAGAGAGAAAGCTCACTTTTATCAGAGTCCTCATTAGGCTGTGTTACAGCTCTTCATTTGTCAGTCTGCTTTTGTCACTGATATTTGGGCAGCTCTCAGACTGTATGGTCCTAGCGCGGGCAGCTGTGAGTGGAACAGGATGGAATTGGTGAATGCTTGTTGAACTAATGAAGTGTACCCGTGGATTTGTATATGTCTATCATCTCCGTGTGATAATGTTAAATATCCCTTTTGAATACTACATAAATCCTTAATAGACTTTATTTTTTCCAGCGGTTGTAGGGTCACAGCAAAATTGAGTAGAAAGCACTGAGAAATTCCCATATGCCCCCTGCGCCCCCCACATGCACAGGCTCCCCCATTATCAACATCCTGCACCAAAGTGGTACCTCTGTTACGATCCTAGAATGTATACTGACATGTTATTATCACCCAACGTCCACAGCTGACATTAGGGTTCACGCTTGATGATGTGCATTCCATGGGTTTGGGCAAATGATATGTATCTGCCATGATAGCTTCACTGCTTTAAGAATCCTCTGTGCTCTGCCTATACATTCCTCTTTCCCCATGAAGTCCTGCCAAACACCTTATCTTTTTTTATTGTCTCTATAATTTTGCCTTTTCCAGAATGTCATACAGTTGAAATCGTAGAGGATACGCTCTTCCTCAGATTAGCTTCTTTCACTTAGAAACCTGTGTTTGAGATTCCTCCACATTCTGATCACTTGACATTTCATTTAATATTCAAATAATATTCCATTAGGTGGGCGTACCAGTTTTGTTTGTTTGTTCGTTTGTTTACCCATTCACCTACTGAAGGACATCATCTTGGTGCTCCCACGTTTTGGCGATTATGAATGAAGCTGCTAAAAACATCCCTGCGCAGATTTTTCTCTGGACGTAAACTCGCAATTCCTTCAGGTAAATGCACAGGTGTATTATTACTGGGTCATAAAATAAGAGTACATTTTACTTCGTAAGAAACTGACAAAACGGATGGACCTAGAGAGTGCCATGCTAAGTGAAATAAGTCAGAGAAAGACAAATGCCGTACGATTTCATACGTGTGTGGACTCTAAAAGCCAAAACAGAGAAATAAGCAAACAAACAAAAAGCAGGAACAGATCCATGAATATAGAGAACACACTGATGCCAGAGGGAAGGAGAGGGGGTGACATGGACAAGATGGGTGAAGGGGAGAGGGAGGTAGAGGCTTCCAGTTAGAGAACGAGTAAGTTACAGGGATGAAAGGCACAGCACGGGTAACATAGTCAGTGGTGTTGTAGTGGTGTTGTGTGGTGACAGAGAGCAGCTACACTTGCGGTGAGCACAGCATAACGTACTAAGTTGTGGAATCACCGTGTTGTACAACCGAAACTAATGTAACATTATAGGTCAACTATGCATCAATTAAAAAAAAAAAAAAAAGAAACGGTCAAACCATATTCCCGGGTGGCTGTACCATTTTGCATCCCGCCAACAATGAACAAAAGTTCCTGGGGCGCCTGGGTGGCTCAGTTGGTTGGGCGTCTGACTTTGGCTCGGGTTCATGATCTCGCGGTCTGTGAGTTCGAGCCCCACGTCGGGCTCTGTGCTGACAGCTCGGAGCCTGGAGCCTGCTTCAGATTCTGTGTCTCCCTCTCTCTCTGCCCCTCCCCTGCTCACGCTCTGTCTCTCTCTCTCTCAAAAAGTAAATAAACATTAAAAAAAAAAAAAAGTTCCTGCTCCTCCCCTTTTCTCTCCAGCATTTGACGTTGTCGGTGTCTTTGATTTTATCCATTCTGATGAGCTTATAGTGGCGTCTCTTGTCTTTCCATCTAACTTTTGAGTTAAACTAAAAGTCCTTGGTCTGAAAATTTTAAGGAAGCATAATTGACAATAAGAGAGTTGCCGATTTCGCCCCATTTATCTCAATGCAAGATTTTACAGATGAAGGCTTATACATTTCCTTAGGAAAAATAAAGGATATATTTCAAAGGTCCTATTGCTATAAATATCATCATGTCAAATTCACTTTTTAGAGGTGTCTCAGTCCATTTTGGCTGCTATACCAGAATTTCTAGGGACTGGGTGACTTACAAACAACAGAAACGTATTCCTCACGGTTCTGAAGGCTGGAAGTCTGAGACCAAGAAGCCAGCAAATTCACTGCCTGGTGAGGGCACACTTCCTGGTTCAGGGACCCTGGGGTTCTTCTGTGTCACATGGTGGAAGGGGCAAGGGAGCTGGTCTGGGCCACTTTTAAAAGGGCATTAATCCCATTCGCGAGAGTTCTGTCCCCCCATGACCTAAACGTTTCTCAAAGGTTGTGTCTGCTGATACCATGGGGGTTAGGACTCAACGTACGAATTCTGGGGCAACATAAACATTCAGATCATAGTAGAGTAAATTAGTAAATATTGGCAGCTGGAAACAAAATTAATATATACAATCGCAACCTTCCTATATAAAAATAACCACCAGTTAAAAATCTAATGAAGAAAATAATACATTACAGCAACAAGAAAAAAAGACATAATACCTACAGAGATATCTGTCTTGAAAATTAGCAAGATCTATAGGAGGCAATCCTAAAAAGCTACTGAGAGAAACTCAGGAGGCTGGAATAAGTGGAAAGGCATATCTTGTGGCTGGAGAGGAAGATCCAGTATCATAAAGGTGTAGTTGCTTCCAAATTAGTCTAGGGGTACTTGGGTGGCTCTGTCAGGCGTCTGACTATGGTCTCATGGTTCATGAGTTTGAGACCTGCCTTGGGCTCTGGGCTGCTGGAGCCTGCTTTGGATTCCGTAGCTCCCTCTCTCTTTGCCTCTACCCCAGCCGTGCTCTGTCTCTCTCTCAAAAATAAACAAACATTGAAAAACTATGTTAAATAAAAAAATTTCTCTATAAACTTAGTAACACTACAAAAAATATCAATTTTTAAATATCTAGACAATATCACTTCCATGTGGAAAACCAAATAGGAATCATGATAGATGAACCAGATGCTTTTTTTAAGCACTGTACCTATATTAGACGATATGTTTTCCTCAACATTCGGAGCAGAAAAGCATTATTTTATTCCCACATTTACAGATGGCAATTTTGAGAAACAGAGAAGTTAAGTAACTTGCCTAAAGCCACTCAGCGAGTACCTGGCGAAGACCGTGTTTGAACCCAGTCTGATTTCAGAGTCCAGATGTTTATCCAGCAAACTCACTTGAAAAGAACGAGGGACAGTGTGTGCGGGGAGTGGTGATGAAGTGGATAATTCCCACAGGATATCAACTCATGTAACAAAAACTCATAGAGAAGGGCAAGAGCACATGTGTCTGTAGAGATGAGTCAAGAGAAGAGACAAAGAGAAACCCACACATTTACGAGAATTTGGAATATGACAAATGTGACATTGTACATTAGCGGATTCCATAGATGGCACTGGCACAACCCATTAGCTGTCTGGAACGAACATCAGCTGTACCCCGATCCCAACATCTCCCTCAACAAACTCCACATGGTTGATGATGTGACACCCACCCACCCCCAAATCAAAATAACACTGGTAGAAAAATAAATAACTTTAAAAATGAGGGTGGGGAATGTCTTAGTATAACTAAAAGCCCAGCGCTTATAAAAGATCAGCAAATACGACACGTTTGAAGCTAAAAAAATAAAATGCCGATAATACTGTGGACGTGAAAACAGAGGTCAGTTAAAGAAGTCTCCAAATGTTTTGGTCTGAGCAACTGGGAGAAGATTGGTGACATTTTCTCAGACTGGAAGCCTCGGAAGGAGGAGTCTGGGGTTTTGTAGAATGTAATGCTCTGTTTTATAAATTTTGGGTGCCATCAAATAACCACATGGAGAAGACTGGACAGAGGTGGAGACTGATTTTTGAGCTTCCTGGGTATATAGTGCAGTTATTAATGAATTTCATTGTATATCAAGTATTTTAAAATATAGTCTCAGAAATATTGTCCTTCACACAACATCTTGCCCACAGATGCCCTTTTTAGATGGTCACAGCAGCCCCCTGGGGCCGGCATTTTCACCTCTATAATGACGAAGAAAACTGAGTGTTGAAGACACAGGAGACTTCTCTCTTCCCCCATCACTGACTACACCCGGCTCAACACTCACTGAGCCTGTGCCCAAAACTCTAGGGAAACACAACTGAATAAGACAAAACCCATGTCCTCTGGTGGCTTCAAGCCTGGAGAATGTGTTACGTGATAAAAACCAATAATTGCATCCAATACACTCTGACCAGTTGGATTTTAACTTCAACCTGTAGCATGCACGCAGCATTAAAAACAACAACAAAACAAATAAGAGACAAAGGAATGTCTTCTCTTGGTCTTCCTGACATTAGAGCTCTGTCTTCATAGCCCATTGTCCTTAGAGAAAGTCCATCCCTTTGCCACATCTCAGTTAAGCAGTTCACACCTCTCTTTGCCCTATGGAGCATTCAGTGTGCCCATTAGACGCTAAGGTTCTTCACCAGCCCGGAAGCCTCTTCCTTTCCTTGGTGACGTGAACTCAACCCACTCCCTGACACCTTTTGTCTTTACCACTCTCAGGACATCATATGACAGCAAATGCATATGTGACTAACAGCTACAAGCAAGGTAACATAGGCAGATCAAAAGGGTACAACTCTGGGGTGCCTGGGTGGCTCAGCTGGTTAAACATCCACTCTTGATTTCGGCTCAGGTCACAATCTTATGGTTCGTGCGTTCAAGCCCCGTGTCCGGTTCTGCACTGACAGTGCAGATTCTCATTCTGCTTGGGATTCTCTCTCTGCCTCTCCTCCACCTGTGCTCATTCTTGCGAAAGAAAGAAAGAAAGAAAGAAAGAAAGAAAGAAAGAAAGAAAGAAAAAAAGAAGGAAAGGGAGGAGAGAGAGAGAGAGAGAGAAAGAAAGATAGAAAGAGAGAAAGAAACTTTTTAATAAAAGGGTACAGTTCTTAAGCCGTGCTTTACATGAATTGACCAGGACAATGCCTTGCTCCTGCGTCTTTTCTCTCCACTGAATGTGCAAGGCAGTGACCCCAATTTTTCTCCAGCACTTCCTGGTGACATGAGTGTTAACATAGCAAAACGAAGGGAGGGGCGCCCGGGTGGCTCAGTCAGTTAAGCCTGTGACATCTGTTCAGGTCATGATCTCGCAGCTTGTGAGTTCGAGCCCCGCGTCGGGCTCTGTGCTGATGGCTGGGAGCCTGGAGCCTGCTTCGGATTCTGGGTCTCCCTCTCTGCCCCTCCCCCACTCATGCTCTGTCTCTCTGTGTCTCTCAGAAGTAAATAAGACATTAAAAAAAGTTAGGAAAAAAAAACAAACCTAAGAGAAAGGCAGGCAAAGAGGCTTCAGAGGACAACAGCTCTTGGTTCAAATCCCGGTAGCTAAAAACTCTCAGGAGGAAGGAACCCTTTAGTATCGCGTCAGCTAGGTAAGGTAAATGAGTTAAATGAGAATAATTTAAGTGAGATTATGTATCTAGAGCTCATGTAACCTGTCCCTTCCCCCCCAATTTATCCAATAAAATAGCAACGGAAGTCGTCTCTCCTGACAAGAAATCCAGCTCCCCAGGCCCTTCCGAACAGAACTCTTAGGTTTCATTTCAGAAACACAGACTGACCACTGAGCTGACCATGGGCAACCCCACTTCAGACCTGGCTGACAGAGAAACTAAACAGGGTGAGGAGCTGCCTCAAAGGCAGTTTTATAAAGCAGATCCTTGCTAACAGCCAGAGGAAAATATCAGATCTTCCCCCCCGCCCCCCAACCGCCCTCGACTTCCCAAACTGTGCGGAATAGGGTCTATTTTCTGCAGGCCAAGGGCTCAGAGCTCTCTATTGCCTTAAGAAGCAGGAGGCTGGGAGGAAAGGGGCCTCGGACAATGCGGAAAGGGCAGATCTGTGACACGTTGCTCTGCTAAGAAAGTGGAAGAGGGACAGAGGTGTGTGGTCCCTCAAAGTATAGGCCGGGCCGGTGCCTCCCTCCCCCAGAAACTCATTTATCACCTTGATGGTTTCAGCTCATTTGCAGCCAAGTTATTGTCACCCTTAAACTAATGTGGCTTGACAGGGGAAAAAATGAAATCCTTGTGAAAAGTTACATAGTCATCACACTCTGGAATCAAAATATAGACTGCAGTATCCAAACACGGGCCCTGGGTACGGCGGGGGTGGTATTTCCTCTCTCCCGCAGGCTTTGGTTTTAGAACAGGACGTTAACATTTATGTCATGTTAACGTGCACCTAGGCATGGCGTGCGGCCCCCTGCCATGGACACAAAGAAACACACGCTCTGGCATGACAGCCGAGACCCGCCGTATAAATGGAGACGCGTGTTTCCTTGCCCAGAGACTTAATCGCGGGCGAGGCCTTAAATGTTTAGTCGTCCCCTGGTGCACAGACTCCATTTCAGACGTCAGGAAAGTACTAAATCTTGTTGCGCCACCCACAGCAACGGGTTGTCACCCCCCAGAACCAATTAAGCCAAAGCATCCTCGGCGCGGAGCCCCCGAGGTTCCTGGCCACCCTGGGGAACCAGGTTTGTGACCTTGATCAACTCTTGTTAGCTTCGTGCCCTCCTCTGTGAAACGGACGCAGTTGCGGCCCTTCCTTCCTCGCTTGTTTGTTGCAAAGAAGAAATGAGACAACGTATGCAGAAGACTTTGTCCTGGTTTGTAGCCCGCAGCAGACATGCGGCACAGGGCATTTTCTTCCCTTCCACCTTCTAGTCTTGTATTTCTTGACTTGCGCACCCTTCCAGCTGGGTTCTCAGTACAGGTGACCCTTGAACAGCTCAGGTTTCAACTGTGTGCGTCCACTTAAACGTGGATTCTTTTTGAAGACTTTATTTTTAAGTAATCTCTACGCCCAAGGTGGGGCTTAAACTCACCACCCCTGAGATCAAGAGTGCGTGCTCTACTGACTGAGCCAACGAGGTACCACTGAAGGTGTTTTTTTTTTGTTGTTGTTGTTTTGTTTTTGTTTTTGTTTTTTGATAAAGAGAATACGTTATTGTTGGGGTGCCCGGGTGGTTCAGTCGGTTATGCGTCCCACTCTTGGTTTCGGCTCAGGTCGGGATCTCGTAGGTTCATGGGTTCGAGCCCCACACTGGGCTCTGTGCTGGCAGCGTGCTGGGATTCTCTCTTTCCCTTTTTCTCTTCCCCTCCCCCGCTCATGCTGCCTCTGTCTCTCTCAAAAATAAATACATAAACTTTGGGGAAAAAAGGCAATACAATATTGTAAATGTACTTTCTCTTCCTTAGGATTTGTTAGTAACATTTTCTTTCCTCTAGCTTACTTTATTATAAGAATACAGTATAGGGGCACCTGGGTGGCGCAGTCGGTTAAGCGTCTGACTTCAGCCAGGTCACGATCTCGCGGTCCGTGAGTTCGAGCCCCGCGTCGGGCTCTGGGCTGATGGCTCAGAGCCTGGAGCCTGCTTCCGATTCTGTGTCTCCCTCTCTCTCTGCCCCTCCCCCGTTCATGCTCTGTCTCTCTCTGTCCCAAAAATAAATAAACGTTGAAAAAAAAATTGTTTTAAAAAAAAGAATACAGTATATGATACAGATAACACACAAAATAGGTGTTAGTCGACTATACAGTTAAACCTTGGATTGTGAGTAACTTGTTCTGTGAGTGTTCCACAAGACGAGCAAACATTTCCAATAAATTGTAACTTGAGAAACGAGCGATTGTCTCCCAATATGAGTAGTAAAAACAGCACTTGATCATAATTGAGCCAATGGGTCTTCTCTCTCTCTCTCTCCATCCTTCTCTCTCTCTGCAGGATTGTGGGTGATCGTCTCCCATGTTCGGATACTCAGTCTTCAGGCCACAGCGTTTGGCAGAAATCAGTGATTTTTCAGAACGTTGGAAGGTGCCCACAACTGGCACTGGTGGATTTTTGGTCACTTCAAAGCACCTGTGGACAATCCTTTGCTTTTCCAGACAAGAGGAAGCTTAAGAACCCTTTGTTTCATTCTAGGTCATTGGATAGACTCCTTGTTAAAGTTGCACCGAAGGAAAAGGATTCCATTGAGTCAATAGATAACAGTGATTCCATTAGCGGGAGTGAAAGTCATCCGGCCCGATAACCCTCCTCTCTGTTGTCTCACTCACATCAGCCACGAAGGTTTGCAAAGGTAAGTGCAGGTTAACTTGTTTATTTTTCTTTATATTTTGTATCCTTTATTATTTTGTATTATATTACCGTATTGTGATCATTTTTATATGTATATTTGGGGGTTGTGGAGTGAATCATCTGAATTTCCATTATTTCTTATGGGGAAGTGCCCTTCGATGTACAAGTGCTTTGGATTACAAGCATGTTTTGGGAACGAATTATGCTCGCAAACCAAGGTTTTACTGTAGGTTATCACTAAAGCTTCTGGTCCCCAGTAGGTTATTAGTAATTAAGTTTTGGGGGAGTCAAAAGTTGTATGTGGGTTTTCAGCTGTGCCCCGAACTTCCCATTGTTCCAGGATCAGCGGTATTTCAATCTCACAGAGCAAAGCTAGCTTCTCCCCCTGGCATGCTCCGTGGAACCTGCCGGTACTATTCACTGCCTCGCTTCCTATTCCGCACGACCTGGAACCACACCAACCCTGCAAGGAAAGGTCAGCCTCATTGGACAGCAAGACTGATGACAGGGACAGAGGGGAGCCCTTCTGGTGCCCAGAACTTGGCTATGGTCCCTGACCTCCTTCCCCATAGCCCCCCTCCTGCTTTTTGCACGCTGCTCCCCAAACAGATCCGAAAGCATCACACACCCGGATTTCTGTGTTGGCTTCATCCATCTGAAATCCCTTGTTTTTCTTCTCCCTTACTGAATTCTTCACCTTTCTTGGACTGGTCAGAGTTCCCTGTC
This sequence comes from Lynx rufus, assembly GCF_022079265.1. Lineage (NCBI taxonomy): Eukaryota > Metazoa > Chordata > Mammalia > Carnivora > Felidae > Lynx > Lynx rufus. Next base: position 5,958,335 of record NW_025814845.1, read on the forward strand.
CTCCAAGGAAGTCTTCCAGCTCTCACCATACCCACCAGGAGGCTCTGTTTCTGTACTCTCAGAACCTTCTCCGAGGCTCTGTCAACACCACCCTGTGTAGCACTGCGTTGTCCCCGATTGTCAAGTTGTCTGCTCCTCCCTCATCCTTTCAAGGGCAGGGCTTCATCTTTATCTCTGCCATACCCTTAGTACGACTTCAGGCACAGTGCACGGGGGTTACTCAGGAAATATTTGGGAAAATGCGGTTAAGCACGCCCGATGCAGATAATCCTACAAAATCATAGTTGACACAGTTGGGTCCGTGCAGTGTGTGTGTGGAGTGACAGTCACCCTCAAAATATGACTATGGGGTCATATGTGTTGATCTGCAACATTGATAATTCAAGATATAACAGCCTTTTTTTTTCAGTTTAGTTTTTTTATTTTGAGCAAGATGGAGAACCCACAAGAAAGGGTGTGAGAGAGAATCCCAAGGAGGCTCCCCACTACCAGCGCAGAATCCGACATGGGGCTCCAACTCACAAACTGGGAGATCACGATCTGAGCCAGAATCAAAAGTCGGACACTTAACCAACTGAGCCACCTAGGTGATCCCAAGATATCACAGTCTTTTAATGGGCTCTGACCAGTACACATGTTGTATTCATACATTTGTAAATCTTTCCATCTATGTTTCAGTTATAAGCAACAAAGAAAAAGCAATAAACAAAGCCCGGACTTCACTCAATGACGAGTATTTATTGAGAGGCAAATATAATACTTAATACTGAAAAATAAGTAGTAGCAATAAACATTTTATTTTAAAGCCTACACGTTAATGTCAAAATCATCAGCTTACAGGGGTTCCTGGGTGACTCAGTCATTGAGCATCCAACTTGGGCTCAAGTCATGATCTCAAGGTTTGTGAGTTCAAGTCGCATATCAGGCTCACTGCTCTCAGTGCAGAGCCCGCTTTGATCCTCTCTACCTGTCCTCTCTGCCCCTCTCCCACTCATGCTCTGTTTCTCAAAAATAAAGAAGGCATTAAAAAAAATCATCAGCTTATAGAAGTCAAGTAGCTGCAAGGGTGAGGCTGTAAGTGAAAGACCATGGGTGTCATTTTGTTAAAAAAAATTATATGTGTGTGTGTGTGTGTGTGTGTGTGTACATACCTACATAAATAAACTTACAAAATTTACTCATTGTTTAAACCATCCATGTGTATTTTTCAATATAGTATTTTGCTTTGATGATATCAAGCACACAGAAAATTACCCAAAGTTGCTGCTATGGCTTGATGAATTTTCACAAAGCAAATATGCCTGAGTTACCACCAGTCAGAGGAAGAAACGGTACTGTCGCCCAGATGCCCCTTCGTTCTTTTACCCAGTAACTAATTCTTATTTCTAAAAGATAACCCCTTCTCCGACTTTCAGAGATCAGTTCACCTGTGACTGTACTGAATATAAACCAAATCATACACTATTTGCTTTCCTTTGTTCAATATTTTAAATGCGGGAATTTGTTTTGCTTCCACTGGTATATAGTATTTGATTATATGAATGTGGAGAACCCGACACGGGGCTTGAACTCATCAACCGTGAGATCATGATCTGAGCTGAAGTTGGATGCTTAACCGACTCAGCCACCCAGGCAGCCCAGGTCTGTGGGTAATTATTTTCTGTTATCCCTTGTGCATCTAAACAGGATTTCATATCGCCTCACTCTTGAAGGAGTTTAGAATCATAGCGCAGTAATTTACCCTGATTACTGGGATCACATTAGCCCATGTCTTCGGGCATCTCTCATTGTTCAAGGAAAGTCTGTTGTCAATCTGGATCAACTCCTCTGTAGACAATTTATGAGTGTATTCTCTTAGATTGTGTTTAGACCCTCCCCTTCTTTTTGTTGTTCTACAAATATGATGCATTCAAATATGTGTTCTTAAAAATTATTTCTTTACATACTTGGAAAAGCTTTTCAATGTGTAGACTTAAAACTTTTCTCGCTTTCTAAACCATCTAGCAGATGTCTCAGAGTCTAAGTATATTGCACGTTCTTGAAGCGTCTTCAATATTTTTTGTCTTCTTAAGAATCTGATATCTGTATCAGTTCTGGTGTCAGATACATTAATTCTGTCACAGCTGTGTTTTTCTCAGGTTTTGTCCAACCGATTCTTAGTATTTCATTATGTATATTTCCCATTTTCAACTCTGTCAGTTGCTTCTTTCTCAAATGTACGAATATATATTGGTAGCTTCCTCATAGCATTCTAAAAAAAATGCTATCCTTCATCACATTGTTTTTGATATGTTTAAACACACATTAAAATGAATATAAATGGTGTCTGGGTGGCTCAGTCAGTTGTCTGACTCTTGGTTTTGGCTCAGGTCATGATCTCACGGTCATGGAATTGAGCCCCATGTGGGGCTTTGCACTAGGCGTGGAGCCTGCTTAAGATTGAATCTCTCTCCCTCTCCCTCTGCCCCTCCCCCACTATTGCTGCACTCTCTCTCTCTCTGTCAAAAAAAAATTAATAAAATATAAACACAAATTTTGGGTAGAAATAATAAATTCTCATTTCACACACACTGTTGTCTAAAAAGTAAATCATTGATGCCCTACAAGACTGTTCACATCCCTCCCCAGTTAGATTCCCCCAGACTGCTGTCTCCAGAGTTAATGTCTCATCTAAATTTGATTCTAATAATTTCCTCATTTTTCCTTCATATATATATGTATATATACGTATACATATATACATATGCATATAGGTATACATATGTACATATATATACATATATATAAATTGTGGAATAGATATATAGGGACTATATAGAGATAGATGGATGGATGGATGGATGGATGGATAGATAGATAGATAAATAGATAAAGGTATATGTCCATATATTTTATACATATATATATATATCCCACCTATGTATTATATCATATCCTAAATATATTTTATCTAGTTATTGAACTTTATAAACTTCTTAATGTCTTATTCTTTGTTTCTAAATATATTTTGCCTGATATTAATATGGCTAAATCAACTTTCTTTGTTTAGTGTTTATGTGGCAAATACTTTTCCATCTTTTGAATTCAAACCCTTTTATTTCTGTATATTTTGTATGTCTCCTCTAAATAACCTAAAGCTGGATTTTGATTTTAATGCACACTGACAATTTTGCCCTTAACTACATAGTTGAGTCCCTGCACATTTTTTATGGTCACTATTTTATCTGAGTTTATGTAGACTATTTTATTATGTTACTTTCTTTCAAACAGTTTGTTTGAACAAAAACTCAGTTTGTTTTTTCTGACCACTGTTCTTTATTCCCCTTTTCTGGGTTGATTAACACTTTTTTTCTTTTTCTCCCTTCATTGCTCCCCTCTACTTGTTTGTAAATAATGTACTCTGCGCATGCCATTTTAGTGGTTAGAGGAATTATTTGATCAGGGATCCTTGACTTAACAAGTCTGAAATTGATCAGTATTCTCATTCCCTGTCAAATAACAGTAGCAATAACAACAATAAAACTTATGTTTTTTTTATCCGCTAACCAGTTCCAAATTGTATGTATTTTTGCTCAGTATTTTGGTTCTAGTTTGTATGTTTTCATAAGTTAGACATTATCATTATTTTATACGGCTAATAATTGTTTAAAGTCACCCACAACATCACCGACATACTTTCTTTCCATTTCCTTCTGTATTTGAGATTGTCTACTCAGGATCATCGTCCTCCTGCCTGAAATACCGCATCTTTCAGGATTTCCTTCAGTGGCTGGTGAATGGTCATTTTTATGTCTGTAACAAGTTCATTTCACTCCCATTCATAAAAGAGCATTTGCATATGTAAACACTTGCAGCTGGACAAGCATTATTTTTCTCTGAATAGGCAAAAATTAGTCTAGTGTCCTGTCTGTAATTACTGCTGTTAGCAAGCCCATTCTCTGTTTTCCAGTCATCCCTTCTGGGCGTTTGATCTCTTTGCCCCTGGCTGTTTTAAAGATCTTGTTTAAATGTTTCTAGGGAAGGATTTCATGCAGATTTCCCTGCTTGGTGTTTGTGATTTGGGGATCTGAAGATTGGTGTTTGCCAACAATTCTGCAACGTTTTTCACCTCTCCCATTTTGATTGTTCCCTCTTTCCTATTCACTTTATGATGTCCTTCTGTAACCCCCATCAGGACATGTTAAAACTTCTCATATTGTCCTCTGTGTCTCTCACCTTCTCTTCACAATTCTCAAATCTCTCCCTTTCTCTGGTTCTCTGAGCTATATTGCAGGCAATTTCTTAACTCCGTACTTCACTTTAATATTTCTGTCTTTAGTTATTGTATTTTCTGTTGTTTGAAGACATTTTTTAGTTGTGGTATAGTACGTATAATATACGTAAAACTTACCACTGCAACCATTTTTAAGCGTGCCGTTAGGTGCATTCACACTGTTGCACAACCAAATCTCCAGAACTGTTTCCATCCTGCAAAACTGACATGGTCCCTGTTGAAGAACATCTCCCCACTCCTCTCTCAGCCATCATCCTACTTTCTGTCTCTATGAATTTGGCTAGGCGAGGTACCTCACACGGGAGGAATCATGCAGCACCTGTCTTCCTGTGCCCGACTTACTTCACTTAGCTAGTGTTTGCCAGGTTCACCGTGTTACAGCACATGCCACGATTGCCTTCCTTTTAAAAGCTGAAGAATATTCCATTGTATGTATTTATGACATTTTGTTTCTCTATCCCTCTGTTGATGGACACTGGGTTGCTTCCACGTTGTAGCTATTGTGAATAATGCTGTTATGGGCACGAGTGTGTAAATATTTAATCTGTTCTTAGTCCGTCCACTGAGCTTTTAGTTTCAATTACTACCTTTTGATTTAGAGATGAATTTCATTCAACTTTAAAGTTTCTTTATTATTTAGATAGTCTCTGCCTTGTTCATATTTCCAAGCTTCTCTTTTATTTCTTTAAACATATTACGCATGGTTAATTTATATCACTTTTTAATAATTCAAATATCTAAAGTGGTTGCAAGTGAAATTCTGTGGTCTGAATCCTTCCACACCTACCCCCTGGCTGTCATTCAGGGCAGCTTGTTTGTTTGTTTATGTATTTATGTATGTATGTATGTATTATCTTAATGTTTATTCATTTTTGAGACAGAGAGAGAGAGAGAGAGAGAGAGAAACAGAGCACAAGCAGGGGAGGAGCAAACAGAAAGGGAGACACAGAATCCAAAGCAGGCTCCAGGCTCCAAGCTGTCAGGACAGAGCCCGACGCAGGGCTCGAACCCACGAACCGTGAGATTGTGACCTGAGCTGAAGTTGACACTTAACCGACTGAGTCACCCACATGCCTCCAGCTTGCTTATTTGTATGTTTTGTGATTTCTTTTTCTTTTTTTGGAAGTTGCCAGTTTTCTTCGGATCTTTATCCAGGGTACGATTTGTGCCCTGAATTGAAATCATATGTCTCCAGACACAAATTGTGTTTTCTTCTCCCAGGGACTTCTGAACATTATCATTTCATCACACTTTAAGTTAAATTATCCATCTGAGGTTTGGATACATAGGTGGCATGAGTTCACTGCCCCCACCCAACATTGTTCTGTCTTGTAGTCATCAGTTTACGTAGTCCTGAGTAAGGCAGATTTTCTCATTCACATTTTTACATGGCCTATTAGCATGTACCCTTATATTGCATGCACTGTTGTTTTGGGTCCCAGTTTTACACACGGATCTGTTACGGTCCCCACATTTGTCTCTACCCAGTACATCTGGTGCAGCCATTACCAAAGACCCCCAGGACCCACGTAGAAACTGGTAGAAATCCTCAGGGAGAAAGGCAAGTCCTTTACCTCCAGAGTTCTGGCTTTTGCTTATTTTATGGCCCTTGTAGATTTCTTCCTTTCATACTAGCTCAGCAAGGGATTTAAACCTTTAAATATGTATATAATGATATATATAAAACTATAGCTTTATATGTATATAGCTTCATTTTCAGTGGGGAGAAATGTTCAAAGGATACAGTGCGCTGCACAGCCGTAAGTAGAAGGCTTTGCTCTTATCGAACTGAAAACGCTAAGGATGTTTAAAGATTATTCATGCAGTTATTTTTACAACTCTTACTTTACATGGAGTGATGAACGTGACCATGTACTTTCTGATTTAGGTTGAAGACTCAGCTTCTATAAGTGAATTCCTAGGCTTAAGCTGCCATTGTTAACTGGAAGGCAACATTCTCAACCTTCAAACAGTACTGATCTCTCTACCCATGTGACTTCAAGTTCAAGGCCCGAACTTCTTCACTCTTACTGCCCAAATGCATGAATATTATTGTTTCATATCTTTTATGAACAAACTTGTTTTGAAATTTAGTTTTTCTTGATTTGATATAGATCATTAAATCCACAGCACTAATCACCTCGTATACGGTAGAACTATTTTTTCAGGAATAAAATTCGCTCTAGGAAGGCTCTCTACTGTTTTACAAATGCTGTAGGGGTGTATTTCACTTGAGTTATACAGAAGCATGATATTTTTTTCATGTTCATTTGTTCACATTAATAATTTATCAGAACAAATTAATAATTAATAATCACCCTTAATTATCTTACATTTTAGGGATATATTTGATTAATGATATCTTTACATTTAGCTTAGAATAAACTTTCTGGGAAGACAGTCTCAGAATGTATATCAAGATTTCTTAAGAAGTTTATATTGGGGCACCTGGGTGGCTCAGTTGGTTGAGCACCCGACTTCAACTCAGGTCCTGATCTCACAGTTTGTGAGTTCGAGCCCTGCGTCGGGCTCTGTGCTGACAGCTCGGAGCCTGGAGCCTGCTTCGGATTCTGTGTCTCCCTCTCTCTCTGCCCCTCCCCTGCTCATGCTCTGTCTCTGTCTCAAAAATAAATAAACATTAAAAAAATTAAAAAAAAGAAGTTTATATCATCCAACCTTATACATCTGCTTATATTAAATTATCTTCCAGAACATCAATTATGCATTTAATGTTTGTTTACAAAGATATGAAAACTATTCATGATAACATTTTTATATATTTGAAAGAATAAAACAACCTTATTAGTTGAAGGACAGAATTCATTAAATATATTATGGTATACCTATACGATAAAACGTTCAGCCTTTAAAGATAACGATTTCCATACATCTGCAAATGTATGTTGACTAACTGGAATTAAAATAAAAACTTAACATACAGCTTTAAGGGCTCCTATGGTGGCCCAGTTGGTTGGGCGTCCAACTCTTGTTTCCAGCTTGGGTCATGATCTCACAGTGGTGAAAGTAATTCCCGTGTCAGGCTCCACACTGAGCACAGAGCCTCCTTGGGATTCTCTTTTTTCCTCTCTCTCTCTCTACCCCTTCCTCCCCCAAAATAAACAAATAAATACACGTTTTAAAAATTAATTACAAAAATTTTTAAGGATAATGATTTACAAGGTATATTTAACTTTGAAAAATATTCTCATGGTATGTGAAGCAATAAACACAGCAAACAAAATGTATATATAATATTATACCAGTTCTTTTTCTGTGTCTCTCTGTTGTCTATCTGTCATCTATCCATCTATCAATTTATCTGCGTATTTGAGAAAAAAAAATTGAGAAGAAAAAGATAAGCCAAAAAGTTCATTTTAATTGTCCAGTGTGTTAGAATCCTGGTATTTTTCTTTATAGTCCCTTTATTTTTAAATTTTTCTATAATGAACAAAACATTGAAACCATGGTGAAAAGATAAATATTTTTATGATTATCACACAGCTCTGTTTAAAACTGAGAGATGGTAGAACAGAGGCACAACGAAAGGGAAGGAGAAAAAGAAGAAACGAAGGGAGGAAGGAAACAAGGAAGGAAGAGACACGGGATGCTCTCTCTCTTGACATTTTTCGTTTTGCAATATATAAATACAAAACTGAAAGTCACTACTCAAGAAGGACTTGGTGTTGATCACTGCAGGCACTTAAAACTCATCAGCTCAGAGTCTGCTAACATTTAGGAAAGCAAACAGCCAACCAGGGGTTCCAAATAAAAGCACAGACCAGAAGTCAGCAAAGATCATTATGGCAATCTTCAAAGGCGGGCTCAGACCACACATTTGGATGGCAGCTCACATGGTCGCCGTTCAAGGATTCAGAGAAGGAACAAGAAGGGGCCGGCACTGGCAGGGGAGGGCAGGAGAGCAGTCTCCCGGGCCAAAACCCTGTACGCTATAAAAAAAGATACGTGATGTCACATTTGAAAGAGACTGAAGTAAACGTTTCTGAATCACCGTGAACACTGCCAGTAAATTTCTGGTATTTGGAATGAGTCATGTCTCTTCCCCGTTAGCCATTGAAAAATTATCTGTGCCACTCACACACGGTTCTAGGCATGGGGTTTTCACTGCCAGCAGGAGGATGTGCTGAGGCTAGCATAGGTGAAGCGTGCTCTGCTGTGAGGACACTACTGAACCAGCTCACGGGTCTGAAACCAATGCCAGTTTTCCAGGGGCTGCATCATTATTTCTCTTGCATTTTTCCTTCTAGTCCTCCGCTCTTCTGCTTTCTCTGCAACTGGCTCTCTCTGTTGCCTCCACGGCTTCTCTTCTCCCAAAGCCCTCTCTGAGGCTTTACCTTGACCTATTGCCAACCCCGGACTCTCTACATGACTTCTGTGTGCAAGCCACTCCCATCAACTCATTCTCCGAGTGTCCTTGCTCTTAACAGTCGAGGGAAAATCCCACCGATGCCATTGACCAGGTTGGGCTAGTGTCACTCATAATAATCAGCAGCAGTATAAGTTACACGTGTATTTCGGGGTGGTCCCTCCTAAGGATCATAACCGTCCTGTAGGGTTGACAATCGACCCACCTGCAGGCAAAGAGGCAAAGAGCCATACTTGCTTGACAAAATGCTAGTGTTTAACCATAAGGTATCAAGCCATAAGAAAGGATCAGAGAGGGAAACGTTTATTGAATACCAGAAACCATATAGATGGCAGGTCACTTCATTATGTGAGGTATTAGCCTTTTAATAGCAGTTAATAATTACTGAGCATTTGCTATGGAGAAACATGTTTTCCTCTACGTCGTGCCATTTCTTCCTCATACAAATGTTGCAGAGTTGGCAATATTGCCTTAAGTTACAAATCTGAGAGTCGGTGATGGTCTGGTCACCAATTCTGATTCACGGGGCTGGGGGAGGTTTTCCCCACACCACAGGGCAATTATCGGACACCAGCTGGGTGTCCTCCGATTCACCTCAATTCTGATACTCTCCCCCCCCCCAGAGATAGCATCACGTCCCACAGATTAAGGGCTCGATCCCACAAGACCGCCACCACCTTCCCTGCCGGTTCAGATTCAGTTGCGGGCTCAGGTTGTCACCTGTGCTTCTAACAGACCTGCTATAGATGGACCCCCTCCTTGGGTTCAGTTACTTTGTTTCAGGAGATCACAGCCCTAAGAGAAACGTGTTACCTGCTAGATCACTGGTTTAATTCAAAAGATATAGCCAAGGAACAGCCTGAGGGCAGAGTTACAAAGGGCACACCCCTCCCTCCACCCACTTCCCCTCCAGCAAAGCTCAGTTTGTTCTCTGTATTTAAGAGTCCCCTATGGGGGCGCCTGGGTGGCTCAGTCGGTTAAGCGTCCGACTTCGGCTCAGGTCATGATCTCAGGGTCCGTGAGTTCGAGCCCCACGCTGGGCTCTGTGCTGACAGCTCAGAATCTGGAACCTGTTTCAGATTCTGTATCTCCCTCTCTCTCTGCCCCTTCCCTGTTCATGCTCTCTCTCTCTGTCTCAAAAATAAATAAACGTTAAAAAAAATTTAAAAAAAAAGTCTCCTATGGTTTGCCTCCCTCTCCGTTTTTATCGTATTTTTGCTTCCCTTCCCCTATGTTCATCTGTTGAGTTTCTCAACAGAATCTCCCTAAAGCATCTTGTGTTTCCCAACCTGGAAGCTCTCTAAGGGGTTTTATATGGAGGCTTCATTCCATAGGAAGGATTGATTGAATCCTTGGTCATTAGCAAGCAAGTCAACCCCCGGGCCCTCCCCCCTTCCTGGTTGTAGGGGCTAGGGGGAGACTGAAAGTTCCAATCTTCTAATCACAGGGTTGGCTCCCCTGGGAACCGGCCCCCATCCTTAGGGACTTTCCTAAAGTGACCTCATTAACATAACAATAGAGACTTTTATTGCTCTCACGCTGTCGGAAATTCCAAGGGATTTAGGAGCTCTCTGCCAGAAAGGAAAATGAAGACCAAATATATATTTCTGATTATAAATCACAACATCACAGTTAATCTTTGGGATTTTGAGTAATTTGCTCAGGTTACACAATTGGAATGAAGTTTCAGGAAAATCCACACCTGTCTGAGCGCATTAGGTAATGCTTCTCTTAAAACCTGTTTAGCCTAGAGTCGATCACTGATTCACTGCGATCTGATCTGGCATAACTCAAGCAACTCAAGCCTCATGTGTCTCAACTATGAAGTAAGAAGATTCTACGTGATATCTTTAGGGTCTCAGTTTTAACTTTTGTGAAACTTATGTTTTGCTTACTGTTGGGTTTTAATCTATTTCCGATCTAAGTTGCCCTCTTGATTTCTGTTGTCATTCCAAGTATGAGCCGTACAAATAAATATTGATAAGAAAAGAAAAGGTGGGGCGCCTGGGTGGCTCAGTCGGTTAAGCTTCCGACTTCAGCTCAGGTCAGGATCTCACAGTCCGTGAGTTCGAGCCCCGAGTCGGGCTCTGTGCTGACAGCTCAGGGCCTGGAGCCTGCTTCGGATTCTGTGTCTCCCTCTCTCTCTGCCCCTCCCCTGCTCATGCTCTGTCTCTCTCTGTCTCAAAAATAAATAAAAACCATGGGGCACCTGGGTGGCACAGTCGGTTAAGCGTCGGACTTCAGCCAGGTCATGATCTCGCGGTCCGGGAGTTCGAGCCCCGCGTCAGGCTCTGGGCTGATGGCTCGGAGCCTGGAGCCTGTTTCCGATTCTGTGTCTCCCTCTCTCTCTGCCCCTCCCCCGTTCATGCTCTGTCTCTCTCTGTCCCAAAAATAAATAAACGTTAAAAATAAATAAAAACCATTAAAATAAACTTTTAAGGCAATTTTAATTAAAATAATAAACAGGTAGTTATTTGATATTAAGAATTCAGTGATTTTAGATGTCTAGTATAAAATTCTGAAGGTATCACAGTTTCTTAACATTGAGCCAGTATAAATTGAGTACCTTTTTTCTTCATGACTGGCCACTGAAAAGCACACTAAGAATTAGATGCAGAATGTTCTACGGTGCAAGCGCTTCTTGACTTAGGAGCAAATGCAGATGAAGGGATGGAACTCTAGAAAGTGCAAACAATGAGATCACTTAGGAGTTGGGGGATTTGGAGAATGCTTCCTGCAAGGAGTACGGTCTGAGATAAGCATTGAGCATACTAGCCAAGAATAATTATTAACCTGAATCAATAATAATCACCATACTTTTTAAACAAAACTAGCTGAACCTTTTCACTTGAGTTGAAATAACTTGTACACTGTTTCCATCAGTCCAAGTTCTTTAAGACAGCAGAGTACATATAAACATCGGCACCGAGAGACAAGACGTATAGAATTCTGACTCCCCCAGCCAAAACTAAGCCAGCTCCTTGGGGGACAGCACATTCGGAATCCGAGTGCAGCTGTAAGGCTTTTCCCCTTGACTTGTGTGGCATAGAGCTCAGTGTAAAGGATGGGAAGTGATGTGGAACCGGAATTCAGAATGATGCGGGTCCCACTGCAGTAAAAGCCTGCCTGAGAAGCAGCTGAGTACATAAAAGCTCATAAAGAAAACCAAAACAGTGATAGCTCCCATTGTGACTGTTTAGTCTTTCTGTAGAGACTCATGGGGTCCTGGCTATTATCTATTTTTAATATCACTTGACCCGAAAATTTATGCTACCATCTGGAAAAAGAGAGAAGTTTTTCCCTCATGTGAAGATGGGTGAAGGAAAAAGATGAGGGAAAGAGCCACAGACTGTTTAAGTCTCTCAGTGAGATGTCATTCGTTTCTTGACATTTCGCAGGTAACTCAGCACATTAGACATTCCAACCAATTGATCGATCATTCTGTGTGTATCCGCGGTGCTCTTAATTCGGTGCCTCTAAATTCTCCAGTGGGGAAGTGTGAAATCTAAGATTTCATCGCATAGATATGATCTTCCCCCACCCCCTTTAAAATAAGAAATGCAGCTGCTCTTTGAAGAAGGTATTTGTAATCGCTTCCTTGGTTTCCTTAGAATTTATCACCATTGTCTCATCTACAGTCTGCGAGACTCAGACAATTATGTGTTTCCTCTGGGACTGGACTAAAGACCTCGTTGAATTCAACACAATCTTTACAATTCAATCATCTAATCAAAAGTCCAATGTAGGGGTCTAACATATGCTGGCAACGTTGCAAGATGGCTGACAGACAGACATAAATAAGCTCTTATTTCTTACCGATGCCATCAGGGGTCTCAGAGCCAGAAAATCGAAGGAAGAATTCGGAATGCAGCGTTGTGTGCATACTCAGGTTACAGAGCACACACCTGGTTCAGGGGTAATTTAGAGCAGTGGGAGTTGAAGTGTAATGGGGTCCAAGAACGACTGAGGGTGAACAGCATACAGTGATCAGGGTTCTCTTGGAGGAAACGATATTTGTGCAGGAATTGCAAGTATGGACAGTAATTTGCCGAGTGAACCAGGGAGAAAGGTCATGACAACTCAAATTACCAAAATTGGCATTTCCTTCTTATGTTTCAGTTAAATTGACCATTTAAACTCCACTATAGAAGTTAGGATGGAGGGGCTCCTGGGTGACGTAGTCGGTTAAACATCCGACTTCGGCTCAGGTCACGATCTCGCAGTTTGTGGCTCCAGCCCTGTGTCCGACTCCATACTGTCAACTCGGAGCCTGGAACCTGCTTCAGATTCTGTGTCTCCCTCTCTCTCTGCTCTTCCCCGCCTCTCTCTGTCTCTCTCTCTGTGTCTGTCTCTCAAAAATAAATAAACTTCAGAACAAAGAAGTTAGGACGTAATGTAAAAGACTTGATTATCCAATTTGCCAGACAACAATGACTAAAATACCGCAAAAGCCAACTTTCACTGAGGACTGTTTTGCTCTGTTCTTCCCCCCGTGTTGGGTTGGAAGAAGTCTGTCCCTCTTCTGGTATTCCCTTCAGGTGGAAGGGGTTATCTAACACAAGCCTCTTGTTCTCTGTAAACATCGAAGAAGAGGGGGTGACTACCTAGTTGGTGATTTCAGAATAAGAAACTGGGTGTATGTGGCCCACTCCTTTCCTCCTACCCGCTGCTTTGGAGATCTCTGTCCACCATCCATCCTCAAAGCATGAGTTCCTATCAGCCCTTCTGCTGGTGGGCGATGAAACTGCCTGAAGCTGGAGTTCAGAATTGGAGCCTCCTTTGCCCCTCTCGAGAGGCCATTTTCTCTTGGAGGAGCTTTATTATTTATAGAAGTGATATTTTGAGGAGTGCACGGTGGCTCAGTCGGTGAAGCATCCCACCTTTGGCTCAGGTCACGATCTCACGGTTTGTGAGTTCCAGCCCCATGTCGGGCTCTGTGCTGCCAGCTCAGAGCCTGGCACCTGCTTCAGATTCTGTGTTTCCCTCTCCCTCTGTCCCTCCCCGGCTCATGCTCTGTCTCTGTCTCTCTCTCAAAAATAAATGAACATTTTTTAAAAATGTCTCTAATTGATATTTTGGCAAACGTCTGCCTGACTCCTTTGTATTACTTTCCAACAGACTCAGAATATACATTTTCTGTCTTTAACTGGCATAGTTCTGGCCATCTCACAGTAAAGATGAATGAAATGTAGTTACGTGCTTGAAGCTTGAGTCAAATAACGCTGGCATGAGTTTCTCCCCCACCAGCTCGGCTCAGTACATTTGGAAAGTTGCCAAATGTCTTTGACCCTCAGCCTCCTTATGTACAATATGGAGATTTATAAAATGATAATTGGTCCCACTTTTAACCAAGAGGACTTCTAACACAATTTTCCAGCCCTCCTTAAAAATTCCTTGATTCCTTCGTGCCGACTTTCATTGGCGTGGTTATGAGCGTGAACTTCAGAGCCAGACAGTTTGGGCTGGAATTCTGGCTCTGCCATTTACTTAGAGCTACAACTTTGATCGGTGTTACAATTTCCCTCTGCACTTCAGTCACTTCATCTGTAACTTTGAGATAATAATAATATGTGTAACTGAGAAGTGTTGTACGGAAGAAGTAGGCTAATGATTTTAAAGGGCTGAGAACTATGCCTAATATACCATGTATACCATGTGTATTCTAAATTAGATAAAGAAGCATAAAGAAAGGAAACCAACATCGGTCAAGGCTACCAAAGGCACAATGAAGAAACTTGGTATAAACTCTGCACTTCAGTGTGTGTCAAAATGACGACGTGTGCAATGCTTGGTAAGTATTCAGACTTCTTGCCTGAGAAAGCAATTTCTTGCAGACATTCTTGCTTAGCCTTGTTCCCTCCTTTTCATTGACTACAGCTTTGAGAGCTCTGTTCCAACTCTGTTGCTTGGTCAAAGTCCTTCCTTTGGTAATTTATTCGATGGGTTGAATAGGTAGCAATCTCTGAATCTTTTAATAGAGACAAATATCTTTCCTCTACTAGTGAGGTATGGATATATGATTAACAGGTATTAGCTCTTCTTTTATCAATATTCTACCATCTTCTGTTTGTCACTCTTTCACATAAGTTATCCATGTATCAAACGGTCTTGTTCTCCTTTGTAGCTAAATTTTATGCCTGGAGATGTATATTCATTCTTATCTTTATTCTTAAAATTTATGAGTTTTACTAGACTATATCTAAGTATGGCATCTTTTTTCATTAAATATGTCTTTCATTCTGAAGACTCAGTTATGTTTCCAGCTCAAGAAAATTTTCTCAAACAATGCATGTGATTATTCCATGGTCTCCGTATATTTATTTGATGTCATCGAGGAATCCTACTCTTTGCATCTTAAGTCCTTCGTATCTCTTATAATTTCCTTTACGACTTCCATATCTTTGGGATTTTTCTGTGTTCTTACAGAGAGCTCTTTCACTTGATTATCTAGGTCCCATATTCAGATTTTGATGCTGATTGTTCTTTCTTTCTATTTGCTTATTCATGATTTTTGTGCAAAACCAGTCCTTTCACCATACAAAAATCGTGAAATGCTCTTATTGGTTTGTTCAAGTTCCTGACTGTCTGCAGAAATTCTATTTCCCTCTGTTCCTGAACTGCTGGAGCAAAGGTTCCTCTCTCTGGCAGGTGGACTCCCCTAGAGGTGGAACTTTCCTTTGTAGAGTTTATTGGGGTTTGCTCTTTATTCTGAGCAGTAGTAATGAAACATCCCCATGGCTGGGTTGGATAGCACAAGTCTGCAAAAAATCTCCTATTAGGACCCCAAAAGGAAGTCTCCCTGCTCCCTGGTATTCTTGAACAACCCCCGCCTCAGGATCAACATTTCTCAGCCCACCTAGATGAGCCTCTTCTCCACCTCATGAAAGACAAAGTACACTAACATGAAGCAGATGTTTATTTTGTTCATAACATTTCTTGGATCTCTGTGGAGCAGGCTCTTCCCAGGTTCTTGCTCTCAGGCTTTCCACTGCTCCTTGGGCTTTATCTGCTCTAAGTGTAAAATGTTTTGCTCCAGTTCTCCCCATCATGTTGTCAGCAAACCAAAGAATTACTCATTCTTAGTTGCCCCTAGACGACCTGACTCAGGACAGGCATATGGGCAGGTTGCCAAGTGGAGAAGGTGAAAATGCATTCAGTCCATCATCTTCCAAGAGTCCTCCAGAACGTTGCATTATACGGAAAATAATGCCAGAAACGACTTCTTTCACACTCTTCCTTTCATCAACCCAAGGTCTAGAAATAGGCACACATTTATGATTATCACCTGATTTCCAACTCAAAAATGTAAATCCCATGAAGGCAGAGGCTTGATTGGGTTTTCTGCTGTACTCCATTCCCAAACTTGTTCTGCCTATAGCTTTCCACATCTCAATTGATAGCAACACCTTATTTTCAGTTGCTCAGGTAAAACAACAAACAAAAACAGAAACGAAACAAAACAAAACAGAAAAGCACACAACCGTGGAGTCATTCTCAACCATTCTTTCTCTTTTATCTTTCAACCAAATTTCTATCAGGAAATCTATAATGTCTATCAAAAAATATATTTAATCTTGCCAGCCACATCCTCCTATATTTATTACTACCCTCAAGTGCTAGACATTATCATCACTCTTCTAAATTATTAAATGTATCTTCTTACTGGTCCCTGAGCTTCAATTCTTGCCCCTGTACACTCTGTTTTCAGAACAGCAGCTAGATCTGTCCTTGTATAATGTAAGATTTCGAAAGAAAGAAAGAAAGAAAGAAAGAAAGAAAGAAGAAAGAAAGAAGAAAGTAAAAGAAAGAAAGAAAGAAGGCAAGAAAGAAAGAAAAAAGAAAGAAAAAGGAAAGAAAGAAAAAGAAAGAAAGAAAGAAAGAAAGAAGAAAAGAAAAAAGAAAGAAAGATAGAAATAAAGAAGGAAAGAAAGAAGATAGAAATAAGGAAAGAAAGAAAATAGAAACAAACAAAAAAGAAAGAAAGAAAGAAAGAAAGAAAGAGAAAGAAAGAGAAAGAAAGAAGAAAAAGAAAGGGAGAAAGAAATCTACTCACAATGTGCAATGAATCCTCATTTTATTCAGAAAAAGAACCATCATCATGAGAACAACCCCCCCAAGGGGCGCCTGGGTGGCGCAGTTGGTTAAGCGTCCGACTTCAGCCAGGTCACGATCTCGCGGTCCTGGAGTTCGAGCCCCGCGTCAGGCTCTGGGCTGATGGCTCAGAGCCTGGAGCCTGTTTCCGATTCTGTGTCTCTCTCTCTGCCCCTCCCCCGTTCATGCTCTGTCTCTCTCTGTCCCAAAAATAAATAAACGTTGAAAAAAATAAAAAATAAAAAAAAAAGAACAACCCCCCCAAGTTCTCTAAAAGATTGTCTAAGTCCCATGACTTTCTTGATCTCACATCCTATTCTCTATCCTTGCTCACTCTGCTTAGATTCTTTTCCAGTCTTCAAGTACCCAACCTAGTGTTTTGCTTTTACTATTCTCTTTGCCTGGAATGTTCTTCCCTCCAATATTCAAGTAATGAATTCCTTCATTCCACCAAGAATTTGCTCAAATGGCATCTTCTCAATGAAATCTCACATGACCAGTTTTTTTTTCCTGACATTTTCATAAAGATCTAATTGGCATGGAATAAACTGCATGTATTTAAGTGTACAATTAGATGTCGTGTCATACAAATAGAACTGGTAAATCACCACCAGAAACAGAATAGAGAGTATATCTACCACCTCCAATGTTTGCCCACGGTCCTTTCTAATCTCATCTTTTAGCTACTCCACTCCTCCCTGATCTTCCTTTCCACTCACAGGCAAGCACTACTTTGCTTTAACAATAAATTAATTTGCATTTTCTGGAATTTTCTATAAATGAAACATACATTATTTACTTTTTTTGTCTAACTGCTTTTACCAAGCTTAATTATTTTGAGATTCGTCCATGTTATTGTGTATCAATTTCTTTATATTGCTGTGTAGTATTCCACTGTGTTAATATATCATACCTTGTTTATCCATGAACCTGTTGATAGACATATGAGTTCTTTCCGAAATTTGGGTATTACAAAAACAAGAACAGGAAAAAAAAACACTGCTATAATCACTTGTGTGTGAGTCATCTTGTGGACATAGGCTTACTCTCCTTTTAGGCAAATACCTGCGAGGAATCGCAGAATCATATGGTATATGGATGTTTACCTTTTTAAGAAACTGCTATACTGTTCTCCGAAGTGGTTTACCATTTTACATTTCAACATTCCCAGAAGCGTATGAGTTCCAACTTCTCTACATCTTTGACAACATTCGGTCTCCTTAGTCATTTTAATTTTAGCCCTTTTAATATGTGTATACTGTTATTGTGGGTTCAACGTACATTTCCCTAACGACTAATGACGCTGAGTATTTTTGCTTATATGGTAGCCACATGTCTTCGTTGATGAAATAGTTGGATTATTTGATTTCTTATTTTTCAGTTTTAAGAGTTATTTATATGTTCTGGTCACTAGGTACTTAATTTGCAACATTTTCTCCCAGTCTATAGCTTGGCTTTTCATTCTTTTTGCAGTGTCTTTTGAAATATACATTTAAAGGGGCGCCTGGGTGGCGCAGTCGGTTAAGCGTCCGACTTCAGCCAGGTCACGATCTCGCGGTCGGTCCGTGAGTTCGAGCCCCGCGTCGGGCTCTGGGCTGATGGCTCAGAGCCTGGAGCCTGTTTCCGATTCTGTGTCTCCCTCTCTCTCTGCCCCTCCCCCGTTCATGCTCTGTCTCTCTCTGTCCCAAAAATAAATAAAAACGTTGAAAAAAAAAAGAAATATATGTTTAAAAAAATAATAAAATCTAATATATCAATTTTTTTTCTTTTGTGGATTATGATTTTGTTATCATATCTAAGAAACATTTAGTAGCTCCGAAGTTACAATAGTTTCCTCTCGTTATATAATGTTTTTTTTTAGTTTTAAATTTTAGATTTAAGCATATTATGCATTTTGAAGTTTAGTTTCCTTAATATGGTGCAAGTATGGATTTTATTTTCTTGCACACAAATAATGAAATGTTTCATCACTGTCGAAAAGACAATCTTTTCTCCATTCAGTTGCTTTTGCATCTATGTCAACAACCAGTTGTCCATTTATGTGTGGGTTTATTTCTGGACTCCATTCCACTATGTATTTTCTGTCCTTGTGTCAATACCACATTGACCTTATTACTGTAGCCATGTAAGTCTTAAAATCAGGCTGGGTTGGTTCATCTTATTTTTCATGGCCACCATTTTCAAATTAGGATCTGCACCATTCTCCCTCTTGCTCTATTTTTCTTTTATATGATGCACCTACTACTTTTTTTGCATACCATATGATTTATATTATGTGTATTTAATATGTAAAGTCCCTACCAGAATATCAGCTCATTGAAAAAAAGGACTTGATAAATCTTATTATAATCACTGATAGATCCCAAGTGTTTAGAACTGTGCTTAGTACATAAATTTCCAATATCTATTTGTTGAATGAGTGAATATAGAATCAGGCCATTTCATTCAATCTCCATGTAATTATAAATGCATAGAAACAGAGGACCAGAGACTTGAAGTCAGTGCTCACCCAGCTATGTGATCCAGGGAGTCCCTAACTGATCCCTAAACCTTACTTTCCAACCCTTACCACCTCCATTCTTGACCTTGCCAATGTGACCTCCTTCTCATGCCTCTGCATTTTCTCACATGCTGGCAATTTATTTCAAATGTTCTTTCCTTTCTCCCTGTTTTGTCAACCCAAGCATCACCTCTACTGGGGACTTCCCACACCCCCAAATCTGCTCTAGATTCTCCACATCTCAGCCTCTGTGTTCCCCAGTACAGAGTGCGACCCATAAGTTTACTTATTTTCTATACAAGGTAAGGCTCTCAGTGAAGGCAGAAAATCATGCTTTACATAACTGATTAGTCACAATGCCTGGCATAATTCTTAGCATGAAGTAATTCAGTTGAATTAATATATTTCTGCAAGTCTATCATCTGACTTCCAGAGAATGATTGAAATCTATCCCTTGATTGAAATCTATCCCTTGATTGAAATCTATCCCGTGCCATATTTAGAACCTGGTCTGATTATTTTGTTTATTTGTGTGAATCCATATGTGCATTTGTCATTGTTATGGCATTATTTCAAGTTTTACCTGAGCCGTTAGGTAGATCCAACAAATATAAGACTGATTTTTCAATATATTTTGTTCATTTTCTTTGCCTAACAAATAGACAACACAAGTAAATGATGTTAAGCATGCTCATAGGGTTCACATAGATACTCATAAAGGTCACCTTTACTTTCTAAAAAATATTTTGAAATACTTTTGTTATAGGAATTAAAACACAAAATAGCCAAATTCAATGTCTAATTTTTCAAAGTTATATTACACAGGTTGACACAGGATATTTGAAAAGATGTTAATTTTTTTTTACATTGAAACTGACTTTTAGAATAACATAAAAGTGCTTTGAGCCCTAACAGTGCACAGGCTGCAGGCAAAACCATCTATCAATTCAGACATCCAGCCCCAGGCAGGTAGTTCATCAGTCAACCAGAATAATAACAGGGCAAGTCCTTGACAAATTCATTAAGAAAGCTATAAAATGCCTAGTATTGTACCTAGTCAACCTGATTTTGCATATCAGAGTTCTTAGTCCAAAAATAATTTGTTATCAGTTTGTCACTGCAAAGCTTCCCAATTTTTCTATGAAGTAGAAAAGGCATGGACTGATCACTAGGAGCAGTTAAATCCCAACACACTGCCTGCCTGTGAGATCTCAGCCAAACTACCTTCTCTGTTCTTGCCTGATTCACTGGACTGGGATGAGATAACAAATGACTTTGTAGGTGAATATCTAGTACAGGTTCCGATTCGTACAAGACTTGGAATAAGTGTTCTCTTCTTGCCTCTTGGTTTCAACAAAGGCTGACAATACACAGCAAATATTCATTCTGACCCCCGTCGCTTTCCCTTGCTTAGAATTCTTTTCCACTGAAACCTGGGTGCGGCCCTTCTTAGAGCTTCCCTGGAGAGCACCACGACCCACTGATCAGCGTTGGCATAAGGGGTCAAGTATATCTAACGCCCAGGTCTAAATTAAGAAAGTGCAGCCCATAGATCACCACGTTAGTGGAACCTAGAGACCTTACTAAAATTGCAATCCTTCCATCCCAGAAAAATCCTGGTGAATCCAAGTTTCTGGATATAAAAGGATGTTGACAATATGCTTAGTTGAAAATGCGTTAAATACACCCAACCTACCAAAAATCATCGTTTAGCCTAGGCTACATTAAAAGTGCTCAGAACTCTTACATTAGCCAACAGTTGGGCAAAATTATCTACCACAAAGCCTATTTTGTAATAAAGTATTGCATATCTCATGCAATTTATTGAACACTGTGCCGTAAGTGATAAACAGAATGGTTGTAACCATATCAGTTGCTTATCCTTATGATCACATGGCCGGCTGATTGGGGGCTGCAGCTCTCTGAAGTTGCCCAAAATCATGAGAGAGGATCATACCGTATATTATTATTTTTGGAAAAGATCGGAATATAAAATTTCAAGTATACTTTCTAATGAATGGTTTCACACCATCATAAAGTTGAAAAATCATAAATCAACCATCATAAGTTGGAGACTAACTGTGTAAGTCACAGACCCTGCTATGTTGAAGTTCAGAGGGTATTGAAGGGTGTTTAAGAATCGGCATCATTAAATATGATAATAAAACTTATAAAAGATAAATTAATCAGGATCTCTCAAAAATTTACAGGAGCCCAAGTTCACATCTGTGTGAGTCTTTGGGTTCTCAGTACATTAAAAATTGAAGAAGCTAAATCAAAATCACACACAAAAAGTAAAGTCACATAATTGTACTATTTACAAAATAAATTCAGGATATATTAAGAATACAAAATATAAAGGTAATAGTAAGCAATTTGGACTGGAATTGAAATACGGTGAAAATCTAAATGTGTGATTAGTGTATCTTTTCATTTTTTTTTTCTGTTTTTTTAATTTTTTTTTCAACGTTTATTTATTTTGGGACAGAGAGAGACAGAGCATGAACGGGGGAGGGGCAGAGAGAGAGGGAGACACAGAATCGGAAACAGGCTCCAGGCTCTGAGCCATCAGCCCAGAGCCCGACGCGGGGCTCGAACTCACGGACCGCGAGATCGTGACCTGGCTGAAGTCGGACGCTTAACCGACTGCGCCACCCAGGCGCCCCATCTTTTCAATCTTCTTGGTGTATTTCTGTGACAATACAAAGTAATTCATTTGGAGATCATGTCACAAGTTTAAATTTAAGCCCAAGGACAAATGACCCTTTAGTCAACACTTCAACTCCCACATGTGTTAGCTTCTGGGATGAACAAATTACTATGGAGTTGGGGAACGTTGGGAAAGTCTTTGCAGAGAAAGGGCACTATATCTGGGTATTGAAGTTTGAACAGAAGTTCGTTGGGTGTCCTCATCATGTTCGACTTACCGCTACATGCTCTGATCCAGAGCTACCATACACATGGCTTACCTCTTTGTGTTGATAAGTTTCTCAGTTTAGCACATAACTTCATATAGAATGATTCAAGAAATCTTTCAGATCTACTATGCCCTCACTATAGCTCTCAAAACAATTACCCTTTGCTGTCATTAAACCTGGGGTAGTGCTTCCCAATAGATAGAGGAATATTGGCTGCGATAGGAGTGTTTTTCAAGAACAGCTACAACAAGGAAAGTTTTGGAATCACTGCTGTGCTCCCCCGCCCACTCTCTTCCTCTCTCCTACCCCTTTACCATAAGACAAAAAGAAGGTACAGGGATTCCTGTTCAAATGTGGGGGCTTTAGCTGTAGATCTCTATGCCAGTGGTCCTTGTGACATCATCTTCAATTCCCTTGACTCTCTCGCCTCAGATAGTTTGCCAGGAACAGAATAGTGTCCCTCAAGCAACCCTTTGCTACCTATATATTTTTTTGCTTTTGAATTTTCAATCACTATATTCCATTTGCACATAGCAATTGTATTAGAGTCTTGTCTAGCTCAAATGACATTTTCGCAGCAAATAATAAATACTGATATAAATAGGCACCTATCGTAAAATTATATTACAAGTTTCTACCCCGAATGAGTTATTTATTAGTCATGTGATTCCATTTTACAATGATGACAGAATGATAAAGGGTTCTATGAGACACCCTAAATAATTTCAAAGGAAATTTTTCCATGAAATACAGTTTTATGGGTTTCTTTTATTTGTTTTTTCTCTCAGCTGAATATAGTAATAAACCCAGTGATAGT
Organism: Lynx rufus; assembly: GCF_022079265.1. NCBI lineage: Eukaryota > Metazoa > Chordata > Mammalia > Carnivora > Felidae > Lynx > Lynx rufus. Next base: position 5,981,318 of record NW_025814845.1, read on the forward strand.
CAAAAACATTGTTATTATATGATAATATTTTCATATAATGAATATATATCCTACCTCACTTCAAAAAATGGTATTAAGTGAGTTACAAAAATATAAAGTATTTGGTAGAAGAAAAAATAGTGTAAAATAAATGAAAGTAAGAAAAAAAAACAGTTAAATGGAAAAACGAAGCAATAGACAGCCATGACAGAAATACCTTCCCAAAGCTCTTTAAGTTCTTCCTAAAAATTAAATGCTAACTGAAATTATATCTCAGAGCTTCCTCACATCCCCATAAAAAGGCAGCACCTGAACATTATAATATGCCCATTCTCCATAATATAGAAATAATCTGGTTTTACTTAGAAGTATCGCACTTCTAGTTACCAAAGCTGAGAGTTTTAATTTAGAAATTCTGGGTTATGTGGCAGGTAAAACTGTTGCATGACATTGTCCCAAAAAACGTAGACTTAGATATATTTCTTGTTGTCACAGGTCTCCATGCAAACAGATGATATGATCCTGGTTTTCCAGCACACTCCCTGGAAAGTTCTCCACAGTTTCTTACCATGTCTTTTTCCCTGTCTAACCCTTGAAGATGGAGAGTCTTCTGTATTTGTCTTCTTTCCTTGGATTTTCACCCCCCTTCTCTGGAGGATCACAGGCTTTCCAAAGGCTTCCTTTTTACCTTTAGGGTAAAAAGGAAGCCTTTGGAAACCTCTTGCCTGAGCTCCAAAACTCTCCCACCAACAGTTTCTAGTGGCATTTCTGTATGGATTTCTCACCATCCCGATGGAGCCATTATTTCAAAACTCAACCACTGATGTCCCTTCTAAAGAACTTTTCTATCCCATGAACCATAGCTCAGTAAGGAATAATCCCTCCTGAAAAAAAATCACCCAATTGCTCTACATAGACTCTTGAGGGGTAGTTTTGTCTTTTTTCCCCTCTTTCTCGCTCCTATAGCTAATCATTGCCAAGTCCTACCAACTTGACCTCCTGAAAAGAATCCAAGTGCATGTCTCCAGCTTTTCAACAGCCCTCTGAGTGTCAGGCAGAGACACCCTTTGCCCAGATTATGATGACAGCCCTTGCCTGGTTTTCCCACTGATATGTTGACTTGACCTGGCCACAATCTATATTCACCCAGTAATAGCAGAGCTCACTTTAGGATGTAAATCTGATCATGTACCCTCCCACCCCATCCCCCCCACCGCCCTGCTTCCTACTGTATGTGAATGTAAGATGTGTATTTTCTATTGTCATTGCTTAGGAGACTTTGGAGGCCTTGGACTCCACCTCTTTCCCCCAGCACCATCACAAAATCCTACTACTTCTCTGGCCTCCAGTCTTGCTTCTTAATTCTCTACAGGGTCAAGTGCTGTCTTCACAGAGATGCCTTCTGTGACTAGGGTTTTTTTTTTTCCCCCAACCAGTCCTCCCCACCCTTATACCATTTGCTTATCATGCCAGTTTTGACTCTCACCCATCAAGAAGGAAGCTCCACAGGAGAAGGTTAATTCCCCCAGATTGTGCTCCTGTAACATCATGCTCTCTCTCCGTGTGGATCTTTCCAACTAGACTTTAAACTCCATGTGTGCAGAGACATAGAGAATTTCCCTCACCCCTGTAACTCCCATGCCTGCCACATTGCCTGGCATTTTTTGAGGGCTCAAATCCTTGTTTGTGAAATGATGAATGAATAAGAGATTGAATGAACAAATGTCTACATGTCTTATTTCAAGAGCCATAAACTCTGTAGTGATGAGGGTGTAAACCTTTTGTTAAAGGAGCGCTGAGGAAGGACGCTAAGACCTTCTCTTGCTGGCATTCCCTTCATGTTTCTTCCTTGGTGGTCCACCTGGACTGCAGCCATTGGAGTCCCCAGTGCCAATTTGTCTCACGTTATGAATTGATGTGCTCCATAAACTACCCATAATGTGCTAGAATGTGGCTCCCGGGCTTTCATGTTCACTGTGAGAACCGCCTGCCCTGCTTACATAGCATCTTTTATTATTTACTTGCAGTCATGGTGCCCCACAGCAGCCAAACTTAGAGGTTTGGTCTTCAGAGCCAAATATTTGACTCTGTCTCTGCTCATACATGCCCTTTCTACTTGAGGTATCAGAGTTTGATGGCGTATTTCTAATCTGAAACCACCACGAGAGAATTTCCCATAAATCAATCCAGCAAATATTTATTGAGTGATTCATATAGATGCAGACTTCAATGGGTCTACGGGGACTGTCTAGTCAAACTTCCTTATTTTACCAAGAAAATAGCAGAACCTGGTGGACCCCTGCTCTCAAATCCATTAAACAATTATCTACTCATGAGATCTGTATCTATTACACATTAAAAATGTGTAAGAAGCTCTCCTTGTCCTCAAGAGGTTGACATTTTTAGGGGGTAAGGAGATCAAACAATACATTTGACCGTTTAACATAGTGCTTGATATACAGTAAGCATGCAGCAATGTCCTTTGACATAAATTAATAATTAGATGAATAAATCAACTGATCAATCTATTAAGGAATGCAATACAATATGGTACTAATAAGAATTTTTCTTTATGTTTATGTGCCTATTCACTGTAACCACTTCCCTCTTCTAGATATTGTATCGTCGGTGAGGAGAAGGGGCAGTTTCTGTTACTTGCTTACTACATACCGGATTCCCTTGGAACAGAGCCCTGTTGATTCTCATTATTTGTGGATTCTGTATTTGCAAGTTTGCCTATTCACTGAAATTAAATCAATAGCCACGCCCCTTTCATGGGTCCGTAATGGACATACAGGAAGCAGCAAAAAAAAAATGAGCACGTGACACACATGGTCCCCCTGAAGTCAAACAAGGTGACCCGTTGCCTTCTTCCTATATTGTAGCTCTTGGACTGTTCCAGCTCTCACACTGTCAGCAAGTGTCATTTTCACCTGTAACTCATGCTGCATGTTTCCCCATTTTGCATGTGTCATGATGAATTTTACTGTTTAAGCGGCCTCCAAATATACTGCTAAAATGTGGTCGAAAGTTTCTAAGTGCAAGAAGGCTGTGACGTGCTTTACAGAGAAAATGCATGTATTAGATCTTTTGGGGAAACTAGCCAGACCTCTCCTCACCCCCTACCACGTAAAATGGGAATTATTAGAGCGCTTATCTCACATAAGAGAGAAGTTTAAATAATGAAATAATAAACATAAACCATGCCAAGGCTGGGCAGAAAATCAGCATGTAATAAATATTAGCTTTTTTTTTTTAATTTTGCTTTATTTCAGTTGATAAAAAAAGATCAGTGGTTTTCTATTGTAGCTAAAAAATGTTTTCACTAAGAGACATTTCCAACTTGCCCAATTAACTCTCTATACTAATCCACTTTATGTTGGCAGTGTTCCAGGAAGCTTTTTTCAAATGTCAGCACCTTCATGCAAACACACGAGTCAGCTTGCGATTTGCCATTTTAAAAATTACATCTCCCAAGGTTTCACAACCATATATAATCTGAGCCTCAAATTATTGATCCTCTCTTGATCCCTCCAATTCTTGGAAGATAAGGCCAGTTTTAATGACTCCTTGTCCTCTTGTGATAGCAAATCGTTTTGCACAGACAACAGGCATCCCAAAACCTCTTGCCATTTCACTCCAGGCACAGAATAACACCTCCACCCTTTTCTTATTTGCTTGACATTAAAGGAGCTGTATCCAAGGTCGTCTTGAGCTTTTCAGTTATTTACAGTCCTGTAGAAACTGAACCAAGCAAATAAACCAGATTCTTCTCCGGGGTCAGGAAAATGTGATCACTGCCACTTTCCCCCCCTTAAAGCTAGTTTTGATTTCCCACCTAGTGCTGTTCACAAACCATACGCCAGAGTCAGGATAACTGGACATTTGTGACAAAAAGGATCCCATGTTGGGAGGCTCTGGAAGTATCTTGGCCAGAGCAGATTTTTGTCTCTTCATATGAGTCATATCCCTTTTATGACTCTGCACATAATATAGTTTTTAGTAATGCCTTGCTTCTGATTTAAGTGAAAATGACTGAGCTTTTTTTTTTTTTTTTTGGTTTTGCTTTGTTTTGTTTTGTTTTCAACAAACTCCAGTAAAGAGTAAGTCAGCCACCACTGTTTGCAGGGATGTGAATGTATCAAACCCTGAGAACAGAGCTGTATCACTGAAGTTTTAGTTTGGCTGCAGGTAAGAGTATTGGAAGTCAAAGTTATTATTTTTTTTTTTTTTCTGCTCAGGTAAAGCAAGTCTGGCAACAGACCAGGTGGGTGTTGATGGCCCATCAAAGGTAGCATTAAAGACCTTAGCAACTTCTATCTTTCTTCTCCACCATCCTTAGAAAGTGACCTCCCTTCTCAAGGGTGCTTCATGGTCACAGAATGACCACTGCACCTCCATCTGGTATGTCTGCATTCCAGCCACCAGAAAGGAGAAAGCGTCCACTGGACGGAGGTCAGTTCCTAGCTAATTCAGTCCTCCTGAAACGGCTTTGCCAGAAGTCCTCGGTTTACCTCATATATTATCTAAGAAGCCTGGGCGTTGTACGTAAGTAAACACAATCTGCTGGCATCACTGGAGGTCAAGCTTCCCTATTACCTCTTCCACCTACACTACTGTGGGGCAGCGCACGGCAGCACAGGCAGATGGGACCTTCCTCTGGAGTCCAGAAGCCTCCATTTTTAATACGTTAAAAAGGAGTGCAGCATTACCTGCTGTGTTCCATCTCACATCCTCTTCCCTCTTTTGCCTACCTGTTTACACTAGACACTGTCCCAGCAGTCAGCTGTGGACAGGTGCGGCCCGACTGCACCTTACTTTTGCTGCATTGTGTAAAAACCCAGGGTAAGATCAGGGCCTAGAGGAACACGATCATTACATTTTCAAGAAAATAACCTGGCTGAAAATGCTGGTTTTCTGCATCCTTTCACTTTTAGTGAAAAAAATTAGATTATTGTCTCATTGTTTCTCTTAGCATTTCTTTTATAACAAACATTCATCCTGTGAAAGGCAGTGTGGCACACAGTTAAGAGCACGGACCCAACGTCGAGGCAATGTGTTCCAGTCCTGGCTCTACCTTAAGTTTATTTAACCCCTGCAAGCTTCCATTTCTCCATGTGTGAAATGATCAAATGAACAGCATATATGATATTCCGATCAGTGCTAAGACTCACCTTCTCACTGAGGCAGAGGAAATGGAAGTAAATTGCTCAGGGTCCCACAAGATTTCAGATGTCCTGCCTCCCAATCCCATCATGTTTCTGCTCCAGCCTCGCAGACGTGAAAGAGAAGAGTTGAAGAGTCTTCTGTGAGCCCTTTGGGGAGATTCCCCCAAAGAATATAGTAAAGTGAAAACCCTAGGGTAACAATGGTGATATGATGCAGTTCGTTGCAAGCCAGGCATACAATTATTTACTCCGTAGTGGTGTTTACCAGGCATTTTTTTAAATTTTTTTTCAGTGTTTTTATTTATTTTTAAGACAGAGAGAGACAGAGCATGAGCAGGGGAGGGGCAGAGAGAGAGGGAGACGCAGAATCTGAAGCAGGCTCCAGGCGCTGAGCTGTCAGCACAGAGCCTGATGCGGGGCTCGAACTCAGACTGTGAGGTCATGACCTGAGCTGAAGTCGGACATTCAACCGACTGAGCCACCCAGGAACCTGATTACCAGGCATTTTTGAACCCGATTACCCATCATCTCATGTCATCAACCCATAAACCCTTTGAGGAACATAGAATGAGGGTTTCTACTTCTGTTTAGTAGATCCATCCACTCATCCACTGATTTATTTATTCACTTACTCCTCTTTTTTTTATAAAATTTTTTTTTTCAACGTTTATTTATTTTTGGGACAGAGAGAGACAGAGCATGAACGGGCGAGGGGCAGAGAGAGAGGGAGACACAGAATCGGAAACAGGCTCCAGGCTCTGAGCCATCAGCCCAGAGCCCGACGCGGGGCTCGAACTCACAGACCGCGAGATCGTGACCTGGCTGAAGTCGGACGCTTAACCGACTGCGCCACCCAGGCGCCCCTCACTTACTCCTCTTTTAACTCAGCGCGTGCCCACTGTGTGTCTGTCTAACTTTATGAAGGGTGATGGGAATATATGGATGGGTGGGTCATTGCTCCTGTCTTGAACATCTGCACAGTATAACGGGAAACATGGGCATGCAAACAAAGTGAAACACTTCTGGTCAGAGACAACTATGAAAGGTCCCCAAGACACAAAGAATGGGATAGTCTTGCATGAGGCCGTGGGGTGAGAAGGAAAACCTTCATAAAGGAACGATGCTTGCTCAGTCATGAGAGGCAAGAACTTTTCACTATGTGGCTGCTGATGAGGGGCATTCTTGAACCAAGGCATAGAGAGATGGGAACCAAAAATACGAGTGTATGTCTGAATCACCATGTGCGAGGCAAGGAGGGAATGAAAGAGGTGATGGAGAAAAACTCGAAGAGGCAACTAAGAGAAGGTCTTAGTGGGGTTATTCCGTAATTGGTTAAGGGGAAAGTGTAATATGAATAAAGCAGGAAAATGCCATGATCTGATTTTCATTTTACAGAGTTCGCTGTGACTATCTCAAGAAAGATGGGCTTCTGAGAGAGATAGGAGGTGAGCAGGCCAGGGGGGAGGCTATCCTGGTTGTGTAGCACAAAGATGATGATATCATGAGTTAAGGCAGTGAAAGCAGAGCCGGGAGAACAGATGCCGCAAAGAGTAGAGGGATGGAACTCTTGTCCTCAGTCGCTGATTACATGTGAAAGAGGAGCCAGAGGGTGACCCTGGGGTGACTCCATGCTTGAATCTTGAATGACTGAGTGCATGGCATTTGCTTTCTATTGGGACTTTAAGATAAGTAACAATAGAACAAAGATAATAATAAACGCAGACATCTTGAGGTTGGATTATCCGTGAAAATACACATTCACTATTTGTTGAGTTGGTCTATAGTTTGGAACAGCCAAAAAGTTGGGTTAGAAATCCAGATTGGTGGTTCATCAGATGAGACTTTGGATTTTTGACCAGGGTTGATGTTGGAACAAATTAAGACTTTAGGGTTGTTGGGATGGAATGAATGTATTTTGCATGGGAACAAGACATTCATTTTGGGAGACCAGGGAAGAATGCTGTAGACTAAATATTTGTCTTCTTCTCCAAAAAAAAAATCATACGTTGAAACTGTAACTTCCAATGTGATAGTATTAGGAGGTGGGGCCTCTGGGAAGTTATCAGGTCAACAGGATATAGTTGTCATGAATGAGATTAAGAGTCTTCTGACAGAGACCCTCAGAGAGATCTCTAGCCCCTTGCATCATGTGAGCAAAAGGATGCCCATGAACAAGGAAGCAGTCACCTAACCGCCAGTGCTTTGATCTTGGACTTCAACCTCCAGAACGATGAAAATACATTACTGTTGTTTATAAGCCACTCTGTGTACAGTATTCTAAGACAAATAGTTTCTGTACAAAAATTGTATCATACTCTTTTTTTTATCATTGAGAAAGTGAATGGTCATTCTGTATAAAACGTATCAGCATACAACTTGTTGGTACTGAAGTAGCAGTAATTTATCATACTCATATTAACAGCAGCTAATATCACTGAACATTTTGTATATGGTAGGCTTTGGCTAAGCACTTACATCCACCTTCTCATTTATGCATTACAGCAACCCTATTTGGGAAATACTATTATTATCCCCATATTTCATATAAGAAAATCATGACATGGAAACATTATAAATGGTACCACATTAATAGGCTGGTAAGTTAAGTAGCAGAGTTGAGATTTGAACTCAGGGTTAGTTCCCCTCTTAATCTAAGCTTTTAACTTCATTAGAGCAACCCACAGGCAACACTGACCACTCCTAAAGGGTAAAGAGTTATTGATGTACTTTGTCACTGCAAAGTTCATTATCTCAGAAACTCTTTGAATGACACTGACAGGCTGGTATTATTATTACTCCCATTGTATGTATGATGCCACTGATGATCATAGGGAAAGCAACTTATCCAAAATTTATACTGGATAAAGAAAACAGTAAGATAGATTTGGTCTGGTTTGGTCTTCAGCTAACCCCTCACCCCCCACCAATGATGGTGAACAAGGAGAAGGAAAAAAAGGAGAAGGAGGAGGTGGTGGAGGAGAAGGAGAAGGAGTGTGTGTGTGTGTGTGTGTGTGTGTGAGAGAGAGAGAGAGAGAGAAGACAGAGACAGAGACAGAGACAGAGAGAGAGAGACAGAGAGAGAAGAAAAGGAAGGAAGGAAGGAAGGAAGGAAGGAAGGAAGGAAGGAGAGAAGAAAGAAAGAAAGAAAGAAAGAAAGAAAGAAAGAATAAGATTCCATTAATAACAGGAAGATAAAGATTCCATTAATAACAGGAACCTCTAAGAAAGTTCTATTCCTGGAGTGTAATGCTTTTCCTTTCCTTTCTCTAAGGATAGAGTGTGTATCCCTACTCACATGACCAGCCTAAAACTTAAATCAAGTAAGGAAAACTTCAGAAAGCCATTTGGACAACTCAACATATGTCTTGAGTGACAAAGAGACTGGTATCATAATCAAGCCTAAAGAAAAACAAAATAGCACTCTGAAATAGAAGCTGGCTAGATACGCCTCATAAAAGCAGAACAAAGAGAGAGGGCTCCATTGAGAATGTCTGCACATCCAGATTTTGGATCCTCTTCCAGGTGTGTCATTGTTTTTTTTTTTTAATTTTTTTAAATGTTTTTATTTGTTTTGAGACAGAGAGAGACAGAGCATGAGCAGGGGAGGGGCAGAGACAGAGGGAGACACAGAATCCGAAGCGGGCTCCGGGCGCCGAGCTGTCAGCACAGAGCCCGATGCGGGGCTCGAACCCACAAACCACAAGATCATGACCTGAGCTGAAGTCGGACGCTTAACCGACTGAGCCACCCAAGGCACCACCGCCCCCCCCCACCCCAGGCGTATCATTCTTTTGGGCAGAATTGTTGGCAGAATTCATTTGCGTGCAAGTAGACGACTGAGGGACCCAGCCTGTTGTGGGCTGTCAGCTGTAAAACAGCCCTATTTTCTTGTGACATAGGACTCCTGATTTTGCTATTTATTTCTTGAAAGTCACCTAGAGAGAAAGTCTCAAGAGCAGGTCTACTAACAACAAAGGTCTTGTATAGTGTAATAATCACAGAATTGACATTCCATCACCTTCACTGTGTTCTATTCACTTATAAACAAATCAGATCCTGCTCACTCTCAGGGGGAGGGGTTGATACAAAGGTGTAAAAACCTGAACAGCCAGGAGTCCAGCAGATGCTGGTGTCTTTCCCCTTCACCTCTTGTCCTTCGAGTCTGTCTCTGTTCCAGGGTGATCAGGCTGTCTGAAGAATTCCTGAGGGTTCCGCTGGTGGGTAAGATGTCTTAAGTCAATGTTAATAAGGTAGAAAGAGAGAGGAAGGAAAGAGAGGGAGGGAGGAAAGAAGGAAGGAAGGAAGGAAGGAAGGAAGGAAGGAAGGAAAGAAGGGAGGAAGGAGGGAGGGAGGGAGGGAGGGAGGGAGGGAGGGAGGGAGGGAGGGAGAGGGAAAATGATTATAGGGAGAAGAGTATATCTCTCAATTAATTTGTCCCGGTTGCATTTCAGGGAAGCACATTCTACTTGCTGCGGACAATGGAGAGCCCATCCTGCTGCCTTTAAACAAAAGCTTCTGGGGGAGCCCTAAAGTGTCAACCAGCAGTGAGTTGTTTATCTGAGAGCTTAGGTTGGGGCTGAGAAAATAAACACTTTGAATGTGTTTGGTATGAGGGGGGAAGGTGCCGGGTCCCTCTCTTTCGACCTGTGGAGTCCCTGCCACCACCTTGCAGCCGCTGGTATCTTAGAAGGCCTGAACTTAGACCCTGAGTGGATGGGGAAAGTGTGTGGTGTTTGTACAGCTGAAAACAAGATGAAAAACCCCAGGCCCCCTCTCACACCCCATTAGGCCCCGAAGTCCACGGAGTGTTGCACTCAACACATAAACACTCTGCTTGGGGAAGCGGTGGTCAGGGTGTGAGAGGGAGGGACACCGTCTCAGGGAAGAACAATGACATCTCTGTGAGGAGGCAGGCATCCCCACTCCTGCAGCAGCTTGGCCTAGGCTGCATTAATCACGCCTTCCACTTTGTGCATTTCATTAAGCTCCAAGGCCTTTTGGGATTGATAACGGGACACTAGGTAAGAGGATGCACAATCAGAACGGAAGCGCTGCTGGACCAAGGACACAACATCTGTCTTTCCTTTTCCAGGGTGGCAGAGTGGGAGAAAAAGGGGATTTCAAGGAAGAAACGCGGAGCTGCAATGTAGAGTCCCTCTGACAGCTGGCCGTGACACCGAGGGTAATTGATGAAGTTCTCTGGCCTTTCTGCAGCCTTACATCTTTGCCCGTGTTGTTCTTTCTATCTGTCTGGAATGTTCTCCAACCACACGTGCTTGCCCTGGGGCGTTTTCCTACTCATCCTACAGAGAGGTCCCATGCCCTCTCCTCCAAAAGCCTTTTTTATCTCCTAGCCTATGCCTACTCACCCACTCCCCCTGCAGTGCCCTCACAACATGCCATCGTCAGAGTAAAGTGTTTTTCAAGGGGCATTGGAATTTATAGGGCAGCATTTCTTTCTGCCTCTCAGATGACAATGTATTTCAATTTTCTGAAGTAATAGGGACGGTGAGGCATGAACCCCCGAGTATCCTGCCTTGATCTCCTCGGTTCTGACTCTACACATGCACCCACTGTGTTTGCTGCTGTGGTATAAGGTGCTGTCCCCAGAGAATTACACTGCAGTCTTAACTCCCGAATGTGACGTATTTGGATCAGGGGTCTTTGCAGATATGGTCAAGTTGAGATGAGGTGATCCTGGTTTAGGGCCCCCTGAATCCCATGACTGTTATCCTTTTATGGAAAGAGAGATTTGGAGACTGCTGTGGACTGAATTGTTCCCCTCCCCCCTAGGATGAAGCTCTAATTTCCAGTGTGATAGTCTTTGGAGATGCGGCCTTTCAAAAACAATTAGACCATGAGAATAGGGCTCTAATGATGAGGTTAGTACCCTTATAAGAAGAGGTAGCACAGAGCTTGCTCTTTCTCTCTTCCCATCACACAAAGAACAGGACATATGAACACACAGCCCAGCCCTCTTCATGAAACCTCCCTTGTTGGCATCTTGATCTTAGACTTCCCAGACACTGACCTGAGAGACAGAATTTCTGTAGCTTAAGCCACTCATTCTGCAGTATTTTGTTATGGCAGCCTGAACTAACTAGGACAGAGACCCAGAGACATACACGGAGGCAAGAAGGCCAGGTGAAGACTGTGGCAGAAATTGGAGTCATGCAGCCCAAGCAATTACGAGCATTGCCAGCACCATCAGAAGCTAGAAAGAGACAAGGATGGATTATTCTCTAGAACCTTCAGAAGGAGTATGGTTTTGCCAATACCTTGATGTCAGTCTTCTAGACTCCAGAACTCTGAGAGAATAACTTCCTGTTGTTTTAAGCAATGCAGTTTATGGCAATTGTACGAACCTAATACAAAAATGAATTCTCCCGGGGCACCTGGGTGGCGCAGTCGGTTAAGCGTCCGACTTCAGCCAGGTCACGATCTCGCGGTCCGTGAGTTCGAGCCCCGCGTCGGGCTCTGGGCTGATGGCTCGGAGCCTGGAGCCTGTTTCCAATTCTGTGTCTCCCTTTCTCTCTGCCCCTCCCCTGTTCATGCTCTGTCTCTCTCTGTCCCAAAAATAAATAAAAACGTTGAAAAAAAATTAAAAAAAAAATGAATTCTCCCTTCCTGTTGATTGGGCCAGCCTTTCCATCCTTCCTATCTTCCCTGGGATGTAGGACTGGAACCTGACTTCACATTTCTCTTGCTACTAGCTCCCTCCTATGGCCAATATAAACGCTAGGGTCTCCCATATTTGAAACAACAGCTGCAATGTCCTTTGGGACTCTACATCCTTGTCTAGATTAAGTAATAGCTCCCTCTTTTCCTTCACAGCTCAAGTCCACAGTTTAAGAGCTTGCTCTTGCCATCCCCAGTCCTCGACGCCTATTTACTCTTCATCCTGATAAAATTGGGGTTTCTTCCCATTTCTACATTGAAGTCACTCTGCAAAAGCCTTGGATTGCCAAATTCTATAGTCTCTTTTTAGCTTTTACCTTACTTGCCTCACTAAGTAGAATCCTACTTATCTGTATCTTTGTCTTAGTCTGTTTGGGCTGCTATAATGAAATGGCACAGCCTGGATGGCTTATAAAAAAAACAGAAATTTATTTCTCACATTTCTGGAGGCCGGGAGTCTGAGGTCAGAATACCAACATGGTCAGGCGAGGATCCTCTTCCAGGTCACAGATTTTCTCTGGGTCCTCCCATGGGGGGAAGGAGTTAGGATACTCTGTGGGATAAGGGCGCTGATCCCATTCATGAGGGCTCCACTACCATGACCTAAGTACCTCCCCAAGTCCCCATCTGTTAATACCATCACCATTGGAGATTACGACTCAAAGTATGAATTGGGGGGGTGGGGAGACACAAACATTCAAATAATAGCACTTTTCTTTGGCTTCCGTACCACCATTTTCACCCCACTTCCTTCTGTGCTCCTGTCTTCTTAGTCTCTTTGTGCATTCTATTTCTTCTACTCTACCCACATTTATTCATGTGGCAGAACATTCTGACATTAGTCCTCCACACTTTTTACTCTATATACTTTTCTTAACCAATTTCATCTATCCCATGTCTTCAACGACCATCTACCTGTTGACTAATCTCCTTAAGAAATGGTCAGTTGGCCATTCCTGAACAGGCTTTCTGATTCTTTTCAATATGGAGAAGCTGAGAATATCTCAAATATTTAAGTTTTATTGCCCTATTGATTAAAAACTCCATGTTTAAATCATTTCTCTTTTCTTACACTCCTGTAAACAGGAGAAACCATGCTGTTCCTTCAACGCATCGTCTAGATATTTCCTCAGCCAAATATCCAGCTTCAGAGCTCTCTAGTTTTACTTCCCACCAACCACCGGGACGACAACACAATTTATCCACATTCTTTGCCACTTTATAACAAAGACTGTCTTTCCCTTGTCGTCTAACAACATTTTCCTTATTTCTGTCTGAGAGCCCATCAGAATGACTTTTTTTGTCCATATTTCTACAACAGTTTGTTCAGGATGAGTTAGGGATTCTCTGAAAAGTTTGAGACTTTTGCTATAGACCTCTTCTTTTCCTGATTCACTAGAATCATCCTTAATGGTGCAGTGTCAGCAATGTAGGCTTTCCTAGCATGCATCCCAAAACTCTTACAGTCTCTACTTGTGACCCAGTTACAAAGCCACCTGCACATTTTTAGGTATTTGTGACAGCAGCAGCCCACCGCTGAATGTCAATTTTTATCTCAGTGCTTAGATACTTCTCTGGTAACAGTAATGTGGATCTCAGTGTTAGCAAGACTGACACCTAGAGGAATGCCTCCCAGAGAAGGAGAACCATTCGCCCTTGTCAAAAACAATCACCATCTGAGCTCAAGGGAACTTCCTCCTCTTTCATCATGCCCATGGGAAGATGTCTTTTCTTGTTATCTCTAAACCCAAACTCCTAGATCACAGCATTTCAAGAAGCCACTTTGAATCATACAAACGTGCAGAGGTATTATCTTCAGTTCTTCGACACAGTCCATTGGCTGTGATCAGCCTACTGCCCACAGTCACTTTCAGTCCAAAAGACAAAAGGCAAACCACTCTACACACAGACCAACCAACTGGGAGGCCACAATACCAGGACAGAACTTTTGAATGGTACATTCATCGGACATACCAAGTCCTCAAATTGTACTTGAGAATTCTTGGAGAGCTCCCTATATCTTCCTAGGTATGATGGCACTTTAATCGACTCAAATATTAACTCATAGTTTGAAGACTGAGCTTTCCAACAACCTACAAACACTATTACTGCCAACCATATTCTTGATTTCATAAATGGCCAAAATTCAGAAAGGAAAAATTGATGCAGTTTGGTAAAATGGTTTTGAAACAGTGTATTTAAAAATATGTAACCTTTTTATTCCCTGAGGAACAACTGAGAACTGACCAACGACATTGTGTAGAATATGTCTCTTAATTTTGAACTCGTGTGAATTCCCGAGGAAATGTAATCCCTGTGTTTCAGAATCATTTTCTTTTTAGTATTGCACATATTTTGTGAGTATTGTTTTATGTCCATAAAGTTTTCTCACTTACAAAAAAACCTATCAAAATATATTCCAATTGATCACCGTTGAAATGGAACCCAATCTGGTAAATTCCCCAGGGGCCAATGCTCAAGTGTGTTATAACCTTGAAAAAACACATCGTCATCTCAGTTGACAAAAAACATCTAAAGTGCAAGAGTGTATTCAAAAATGATTTGAAGGTATGTGAAATAAGTCATTTAAAAATATTATGTAGGTTGCCGAAAAATAAAGCAGAAAATGCACACTTCTATTTATCTGATATAAACAAAAAGAAAGATCGTATATTATACAGCCTATGCGGCAGTCTATATTCAGTTGTTGCAATATTTGCAAGTAGTTTTTCGTTTCAAACAAAGACTCAAAGAAATACCCATTTTTAGTTTTTGTCTCTAGAACATCAAGTTTAGCACCCGGCAGTGGTGGGTATAGATAATCCAGCAACACAAATTGCTGGGGGTCCTGAGCTAAACATTGCTGCTGTCAGGCAGAAGCCATACCTACCTGAATCGAGCAAATAGGCTTCAGGTTTTAGAAGGAAGTCTATTGTAGCAAAGTGCTGTTTCCCCAATATCAGTTCCCCTCTAGCTGATTAGTCTAAGCCCTCTTACTCATAATTCACTTAGGGATAAGCAAGCCTAAGCCATTTCCGGTAGATGGGCAGAGAAGTTTGTTTGGGGCTCCGAGAGAGATGCTTTCTGGCTTTTATCAACATAAGTCAGGTTTACTTTCTCCTCCAAGTCATGAATGAGAAAAATGTATCCTGAGCTATTGACAGGTGTTTCATAACCGTGGCTGAACTTGCCTTAGGACAGAAGGAAAGGCTGACCTGACGATATTATTAACTGCTGGACTGACCAGTCTTGAAGACCACTCACCTCTGATTTCTGTCTCATGTGAACTTACATGTTTCCATAATGTTCCCATCCATTTGAGTTTAAACTCCTATTACTTTCTGCCAAAACCATCCTAACAGATATTCTTTCTTTTCCTCTTTATTTTTTATATCAAACCATACAATGGGAAAAGCTGATAAGATTTCAGCCCTCTCAGGAAAATATGGACAAGAATTCTATGCTATTCTCTCCCCACTATCGGTCCTCTGCATAAGAAGAGTGAATACTGTTTAGGTGGCTAGTGAGCACGAGGGAGGGTCAGTCTAGAGAGCTCTAGCTCTCTCCTGCACGAAGGGAGAAAGGGAGAACTCCACCCGCCATGTTGTTGTACGATACTGCTGGGCAGGTGTCTGTTCTTCCCACAGGTGGCTCCCAGGTGCCTGACTGAAGAGTAGAGAGAAGAAAGTAGAGCTTTCCTGCTCAAAGTTCTCACACTTGCTGATCAAGCTTCACCAGTAATAAAGCTAACACTATGCATTATAATGTACTCTATGTATATGAGTCCAGTCACAATTGGCTCAGAATCAAGGGAGATTAATTAACACCTTCAAAGCATGGCAGAAGTGTTTGTATCTGAGTACTGGGAGAGGGGGAGGGGGCCTTCGTTGGGTGACTTTTATACAACTGACTATTCTAAGTATTTTATGCATGTTATCTCTAACCTTCACAAAATACCAAAACATTATTCCTAATCTTAGATGAGCTAAGATTTAAAAAGGAAGTAATTTGTTGATAAGTATCAAAGTTGAGATTAGAGCCAAAGTCTATCAAACTCCAAGACCACATTCTTCTCACTCTGATGCAAAAGGGGATTTTGTTCCTTACAAATTTGCACCCCTTACTTTGTATAGCAAAAACAAAATGAAATCCATCTTTTGAGCGTTGGATCTTCAGTTATAACAACTTATTCAAAGTCATATTTTAAGATGTCATAGTGTCTTTGGGACAAGGGCCGTGCAGCTGCTTCATGTACGTTAGTCATTTCCTTCCAGTAATACTTCAGTTTTCCCAGTGCTAAGTAAGCAGACACAAGAGCGGGAAAATGCTCCGGCCAAGGTTCTAGAAGTTTTGTCACAAGGAGCATGATAAAGGCTGTGGGCTGCAGGCCTGAGCAAAAGGTCTTTTACTACCCAGTAGCCAAGAGTAATCCTTGTAGGCTCAGCACTATTGGAATATGCTTCTGGGGATTTCCACATTTTTCATGCAGCCAGCCCGTGAACTCATCCCTGATGTGGCTCAGGATTTGTAGTCAAAAGATTTGTGCTTGACCCTCTAATCCACCAGCCGCTACATTATGTGACTAGGCGTAGCCACGTATCTTTTTAAATTTCTTCCTCTAAAATACTGATTATATGAGGTCACGGTCCTAGTTGAAAGGATTGTGGTGAGGATTCTTTAAAATAATATATGTATAAAACCAATCGCAATTCTTGACATATAGTAAGATGCATTAAGATTTTCCCTCTGCCTGTGAAACGTCCATGTGGTGTCTATTTACGACAGAGCATAATGAAAAGTTTTCATTGATTGCTATCTTCCGCATCTTATGAAAAATAGATTCAAAGAGCTTCTAATCCAACTCGATTCAATTAAGAATGTATCTCATTTATTTAACAAGCTGTGAGGAAATACACAAGAATAAGCCAAGTAGACAGACGCTTAAGTAATTCTAATGCAATCTATCAGGTGCCAATCAAAATCATAAACAATCATAAAATGAGATAGTTAACATCTCTTTGAATTGTTCATAATCCTATAACATTTGAAATAATGGAAGTTATTAGGATGGAACAGAATGATGTGATTGTTTATGTAAAAAATAATATATTCATAGCAAGCAAATAAGAGTAAAATGAAAAGTCATAAAAGAGATTTAGGAAAATGTTTCTATCAAAAATACAAAAAGGTTACTATCTATAGCCTTAACATGTTTGACGTCTTTAAAAATAAATATTGGGGCGCCTGGGTGGCTCAGTCGGTTAAGCGTCCGACTTCAGCTCAGGTCACGATCTCGCGGTCCGTGAGTTCGAGCCCCGCGTCCGGCTCTGGGCTGAGGGCTCAGAGCCCGGAGCCTGCTTCCGATTCTGTGTCTCCCTCTCTCTTTGACCCTCCCCCGTTCATGCTCTGTCTCTCTCTGTCTCAAAAATAAATTAAAAAAAAAAAAATAAATAAATATTAAGGTACTTGAATAGAGATTTCACAGTAAAAGACATACAAGTAGAATGTGTGCTTAGTTATAATTCTGGTATTACAGGAGGAGAGAGTGAATTTTGACAATTGGTCATCTCCACTCATAATCTTAAAGACACAACAAATGTAAAAAAAAAAAGCATTTTTTAACATATATAACATTTTTGTATATATAAAATATTTTGTGTATATATATAATATGTATATCTGCATATATAACGTGTGCATGTATTATAGATTAAATGTATATGATCCATTATACACAAATGTTATATATAGAAAGATATATATATATATATATATACATACAATATATACACAAATATCTATATCTATAGATCTATATCTATATCTATAGATAGAGAGTATCTAAGAAGACAAAACAACCAGCAGAATCTTGTATTTTGGGGCACTTCACAAGTTCACCAAAGATTTTCATATGTTGCCGTATTTGATTATCATATGAATCCCATGAGTGGAATTTAGCTGAGATGACATTTGTTGAGAAGTCTTTAATTGTTGACTTGAAAGGATCGCTAATGTGCCAGCAACCCAGGACTCCATCAATGCCCCGTGTGTTTTGTTTGCGTTCCTGCTGTTGTGCTCTCCCGTGAAAATATGATCAGTACATTTTCGAGCTGTCTTTTCAGAGTTTACAAAAAAACAAAGAAAGACCTTAAAACAGTCTCTTCCACAGAACCAGTTTTATTTTGGTTTCACAAAAAGATTCCTGTCCTATACCGCAGGAATCCTTGCTTTCTTTTTTTCACCCCTGAACTTCTTGGAGCAGCAAGAAGTATGTATTCAGGAACATAACACCTCTAAGCCAACAGAATCTGGTCTAGTTTCCATCCCAAAACCCTATCACCAAGGCTTTAAGTGGTTACCAAACTTGTTCTTTAGTGTGAAAGTTTGCATCAAATCATCGTGAAGGAATTTATCTTTAATTAAGTACACACCAACACAACACATGCCCACTAAGCACCTGCTCTGGGTAAGGCCTGGGACACAGAGCAAGCTCGATCAGAACTAAGGATTACTTTGGCAATTTCTTTCTGTAACAAAAATGGAAATCACAGGCACAAAACTATGTTTTACATCTCCCATTTCTCCCCTATTATAATAGCTCTACTGAGATATAATTCACACACTATAGAATTCGCCTGCATAAGGTGTACTATTCCGGGCCTTCTAGTATATGTGCTGAGATGTATCACCATCGGCACAATCTGATTTTAGAATATTTTCATCAGCACCCAAACGAACCCCTTACCTGTTAGCAGGCACTCCCCGGTCTCTGTCTACTCTCTCCTACCCAGCTCAGGGCAAACCCCAGTGTATTTTGCATCTCATAGATTTGACAGATTTTCTTTTTTCTTGGATGTGTACTTAGGAGTGGAATGGGCGGGGTCGTATAGTAACATTTTAAAGAATTGACAAACCATTTAGCAAAAAAGTTACACCATTTTTACATCCCCGTCAAGCATGCGTGACTTTTTTTTAACTGAATATCCTAAGTTAGATTATAAAGTTTGTGTTTCCTTATTTCACACTGAAAATAAATTTATGAACTGGTCTTCAGTTACTCTGATATTGATTTCAAAATATAATGTCCTATTTTTTTTTTAATTTTCAATTAGTTTTTCAGGTCTTTAGTTTCCCATGGCCCAGCTGACTTTTTTAAGAGTAATCATTTTTCTAAGTGTTTTTTGTTTGGGAATTAAGCGTGTTAGTCAGTAGTCAAAACAACGCGTATCTTCTATACTTTGAATACATTGATGTTTTGCTGTGGTCAACTTTTGCAAATAATCCAAGCTGTGTAGTTTGGAAAAGTGAACGTGATTCTTCGTAATAAGCTACAGTTTCTTAGAAAAGTGTTAGTTCCATATTATTCATAGGATGATTTCTTCTCCCATTGTTCATGGTTAGTATTAATCTCATAGTTTATTGGGAAGATATATGCACTAAATCATAAAGGGCTGGGGGAATAAAGACTGGCATATAGAAACAATTCAGTATCATTAGCTTTTCATATTCAGTCATGTTTAGACAGAAATGTCCTTTTACAATTTGTACCCTTATCTATTTCTTCTTGGGTTCTTCATTGTTTGCTCATAGATGTTGTGCTATTTAACTTGTATATAATGATGTCAAAACTTCATAATTGAGTGTCTTTCATTATAATTTAATGACTCTATTTACTAATAATGTTAAATTAATTCTAATTTGTCTGACTCTCCTATTGGCACATTTGCTTTCACTTTGTTTTAAGCTGGAGTGAAAATAGAGCTTTGTTCATTAATTTTAGATTTTTCAGAATCACGTTGATCATCTGTGTTTTTCTAAACAAATATTATTTGATGTAATTTGTTGATCCATTCTAGAAATTAAGGTCTGCTGACAGGATAATTTAGGTCAATAGTGTTTATTATTGTGACTTTTCCTTGTGCTCTACAATGTCATTCTATGGTGTGCTGTTTTCTCCTCCTTGATAATCCTTTGTACCATGTATGTTATAAATGAAAGTTAAATTTGTCATGTGACTTGGAATTTTATTTTATGTGTAAGTTGAAACAAATTCAGAAAAGGCAAACAAACAAAAAAAGACTATTTCATTTTTTTAAATTTATAATCTCCTAGAAAGTTACTGGCTTTGGAACCAGCTACTGGAGACATGCATCAAATATATTTATTGCAAATTGCTAGCCAGTTGGGAATGAAGGAAAAATAATCAGAATTTCCCATGAAAAAGCTGACAGACACTCTTAAAAGAGGCATTTTCATAGAACTTTTATATGATGGCTGTCTCATAATAATTTGTTGTCATATTGACTATTTTATGATAGTTTTCACAGAGATCTGGGGTGGTCAACTCACTGGCTCCCCGTAACACTTCAGTTCTTGGTTCACAGAAAGAATTATCTATGAGTTTGGACTTTTAGAACTCAGCTTTCCTGTTAACAAAAATGAAAATGACAAAAATGAATTAGATGATTCAACTAGAGTTGAACATCGTGTTCTTAGAACAATGGTTGTTGTCCCCTCTAGGACACAAGGGAAATAATGTCTTTCCCAAGTAGACTTACTAAAAACAATTTAGAGTCATTTAATAAATATGTACAACCTTTATAAAAAAAACAATATGGAGGTTCCTCAAAAAATTAAAAATAGAACTACCCTATGACCCATCAATTGCACTACTAGGAATATAGCCAAGGCTAAAAAAATGCTGATTCGAAGGGGCACATGCACCCTGCTGTTTATAGCAGTGCTATCAACAATAGTCAAATCATGGAAAGATTCCAAATGTCCACTGACTGATGAATGGATAAAGAAGATGTGGTATACATATACAACGGAATACCACTCAGCAATCAAAAAGAATGAAGTCTTGCCATCCGCAACAACATGGATAGAACTAGAGTGTATTATGCTGAGTGAAATAAGTCAGAGAGAGACAAATACCATATGATTTCACTCATAGGTGGAATTTGAGAAACACAACAGATGAACATAGGGGAAGGGAAGGCAGAATAAGATAAAAACAGAAGGGAGGCAAACCATAAGAGACTCTTAAACACGGAGAACAAACTGAGGGTTGCTGGAGGGGAGGTGGGTGGGGGGATGGGCTACATGGGCGGTGGGCCTTAAGGAGGGCACTTGTTGGGATGAGCACCAGGTCTCATCTCATGTAAGAGATGAATCACTGGGTTCTACTCCTGAAGCCAAGACTATACTATATGTTAACTAACTTGAATTTAAATACAGAAATAGTTCTGAATAAATAAATAAAACGATAAAAAGAGACCTGTGAGTAGGAACTGTCAGTTGTCACCAATATTCCTTCCTTCCATGGACATGGGGCAGTTTTAGCCTGGACACAGGGGCCTGGAATGGAGGCCATGTTTGCAGGCTACCCTACAGTTGGATGTGGCCATGTGAAAGAGCCATGTCAGCAGACGTTACCAGGTAAATGGAAGTCATTTATAAGCCCATCACTTGCCACACCCTCTTCTTCACCTCTGGCTCTATACTGCTGTGTGGAACGTGGAGACCACGCTGCACCATGAAAATAGGAACTACTCTAAAAGGAACCGGTGATGTTCTATCTTCACCCATGATGGTTTGCCTCGGGGCATTGAGTAGGGGCAAGAAGGGCTCGGGCTCTGGAGGTGGATAGCCTGTGTTCAATCGTGGGACAGTTAATTTCTCCATCTCAGCGTCCCCATTTGTAAGATGGAGATAATAAGACCTGTAGGGTTTTGTGAGAATTAAAAGAATCAGCAAATGGGAAGCACTCAGGATAGTGTCTGATACACGACAAATGCTAAAAATGATCAGCCATTCTTGCCCACTTGAGAGAATAAACCTCTATCTTATTAAACACATTGCCTTTCTATTTTCTTTTCTGCTAATCACAGCCAAGCTTACTTATTTTTTTTTTAATTTTTACTTATTTATTTTGAGAGAGAGAGAGATAGAGAGAGCATGAGTGGGGGGGCAGAGAAATATGGAGAGAGAGAATCCCAAACAGTCTTCCCACAGTCAGCACAGAGCCCAATGTGGGGCTCAGTCTCATGAACTGAGAGATTATGACCAGAGCTGAAGTCAAGAGTTGGACGCTTAATCGACTGAGCTACCTAGGCACCCCCAAACTTAACCCTTCATTAAAACAACATGCAGACATCAATTGCAAGGATAATGTAGGTCTTCATAAATGCATTTTTAAACCAATTGAAGAGTCTATCCAGCTTCTCCAAGGATACCACAAAGGCAATACTGGGAAAGAAAAAGAGAGAGAGAGAGAGAGAGAAAGCATGTTTAGTATTTACATACTTGTGTTGCTATGAAGATAGATAATAACTTTTCCAAGTCAGATTTTCCTTCTCCATTCAACCTGAGAGCCAAAGCCATTGTGGGCCTTTCTCTAAGCATTCTAGCCTGGTTATTTATGCTATGCACACACACACGCATGTGTGTATACACACAAACACGCACTTATGTGTGTGCAAATATACACATATATGTGTGATCCCGTTGTGGCTATTGGTGAGACACTGTTCTGCCTTTTACATTCATAGTTAAAAAAAGAGGGAAAAGACCGAAATCATAGATTCTGGCAAAAGCATGATCGAAAGTGTGAAGTTTCGGTGAAAACTTTTGGTTCTACTCTCTTAGAATGTAAAAGATTGTATTTAAAAATAAATTATTTAATTGAAATCCCAATAACATATCGTTTCAAATTTTTGGTAACTGTATTGTTTTTGTAATAACAACAGCAACAAACAATGAGCACTAAATACATTTTTCTGTGACCATTTCCCAGACTGGGAACTCATGGAGGGATTTTGTCTAGTTTCGCTGTCTACATGAATCGTGTTGTACCTGTCACATAGCTAGTTTGCAATAACTAAGTATTGATAGAATGAGTACATGAATGGGTTTCATAGGCTCCCAGGGCTGGTAGTGACTCCGTTATACATAAAAGAAAATTAGGGCTCCAAGAAATATGTGGAGTCTTGCTTAACAACTTGTAGACACTTCAGGGTAGAAACAAGACAAGAGCTCTGGTCCCCTGTTCCTTAATCCCATAGAATCTGTTTAACCCCCCACCATATGTCTGAAATTTTAGGAGTGAGACCTTTAATTTTTTTCTCCCATTTTTTAAGTGGTGCTGAATGATGGGGGGAAAGAAGGATACAATTCAAACCAACGGTGATGAAAATAAATTAGTAGGAGGCATCTTGAAGGCCCAGGAACTAATAACCATGCATGGCAGCAGGCGTATGTTTTTCCTGGCACACTTTGACTCCAAATGTAAGCAAGAACAGAAGTTGGTATTTCGTTACTTTAAGCATTTGTATTATGGCGTTTGTATATGTCAGTGGTGTGTAGGAAGAAAGATTAAAAAGAAATTTCTTGTTATAACATATTTTGAAATGTTCTATAATTCTACAGTACAGTTTATTTTTCACTCCCTTTGTCAGCATGCAATTCTGACAATTTGGAGATAGAAAACTCCCTTAACAGACAAATCCTTTGACACAAATTCTTATGTACATAGAATATCTGACACGGGCTGCCCACATTTGAGTCCTGGCTTCATTCCATAGCTGTGTGACTTTGGCATGCGAAATAACATTCGGGACCCAATTTTTTTTCTCATCTGAAAATGCACTGTTGAAATTTTCAAAAACAATTGTCGTGCCTACCTCATCAGGATGTTTTGAGTGTTGAACACGACAATATAGATAAAGCATCGAGCACGGTGCCTGATGCTTTTGAATAGTCTACCAGGAAATTATTTCAAACTTCTTGAACACCCAGTGGCTTAAAACAATAGGCATTTATTAACACAGTTTATTGATCCATGGAATGGAAGTATTGACTGACTTGGGCTCAGCTGGGCAATTCTTCTGATCCTAGCTGGCCTCATGCACGCATCTGAAGATTGAATGGGACCCTCTGTTCTAGCTTGGAGTTGGCTGGAGCACTTAACTGGGGCAACTTAACTGAGGAGACAGTTCTGTTCTCATGTTCCTCAGCCTTCTCCTGGTACTTAGCCAGCTAACCCCAGCATGACCTTCTCAAAGAAATGGTGACAGCATAAGAGCAAGAAGCCCAACATGCAAACACTTTTCACAATTTTGCTTGCTTAATTTCTGAAAATGTGTGCTCGGCCCAAAGCACATCTCATGCCAAGATTAGGCTTAGAAATGTATCCCTCCAAACCATGTCCCTTGGTATGAATGAACTGCAGAGTTAAAGGAATGAAGGGGAGAAACGCCAAGTTGGTGCCAATAACACAATCTATTACAATCACTCAATTGTACAACACTGAATAATACGAGTTCTATAATTTACTTCCTGAATCTTCACACGTAAAATGCCTTATTTTTTCTGAATCTATTGGTTGTCACAGAGTATTTGATCAAACTGTTTCTAATATAACGAGGCTGAGGCTTAATGAGTGGTATAGATAGTCCCAACAGCTCAGAGCAGCCTATGTCCTTCCCAACCATCAGAAATGGGAAACTCAACAGTGAAGCTCTCATTCTCTCATTTTCAGGTGCCTTTCTTTAAGGTCACTCTTCTTTCAAACATAACAGTTGGCATTGTTTTCATGGGTAGAACCTTGAGTACACTCGATTTCTTAGCCTTTCTTTTTCCTGTCTGTTCTTTGGATGGAGTAATTTCTACTGATCTATCTTTAACGGAACTTTCTTCTGTTGAGTCTCTTTAGTAAAGTTTTCATTCTGTTCTTGTATTTTTTAGCTAAAGAGTTTCCATTTATTTATTTACATAGGTTCTGCTTTTCTGTTGAGATTCTTTCATTCATTCATTAAGATCATTCTTTCCTTTAATTCTTTGAGCATATTTTTAACCTTGTTTTTTGAATGTATTCATAATATATACTCTGAAGTCTCTATCTGCCACATATAACAAATGGACACACTTAATGTCATTTCTACCGATTGTCTTTTTTTTCCTGAGTATGGATCACATTTTATGATTTCTATGTATGTCTTCTAATTTTGCATTTAAAACTAGATAGCTCAGGGGTGCCTGGATGTCTCAGTCAGTTGAGCATCCAACCCTTGATTTGGGCTCAGGTCATGATCCCAGAGTTGTGGTACGGAACTCTGCATCAGGCTCTGTGCTGGGTATGAAGCCTGCTTAAAATTCTCTCTCTCTCTCCCTCTGCTCCTCTCTCCCACTTGCTCTCGCTCTCTCTTTCTGTCTCAAATAAATATAAAATAAAATAAAATAAAATAAAAATAGTTCAGATGCAGATACAGCCACTTTGTATTCTGTTATATTGTTTTGATTATTTTAATCTTTGTTCTAATAAGTCAGCAGTTAACTAGCTTGAACCCAAACCACAATGCCACTTCCATGGTGCATATCAGCTGAAATCACTGCATACTTCATACAGCTTCAAGCTGCCACAATTTCAGTCCCGTCTCCTTGGGGTGTCCCTTTTATGTTTACAATTTTGTCATCAGTGAAGATTTGGGCGCTGCTCCCAGTCAGATTTTCGGACCCGTCTTCTCTCAGTTCTCTTGATTTTGCAAATTCTTGCCCTAATTGCTCTGCTCACCTCCGTCTCTGTCCTTTGATGTCTCAAGCTAGTAAGGCTCAGCTTTTTGCTATGTGAGTTATGTATTTGGAAAATGCTTTCAATAATAATACTTACAAAAACAGCACACTCATGGATCTCATATACTGAAATTCTGTTTTTTAAGGATAGGTTCTCACAGTTCTCTGCTTGCATTTTCATTAAGTCCCTTCAGTCTAACCACCAGCGTGCATGATCAGCCAAGGCTTTTCACATAGGAATGGTCAGATACTGGGCCCAGTTCTCTTCCAGAACAAAATTCTGTTTTTTGACACCTTGAGCTAATAAGTTTTTGAGTTTCTGCTGCCAACTCATGGGGAGTGCCCTACAGCAACTAAGCCACAAACTTGCAGTCATTACCATTTACTGTTGGAGGTTTTTTAAGAATAAACTCTCCTCTGGCTTCTGTCTGATTTTGGATACATTCCAGTGCTTTTAAATGGTTGTTTTGTGCCTTTTTTTTTAATACTATGTCTAGACTACACAAGGGATTTGCAGGAGGATTCTTGTGAGCACTTTACTTCACTACCATACCACAAATTCTCTGCCTTTTGGAAAATGGTAACAGTGCTGACCCACCTCCTCCCTAGGGTGGTTTTAAAAAAGATAGCAGCAGGGCCTGAAGAGAAGAACATGGAACCATATGCCAAAGTATCAGTCAATCGAGGGAAGTTCTCAGGAGGTTCATAGATGAAAACCACCATGCTGTTAAATGGCAAAAACCTCCAAGTAGCTGACATTTTAAAAAGAAGACCAAGGAATAATGCCGAGGAACAGCTGTGGGAATCAGGAAGGACACAAAACCAAGCTCTAAATCATGAGAAAGGCTGAGCATCTGTAGGGGGCTGTAGCTGACAAGCCGTCTTCATAATTGAATTCAGTAAAATGCAGTAAGTATAACAAACATTCTAGGAAGAGAATGGGAAAGTAGCGGAATGGCTAACCATCAAAACTGTTGAAGACAGTGGAGAAGCTGTACTTAGCAATGGGTAGAGGAGGCTCTACCCAGACTCTGTCACTAACTGCGTAACTGTGTACAAGGTATTAAACTTGCTGATACTCATTTACGAGCACCCAGTTGAAACTCAGTAACCAGTGGTTGCTCTTATACTGCGGGAGCAAGAACTCGGAGGCCAGAGGGCAAGAGTTTTGGTAGAGAGGGAAAATGAGGGGATGTGGCAACAGGCACTCTTGCAAGGATGCAGGGATTAGGAAGAGTGGATAATCTGCATTGTAAATTTGTAATGGAGCAACCCTAAAGAAGAGAAGGGTGAGCCGGATTTAATTCTGGTACCTATTTATGAAGAAATTATGTAAAAGTTATGGGGGACTCCCAGGTCTCGTGGAGCAATAGACATTTAGTGAATAAGCAACAGCCACATTCTTTCATCCCCGCTTCCGTTCCCCAAGCTCACAGAGAGTCTAAATTAGTCAAGTACACCCATCCATAGGGGACACAGAGAGGGGCACAGTGATCAACATCTACTCTTGAAGTCTCTCTTCTAATTCTTCTCACTTGAGTGAGGACCAATGCCGCTCTGTCTGGCATCATCAGCTTAAGGGAACTGCTACAGGTAGGACCACAGAAACAAACGAACAAAAAAACAACAACAAGGAATTACACATTAGTGAGGTCTAACTAGAGTCTTGAATGCTGGGAGACGAATAATGGTATCCCTAGGATTTCTACGTTGTCCATCCCAGATCTTCAAAGAGGCAGGAAGGTATTTGCAGATTCAAAATCTAAGAAGTAACCAATTTGAGTTATTTTGGACGGAGCAGATTACTATATAAACTAAGAGTATTACAGCACATTAAGGTCTCCCTGCAGCTTTAGTATTCTAGAACAGGAAGAGAGCATGAGCGGAGAGAAGAAAGAGAAGGGCATTCTTTAAAGGGAGCAAGATGTCTTTAGGCCTGAAACTGGCATGAAGATGTTAAGAAGACTGTATGTTGAAATTGCTAAGAGCACGGACCCCAGAGTCCAACACCCTGGGTTTAAATCTCAGCTGTGTCCTTTAGTAATTGCTTTAACTTGTTCATATTATTCAAACTCTTTATGCCTCAGTGTCTTCATTCATAAAAGTTAGATGATAGTAACTATAATTTTTGGTGAGAATTAAATCAATATGTGTGTGTGTGTGTGTGTGTGTGTGTGTGTGTGTGTGTATAGAACATTAAGTGTCATATTACTTTATATATACTAACTGCTTTTATTTAAAAACGAAAACATTGTGAATAAATTACAAAATCTAGTTCCATTTGGAAAGTTTACTAGAATCAGCATCATAAAGCACAGGTTTGAGGATCAGCCCTTCTGCATGCCAGCTCTATGATCCAGGCCATATCACATCCTCTCCGTAAACCTGTTTGTTCGCAAGACGAATAACTTACTTCCCACCCATCTCGTGGGTTGTTGTAGAGATCAGATCACATGCTGGGTTTTGCAAGGTCTCTGGAGGCTGCAAAGTGCTGGATGAAATATAGGTGTATCGATAGGGAAAATATTTGGCTTAAGAAATGAATCTCTACTTTTCTACAAGAATTGACTGCGCTGGGTCACACCACATTTTCTTCTCAACTGAAAATTTGCTTGTAGATTTGCTTTATTACTGGAAACACTTGCTCTGTTTTTCTGTGCTGGTTCCAAGATGCCACACAGTAGTTGCCTGCCTTGCGCTCCTGGATTATGTGAATCCTTAAAATAAACCACGTTAGGTCTGATGCTTTAACTGGGTATTTGAAAACATAGAATGGTTTAAGGTTACGTGAAATATACCCAAAAAATGAGAGGAGGGAAAATGAATTCATAAAAATTCAGTAAAAACATTTTTGTCTTAACAGATGACCACATCCTGGTACAGAAGTGCATTCCTAATATTCCGGCACCAGGGGTCCTTTACAGGAATGTTGAAGTGTTTCTTGAAAATCCCTGCACAGGGTAGATACAGTACAGGCATAAAACAGTGGGTTCTTAAGATTCAGTTTTTATAAAGTGCTCAGAATGCCCACAACATTTTAAAGCAGAGATGGAAGTAGACAAAATGCCTTTCTGTTTTCGTGCAAATTCTAACCAATCCTTGCGGTTACGAACCCACATATTAATAAGCAAACTGATCCTTTTCTACAGGAAATCCAACATAATGTTTATGTGATGCTACCCTAAGCTATGCTTTTCTGGAGGGATGGTTCCCATCGTGCCACCAACTCCTTTATGGAAGTCAATGTGGGTTGTTGCTACTGTTTGGGTCCGTTAGGAACGCCTCCAGCTTCAGGTTAACGATATCCGAACACACATAGCCTACATTCAGTTGTTTATTGTTCTGCAATAACAAGAAGTCTGCAAATACATAATGGCTACTAGTGTTGATTTAGTGGCCAGTGATATTAGCGCTCAGCATTAGCATTTCAAAGATTCGTGTGATCTCATGACTGCCCCGTGGCCTGCAACCGTCCCAAGTATCACATACTTGAAGCAGGTACATTCAGAGGCAAGACTGCGGTGGGAGAGGGGGGTCCAAGGGCAAGCAAATCATGGGACTGGGCATTCTTCTTCACAAAGGTTCTTGTTTTCATGGAGGAGATTTTCCCCAAAAGCTTTCCAGTATATTTCCGGCATTTTATATTTCATTCGCCAGCCTGGGTCACATATTACTAGAAGGAGAGAAAGTAGTTGGGTTCACTTTTTCCGACATCTGAACAAAACCAAAACTGAAGTCAGTTTGGAGTCAGGCAAACACCAGACTATGCCATTTGGGCTTTTATTTTATGCTTATTTTTTTGTAAATATATCATATGTAACAAAATTCAAAGCAAAATGATAGTTTCGGTTCCAGTACAAGGGATTATCTAGATTCTCCAACAGTTAATATTTTAGTACATTTACTTTTTTATTCTCACTCTTTCTTCCATCTTAAATGTACACATATTGATCTTTTTTTTTTAATTTTTTTTTCAACGTTTATTTATTTTTGGGACAGAGAGAGACACAGCATGAACGGGGGAGGGGCAGAGAGAGAGGGAGACACAGAATCGGAAACAGGCTCCAGGCTCTGAGCCATCAGCCCAGAGCCCGACGCGAGGCTCGAACTCACGGACCGCGAGATCGTGACCTGGCTGAAGTCGGACGCTTAACCAACTGCGCCACCCAGGCGCCCCACGTATTGATCTTTTTATGAAGTAATTGAAATTAACTTGTAGACACGATCCCTTATAAGTTTAAATACTTTTAAGTATGTATGTCCTGAAAACAAAGAAAAAAAAAACCCTCCTACATAACCACATTATATCTTTAAAATCAGGAACTTGACATTGATGCTCTCTTCCTAATAATTAGATTTAGATTATGCATTTGGGGCAGCAATATCACAGAAATTATGCTATCTTCTCAGTGTTCTGTTAGGAAGTATGTGACACTGATTTGTCCCAATATTGGCAAGGTAAACTATGACTACAGAGTTAAACTGGTAGCTGCTAGCTTCTCCACTCCAAAGTAACTATGTCGTCCTTTGTAATTACAAGGATAGTAAAACCCTGGTTCGCGAGCATAATTCGTTCCAGAAACATGCCTGTAATCCAAAGCACTTGTATATCTAAGCGAATTTCCCCATAAGAAACCATGGAAAGTCAGATGATTCGTTCCACAACCCCAAAATATTCATATAAAAATGATTACAATATTGTAATACGATACAAAATAATAAAGAAAATGCAAAATATAAAGAAAAATAAACAAATCAACCAGCACTTACCTTTGAAAACCTTCGTGGCTCGTGTGAGGGAGGCAAGAGAGAGGAGGGTTATCGTGCGGGACAACTTTCACTTTCACTAACGGAATCACTGCTATCTATTGGCTCAGTGGAATCTTTCTTTTCATGCAACTTTAACAAGGAATCTATCCAGTGGCACTTGCTTTGGCCTCCTTTTGAGGATTTCGCAGAAATGTGACATCGCATTGTCATTAAACAGATTCATCGCTCACACTGCTACAGCCTCATTTGGGTGGTGTTTTCTACAAAATTTTGCACTGTTTCCCACATTTTACACACGTCCCTAATCTCCTCTGAAGTGAGGGATTTCTCTGTCTTTTTCTCCTCCTCCTCTGCAGACGAGGTGCAGAAGTAGGCTTCTTACAAGATCTTGCAATTTCTGCCACTTGCATACCTCGTTCGTACGTACTTCTCGATGATTTCCTTCTTAATTTCCACCGTAATCATCTCCTTCTTTCTTTTTCCTTTTTTCTTTTTTTTTTTTTCTGTTTTTTTGAGAGAGAGAGAGACAGAGTGTGAACAGGGAGGGGCAAAAAGAGATGGAAACACAGAACATGAAGCAGGTTGCAGGCTCCCAGTTGTCTGCACAGAGCCCGACGCAGGGCTGGAACTCATGAACCACGAGATCATGACCTGAGCCAAAGTCGGCCAGGCAGCTCAACCGAGTAACCCAGGTCCCCCTCCTTCTTACTGCCTTTCTTTTCAAACGTTTTGTTCATGGGGACCGTTGAATACCCTCGCACGATGTTGACTACAGTACAGCATTAATTAACTCTTGTCATATACTGTATTGGATGTAACCGGCAATAAGGCAGCAGAGGAAAGGGTCTATACCTGCAGGCAGCCTGACCTAGAAGGAAGCAAAGCATTCCTAAGCTTCCTCTTACGTGGAAAAGCAGAGGACCGTCCAGAAGTGCTTTGCAGTGACAAAAAAAAATACACTCGTGCCCGCTGTGGGCACCTTCCACGGTTCTGAAAAATCATTAATTTCTGCAAAACACCTCACCTGAGACCAAGCATCCGAGCATGAGAGATGACCACCCACAGACCCACAGTGAGAGAGAGAAAAAAGGACCATGGGCTGAGTTGTGATCGTGTGATGTTTGGCATCGAATACTACTCATATTGCCAGACATCGTTCCTTTAACAAGTTAATAATTATTAGAAATGTTTGCTTGTGCTGCAGAACACCTGCAAACAAGTTACTCTCAATCCAAGGTTTTCCTGTACTTTGTTAACAAATACTCTGAGACTATGAAAATATCCTACTTCTCATTACACTTTCACTGACTGGTTTTAATATCCATTGATTCTTACTCTAATAAGTTAGTATTATGATGGTTATTAGATGGTTATTTTATAATTCTATAACTCCATCTACATTGAGTAGTTTACATGCCACTATTAGGAAGAACGTTCTTTTCTCCCCATTAATTCATTTATATCAATATAGATTTATAGATTCCGTCTTTGTTCAATGGATTAATATCCAATGATATTATTTCGATGATAAAATTATCCTCTATTTGGCCAGTGGTAGCCCTTCCAAATTGACCTCTGGATCCTTGTAGTGAGGTATTATTATTATTCCTCGAACACTTTTTTTCCTTTCTGTCAAAATAAATTGTTCCACGTCCAACATGTATTTTTGTAGCCCCAGGCCCCAAAGCACCCATTTCTACAAGAAGTCCTCATTCCTTTTAATGGAGAATGTTATTTGTAAATGTTATTTGTAAACCAGCATCTGGGGTCTACATGTATTCATTACTACTTAGATCTCATTGCTTTCAGTCTTCTTAGTAAAAAGAACTAAGAAATATGTATGCATATACCTATATATTATATGTGCGCATTTACTTTTATATTTGTTCATATATCTATCTATTGAAAACAACGGGCTTACTCCAGAACTTCCTGTTCTAATCTAAACTTAAGAATGGTCTATGGGGCGCCTGGGTGGCTCAGTCGGTTGAGCGTCCGACTTCGGCTCAGGTCATGATCTCGCGGTTCGTGAGTCGGAGCCCCGCATCGGGCTCTGTGCTGACGGCTCAGAGCCTGTAGCCTGTTTCAGATTCTGTGTCTCCCTCTCTCTCTGACCCTCCCACGTTCATGCTCTGTCTCTCTGTCTCAAAAATAAATTTAAAAAAAAAAAAAAAGAAAGAAAGAATGGTCTAGCATTCCCCCCGTCCAATTTCCAACTCCCCTTCTCCAACAGTGAGAAACACGACTTCATTATCCTTGTTGTGTTAATTTATTTGTTCAAGTCTCCTCCATGTAACCAATGTCCGAGCAAGGCTGGTTCTTGGCCATAGGACCACCTCTGTCTCTGGTTCAATGACGACTATACCATAGACTTCCTGTTTACCTTTCACGGCATATTATAGTCAGTGTTTTAGAACTACTTTGGCACAAATCCACAGAAATAAATCGATTGACCCATTCAGTTGGAACAGTCACAGGCTCCTGTGAACAATGAGGAACACTTAAATTAATGAGTAGAAAACTAAAAGCAATCACGAATAACCAAAATAGTTGCTCAAATCTTACTATTTCTTTCCCCGATAGAATGTGATTCAACATTATACCACAGACGTTTTCCCAAACTTTCCATATTTATTTATTTTACTTTTTCCCAAATGTTTATTTAAATTCTAGTTAGTTAACGTATAGTGTAATATTGGTTTCAGAAATTGGTTTATTTTATTTTATTTTATTTTATTTTATTTTATTTTATTTTATTTTATTTTATTTTTAAGGTTTACTTATTTCTTTTGAGACAGAGAGTGCGTGGGAGGGCAGAGAGAGAGGGAGAGTTAGAGAGAATCCCAAGCAGGCTCCACACTGTCAGCACAGAGCCCAACATGGTGCTCGAACCCACAAACTGTGAAATCTTGACCTGGGTCAAAATCAAGAGTTGGATCCTTAACTGACTGAGCCACTCAGGTGCCCCTCAGAAGCAGAATTTAGTGGTTCCTCACTTACATATAACACCCAGTGCTCATCATAACAAGTGCCCTTCTTAAGACCCATCAAAGCTTCCATATTTAAAACCTGCATCATTTTTTATGCTGCTATAACTCGTTACGCCTACTTTTGTCCAGGCAACATGATACCTTCCATGAAACTGTCTGTTTGCCAGTCTCTAGCCAATGTTGGAGCTCTTGGAAGACAAGAACTGTCATTTCGTTCCATATCAGGGCGTATCCCAGTGGCTAGCACCCTGGTTTTTGATAAACATCTGCCAAATCACTGAGTTACTCAATAACTAAATAATGCCACCATTAGTTAAAATGAATACACACGACCATTAAGTGAATGATCTAATATCTTTCTGGGTTTTGTTTTTCTTTTTGAGACTATTTTGATTGCTTTCCTCTTTCTTGTGGATCTTCAATACATTTTGATAAAAGCCTATTAAACATTTATGCACCAGGCCCTGTGTTTGAAACTGCTACTTGAACCCGCTTTCCTACAGCAATCGTTCTGTAAATACCCAGTCTCAACACTCTTGACTCAAAAATGAGTCAAGAGAGTCCCAATCAGGCTCCACATTGTCAGCAAAGAGCTTGATGTGAGGCTCGGGCCCATGATCCGCGAGGTCATGACCTGAGCCAACATCAAGAGTCAGCCGCTTAAGCGACTGAGCCACCCAGGCACCCCAAATTATCTCATTGATTTTTAGAGTCCATTGCATGTTATGATGCATATGATGATATTTTGATGGGTTTCTGTTGCTGTTTCTTTTCTCTGTTCTTCTTTACAAGAAAAAGACTTAAAAGCATTGCCTGTTGTTACTGTCTCCACTTATTTACCTTACACTCTTTCCTATACAAGCCCCAGTGAGTTTTCTTGGCAGAAATACACCAAGACCTGAGAATCACCGTTTCCAAAATGACCTTTATGTTTCAAAATTGTGTAGTCATGAGTCTGTTTTCACTGGTTTTGATCTCGGCATTGCTGGACATAGTTGATGCCTCCATCCTTTCTGAAATTCTCTCTTCTCCTGGCTTGAATGACACATATGCTTCTGGTTTCTTCCTTAACCTCACTGGAGCTCTTCTTTGCTGTCTCCTTTCCCTCTCTTTGCCCTCTAAATATTGCAGGACCTTAGGTTCAGTCCAGGGACTTCGCTTCTCCTCAACATTTGCTCTCTCATCCACCCAGTATTTTAGTTTTAAGCACCATTGGCATTTGAAAAAATCCAAAATGTTTCTTCAAGCCCTGAATCATTTCTCAAATTCATGTATACAGCTGCTACTTAGTATCTTTATCTGGTTGCCTCATGGGCATCTCAGACTTGATTCTCTCTTTCTCTCTTGATCGCCCCGTGGATCCTTCCCATTAATCTTCCTATTTGTAGTAGATGGCCCCACCGTCTGCTCAGCCTCAACATCTAGGATCTATTCTTTCTCTTATATCCAGTCCCTCAGTGTATCTGACTGATCCTGCTTCTAAATCATATCCCAAAACTGACTTCTCCCCATCTTTTCTGGATGCTCCCTGGTCCGTGTGACCATTTTTTACCACCTAAGCAGCTATAATTGTCTACCAACTAGTTTTCCTGTCTTCACTCTCACACCACTAAAATATATTCTCCCTATTTAAGGCAGGGCCATTCCTTACATTATAAATCAGATTATTCCATATTCCTAAAGTTTCCACCCCTAAAATTTTCTATTGCCTTATAATAAATCCAAACTCCTAACCCTGGCGAGTCATGGTTTACTTCTTCATCGTCTAAGGCAACTTTCCAACTTTTAAGCTATGCTCCAGACAAGCTCTCCTTTTTAAAATTCCTTGAACACAACAAAAATGTTCTTCCTGTCCGTTCCTCCTGTTTCGGTTGCTTTCCCCTAACCTTGCCATGGCTAGCTCCTTCTTTCCATTTATATCTCAGCTTAAATATCATCTTACCAGAGACATCTTCCAAGCGACCTCATCTCAAGTCATAATTAATCACTCTCTAAGACAGCAGCATATTTTAACTTCTTACTTATCCCTAATCAATACCACATAATATTTTCTTGTTCATTTTCCCTTCACTTCTTTGATTCTCCTTGGTATAAGGCAGGACCTTGTCTATCTTTTTTACCAGTATACTCCCAGTGCCCACAACCGTGCACAGACTGGCTACTCAAATACTTTCTGAATGAATGATTCCTTAATCACATTATTTTATTCACTAGCACATGGAAAAGAAACTTCAACATGGGTGCTGTCGGGGACTGTTATCAGGTTTCTCAATAAACTTAATGTTGCATTTTTAAGTCTGGCTGCTTTAGGAGGCAGATATAACTCTCAGTGGTGGGCAATACCTGAATACTTGCAATGTGACTAGTGAAACTGGGAAAGCGAATATCTAATTCTATTTCATTTACCTTTAAGTAGCCACATGTGGCTAATGGCCACGATTCTGGATAGAGAGCTCTAGCGAGAGCTCCATTGGAGACAGTTTCTCCATTGGAGACAGTTTCTCTGTCTTAATTTATCTCTCCATCTTGAGTACTGAGCAAGTTTCTGACGCAACACAGATGCTCATGAGGCTGAATGAAACTCTTGCAGCAAAAGTGGCACTGGACGGCAAGTTGGTGAGAACCCTTAGCCTTGCTGGAGAGAGGCAGGGAACCCAAGTGAGGCCTCAGTGGTACAGAAGGCTCTCATATGATGTCTCCTCTTCAGTGTAGTCATGGAAATAGTACAGATCTGAGGGTTTGGAGGTAATAATCCGAGATGCCCACCTGCTAT
The DNA here is from genome assembly GCF_022079265.1 of Lynx rufus. NCBI lineage: Eukaryota > Metazoa > Chordata > Mammalia > Carnivora > Felidae > Lynx > Lynx rufus. Next base: position 6,017,248 of record NW_025814845.1, read on the forward strand.
TGACAAGCTATTTGACTTCAGTTGAGCTGCATCAGCACTTCTGAGTTTCTTCTTCATCACCTGTAAAATGGTGATGTTAAAGAATGCAGCTTATAACTCACTGGATTTTTATAGGAATCCACTGAGGCCAAGAATAGGAAAACCAAGCTGTAAATTGTGAAGTGGTCTGTAAGTATATGGTTTTGTTATTAGTCCCACAGATTGGTCCCGTTGGCAGATAAATATTAGGAGTCAGTTATCAAACATCACATCATCTAGACAGTACTGGCCCTAGAAATGTTGGCATCTGCTCATTTTACCCCATGATGGAAAAAGAATAAATAAATCATAAATGATTAATTTAGACTTCCCTCCACACCTCCCGTTAACAGCTCAAAGCCCCCACCACACAGCAGGCTTGGTGATGAACTGCTGTGGTAGAACCTTCAAGACGGCGGCTAACCCCTTCTCCAAGTACAACCAGCTGTGAAAACAAATTTAGCTCCACCAACATTGCAAAAGAGCAAAGCCTTTTCATAGGTTAGAGATATAATGTTCACCCCATTCAGAGGAACCCAAACCAAATACCAATGGCTTGTGGGGTAAGAGGATATTAAGCATAATAGACAGATTATCTGCTAGTTTACTGAAGGTGAAGGAAGAGACGTTTGTCATAGTTTTCCTAGAAAATGAGACTTTATCAAAGGCAGAGAAGGTGAAAGGTCACCAGTTCTATTGGTGCGATTATTATCTTTACATAGCTGGAGTGGCAAAAGAAATGATCCCAAACAGAGCAAAACAAAACAGACCTCACCGAAGCACTTCAAGATGAGCCCCCAAGAAGCCATCACGCCAGACCTGCCGGCTTCACCTTAATTTATCATCTCAGGTCTTGTTGACAAGAGTTGATTGGCTTTTCCATCTATCCAGGCTGCAGCAGGTTTCGTCATGACAAACCACTTGGTGAACACTGGGAATGGTTATTTTTTAGGAAACAATCATTAGAGCAAAAATGGTACTACCATTTTTGAGCACGTACTGCATCCCTGAAACTATTTATCTCAACTGACGATCCACAAAATAAGTTACTGTTACCACTTCGCAAATGAAGCAACTTGGGCTTCAGCAAATTGGCCCATCATAGCTGGCTTCAGGGAAATTTGTGCTTTTAGTGTTAGTAAATATGGTAGTGAATATCATATCAGAAACAGCCACTTACATAAAGTACCTTTCCTAGTGCCTCAAAGATGTGCACAGAAGAGACTTGGTAAGCAACGCCTGTTAGGTATTTCTGTCAACGTATCTTGCTCACATCTCTCTACAGCTTCTTATCTTGGAAAGCTTGGAAATCTCAAGAAACTCTTCTTCTGTTCAAGCTGGTTTGCTTTTGTTCCTCTTTCATCTGATCTGAGTGGTCTACTCTTACTGGTTAATTGCACCGAGCCCTCCCCGGCATCTGGTGCATCTGCTCTGTCTAGCTCCTGCCATTTGGCATGTGCCTTAGTTGACCGGTCTGGCTTTTATTTTACCTTCCTCTGAAAACATGGCTCTTTGGAGTTTCCTAGTTCTTTATATTAAAAAAAAATGAGACTTTCCCACATAGGCTTCTCAGAACCAGGAGTTAACCCAGAACTGCTAGTTCCTTTGACACTTTCCACACACTGAGATACCTCATATTTTATTTTTTTTAACATAATTTATTGTCAAGTTGGTTTCCATGCAACACCCAAGGCTCATCCCAACAAGTGCCCTCCTCAATGCCCATCACCCACTTTCCCCTCTCCCCTGCCCCTCATCAACCCTCAGTTTGTTCTCAGTATTTAAGAGTCTCTTATGGTTTTCCTCTCTCTCTCTCTCTCTCTCTCTCTCTCTGTAACTTTTTTCCCCTTCTCCTCCCCCATGGTATTCTGTTAAGTTTCTCAAGATCCACATATGAGTGAAAACATATGGGAGATACCTCATATTTTAATGGAAATAACTATGATTTAACAAACTCGGATGTTGCAACATGAATTGAAGCTTAAAAAAAATGATGGCAGCTAACATTTCTTGTTTTCTATGTGACAGGTAATTTACTGAGCCTTCACACACAGCAACACATTTAATCATAAAAGAACATAAGGAAATGGAGTTCATGACCATTTTTATTTAACAAATGAGTAAACTCAGGCAGAGAGAGATCAGAAGATTAGTCTAGGACCACAGAGGGGCCAAGTGGTAAACCAAAGTCTGACTCCAAACTTGTATTCTTATGTGATCTAGAGTGGTAGCATGTAAAAAAGTACGTAGACTTTGTAAACCAGAGCCTTGACTCAGGCCATCTCTACCACTCCATGTGGGCCAATCTCCCCACCCCAAGCAAGCTGGCCAACATTTCTACATGGTGGTTATATGCATGAGTTCTGGAACTGGACTATCTGAGTTGGCTCCACTCCTTCTTCTTACCAGTTACTGGAAGCTTGGACAATTGAATTGACCGTTCTGTGCATCAGCTTCCTCGTCTAATGATGGTATCTTTCCCCACAGATGATTAAAGAAGTTAATACAAGTAAAGTGTTTATAACTGTGCTTGGCCCAGAGTAAACGGGTAACAAATAGTAGCTAGGATTGTTATGGTTGAGATTTGGGGTCCTCACTTGTTAAACCAGGATGACATCTGACCGGTCTTGTCAACGTATGGTGGAAATGGGGAGATCAAAGCCACCCACCAGTGGGTGCTATTACCCCTTTGCTTTGGCAGATGCTTTGGAGAAGCCACTGAACCTCCGCAGCAATTTTCAGAGAAGGTTTGGATAGAGACATTGTTCTAGGGCCCAGGGGCTGCGTCTGCTTCATTTTGTTTCTTTTTCTAGATCCTTTACTGACTTAGTTCACCCACGGCCTGTTCACACAGGACAAACAGATGGACAAGCTTTCAGAGCTGGGCAGACAGGAGGGGAGTTAGAAGCAGCAGAGACATGAGTCGGACAGCCCCGACTTCAAGTCCCATCTCCCACGCTCCATAGGCTGGTCTTGGGCAGGCCACCCACACCCTCTGCGCCTGGTCTGACACGTCTAAAACGCAGAGAGCAACACCAGACTCACGGACTACCATATCATCTTAAATGTATCATATGTAAAGCCCACAGGAGAACTGTTTTCCACCCAACCTCACTTCACCAAACGCTCAGGGTCATGGGCAACTCTATCATCTCCTGGTATCAGTTCAAGAACTATGGGCTGGATTTTTCCAATGGAAAAAAAAAAAAAAGAGGGGAAAAAAAACCTACATTGTGTGATTAATTTAAGTGCATGAGAATTGTAGCATTGATGGTTGGTTAAATAGAGCTCTGTGTTTAGGTTAAGCACTGATTTCCTTTAGGTAGCGTATGCACTTAATTATTCAGTATGAGTAACACTTAAATACAGTAGTATGGATTCGGTTTAAGGGAAGTGCGGTACTGGTTCAATTTAACTAAATGGATGCAGGTCAAGTAGGAGCTAAAATACAGCGTCAAGTTGAAACGTAGAGATGAGTCCCCGCTAAGGCAGAACATGAAGGTGGTCAGAAGCGAGACAGGTTCCATGTTCCATGGCTTCATGTTCCAACTGCTTCCCTGTTCCCTCCCACCTCCACCTTCGAGACCACCACTAGGATCCCAAGCTCTTCTAAAATGTTAAAGATAAATATGTAATGAAATGCTCATATGTGTCATTCATTCTAACGGTATTTAACAAGCACCTACTGTATTCCAGGCCCCAGAATGTAAGTGCTCAGGGCATAGATGTGCCTCAAGCACATTACTCGATGCACTCAAAGAGATTGAATAAACAGGCAATTTTCCTTGGACTTAAAAAAATAAAAAAAAAAATCATCAGCTATGGATTCCTCTCTCAGGGAATTTTCTGGAGTCTAATAGGTTGGGGGAAGAGAAAGCTGGGGCAAGAGAAAAGCCACTGGCAAAATCCCCCAGAGTTTGGGGGAGAGTGGCTGTGACTGTGGAAACCCCCTACACATTCCAGGTAGAGAGAAGGGGCATGAGGAAAAGCTGGGTGTACAAAAGTCACAGGAAGCAGACTTTCTGGAACTGCCTCACGGGCTCAGTGAACAGAATCCAAGCCACTTGACTTCTACTATTGCTGCCTTTTTCCATTTGATCTTTTCAGGTTAAAGCCCATTTTGTGCACCATTTTGGAGAGGCATGGGAAGGTGTAACAGGCACCAGGCACTGAAGCAGCAGAATGTCCTAGAAGAAGCATCTTATTGGTTTTAGCAGGCCAGGCACCTCAACCCAATGCCGGGTGACTGGATATCCCTCCCCTCAACAATAGGTACTTCTGTTTTCTCATCCATGACACAAGTAGGTCCCACAATATCGCAGACTCTACTAGCCTTCGTATTGTTCGAGTCTGTAAATTCTCCAATGCAAACTGGCCAGGGAGAACATGTCTTCCTTCCTGGCCTTCCACTGTCCCCTTAGAATAATGCATGACCTGGTCTCTTTGGATTCTTGTTTGCCTTCTCAACACCTGAATATGCACGTTGTGCCGAAGCACGAAGTAATGAGTTTCTGCTTCCAAATGTTGTTTGACGCTCGGGAACCCTGGTGAAGGGAAAATGTGTTTCAGTGGGCAACACAGATGCTCTGTCTACTTCCGGCACCTACCCTCACAGGCTCTGGTCTTAGCTCATCCTAGTCTCCAGGCTCTTTGCAATTCTGCAAGTTGTTGATAATCTATAGCAATATAAAGTAATCGTTGTCTATAGACATGCAAATTCAGTCCTGTCCTTAGAGGTCTAATTGACCGTCCTCCTCACCTGTGAGTAAACAGTTTTATATTCCAGTAGTCCTGATCTATAAATGTCAGTTCTTCATATTTTCTTTAAAATTAAGGACACACTCTTAGACTGATCATTAACCCTCAACCTTCGCATCATGAAATGGGAAACTCAGGTAGAGTGTGGGTCTGGAGGGGTGGTAAAAGTTCTTTTACTTCTAGCATCTGATACCTTAGACCCTCTGTGGGTCTGCATACTACATTATACTAACACTAGATGAACTGTTAGGAATTTTTTTTTCACTTACAGCAACAACAACCACAACAACATTTTTTTTTAATTTTTTTTTTCAACGTTTATTTATTTTTGGGACAGAGAGAGACAGAGCATGAACGGGCGAGGGGCAGAGAGAGAGGGAGACACAGAATCGGAAACAGGTTCCAGGCTCCGAGCCATCAGCCCAGAGCCTGACGCGGGGCTCGAACTCCCGGACCGCGAGATCGTGACCTGGCTGAAGTCGGATGCTTAACCGACTGCGCCACCCAGGCGCCCCCACAACAACATTTTTTTAAAAGTAGGCGTATCGGTTTGCTAGAACTGCCATGACCAAACACCACAGACTGAGTGGTTCCAACAACAGAAATCTATTTTCTCATAGTTCGGGAGGTTAGAAATCCAGGATCAAGGTGTTGGTTCCTTCTGAGGGCTGTGAGGGAAAGGTGTGATCCAGGCCTGTCTCCTTGGCTTGTTGATAACTATCTTTTCTCAATCTTTATATCATTTTCCCTCTGTTGAGATCTATGTCACATTTCCTCCTCCTCTATGACACCAGTCATATTGGAATAAGGCTCACCCGAATCACCGCGGTTTAATTTAAGTACCTCTTTAAAGACCCTATGTCTAAATCTAGTCGAGTCTCATTCCGAAATTTAAGGTTTAGGACTTCGCATATGAACATTTTGGGGTGACAAGTCAGCCCATAACAGTAGGACTGAACAAAAATGAGTATGCCACTTTGCTCTGGGTCACCCATGGCCTTTGTGACTATCTAGGCAACAGAAATGAAAGATACGAGTGCACTTTACCATATCCTCTGCTAGGATGCTATAACCAGTTCCCTAAATGTAACAGTGCTCCAAATGAGAGCTGCCCAATTTAGCAAAACAAAATATAAAACACCCAATTCTATTTGAATTACAGATAAATAATGAATTGGTTTTTATTAGTATAAGTATATCCCGTGCCACATTTGGGACACGCTTATGCTAAAGTTATTTGTTATTAATCTGACATCCAAATTTAACTGGATGCCCTGTCTTTCATTTGACAATGCTACTCAATGATATACAGATGTTATTATATCTAGAGTTCTCACTTGCCACTTCCACCCACTTTACATAGATAAGTCCTCATCACCTCTTGACTAAATGTTTGTGTCCCTGCCCAAACTCATATCTTTAAGCCCCAGTACCCAGCGTGGCTGTATTTGGAGATGGGGCCTCTAAGGAAGTAATTAAGATGAAATGAGGTCAGGAGCATGGGGCCCTCATCAGATTGGATTAGTGTCCTTATAAAAAGAGACACCAGAGAACTCTCTCTTTCCCTTTGTCTCTATGCACACATAAAGAGGCCATGTGAACACACAGTGAGCTGGCCCACAGGCCAACAGAAGAAGGCCTTAAACAAAACCTACTTTGCCAGTACCTTGATCTTGGACTTGTCAGCCTCTTGAACTAGGAAAAAATAAACTTCTGTCATGTAAGCCTCTCAGTCTATGAAATTTTGATATGAAAGCCCTAAAAAACTAATAGAAACCTTAAAACAGTTCACCAGGGACTATTACACAGTGTATGACATAGAATGGAGTGCTCATGACTAGTTGAATGAATGGCAGGTCTATTCACTTTGGATCCTCTGAATGAAGTGGGTACGCACCTTCCCTTTTAGGAATGAATCTGTCTTAACCAGCCTCTGCTGGAACCTGTCTTAATACATTGCTTCATATTGCCAATGCTTGTTCTTTTGCCTGCCTATCACCGGGGATTCTGGAAGACAAAGACTGTAAGCCATTCATTCATTGTTATGCCTCTAACACTAAGCAAAGTCCTTCCCACACTGAATGCTCACGATTTCCAATGGCACACACTCAAGAGAAAAATACATTTGACATGTAATGAAATGTGATATTAGTTGAAGTGCTTGGGACTTGGGATGTTGATAGTAGAACTAGGGGGCTGAAGTCAGTTTCCGAACACCTCCTTCAAATTCCCCAATTAAAATATCCTCTAACCACTGTGTTTAGAGGCAAGCCACGTATCTGAGTACACATGTCCGGGCACTGCTGGAATGAGATCAAATGTTTCCTGTCAGAGCTGGGTCTCAACAGCCCTTGGGGGGGCTCTCAGTGACCCCTAGAGCCGGTGTGAAAGTGGACCGGCAGCCCGATGGCTTCACATTTCCACATTCCTTCAGCTTGTTTTCCTACTGTGGCAGATACTCAAGAGCATCCCAAATCCTCAAGAGAGATGGTATTTCAGGAAGATCCTTGTTACTTTTAGAAAACAGGAGATCTGAACTCTTGAGCCCAATGAAGAAAGAGAAGATTTAAAACCTACACCAACCGTTTGTAAGCTATCTGCAAGGATAGAAGAAAAATATCCAAATGAATAGTGGTGTTTTTTTTTTCAACATTCAGTTCCACCTGGGGACAAAAGTGCCACACATATATCCACTCCTGAAGATTAAGACAGGTCAGGGATCACAGAGTTGTGGCCACACAAACAGATTATCCTGTTTCCTGAGACATCATTTCATGTTGCAGCTGCCTCCTCGGAGGAAGATCATGAATCACATTGTTCTTTTCTCTTCCATTTGATCCGACACCATGTAAATAAGCAATGTTGAATGGGAAAGAAAACATTTCAGGCAAATGATTTCAATACAGTTGGAACTGCTTACCTTGTGTAAGCAATATGCTTGCTCAGTAACGAGGTCTAGAAAGAAGCAGTCTTTCCAGATACTAGAAAGAGGTGGTAGTCTTGGAGATGAATAGCTTGGATAAATTAATAAGGAAAAATTATTTACCTTTGATTATGTGACAGGGGTTTATTGGGGTTTATTTTTCCCCACAGGTAATATTTTACTCTGCTACCCTGGGGGTGGGGCAGTGATAATCGTTCTACTTTTTATAAGTTGTGATAAGAAAACATGCCTCCAGTCATTTAATAAAGAGGCAAAGTCAGCCTTTGAACCCTCACCTCTCTGACTCTAAGTAATTAATTTATTACCGCAGTGAACATTTAACTATAATTAGCTGTGCCAAAGATCAATGATTATTGAACAAAGAATGAATAATTTTATTTGATCTCATTTTATCTATTTTTGGACAAATTAAACTGAAATAAAAGAGGTTGAAGAATTGATCTATTTTCACAAGTCTCAAAAACCAGAGGTTTGACCTTTTCTCTCCCATGAAGGAATTGAAAGATGAGAGAAGTCCATTTTTAAGATATAAGATAATATGAGAGAGCAAGATAGCCATAAGATATTACAATGTGCCAGTCTTTTGAATAAATTGGTTTGGGATGAGTTGTTTCTTAACGTATTCACATATGACTCTCCTACGAAGAATCACTCTGCTACCAACAGGATAAAAAGGTAAAAAGTAGAGATCGAGATGGAGATATAAGAAAGATATCTCTGACAATTGGCCACCAAAATGAATGAAATATTTGGCTTGGATTGAATAGCGTGGTAAAGTTGGAAAAGCTGCAGTAATATAGCATGCCTTCAATATGTGTGATATCTTGCCTCAGTGTGCTTCATGTAAAATTTCTCAGTTTGGGGTAGGTCTGAGTGTGTATCCAAGTTCTGCCAAATAGCATGTGTAGACCTTGAGAGACCCACCTACCTCTCTGAGTGCAAAGGAAGGGGTATAATAGTTATAGCTACTTCATTTAATATTATGATGCCTTATGAGATAATCCTTCCAAAGCACACAAAAAAAGTCTGACATATAATGTACCTAAAAAAAGATAGAATGAAATTATTTAATGCAAGAAAACCTTTCAAAAATAATATATTTAGGCCATAGCATAAAATGGCCTTACTTCATTTTACTAATACCATCAAAATCGTGGTTAGACAACACTAGAGGTTACAAATAGGATTATATCACCATGCCTTCTTTGACCTGTTTTCCCTACCAATGACCTAAGGCTTACTTTGCTTAGAACATCATTATTAATCAAAGTAATCAGAAAACCAACAGCTATCCAATCATACAGATGTCAATCTTAGTTCTAAATTAGCACCATGACGTTTGTAGAGGGAGAAGGACGAATACTAACCAGCAACAGAACAATGGAGTATTACGGAAAAGCATTGAATTAGTAATCAGCATAACTTCAGACATGTTTTCTTTCGATTTACATCGTGTCTCTGGGTCTTAGATTCCTCATCTGGACCCAAGGGGCTCGAACAAAATCACATGCATGGTTGCTCCCATTTTTCTCAAATGGAAGTTATTACCTTTTTAATGTTGCTTTAGTAATATCATACAAGTATCAGTAACAATTATTATTATAAATAATTTGAGTTCTTCTCCTTCCTGAATCACTGCCTCAGTCATTAAACCCAATTACCTCATTATCTGAATTCACACGGATTATAACCCTGAAAGGCATGTACAAGAATGGCTTTGAAGAGACCAACGTGTCGCCTCATGCATTCATAAAATAATCAAAAGTGTTGAGGCCATATGGTGAAAGGCCCAAGGTTCGCTGCCTCCTTTCCCCAATCTCTCCTTTGACTTCCATTTCCATTCCACATTTTGGAGTATTTATTTACCTTAAGCTTAGAGGAGACCCTGCAGTCCCTGAAGGGGATATGGAGAGATGCAGTTCTAAAGAGGGACTTGGGAGAAAACCATATTTCATGCCCATTGGCATTTGGAAGGCCGTCCAACTATCTGTTGGGAAGTTTCTTGCAAAGAGTATAAACAGAGAGTTAGAGGGTGGCCGAGCATTGGACTTCCCATCTGACTTGAAGCTCTCAGCACCTCCAGTTCACCATCTGCAAGATAGATCATCAGAATGTAACAGACCATTTATTCTGATGACCTTGTTTTACTGATGTAGAAATCGGGGGCCCTGAGAGTGAAGCAATGTGCCCAAGGTCACAGAATGAGTTAACGTTGTTCTCAATCAGAGACCACACTCTAGGCGATCCCTTTCCTTCCTTTAAGTCAAGCATGAGTTTGTGACAAGAAAGAATTTGGATAATTGTAAATAACCAGGCACTATTTAGTCATCTTGCACGCTTCAGCCACACAATGAATTTAGTTTGCTGGAGTGGCTTCTCTTTCAAGAAAACCTTAGCTGGATGTTTTTTATTCAAATTCTGTGTTTTTCTTTAGCCTCTGGGTTACCCTCTGTTCCCCTCTTTGTAAAACAAGGATAATAACATCTACTTCATCGGATTGCTGCTGCATTAAAATGAAACATGATAACATTTGCTAAGGAGTAGAACATGGTGCCTGACACATGGTGGGGATTCTAAAATATCCTTTTCTCCTCCTATGACTCCCCTGAACGGTGATCACCACACTTCAGTCCCCAACAGTCAGACATTCTTCATAGAACACCCAGCGAAATGTCATGCAACTGCTACGTTTCAAATATTTTTCTTCTCTCTTATTAGTCACATTGTGGACGGATTCCTACTAAAAATGCTTTGCCAGAGAATGAGAAAGGAATTCTAAAAAATAACTGTTATGAGACTTCCAGTTAAAGGAAACAGAGACAGCACAGGCATACGCCCACAAACACACACTATATATACACATTACTTCTATCTCCCTCCCTAACCGGCTCCTCCCCTCAAAAAAATAAATACGTAAAATCACCAAAAGGACAGGTAAGTTATTTTTAAAGGTTTGCATTCGTAAGAACAAAGAGGAGAGAATCACATAACAATTTTGGAAGCCGGAAAGCAGATGCCTGAGTTGTAGTAAGTCACTTAGCAGACGTGCAGAAATCGATTTTTAAGCTGGCCATTAAGGAATCCAAGAAGCAACTTGATTTACACCACAGAACTCCTGAAATCCTCAGAAACTGGAAGCATCATCTATCCCTGAGGATGACAGAGAAGGTGGGACAAAATGCAAAAGGAATAGGTTGAAACGCTATTGAAACAGAATCAGATCACTAGATCTCTCTCCCTTGCCTATACAGCATTCCACTCATCTGGCAGAAAAGGTGAGGGTTATTCCTAAAAAAAGGTAAAATAAAAAGTCTCTGGACAGGCAGATGCCAGGCACATTGGGGTATGAAGATGGGGGGTGCTTTGGTGAAAAAAAGGAAGCACAAGTACAAGTTCACACACTTGCTGTTGAGTCATGGAGACCTCCCTGCTGTCTCCCTACACAGCTTTCAGAGTGCTGGCAGCCACTTACATCCGGGACATCAGAAGAGTCCTCTCTAGAGAGCTGGACTAGTCCAAGGGAAGAGACCTTAATGTACTGGCCTCAGAAGTTTCTGATGGAAACAGCCAGTTAAGTTTCCCTACGGTGGGAAAACCAACTGACAGAATTGAAACTTCTAATCAGATATCAGTGCCCATCCTTATAAACTGGCAACCCGCTAAGGTCACCTGAGATTGAAAAAGAGCATCTCATAGAAAAGCCAGAAATGAGAGAGAGAGAGAGAGAGAGAGAGAGAGAGAGAGAGAGAAACAGAGAGAAAGAGAGAAATTGCAAGAAAGATGAACCACACAGAAAGAAGAGAACATAGCAAAAATACAGTCTTTGGTATCTTCCAAGGGATAAGAGAATACATCTAATCTACAAAACAAGAACAAAAAGCTATGAATCAAGAACTCCCAAAGAGCAACAAAAAGGGCTCCTAGGATTATGAGAAATAAGAATGAATGTAGAGAAATATGCAAAAACATGAGAGAAGAAATGAAAACCCAACAGAGGCTTTTCAAAATAAAAATCAGTAAATCTCATGGAAAGTTAGAGCAGAATAATAGAGATGTAAAATGAACGAAACAAAAAAAAATGTGACTCATCCCAGAGATTTAATATCCGCATATCAGTAATTGTTGTCAGCAAAAGGAGAAAATTTGGAGGTAAAGAATTCACCAGAGAAATAACTAAACAGTTTCCCAAGTCTGAAACCCATAAGTTTCTGTGTCAAAGGGCTTAGCACAGGCATGGAAACTATACTACATCAAGGCACACTATCAGAAAGTTTCAGAACATTGGAAGGGAAGAAAAAAACAACATTCCACAAGCTTCCAGACAAGCGGCCAGGTATTGCAGAGGAGGGAATAAGTTTTACATACAGGATCAAGAATCAATATAACACTGCATGTCTCAACAGCGACACAGGAAGCAAGAAAGCAATGGAGAAAACCATTAAAAACGATGGTTGGGGGAAATGATTTGCCCCCTAAGACCCCTCTGCACAATCCATTGATTTCATACGAAGACATAATAAGGGTATTCTGAGGCAGGTGAGGTCTTAAACTTTCTAATCATGTATTCTTTCTCAGAAACCACCTGGCAGATTGGCCTCGCTTTCTCTGAGAAAGGGCATAAGCCAGGAAAGAGGAAACAATGGAATGATCACCAAGAAGGTGACCTGATACAAGAGAGAGACAAAACGGATCCCCGGAGTGAAGGCAAATAAGGGGACGGTCTGTGCAGCAGGCCAGGGAGGAGCCGTCAAGAAGGGCTTACTCTCAGAAAATGACATTTTTACATGCCTGAGGTATTTGTGTGTATTCAAAAGAGATTTATACAACTGGGAAAGAGTTCAGAGTTGAGTCAATAACACATATATAGAGAATAAGCCAATGAAACAAGGAAAATTCATTGACTTCATATTTTGCAGGAAAGCAAAGACAATCACATTGCATGGTATGGGTCGATTAAGAGTAGACCGTGCATATCATAATAACGTAATACTGAATATTAACTAAACAAAATTGCTAGCTAAGCATACGGGCGGATGGAAATATGGGAAATATGGAGGAGAGTAAACGAGATAAAGATGGGGCAGTGGTGGAGGGTAGATAAAAGAAAGCAAAACCCCATCTTCTATATTGGGAAGTCAATATGTCACGTCCAAAACAGAAAGATCTAGAAGCATAATCATGTCATTGGAAAACATGGAGATAAATGCCAAGGATTTGTCTAAAAAAAATTTCCAAGCAGTTGCCTCTAGGAAGAACGTCGTGTCTAGGGTAGAGCCATGACTGCCATTTTTCTTAAGTCTTTATAACTATTTGATGCTTTTCAAACCCATACATGTTTACTTTTGAGAAAAGCAAAATTAAATTAAAACTAGTGTTTTTGAAGCTTCCTCTGTAAGACTTTTAGCTCTATTAACTGAAAACTGAAATATATTAATTACCTTCTTTAAAGTGCCTCATGTCTATTTTAACCAAGAACAAACAATATCCATGCAATCACCAAGTCTGATGCTCTGTTTCATCAGTTTCTTCCAAGACACGAAAAATTTAAATTAGCAATACTAAAATTAAGAAATGCTCGTCTATGTTACCACCTAGAGTCATTTTACTTGAGTTGTCCACCTGTATATACATGTCACACTGAAAACACCCCAACAGAATCATTCATGAAAGAGAGCTCACTGCCCTGAACTCACCACTAGAGGGAAATGTTGGTCTTTTTACTAAGCATTCAGTCCAACCAGGACCTGCTTCTTTAGGCAGTGGTTAAGAATGATAAAACCATGGCTTGTGTCATTTTTCCCCCCTTCCTAGTGTAAAATACTGGAGTTTGAGGGGACCTTGGTGTCCACCTAGGTCACGTCTCTGACCTCTCTTTTTCTATGCTTATAGAAATCAAGGCTCAGAGATGAACAGTGCTAAGGACAGGAGAAAGTGAGTACTAAAGTCAGTTTCCTGATTTGCCTAAACTGGGCAAATCTGAAATTAAATGGGAGAGTGGTTCTATAGAAGTGACTTTTGAGTGCAAGATCCTTGAGCAGGAGAACACTCTTTGAATGTTGCTATGCACCTGGCATGGGTTATCTACCTTGGGCTTGCACTTTTCATTCTTTATTTTTGTCCTGGTTGAGTTTTGTGAGGTAGAAACAATCATTATCTCCTTTCTACAGATGAGGAAACTAAGGCACAGAGAAGTTAAGTTACCTATCCAAAATCACACAGGGAATAACTCCCAGAGCAGGCATTCAAACCCAGACTGTATAGCTCCGGAGTTCATGACTATGACCGCCATGTTTCCTGACTACCTATGGAAGACGTGGAATCTATCTACAAAGTATCTCTTTTCTCTGGGGACGTGATCCCACTTCACTTTTTGCCTAGATGGGATGATTTGTCCCGATGGCCACTGAGATTCTTCAAGATCCCAGCCCTGTAGGCAGAGCTGCCTCAGTGTCTGATGTCCTTCTGTTCCCAGTGTCTCTCACAGTGCCACCTAGCTCAGAGGACCGGCTCATGAAATGACAGGAGAGTGAATAAATATAATGCTAATTACTTTAGAAAACATACTCACATCACATCTTACAGTTCATACTGTTTAAGAAAACAGTTAAGAAAACAAAAGCCATCATTGTGCACTTGGTCTCTCTTAAGACTGTGGAATCGATCCAACCAAACGTCTAATTCTTCCTGACCTCCCCCCACCTCACACAGTTTGCAATGCTGCTTTTCAGTCCATAAAATACAGTCGTGTCACCGCGTACATGGGCAGGCTCCTGGGCCCACTGCATTGTATCTTTCATGAGCTGACATGTCACTGCTTTACAAAACACCTGGAGTCTGTGTCGTTTATTGCTCTGAGCCCAGCCAAGTTCTTGTTCTGCCTTTCTCAGAACTTGGAGCTGGTTTACCTCACCATTGCTCAGAACGCTGGGGCTAAGGGGCTTGGGGGCACAGGCTCCTGTGCAAAGATGGAAATCATGTTCAAGGAGGAGGACTTCCTAATGAAGTTTACAGCTAGGGAAATTTCCTCCCAAAGACTGCATGTCTCTGCACAGATTTTCAAACTCCCTGCTGAAGGATCTGAAGTCATTCAATGCAATTCTGGAAGGGTTAAAATGCCCCTGACTTGCGCGCCACCCCCCAATCTTTAATCCGTCTTCAACATATTTTTTTCTTAACATTGACTTTGAGTACACGGTGCTGTGACTTGTAATCTCTGTATAGAGTCTTGTAACCACCACCACAATCGCGAGATTGAACAGTTCTGTGACCACCTGAAACTAACATTTATTTATGGCTACACTCTCTTCTGTCCCTAACCCTGGCAAACATCGATATATTCCCCATCACTGTAATTTTGTCCTTTTGTGACCATCATATAAACGCAATCATGGGGCGTGTAAACTTTGAGGCTAGTCTCTTCTACTCAACATAATGTTTTTAAAATGAATGCAAATTGTTTTATGTATCTCTGGTTCATTCTTTTTTATTGCTGAAAACTATCCCATTGTATGAATCTCCCACAGTTGGTTTGTTTGTTTGATTGATTGATTGATCTGATTATTCAGCCACTGAAAGAAATTTGAGTTTCCGTTTGGGAGCAGTTATAAATAGGGCTGCTGTAAACATTCATATGTAGGTGTTTTGTGTGAACATAAGGTTCCATGAAACTAGGATCAATGTCTAGAAAGGGGATTGCTGTGTCATATGATAAGTGTATTTTTAACTTTATAACAAACTGCCCACGTTTTTTCTCTATAGTAGCTCTACCGTATCACATCCCCACTGGTAATGTACAAGCACTCCAGTTGCTCCTCATCTTGTCCAGAACTTCATATTGTCAGTATCCTTCAGTTATTCCAATAGTTGTCTACTGTTTCCTAATGGCTTATGACATTGAGCATCTTGTAACGTGCTGATTTGTCCTCTACATACCCTCTTTGTTTCAGTGTCCGTGCAGAGGTTTTGCCCATTTTTTTTAAAGTGGGTTTTTGCTTTCTCATTGTTGACTTTTTTTTGAGAATTTTAAATATGTTCTGCATACAAGTCATTTGTCAGATATGTGATTTTTAAATATTTCCCCCTGGTCTGTGACCAGAGTAATTTAATTTTTTTTTTATAAAGCCCAATTTATCATTTTTTAAAAATTTCCTGGCTTAGGATTTGAGGACAATGTTTAGTAACTTCTTGCTTAACCTTAGGTCACAAAACTTTTCAAAAGTTTATTGCTTAATATTTTACATTTAGGTCTGTGATCCATTTGGGGTTAATATTTGTAGAAAGTGTGAGATTTAGGTTGAAGTTCAATATATCTTGCATGTAGATACTCAATTTTTTCCAAACCAATTTATTGAAAAGACTATCCTTTCTCTATTGAATTGCCTTTGCATCTTTGTCAAAAACCAATTGGCTACATATGTGTGGGTCTATTTACAGATTCTCTTCTGTTCCATTAATTTATGTACCAATCCCTTCAATGCCATGATGCTATGTTCAGTGTAGCTTTATAGTAAGTCTTAAAATCAAGTAATGTGAGTACTCCAAATTTATTCTACCATTTGACAATTCTAGTTCATTTGCCTTTCTTTAATAATTTTAGAAATTTTAAGTACGATGTTAGCTCTAGGTTTTTTTGTAGATGTTCTTTACAAGCTTAAGGAAGTTCCCTTCTATTCTCAGTTGGCAGAGAATTATTTTTTTTAATGTTTATTTATTTTTGAGAGAGACAGAGACAGAGTGTGAGCAGGGGAGGGGTGTGCAGGGGAGGGGCAGAGAGAGAGGGAGACACAGAATCTGAATCAGGTCCAGGCTCTGAGCTGTCAACACAGAGCCTGACGCGGGGCTCAAACTCACAGACCGTGAGATAATGACCTGAGCGGAAGTCGGAAGCCCAACCGACTGAGCCACCCAAGCGCCGCTGAGAATTTTTATTATGAATGATGCTGTATTTTGTCAAATGTTTCTTCTGTACCTATTGATATGATCATACTTTTTTTTTTCAGGCTGTTAATATAGTGGATTACATTGACTGATTGAATAAGCCTTACATTCTCTGGAAAGATTCCATTTGATCATCATGTATTATATAGATTGGCTAATATTTTATTTTTTTTCAACGTTTTTTATTTATTTTTGGGACAGAGAGAGACAGAGCATGAACGGGGGAGGGGCAGCGAGAGAGGGAGACACAGAATCGGAAACAGGCTCCAGGCTCTGAGCCATCAGCCCAGAGCCCGACGCGGGGCTCGAACCCATGGACCGCGAGATCGTGACCCGGCTGAAGTCGGACGCTTAACCGACTGCGCCACCCAGGCGCCCCTGGATTGGCTAATATTTTATTGATTTTTGTGTCTGTGTAGGTAAAGGATTTTGTTTGTTATTTTCCTTTTTGTACTATATTTTTCTGGTTTTGGTATTTGCCTTATAAAATGAAGTGTTCACTCCTCTATTTTCTAGAAGAGATTGATTTGAATTGGTATTAGTTCTTCCTTATGTGTTTGGTAGAATTCAACAGTGTATCTACCTGGGCCTAAGATTTGTTTTTTGAAAAGTTTTTTTATGAATAAATTCAATTTATTAATAATTAGGGCTATGTTTGAGGTATCTGTGTCATCTTGGGTGAGGTTTGGTAGTTATGATTTCTGAGGAATTGGTAAATTTCATCCAGCTTAAGTTATAAATTTATGTTCACAGAGTTATTCACAGAATCCTTTATTATTCTGTTAATATTTAGGCTTATTAAATGACATCTCATTTTTCATTCTTGGTTGGTAAATTTTGTCTTATTTCTTTTGTTTTTCCTTTTTCAGTCTTAACAGAAATGTATCAACTCTATTGATTTCTTGATGTACTTTTTGTTTGATTTGATCTACTGTTCTGTGTAAATTTCATTGATTTCTGCCTTTATTTTTATCCTTTTCTTCTTTCTACTTGTTTGGGTGCATTTTGTTTTTCTTGTTCTAGTTTCTTAAGGTATGAATTTAGATTATTGTTTTGAGATCTTTCTTTTTTAACATAGGTATTTAATACCATTATTTTTCTCAATGAACTACTTTAACTGCATCCCACAAATTTTGATATATTTTATTTTCCTTTTTTGTTTAGTTTGAAATAGTTTCTTAATTCCCTCGAAACTTTTTGTTTGACCATGGATTACTTAGAAGCACATTATTTGATTTTCAAGTGTTTGGAGATTCTCCTGTAATCTTTGCTATTAATTTTAGTTTAATCTATTATGGCAAAAGAATAAATTCTGTATTATTTTGAGTATCTTGAATTTTTCACTCTGTTTTGTAACCCAGAATATGCTCTATCTTGGTAAATATTTTGTGTCCACTTGAAAATAATGTGTACTCTTTTGTTATTGGTTGGAGTTTTCTATGAATTTAAAAAAAAATCCAGTTGATTGATGCTAATATTCAGTTCTTCTATATCCTCATGGACTTATGTCCACTAGTTTTATTGATTACCCAGAGCAACAGTTGAATTATTGACAACAGAGTTTATATATCTAAATATGATAGTGGATTTGTATCCCACTCCTTTCAGTTCTGTAAAATTGTTTCATATGTTTTGAAGTTCTATTGTGATGACTTATTTTATACATTCATTTATACTTTTTAATTTCTTGATGTTTTTTTTTTGGGTGAACTGACTTTATTATCATTATTCCATGTTGTACTTTATCCCTGGTAACATTCTTTGTTCCAAAATCTACTTTGGCTGGTATTAATATAGCTAGATATTAACTCTAGCTTTCTTTTAATTAATGTTCACATATATATCTTTTCCCATCCTTCCACTTTTATTTTAACTTTAATATTATATTTGAAATGAATTTCATATAGACAGGATATAGTTGTATTCTGTCTGATTTTTTTTTCTTTAGAGATTATTTTAGAATAGGTCTGCTGACAACAAATTCTTAGTTCCCCTTTATTGGAGGATGACATTATTCACCATTATTTCTACAGGAACTTTTCACTTGATAGAGAATTCTGGGTTGACTATTCTTTTCTTCCAGCCCTTTAGAGGTGTTTCACCTCCTCCTGGCCTCCTTGCTTTCCAACGAGAAAGTTCTCGTCATCAAAATAGTTGTTTCCCTAAATAATGCTTCGCTTTCCTCTGTCTTAAGATTTTTTCTTTGTTTTTAGTTTCCACAGGTTTGATTACATTGTGTCCTGGTGTGCATTTCCTCTTTTGTTTGTTTCTTTTTGGGGTTTGATCATTTTCTTTAGCTTATAAGCTTACGGGTTTTGCCAAATTTGGGAGGTTTTTCCATCATTATTCAATATTTTTTTTTCGTACTATTTCTCATCTCCTTCTGAGACTTTCATATCTTAAATGCCAAATATTTTTGTATTGTACCACAGATCCCTGTTCGTTTTTCCTCTCAATCTTTCTTCTGTGTGTGCTTCAGATTGAATAACTTCTATTGATCCCTTTCAGGTGTGTTGACTCTTCTTCCTAACGTCTCTATTTTGCTATCGAGACCATTCTATACTTTTTGTTAGTTGCATTTTTGTTTTATTTTTCTTTTAATTTTTTTTTCCACGTTTTTATTTATTTTTGGGACAGAGAGAGACAGAGCATGAACGGGGGAGGGGCAGAGAGAGAGGGAGACACAGAATCGGAAACAGGCTCCAGGCTCCGAGCCATCAGCCCAGAGCCCGACGCGGGGCTCAAACTCACGGACGGCGAGATCGTGACCTGGCTGAAGTCGGACGCTTAACCGACTGCGCCACCCAGGCGCCCCTGCATTTTTGTTTTAAATTTACACCTGGATCTTCTTTATACCTTCTATTTTTTTGCTGAAACTTTCCTTCCTTCCTTCCTTTATTTATTTATTGACTGACTGATTGATTTTCGAGAGAGAGTGCAAGTGGGGAAGGGGCAGAGAGAGGAGGGGACAGAAGATCCAAAGTGGGCTTCATACTGGCAGCAATGAGCCCGATGTGGGGCTCGAACTCACAAACTGTGAGATCATGACCTGAGCCGAAGGCAGACACTTAACCGACTGAGCCACCCAGGCGCCCTTCTTCGCTGAGACTTTCTATCTTCCCACTTGTTTTAAGAGTGTTCACCTTAACTTGTTGAAGCATTTTCAAAATTGCTGCTTTTAAGTCTGTCAGACGATTCCAATATTCACCCTAGGGTCTGTGGACTGTCAGATTCCCTGTGAGGTGATATTTTTCTGCTTCTTCATCTCTTGAGTAATTATTTAATTGTATTCCGAATATATTGAGTGTTGCATTATGACATTCCAGGGCTCATTTAAATCATACGAACATTTTTAAATATTTTTTCAGTGTGTCCGTGCATGTACACAGCTTGAAGTGTGTCCAGACATTCACAAACAAGTTTTAGGGTCATTTTCTGGAACAGTTCCCTCTCTGAATTCTCCTCATAGTTTCTTGATTTTCTAGAACTCCCCCTTTTAGTCCTTGACCCTGAAAACTGAGGCTTTATTTGTTTTACTCTCCTGTTGTTCTCTTGTGACAGCATACGTGTGTGTGGGGTCAAACCGTGGAGGACACAGAGAAAAAATATAAGTGGAGTTTTCTCACCCCTCTTGAAACAACAGCTTCTCTGATCGGAGAGGAAGTCTAGACCACCTCAGAATTTTAGATGTTTGTGAAGCTATGGGCTGCAGTATGAGAAAATTGATTTTGTTTTTGAGTGGGATGTTTACTCCCTCTACTGGGATGTTTATTCCTCTCTGTCCATTAGGAAATTAGCTCTTATCACTTGAGCCAGAACTAGAGTGCTTCTCCTCGTGTTCTCTCAACACTGAGTGGACCCACACAAGTCCCACTTTCAGGTTCCGGGCTATGTTGCATCCAGGGTCAGGGATACTAAAATGAAAAAGAAGGGAAAACTCACTGAGAGTTCAGTGGTACTTTGAATTCCACTCCTCTTCCTCGACCCCTCTACTACTATTTCTTTTTTTTAGAATCTGAAAAAAAAAAAATGCTTCTTCATGCATTCGGTCCAGGTTTAATAGCTGCCGTCTGCGGGGCAGCAAATGTGGAGTGGGCCTACTCTACCTTACCCATATTCAAAACTCTTGCATTATTCCAATTAAAAAAAAATACTTCCTTGAAGGCCTTCCAAAATGTCTTTCTGTGTCTGGCATTTGCCTAATCGTTTAGCTCCTATCCAAACTAGAATAAAATCAACCTTCTTGCTGTTTTCCACGTCATTGCTGCAATGCACAAATCCAGAGTCGCAAAGACTAAAATGTTAATAAGGTTGCTGAAAGTGACACACACAGGCCATCCAATGTCATCAGTTTCTGATGCTCTTAATCCCTCCACCCACATTTGTCTGTTTAACTTTAAGATTCAGATCAAGGGTTGGCTTGAGGTTGAGTTACATGTTCATATTCTGTTTATACCCTGAGTATTCTTGACTGACTGCTGAAGAATGCTTATCTGACCAGCTGTGACTTCTTTTAAGGACTGTGTCTTTTTCATCTGTGAATCTTCAATGTCTGGAAGAAAGTGAATGTTTCATGAATGGTTGTTGAATTAAGGAGGAAAGAAAGGCATTAAAATTTACTGAGTGCTCACTTTATAAATAGTTTTCTTATGTAATCGGTACAAGCTTAAAAGAACATAATTGTATTAGACATGTTTTGCAAGTGACTGTCCTTCACACTTCCTGTCCATAAATTTTGCTAAAGGTGAATTGCCCTCACCCACAGTCTCTGCTGTCACAAACAATTGGATCAGGGTGGGCATTTGCTCAACTTCAGCTTCCCCAAAGACTGACTAACATCCTATGGCTGGAAAGAAAAATATGAGCTAAGCCAATCGTCATAAGCTTTTAGGAACTTTAGAATTAGAAAACGAAGAGAATGTAGCCAGCTGGAGCCCAAAAGCCACAAACAATTGGGACCAGGGTGACAACAACCAACCTGATACAAAAAAAAAGAAAATTTAGTTTATAGGTAGAATATAGTGAATGCATGCTTTGGGAGCTTGGGAGAAAGTGCATGGAGAGAGAGAGAGAGAAAAAGAGAGAGAGAGAAAGAGAGAGTGGAGAGATAAAGAAAGACAGGAGATACAGAGAGAGAAGGAGAGAGAGAGAGAGAGAGAGAGAGAGGGAGAGATTATTTCCTGCTTTCCATTTACAGCTCCCAACAACTGACCATACGTATAAAAGTTCTTAAACTTAAATTCTCTTGGGACTCATAATGTACTTTTTAAAAAGAGCTTTCTTGAACTTCCTTGAGCTCGTCTCTAATGCTCACAATCTCCTGGTCAAAGCAGACATAGTAACCCAATCTTCCTGCATCTTTTGAATCTGTTTCTGTGTTTCTCCCTCTTCCATCTCTAACCAATAACAAATGGGTGAAAGGGTGGGACAGCCAAGATCCCTGGTCTCATATTGGGGCAAATCTGAGGTCTAATCTCCACTCCAGAATCACCCATCAGGATCATCCTACACTAAGTGGGAATTTTACCCAAGATCGATCAGCTTCCCTTCTTCTTTTTCTAACAAAACCTAGGTTTGTTCTGATTATTTTATCCTCCCCCGTGTAGCCACGCCCTTCGGAGAAGGTTAGTAGTATCACCAGCCCCCAATTTTATTTGGTTGAAGCAAAACATTGAAGGTCCCTCCCTTTGCCAATGATGGATTATGGAGGGAAGAGGGTGCACTTCTGGCCAATAAGATGTGAGAGGCAGTCAGCTGAGCGACTTCTGGGAAAATATTTCCTTTAAAACTAAGAGAGACAACTGAGGTGTAACAATGCTCCCCTTCCTCCACTAGACCTTGTTGTTTCTGCATATGGCGCTTACAAACGTGACAGCTGTCTTAAAATCATGACAGGGGCGGAAAGAACACACTGAGAGGGTCAAAATCGAAAAGAGGAAGTTGATGATCTTGATAATGCTGTTTTCTGGCTTCGTTTTACCAAACTGGAGTTGGGCTAGAGGGTTCTGCCTCCATATTATTTAAACCAGCTGAAGGGCAGTTTCCTATTACTTGCAGACAAATTATCCTACTTAAAACACTAGTCTAAAGATACAAATGATTGATAGAAACAGTATGCTGAGCTTTCTAGTTTTTCCAGTTCTAACCAAGACTCAAACCCAAATCTGTCTAGCTCAACCCAGGAGAGGAATGTTAAGCACCCCTTATTTGTAGTGGTCTATTATTATACTGTGTTGACATTTATTTTTCCACAACCACACAGATCCTTCATTAAAAATAATAATAATGCTTGTCAGTAGCAACTGATTAGTGGAGAGTAAATTTCAAACTCTCCATCCTGGCACCGGATCCCCCCGAGTAGATTGACCATAGATTTATCTTGATTCTCACTCCTTCCCAACCACTCCATTCCAACCCCGTCTCCCTGCATCTTTTGAATCCATTTCTGTGTTTCTCCCTCTTCCATGTCTAACCAACAACCAACTGACTAAAGAGCGGGACAGCCAAGATTCCTGGTCTCATATTGGGGCAAACCTGAGGTATAACCTCCACTCCAGAATCACCCATCAGGATCATCCTACACTAAGTGGGAGTTTTACCCAAGATTTCATCTTTATTTGGCTTTCTTTCCTTCCTGTCTTCTTTCTCCTTTAAAAAAAAAAAATTCACTTAAACACAATTTATCATCTCAGAGTCTGTTTGTAGGGAACACACAGACATATTGTATGTTCCAGTCACTCTGGGCTAATCGTGTTGTTCGGACATCCTTGTGTTTCTTTGCCTGTGGTGATGATATTTCCCCCAACTGGAAAAGCTCTCCCCCTCATGTCTGTGTGGCCATATTCTGGAATTACAGGGTACTCAACAATGCAGCCTTTGTAGCCAGGCAGTGTTGGGTTCAAATCGTATAGCTCCTCCACTTGGAATCTGTGTGACTTTGGGCAACTTACCTAAGCTCTCTTCACCTCACTTTGTGCACACATAGATAAGGCTTGCCTCTCAGTGGTGTTTGAAAATTCAGTGACTTAGAGAATATAAATGTAAAATCCTCAACTTCCTCTTTGTTGGAACTCATCCTCTTCCTCTTACGCTATTAATAATACTGTTATCACTATTATTATTTAAATTCTCTGCCTAAATTTTCATCCTCTCTGATGTCATTTTCGTTTGCTTCTGCACATACCAAGACCATTACTGACCATGCTCTGTGCTTTCGTTCACAATCCTAGTAAATAATGGGTACATACATTCAGTAATTTATTCAACAGAATTCACCCCTAAGGCCACAAGACCACCTTATCCTTATCTATCTGTCCTATTTTTTTTCTCCCATTGTACATACCATCTTCTCGTTTCTAAGCCACGCCTTCCACCCAGTTGCCCAAAGAATTTGTACTTGAAAATTTCCTTTCTACGATGTTCCTCTCTTGTTACCAGGTAAGTTTCATCAGATGAGAGGCAAGATCTATCACATCGTGTCTTGAACTAACCCTCCCTCAGTGCCATATTCCTCTGTAGCTCTGACCTCATCGGTCTGCTCTCCCGAGCAAGAGTCTTCAAACAGTTGGCTGTCGCTGCTGTTTCCGTATCATCCCTGCCTGTTCGTAGAGATGATTCTTGCGAAGATCAATGACTTCTGTGCTCTGCTATCAGAGTTCACCATTATTTCCCTCCTCCTGTTTGACAGAAGACAGTTTCTCCCCTTTCCTTCCACCTTATGACTTTGACCTGGTTCTTCCCCCACCTAACTAGCCACACCTTCTTCGTTTATTCCTTGCTGGTTTCGCCTTCTCTTTAGCATTTTCTTGAAAAGTGGGAGTGCCTCTGGGCTCAGATCCTAAGCCCCCTTCTCTTCTATGTCCACGCAACCTTTGAAGGCAACTGTAATAGTCACATAAATGTGAATACCTTCCGGAGGCGCCTCCCACATATTGGAACAATGCGTGTCCTTTCATGAAAACCAGAAACACAAAGGGTAACTGGAAGTTATTACCTATTATTTTAAATAGAAAAAAATTATAATGTGTTATGTGTCAGTCTCAAACCTACAACCAATTTTCTAAAACCCAATAAAATGCTTATATACAAGTAATAAACTATTAGGTTAAAATAAAAAGTGCTTAACACAGTTTCTCCTGATCTGCAAACCAATAAAATGATTAAAAACAGGTACCTACTTTGTCTTCAGTGGTATAAATTCTCCACTATCTAACACATTATCCAAACACTACACCCATTTGTTAACACTCAAAAATTTTAAAATTATTTGTCTGGGGGCACCTGGGTGGCTCAGGTGGTTAAGTGTCAGACTTCGGCTCAGGTCATGATCTCACAGTTTGTGGGTTAGAGCCCCTCATCGGGCTCTGTGCTGACAGCTCAGAGCCTGCAGCCTGCTTCACATTCTGTCTTCCTCTCTCTCTCTCTGCCCCTTCCCCACTTGCTCTCTCTCTCTCTCTCTCTCTCTCTGTCTCTCTCAAAAATAAATATTAAAAAGTTACAAAAAATAAATATAAATATAAATATATTTGTCTGTGTGTGTGTGTTCTGCCTTCCAGCAATGTCCCTGTACTTCCTACGTCGTCCTACATTTGAGTTAAATATCCAACCCTTGATGCTCTTGTCCTCACTTCCTCTCTCTCTCTCTGTCTCTCCACACGCACACACACAGCCACACACACACACACACACACACCCCTACTTCCTTCCCCTCTAGTCTTCTCTGACTTAATCAAAGTCCCCATCCACCAAGATGATTGAAGCAAAAACCTAGGCATAATCCCTTATCCTTTTCCACTTACTGCCAATATCTATCCATCAGTAAACCCTGTCAATGGTTTTTACAAAACACATCTTACATTAATCTTGTCGCCCACCTTCACTAGAGGTGGAGTGGCATGTGTATTCCATGAGGTCCAATGATTTTTACTAGTTCAGCTTCCTAAAAAAGACTCCAGACTGATCTCCCTGTGTGGATTCTTGCTTTTCTGCCACATTTCCATTGAGCAGCTAGATAATACAATCTACTTAGAATATCCCAAAGGTTCCCATTTTTCATGGGATAAAGTACAGATCGCAGAGCCCACTGTGCAGGGGAAGAGGTCCTGAAGCCTGATACCTCTACACTAGTGTTTACCTCACCTCAAGGCCCCCAGGAAGGTTGCTGCACCTTCCAGAACTCCAAGTCTCCACCAAACCTACTGCAAAAATTCCTGACATTCAATATCTAATTAAAATATAAAAAGTCATTAAAACATTGGAGTGCCTGAGTGGCTCAGTTGGTTGAGCATCCAACTTTTGATTTTGGCTCTGGTCATGACTCACGGTTCGTGAGTTCGAGCCCCGTGTCACGTTCCACGATGACCGTGTGGGGCCTGCCTGGAGTTCTCTCTCACTGCCCCTCCTCTGTTTGCATTCTCTCTCTCTCTCTCTCTCTCTCTCTCTCTCTCTGTCTGTCTCAAAATAAATAAACTTAAAAAGAGAGAGAAAGAGGGAAGTCTGGGTGGCTCAGTCGGTTAAGCATCCGACTTCGGCTCAGGTCATGATCTCACGGTCCGTGAGTTCGAGCCCCACATCGGGCTCTGCGCTGATAGCTCAGAGCCTGGAGCCTGCTTCAGATTCTGTGTCGCCCTCTCTCTCAGCCCCTTCCCTGCTCATGCTCGCTCTCTCTCTCTTTCTCAATAATAAATAAACGCTAAAAACATTTTTTAAAAAAGAGAGAAAGATTATTAAAAAAGGTAAAAAGTTATGGTAAAGAACAATATTATAAGAACACTTACAACATCAAAGATGTAAACCTCCTTAGAATAAATCTAACAAAATTGTGTCTAAGGCCTTTATAGAGAATATTGTGAAATTTATACAAATAAAAAAAAATACAACTCCAATGGAGAGAGACAACATGACCACAAGTTAAAAGATTAAATGTCACGAAGGTGTCTGCTGTTCTTACATGGAAGGATTTTTAAGTGCAATTCTGATGAAAAAATATCAATAGAAATTTTAAGCAAACTTTAAAAACTGATCCTAAAGTCAATGGGGAAAGTTACAGCCAAGACAACCAAGAGTATTTTTAAAATGAAGAAGGAGGGGTACTTGGCAACCAGATGCCAATATTTTCATACAGGGATAGCTATGAAAATATGAGGCACGAGTGACTAGCTAAAGAGATGAGTATCCCATAGGCCAGTAATAGGCTTGTACGCATGGGATATATGTGGCTCTGCGTAATCGGGCATATGACAGGTAGCTGAACATTGATATGTGCCAGATAATTGAACACATGTTTTGAGTACGTATCAACCAATGAACTAGCTGAATAAACGAAAGGGGAAGATTACAGCTCTGTTCATTTTGGATCATCTAGACCACTCTCTATAATCCAAGCTCAGGAATGGCTATCCCACTTAAAATTCCTTCTCTAGTAGAAAGGGGACCCAAAAAAAATCCAGAGGAGAATAGAGCAGGCAGAGATCGCAAAGAGCAAAGACTAAGTGTGCAATTTTAGATTTGAGGGCAACGTGAGTCGCTTTACAAACCTTCCAGGGGACTGCGGAGGACTCAGAGCGGAGCCTGCTTTCATGCATGCAACTGGATGGTGGTCAGTTTTGTCACAATCGGTCCAGGGAGTACTTTGTCATATAATTGAAGGCCACATGGACTTAGGTAAACAAGCAGCGTTCGTAGTCAGACAGAGCCGAGTTCACATCACTCTGATGTGACCTACGACTGGTCACTAAACCTCTCTGCGACCTGATATTTTTTGTCCTTAGCTTCAGGATGATAAGAGACAGCAGAACATAACAGTAAGGAGTGTGGATTCTGGACCCTACGGCTTGTATTCAAATCTACTTGGTAGCTGTGTGAACTTGAGTGATTTGTTTAACCTCTCTGAGCCTCAGTTTCATCATCCATAAGATGGGGGAAATAAGAGTACCCACCCCATCGGGTATTTGGAAAGATGAAATGGCTTAATATGTCTAAAGCACACGGAGGAGGGCTTAGTCTATAGCAAGCCCCGAAGATGGTAATAATCACAACAGCAGAACTTACCTCCAAGAGTTATGATGAGGGGTAAATAAAATGACATCTGTCAAGTTTTGGACACAGTGCCTAAAATATCCAAAATGCCCTATAAATGTTATTTCCTGCCTTCCCCCTACACTGTCTTCAACGGGAACAAATGTCGCTTCAGAGGTGGTGAGTTCCCCATCAGCAAAAGTGTCCAAGCAGAAGTCGGTTAACCGCATCTCCAGAATGTTACAGGGAAGCATTTGAGAGTAGGCACAGACTAGGATTGGGCGATCCCAGAGCGCCCCTTCAAATTAAAGATTCCGTGATTAAGTTGGAAACTTGGGAAAGTCTGTCAGAGGGGAATTGTGGGTAACCAAAACTTTCCTGAAATTTCCAGCTCATTTTCCAGGATAAATGCTAAATGCAGCCCCCATCTCCCTAACGCAGCACACCAAATATTACCACACACACACACACACACACACACACAAACACACACATACACGCACACACACGCATGTACACAGAGGCATCATTCATGTGTCGTAACATAAATCTTTTCACCACAATGACCACGGTTGTCAGTGAAAGAAATACTCTTGTTCAGTCCAATGCACTTGGGTAGCCCAAATAAACAATGGTATAATACCCGGCATTTATGCAGCACCCTTTGGGGCAAGGGCTCGCACTTTATACATATTTCTCGTTTATCATGGCCACATTCCTGGGAGACAGCCTGCCCCTCAGAGAGGCAATGGCATTGGGCTTTTTTGATTTCAAGCCTGGCTGGTGGGGAGAGCCGCGCTGTCTGCATGTTAGAACGTGTAGTACTTAAACGTCCTTCAGCCTTCTGGGGTCTGGCTAAGTGGCCCTTCATGACAGACTTCTGATGCCCCATCGGGACCCACAGTGCCTCTGGCCTCAGATGTTTCTTGTCACCACCACCACCGGGGGGCTTCTACCCTTGTGGGTTGAGAGCTTTCCGGCTCCGAGGAGAAGCTTTGTGATGTGCTGCGGCCACAGCGCCCCCTGGAGGGTGCCCCGGCACATGCATCCAGTTTGGGAGCAAACTCCAGAGCTTTTTTGGAGGTCAAAATGACTCTCAGCCCGTGCCACTTACTAGCTCTGTGACCTTGGGCAAATTGCCCGACCTCTCAGCCATCCGACCTAGGCAACGGGCCTCACAAGACAATTTGCTCTGCTGTTATGACGCTGTGAAATAAAACTTGTAAATTCCCTGGCATGTGTAGAAGCTGAATGAAAGCGTTTATTATTTTATAGGTGTCATCGGTGTCATTTTGCCTCCAGGTTACCGATCTTCCTGTTTCTGTACATCCGGTGTTATGAGCCGAATTGTCTCCTCCCACGCCCCCGCCAGAGAAAAATTCATGCGTTGACGTTTGAGCCCCAGTAGCTCAGAGCGTGACTGTATTTGGAGATGGAGTCTTTGCGGAGATGAAGTTAAGGGGTGCCTGGGTGGCTCAGTCGGTTGAGTGTCCGGCTCCCGATTTGGGCCCAGGTCATGGTCCCAGGGTGGTGGGATGAGGCCCCGCCTCGGGCTCTGCGCTGAGTGTGCAGCCTGCTTAAGGTTCTCTCTCTCCCTCCC
Source organism: Lynx rufus (assembly GCF_022079265.1). NCBI lineage: Eukaryota > Metazoa > Chordata > Mammalia > Carnivora > Felidae > Lynx > Lynx rufus. Next base: position 6,046,521 of record NW_025814845.1, read on the forward strand.
TCTGCCCCTCTCCCCTGCTTCCGCTCTGTAAAGAGGTGAAGCTAAAATGAGGTTCTTAGGGCAGGCTCTAATCCACTATGGCTGGGGTCCTTAGAAGAGGAGGACGTTAGGGCAGAGGCACGGAAGGAAAACCGCCTGAAGACACAGAGGAAAGGTGGCTACCTTTCTACTACTGGTCTCCAAAGAAACTAACCCCACCCACACCTTGATCTCAGACTTCCAGCCTCCAGAAGTGTGAGACGATAGATTTCTATTGTGCAAGTGACCCAGTCCGTGGTACTTCGACATGTCATCGCTAGCGGTCTAAAACCCCAGTCTGAGCCAACAACCGTAAGCCCCAAACCTCAGGCCATGAGGTTCTTTGAATGACAAAGGCTTGGGGGAAAGAGCTAAGTCTCAGAAGCATGCTTAAGCAGGCAGAAGTTGTGATTCACACAGGAAGATGGTTGGATAAGCTCCTTGGTGAGAAAGCAAAATGAAAGCCGTTTGCTCCACTGGTGGATACCTCAGAAAGATCACTAGCTTCGGGTCAGAGGTCAGAGAGCAAACCCCACTTCCATAAGCGTTCAGCTGCAGGAACTTTGATAATCATTTATTTTACAGGCTTTGGTTTTACCACAGTCAATTCACCTGTCGTGCACACCAGAACATCCTTAAGAGTTGGTAATCCTTGAGTGTTTAGGGCATAGCCCAGTGACCAGTTGATACGAGACAAGATGTAACGTGTAGCACTCCAAGATTCTATCTCGAGTTATTCTCAAATCTTCATCTCACATCAGGTGAACGGGAAATCCACCTTTTAATGAATATTGTTATTAATACAGAAGAGACGAGATGTAGTGGAATCATGGCAAAGGGAGCATTTGTCTCTGCACCTTCTACGTAAGTGCCTTACACAGGAGGAGACAATAAATAATGTTTTAACAAAGAGCCAGATCTCATTCTATGTGTTCTATACACTTCGTGTAGAATAAATGTTAAACTGGAAGATGTACCTAATTCTTGAGCGATATATATTCAGGGGGAAAATATCTCTGGATGGGGCGCCTGGGTGGTTCAGCTGAATGACCAGCTCTTGATTTCAACTCAGGTTATGATCCCAGAGTCACTAGATCTAGTCCTGCCCTGAGCATGGAGCCTGCTTGGGATTCTCTCTCTCCCTCTTGATCTCTCTGCCCCTCTCCCCTGCTCATGTCAACTCTCTCTCTAAAATTAAAAAAGAATTCTGGAGACACAACGATGTTTTTTGAGGATTAATAGTTGACCTCACGAAGCACGGCACAAAAACCATACCCTGAAGTCCCTCACCCATGGCAAGAGATGCTAAAACGTCTCAAATTTTGTTCCTACCCTTCTTGGCTTTAATATATACCCTCTCCTCGAACTTAGGAAGTATGTGGGAGTTATTCTGTTTTTCCTAAGACAACCCTCTGACATTTTGTGTGTGGCCCTTTTATGCGTTGCTAAGAATAAGACCATCTCCTATCAAAATAATTTGCTACCTACCTTGTGAGTTTTGAGAGTTAATTAATGTGTTTTCAGTGCTATAGGTTTCTGAGAGGAAATTCCCAGAAAAATTTTGGGTCGTTATCATGTTTTGATTCAATAAAAATTTCAGAAACAAAAAAAAAGTGTCTTTGGAGGGCAAGTTTATACCTCTGGGACTTCGTCACAAGAGCAGAGTGACCCCTATCTCACATTTCCCCAGGTATGTTGAAGAATCCCATAGAACAGTCTCATACAGTGGAAAGGTCTTGAGTTTGGCACTCAGGGAGCTCTGAATCCACATCCCAGGGTGGTGACGTGCTATTTTGGGCATCTAAAGTGACTCTCAGCCTCAGTTTCCACCCCCGTTCTTAATTGCTAAGATGGAAATAGCAATAAAACCAACCTTGCATGACCATGGTAAAAATATAATCACGACTGACAGGTACTGAGTGCTCGGCATGGCAGAGTGGAATGTGTAACTCCCTCCCCATTTCAGAGCGGATCTGTTTAGCAAAAGCCTAGGAATGTCAGCTACTAATTATTAGTCTCTCCTCTAGATACAAAGTGGTGAGTATCCGATCGAATCTCCAAATGCATACGAAGCACTCGCTGATACACCATATACAGCATGGCTGTGCCCTGAAGCTTCTAGATTAGCCCAAAAGGAAGCTGAGCCATGGGTAGGGCCTTCAGAGGTGTGTTGGCAGTTTTAGGCAATGAGGTCCAAGCAGCAAATAAAAATAGACCCCCTCCCACCCCCGCCCAACACAAATACATTAAACCTACCCTTGCAAAGCTTACAGTTCAGTGAGGAAGACGGACATACGCAGGAGAAGTGAATATGACCAACTCTTGATTTCAACTCAGGTTATAGCAGGTCGAGCGGTGATCAGTGCCGAGGGGATAACGACAGGAAAGCGAACTGTGCCGGGTGTGGGTTACAGGTTGCAGTTCCAGCTGGAGTGGCCAGAGGTACCTCATGGGGAAGATGGCATTTATCTAAGCGTGTGAAGGAAGTGAGGTCTTTACTCAGATGTCACCTGCTCAGTGATAAGTTGTGACAGCAGCGAGCGCCACAAGACACGGCCAACAGCCTGAAGCCGTAATAGAGAGCCGGACGCAGGACTGTGCGCCCCCCTTCACAAGGTCCACGTTACATTTACCCACTGTCACCTGGAGAATCAGTCAATGCCCTTTGAGAACCTATTTGCTGTGCTTATCCAGTGGCCAGTGTCCTTGCAAGCTAATAGTGGTAAACATCTTTGAAGACTATGCTCATTTCATGGTCAAAGGATCTGTACCCGAAACATTAATTTTTTTTAATGTTAATTTATTTTTGAGAGAGAGAGACAGAGACAGAGCACGAGCGGGGGAGGGGCAGAGAGAGAGGGAGACACGGAATCCGAAGCGGGCTCCGGGCTCCGAGTCGTCAGCACAGAGCCTGACGTGAGGCTCGAACTCACGGACCGAGAGATCATGACCTGAGCCGAAGTCGGACACTTAACCGACTGAGCCACCCAGGTGCCCCAAAGTACCTGAAACATTTTAAAAGCAGACAATTGTGGGGTACCTGGGTGGCTCAGTCGGTCAAGCGTCCGACTTCGGCTCAGGTCATCACCTCACGGTCCGTGAGTTCGAGCCCCACGTCGGGCTCTGTGCTGACGGCTCGGAGCCCGGAGCCCGCTTCGGATTCCGTGTCTCCCTCTCTCTCTGCCCCTCCCCCGCTCGTGCTCTGTCTCTCTCTGCCTTTCAAAGCTAAATAAAGCCAACAAACAATTTTAAAAATCAAAGAAGAAGCAGGCGATCAGGGTGAGGATGTTGAAAACATCAGGTTAATCAGCCCATTGCGTGGTTGCAGTCTTAGGTTTTTCAAACACAACTGCGCATAACTTGCTGAGATCGGGAGCCTGGAGGGTTTTGGCGGCGGGGGCAGCACAGTCCATCCGTCCCGATGAAATGAGCCGCAGAAAGTAAGCGCTCAGAAGCAAAGCAACAGTTCTTTCCAGCTCTGCCCTGGAAAAATGTGTGTGGCTCAGACATCCCATCCCATGTTAGACTCGGCCCTGGAGGATAAAACACAAGACGTGAGAGAGCTCAGTTTCTCATTCCTTCGGCAGAGCCCAGGTCTGCAGTCTGGTTAGCTCGTCTCACCTAGGCCTGGAGGAGGGGTGAGAAAGAACGGGTTATAAGAAATTTCCCCTCAGGGTTGGGTGGCCCGTGCAAGCTGGGGTTTCTGTGCAGCACGATCGTGGTTTCTGCTAGCTCTGAAGATTGCCAGAATGCTTGCAGGGATTAAAAACAGGAAATCCAATGATCCACATAAATGATATTTTCCTAATGGTAATATTCCGCGCATTTAAAGGACACAAACCCTGGAATTGTGCAGGGAAACGGGACCCCTCCTGGTCTTCCTTTCATGTCAATAGCTCCACTATGTGAGTCCTATGTCATTTTTTTACACCCACTCAACCTGTGACTGTCAACTTAGGCAACGTGGGTGCCGAGAGCGTTGCCTTTACCGCTTGTCCCAAACTTGTGGGGTCATTCTTTGTGTGACCAGCCGCTCCCATTGGCTGCACAAGGGAGTCATTCCGAAAATTTGGAGTTACACGGCAAATTCGTCACAAGGTCACCAGTGTCACGTGCCCCCGCCTAAGAATTCTGCGTCTGTGTCTACGTGGGGGCAGCTAACCAGGAGGGCAGACATCACGCGGCAGTGGCTCCGGGGGCCGAGAAGAGTGGGAAAACCTGCAATCCAACGCAAAATATACACTTCTCTGATACGAATAAAAACCGGAAGAAAATTTCTGAAGGCCAATTTGTACAAATGACCCAGAGCCTTTAACAATATTCTTACTCTTGGGGCACCTGGGCGGCTCAGCCGGTTAAATTTCAGACTCTTGATTTCAGCTCAGGTCATGAGATCGAGCCCACACTGGGCGCCGCACAGAGCATGGAGCCAGCTTGGGTTTCTCCCTCACCCTCTCTCTCTGCCCCTCCTCCCCCCAAATAAATAAACATTTAAAAAATATATTCTTACTTTTTAAGGAAGATATATATATATATGTATATATATATATATATATATATATATACACACACATATATAAAGATATTCATTGCACCATTGTTCATATCATAGGGAAAAAAGTGAGGAAAAATAGAAATATTCAGTTACAGAGACTAGTGAATAAATCTTGATATATTAATAAGATGGACGATTGCACAGCTATTGATAATAATTGTTATAAATAACATCATATGAAAAATATTAGCATACTAAATTGCACAGAATAGTAAGATTTCAAATATCTGTCTTTGACAAAAAATTTGTATGTACATTTGAATATCTGTAGATGTACTGAAAAGATGACAGCAGATATTTCCAGGCGGTACTGTCAATGATATGCATCCTATTCTTGAATAGAAGTGTTCTTCTTCGCTCAATATGAAGCCTCAAGTGATATCATACGATGTCATAATCAGCAGTCGGCACATTCCAGCTCAAGGGCCAAATCCGGTCCACCGTCTGTGTTTGTAAATAAAGTTTTATTGGGTCACGGTCAGTTATTTGTCTACATATCGGCTGTACCTGCTTTTGCATGATAATGGAAGCTAAGTGACAGTGACTGAGGCCACAGGGAACTCAAAGCCTAAAACATCTACTAGATGACCCTTAGAAGAAAAAGTTGGGGGGGGCGTCTGGGCGGCTCGGTCGGTGATGTAGCTGACTCTTGACTTCGCCTCAGGTCATGATCTCACAGTCCGTGAGTTCCAGCCCCGCATCGGGGCCTCTGCTGGCAGCGTGGAGCTTGCTTCGGATTCTCTCTCCCTCTCTCTGCCCCTCCCCTGCTTACGCCGCGTCTGTCTCTCTCAAACAAATAAAGACAGAAAAAGTTTTCTGATTCCTCATAAAAATGCAAATCAATGATTCTTAACAGAGGGTATTTCACCCTCATAGGAGCCATTTGTCAATGCGTGAAAATATTTTGGGTGGTCATGAGTGAGACTGTTGGTGGGGATACTGGCATCTGACGGGGTTGAGATCAGCAATGCTGCTACACATCCTGCAATTCACAGGACAGCTCCCACCACAAAATCCGGCCAGCCCAGAATGTCAATAGTTGAGTCTGACAGAACCCGATGTGCAGATGGATAGTTAAACCAGTCTAACATCCCCCCGGCAGATTATCCGATGTGACCAACCCAAGCCTTCTGAGATCCCTTCATGAGGTGGACTTTTCAGTGAAACTCCACAAGTTGAAGCACCTTGCCAGAGTTCACACAGCTAGTGAGGGACGAGGTCAGCACGCAACCATTTTACTCCAAAAGACTGGAAAGACAAACATACTGATAGTTTCAGATGGTTTCAGGGGCCCTTCTAGGTGACAGACTGCTCAACGAACCTTCAAGTACTTCCTTAGCTCTTGTGTTTGCCAGCTCATTCTTGTCCGTGCACTCCTCCCTTGAGTGCCCCTGTCAGAGACACAACGGTGGCCCGAGCCCAAGGTGATCCCAATTCAGCATGGCAGTTCTTATGTTCTTAAAGTCTGCCCTGAGTTGAAATTGTTTCACTCTACATGCCTTGCCCTCATTTCAAAGGCTCCTGAGGCCCCCATTTTCAGGTTACAAAAACAGTCCTAAAAACCAACTTCTGCCAAATCGCAAGCAATTGACTAAATTATGCTTCCTAATCACCCATCTTTCTTTGCGTCTCAGCCGTCAAACCCCTTCTCGCGACGTGCTGTGGGGCCCCCAGCTTTCCAGCCTCTTCTCTGGTGTCGTTCTAATTGGCACTAATAGCTTCACTAAAATTCAGGCATCAAAAAGGTCCCGCCAATCAGTTTATCCTTTGACCCTGGGTGCTGGTTTCTCCGTCAAGTTCAGGCATTACTAATCCACCTAGCGGTTGGTCCCGACAGCTTCTTTTGTCTGCAGCTTTTCTTCTTCCGCTAAGAGCTAAAATGACGGCCAGCTGCATTCATTAAAGTGTCCCTTCCCCTCGCTGACCCGTAAACCCCGCCATGTGGGGCGGCGTCTGTGACTCCTCATGGCCATTGCTGGTTGTCTTCCCTGGAGAGACCTGTAGAGTGAGGCCATTCCTGTGATTCCCGCCCCCGCCCCCCCCTGCTTTCTTCCTCACACCTGGAAGGTGAAAAGCCAGACTCCTTTGCTGAGCCTTCGATTTCATCATCTTTGTTTCTGTGCCAGGGTGGAAGATCACACAGGTGATAAGAGTGAGGTCAAAGCCAGTGCTGTCAGAAAGTGGGAAACTGGGGGGCTTGGAGGGGATGTGCCTTAAGAGGATTGTGTGCGTGTGCTCTGCCTGCCCAAGCTAATCCTCCCTAAGCCACACCGTAAACAAAATGTCCTCTTTCTTGGACAAAGAAATGCCCTGGACACCTGAAGGATATTTATTATGGCCCCACTGTTCTCTTCCTTGGAGTAGTCAGCCTGCTCACATGTCTGGGAGCATTTGACTTCATCCTCCAAACTCAGAGCAGGTTCAGTTCTTTGCCAGCGGCATCCGGATCCTTCCACTGGTGTGCACTACCGCTACCATCCCTAATATCCTCTAGGAAAAACGATGCTTGGAAGAATGTATGAAAAGATTACTTTGTCCTCAGAACATCAGCTCTTGTAGTGACGTTTTGGGGAAAAGGGTGTGTTGACCTCTAACGAAGAGTTATTGGCATCCCGCGGACTGGAAAGACAGGGAGAGGAATCAGGGTCTCGGTTGGAGCCCAGGGGGCAGCGCCGCTCACTGATGTAACATAATCACAGAAGCAGTGTCTCTTTCTGCTGGTCCCTCAAGAAGGGAAAGTGTTTAGTCAGATGAAGCAGGTAAGCGGCATGGAGAAAGGTGTTCAGAGAGAATCATCCCTGTGTCAGCCATGGTATAATTGAATTATACAGAAGCCGAAAAATGGAGCCAGCATGTGCTGGAATAAGATTTGAATCTTTGTAACGAGACCCCAGCTAGTCCCTCTCCCTACCTCCCAGCCTCAGAAGATGAGTCACATGACGGGGATAAAATAGGAAGAGAAACACTTGGGAATCTGCATCTATCTGGTAATTTCTCTGGTAATTTCTCTGGTTAGACTCCTCCATTTTCACCATACTTTTCTGCTGCCCCTTTCAGCCCTACTAATCCTAGCAACAGTCTTCCCTGCATAAAAAGCTTTACTCTGAACTGGGGTTCAGCTGATCCCTGGCAGGCTGATATTTGTTACGGGCTTAATTGCCTTTCCTCAAAATAGCTCTGCTTTAACAGATGGGAGTGGAGACATAGACACGTATTCAGACTGCGGTTAAGGATCAATCTAGTCAGAACTGTTTAATTAATTAATCAATCTGATTAGATACCCAAACATATGGGGAGAATGAAGAAAATTCTAAGCGTGACTTCGAAAGACAAGAAACTTACAGTCCGATAGGCGGCATGAGGTATATACAGAAGATACATGTGCACACACACACACACGCATCCGTACAGATAAAAGAGGACAACCTGGAGAAAAGAGAAGTGATAGAAGAGAGGCTGAGGCCACAGCGAGGCAGATGGAGAAACTTTGACTCTAAACCAGGAAAGAGATGAAGCGATGGAAGTAACGACGGAGTGGGGCGGAGTGATTTGAGAGACAATGAGTATCTGGATGTCTGGGCAAAGGGAGAGTGGGAGACAGACGATGAATGTCACAAGGTTCTGCGTTAGGAAACTGGGCGGGTTCACTGGGAAAAGGGCACAGTTGAAACCACATTCTGGGCAAAAATTGAGGGAAGATGTAGTGTGGATGGAAGATGATGAGTTTCATTTTTGACGTCTTAAGCATGACACAAATCTGGGTGCCCGTGGTGGGGATGTCCTTCAGCAGTCAGATGTCTTACTCTGGACATCAGACACGAGGTCGGGCTGACGATGGAAACATGGAACCTATCAACAAACAAAGAGAAGACTAATTAATGGCTTGAGCCTTACGAACTCTGTTCTTTGGCACTTTCTAGGAATTAGCTGTCTGTTTGTGTGTACAGATTGGCTCCAAGGAATGGTTAACATGAGTGGTTGTCAAACAAAGTGCTTTGCAAAATGAAAACGCCACAGGAAAGCTAGTGGATCATCTCCCTGATGACAGGGACCGTTATGTAAGCCTCCATGCCAGAGGGCCACTGGGCCAACTCTGCTTTTTTCTGCTGAAGTGTGAATCCTCTGAGACCTTTCCAGACAAAGCACATCATCCTGTTTCATATTCTACCAAAGGCTTTTAGCAAATATCAAATTGCCAGATTGAGCGGGGGCAGCCTCATTGGATTTGATAGATTCTTGCTTTCTTTTACTGCCAACTTTTCGTTGCCAAAAGCTTAGCTTTATAAAAATAGTAAATATGGAACATTAGTAATAGTGATACCTAATATCTGTGCTTTTCATGTTCTGGGGTCTGTGCTAAGCACTTGACATGAATTGTTTGATTTAATCATCAAAAAACCAAATGAGGTTAAAGTAGCAGCTATTACCACCACAGTGCTGTGTAACAAATCACCCCAAAACTCAGTGGCTCAAAACCACTTATCATCTCAGGTCAGCAGTTGGCTAGGTTGCGTCTGTTGCTCTAGGCTGAGCTTTTCTGGGCAGTTCTCCTTCTCACCGCAGGCCAGGGATCAGCTGGGGCAGTTCTGCTGCCTATGTCTCCACACTGCAGTCCAGATTATAGGGACAAGAGGAACGGTCCGCAGGAGGCACCGCCTCCCTTCCACCCACATGCCTATTGGCCAAAGCAAGTCACGTGCCCAAACTTCTGCCTTCAATGGCACAGAAGGAAAGGGTAAAAAAAAAAAAATGGAGTCAATTGATTCAGCTACCACAGTCGGCTACCTGTATCATTCCCATTTTAGAGATAGAATTCTGCAGATACAGCTGTGAAGTTTCATGTTTCATCCTTCGTTTCTTCATTCATTTATTATTTTCTCTTCTATTAAAAATGATACCGTTCCAGGTAACGTTGCCAAACCTGCCAAACCAGAAATGCATGACACAGCCCCTGTCCCAAAAGATCCCACAGTGTATGCAGTGGGAAAGACGCACCTGTAGACACATTTCTGCAGCATGGGACAGCAGCTTCTGTAGAAGCCTCTACGAGATGCTCGATTAAAAAATAAAAACAGGGTTAACTCACTCTGCCTGGAAGAGTTGAGAAAACTCTGTGGGGAGGGAGGAGATAAGAGATGATGTCAGAACTTGGTCTTTGAGGAGGAGGACATGTTCTTGAGTATGTGTCTCATAATAAGGTGTCTAAATAAATGAAAAGACTTGAAAGGATAAGCAGAGAAATGATGTTCTCGCTGCAGTGGAGAGTTTCACATCTAACAAAACCATTATGAGGTCTGAATGAGGACACCAGCTTTTTAGCATGTGGGCATGCGTAAGTGTGGGCATGCACACACACAGACATGCACACGTTCATATACACACACAGGCATGTGGAGACATGCACATTCACATACACATCCATGCATTTGCACACATATACACAGACACAGACACAGACACACACACACACACACACACACAAACACACACACAGGCCAACAGTCATAGCACAGATATTTTTAGAAGGACGAAAAAACCAACATGGAAGCAATTTTGGCCACTTTCTCTAATTGCTCACCTGCTGGCCCTGTGGGATAGGATTTCAGCCAGGGTGTCACACACTGTGAAATTCACCCTGTGACCTTAGCCACGAAGAGAGAGACCTTCTCTCCCTTTCTCAGGTGTGGTTCAGTCTCTCACTAAAGACCCCCTTACCCTCATCTCTGAGTTCAGATCGGCACTTCTGTTCATAACTGGCGAATTGGCTGTGCCATATTGACAGGTTGATTTAAAAGGAGGAAGTGTCACCTTGAGGTGCCCCTTCAGGAGGCTGGGGGCCAGCACTGGTAGGGCTGCAGCACCAAACAGGAGCGACGTGAACAACACCTAACTTTGCCAAATGTGTTTTGCATGCTGAGTGTGGTGCTAAGCACTGCGTATACATTATCGCAAACATCTCTCACAGGCTAAGAAAATAGGAAAAACTCCAAAAAACAACAAGAAGTTTCAAATGTGTATTTTTTTTTCAAAAAAAAAAATGCCTACTGTTTAAGTACCCGATTGTTTATTAAGTACCCGATTAAGGCTGATTCCAAAGTTCCAAAATCTTCCATTAGACCAGAGCCATTCCCAAGGGCACATTGGTCTTGAGCCTGAGGGCTTTGGTAAGCAGGCAAAAGGGTTGACTAGAAAGTGGGGTGTTGTAGAAAGCCCGGCTTTGAACCTCAACTCATCACAAATCTCCTGAGCAATGCTGGGCACGTCCCTTATCTTCTCTGAGCTTCAGTTTCCTGATATCTGAAGCAGAGATCATTAGAGCTACTTTTGAGGTTACGGTGGGGACTCAGTGAGATGACACATGGAAAATGCCGTCAAATTTTGGCAGTATAACTTGATTTGGGATTTTGGTACACTGTGATTTTCTCATGGAGCTCTTCTTGGAAGAACTAGGAGAATGAGGGAGAGCAGCAGGACAAAGAAGGACATGGACCTATGTAAGAATGTGGTCTAGATGAAGTCTAGCTTCAGCCTCAATCCCAGAGGAGCTCGGGAATACAAATTGCACCCCATAGTCTGTCCTGCCTTGAGATAAGAAGATAGGGCTGGTCCCCCTGCCCCAGCCAGTCAGTATTCTTTAGATGGTAGGCAAGAAGGGCTCACCATCCAGACGCTTCCGGGCAGTCCATCACTGATGGGCAATCTCTCAGGGAAGATCGCAGATGTGAGCTATTAGCTGAAATACCTCCCGCACGTGGAGCATGAGCATTCTAACCAAAATGGCTAAAGGGATCCTGAGAGGTACCTGGTCGGCACCAACAGCATCTATTACGGTCCACCCTTGCAGCATCAGATTCATTTCACACCCTTGTTGCGTGTTGGGTTCGTTACATCCCATGGTGGTGAACCCCAGAATTTGGTTGGTCACCGTACACGGTGGGTGGTCTGTGCCCCCACAGCGACGCCTAGAGGAGGAAGAGGGTATAGCCTAAAAGAGTGATTGATAGCTTGATTCAGAAGATCAATGTCTTTGGTTTCAGATACTTGGCCTTGAGGTTTGATTTTCTCTGCTACTTGCTCTACAACCTCTGTGACCTACTTAAGCAGATTTGTCCCTTCATCTATGGAATGTGGACACGCGAAGACAGGGGCAGAGATGGGAGTGCAGCCATGAGCCAAGGAATGTGAGGGTTGATGGCAAACAGCAGAAGCTAGGAGACAGGCGTGGAATGGATATTTCCTTTGAAACTTTAAAGGAATCAGCACTGCTGACACCTTGACTTTAGACCTCTGGCCCCCACAACTGGGGAAAGGGAGATTCCTCTGGTTTTAAGCCAACCAGTTGGTGATCATTTGTATCAGGAAGCTGATAAAATAGCCATGAGAGATTGTAATGGGAAATCAACTTAGTTAACATAAGTAAAGTACCCAGGGCAGAGACCAAAGCATTGTGGGAAATTTTAAAGCATTTGCTTTTATTGTATTCATTAGAATCGTATAGACACAAATGCACCCAGAAGTTGTCTAAGAGTATTTATTGCTGACAGTGTGTGCCTATTATACAACCAGAGTGAAAGTATCAATTTGGGAGCCCACACACAATTCCAAGTGGAAGGCTGGCACACATAGACTCGGACATTGCAAGAATACTTTCAATCCATTAAAAGATTTTAACATTTATTTATTTGTGAGAGAGACAGAGAGACAAGGCGTGGGCAGGGGAGGGGCAGAGAGAGAGGGAGACACAGAATCCGAAGCAGGCTCCAGGCTCTGAGCTGGCAGCATAGAGCCCAACACGGGGCTTGAACCCACGAACTGGGAGATCATGACCTGAGCTGAAGTTGGATGCTCAACTGACTGAGCCACCCAGGCGCCCCTCCTTTCAGTCTTATTAAGTCTCACAATAGATCACGCATCTGCTCTTAGCAGTTGTTCACTAAACGTGAAGCCGTTCAACTGTGATTCCACATGCCCTCTCTTTGTTTAAACACAACTCCTTGAGTAGAGCGGCAAGGGTTTGCGATGTCTCCTGAACTAGATATAACCTGAACTAGAGTGCATTTAGGCTTTTCGCCTTATCCTTTCTAAGAATGAAAGTCTACGTGAAGCACATGAGCAATGCCAAGCAAAAGTGCATGTTGATAAGCCAATATCTCCATGGTTCCATATTCTACTCTTTGCATTCTGGATTCTTCTAGAGACGAGGGGCTGAAGTTGGAGAGAATTTTTAAACAGTTTAAGGGAAGAAGAGGTTTCTCTAGGACATCATTTCTGTGCTTCTTTTTTTTTAATCTGCCAAACAGCAATGAGTGCCCTTATCCACTTGCCGAAGTGTTAGAGATTATTTAGATAACTCAGTTACTGGTGGTAATGAAAGTTTCAATTCAAAACCCTCTTTTGGGTGTAGTGATTCAGAGTGAGAAGTGTTATGTTTGATTTCTTCTCACTGTAAAATCCAGATTTTGCACGGCTATAATGTTCCCTTTACAGGAAGGTTGGCAGGGCCAACATTTAAGTCTAGTGCAACCATGCCTAATGCTATATCCTGTCATTTTAATGTTCCCCATTTCTTCCTTTACCTGCCTTTCTACCATTACACTTTGCCTTTTAAGATGAATTGAAGGATCATTCTTACCCTAGGATTTAGAGTCTCTCTCTCTCTCTTTTGGGGGGAAGGTGGATATGGACAGAGACACTACAGAATTTTTATTTTATTTTATTTTATTTTATTTTATTTTATTTTATTTTATTTTATGTTTACCAAACCTGTATCATGCACTCCATCAGGCAGTGGGCGCCTCTGTGCTCTTTCCAGAAAATTAAAAACATAAATTAAGTATAAATGGCCAAAGCCACAGAACAAGCAAGGCCTTCTTAGTGTCCACAGAGAGGAGTTCTATTACCACCACTTGCTTTAGAGAAGGGGGAAGGTTACCTGTAATTCTTGTTCCCTTGAAGGTGTGTGTTTTATAATAGGTCCCCATTCACCACCCTGCCTTCCCTGAGGAGTTCTTAGCTGCTTGATTTTTTTGGCCGCATAAGAACTGTCAGTGAGAGGCTAGCACATTCTTATGACCCCTGGGGTAGATAGATTGCAGCTCTAGCCGGAGTTTATACTCTCTGTGTTTCTGGATTTTTATTTTGCCTCAAGCTGTACGTTAAAAGAAGTCCAATCTGAGAAAAATGACTCTGCTCATGGAGGACCACGCTTCCCTAAAGATGCCACGTCTCTATCAGCAGGAACCCGCCTCTTTAAAAAACGTGGAGAAGACGTGAACATTTTTTTTAAGGCCCCAGGCTTCCTCAAGCTTCTTTTCTATTACCTTGAACCCAAACAACACAGACTAACATACGTAAGGAAACATCTTGGTCTCTCTCCCTTCCCAGTACTAAACCTTCTTGGAGCAGGAGCGAATGCCAATTCATTTCAACCCCCTCGGCATCTCCTACTGATGGATAGTGGCTGCCTGTTTGAGGAGCAGTGGAGGCCAGGTGTAGACTCAGCAGGAAGGAGTGTGGTGATCGATCACCGCCTTGGGGAAGGGGAAGGAAGTGGCAGTCCATGCGCCACGTATTTGCCATTCCTGGTAAGGATCGTCTTATTCATCTTTGTGTCCCTGTGCCTAGCATGGTGCCTGGCACAGAAGAGCGTTCCATAAATATTTGTTGTACTTAACTGAAGTTTCCATCCAAATCCCTCTTTTTCTGGGGCAGAGGGAATAGTCGTGGCAAGGTCATCATCTATTGGTGGGATGTAATGGTGGTAGGGAGAGGTCCCTCCAAGGGTAGAGTTTTTATGGAGCCAGTAGATAGGTCCAAGTACCCTATAATCTGTTCGACTACTCTGCCATGGACCCAATGCTGCCCTGCTGTAGGAGACTTTTATGACCGTCAGATCTTTGTTGTTGCTCTGTTTACTTTTCCAAGGAACTAAATTATGGTCTCCATGTACCTGCCTGCCAGGCGGTGTCCTGCTGGGATGCATCTCTCAGTACCCCAACATGGCTCTGCCTCACGACTGAAAACCAGGAATATTTTGCCTGCATAATCTATCTGTTGGGTTAGACCCTTACAGTCGCTACCCCACTTTTGATCTTGGGACAGGCTTTGGACCTTGTGCTTAAAACAAACCACAGGGCACCTGCAGAAGCACCCAATTTCTGAGCCCGTTCAACAACCCTGTGTTCTGCTACTTCCTACATCCCTTCACCCCCATTGCCCCTTCACCATCGTGCTTCCCTTATTCTTTCCTGTCGCTGATGTCCCCATGGCACAATCTCCATCACATTTGATATAGCAGTGAAATGAGTTGTTTGCTTAGAGTTGGGAAGTCCTGGGTCAAGCACCGCCCCCCCCCCAGCCCACCTTGATTTTTTGAGAAATAATTGACATATCTCCCTGTATACCTTTTAGGTGTACAGTACAATGTTCTGATTTACATGTGTTGTGAGAGCATCACCACAATAGGTTTAGCTAACACCCATCGTCTCATATTTATACAATAAAGAGAAAAGAAAACATTTCCCTTTGTGATGACTCTTAGGATCTACTTTTAAACAACGTCTCCACTTACCATCCAGTGGTGGTAGCTGTAGTCTTCATCTTGTCCATTCCACCTCTAGTACTTTTCATTTTATACCTAGAAGTTTGTGCCTTTTGACCTCCTCCCTCCAATTCTCACTGTCTATCACCCACTGGATTAAGTCTCATCTCTTTTATTTAGCATCTGTGTGACCCAAGACAAGTTACTGACCTGCTCTGTGGCTTGTTTCTTTTTTTCCTTTCCTTTCCTTTTTAATTAAAAAAAAAAATGCAGATAACAATAGTACCTATCTCAATGGGCTGCTGGAAGGATTAGTTAACGATGCATGAATATTCTCTAGCATCTTATAGAAATTCAATAAATAATAGCCGTTATTATTATGATCTCATCCCAGGATCTATACTACATTAGAATTAAGGGAATAGATGAACCATCAAAAGGCATACAAAAGACCATACGGACAGACATCTAGGTTATCATAGCAAAGATATCAGAAACCCTTTGAGACCATATTTATAAAAGGGCAATGACCACCATCAAAAGACAATCTTAATCTCCAGCAAAAAGCCAGTTGTGGATTATTTACTAATAGAAGGAAATAGAGGAATTAAAGGGATAGCTAGAGAGCATTACATAGCCTTAACTTATATCACCCTTTTCTTTCCATTTTCTTACTTAATCCTCACCACAACGCTCCTGTTTCATCGCTGAGATTATTGAAGCTGAAAGGTCTTAACCAGCTTACCCATTATTAGATTAGTCAGCCAGTTATGGACCTCAGTCCTGTTCCCAGGTCTCCTATCCAGCCCTCATTCCATCACGCCATGTTGTCTCCTTATAGAGATGTCTGAAAGGAAGGTCTTAGGGCCCTTACCAAGTTAGTTGGGAAAAGCCTGGGAAGACAGAGCTTGTCGCTCATACTGAGGACTTTCTCTGCTGTTGCACTAGATGTGACAGTGTTGGGTGAAGATTTACCTGCCACAGGTTCATCCCTTTGCATTTGGAGCTTTTGGCCTGAGGGTCCTTCTCAGAGGACCCTGACAATTGAGGGAGCTTGGTGTCATCACATCATCAGGTCACAGCCAGGCTCAGAGTGTCGACCTCTGCAAAAACACACCTGAACAAGCATCAGGGGAAGGAGAACACCTCTCTCCAACTGGTGTGAAGTGTTTGATGGAAGAAAAATAACAAATGTGTCTGCCATGAGGAGGCAAACTTCAGCTGTACCTGTTAGAGCAACACTGGCCTTTTTCAAAGGCACCAATAGCCCAACACTTGGGTTTTTCAGCAGCTCCTCAGAAATGTGTTTGAAGAAAGATGATTTCTGAGAGGGCAGTGTCTGGAGGCAAGTTGCCAGGCTTCTGATGAAGGGAGATTACTTACCAGCTCTTTTCCACAAGCTGATAACCCTGTCCTCCCTCTACGACTTTCCACGCAGAGTGCCTGGTCTCTTGTGGTTTGGGATCAGAGATCAAAGGACAGAAATCCGTTGGTTGCCATGGAACAAAACCCACTCAAACTAGCTTCGATTCACGGGAGTTGGGAGGTTGTTGGAATTACTAGAGCAATAACAGCACTATCTTATGGAAAATAAGGGTAGGAAATGTAACGGGGCCACAGAAGCCACTGAGCACAGTAAAGGGAATGTTTTCAGGATTGAATGAGATCCAGAGATCCGTACTTTCTCTATCTTCTTCAATTCTGCCACCATATAGTTTGTTACTGTTGTTTTATTTGTTGTTGTTGTTGTTGTTTTAAATCTCTGCTTCTTGATCTATTCATCTCTCTCTATATATGGCTTACGTGCATATCCCACCAGTTAAGATATTCCTTAGAGGTTGGTTACAGCCATTGTGAACCATGCACCATTTGTGAGTGAAATCAACTGATGAACCCAGTGTTATTTTTCCGGAAACAGGTGCTCTCCTCTTTAGAAAAAGGGAATCAAAAAACGCAAATAAACATAGCCGTGGGAATCACCCCTGTGACTGAATAGTGGATTGTTGTCAGAGCAGGATCATAGGCTTGTGGGCTTCCCAAAGATGGTCATGTAGAGCGTTATGTAATGGGCTTCAGAAGCGTATCAGCCACCAATAATGTCTCAAACACAATGGCCTTAAGAAGCGAGTGTCTCTATCTCATAGGC
The DNA here is from genome assembly GCF_022079265.1 of Lynx rufus. Taxonomy (NCBI): domain Eukaryota; kingdom Metazoa; phylum Chordata; class Mammalia; order Carnivora; family Felidae; genus Lynx; species Lynx rufus. The sequence continues at coordinate 6,063,780 of NW_025814845.1, forward strand.
TGAGAAACATAAGCCTGAGAAAATGAGAAGCTAACTTGCTCAACATTACATACACTTCTAGAGCAAGAGCCATGAAAATCAAACCCACCTCCTTTATTTCTGAAGCTTTCACAGATAATCAGCTACCTGCGTGAGTTTAGCTCTGCCCAAACTCTAGTCCTCAACTCACAGGCCTAGACTCATAACCTGCAAACACACAGAGTAGAGCCATCTCTTTGGATAGACGCACACTTTGGAGCTCGCAGTAACTGTTGAAGCATAAGATGCCTGTCTACTCGTCTACAAGGAGATGATCCACCTTAATTTATATGAGAATTCCCAAACAGTTTGGATGAGTATTGCCTCCTTACAAAAAGGCTTACATATGAAAACAGATTGTCAGATATATGGAATGAGAATATGGGTATTTCCTATATAATTCAAATATTTCAGCTTATATGAGGATAGTACCCTGCTTGACCACCTATAGAATTATGATGGACCAGCTCCCAGGTCCCGCTGGGTTGTGTCTCGGGGCCTGGGCACCTCCTGTTCAGTGCATCTCAGCAATGCTTGTCTCGGTGACTCTCCTTTTCCTTATTTTCTGCTAAGCAAACTCCTTTCTGATTGTCAAATCCTTTATCCTTTTTTTTTGGATAGGCTCACCCCTTTCATCACTGCTTAGACCTGCCTGGGATCTAATCTACCTTTTCAAAACAATTTTTATACCTCTCCTCTGACCCAGTTGTCTATCCATTTTCCAACTTAACTCACTGAGTGAAGCCCAGTTCTTGGGGTGTGCTTCGTTCTCGCCTCTTGTACCTACCACCAATTCCCAGATCTACGTATTTAAAATGCAACTGAAAATTAAAGCCATTACAGAAGCTTTCCAAATGGGCAAATATTTGCCTCAATTATTCTATTTACAATTCCAAAAATATTTCTTCTGTTGAAGTCTGTGTACAAGAAGTGGCTCCAAAACCATTTTTAAGGGAGTTTTGACATCAATGAAACGTTATGCTGGCAGGGTTAGTGAAGTGCTTGATTAATAAAGAGTCTCAGTGTTTTCAAACACATATTCCAAGCAGCCTCATTTGAAGAAAACCACAAACGGAGAATGCTTTGCTGCTCTCACAGTCACAAGGGGGTTGTGTATTTCATTCCCGCTTACACAGTCCGCTTACTTTGGAGCTTGGGTAGGAAAGAAACATGGCCAGCAGAAATAAGGCTACATTCAGTGACCCTACCCTTCCACCATTGGCCTGATGGGAGAACTTTTTTACCCCTCTTTGCTACTGTTTTCTTAGTTTGTAACCTTTTAATACTTCATAATTCTCTAAAAGACCATCTGAGAGAAAAGAGGGGGATACCTTAGGACTCCATTGTGTGCTAGCATCCGGGGATCCTGAGATTCCTGATTTCAGAATTTCCAGGCAGAAGTGTTGGCGTCCTATACAGAAACGTAATTGACCATGTTCATGTTAATTACTTTGAAGTGCTTTCCTCTTTTCCAGTGCTCTACAAAAACATAGCAATTTAAATTGGGTCATTATTTCGTATGTCTAAGATTCTACTCAGCTACTTAAGGTAACCATGGAAATGTAGTCAGAAGAATTAATTAAAAATGGGTTCTTTTACTTGCTAATAAAGGAAAAAAGCTAAGTGAAAAGTAAAAAGGTGAAATGGAAGAATATATTGGCAACGTAATTACTATAACAGGGACCTGTAATAATAATTTAGAGATCACAAAATAGCATCGTTAAATCCCTATTTCATTCTACTAATATGTTTTAGGTGCCAGCAATGTGCCAGTCATCTCTAGTTTCAATTACCAATGCACTTCATTTAATGCATTCAACAGTCCCACAAAACACAGCATTACACCAACGAAGAACAGAGAATTCGAGTGACTTATCTGAAGTCACATAGTTAGGCAGTGAGAAAGCAGATATACGGACACAGGTCTAAATCTTTCCACCGATGCCCCTATAGTGCACCATGTTTCCCAGGAGTGAGATATAATTTAGACATTAATAGCCCACAAATCTGGCTACTATATTTATTTTTGCTATAAATTTTAATCTACTCCTACTAAAACATTTATAAGAATAATTACTACTCTTACACAGCAAATGTGAGTGTATGTGTATGTACATTTTTTTAACTTTTGTTTTTATATTCTCAGCCATTAGAGGATGCTGAAATGGATACAGAGAGGTAAAAAAAAAATTCATTCATTGGTTCATTGAATTGTACAAGTTACTATCTCCCAGTCAACTTGTGCTATTAAAAATCCAGACATGGATAAGACAACCTGGTTAAATTCTCATGGGCAAGAGAAAAAAGAAGAACCAAGGTCATTCAGTTCACTCTTCCATGGTATTGGCCCAGTTCAAGACTTCATCACCCTATAAAGGTCTATGACAATGAAATATCCTGTTTCTCTATCTTTATTCTCTTCCTTTCCAATTAATGAACTAGGTTGTGTTCTAAATAATTAGGGGTTTTTTTTCCACGTGGTGTATCATTTATCTATTGCCACATAAAAAATTCTGAACCTAGTGGCTTAAGACAATAGCTATTTTGTTTTATTCATCATCCCGAGTCAGGGATTCAAGCAGAGCTCAACAGGCTCATCTCTGCTCCGTGATAGCTGGGGCTTAAGCTGCAATGAATGGCTTGGGACTGACTTGGAAAGCTGGGTCTCTCTCTTTTCAAGGTGTCACCTGGAGTAACTTGACTGGGGCTGGAAAACCCAAGACAGATGCCCTTCTGTCTGTCATTTTAGTGGTGGATGTTGGCAGATGTATACCATGGTTCGTCGCCTCCTGGTCTAGCTCTCTCTCTCGTGGTTTCTCTCTCCAGCAAGAAACCCTGACCCACTTTTCATAGCACGTGGGGCTCCCCCCCAGGCAAAACTGAAGAATAGAAGTCCTGGAAAGACCTATGCTTGGAAGACCCAGAACTTCATTTCCATCACATTAAATAGAGCAAAGCACATGGTCAGAGGGATTCAGGGTGTGGGGAAGTAGGCTCTACCTTCTTAAGAGAGAGCAGCGTGTATATACAGGAAAGGGAGGATCATTGGCGGCCATCTTTTTACACAACCTATTACACAACACGTGTGCCTATTCATATATCTTCCATGGTTCTTTATTGCTTGCATAATAATACCGAACACCTTTGCCAGGCAATTCAAGAAATTCTGTGATAGAGCTTAATGTCCTAGTTATGAATTATTTATGAATTACTTTGTCCCTGTCAGACCCTCAACTAATCAATTTATGGAGGGTCCCTGGTGTTTCATCTATCCATCTATTTTCTTTTCCCATATACATTTGAAGGCATAATTATACATCAAAACAGTTAAAATCATTTGGGGAGAAATACTCATCTTTTGGGGAGGCCCACCTCCCCCATTCTTTATCCTTAAAGTTAGTCATTTTCCTGCTTCAGTGTTAGATATGGGAACCAGGCCTGGCCAGGCAGAATATACCCATCTCCCCGGCCACATCCCTGATGCAAGGATGGTAACATGACTAAGCACAGCTGATGGAAGCCTCTTTAAGAATTTTGTGCAACAATCTGGAGAAGGCATGGCTACAACCTCTGGTGTTACACTGACATGAAGTTCCAAAAAGTCTTGGAACTTCTAGAGCTATCTTTAACACTTCATAGAGGTAGCCTGCCTGAAATGGGAGCCAATAGAATGGAAAGCTGAGACAAGAGATGAAGAAAGAGAAGAGAATTTTGTCCCAGTCTTAACCCTTGAATACCTTTGAGTCACATGAGCCAATCCATTTTCTTTGGCTAACTTAGCAGGCTTGTGGGTTTTTTATTTTTTTAATCAAAAGAACCATGACTAATATAACATTTCTCCATGTTCATCTGAACTATAGGGCGCTGAAATATTCCTCTGGAAATTTCCCAGCATCCAGGATCTTGATTCTTGATCACCTGTTATTCTGCCCATCAACCATCACATATGGCCCCCATTCTTCTTTCTTAGCTTCTGATCTCCTTGATTGTATTTAATGCTGATATTCAACCTCTTATTTCTTGGCTCTTAGTGTTTCTCCTTGACTGTCATTTTTATTCTATTGCCAGCTTCTAACTTAACTCAGTTACCCTCCTGTACCTGCCTTTCCCAACCCAGATCTTGCCAGTCTCATCCAAACACTACCGATTTCACTCCACCCCCAATTTAATACATTTTCAAGTTTCTTCTCAAATATTCTCCCCATTTTAGATCTACATGACTCTATGCTAATAGTTTGGTATACCCTTGTAAAATTTATGCTTTCCCTGAAAGAAATTTAAATTATCAAAACTTACACAAGAAGATTTAGAAAACCTAAAGTGCCCAACAACCATGGAATAAGAGAAAAAAAGCATAAAACAAATTACTGTCCAAAAGCCTCCATTTCACATATTTATGTCCCTGTGCATTCGAGTTAATGTTACAGGTTATTTCTACATTTAAACTGGTTCAGAGACTATATAGAGGGGTACTGCTAAATTTATCAGGCTGAACCAGAATAATCTGATATGAAAACACAACAAAATGAGCCTATAATTAAAGATGAAAAAGTCAAACTATAGATACTATCACTTACAAGTGTGATGCCGATTCCTTTCTAAAATTCCAGCAAATTTAGTCCATAGTATGGTAAGGAATAATACAACATTTTCAAGTATATGTTGGGCAATATTTCATGACCATTTCGGAAAACTTTTACTTTTAGTAAACTAGGAATACAAGGATGCTTCCTTAATGTAACCTACTTAAACCAATAAAGGCATTTCTCCTAAAAATGGGACAAGAGGCTAATTAATATCTTGTCACTATTAAGTGTGTTTGTTCTCAATGGTCTATACAGCGAGAACATAAGTGATTTTTACACATTCTGATTCCAGAGCCTGAGCTTTCTATATGAGTTTTAGCTCTCAGCAGTGTATATCCTTGTTTTTCAACTAGTCAGATTTCTCCCTTTGCTTCTAATAGTAACACTTCAAAACTTCTTTTAGGAAACCACCTCTTGGGACACCTGGATGGCTCAGCTGATTAAGCATCTGAGTCTGGATTTTGGCTCGGGTCGTAATCTCACGGTTCGTGGGACTGAGCCCCATCCTGGGCTCTGTGCTGAGAGCTTAGAACCTGCTTGGAATTCTCTGCTCCTCCCCTTGCTCATCTCTGTCTCAAAACTAAATAAGTAAACATTTAAAAAAAAAAAAGTCACCTCTTACCTATTACATGTAGTCTTGATGGACATATCAGCCAAGCTGTCTTGTCCTCTTCCTGGCCAAAGAGTAGGCATGCAGCCAATCAAACCCCTAGCCCCTCTCCTGATTCTGTGCAATTTGTATCTTTAATGGAATGATCACATGCACTAAATAGTTTAAACTGACTCACTCTGGTGGGTGTGATCTCAGTAAGCTGTGCTTGTATTCCTTGTATCTTGTTCTCTCTAAGATACTACACATTCCTGCTCCTCAACCTAGCAAAAGCGTCTCATCTTTTCTTCATATCATGCAATCCTCAAGCAGTGAAATCTTACTCATATTTAGAGACAAACCGCCATCACCACTTCCTTTTGAAAGCTACCCAAAGAAATGAAAATCCCATCTATTTCTTTTTCCTATCCTAGCCCTTCACCTCTACCTATCTTGCCACTCTTAAAGCTTTCTACCCATGTTTCACTTAAATATAAACACGTTTTACCTTTATTCCAGACATAAGCCAAGCCATGTGTCCTGTTTTCAGTACAATTAGGATAGGAAAAGTGAATCATTAAGCAGGAATGGAAGGCTAGTTCCAGACCAAGATGTTTCCTAAACTCAGCCCATTAAACCTAAGAAGATAGATAGGGTGTGGTCACTGAATATATTTCTGAGAAGGCCCTGTATGTATGAAGCCTTCTTTGAGCTTCTAACTCCATCTGTGAATCGTGTGGTCAGAGCCCAATGACCAATGTGGTCAGCTGAAAGTACGCCCATGGCCACACACATGGAACAGACTGCCAAGAATGAATGACAGCAGCATCATTGTTGAAAGAAGCTAAATAAAAAATGTTCGTCATTCTTAAGGCTTACACTTCTAAGCCTTCTTTGTTTTCTTCGTAGATGACATCTCTCAAACCTCCAAAGGGCCCTAATACCAAAGCTCATGGAACACAGTCGATTAGACACAAGGGAAACTCAGTCTTTAAAACTTGACAAACCCCAGTTTCAGTACTGGTCCACCATGTATTAGTTACATGATTTACCATTCTTTGCCTTTAACCATGAAATGGGTATACAAATACTAGTTTAGAAGTGCCATTCTGAGGATCAAATGAAATCATTCACGTCTGATGGCTACCACAGCGTGTATCAGTTTTATGAGTTCATGTTAATAATTGTCTTCTCTTTTAAAAATGTGAGGTGGAGGGGCGCCTGGGTGGCGCAGTCGGTTAAGCGTCCGACTTCAGCCAGGTCACGATCTCGCGGTCCGTGAGTTCGAGCCCCGCGTCGGGCTCTGGGCTGACGGCTCAGAGCCTGGAGCCTGTTTCCGATTCTGTGTCTCCCTCTCTCTCTGCCCCTCCCCCGTTCATGCTCTGTCTCTCTCTGTCCCAAAAATAAATAAACGTCGAAAAAAAAAAATAAACAATGCTTAAAAAAAAAATGTGAGGTGGAAAAATTGGAAGAAAAAGTTGTATTCATTGAGGCTGAGTATGGTTTTATAATAGGATGAATAATCGTCCCAAAGATATCAGGAAACTTTATTTTTTTAATACGAAATTTATTGTCAAATTGGTTTCCATACAACACCCAGTACTCATCCCAACAGGTGCCCTCTTCAACGCCCATCACCCACTTTCCCCTCTCGCCCCCTCCATCAACCCTCAGGTTGTTCTCAGTATTTAAAAGTCTCTTATGGTTTGCCTCCTTCCCCCTCTGTAACTTTTTCCCCCCTTCCCCTCCCCCCTGGTCTTCTGTTAAGTTTCTCAGGATTCACATAAGAGTAAAAACATATAGTATCTGTCTTTCTCTGTAGGACTTATTTCATTTAGCATAACACTCTCCAGTTCCATCCACATTGCTACAAAAGGCCATGTTTCATTCTTTCTCATTGCCAAGTAGTATTCCATGTATATATAAACCACAACCTCTTTATCCATTCATCAGTTGGTGGACATTTAGTCTCTTTCCATAATTTGGCTATTGCTTAAAGTGCTGTTATAAACATTGGGGTACAAGTGCCCCCATGCATCAGCACTCCTGTATCACTTGGATAAATTCTTAGCAGTGCTATTGTTGCTCATAGCGTAGATCTATTTTTAATTTTTTGAGGAACCTCCACACTGTTTTCCAGAGTGGCTGCACCAGTTTGCATTCCCACCAACAGTGCAAAGATGAAGCCAGGGAACTTTAGATGTTACCTCATATGGAAAAAGCATGTCTGCAGATGTGATTAAATTAAGGGCTTTGAGATGGGGAGATTATCCTGGATTATCCGGGTGGACTTTAAATGAAATCACAAGTATCCTTATAAGAAGGGAGCAGAGAGAGTTGACATACAGAGAAGATGATAAGGTGATCTGATCAGGGAAGCAAAACGGAGGGAAGGAGCCACACGTGAAGGAATGATGGCCGCCACCAGGAGATGATAGTCATGGACCAGATTCTTCCCTCAGGCCTGTGGAGGCGTGCAACCCATTGGTTTTTGCTCAGCTCACTGTGGATTTCATACAGCTGACCTCCACAGCTCTGAGAATAAATTTCTGTTGTTTTGAGAACTGTTTGTTACAGCAGCCACAAAACTAATATCGATTTTGATATAAAAATGTGCGGTGCTATCAGAGCAAATATCCAAAAATGTGAAATTGGCTTTGAAACTGGAAATGAGTAGAGGTTATAAAAGTCTTGAGATATGTAATAGGAAAAAAATAGATTGCCCTAAACATACTCTTGGTAGAAATATGAAGAAGAAAGTCACCAACGATGAGGTCTCAGAAGACAACAGAGGAATGTGTTATTGGAATCCTGATAAAAGGTGCTCCTTGTTACATGGAGCAGAAAACCTCATGGAATGTGTCCTACAGCCACGTGGAGAGTAGAATTTGTAAGTGATGAGCTGACGAACTTGGATATTTCGCTGAGATTTCTAAGTGACGTACTGAAGGCATAGCCCGGTTTCTTCTTGCTGCTTCCAGCGAAAATGCAAGAGAAAAGAAATGGACTGAGGGAGAAAGAAACTGGTGAGCAAAACAGAGGGAAGATTTGGTGGCTTGAGACATTGTCAGTCTGTCTGTATTGCAAAAGATGCTAGCAAATTAGGATCTCCACGGTTAGGAAAGCATGTTCTGGAAAGAAAGATAGCTTGCAGTGGGACAATACACAAACGATGAAAGCTACCATGAAGGAAAGCAGCATCACAAAGAAAGCACCGAGACGGAGGCAGTGTCAGAATATTGAACCTTCGACAGAAATTTCTCCCAAAATCTTCCCGTGAAATTAAGTTAGGAGGAATGCAGGAGAATTAGAAAATCTGTCCCTTACAAGGACAGCAGGGTGAGTTATTTCACATCTGATGATCTATTGTTTTTTTCTGTAAAATGGAAGAGATTGGAAGGAGGAGAGTATTACCTGCTAAAAGCAAGAAGGTGGGCGGCCACGTAGAAAACTCCAGAAATGAAGTCAGGGTCTGAATTGGCTTCATTGGAATAGTGATGATGACTATGATAAAAGGACCAACAAACACCAATGGCGGCAACTAATATTTGTAGCGCATTTACAATGTGCCAGACATAATACGAAGAATTTTAGGAGTCACTATCGCATTTAAGTAGCACATAAAGCCTAGGAAGGAGATTCCCTTATTATTTTCAATTTTTGTTATTATCTCATAGTACATAACATAATACAGCACATAACATCATCTACTATGTATAACATAGTAAATGTATAATACGTGGACATACGTGATACGACATATAATTAATATATTATAAATATACGTCTACTTTTTTGTTACTGTTAGTTTACAGAAGAACAAACAAGCTCAGAGAGGTTAGGTAAATGGACTAAACCCACATACCTGGTACACATCCGACCATGGATTCAAATCACGGTCTGCCCACTGCAAAGTCTGTTTTCTTGACCATTATAGTCACCATCACCATCTCAAGCCCTCTCAGAAGTCTGCATAACTTTCCATCGGTACTCCTTATCTTCCCAAATCAACATCATTGGCCCCTGGCCCCATTTCTCCACCAAAAGAGCTCCTCCCACCATCATGAGGTTCCCCCACCACTCACATACCCATCCTTGCTTCTCTCAGTATTCGATGCCGTGCTCCCCTCTTCTCCATGCACCTCTTCGCCCCATTGCCTGCAATGACACCACACTCGTAGATCCTATTTCTTTTGGTAGAGCCAGGGATATCGCATTTTCCACAAGCCTCGTCTGAAGGTTTCACTGAAGCGAGTATTACGCCAGAAGACTGCAGAGCTGGTCTTCATTCTCACTCTATCACTGAGCCTCGGAGCGGCCTTGGGCACTCTCCATTTCCTCTACACCTCAGTGTGCTTATTTCCAAATAAGGGAGATGATCCAGAGAGTCTAAATCAACTCCCACAGTCTATAATTTCAAGTTCATAAAAAGGACATTGAGAAGGAGAAATCTTGGCTGTCTGCCTCAGGGAAAAAATAATTAAGATATCACTTTGCAAAAGGAGTAAGTGAATTTCAACAGCATCATGCCTGTCTCTGCCTGGAGTTGGCTGCCTCTCCAGGCCTGGACTCCCTTTTGGACACCATAAATTATCCAAGGACATAGGCTAATTGACACAGTTGAGAGGAGAGGGACACAAATAGTCCCAGGCTTGGAGAGTGAGACCTCTGTGGGGAGGTTAATAGAATTGGAACAGCTCAGACTGGAGGAACAGCCGCTGAAGGGAGCCATCATTCTGCCGACACATTCATAAAAAAGATATTGTGAGAAGGGCAGGGATCAGTCTTCGTATTAATCAACAAGGGCAGAATGAGAATTAACAAGCTGTAAGCTGCAATGAGGAATATCGAAGCTAAATATCAGGGAAAATGTTGGACCATGGGGAGCAGTTAGGCAATGGAACACACTGCTAAGAGAAGCCATGAAGTCACTCTAATTGGGGACATTCAAGTCAGAGAACAGATACACATCTGTCACAGGGGAGGGAATTCCAGAGGGAAATTGAGAGCTGACTCTCACAGACCTCAGGGACCTAGTGTAACCAGCCCTCAGCTTCATTGGTGGACACAATCTGGGGTCCAGTGTGAAGGCCAAGTGGGGTGAGATTGGAGAAGATAAACATAGACTCAGGAGGGTACAGTTGCTAAGACCACAGTTTTTAGAGTTTTCATAAACTGGATTCAGATCCTAACTCTGCCACCTACCGACTTGCACAGTTTTCTTGCCTATGAAATGGGGACCATGATGACCGCCCGGTAAAGGCTGCTGAAGGGTTACATAAGATCATGTCTATGAACAACTTAGCATAGCATCGGGCACGTGGGAAGTTCCAGGAAGATGATGTGTATGATGAAAACAGGTGCTCTCTGGGGCCGAAAGCGAGGCAGAGGGAAGGTTCCAGTCCCCAGCTTGTTTCAGTGGTGGGTCCTCTACCTTTGAAGAGGACGGGGCTCGGTCTCCAAAACTGTGATATTCAAACACTGATTATGTCTCCCTTGCAGGAAGCATCAGTGTTGGGAGGAGGGCATGTCCAGATTTGATGGGGCCACATGTGTGGAAGACAGAATGCATTTCTGGCCTGCCCAAGTGTTAGGGAGTACTACTGGAGGCCCAAAACGAGAAAATGAGTTTGGAACCATCCGAAGGGTAGGAATCTCTGCCTGTGGCAGATGTTCTCTGTGTCTCACAGCATGGCCCTTCAGCCCACCTCTGAGTCTACCCACAGTGGCGGACGGTCCCACGTGAGCTCATGCTCAGGTTATGACAACGGCCTACTTCTAATGCCGATCTTGCCACTTTCTGCTTTTGAAGGCAGGCTTTCCTGAAGCTAGGGTTGTCGGTGCAGAGGTATAACCCAGAAGGGCAGGTTTGTTAATGCCTGAAAGGTACCCCTCAACCAACACAAGTTAGAAGCCAATGGGTATGTCACCCCACCTTCCCTTCCTTCTGGCAGAAATTCTGGGATGTATTGACTCTTCAGAGGTCTCCACAAATCAAAACCCCTCGCCTACAGCAGAAATACCCCTCCTATCAGCTTTCATTCATGCTGTGAGTTCGTTTCCCCATCCCCATTCCTGCTCCCTGGGATTACTTTCCGAACAAACTACCTGCACACATTCCTGGGTCAGGTTCTACCTTGCAAGTAAACAGAACTAAGGCCGTGTCTGAAAAAGACAAAAACTCGGAAGGTCAGAAATTAGAGGGACGCTTCAACAGACCAGCTTTGAATATTAGGACTCACTGTGATGAATACTTAGAATAAGCATGTGTCCTCAGTCTTTAGTTTTGAACATACATGGACATATATTTGTGTTTTAATTAAGCATTGCCCCTTATGATATGACTTCCATCCTCCCCACAGATGTGAAACAAAATTTTAAGACTTCCAAATGACTTCTATCTTTCTCTCTTCTCATATCTGTCATGGCCGAGATCCTATCTTGGTCCTTTAATCATTATTTTTATGGTTCAATCTACTGAGGCATTTGCCTTCTGAGATTTACAGAGAGCATTTTGAATTCAGAATTAGTTTCCATCCAATTCCTCTCCACTTTATGTGGATATTTGTGTCTTATCTTCCCAAAGAATAGGAATGGACAGAGGTCATGGACACAGCCGGCAGCATATGGTTATCATTTTATTGTCTGGATTTATGCATTATAGCTGCTCCTAGCTGCAAGGGAGGCAGGAAATTTGTTTCGTTCTAGAGTGGAAATGATAAGCAAAAAAAGGAGTAAAGAATGAACACTCAGCCAGTGGGAAAGATTTTTTAAGACTTTATCAGATGAAAATTTTAATCCCAGGTTTTTATGGAGAACGATGGAGCTATTGAGTTTTATTTAAGGAAACTGTGACCTGTTAGAAATCATTTAAAACTCCCACAGATATAGAGGTGCAGGAATAATAATCATTGTTTGTTTCATACATTATGCTGGTACCCGGTATATAAAAGGAATGGGGCGCCTGGGTGGCGCAGTCGGTTAAGCGTCCGACTTCAGCTCGGGTCACGATCTCACGGTCCGTGAGTTCGAGCCCCGCGTCGGGCTCTGGGCTGATGGCTCAGGGCCTGGAGCCTGCTTCCGATTCTGTGTCTCCTTCTCTCTCTGCCCCTCCCCCCTTCATGCTCTGTCTCTCTCTGTCTCAAAAATAAATAAAAACGTTAAAAAAAAAAAAAAAAGGAATGGTGTTATATCTACCGCCGTGAATCTCCCAGTGTATTAGATCCGTAAGGAGCTTGCAGCCTCTTTGGAATACACACAGATCACTGCAGTGTAGTGTAGACGGTGCAGCGACTGTGGTGGGCATACAACATTGTGGGAGCAGAGAATTGGGGTGGGGCACCTAACCCGGTTCTCTGGATGCCATTCAGAGAAGACTTCCTGGAAGATCTGTGAAAGGGTTTAACAGGTAACTTTGGATGATAGGTGTTGATTTTGCTTAGAGTGAAAAGGAACCATTAGAGTTATAAGCAAGAGAGGGAGCTAATCCGATGGATCCTTTATAAAGAGCGGTCTGTTGGTTATGTGGAGACTGGAAGTAGGGAGACTGGTGGCCAGTCCCTGCAGTTTGCTGGGAGAGAGAAGGGTGGCCTGTTCTGTAGCAGGAGCTTTGGAGACGCCAAGGAGAGATCAAATCCAGAAGATGTTTTAGAGCTATTATATGCCATTGAATTGAACGTGAAGTCGAAGGGAAAGAGAAAAAAACAATGACACCTAATTTTTTCAGCTATGGTAGTTGGAAACACGTGGGTTTTATTTGCTATGATGGAGAAGACTGAAGAATGGACGACGTGGGAAGGGAGATCTCTCATGTTTGTGTTAAGTTTGAACTGCCCATAAGTTAATGAAGTGGAGATGTCAGGAAGACTGGCTCATACTTAGAGGAAACTCTACAGCCCATGGGGAAGCATGATCACTTCCTTTATGGAAGCTTCCATGATGCGTCCATCCCTAAATCTGATTTTTCAGGGCTTCTTTAGAACCTCCAGCCTAGCTCTTATCCAACTCTGCCACTATTCTCTTTATCCAAATTTCTACCTACCTATAACCTTGTTGAGTTCAGCCACTACACTTTATTTATCTTTTCATTCCCGTCAAAAGATCCACCATATGATAGGATGGTCACAGATATCTTTTGGTGGCAACAATATATATATATATATATATATATATATATATTTTTTTTTTTTTTTTTTTTTTTTTAAGAATAAGTGATGGGGCTCCTGGGGGGCTCAGTTGTTTGAGCTTCCAACACTTGATTTTGGCTCAGGTCATGATCCCAGGGTTGTGGAATTGAGCCCCACATTCTACTACATGCTGAGTGTGGAGTTTGTTTAGGATTCTCTCTCTGTCTCCCTCTCCCCCATCATGTCCTCTCTCTCTCTCTCTCTCTCTCTCTCAAAATAAATATTTACAAAAAGAATAAGTGAACATCCTCATTGAGTATTAAAAGCATAAATGACTATAATCATCTTCTCATTCTCTATATTTTGCAGGTACTGAATGTGACACGTTAGGGATTCTCAGCCCATCTTCCAATTTTAAATCTGTAATTCTTGCCTGTAGACCATGCAGAATTGACTACATTGACTAGTTCCCATGGAGCCTAAAAAGAAATAACCCAGTTTTTAAAAATGTTTATTTATTTTGAGCTAGAGGGAGGGAGGGGGAATTCCAAGCAGGCTCTGTGCTGTCAGCACAGAGCCAGACGTGGGGCTCGATCCCATGAACCATCATGAGGTCATGACCTGCAATGGAATCAATAGTCATATACTCCACCAATTCACTTTTTAAATAGATTTTTCACAGGTTTTAGAGACACTAGCAGAATACCCATCCCTTGGCAAATCCTGTTGCTTACAGAGGTTACTGGGTAAGTTTTATTAACATTTGATTAAACTGGACTACTGAAGAAAAATGTGTCCGTACTGGGGGATATTACCAATAATAGTCCGTACGTACACTCTTTCCATTTCAATGATCATTTTCATTCCCTCCCTTTTTTAATATAAAAGGACTAACCTCTCAGAGTTAAGTCTTTGTGCATAATTTAAAAATGAAGCTAGAATTTGGGCCACAAAATTTGATATACATTTCCCTGTAACTTCTCCGAAATAGAAAATAAAAATCTCCATGTTGAAAATGTTATGAAATATGTTGTTTAATTGCACAAACTTGATCCAACATGGAGTAATACGTTCAGACACCAAAGAGTCTCAACATAAATTAGGTGTTTATTTTGCTTTCCTTTCTTTCAATTCATATGTACCCTTAAAGATTTGCTGCTTATGAGTGTGTTGTGATTATAAGCGCTAAAACATGTTATCTGCTTGGGATTTTCAAAGTTGTAACTTCACAGTCAACATCAATCTGTAGCCTGTTTCAGTTACACTCATTTGCAGTGATTAATTAACCTTGTGGAAAAGTTGACACTTCTCCTGGGGATCATTCTTTGTTATTTTTTACCATGCTTTTTTTTTTTTTTTTGTATTAAACTACTTATGTGTATATCTCCTGAGGCCATATAATTTAATACTTGGTGATTTCAGATAGATTTAATTGGTGGAAAACCTTACATACTATTGCTAATGTAAGAGAAAGGCTTAGGGAAAGCTAAATTGAGGTTAGAAATTATCATACCGTGGTGTTTGCAATACCTACTGTAATAGTCTGCTTTTTATTTTTCAGATTATTTTCCCCAAAATAAAAAATAAGTGGATTTCTATGAAGGAAAAGTGATTTTGTGCCCCCTACCTAGAACAATGCCTGCCACATAGCATTTGTGTGATCACTTCTTTCTGAATGACTGACTCATTTATTTAAAAGCTATTCTTACTATCGGGATGATCTTGCTTCTTTTCAAAGTATCAACGGTTTGATCATGTAGTGACGTGGCAACAATACTCAGTCACATGGGTACCGCACTTTAAAATTAACAATGTTGAGGTGTCTGGGTGGCTCAGTCGGTTAAGCTTCCGACTTCAGCTCAGGTCATGATCTCGGATTTCATGAGTTTGAGCCCCATGTCAGGCTGTGTGAGGACAGCTCAGAGCCTGAAGCCTGCTTCAGATTCTGTGTCTCCCTCTCTCTCTCTCTCTGCCCCTCCCCTCCTCGTGCACCGTCTCTCTCTCTCTCAAAAATAAATAAACATTAAAAAAAAGAAATCAGTTTAAAGGGGCGCCTGGGTGGCTCAGTCGGTTAAGCGTCCGACTTCAGCTCAGGTCACGATCTCGCGGTCCCCGAGTTCGAGCCCCACGTCCGGCTCTGGGCTAATGGCTCAGAGCCTGGAGCCTGCTTCCGATTCTGTGTCTCCCTCTCTCTCTGCCCCTCCCCCGTTCATGCTGTGTCTCTCTCTGTCTCAAAAATAAACGTTAAAAAAAAATTAAAAAAAAAAAAAAGAAATCAGTTTAAAAAAAAATAAAATAAGCAATGTAATTTGCAATTCTCAAAGTGCTTTCACTCACTGGAAATTCACAGAAACTTCACGAATCAAAGAGTATTCACATCTCCTATAAACCAAGGCTCCTATAAAAGGAAAGACCTAGACTCAACATAGGTCTGAATTTGAATCCATGTTCTTTCATGTGGACCACATTTAGGGGGTAGAAGACATCATGACATCAGCCTCTGGAAGGCTTATGACGTATGTGGGATTAATAAGCCCCATTGTATCTGGATGGTGTCTTGTGGAGCAAGGAGTGGCCACCACCTGAAAGAGGTGATAGTCTACCGGAATGGTAAGAATTAACAAAACTGGGGAATGGAGATGGGAAGGAAGAGAGCTCCAAGCACAGAACTAGAAGTTGCACTCTCCTCCACCACCCCCCTTCCCCCACCCTGCTTGTCTCTCTTATCCCCCACCTGGTATTACTGTTTATACTCATCGACCTCCTCCTCGCCTACTACATTGCAAAAAGGCAGGGACTCTGTGTAACTTATACACCTCTGCCTCCCCAATCTTGGAAGGGACTCTGGCACATTCTAGGCACTTAATACATTTCTGTGGGGTAAATTGACGTTGAAGGAAACACATGTGCAGGGTACATGACACAGCAGTGGTCCTTTGGAAAAACTGTAAGCATTTTCATCTCTCCAATAGGATGAACTGTATCGGATGCTGATGTTTGACTGCTCTTTACCTATTTACATGGAGATTTTATATAGTTCATCTTGATAGAATATAGAGAGAAAATCAGGAAGGGGAGAGCACTTAAAGTTAGAAACCAAGGAAATGACCAAGTTAGGGAGGACTTGGCATGTTGAAATATCGGATAGACTGGCTAATGAATGGCTCAAGAAGATGAATGGATAAAGAAGATGTGTACACACACACACACACACACACACACACACACATATACAATGGAATACTACACGGCTATGAAAAAGAATGAAATCTTGCCATTTGCAACAATGAAGATGAAACTAGAGAGTATTATGCTAAGTGAAATAAGTCAACAGATATCATATGATTTTACTCATATGTGGAATTTGAGAAAGTCAACAAATGAACATATGGAAAGGAAGGAAAAATAAGATAAAAATAGAAAGGGAGACAAACCATAAGAGACTCTTAAATACAGAGAACCAACTGAGGATTGCTAGAGGGCAAGTGGGTGGGGGCATGGGCTAAATGGATGACGGGAATGAAGAGGGCACTTGTTGGGAGGAGCACTGGGTGTCATTTGTAAGATATAAATCCCTGGGTTCTACTCCTAAAGCCAAGACTACACTCTATGTTAACTAACTTGAATGTAAATACGTTTAAAAATATATATTGGATAGATCCTATGAAAAGTTGGTTGCCATTGATGGGTTTTAACTAGGGGACTGACAAGACCAGAGAGATCTCTCTGATAACTTATAGCAAAGGATTCAGAGGGAGAAAATAGAAGTCAGAAGGTAGCACGGAAGTCATTGCATCATTAGGCAAGAGACGGTTCGTGCCAAAACCCGGTGGCACGAAATGACTCAAATATGTTTGCTCACAGCTGAGACAGGTGGGATTTACTCGAAAACTGGGGATGCATGAAATGGAAGGAAATACACAAAAGCACCTAAGTAGAATTTTCTGATCTGACCGAAGCCAGTTCACTCACCACAAGATCTGAGATCCCACCTCCTCACCCTTTTGAATTCTTAGGTCCTTCGCCCACCGTCTCCCTTAATAAATTCGCCTTGTATCATTTAAGACGCTTTTAAGTGTCTTAAAAGATGCACTATTTATAATGAGCAAACCCCAGGATTTCCCCAAGCAAACTGGATATAAGTCACCCTAGACACAGCTAAAAACTCAATAGACAGGCAGGTCAATGTATCTCTGTCCCTGTGGGTGACTTTTGCAACTAGCTTGTTTGGGACACTTCACCAGGATAGTACAGTGTGTAAAGTCTAAGTGTTTTTTTAGTACAACTGGTTATATCTGTTTAACCATTTCCATGCTAAAATTATTCATGCTTGATCCTTCCAGCTTTCAGACGTCCGCTTGGTGTCTTCTGGATGTCATAAGAATCCTGTGGTAGACAGGGCTTTGTGTTAATAGGTGCATTTATAGATAAGGAAACTGGGATCAGGGATATTATATCTAAAAAAACAATGATGTAAAGGAGACAGAACACTAACCCTAGGGGCACAGAACGTATTTTTGAGCACTGGCCCATCAGCACTGTTTACAGCAGCTCTACTCAAAGTGTGAGCCACAGATGCTTTAACCCGAAGCAGTGAGAGTAGATTATAGAAACTTTTATCACAATTTGGCAGAATTACTTTGTATCTGTTGAGGCTAATAAAAAAAAAATCAAGCTTCCATTTTATAAACTTTTCTTTTTTAAGTGCATTTTTTTTGTAATTCATCTTTATTTTATTTTGCAAAAGCATCAGTCCATGATTAATTGAAAATTTTAAACATAAATCCTTCACTATAGCTCATTTGAGACATGTGGAGCTCCCGGAGATCAGGCAATTACTGAAGCATGCTAGGTTTTAGCCTCATCACTTTTAAAAACTGAAAACAATACATCATTCCACCTCACAGGGCTGATGAAACAATAAAAGACTTAAAGTAATAACTAACATTTGTTAGTTATAGGTCCTAAGGGTAGCGATTTATTTATTTATTTATTTATTTATTTATTTATTTTGAGAGAGAGACAGAGCATGAACGGGGATGGGGCAGAGAGAGAGGGAGACACAGAATCTGAAACAGGCTCCAGGCTCTGAGCTGTCAGCACGGAGCCCAACGCAGAGCTCAGACTAACAAACCATGAGATCACGACCTGAGCTGAAGTCAGATGCTTAACCAACCTAGTGCTTTTATAACCAACTGAGTCACCCAGGTGCCCCTAAGGGTAGTGATTTTTAATATATTCTCAGTAGTAGCCCCAAGAATTGGCAGAAGCTGAGCTAGTGGAGGATGGGGCTTGGTAAACAATTTCAACACCACCCTGGCCCAACTCCTCACTGTCTTTTCAAGCTAAGTGGGTTTGTTTTCACCTCTTTTATTTCTTTATTTTAAAAAATTAATGTTTATTTTTGGGAGAGGAAGAGAAAGAGAGTGAGTGGGGGAGAGGCAGAGAGTGAGGGAGACACAGAATCTGAAGCAGGCTCCAGGCTCTAAAGCCATCAGCACAGAGCCTAATGCAGGGTTCAAACCCACAAACCATGAGATGGTAACCTGAGCCAAAGTCAGACGCTTAACTAATGGAGCCACCCAGGAGCCCCTCCTTTTTTTTCCAAAACATTTCGCCTCTTTGAAATGTAAGATTTCTGTTCTATGATTGCCATTAAGGAAAGGTGTCCATTAAAAAAAAATTCCAACTCTTCTCTAGAGTGTACAGAGTGCTTTTATACTCATTTAATCTTCACAAAAACCACGTGATGACCAGATTATTATTTCACAGATGAAAAAAATAAATGACAAGCTTACAAGGTGGTCAGCATCTCAGTTGGTAAGTGATGGATCCTGACGCAAGCCTGAGCCTTAGGATTTCATACCCTGGTCTCTTCCTGGCAACCTAGCAAATATAAAAAAGAGCCTACGGTTTCTGGTACATTTTTTTCTTTCCTTCTACTTCTACATTTTTTCTGCAAAGTCTTGGCTCACAAAAAGAACCCTCAAAAAAGAAAAAAAAAAAGATCTTGAAGATCACCAAAAAGTACATATTGTGCTCAGGAAAATCAAATTTATACTTCCTACACACATCTCCTTACTGATGCTTGCTGTGTGTGTGTGTGTGTGTGTGTGTGTGTGTATTATGGAGGGAATTATGTTCCTCAAAATTCATATGTTCACGTCTTAACCCCCAGGGCCCCAGAATGTAACTGTATTTAGAGAAGGTCTTTAAAGAGCTAAGTAAATTAAAATGAGGTCATTACAGTGGGCCCTAATCCAATATGGCCCATGTCCTTACAAGAAAAGGAAACAGGGACACAGACACCTCGGAGAGAAAACGATGTAAAGACACAGAGAGAAGACAGCCATGAACAAGCCAAGGAAAGATGCTTGGAACAGATCCTTTCTCATAGCCCTCAGAAGAAAGCAAAGATGTCGATACCTTAATCTTGGACTTCTAGCCTCCAGAATTGTGAGAAAATAAAGTTTTGTTGCTTGAGCCCCCTAGTCTATGATACCTTGTTATCATATTAAAAGAATATAGCGAGTGTATAATATTTACAACAGTGTATGGAATCACTTGTTACCTTTTATGTTCCAGGTGATAAATACACATCCTTTTATTGTCTATTCCACAGATTCAGGAAATATTGCGTTTGCATTCCAAGGCAAGTGAGTCACAATTTTGAGCTCCTCCTCTCTTCTTGTTTTCTTTTAAAATTCTGCATTTTCAGAGGAGTGCTAAAGCCCACTGACAAGTATTTTATTAACAGGAACTGAAATGTTCTTTGGAGCTAGCTTCCCAAATTTCTACAGAGACCTCACTGCCATCCGTGAGGCCATTAGAAAGGCATCTGTCATTCCCAGACTTAATTTTTCATCTTGAAAAGGGAGGATTGACGAGGATTATCTCTAAGGCAATGCTTTATGGGTGTAAGAGCACTGAACTGGAAGCAAAATTGTCTGAATCCAAGTCCTGATTTTATCACTGTCTAGCTATGTGATGTCAGGCGGGTCTCTTAGATCCTTTGAGCTTTTATTTACTCTTTGGTAAAAATGCAGCTAACATACTGAAATTGCAATGTGGCTATGAACACATGGCAAGATGATAAACGTGAATATAGTGGGAACATTGAAATCTCCAAACCAAACTTGATTTTATTTTCCTTTCAGTTCTGAAATGCTAGGTCTGTAAGCACTTTGACTGGATCGGATAGTATCTCAAAACATAATGTGAACTAACTTCTAAAGGCCAAGCAAGATTGCATATGTAGAAAAAGAAGTTCAATCATCCTACATTTTTATTTCTTACCAAGGTATTTGAAAAGGCAAGAAGGATGTCTTCTGGACATGACCATGACATGCCAAAGCGTGATGTCAGTCAGTGTGGAAATCGATCGTCGTCTCTTCTAAATATCCCTGCTGCTGGCTGGGAGGTCTTGGATATGTCAGAAGTTATTTTGCCTCATCCAACTTCCTAGTAACAAGCATCTCCCAATGTTTGGCCAATAAAAATCCACTCCTTTGTGCATGCTGAAGTTTAAAATGCTGCTTTGGTCGATTACATTATAAGCTCAAAAACTTTCTGCCCAAATTTTCTGCTACTAGATGTAAAGGCAGATGCCTTTAATTTCAAATGAGCAAGTGAAGATACTACAGATTCTCAATGAAATGATAAGATCCAACTGCATTCTTAATACTCACAGTCAAGCCTGTGGACTATCTTGTAGAGTCTAAAGCATGTATCAGCAGAGACTACAGTTCTCCAGAACAGTCTGTCCCTAGAGCAGAGATGGAGGTGGAGTTGAGTTAGCAACTCAGAAAGCTGAGAAGGTATTGAATAATTCATCTATTCACTCAACAAATGCTCATTAAACATCTATTAGATGCTCATCAGGGTATTCCTACAAGGGGAGAAAGTAACTTGGCTTTTCTTTCTTAATAAAATTCAGTAAACATGTTGAGGGCCTAGGGTGTAATCTTCTAGAAATAAATGTGAATATAAGAGAGGTTCTTTCCTTCAAGAATTCATTGAGGAGACACACCAAATCACTTATTATACACACAAGGGCCAACAGCAAAATGGATGTTACTACTTTATTAATAGCAAAGTCAGCAACGGACAAACTGACAACTCATTACAGAACCCGATTGAAGATGCCTTAGGTGTCTATACCTGAAGCAGAAGGTTAAAGCCGGATCTTTGATCACCCAGGCCCGTGAGATCGAAGCCTTGAGATCTTGCTACCTTTGACCCACAGCAAAGACAGAAGAATTTGTGGAAGCACCAGAATACACTTCTTTGGTCTCAGAGAAGCAGAGACAGTGAGAAAGTGAGACAGAGAAACAGAGCAAGAGAGAGTGGCAGAGAAATTTGAGAGGTATGAGAGGAATCCAAAAAGAATTTTTGCTTATTTGACCAATCAGATTAATGATTTCCCTTCCTTTACCTGGAAAGTAAAGGAGATCAGTGACAGGAAAATGTTAAGGCTTTTCCTTCTCTTACATGTTAGAGGGAAGAAGCTAGACACAGAAAAATGAGTTAGAAAGCTATCGGAATTGGCCAAGGATAAGGTCCTCCGATGGACCCTAACGCTGTTAATACCTAATAATAAAGGTATATCTGAGAGAGTTTGTGTGAGAATAAAGCCATAAACAGGTAGTCTCTGAACAACAACAGAAGAACCTCAAAAGAAACTACATTTTTGAAGCCTAATCATCCAAGGTGATGACTACTAATTTACTCAACATTTTAAAGCACCTACTAGGTGCATTCATTGCACTAGGCTTGTTGATCCAATAGATACAGACATAATCTCTTTAGGGTTTTATATGTAAGTGATTTATCACTGAATTCTACTTCCAAAACTAATATTTCACTGTATGTTAACTAATTAAAATTTAAATTAAAAAAAGTGTTTAAATGTAAAAAAAAAAAAAAATCTTACACTTTCAAGCCAGCTATATCCATAAACACACAACGGGAATACAACATGGCTGTCACCATAAAGGATGAACATGCCAGATGGAATCCTTGCTGTGCCCCAAAATGTGGAGGAAGTCTCCACAGAGAGCAAAGATATGAACTGAGTCTTTGAAGCAGGAGAAGGGGGTCACTGAGCAAGTTGACAACATAAAACGAAAGTTGACTAAATGGCCAAAGGAAAGAAAGTATGGCAGAACACGCTGTGTGCCGAGAACCATTCATTTATGTCTTTTGAGTTCCTGCCCTAGATGGGGACACAAGAGTACATAACAGAGAAAGTCTCTGCTTTTATGAAGATTCCACCGTGGTTATACGAGAGAGGGAACACAGGCAATAAACAAATAAATGATCAAGATATTATTAGAAACCAGCACAAGTGACCTAGAAAATAAAATAGACTAATGACACTGCCCCAGGAGACCTATTTTATTTGGGGAGGGGGTCAAGGAAAGTGTCTTTTGGTCATGACGGTTGCACTCGAATGTTAGGAGCAATTCAGGTATGTGAGGACGAGAGGGAAGAACACTCCAGGAAAAGGGGGTAACAAGAGAAAATGCTCAGAGACCGGAACAGGTTTGGAAGTTTCAAGGAAAAAGTCAAAGGTCCACACAGCTGGAGCTTGTGAGTAAAGGATCAAAGAAACAGGAAGTGGCCGGATCACGTGAGACCTACGAACATCTAACATGGCAGGGCATAGAGTGGGGAAGCTGGCAGCAAGATCAGATCATGAAGAACTAAAGATGTTCCACTATGAAATCAGGACTCCCGCCCATTGTATTAGTCCAATCCTGCTGCTATAACAAAATACAATCAGCTGAGCAGCTTATAAGCAATTACGAAATGTGTTTTCACAGTTCTGGAGGCTGAGAAGTCCAAGATCAATGAGCCGGGGGATTCGGTGTCTGGTACGAGCTCACTTCCTCATAGATGGTAGTCTTCTCTCTGCGTCCTCACATGACGGAAGGGGTAAGGGAACTCTTTGGGGTCTCTCTTACAAGGACACTGACCTCATGCATGAGGACCCTTTTCTCATGACCTAATTGCCTCCCAAAGGCCCTGCTCCTAACGCCATCATCTTAGGGGTTAGAATTTCAACATATGAGTTTAAGGGGGATACAAGCATTCCGTCCATTGTACTCATAAAATTGGAAACTAGTGAAAAGGAACAAGATTATTAGGAATAGATTCTAATCTCGGCTTGGTTAGCCAGCCCAGTGGGTTGAGGTACCCTTACCCAGATGACATCTAATCTCCCAATAGCTTAACGATGGTCTATAAAGGGATGCTCCTAGCAGGCGAGACTAGGGACTAAGTACAGATAAATTACCTATGTTACCCTAGAATGCAGAGAGAAGCAAGCACACAAGATTGGGGTTTTTTCTTCTTCTTCTTCCCCAAGCCCCTTGGACACAGAATGTCCTCTGTGAACTAGCCAGGAGAAAGAAACCTGGCTTTACGGTGCATGTAATCTGGAAAGCAGGGAAAGAAACATTTAAGCTGTTACTCAAACAAGTTTCATTCCAATTACTACTTTCCTCTCTGTCAGAATCAATTATTCTCACTTTTGACGTGGCCACGGCTTGCTGAGGTGAGGGAGGCCTCGCCTCCCTATTTTTCTTCCGATCTTTTTGTTTGTTTGTTTTTGGCCACTTTTTGGTTGTGGGTGGTTGTCTAGCATTGTTGTTGATTTCCCCGCTGCAGCCAGCGCCACAGAGTTGCTTTTCCATGGCCACAAAATGAAATGAATGTACACAGGGAAGGGAGCCTCGCTCCAAGTCAAGTGCTGGACAGCTTAGCTTCACATGCACTCAGTTTCCCCAGCAGAGACCTGTTTGCTCTCATGGCTTCAAGACACAGTGACCGTTTGCTTTGTGACATCCCCGACATCAGCACTGGACTTCGGCCAGACAAGGAGTGACGGGCCAGCTCGGTTTTGCCTCGTGACCCTGGGAGAGACGCTAGTCCCTGACGACGTTGATGGCCTAATTGTAGCAGCACACTGAGTGAATCACGCCACAGTTGGGTGCCTGTCAGCACCTCTGTGACGCTATCAGCTGAGGCTGTTGAGTGTTCATGACATTGAGAAAAAGGAAGTGAAACAAGAACTTAAGTATTTCCTAGGATGGGGCTATTAAATTGAATTTGACCAACGTTCCTGCAGTCAGCTTGGATCCCTTTCTGTTCTGCCGTCTTGCGTTGCTTTCCGTCATTCCTTGCCCTGTCGTCTAAAAGTCAGGCACGGCTTTCAAAATGATGGCCAGTGTGCTTGTTGGCAGGGACGAAAATTTTTATTAAAATGTATTACATTAAAAAATGTTGGGTTTTTTTTTTTTCAGTTGCAGTTTAGAAACATCTCTTAAATCACATGTTGCTTCCTTGTTCATACGCCAATGGACTCCAAGAAATCTGGCTTCAAACTCGGTAGGGTGACAGTAAGGAAGATGTGGGAACATTCAAGGGTGCCCTTAACTTGTTTTTGTTAGAGCATATTGAATTTATTTCTGTCCTCTGCTTATTTCCTGACTTTTATCACATTTACGATTTTGCTCACAGTGTTCCTGGGCTTGTCTTAGTCAGTTCTAGCTTCTGTAATAAATTACCATAGACTAGGCGACTTAAACAACAACTTATTTCTCACGGTTCTGGAGGCTTCTCCTTATCCCCTCATGTGACACAGGGAGAGTTATATGATACTTAGAATTTAGGTGAGACTTTGGACTTTAGGGTTGATGCTAGAATGAGTTAAGACTTGGAAGCTGTTGGGATAGAAGAATTGTATTTTACCTACAAGAAGGACATCAACTTGGGAGGGCCAGAGGCAGAATGTTATTGGCCAAATGTTTATGCCCCCCACAAAATTCGTAAGTTGAAACCCTAATGACCAATGTGAAGGAGTTCGGAGATGGGACCTTGGGAGGTGATTAGGTCATGGTAGAGGCCTCATAAATGGGATTAGCTGCTTCTTCAAAACTTTGCTTAGAAATCTCTTCAGTTAAACATCCAATTTCATTGATCTCAAGATCCACCTTGCACAAAACACTAGAACACAAATAATTCAGTCAAGTTATTTGCTGCTTTATAACAAGGATAGCCTTTTTTTCACTGTCCAGTAACATGCTCCTCACTCCCATCTAGGATCCTACCAGAACAGTCTTGACCATCCGTATTTCTATCAACATTCACAAATCCTCTCAGGAGACAGTAGCTTTCTTGCAGCTCTCCTTTTTCTTTGTTGAGTTCCCACGAGAATCTTTTTCATTGTCCATTCATGACAACCCTGGCTTTCCCTAGCATGTGCCACAAAACCCTTCCAGCCACTACCTCTTACCTAGTTCTAAAGCTCCCTCCACAATTTGAAGTGTTTGTTACAGCAGCACCCCGCTTTCAGTACAAATTACTGTCTTGGGTCATCTTGGGCCGTTATGACAAACACCATAGATCACAGTTCTAGAGGATGAAAAAATCCCAGATCAGGGAGCCAGCAAATTCAGCGTGTGGTGAGAGCTCTCTTTCTGGTTTGCAGACGGTCACTTTCCTTCTGTATCGTCACATGGCTGAAAGACAGAAATCATCTCTCTTGTGTCTCTTTGTATAAGGGCTATATTCAATAAGCCAGTGTCTGAAACTCTTTATTTGCCAGATTTGCAACCATATCCATGAGTTGGCTATATTTGAGACACACACCAGAAATATCATTCCTGTATCTGAAGTGCGATCATTTTTCATTCTTCCAGAAGAATATCAGACACGGTAACTCAAGGAGGCAAGAAGTGGAGATCGTTTTCTTGTCTGCTGTATACACAAAGAACTGAAGTCGTGTAAACATAAAGTGGTTTAGGGTCTTTTGATGTTGACTGCCTTGTCCGCCTCTCATCCCTTCATCTAGTACTGATAAATAATAGCTGCTTAATTGTTAAATAGCGAGCGGTTAATTTGTCAGTCTACTCATTAATTGAGGAGAATACAGCATCCTTGACTGTCACAACTGCTCCAACAGTTTTTGGTCTGTAAACACACAACCCTGTGCTCAGTGCACATAGGAACATCCAATAATGTGCTGCCTTGGGTACAGGAAAAGATGGCACGAATGCCATTATTTAAAGACTTTGAAAGTGTTTTAAAAACGCTGGAATCATTATCATTAGAAACATAAGAACTTTGTTTGATGCCCTCACAATGATCATATGGCTCTGAGTTGTTTATAAGTTACACATGGAAGGAAAGGAATGGCGTCCCATAGTGAGTGTTTTGATGCTCGTGGCCCCTGAAGGTCTCTCTCTGGTCGTCTCGCCATGTTCCTCCTTCATCACCTCTTGCTTCCTTTAGCCTCTGAATTAGAGTGTTTAGGCTCTTTCTGCCATCAAAGGACCTATTCTGGATTCCCGCAATGCCTACCAACAGCAGCTTTCATGGCCTGGAAAATCTCTGTAAAAACTACCACCAGCAAGATCGCTCTAAGATACCCACTCAGAAGCCCAGAAGCTAGATGCAGTCTGGTCCGAAGTAAGAGGCAGACCTTCACCCCAGAGGTGTTTATTTTTCTTTTAATCAATTAGTGAAGCAACACAGACATTACAGAAATGCTGAGGGCTCTCTCCCAAAGCACCAGCAGAACGAGGTGAGAGAAGCCCGGAGGATCCCCTGGTGAGTCTGGGCAAAGTTCAAGACAGCCCTGGGCTTTCTCAACTCAGCTCAAAACTCAACTGCTCACCACAAGGCCTTCTGAGTGATTTTTGTCCCACTGACATTGGGCATTAAAGGAAAAGATAATGACCGGCCGTACTGGCCCCTATGACCTGGAAACGATAGATAAGCGTGTGAGCTGCTGTCTGCCCAGGTTGCAAAGACAGTGAGCCTCTGTGCTAGACGGTCTCAGAATAGATTCACTGGATGCAGGTAAACCATCTCTACGTTCCCTTTCCCTGGCGGTGTTTTATCCACGACTAAATGACTCCTGTGATGGAATCTTACAACTTTCTAATGTTGTAACTATTAAATTAAATAATTTCAATTGCTGGATATGCCTACAAAATATATCCCAAAGTGATCTTGCGTTATTCATTGTTTTGCTCTATGGAGTCAAAATAAACGGGAATGTTTTCCTACTTTCTATAAGAAGTCTTCAAATATCTGAAGATAGGAGGTTTACAACCCTAATTCTTCTTTCCAGGCTAACTCCACTCCTCACTCTACTCCAGCCTGGTTTTTACTCTCACTGAAATGCCTCAACATGGCTACCAATAAACTTACAAATAACTAATCCTGTGAACAGATTTTAGTTCATAACTTACTGAACCCCTCAGATGCTTCTGACAGGCATAATTACTTCCCCCTTGGAACATTTCTCTTGACACGTCTTTCCCAGTTGTACACACACACACACACACACACACACACACCCCGCACCATGGCATGTATTTTTAGTCACCCTTCCGCACTAGTCTTCCCTGCTTTAATTACCCACTAAGTGTTGACATTCCTTGGATTCTTGTCGTTGCCTTCTTCTCTTATCACTGTAGGAACCAGCCTACAGGGAATGCATCCATGTCTGTGCTTCAATTGTCATCTACACATTAATGGCACCCAAATTACACTTTCTGTTTGAGCATCACATGACTATATTCAACGTCACCAAAAAGACACCCCGCTGGGGTCTCAAACTCAGTAAGTGCAAAACTAAGATAATTGCCTTCCTCACAAGAATGAGTTCTTCCTCTTCTGTGTTCTTGCTCTCCTCCCCGCCGTGCTCCCCAATATAATAAATTGCTTTGCCATCTATCTCTTCAATGACACAGTGAAAACCACCTACAACTTACCCTTGATCTAAATAATTGCATCCGCCATTTTCCAACCAATGAGGAATCAAAGCTGGGATTTAAACCCAAGGCTCCTGCCTTCTTGATTTGAAGCCAAATGATTTTCCGTATATTTATTTTTCTGTATTTATCTTTGCAATATATCTTTACCCAGGTAAATATACGCAAACACAACTTCTCAGAGAACATTTACTATTATGTGATGAAATTAATTTCAGTGACAGATACAGCATTTATTTCCATTCCGTTCCATTTCATACCATCTTCAAATGGTATGCAAATACAGAATTTGATACATCCTACAATTGGTTGTGAAATCTTTTTCTGTCAAGGAGAGGTGAAGCAACAAGGCAAAGTTCACAGCTGAGGCCAGGCACGCTTTGCCAACGGTGAACTTAAACAAGGAGAACTTTGACACTTGCAATAAGGGGAAACCTTTCCATGAATTGCTGCTTTATTAAGACCTTGCCCAGCAGATGCAGTTTAAGTGGAAAGGGAATTTATGCTGCTGTTTATAGGACTGTGGGGTCAGATGTCAACCAGGGTCTTCTTAAGATGAACTTGAGGAGCTTGCCTCTCCTATGTCAGCCTCCATCTTTTACCTGATGACAAATATTTAAGAATTGAATAATTCTGTGAAGGAAGACATGATGCCTTTTACAGCCTGCAACCTAAGGGTTGCCATGGATGTGAACCTCAGCGTTTCCACAGCATTTCTAAATATTTGCAGAGAACCATTTCCTGCTTCAAGAATTACAAAAGTCTCACTTGGAGATTAAACACTTTAGGGCTAGTCAATTATTTCAGGGGAGTTGTACTTTGTTGAAACTAACGTTCAAATATGCCACAACAACATCGGGGCTTGGCAAGCTTGCCTAATCTAGGAAGTTCAAAATGAAGGCTGAAGGCTCCATCCTTAGAGCCCTTGGTCAGGGTCGGACAGCACAGTGGGCTGTTACATAGGGGACCATTCTCTTGAAAGCAAGTGGTGGAAATTGGGCATGAAATCCTCTATTCAGGAAAATACAACTTGGTATTATCCTAAAATGTGCATGATTAGGTGAACACATTCAGATAGAATAACATTTCCTCCCCAACCCGCCCTCTGAACCTTCAGTCGCCTCTCAAATGATTTCATTATTCAGATTATAAAATTTAACCTATTTGCCTGCTCTTGCTGCCAAAAGTTTGCAAACTGTTGCTGGAATCTGCTAGATATTCTGAGGTTGAATTGTCCAGTGTCTCATTTTTGCACTCGGTATCAAATATACGCGCTGTGCAGAAGAAAATAGTAGCCACCATTTATTAAATGTCTACCACGTTTCATACTCTATGTGACGCTCTATGTTGACCTTGTCTCCATTAATTTTTGTAAGTATTCTAGGAGGCAGGAGTTATTTTAAATATGTGTCTATCCTGCCTTAATATAAAAAGAATTCAAGACAAAGAAGACGATAGTAAACTTATTCTCTCAAAGAGTGATTTAAATCTCAGAGTACTTAGGTAAGTTTCTAAGGGACATACAGCTAAGGAGTGGCAGAATTGGGGATTTTACTCCAATAGACACAACTCCAAGGTCATGCGGTGTCCACCACACCATCAGTAGGGATTATAATTATTAGCAAATTGACTGGTGGCCCCTAGTGGAATTGAGGGTGGCAGAGCAGAGCATAAGATTCGAGAAGCAGCTGTTAGATGGAAAAATCCAGAACCAGGAATGAGAAAAATCATTCTATAAATATCTGTGGCATTTAATATCTCACAATGGGAGTACCACAGCCATTTTGGATGAGATGGTTTTTTTATTAAGCAGAACTGCCCCCACGTTGCAGGATGGTGTCCATTGCTCTTTCCAGAAACTTAACGCCAGTAGCATCCCTTGTCATTGAGACAAACAAAAACACCCTCTGCATTTCCAGATGCCCTTTCAGGGGGCAGTACTGTTCCCGGTTAAGAATCACTGCTTAGAGGAAGGGGGGGACCTATGATTCTAATAATTATATGCATTATTATTCTCATTTTTCCAGAAGCAGAAACTCTAAGTTCAAGTTTGTACCTTTGGAATGGAACCTATCACTGAATGGTGCTCTATGTTATTCTCTTAACCCAATGATACCACTGTCATAATTGCCATAATATTTCTTTTCTTGCCAAGATGATAATCTTTTACCTAAAGAATCATTTTATAGACACATATGCAGATCATTTGTTTCCTAAAGCAGGACATGGGTCTTCTATATTCTCTAGAATGTTCTTCTTATGATACATACTTGAATAATCTGCTTTTTTTTTATTCCAGTATAGCTAACATACAGTGTTATATTAGTTTCACGTGTACGATGTAGTGATTCAACACTTACATACAACACCCAGTGGTCATCACAAGTGCCCTCCTTAATCCCCATCACCTATATCACCAGCCTCCCCCCCAGTAACCTCCCCCCTGGTAACCATCAGTTTGTTCTCTACTTAGAGTCTGTATCTTGGTTTCTCTCTTCTCTTCTCTTCTCTTCTCTTCTCTTCTCTTCTCTTCTCTTCTCCTCTTCTCTTCTCCTCTCCTCTCCTCTCCTCTCCTCTCCTCTTCTCTTCTCTCTTCCCTTTGCTTACTTGTCTTGCTTCTTAAATTCCACCTATGAATGAGATCTTACAGTATTTGTCTTTCTCTGACTTATTTCACTTAGCATTATATTCTCTAGCTCCATCCATGTCATTGCAAGTGGCAAGATTTCCTTCTTTTTATGGTTGAGTAATATGCCATTGTGTATATATACCACATCTTCTTTTTCCATTCATCTGTCACTGGACCCTTGGGCTGCTTTCAGAATTTGGTTGTTGTAAATAATGCTGCAATAAACACGAGGGTGCATTTATCTCTGAATTTGCATTTTTGTATTTTGGGGGTACTGAGTGATGATATTACTGGATCATAGGGTAGTTGTATTTTTCATTTCCTGAGGAACCTCCATACTGTTTTCCACAGTGGCTGCAGCAAAAGGCAAACCAACTTTTGTTCCATTTCTGCTTTGGAGTCTAAACAGGGAAGACTTAACAAAATAAGTGGCGATCTGGTAAATACTAATTCAACATTCAATATTAACTTAATATTTACTTAATATCTAAAGAGTGGTCATACGTAGGAAATGGCATCGTGATTGAGACCACAGCAAAATCTATGACATGGCAAAGCATTCAGAATATGATCACACTTAGCTGGCCCAAAGGGTTCGGGTTATTTCCAAGTAGGAGAGTGACTTAGGGTTTCTGCAGAGCCTTTGGGTTGCACTGAGCAATGACAGACATCTCTCTCTAACCAGTGTGGCCCCATGTTTGTCCATTTTTGCCCTTGTGCATGAGTGGCAGAAAATGATGATGTCCTAGCTACAAAGCCTCTACTATAGTGTGTGTTTCTAGTGAGCACCCAGGAAAGCATGAACTCCCAATAAACATATCACAAAGCACTAAATAAAAATGCAGACTCTTCGGAGTGAGCCAGATTTCATTAAGGCAAGGAAAGGAATGCGTACTGCCTCTCTGGGACATTTAGTACAAACTTCAAGCCTATAATCTGCCATCCAACTTTAACTCCATCTTTCATTAACACCCAAACCTCATTCCCACATCTCTCTTTGCATCGCTTTTCTGATAACGTCTTCTTTTTTTATTCTCAACCAACTAGCCTATCTCCACCTATTACCACCACCCTAAACTCATGTTTTGCCCTTCTCTGCTCCACTTTTCCCCTGGAATCAAAATCGCATAATGGAGGGAAGTTTCCAGAGTCATCTCTCCTCTTGCATCCAGTTGGGTGCAGCAGTTGTGAGGGGGAGGTCCAAGCAGAAAAACAGAATAAATGTAGAATGTGGTGGAGCACTTATCTCCCACTCCCTCCCCACTGCTTCCCTGACTTGCTGACGTAGTTCTCGTAGTGGCCTTCTTCCTCCTGGACCACAATTCCCATAGGCATTTATTTCTCTATGGTGTGGGGCTCAGTGGGCTTTGAAGGGACCTTTTTCCAGTCTCCGAATGACTTAATTGCCCTTGATGATTCCCCCTGAACCCTGACTCCACCTTGATAAACGGTTCCCCTTTATGAAAGTCTCCAAAGTCGAACCATCTGAGTGGAATTCACTTGTTGGGATTCTAACCAGTGTGTCCTTTCTCCATCGTTATCCAGCAGGCCTTGGAAATCCACACCTGTAATCAGCAAGATCCTCTTGAGCACTGGCCCATTCACAGAATGTTCACTCTTCCATCTTGCCTAGAAACCTAGCTGACTCTTTCCAAGTTCACTTTCCCTGTAGCTTTGCAAGTGGATGATCTTTTATCGCACACCTCATGTGGCTTGGAGCAGGACTGGCCCATCATGATCGTTCTCTGGCCACACATCAAAAGCAAAGGAACCCTTAGAGCTTAAAAGGGTCGTGCTATCCTGTTTTATCTCCATCTTTACCAAGTTGTTGCTGTCATCCACTGAACTTCAAGTCTCTTCTACTCATTCATTGAAGTCTTTTTTTTTTATTTTTTTTTTCAACGTTTATTTATTTTTGGGACAGAGAGAGACAGAGCATGAACGGGGGAGGGGCAGAGAGAGAAGGAGACACAGAATCGGAAACAGGCTCCAGGCTCTGAGCCATCAGCCCAGAGCCCGACGCGGGGCTCGAACTCACGGACCGCGAGATCGTGACCTGGCTGAAGTCGGACGCTCAACCAACTGCGCCACCCAGGCTTTAGGTGTTAATTCACCTTTCACAGCATTACTCTTGTCTTTTAGTGACATCAACATTTATTCGTTCATCCAACAAATATTTATTGAGTGCCTATTGATAGACCATGTTGTAGTTACTGGAGATACAGTGTTGAGCAAGACAGAAAGAAGCTCCTACTCACACACTAGTGTGTGGGGGCAAGGGATGAAATTCGGCGTGGATTAATCATTTAAACCTCAGCTTAACCAGTGTCACGGATGACTACTCGATAGGGCCCCAGGTATTGCACAAGAGAGCAGCCCTGTTAGTCTCTTTATTCCTCCCTTTCCTTACCTCCTAAGACTTTTCTTTCAACTTGACTTTACTTTCTCACTCCCATGTGTCATAGTCACATTGTCCTCAACTAAAACCTGCACTGCCTACAAAATCTCAAATTTAAAAAAATTTTTTTCAACGTTTATTTATTTTTTGGGGGACAGAGAGAGACAGAGCATGAACGGGGGAGGGGCAGAGAGAGAGGGAGACACAGAATCGGAAACAGGCTCCAGGCTCTGAGCCATCAGCCCAGAGCCCGACGCGGGGCTCGAACTCCCGGACCGCGAGATCGTGACCTGGCTGAAGTCGGACGCTTAACCGACTGCGCCACCCAGGCGCCCCGACATGACAGAGTTTTTGAGACAGTCCCATTATATGAGAAGCAACACTCGTTCACGTGGTCAACATCTCAGACAAGCTACCCAAAAGGTATTAACAAGATCTTTTGCTGTATGATCATGACCTTTGCCAAAGAATGTCCAAAACACAAACAAAGTGGCCAGAAGGAAATAATCTCCTGGTCAAAATTAAAGCTTAAACAGATGTAAATTGATGACGTTAATGAAGTTCCATCTCTATCTCCAAAAAGCTGGGCATTAGCTGAGTCTCACCATATCTTAATTTCTAAGTCTACAATAACAGCTTAAAGACTGATCTCCGCAATCCAACTGCTAGAGATTTTGTCTTGAATCCATTGCCAACTATATGACTTGACATAGTAAACTGTCTATGTCTCAATTTTCTTATATATGAAATAAGGATAATAACGCATAGAGTGATTGAGAATATTACAGCAAATCATATTTATAAAAGGCTTCACCCAGTAGCAGGCACATTCAAGTTCTCAATAAATATTTTGGCTACATTATGGAAAGAGGCTAAATGCCCATCAACTGACGAACGGATAAGGAAGATGTGGTTTATATATACAATGGAATACTACTTGGCAGTGAGAAAGAATTGAAATCATGCCATTTGCAGGAACATGGATGGAACTGGAAGGTATTATGCTGAGTGAAAAAAGTCCGTCAGAGAAGGACAGATATCATATGTTTTCACTCATATATGGATCTTGAGAAACTGAACAGAAGACAATGGGGGAAGGGATGGGGGGGGAAACTAGTTACAAACAGAGAGGGAGGGAGGCAAACCATAAGAGACTCTTAAATACAGAGAACAAACTAAGGGTAGATGGAGGTGGGGAGAAGGAAAGTGGGTGATGGGCATTAAGGAGGACACTTCTTGGGGTGAGCACTGGGTGTTGTACGTAAGCCAATTTGACAATAAATTATATTCATAAATATGTATACATATTAGTTATATATAAATAAATATTTTGGCTATAGTTAGTTATCTGTCTCCATCATGGTAACTGTTTAACTCCTAGAGGTCACTCCCCATTTATCTTTATGACTCCACATTCCAAAAAATCCAATATATAGTGTATGTTCAATGGGCATTTGTTGACTTGCATTCTTGTTGATCACAGAGAACCCAATGAAGTCTTTAGCATTCATGTGAAGCTTATTCAGAAAACCCTTAGGAGTTAATTGGTACTGTGCTCTTGGTAAAACATGGCTTCCTTGGTAGCAAGAGGGGAAAAGTCTATATTTTAAAAGGTTTCATGGACTGCCAAGAACTGTTATAAAACAATATTTTGATGAGTTATACAGTAAATGAATCAGAAACATATGAGCTTAATTTCCCTGAAAATACATGTGGGTTTAAAAATGAAAGGAAAGGAATCTTGGCACATTTCGCTATGCCAAACCCAAAATGTTAGAAAAACATTTTAAGATGTTAGGATGCACAAATCCTAAATGCAGCTCAATTTGCTCATCCTTCAGTGGCCTGCTCCCAATGTACCTGTTGAGTCTGGTCTGCCATAGTCATAATGAGGAAAACCTAAAAAAGAAAAAAGGAAAAAAAAAAAGCATATTGGCATCAGACAGGAAACCAGGAGTTCCAAGTCTAGGCCTGGCTCTGTCACTGGCTAGCTGTGGGACTCTAGATTAATCACTTAGCCTTCCTGGACCTCAGCTCAGGAAAATAGTTCATGACTTTCAGACCTCACAGGGTTGTTAGAAGCTGCTAGAATAGAGTTTAGGAATGTGTTAAGCCCCGAATGGTAGGGGCCAGACCCCAAAGTGAGATGGTGTCCTCAGGGCGGGATAAGTGTCCAGAGGACCCCAGATCAACATGCCCGAGTAAAACGGGCATGGACATGATAAACACATGGCCAGCTGTCGATAGCTCTTCCACAAAATCAAGAAGTCATCCATGGTGCATTATCTGAACTCCTCATGCTCACCCGTAACCTCAACTGTCCTTTGCATCTCTTGCCTTTTGCCATACCTGCAGAGAAAAAAACCCACCATCAGATGGTTGGAGACCTCAGGTGTAAGGTCCTCAACATAAGTTGGACTCTCAGAGGTCTTTATCCAGTTTTTTGTTTCCATTATTTCCATTCTGTTGCCGGGTCTGCTCTTTTCCATTATGCTAACTTCAGACCCATCAATGAATTCAAACCCTCTGCTAAAACTACAATCCTCTTATTTGCAGCAAATTTGGGGACAGCAGGCATATGAACCAATCAGCATTACTCTCCCCTCTCTATTTACTTTTGTCAATACCCACCTGTATTATTTAAGTATTGCTGTGCAACATATTGCGCCATCACTTAGCCACTTAGAACAACATGTATCATCCCAGAGAGTTTCAGAGGGGTGGGAATTCAGGCGTATCTTGGCTAGCTGGTACTGTCTCAGGATCTACCCCAGTTTTGCACTCAAGTTGTCAAGAGGGACTATAGTTGGGTGAAGTCTTGGCGGGGGCAGGGGGTGGGGTCTACTTCCAAGCTCTCTTACCTGGTGGTCGGCATGTCTCAGTTTTTTCTTGGGCAAGAGGCCAAGAAGTGAAGAGGTGAAGGTGGTTTTTCACCACAAGAGCCCCTCCCTCAGTTTCCTGACATGTTCTCAGGACATGGAAGTTGGCTTTCCCTAAAACAAGTGACCAGAGAGGAAGAGAATACACCAAAGACAAAAGCCAATCTTTTATAAACTAATCACGAAGGTGGCACAGCATCAGCTTTACTAGGAAAGTATGAGAACCTGTCACAGCCAACAAGAGGTCATGGAGGCTGTAATGTAGTAATCAGGGTAGGATTCTGGAAAGAAAAGAACATCAGGTCAAAACTAAAGAAATTCCAATAAAGCATGGACTTCAGTGAAAATAATGTGTCAATAGGGCTTCATTGATCATAACAAATGTAGCATACTAATGTCATACGTTAATAATAGGGAAAGTGGGGGATGCCTGGGTGGCTCAGTTGGTTAAGCGTCCAATTCTTGATATTGGCTCAGATTATGAGATCGAGCCCCGTGGCAGGTTCTTCACCGAGCATGGAGCCTGCTTGGGATTCTCCCTCTCCCTCTGTCTCTGCCCCTCCCCAGCTTGCACTCTCTCTGTCTCTCAAAATAAATAGACAAAAAAATAATAATACAGGGTCGCCTGGGTGGCTCAGTTTGTTAAGTGTCCAACTTCTCTCAGGTCATGATCTCACAGTTCATGAGTTCGAGCCCCGCGTCGGGCTCTGTGCTGACAGCTTGGAGCCTGGAGCCTGCTTCAGATTCTGTGTCTCCCTCTCTCTCTGCCCCTCACCCGCTCACACTTCTCTCTCTGTCTCTCAAACATGAATAAACATTTTAAAAATTAAAAAAATAATAATAATAATACAGAAAATGGGTATATAGGAGCTCTCTACTACCTTCACAATTTTCCTGTAAATCTAAAACTGTTCTTTAAAACGAAACAAAACAAAACATGTTTCAAAAAGGTGGTCATTCCCATTTTAAGAAATGAACAACTTTTGAAAGGTACCATTTTTTCACACATTCTACTAGCAAAGGATTTTCAAAGGTAGAGAAATTCAGTGTTGCCTAGAAAATAGGTACTCACACTCTGGAAGTATAAATTTGTACAGCTGTTCGAGAAAGCAATTTGTGTTATGTCACAGTTGAAAGAGGAATACAATTTGATTTAGTAATCTCATTTCTAGAATGTATTCCTATGATGTCTAGTGCATTAGTGAGCAATTGTACAAGGACCCTTCTTGAAGCTAAATGCTTATCAGTATGAAACTAGGCAAGTATATAGCACTATACCTGTACATCCGATACTATCCAGCCACTAAAATTATGTACCTGGAAATGTTGTGCTCATATTCCAGTTTTGGTAAAAATTTGCAGTGTGGCCCTGTTTCTGTAAGTGTAGTATGATCCTACAGGTGTAAATTTACACACACACACACACACACACACACACCCCTATGTATGTATATAGATGTTAACGTATTAGCAGTAGTTAATGGAGAATGTGGCATATAGAATTATCATCTTTATATTTTTTCTGTTTCTTATTGATTGTTCCAAAGTATTATAAATCTATTTTATGTGTTAAGGCCATATGATATTTGTTTTTAATTTTCAGACACCTAAGGCGTATCTTACCTTGGTGAATGAGTCAGTAACCATGAACCCCCTTTTGCCCCAAGTTGAATGCCCAGGGATCAAGATTCTCAATGCCCAGCCCCATTTTCTGACTGTAGCTCTTTGTGTGTGTAGTTTTTTTTTTTATTTAAAAAATTTTAACGTTTCTTTATTTATTTTGAGATAGAGGGTACAAGTCAGAGAGAGGCAGAGAGAGAGGGAGAGAGAGAATCCCGAGCAGGCTCAGCACTGTCAGCACACAAGACTGGGGGCTGGATCTCATGAACCATGAGATCTTGACCTGAGCCGAAGTCCGTAGTCCCAGAGTCAGACCTTAACTGCTCAATCGACTGAGCCACCCGGGGGGGCCCCCTGACTAGAGCTTTTTGGATCTTAACCAGCTAGAGGGGGTGGGGGAAGGATTGCAAGGTGAACAAAAGGAAACTGAAGCCTCTGGCGGTTAGACAACTTGACCAAGGTCCCGCTATTAGCAAGAGGCCTCAGCGGTATGCGTACGTTGATCTGTTTCATTCCAGAGCCAGTTTTACAACCGCCCACCATTGTTTTGAAAACTGAACGGAAACTGTTCAGATCTCCACTCCGCTCAGTCTTCCGTGTCGATATCGAGCCCCTTTAAGTAATTTCTCAGATCTTTTCCTTTATCACCTGTGAAACTGAGGTAACCACACCCAGTTTGCAAAATGCTGTGAGAAGTGCCAAAGCAGACGCTTAATAAATACGTCTTGCAAAAATGGATAAATGAATGTAGAGATGATAAACATTAGCAAACCAGAGTATGATGACCAATTTTGTCGACGTACTCGTAGAGTTAACAGGTTCCTAATTATAAAACATTCTTTACACGGATTATTCATTTTAAGCTATAGAATTGTATACATTTTACTCACCACTAAGTGGTTTTTTATCACTTTGATCTTTCTCAGAAATGTTCATTCTTTCCCAAGTGCACCCTATAAACTCTCTTGAAAGGTGTTTATTTTTTCCTTTGGAAAAAAAACTACTAATTCTTCTGCTTGCCAAAATAAGGAATATATTATATAGGTAGTTAAAGATAATATATGAAATGGTATTAAAAGCATTTTATCAATTTCATAACTGGAATAGGGCACATTAACAATAAGGATGTTTTGACATTAAGAATCTGTCAATATAATATCTAGAAATTTATCCAAATCTCAAATAAAATACCTGGAATATTTCTATAAAGTAGAAAATTTAGGAAAATTTGAAAGTGAAGCTATAGTGCAAACATTGATGCGTCTCATCAGCTAATTGAAATTGACACATATTAAGAAATACCTTGGGATTAGCACTGGGTGTTGTACGGAAACCAATTTGACAATAAATTTCATATCAAAAAAAAAAAGAAATACCTCAGCATCAGGATTATTTTCCCCATTTTATGCCAGTATCTGTCAATTACAGGGCGAGAGCATAAATAAATACACATATGAAGGTTGATCTTAATCAGGTTTTTTTTTTTAAATACAAGAGCGTAATTTTATTTGACAATTGCTTCTAAAGATTTATTTTTTTAAAAATAAATAAAATCCACTTGTTCCCTGAATTTAAGTCTGGTTTTTTTTGCTTGTCCCTTTTTTTCTTTGCTTGCTTGTTCTGTTCCTTAAATTCCATTATATTATGCACAATGTTGCATAATGTTTTTAACTATATAATATACATATAAATATATAACGTATTACATATAAATATACATTTTATAAAGTACTATAATGTACAAAATATTGTATATTTTTAAATGTATAATATAATATAATATAAAGAAAATTAACTAATTCCCACACTATAATTCAGTTAAGTGACGTCTTTAACCCCCTAAAAATAAATAAAAATAGAAAGACACTAAAGTAAATAAATAAGTCCCTCTTTCGAAAAGGAACACAAAGCTGAGAAACAGGAAACTGAATTAAAATTCTTTAGCATTTAAACTTGCCTAAGTCAAGAATTTCCACGGGCCTGATAGGGATGAGCTCAAGGAACCAGTGCTGTGGCTTTATCGGCAACGAGGATGGTTAAAATCCAGGACCTTTATGACCTGCTCAGTGGAGGGTTTACATTGAAACTGTTATAAATTATTACAGAGGTGAAGCCAAGCCAAACAGTCCAACATAAATATATCTGCAGACACACTGGCTACTATATATTCTAAACACTGTCAGTAAATGAATAAACAGAGGTTTCTAAATCATTTAAGAAAATATATTTATTCGCAAAATCAGTAATTTTTATTTTGTAGCCTGAACCCCTCGGTTAAAAAAAAAAAAAAAAAGACCTACTATATCAAATATTTTGGAATCTGTAAAATCGCGTGGACTCCCAGGCGGCTCCTTTCCTGCAATAATGGCCAGAACGTCGTGCGTCTCTGAAGGACGTGTGAATGTTTTTCGGTTGGGATACTTGACTAATCGCTACCTGTTGAAATTGTTCCACTGCGTGACACAAATTAAATATCTGAGCCCCACCATTTGGGCAGACTGACTCCGCATCTGTATAAAGGGACAAAGAGGTGTAACACGACAGTCTGATTTTCCTGGGGTTTCGGGGAAAGCGGCACCGCGGCTGGCTTGCCCGTATGGGTGAATCACAGCCAACCAGAGGAGACCAAATTTTGTGGTCTGCTTTTATTTGCCTAGTCATATAACTCAGGCCTTTAAGTCTGCACATTGTTGACCAAAACATTAATTGTGGCAAAATAGTTTGTGTCTGTACCGACAGAGTAAAACCAGAGTAACCCACATGTATGACCATGAATTAGTTTAAACAAGGGGATAAAAGCTCCAAACCTCTGAAGTTAAAGTCACTGAGAGGTCTGCTGTTGAAAACAGCTTCAGTAGAAATGAGGGGATTTTTGGGGTGGGGGAGAGGAGAGGAGGGTGGGATGGGTGCCTGTTAAAGTAGTAGGGATTGGAAGTCAAAGCCTTTCTGGTTAATATTTCTTTCTCTCTGTGCCTCAGTATTAATCAATGTAATTGTCTTTCTCTGTCATCTGAATTCCCTTATCTATTAAACAGAGCCAACTTGTGATAATCTGCAGCCCACTTTTCCTAAGAATAATTTGCCTTCACTTCTCCCTTTAGATAGGTAGTATCTATGACATTTTGATACAATCAATGAAAATTGGACACGAGGGAGAAAACCAAACCCAAAAATGTCAAACTGGATGTCACACGATATGAAAGGTTTCTTTGGAGAACATGAAAGGACATCTCCTAAGACAAACGCATCTAAGTTTAGGATGCAGGTCTCAGTGTGTGAATAAAAGTTAATGCTACTTTTTTTCTCCTTTCACCCGAAGAATGTCCACTTTGAGGCTGAGCTAGAGACAAAATATATCCTCTTCCCAATGTCTTTGTTTCGTATTACCCAGGCTTCAGGACATCAGCGCGGTAGGTTCGGTTCCCGTAAGTGAGGGAAGACTTTATCTTCTCTTAAACAGCCCAGCACCCCTTAGGGTGAACAGATTTGCCCAGAGCCCTGGCAACAGTAACACGTGACAGTGGAAGATTACAAGCATTCCTCACTGATGGGAATAAAGCTCCAGATCCCCAAATGCCATCCATTCCAATGGGCTAGGACAGGCTTTGTTCGTTCATCGGTTTGTTTCTTTGGGGCAGAAAGTTTTTTAATTATAGGTGAACCACCTTTCCTGGATTTACAATAGAAATCCCACCTACTCTGGGATTAATGACTCTCCCACCTACGTGTCTTTGGAACTAGCTCATCGTACCAGTTTCCTAGGGCTGCCATAGCAAAGTGCCACAAGGTGGGTGGCTCGGACAACAGTCTGTTCCATGCCTTTCTTGTGTAATGACAGGCAGACCTTATAGGCAAAGCACTTCAATTTCTGCCTCTGCTCTCACATGGCCATCTTCTCCCTGTTCATCTACCCCCTCTTCTAGTAAGGACGCCACCCTACTCTGGGATGATCTCCTCTTGACTTATCTCTGCGACAACCTCGTTTCCAAATAAGGTTACATTCTGTGGCACTATGGGTTAAATAAATAAATGAACTTCAGCATATAATTGAGGGGAAGCAGTTCAGCTCCTAACACCGATCTATCCATATATCATGCTTCTTCAAGGCTATAAAAGTATTTCAGCCTTAAATGCTCGTGCCTAGCAGTTCTCAAAGGGTGGTCCTACAGCCTGCAGGACCTTCGCAAGGAATCTGTAAGGTAAAAACTATTTTCCTCAGATGTTCAGAATTATTTGACTTTTTCACTCATTTTTTTTTTCACGAGTCCACGGTGGACTTTTCGAGATTCTTTATAATATGTGATGACACCATCCCTCTGATGACTAACAGCATCGGTGTGCATTATCGTGTTTTTCTAGAATTTTCTAATGTTGTAGTTTTAGAAAATAAATGTGTACATTTTCTGAGATTAACTCAGGCTTATTCTTTAGTACTTCTGCTGTGGTTTTAGCTTTACTTTGGAAATATCTGCTTTAACCTCTGTAACCTATTTTTGTCCAAAAATCATTTGTTTGAAATTCCAAAATTACCTTGTGCCAACATGAAAACAACAGGCAATAAGTACACTTTGCTGTATTTATTTTTACACTTGTATTTTAGCATAGATCATTGGCTTAAAAAGGGAGATTGGAAGATTTGTTCTTACGTTCCAGCTGCACCATTTACCTCTAAATATATGAACAGTATGCTGAAAAAGATATGCTGAAAACTGTAATATGAGGAAAGTATATAGAGAACTGTAAGTAAAAATGTGACTGTGGAAAAAAACATTTTAGTTGATTACATATCACGCAATACAACATTTTCTTTAATGTTTTTATTTTTATTGAGACAGAGAGAGACAGAGCATGAGCAGGGGAGGAGCAGAGAGAGAGGGAGACACAGAATCCGAAGCGGGCTCCAGGCTCCAAGCTGTCAGCACAGAGTCCGACGTGGGGCTCAAACCCACAAACTGGGCGGGCGATTATGACCTGGGCCGAAGTCAGACTCTCAACCGACTGAGCCACCCAGGCGCCCCAGCAATGCA
This sequence comes from Lynx rufus, assembly GCF_022079265.1. Classification (NCBI taxonomy): domain Eukaryota; kingdom Metazoa; phylum Chordata; class Mammalia; order Carnivora; family Felidae; genus Lynx; species Lynx rufus. Next base: position 6,106,438 of record NW_025814845.1, read on the forward strand.
GCATTTTTTAATAGTATCAAGGTGCCAGTTAAATTGAGATGTTATTCTAAAATCAAGCGTTCAGAGTTGGGGAAACAGAAATGGAATATTTTAAATCAAGGTGCAATAAGCCCTTTAAGCCAACAACTATTTGTTGCAACTTTTCAAACTAAAGTGGAAAATCCACGGACGCATCTTCCAGGGCTCATTATGGTGCATTGGCTGAAGATGGACAGTCAGTAGCTAAGAGCTGAAGAAAACCTGTTGCCGAATGTCTGCTGAAGGAAGTCAGCAGAAATCACAGCACTGCCACTTTCCCGTGACACAGTAACTTGGCAAATGAAAGATGTGGCTGCAGATATGAAGACTGAGTTAATATCCCTACTGCAGAATTAAGCTATTTTTCACCATTATAGACTCGCAGGGAATTTTTTTAAGTGGACGAGAAAAGCCAGTATTACTTAAGAACGTCTTTAATAAAACACTAAAAGTTATTAATGTTATGACATCGCAGCTCTTGATTGCAAGCCACGTTTTAATATCTCGTGGGGCGAAACGGGACGTGTCCATACCGCACCCCTGCTTCAGAGCTCCGTCTTTTGGTCACCTCCGGGACAAACACTGATGCAATTGATTGACTTCCAAGTTGAACTATTATTTGGCGTTTTCTTGTTTTTATTTTTGCTTTTGCTTTTTCATGAGATACCATTTTCATGGGAAAGAATGGCTGGCAAACTATGTTTATTCAAACTTGATTATTAGACAAACATTTCCTGGAACATTAATGAAGTGAGGCTGTGTAGTCAAGAAAAACAACAGAGTGCCGCTTGTGATGCCAATGACAAAATTCAAGCTTAAAAGTGAAAATTAGAACTTTGGAAATCTTGTATCCCCCACCATGAGATAGACAGCTTCCCAATCCTTAGACTTTTCTGATAAGATCGGTGGTGATATTAACAAATGGAAATCTTAGTATTACTTTAGATCTGGATAATTTAATGACCTAATGTTTGTTTGTCTGCTTTTTCAAATGACCGTTATACAATGTTACATAATAGGTCAAGATGGACCAACAGATTTTAGTATAATAGAAAACCAAAAAGTTTATCAATACGGTTCCAGATTATACATTGCAACTGACCTGTTAGAAACTACGACTGGCAATTTTATTGCAGTATCCAAGAAGAATATCCACAATTATTTGTAAACTTAATTACAGTGCTCTTTCCTTGTTTAATTATACACCTGGGGGAGGCTGGATTACCTACATATAATTCAACCAAAACAATGTATCACAAGGACCCAATGCGGAAGCAGGTAGGAGAGGAGTTCTCCTCAATTAAACCAAACGCTGAAAAGGTGTACAAAAAAGTAACACAATGACATTCTTCTCACCCAAATACAGTGATTTTTCACCCAAGTATGTATGTTAGCATTTCGTAATTTATTATTACTTTTAAACGGATTAATAAATATTTTAATTTTTCAATTTAGATACATAGAGTAAATAAATATACATACATAACTAACATCCCTTGGGGGTTCCCAATATTGTCAATAGTAAAAGCAATCCTGAGATCGTAAAGTCTGAGAACGGCTGATGTAAACAATCACTGACAATCTTTCTTTACCCGTCTCCTTGCTCTTTGAATCCAACTTGCTTGAATTCAGTTTCATGTTCTTTATTTCAAAATCATAACTCTAACCCCTGCTAGTATAGCCCTGTGAGAGAGAATCACTCTCTGACTCTCCAGGATGCTAGATTAGAAGGAAAAGGGAGATGAAGACAGGAAAAAGAAGAGTGGAAGGGAGGGGAGGGGAGGGGTGAGGAATGGTTGGAGAGGTAAACACTCTAACCCTCCCCCTGTAACAATCCAGAAACTAAAGTGTCAATACCCGGGGCAGCAAGGAACTTCCAGGACCCAGACCCAGCACTAAAGCAACATCTGTTCTCACCTCCGGATGCTATTATCATTCTGACTCAGTTGTTAGGGTGCTTAAGTAATACAACATATGTAAGGGGCTAGCACCGTGCCTGGGGCATAAACAAGCGGGGTGACTGTTACATTTTGTTATAATTACAATTTACTCACCCTGCTCCTAACACTGCCTAGCCCTTGACTTGCAGCCCTTGACTCTTGAGCGATGACTATATGTTGCCTTATCTTTTCACAATAGGACATCATCAGTCTTGAGTTATGCAATAAGGGCTGAAAACATCCCCAGAATATTCCAAAACAATATTTGCTTTGGGATGCAACCCAACACCTTTCAGAGGAGCCTGAACAAAGTGTTCGAAGCATATGCATACCTTCTAAGCATTGGCTTTCGCTGCCGTTTGACAGTTGCTAAAGGAAAAAGAGCGAACTTGCAAAAATACCCCTGAGACACTCCTTGGTATTTGAGTCTGGCTCAAGGCAGAAAATATGAAAAGCCCTGTGTGAAACCTGTCTCTGGTTAGAGACCTCTGGCCAGCAAAGACTGACCCCAATACTCTTCATAAAGCAAACAAGCCTCTGAAAACCTGGCCACTCACTCCCGAAGCAACTCAGATTCCAACACTGGGAATCGGACTTATTACTAATACAATTTCCTTCATGAGGAGATGTTGGACACAGAGAATATCCCAACTAGGGCAATCCCGATCCCCAATCCTTCCTATTTTACTTAGGCTGTAGGTGTATTTACACAAAAGTTTGGGCAGCTTTAAACCACAGCTAGTCAGAAAGCTCCTGGACGCTCGGACTAACTCATCCTTCCCCACTTGAAAGGCATCTTTTGGCCCTAGAATTAGCCAAAGGAGTTTCCGGTTCACTTGGAATCCAGGACTCTAGCACAACATGGCTTTTTGCTTTTTCTTTTTTTCCTTCTTCCCCTACCTGCTCAACCAACAAGCAAGCTAAGACATTAAGTACTTTTCCACGGCTCTCCACAAATACAAAATTCTGCTTTTGCTCACATATAAATAAGGCCTCAGAGTTTACAAAGTGCTCTCTTACCCGTTTCCTCATTTCATCCTCACAGAAGCCCTGAAAGCGAGGTCGTTGGAGGCCCCCAGTTGTTGTGGGGTAAAATAAAAACAACAGCCTTTGGAGTCAAGGCAACTGAGCTCAAAGTTCAGAAGTGCTGGGAACTAGCCTTGTGACCGCATATCGGTTAAGGATTAGGTAAACCACGAGAGATTAAAACAAACAACTAACATAATAGCAGCTCAGGTCTACTTAGCTGTCATATCACAGAATCCAGAAGTTTACAGTCTCCTAGGGTGAAGTCTAATATTTCGTTGTCCCACCGTCTTTCACACGCGGCTTCCACATCATACCTTAAGACAACTTCTTGGGCTTCGTCCATCCAGTTCACGTTGCAGCCATCGCAAAGGAAGAGACGTTGAAGAAGAAAGGGAGCAGAAGGTACTTAACAGATGTCCTCCAGGCCACCGTATCTGCCTTCTGCTTACATCCCAGTAGTTAGAACTTGGTCAGGTGACTATAAGAACGGTAGTCTTATTTTAGACCATGTGGCCAGCTAAAAATCTCAAGTCATATTGGCAAAAATTAATGAGATGAGTTTTGAGGAACAACCAGCAGGCTCTGCTCTACTCTTAAGCAAGTTACATGGACTGTGTGAGCCTATTTCCTCATTTGAGAAACACAGAAACCCTTATTCACAAGCTGGTCCTTAAGCACAGACCTGACGCATCGAGGCAGATGTTACCCGAATCCGGGACCTTATTCTTGTGATAGGTGAGCTTCCAAGACCCTAGCGTGGATTAAATAAGAACCCAGCAGGAGAGTAGAGGTTTACGTGCCAAGCACAGAGAAAGAGGCATTTTTGGGTGAGATAGAGAAGGAAACCAAAGTCAGCGCTAAGGAGGTAAAATCAAACCAAAGATAATGTGATAGAGTGGGAAGGGGAAAGACCTGTGAGATTACTTGATCGATAGCTATTTAGTAGCATTGGATTTCCTTTTATATTAGATGTTGATAAGGGTGAGGTTCTAGAAGAATCAACCCAATTTTGAAGTCTCGTGTCAAAAATAAATAAATAAATGAATAAAATTTAAAGATAAATAAAATCTTAAAAAAAAAAAAAAAGGCAGGGGGGTAGGGCTGCCTGGCTGGCTCAGTTGGTGGAGCATGTGACTGTTGATCTCAGCGTTCCGAGTTCGAGCCCCATGTTGGGTGTAGAGATTACCTAAGAAAATAAAATCTTAAAAAAAAAAAAAAAAGCTAAAGTCTAGTGTCAGTACAGGAAATGGTAAGGACTACATGAGAATATTTGTATACCAATTTTGTGAACTATGTAGTGCCACTCAAATGTCAGAAATGCTGGTAGTGTTACAAATCAAAAACACTATCTTACCACATTTTTGTGATCTTAAGTGGAGACAGCACCTTAAATCTCAAGTGTCCAAAGTGTGTGTTGCTGAAAATGGGATTTAGAGCCAGTACAGGCCAGGGACCAAAGAAGCTTCCACCTCGACTGAGAATACAGTTGTCAGCTGCCCTCCAGTCCTAAGCAAAAGGGGCAGCTCTGGATTGAAGTTGAGGAGACCTGGTCTCCTGACCTCATTCCATTCTTCGCTAGCTTTGTGGCCTTTGGAAGTCACTTGGCCACACTGACCCTCAGCATACCCAACCATAAAATGAAGTGTTGTGTATCTATCAGAGAGATCCTGGGTCCACGTATTAAAGAAGTATTAACAGAATAATTTCTCTGCGTCACAAGCTTTGCTGGAAGCTGATCAGCTATCATGCGCTACGCAGTGTAAAAGCCTCGTTAGGCTGTGATGAGGAGTGTAAGTTTGGAGGCAGACCCACCTAGAACCCTGGCTCTGCTTCTCGCTGGGTGCACTGATTCTGGCCAAGGCACTTACCCCCTCTGTGCTGAACTCTTCCCGTCTGCAAAAGGAGGGCGATAGCAATGTGTGCTTCGTAGGACTGCAGATGCATGTAAAGTGCTTCTAGAATAGTTTCTGTTCAATGGATAGACCATACATATAATGTATATTCAAGGTATAGTGCTTCTAGAATAGTGTTCGATGTATACTAGCTAGCAGTATCATTGATGTTGGTGGTGGTGTTCCAGCAAAAGCAACTGCTTTGTCCACTTCCATGTACTTCTTATACTTGGCTTCGCTATCCAGATGCTCCCATGGATGCCATTTGGGGCGACTACTACATGACAAGCGATTGACAAAGACACGGAGTTCCACTGTCTGTTTCTTAAAGCAACCCTGGAATTGTTCCTGTTGCTGTAATCAGAAGAAACTCAGGCTTTGTCTAAGTTCACATTGTTGACAAGCAGTAGCCCTGAGGTCTGAATGAAGTCTCTCTGGCTCCAACAACTGGGGTTTTTCAGCCTCAACCGATTTGATTTTTATATCGCTACCTAACATGTTCCAATTATTTGTTTCTCCCACCTCTCTGCATAGAAGGAAGAGGAATTTTGCTTAATTCACCCCTAGATGTTATTTATAGCATAAGCCCACAATCTTCCCTCAAGGCCTCCATGGGTCTCATTCTCTGCGCTGCTCTGTCATTGACATACTTCCTTCCTCTTAGTGAATTCTGAGCTGCTCTTCAGAGGAGACCTCCCTCCCAATAACCACACGTCTCCAATCTTGCTACATATTCCGCTTTCCATGATTCTCTTTCCTCTGCTCATGCTATGTGACAACTCGGGCTTCTTCTTTAATATTCAGCTCAGAAAGGGCCCATCGTAAGTTACGGAGGGAAGGTACAGTGAGTGAAGGCTTCACTGAAATCCACTGCAACTGGATCTTTATTTATAGCATCTTTCTACTTCTATAGAATGAGGACGGGACATGCAGTTCCTTCACTTTCTGCAAGAGGCAAGCTTCCCCCAGGTTTCCAACTGAAGTCTCATCCGTCAGACATTTAGTGACCTCACACCCTGACGAACGGACTTAGAGAGAGCGGCCCCTCTGAAGGTGCAGTGTATGCTGGCCGCATCCCCAAATATGTGCAATTATTCCTGCTTCCCCAGTGTAGCCAGGTATTTATTGAGATAATTTGCAATTTGAATCAGAGCCATAGATGTGACTGAATAGAGCAGTTTGAGGCATACTACATAAATGCAGTCAAAGACCTTCTGTGCATCTTAATTCCTAGTTTGAGCTCACTTTGCTCCAACTGCTCTTGAAAGCGTAAGTTCAGCTGCATCGCATCTCTTGGGGCTGAACTGTATACATGTGCACATAATTACTATGTTCTAGTTTATGACACATTTACTCCAAAGAATCACACATACCTGACCTCAAGCCCGCTCTGGGAAAATGGGACAATGGCAGTCCGTGTATTTGCAGTACACGTCCTGGAAGTGAAATAGACAAGGGCAGGCAATTTTGTTAGTCCTTCGACAAAGGGTGACTCTTCAAACTCCTGAACAACGGTGATTTTAAAGATCCCACACTCAAGCAATACCTTATCAGAGCTGTGCAAAGAATTTTGTGAAAAAGGGTTTGTATTTTAGTTGAAAGAATATCTTACCAGTTAGACATATAAACGGGCTCTACGGAAAAATATAAGCTTTGTTGGTATCGCAGAAAGAACAAAGGGATGGAGTTGGAAATCAAGATAAATTCCAGCTCAGCTACATGCTGGGTAACTTTGAGCAATAACCTTAAACTCCACTAAACCTCAGTTATCTCAGCTGTAAAAATTAGAATAGTAATAATTTGGGGGAGCTTGGGTGGCTCAGTCGGCTAGGCTTCTGACTCTAGATTTCAGCTCAGGTCACGATCTCATGGTTCGTGGGTTCAAGCCCCGCATTGGGCACTGCTGGGAGTGCAGAGGCTGCTTAGGATTCTCTCTCTTCCTCTCTCTCTGTTCCTCCCCCACTTGTGCTCTCTCTCTCTCTCTCAAAGTAAATAAACTTACATTTTTTTTTAAAAGAATGGAAATAATTTGTAGTGCCTGGAGGATCCAGAGTCATTAAAGGATGTTTTCTATGTTACGACTTTCCTAGGAAAATAGAGTCTTAGAGATGGCTGCAGGTATAAATATGAGGACAAAGAGAAGAAGGCCTGTGCTGTGATTGACAGTCTGGCTAAAGCTGAGTAACCTCAAGTCCTGGATCTAAGTTCCTGCTCCGAAAGCCCAGCCACCTAGTCACGGCAGCCTCAGAGGTGAACGGCTTCAGTGAAACCAACCAAAATGCACAGCAGATGGAGGTAACTCACGGAATGCTACTGTAACTGGATCTGAACTTGAACCCTGTCATAAAACTGCATTGGGAAATTGCATAGCTATTTATTCGAAAATAGAAGTAGGTCCATGTCAGTCGTTATTTCAGAACTTAAACTGAATTGTGGCCAGGCACTGGGGAAAGTTGGGATCTCATCAAAATAAAATGGAAAGGGGTGTGTGTGTGTGTGTGTGTGCACGTGTGTGTGTATCCAGGTAGGTTGGTGGATACTTCTCAGAAGAAAGAGTAGAGAATGAGGGAAAAGGATGGCAAAGAGACAAATGACCAGGATGCTAGAAGAAAACAAGGATGTCTAAGGTTTACCTTAAAGTTATTTGCACTGATCTAAAGTGCCATTATCTCAAAAGTACAGGGAATGTTTCCATGCCTACTCTGGCCCTGTATATATTGTACAATTTTTTTTGTCATTACGAAGGAAAGGTTGAATTTCCTGGATCAATGGATAAAAGAACAGCCACAAACCCAAAATGAGCAAAGATAGCAAATTAGAGGGGCACCTGGGTGGCTCAGTCAGTTGAGCGTCCAACTTCAGCTCAGGTCATGCTCTCCGGTGAGTTCAAGCCCTTTGTCGGGCTCTGTGCTGACAGCCTGTTTCGAATTCTGTGTCTCCCTCTCTCTCTGACCCCCCCCCCGCTCTGTCTCTCTCTCAAAAATAAATAAACATTTTTTTAAAAGATAGCAAATTAGAGCCAAAAGTGACCCCAAGAATATGAACATGCCCCCTTTATGCCCCCATGGAAAACTCTCAGAAATATTAGGAAGAATATTGAACTTTTCTATAAAGACATTGTGGGGATTGAGATGATCTTATCTAGAACTTAAGGGGTAGAAATAGACGCAGTGTTTTCAAAGAGGAAAAAGACTGTATCCCAAGAATGAGATTATTTTGAAATCTTTTTGAGTGTAGGCTCTCTCTGCCATTAAGTAATCTGTCTTGATCAGAAGGGTTTTTTTAGATGAGTGTCAAACTATAAGAATGGAATGATCTTGAGGAACATTCTTTTTTAAGATAGTTTCTGGATTTTTAGAAAATAAGGTGATCGTGGCAAATTAAGAATGTTAATTCTTACCCAAGTTTTATTGACCAAGAAGCCCTCTCCCCTGGGGAGGAGTGGAACCAATTGACCACGTCTTTATCTGCTTCCTTCTCTCGGACGTACTGTTCTGATTACCTTCAGTTGGCACTGTTTCTCTCTCATCATTTTATTAATACCATTTTCTATGACTCAACCTTATCATGCTCCTGTAGCCCAAACTTTGCTAGCTACCTCCAGATTAGAATAACCTCTTGAGTCCGTCCCCACTGTTATTTTAGGCTGCTTCTTTTAGGCTGCTTCCCCCACCATGTGCCGACCTTGAAGTTTAGATTTTGGAATGTAACCTTTCTTTTTTTTTTTTTTTTTTTTTTTTTTTTGTTCCTAAGTCCTTAGAAGACAGGGAACTGTAGCTCTGAGTATAGAAAACTAGTGTCATGAACTTGGCACCCCATCGATGTCCAATACATATTAATCTCCTTTTTTTTTCCTGTGGGAGACACAAGACCATCACAATCTATTAATGAACAAGCACTTCGTAAGAGCTGGAAGTGAGTAGTGAGCTAATAACGGAGGCTGCTATATAAAATATATTGGCAAAGTCAGTTAGGAAGTGCTGTGTCTTTCACATAGAAGATTAGTAATGTGGATTGTAACTTGAATGCACAACCCATCTTTCCAGTTAAGAAATTACTCTGTCCAGGGGCGCCTGGGGGGCTCAGTCGGTGAAGCATCCGACTTCGGCTCAGGTCACGATCTGGCGGTCCGTGAGTTGGAGCCCCGCGTCGAGCTCTGTGCTGACGGCTCAGAGCCTGGAGCCTGCTTCCGATTCTGTGTCTCCCTCTCTCTCTGCCCCTCCCCTGCTCATGCTCTGTCTGTCTCAAAAATAAAGAAACGCTAAAAAAAATTTTTTTTAAAGAAATTACCATGTCCATGGAATAACCATATCCACTTTATTGTAATACTGTGTAAACATTCGGCCCCCTTGCTGCCTTTCTTTCCAGGGGCTGATATTTCTCCTCTTTCAGTTTTGCAAAAGAATGAGGAAATAAGAATTGGAGGTTAGGGGCTTGGGGTTTTGTAGTTCGTTTCATTTTGGGAAGGCTACTCAAGATTTGAATCCTGAAATATTTGCTGCTTATCAAAACAATCCCTCCAAAGATGGGATGGAAAGAACAAAATAAGCGAAGATGTTTGGCTGCGGTGAGATTCCAGCAGGCTCAGAGAATCTTCACTTGTCCCATTGGGTGTGCCGATGCTGCCTACACATCCGTGTCCACTGAAGGAAAAGAGCATGGCTTCCCATGAGTTATGGAGTAGCTCTAGGCAGCTAGCCAATGAAGAAAAATAGAAAGCAAATATGAGTTCCTGGATGGGGATGAGTAGGAGGAAAATGAACGGAACACGTATTGTGTCTCTACTTTGTGCCGGGTGTTATGGCTAGGATGGTTTTCTACGGTTTGGCTACAATCCAGTAAGAAAGATATCAATATGGTTGCCATTCTAAACGTATGGAACCTGATGTGCTTACAGGTACACAGTAAGTGTCTGGGATACTTAAGGAGGTCTTTGGGGCTCAAAAATTCTATCTATATCTACTATGCCAGTGTTTCCTGTGTATGTCTGAGTAAGAGAATCACCTGGAGCACTTGATAAGATATATTTATGGGCCTCCATCTGGAAATCTTGCATCAGTAAGCCTGAGATGGGGGTAAGCATGTGAAATTTATCAATTGTATCAAGGGGTCTATATGACCTAGCAAGGCTTGAGTCCCCTGCTGTACCACGATACCCTCCCAGAGATACCCAAAGTATCAAAATATCCCAGGGTATCAGAATAGCCCAAGACAGATAAGGAGTTAAAGGCTTTAAGTATCTCTATTATCTCCCTTCCCTTCCAGCCTTTGTCTATCCATTTCATTATAACATATATATATATATAAATTCATGTCATGTCAACTCAGCTTAAATCACCTCTTTCCACAAACTGACCTGCCAAGACCCCTATACAAATTTTCTGAAATCCGCTCTGGAGACCACTTAGTTTGGACATCGTCACTCTGGAAAGCCTAGGCAAAAAAGGGGAAGTCAAATGATTGTCCACATGAATGTGGTTTATGGGACCTGAAAGTTCTCTTTCTTAACTCTCATTCCTGTCTCTGCTCTTCTGTCTCTGCATGTTTCTGCACCTCTGTGTCTCTGAAACTTGTATGGATTAATCTGCGAATGCCTGCCCCTTGCCACTGAGCTCTGATATGCTTATGAGCTCTCATTTATTAAGGCAGGGTTTCTAGAACCTTCTCTACAACAAGCTTATTTCAGAGGAATCAACACGTAAGCTGTTGTGACATATTTCCCTTGAAGTGCCCCAAATGACAGAGGAAAGTTACCTGGGCCCCTGGGACATGTGCAAAGGAAACCACAGCATCCTACAAAAAACATGAGACTCATTTGAAGTTTCTATTTCTCTTAAAACTTCATACGGCCTGGGCTTTCCAATATTGAAAATAATTTAATATTAAACCTATTAATTAAAAATTTAATATATGTCATAAAATTGTAATTTGTGTAAAAAATAAAATTATTTAATAAAAATTAAATTAGCGAAATAAAACTTAAATGTTTAGACTTAAACATGGGCTTTCCATGTTTAAGACATACTGCCATTTGCTCTCATTAAACAAGCATATTTTCTTAACATGGATAAAATGGAATCTCCATGTAAATATATGTAGATATTTTTATACTTGTCTCATCTAAAGGCTTTGCCATCCTTGTGCACAGCTGAAGACTCATGGTATTCATCCACCAGCATGCTTTAACACCTCGGCTTAAATAAGTTTACTAGATCAGCTAATTTTCCCAAGACACAATGTGACCCAAGACGGTAGTACCCTTAACAGCAGGTGGGAAAGACAAGCCATTAGCAATGGTATGAGTTTACACATACCCTGATGCTGAGTGTTAAGTAAAAGGCACTCCATCTGTTGACCGAGTAGAGGTATCCCTTGGGGTCAGACCGGCTTCCCAAGTCCTCTCTCCTTCGACTCCAGACTGGGTAGTTGTGCCTAAATTGTCTTCCAGATTACATATTGCTTCCCCATGCACCATCATATTTGATCTTCCTGTTAATTACCTTTATAGAATTCACAGAGCAGGAGCTGCAATGAGAGGCAGCAAGATGGCAAGACTCGCCCAGAATTACATAGATAGTCCAGTCTCTCTTCAGGCTCCCATATTTCTCCCATTCCCAGCAATATCTTAGACATTTTCATAAGCATGAGGCGCATTTGGCCAATCATGGCTGAGCTGAATTTATTATTCCTATTTAAGGGGATCGGGAGTGCCAAGCTTAGAATCGCAGCTCAATCCTTCCACCCTTCTGCATCTGGGATCATTTAAACACCTCACCCTGCTTGCAAAAATCCTAATGATGAGTTGACTAGCATTTGCACACCTCCCCCACAAACCAGCTTTTAGATTCCAAATACGGAACTGTGCACTGCCCGACTGAAACATCTCTTTCTGTGTTATTGCTGTAAAATCAAGAGACTATATTTTCAAGTTCCAAAGGGCTAGACTGAAGTCAATATTTGTAAATATTAACTACCACATTTTTTCTTCCAGTCTGATAGCAAGCAATCCAAATTGGATTGGGGTCTGCACTAAAAAAAAAAAAAAAAAAAAAAAAAAAAAAAACCTCTCCATTTATACGAACTGTGCTCTTTAGCAGAATGGTGGTGGTATAAAAAAGGGCCCAATTCAGCTCAGAAACCTAGACTCTTTATCGCCCATCAGTCAAGGTGAAAAGCTCTCTGAAACTCCAGTGAGATTAGATTTAACATAAACTTCCTGAGCTGAATTCCATTATTGCTAAAATAACTAGAAGGAAATCATTTAAATATTTTCCAGAATGCCAATATTGGAGATTTCTTGGCTTTTGGCTAATAGAATTTTGAGAAGAGTTCATCCTCCCTCAAAGTGTCAAGAATTACTTAAGTTTTAGATCTAATTTGACATTACAGGAGTGTTAGTTCAACCTTCCTGCTAATGAAAGATATCCTGACAGAACTGAACCAAATTTTACTCCAGATGTCCAGTAATGGGTTCCATTACTTCCCAAGAGGTGTCCTTCCCGTGTTGAACACCAAATTATGTTGGTAGATATAACCAAAGTGACAGGAAGTGACTATAAGGCCCTACTGCTTCCCCTAGACAGAGAAAAGAAATAGGTGATAAGCTTCTTGTCTTCTTATAGCCAGGTTTGATATGGCCATGATGAAAACAGTTAATAGTTCAAACATCTGCTAGAGATCTCATTCAGTTAAAAGAAAAGCGTGCAATAACTTCTTAACTCCCCCAGTGATTATTTCCATTTTCGGGATATGGAGAAAAAGAAATACTGTGTGGACAGTATTCGTAAGAAGTAATTACTAGTTATATGGAAATGATTTCAACTTGAAAAAAGGGATTAGTACATTATATTAAATTTCATATAATTGAGAAAATCAACTTGGTACAAAATCGGACCTGAAGCGACTTTCGAAGAGCCAAAAATAAAAGTCCGTGTAATCTCGTGATATTCCAATTCACTTACCCTATTACCTTTCCACCAGTTGGTATTCACTGAGCGTCTACGTGTGCCATGCTCTGGGAGGCATAAAGGGAGTAAAGATGAATATCTGACTGGAGGAGCTGGCAATCTAGCAGACAAAACAAATAAATCCAGGATTCAGGCCTGTGATCCTAACTGTAAGACAAAACGTTGTGTTCTCTTGACTTTACTCTTCTCCTGTAGGCGTAACAGGATTTGGACAAGGAGTTCTTTGAGTGTCCTTGCAGCTGTGAGTGGCAAGATCACTGGTGGGAGGGCTCATTCCAACATTCAACTCAAGTCAGCACAAATGGCTTTAAAGTATTTTTTATTTACTGATTTATTTTGAGAGAGAGAGAGAGCAAGAGCTCACGAGTGAGGAAGGGGCAGAGAGAGACAGAGGGAGAGAATGCAAAGCAAGCTCTGCACAGTCAGCACAGAGCCTTCACAGGGGTCGATCTCACGGCCCTGGGATCATGACACGAGCCGAAATCAAGAGTTGGATGCTCAATCAACCTAAGTCACCCAGGCACCCCAACACAAATGGCTTTAAAACACCTCTAATGAGCATTCTAGGAACATGGGAGGGTGAGAAGAAGAAAGCTAAGGAAGGTAACACTTTTAAGTGCCTAATATTATTAGTTGTCATTACGCTGGGTGTTTTACATTCAATATCTAATTTCACCAAAGGAAAAATTACATGGAACTAAGTGTTATTATATCAATTTTATGGCAGAGGAAACTCAGGCTGAGTGGATTCTACCACGTGCCTGAAATCACATACCGGTAAGTACCTGAGTAAGGATTAGACCCTTCTAAGTTCCCAACAAAACTTCACATCGTAAGGCTAAGGCCAGTCTGTTTTCCAAGGTTTTGAAAGTGTATTCCAAGTTCTGTTTTTCCTGCATCCCTTATGTGATATCGTCGACAAGACTGGTTGATTGAATTTAATTCAATGCCACCTTCAACTCACATTCCAAAAAATGTATCTGCCAAATTTTGGAGACACAAAGATGAATGAGACGTGGTTTCTTTCTTCAAAGAATTTAAGTCCAGCAAAGGAGACAAAATGCTAACACAGAAAGAGAGCGGTGCAGGATGTGTTTGTAGACATTAACCCAGGTGGTGGTGTCCACTGAGTCACAACTAACTCCCTCCGTGATGGGATTCCACTCGGCTCTCTATCCTCTGCCCTCCTCCCTCTTCCACAGGCTCCACTGACATTTTCTCAGCTCCTGGACCTCTCGTGCAGCCTTTCTCCCACTCTGCTTGGGTGAGCTATGGTGAGGTCAGCTGTAGATCAAGGGAGGGATACTGGAGAAGGTTTTGCATGTTTGATGCCCACGGTTCTCTGGAAAGAGCACAGCCTGCGATGTAGGGCCACATGGGGAAGCACCGGGGTCACTCATGAAGAAAGGGGAACTGTGGATGGCACCTTTATGTGATTTCCGGGAGAAAGACTGGGCAAGGCAGGGTGAGCAAACCGATTGGATTCTTTGAACAGCTGGAGCAGCACCTGGGTCAGGGGTTGGCCCTGGTTGTCTGGCCCATGACTCTGGGGATTTTAGGGTAGGCAGACTAATTAGTGGTCTGGAGTATGAGATCCCAGCAATGGAGGCAGTGGCAGACTGGACTTCATCAGTTGTTCCAGAAGGGGAACTAACTGGTAGGTAGCCAGGGTCCTCCAACTGGGTCAAAACAGCATTTTTAAAAACTATATTCACTGTATGTCATCTCAGACACCCTGGAAAACTCCTATCATTAAGTGCATGTTGTGTTGTAATTGCTTATTGAGTTTGCCTTTCCCTCTTGATTAATCTGGCTCCGTGAGGACAAGAACAACCCTAGCGTCTAAGATATAGAAGACGGCCTGATAAATGGTTTGGGTAAAAAATAATGGCATTTAGGTTGCGTTTTGAAGGATGAATAGGAGATCTCTAGGAGCACGTGTGTCGGGTAGAAAACTAGACAAAGGGAGAGTAGACCAAAGGCTTCAAGATATTCCAGAAAGTGTTATTTGAGAATGACAAATGTTGTTAGGTTTTTTAGGTTAGCGTTCGGGGAGAAATATCAAGGTGTAATGAGGTTAGAAAAGATAACTTGAAGTCTGATTAAGAAAAGCTTTAAATGTTAGGCTAAGGGATTTTGATGCTATGCAATGGAGTGTCATCAACTCTCAGCACTAGAAGATGGCTGGATCAAGTACCATGGGTGGCTTCTCAGCATGAAAGAGAAATAGGAAAGATCAAATGTGTCCTACCATGACCGATGTCCAGTGTTTAACCAGCACGGTTTAAGTAGAAATGCTTTTGCCCCCACAGCCAGCCTCCACATTCAGTTCCCTGCAGGGTCCATGATCAGATACAGTGTCATGTGTTGATGAACTCCAAAAGGGGCTACGAAGAAATCCCTCAGCTCTTATTACCAATAGATTATATCTTGTGTTTCACCTCTTTTCTGAGTGTAGAACGAGTAGATGAAAAAGAAGCCTCCAGAAGTATAGTTAGTGCATATTTCCAAGTAATATGTAATGCATAATATATAATTGCTAAAGTCATAAAATATCTGGTCTCTAAGCAAGTTATATTTATCTAATGACTGTCCAAAGATCTTTAAATTACTGTTTAATAACTATCTTGCTCTCTTATTAAGGAAAAACCATACATGGTGTGATATTGTACTATCGTTTATTATTTTTCTTCAGACACAGACATGACACCATAACATTAAGAAGTCATGTCTTTGGCCATATTCAAATAAATAAAATACACTAAAAGCCGCAATCTGTGAAAGATCGCAGGGTTTCCACAAGAAAATGAAAATGTAGATGCAGACCTCTGATTTGCTCAGTCCCGTCATGAACCCTTTGCAGTCTGCTCCACATGAGACACAAAGGGCTTTTGTGACGCATATGCTGTGCATCACAAATGGAGAGCCCCAGCCAAAGAAAATATACAGTTACCAGAAGAATAAACCCAGGATGAAAAGCACAGAGGTAGCATCAATAGACGTCTAATGTGCCATTGGCCCCATCTGGTTAGAATCACATCATCAAAATTAGAACTGGAGTAGACCTTCCAGGTCATCCCTGGAACACCTTGCCAACACAACAATCATCTTTTTGAGGACCAGGTCCGGTTCAATATCATGTGTCTCAAGAGACAAGAATTCCACGGATTCTGTGGGCGAGATATTTACCATATTTAAAGAGACAACTGTAGTCATAGTAGAGATTTCAGTCAGTAAAATAATTGCATTCAGCTTTTGAAATATAAGGCATTGGTTTTTTTTTTTTTTAAGTAGGTATTTTCTCCATAGAAAACAAAGAGCTTGGTGCCTGAAGAATCACAAACGGAATAGACACAAGAATTGCTACAAGCGGCACACAGATCTAAGGGAACCTCAGAACCATGTCAAAGGACCTCACAGAATCAGTCAAAAGAGAGTCTATGTCAGTGTGCAGTCTTCTTCTATGATAAGGAAGGGGCTGATGCAGGAGCTTGCTCAGGGGCTGGAAAAAGACATAACCAGAGGTACAGGCTCTCACTCTAGATAAGAGAGTACCCTCAGTCATCTTTTGGAGCTAGTGGGAGAAAAGAGGACAATTGCATATTGAGAGACATCCTGTGTGGAAAGCCAAGAGGTAGAATCAGAACACGTGTCCAATTTTCAAAGATAGAGCCTGTGGAGTCAGGAGTTTGGAAGGAGGAAGATAAGATCGAGTACAAACAATTTGGGTTCAAAAGGAATGAGGGGGATCTTCTAAGTGATTCTGTTTGAGTCATTTTAGGGGCGCCTGGGTGGCTCAGTCAGTTAAGCGGCCGACTTCGGCTCAGGTCATGATCTCTCAGTCCCTGAGTTCGAGCCCCACGTCGGGCTCTGTGCTGACAGCTCAGAGCCTGGAGCCTGTTTCAGATTCTGTGTCTCCCTCTCTCTCACCCTCCCCTGTTCATGCTCTGTCTCTCCCTGTCTCAAAAATAAATAAAACGTTAAAAAAAATTTTTTTTAATTGTTTTTTAGTGAAAGCTTTGGTTCAAATGAGGCCTTACGTGGTGGCTCGGTATATGTGAGACATATACAACATAGAAACAGCAGCCTTTCTGAGGGAGACGTGACGTGGGATCAACTCAGTAATACGGAAGCTCTCATGCCCAAACCTACCTATTTCAATGGAGTACCTTGCTATACTTCTGTGGAACCCCCAGAGTTGATTTAAAACACGAATTTGCAACAGTAGAGTTACTAATCAATTATGTTGAGTATTCTGTGGTGGGACACATCAAAAGGGAGGAGGTATCGTCCTTTAATAAAGAATTCTACCCATGGAACTCAAAGATTGTTTTATTTAGGGCAGTATCCTATTACCTCGCACGTCCATGTGACTGAGTTGTCCTCACAAACACCACAATCATATTTGTTTCCGCAGACCGTGTGATGGGCTGCCTGTGAACACTGTGGCTTGATTTATGTATGCATCAGCAAAGCAGGCCAGCACAGCTTAAAGGGTTCAAGATGGGGAGTGTAGCTAAGAGACAGAATGGTATGCAGAGTTGAAAAGAGAGAAGAGAGAATAGCCAAACTAGAAAACAGGAGAGGAGTTAGAAAAATAAACCCAGGGTCAGTAACAGAACCACCAAGGATGAAAGTGGGTGCTGTGGTTTATGGCTATGCCATGAGTATTACAACATGGATGTTTTCCTGAATCGAATGCATAGACCATCCTTCTTTCTTGCTAACAGAAATATGCCTTTGTTTGGATAATACACTCTCCTCCATCCAACCAAGTTTAACTAGATCAGTCATAGTAATTCCTTTCACTTTGCCAATAATTGACTTAGGAATAGGCATATGATGCCATTGTGAGCAAAGGGGAGCTCTAATACACAACTTGTGTGAAGAATTCCCTGCTCTATGATGGTTTAACTGGAGTAAGATGGTCCCTCTTCTTTCCCAGATGGTAAGTCTGAATAACTGAAACTATAGCAGTCATCCTGTGGCTCTGAGATAACTTCCCGAGTGATAATGTTGACACAGCTCAAATCATCTAGGGGTGCCTGGGTGGCTCAGTCGGTTGAGCGTTCGACTTCGACTCAGGTCACGATCTTGCAGTTCGTGAGTTCGAGCCCCGCGTCGGGCTCTGTGCTGACAGCTCAGAGCCTGGAGCCTGCTTCAGATTCTGTGTCTCCCTCTCTCTCTGCCCCTTCCCGCTCATGCTCTGTCTCTCAAAACTGAATAAACGTTAAATAAAAAAAAGACAGCTCGAATCATCCATATTCCACTTCCATTCTACTGAATGACCCAACCTTGAACTTCCCTACCCTGTGGCTTCTCTTTATAGGAAATATTACCTTCTTTTTTTTTTTTTCATTGCTTAGGTTAGTTGAGGCAGGGGCTTCTGTTAGTTGCAAGCTAAGCATCCTGACTGATACCAGAATATAGAAAGCAGCTTTATAACCCAACCACAGTTGGAATCCCCTTAGTCATTTCTTATACACATTGTTTGATATCTGTCACTGAACTGAATCTTGAAGCAGCAGATATTCACTTAGTAGAGAAGGCCCAAGAAATATGATTGCAGAGGGCTGATTTTGTAAGGTGAAGCTACACTTTTATCACAGAGTCCAAATGAACAGTTTAAATGTTTATGCCTACTGGACTGACATAGAACACATGGAAGAAAGAAAAATCTTTGGGAAAAAAGCAAGGAAAATCAATCAACAATGTGTGTACTCTCCCTGAGTGTAGGCACCATGTTTTCTGTATTGTTGGGTATCCAATACTCAGCAACATGCCTGGCATATGGTAGGTTATTTACAAGTGCTGAATTAAGCAATTGAAAGAGACTAGGGATCTAGTAATTAACATTATTCTTTGTTTAATCTCAGCCTTTCCAGTCGCTTATGGCATATTTCAGTAGATAAGGCTGGTCTGGCACCAGGAACTAAATGCAAACACTAGAGCTAGTGAAGCATGAGTTGCAAACGTGGCACAATCATGGGAATCTGAGACAGAGACTGTTGATTATTCATTAAGTTAAAATACATGTTCATCTTCCCAGGATGGCAGTAAGAGTCACAATGCATGAATCTAAAACCTACGTGCGTGAACATCACAGCTCCCAATAATCTGACACGTCCTACCTTCTGTGACCTTTCCAACAACGCTGGGCTCACCCTAGACTACAGTTTCCAGACTCCCTTGCACGGTTTTTCCATGTGAAAATTTCCACATGGAAATTTGGAAAGCTAACAGAATGTAAGTGAACTTGATGGATACCATTTCTGAGCATAACTTTTAAGAATCAAGTGTGCTATCTTCATGTTCTCCCTTCACTATCCTGCCAGCTGGACGAAGACAACAATGAAGCCCGGAGAGAGCACCAGAGTCACAAGCTGGAAGGCACCTGGGTCTGTGAATTACCGTGACAGTCAACACCAGCCAGTAATAATATGCAATTGAGATCGTTCTGTTACATATTATGCCGTCTTTTTTGGCCTACTTTAAATAATCAACCTGTCCACACCAGTTTGGCTTATAAGCAGAATACCAGCCTTATCGACATCTCCAGATGATAGAGATAACTCTGTTTTAATTTTTTTTTTTTTTTTTTTTTGGTGAAAATGGATGTGTTATATAGTTCACGATGCTCTGATATACACTAGTTGGTACTAGCCTCCCAACAATCCCATGAAATAGACAGAGTAGATATTGTTACCCTCATCTGAGACATGAGAAAAATTGATGGTCAGATACTGGACAAATTATCTAAATCTACTGAGTGCTAGATTTAGAACTCAAGAATAAATCCTTTTGGGTGTGCCTGGGTGGCTCAGTCGGTTGAGCATCCGACTTCGGCTCAGGTCATGATCTCGCGGTCCGTGAGTTCGAGCCCCACGTCAGGCTCTGTGCTGACAGCTCTGAGCCTGGAGCCTGTTTCGGATTCTGTGTCTCCCTCTCTCTCTGACCCTCCCCCATTCATGCTCTGTCTCTCTCTGTCTCAAAAATAAATAAATGTTAAAAAAAATATATTTAAAAAAAAAAGAATAAATCCTTTTACTTCAAAGTCTTTGCTTTTTGTATTCGAAATATGCTGAATGCCTGCCTCCATACAAAATATCTTCTTGATGGTAACTTGACTGCAGAAATACTCCCAGGGCATTAGAGATTATTTTCAGAGCTTCAACTCACTTGAATTCTAAATACGAATTTAAATATGGAAAGATTTATAATTCCAGAGGATTTAGCAATGAGGTCGGCTCTACTACAGACTATTTTTTTTTTTTTTAGATTCTCTCAGTGCCTCAGACTTGGATGGTTCCCACTGAGGTTGTTGACTCATTCTCCTCCCCAAAAAGAAAAGCTTCTGTGATGCATCACTAAGAACAAGTCAGCCCCTTTACTTGATCACCTCTCATGATGGAGCACACACTACCTCAAAAACTTTCTCAACCTCTTGTTAGGGTGACCAGCTCATCCCGGTTTCCAAGAACTTTCATGGTTTTATAACTGAAAGTCCCATGTCCTGGGAACCCCTCAGTTTTTACCAATCTGGAAAGGCTGGTCACCCTATTACTGCTGAACAGTGGAAACTGTTAATTTCCAATTTTAATTGAAATGATATCTGCCTTGCTATAACTTCTGACTAGTTTCTATTATGCAACCAAAATTTGTTTCCTGGTTATATCCCTGGTTTTCTATAGCTACCAAAGTCTACAGTAAGACTGCACTATCATAAACTGCAAGACCAGTAGATCAGGGGCACCTGGGTACCCCAGTCAGTTGAGCGACCAAGTCTTGATTTCAGCCTACATTATGATCCCAGGTTTGTGGGATTGGGATTGAGCCCCACATCAGACTCCACACTGAGTTTGAAGCCTCCTTAAGATTCTCTCTCTTTCTCCCTCTGTACGTTTCCCCTACTTGGGTACTCTCTCTCTTAAAAAAAAAAATCAATCGATCATAGATCTAAGCTTTTAATCTTTGGACTAGATAGATAGACAGGGCCTGATGTCACACTATCAATAATCCCTGTCCCCTAAATACATTATTCCCTCTATAAGCCTATAGTGTTACCCTTTTGAAATTGTTTTCCTTGTTCTCCAAGTAGAGTTTTATGATAGAATTAATGACAATGAAAATAAAAATACACCTACTGTAAACTTTTATGGATAAAGATAATTTATTAATTAATAATTGAATCTTAAAAAGAAATTAGTTATTTTCCCACTTCATGTTCTTGAGGGAAAAAATAATAATTGTCTTCTAAGATTTCACCATTGAGCTTACTGTCTGTGAGAATTGAACTTTTTTCTTTCTTTCTTTCTTCTTTCTTTCTTTCTTTCTTTCTTTCTTTCTTTCTAAATATAAGCGCACCACTTACTCTTTGGGGAAAGGAACAGTCTCTGTTATTGGGTACTGAGGGACCACCAAAACCAGGAAATTCATGTTTTATGAGTTTTCCCCAAATCAAAGCAACAGGGTTATGGTCAACATCACCCTTTCATTCCCACTGGGTACTTCCAGAGAGGTGCCTTTGGGGGCAAAGGAAACTTTTTGCAGTGTAAAGCACATACACTTCATTGCTTTCTTTCCTGCTGAAAATCAAGACTGGGATCCTAAGAGCCCATAAGGTTCTACACCAAGCCAGACGGGTCTCTTTATGCTGTCTTGACTTTCTTGCTACTTATGATATCTGCCACCTGATAAAACACTTCATAAACCCAGTTCTTGAATGTATAGTCTCTGTACGTAGCAAAATAAAAACTAAAATGATGAGTATTATCACAACTACCGAGATGAATCTGAGAATTTTGAGAAGCAAATGTTTTTAGCGAAGATTTAGATTGACAGTACTTTGGGAAGGTTATAAGGTTAAAACAATGTAGTCTTGTAAATGGTGTAGGATTTTTGAGGGCTAAATTTTCAAATGGTAGGATGTTAGAATGAAATGGGACTTCAGAGATCATTTAGTTAAACCATCCCTATTCTGCCAACGGGAAAACTGAAGTCCAGAGAGCACAGATCATCACACTGAGGGTCCATGGAAGATTCTGCAGACAACCAGACTGATGTCTCATTCAAATTCAAGTCAAAGAGTGATTCTCTACCGTTGGGGAGTGAGGCAGCCCTTTGAGAATTGGATTCATGTCATGGAACCTGCCAAAATGCACATACACTCAAAATTTCTCAGGTAATTTCAGATTTATATACCTTGGGAAGTTTGTCTTGGGATCCCCTTGGACTATGCTCTTAGGCCATGCTTGATTTTCCAAGGGAAAAAATCAGGGAATTCCTGAATGAGCTCTATGTTAAACGGATACTTAAAATTAAGAATTCAATTGTCTGAAATTCAATACTTTTTAAGAGAAATCAATTTTGGGCTGTTGTTTTACATTCAAATTAAGGCTCTATGCAAGTTTTATGTTAATAGATTGGACATTAGCATTAAAATCAGAAATTCACTCAAGGACTAGTAGGGTAGGACCTGGGTAATGTCACTCAAATTAACACCTTAAAATGTCTAGATCTATTTTTTCTAAATCTAACTGTGATTCAAAATTTTTACAAAAAGTTATGGAAAACAACTTAAACTTTTTTGCCCCAATTTTAGAATAACTTCTACAGTCCAACTATACTGCAAGTCTTTGATAAACAGTGATAAATAATTGATACTAGTAACTAATATTTGTTGTTCCCTTACATGACACCAAGTGAGTTTATGGGTTTTATCTTTTCATAACAGTATAAGTTCGGTATTTATACACCTTTTTAACAGTTAAGAAGAATCAAATCTCACAGAGGTTCAAATATCCCCTAAGGTCATCAGCTAGTGCAGTCATCCGCTATTCTGTCCCCACTCCACTCTCAAACCAAGAGACATTTGGTGATTTCTGGGAGCATTGTTAGTCATCATATCTAGGAAAGTGATATTCACATCCCTTATCTCAGGCCAGGAATGCCACTAAACATTCTACAATGTATAGAATAGACCTCCCTCACACAACAAAAAATTATTTGGCCCCAAATGTCAATGCAGCTGAGGTTAGAAAACCCTAAATGATTAAGTGTCAGATAGAGAATTTATACCTAAAGAATATTAGCCAAGAATGCACACTCAATATTTGCTCTCAAAATACATGTTCAACATTACTGTTTTTTCAAAATAATAATAGTCTTTCATTTTGAAAACTTTGGTTGTGCTCACTTGACAGTTTTTAAGTCACAGTTTGTAGACTTTAAGCTACAGGACTGAGTAAATCTGGGTAGATTATGACAACAGTATTTGCATATGTGTGCCACAGGAGCTTGTGAGAAGAATGGAACCTGCCTAAGACAATCTCAGGGACAGGTCTACCCCAATAGGGCATCAATACTTAAATAAGTATCTTGAAGATCACATTTGGGTCACATTTTATTGGGGGAGGTGCTTTGTAGAGATTGGTAAAATTGAGGAAGCCTGTATGTTTAATATTGAATTATTTTTCCCAAGCATCTTTTATACAATGAGCTGGGATTGATACAATTCTTAAAGTTGTAACTCAAGGTCTGCACTCAGGGAGATGTCATCCAGGCTGGCATGGGTTTTAGCTAAGTACAGGTCATCAGTTCCACGCTGTGCTCTGGGCAGAGGGCAAGCTGCTACCTCCTGTCCTCATCCACCATTCCACTGGGAGGTAGGGGCCATGGAAGCCCTCAGAGGTCAGTGGAGAAAGCATGATTTTGTGAATCCAAAGCAGACTGAAGAGAGCACTCTTTTATCTTGGTGCAAAGATTCAGCCTTTGTTCCAGGACTGATTTCTTTAAGTGCAATCATTGACAGCCTTTAATCAGAAAAAGAAATCCTGAGGATTCTGGCAATTGCCCCACACAGTAAGTCATGGATCTCAGACCCCGCTTATTTGCATTAATCCAGTAGAGCATTAGATATGGCTCTAATGGGGCATAGAAACAACTCTTTTGTGCCAGATAGTTAGTCTATATTCATTTCGCAAGTATTTCGCGAGCATTTGATGTTAATTGCACAATTTTTTCATAGTACATACACTGGTGAAAACAAAAAGGATAGAAGAATATTATTATGCTCTTAGGACTTTTACTCTAATTAGAAAAATTAGACTATTAAAATAATAAATTTGCCATTCATTTTATTTTCCAGACATTAAAAAAGCATCTATCATGTATGAAGTACTATGGTAGGTATAAAAAGAAGGCATAACTGAATACATGAGCCCTCTCCTCAAAAAGCTTATAATGTAGTGCAAGAGGCAGATAGATGTATAGTGAGAAGAGAAAAGAAAGGAAAGGAATGGAAAAGGAAACGAATTAAGACATAAATAAGGACTCTAACTTTTCCTTTTTGAATCACCTTAGGAAAAATTAAATGTTCTGAGACTTAGTTCTCCCATCTGTGAAATGGGCACAATTATACCTATTTTGTGGGAAAAAGAAAATTTTTAAAAGTGCTATAATAAAAGAAAGACTATGGGCATTCGCTTGTTCTCAAGTCCAGAGATTCCACAAAAGACACCCTTGACTTCTATAGCAGCCCTAGAGAAGCCAATGCTGGACAAGCTCCTCCCATTCTCCCCATCAAGGATGCTCCAACCCAGAAGAACCAAGGGGATCCAGACCCTGAGACCACGAGGCTAGAAGAAAATGGAAAAGTGATTTGACCCAGCCACCAGGTAAGCAAAAGACACACAAGGACAGGGGCAAAATAGGTGGAATTCGCTCTCTCAGAGTTTCCCAGTGTGTTCCTTAGATGACAGGCTTTGACAACATGGGTTGCTAGAACATTGGCAGTGAACACTATCTTCCTGACTTTTAATCTTCAGTCCTGGCTGTGTGTCATTACCATCTCCTAGAGTTCGTCTACAAGTATAGATGCTAAGACCCCACCCCAAACCAGTGAATCAGAATTTCTAGAGGTAAAGCCCAAGAAGCTGTATATTGAAGAAGCACTTTAGGTGATTACGAAGCAAAGTCCAGTGTGGAAATCATGGTACGAGAGCCTTATGGGATGAGGAGGGGGATGTTGTGGAAAATAAAACCTTTTCACTTCTGATTAAGGTTTGTCAGTATGCGGGAGTGACTCTCAAGATGAATTGGGCTCATACATGAGAAGACGCATTCTTTCTTTGATTATATGATTATTAGCATGTCTATCTGCCTGGATATTGTAACACGCCGCCCTTCCCTCCAATGTCCCATCTCTGGGAATCCTAGCTCTTCTTTCTTAACTTCCACATGCATTCACACACCAAATCCTGTTCATCCAACTTTTTCTTTATATTTCTCAATCCTTCTCATTTTCCTCTCTCCATTTATACCACCTTAGTTCGAGCCTTCATCATCTCTTATGTTCTCATTTTGGAAGCCTATTTTATTTATGTGAATAAGAAGACAAAATTAAACATTAAGGTGGAAAAAGAAAAGTGAAAGGTGGGGGCTAGCACGTAAAGCAACTACTACATGTAAACCTTGTGCTGGGGTCTCCATACGTTACCTATTTTTATCCTGCCAACAATCTCATGAGTTCAACGGACACCCCAGACTACTCTATAGAGGAGAAGCTAAGATGATTAATGATTATTTCCAATGTTGCACAGCTAATAAATGACTAAGAAGATTCTTGAATCCAGTATCCTTCCTACAACCAAAGATTTTAAGAATTTTTACAATAATTGCCAGGTCATCCTTCCCAATGGCTAATCCACATTCCAACAGTTTTACATAAATATCTTTTCATTGTTTTCTTTGCCTAATGGACACAGGGACCAATGTTCCCTGTCACTCATCTATTTGAGTGACCTCTTCTGATTTTTAAGTTAATCAATCAGTCTTTCATACACTGCATTCAGTTTCCATTGGATTGGCACTGGGGGCTAGAGATCAGGAGGGAGGGAGATTACAAGTTCACTGCCTTTGGAGTACTTAAGTCCAATAGAAGTTTGACAGATGACAACCAGGCAAACCAGTTAAGTGCATTCTCTGAAGTCAAGTCCTGAAATAAATAGGAAGGCTGTGTGTGAAATGAGGCAATAGTCCAACAGCCCTCTTACCCAGCTGAGCGACCTCTTAGAGAAATAAACAGCATCCTTTTAACCATCCAGACAGGCTCAGGGTTGAGCCCATTTATCTGTACCATCTACAAACAATATTTAACTTAATCTAAGGCAAAACAGGAGCACAAACATTGAGGTCTGGGTCTGTAACCATTCCTCTAGCACCGCAATGTTTATGGGAACATTCAAGGCCAAGAAAGAATATGTGGGTTCTCAGTAGACCTGGCCCTCCTTGCTGGATGCCAGGTTCTTACTTATTCCTATAGCATGTGCTTCAGAAGACCTACATTATCTAGTGGTCCTTTGGAAAGGGGCTGGGGGTATATGAAGTCAAGAGTTTGTGGTTCTGGGCTGAGCTGTGCTTCTCACTAGTTGTGTGATGTTTAGGAGTGTCGCTTAGTTCACTCAGTCTCTGGTCAAAAGTCCAAAAAGGGGGTTGGGCTAGATTCCTCTAAAAAAGCTCTTCCAGCTTCGCAACTCAAGAGTTTCATATGAATGAGGAATTCTAAGAGAGAAAGTAGGATCAATGCTTCTTACCTGGGGAGATACAGAAGTAGGCTAAGTAGAAAGAAGATCTTGGGGCATCTGGGTGGTCCAGTCGGTTAAGCGGCCAACTTCAGCTCAGGTCATGATCTCATGGTTGTGGGTTCGAGTCTCTCATCAGGCTCTGTGCTGACAGCTCAGAGCCTGGAGTTTGCTTCACATTCTGTGTCCCCCTCTCTCGCTGTCCCTTCCCTGCTCACGCTCTGTCTCTCTCTGTCTCTCAAAAATAAGTAAACATTAAGAAAAGAAACGAAAAAGAGAAACAGAAAGAGGGTCTTCCGGCTCCCTCTATCTCTAAGTCACCTGTGTGTGTGATTGCCATTGTCTACCAGTGCTGGCTAGGAGTGGACTGGTGCTTTCTCCTAATCCTACATGTCTGTCCTGTGCACCTTCCCAATGACATACCTGCTAGGGCTGTCTCTTAGGCTCAGCACACCATCATTCGCAGGTATCACACAGTGTGTCAGAGAGGGGGTATCAGGTAGCACTATGCCAAAGTACAATCCATGGAGTCTAAGGTGGCATCCTCGGAGATGCCAAGGGGAAATTTGGATAGAGGCCAAACAGAGAAGCAACTTAAATGACTTCTCCAAATAGATTTGGGTCTTCAAAGGCCTGGGCGATATCTATTGTTTTTGCCTGCCCACCATTCATACCTCTCCCTCCAGTAAACGCAGCCCAGTTTCTCCCCTATACTCAGTACATACAGTTTTGGTGTGGACCTGGGAGCCAGGCCTGGACCAACCACATGGTCTATACCCTGAATACAGTAACTGGCTCAACGATGGGTACATAACCTATCTGGGGCTAGTAAGAATCTTACGAAGGTTGAAGAGAGAATTCTCCTAAGACTACCCGCAGTAAGGATGATGTAGCCCCGGAGCTGCCATGAGTTATCTCATGGAATATAAAAAAAAAAAAGCCAAAAAAAAGAAAAAAAAGGAAAGCAGAACTCAGAGAGGAAGAAAACGGGTCATGATGATACTGACTAAATCCTTTGATTCAGCCATGCCTGAAACTACTTTTTCATTTATGCAAGCCAATGGAGTCCCTTTTCTGCTGAAGCCAGCTGGTTTTTTCCCACTTGAACAGAAGATCCATGACTTAAAATTGAATGCAAACATTGGACCTCATATTTGCTTGCTAAAAAAATTTCAATAAATGGTTTGACAGATTCGATGATCTCTAAGACATTTCCAGCTCTATTATTTGGTGGTAATTTTTTTTTTTGTATATATAATCTGTCTGAGAAAAGCAAGATAGTAGAAAGGACAGCAACTGTGAAATCAGGCTGACCTGAGTTTGAGTGCCAAATTATCCACTGTCTCATTCCAAAAACCTAGTCACTTAGCCTCTATATGCTTGTAAGTTTCTATAAAACAGGAAGTAATTGTATGTGGAATTGAAGAATTTCTTTCCAGGATTAAAATTAAAACACTGAGCACTGAATACATTGCCTACCACAAATATGCAGGCAATGGATGGCAGCTGTCATGACTTTATTAGTTCATGGAACCAGAAGCCTCATCTAGTAGTGTCTACTATGAATGTAATAATTACAATTACAATGGTAATAATTATAATTTGAGGCTCGATATAGTTTACAAAATATCTTCTTACCCACCGGCTTATTCCTCCCACTCTCTCATGCTCAGAAGGAGTGACACTGGGTTTGATAACCCCCACTTTAAAGAAGAAACCAAGGTCTTGGAGCCAGTAACAAGCAGATTCAGGACCGAAGTACCAGTATTTTGACCCCAAACTCAGAGTCCTAACTTCTCCACTGTGCAGCCCAGCAGGCCTATGCCCATAACGCACATTCTCTTTCATAGTCTCCACTGATACCCCCTAAATTGCGTATATAACAGATTCATAGAGTAATGGAGCTAGAAAAATCATTGGAAATTCCAACCCCCACCCCTGAAGACTTCCACCAATATCATAGTTAAAAGTGTAGGGTGGAAAGTAAGAAAGACCAGGGTTAGAATGCACCAATTTGGGGCTTTGTGACCACAAGCATGTAGAAAAGTCCTGCTGACTTGTAGTTTTCTTACTGTATTGTAGGGGTCCTCCAATTGTTTGCCTCTTCTGCTTATAAAAAGAATTAAATGGGCATATATTGTAATCAGCATAATGCCTCTCACATGGAAACTATGAATGGCATAAATTATCAAGTTACTTATTTTTGTGATTATTAGTCTTATTATAAACCCACGATTCTGCACTACCTATGCTTTTTCCACTCCCTATCTCTCTATACTATAAACTTTAAGAAATATATATTGCACTGAGGTGAGAGACTGTGTCTCCATTGCCTTTGTATCCCCAAATCAATTCCTATTTCCCAAATGTCACCTTTAGTGAATGATTACCATGTTAAGGCATTTATTTAAGGTATTGTCTTAAGGGAATCATTACCTTTGAATTCTTATGAGGGCTCCTTTCCCCTCACCAGGGAGAAGACCACAGAAGTTAGTGATGGTGAGGGAGTTTGAATCATACATTTTTGTTCTTTCAAGGGTTTTGTGTGTGTGTGTGTGTGTGTGTGTGTGTGTGTGTTTTCATCTGTGTTTACCCCTTGCTTCTTTACACACCTGCTTCTGATCCAGTGAGGGATAGAGGGGCTGGGTGTGAACCCCATTAGGGAAGATTTGGACTTTATCCTTTGCTTGTGTTCTCCACTTGTGATGTGTATTAAATTCTCTTTGGGACACATGCTATAAAGTACAAGAGGCCTTTTTGATTGAACAGTGAAAGGAGCCTATTAGAAATGTGAAATCATAATTTCTGGAGGTTTGGGGACTTAAAAAAATGTGGACAGCTGTTGGCTGAAGAACTGAGAAATGTTTAAGTCAGGAAAATATCCTAGGTAATGGAGCCAGAGAGCCTAAATCGGTGGTAAATACTGCTAAGCCATCATTACACACTAAATAGTTATTAGTCATCTCTCTGTTTTTAACGGAAAGCTTAAGGGTCTGAAGTCCCAAGCTTAGACTCCATTCTTTCTAACAAATCAAAAATCTCATCCCCTCCAATAACAGAAATCTGCCAAGAGAACATTAAAGGTCAAGCTAAACCCACAAAAGCAAAGCAATGCCGATTTCAAAGACCCTGAATGGAAAAATACAATTAAAAGTCACTAATTCATTCTGAGCAGGAGAAACGATTGAGAGCTTGATTTAAGGTCAGGAGCCCAAGGGGCAATGGTGAAGGGAAGCAGGAACCCCAAGCCAAACCATAAGCAAAGTGGCCTGGAATCTCTCAAACTTGGCGGGAGCCTTTCCCTTTCCAGCCCCCTCTTGGGTGAGTGGGTCACAGTGTGGTTGGAACGTTGAGTTGCCCCCGTGGGACCAATATCGGGAACTGAATGTGAAGACCTGGCCTCCAGTGGGTAGGCCTGTGCTGTGGACCTGGCTCTGTCCCAACTCCACAGTGATTTTCCTGCATTACCCTATACAAATCATTCACCCTGCCCTGCCCTACTTTTACCTAATTACAAAATAATTTCTTCTAATGAGGCTCGGCTTACCAGTAAGCCTGCATTTTGTGGTTTGATGGATGCCAAGAAGACACCGCTGGGACTTGAGGCCCAGCTCCATAGTGTTCACATCCCCCCATTATACTTCTTCTCCCATGTCTGAAATACCACCATTTATAAATATATTTAATCTAAAAAACATCTTTTGAGTGCCTAGACATTTTTTTTTCATGCCAGGCATCGTACTAGGCACTAAATATACAAGAGTGAATGAAACAAACATGGATCTCATACATGGGCTGGTTGGAAGAAAGAGACTGAATTAAACAGGTAAATGCACATACACATACGTGAAAATTGGGAGTACCCTATAAAGTTACTGAACAAGTTACTCCGGGAAATATTGGAAGTCTGAGTCTTAGTTAAGGCCACTGAGAAGGTGATTTATGGCTTGAACAGCAAGTGGCAAAGGCATTGTCTGGAATCTCTGGAATACAGGTAGATTAGATTATTGGCCTGTAGCCTGAATAAGAACCACTCCAGCCACCCCAGACCTATGTCCCTCATATACCATAATAAATGTGGATGGCTACTAAGTTTTGGGGTAATTTATTATGTAGCATTACTGTGGCTGTAGCTGAGTGCCATGAAATTCAAGAGAAAATTATGAACTTTGAAATGCCAAACTTGAGAGGGATGTGGTATTCCCAAATGGGGATGATATCAGTTCAGCAAGTGAATGCACAATTTTGTAAATATACGATGAGTTCTCAGCTCACGATAAACCTTTTGGAGTCTCCAGCATAAAGATTATATTTAAAATCTTTGGTATGAATGACACCGTCCAGGGGAAGTGTATAGAAAGAAAGGTCAAGGAGTCCTTCAATATAAAGAGGTCATGAGAAGGATACTTCAAAAAAGACTAAGAAATAAGAACCAGAGAGGCAAAAGGAAAACAGGAGAGCATAGGAACCCAGCATCCAAGGGAAAAGATGTTTTCAGAAGTAGAGAACAGTCGCCTATGTCAAAATTTAATATGAAACTCTATCAGTTTTCTACTGCTGCTATAACAAATAACCACAACCCGGTGCCTTCAAGCAACACAAATTTATTATCATACAGTTTTGGAGATCAAAAATCCAAAATGGCTCTACACTGGAGTGTCAACAACAATGCATTCCTTCTGGAGGCTGCAGGGGAGAATCAATTTCCTAGCCTTTCCCAGCTTCCAGGTGCCGCCCACATTCCCTGTTTCCCTCTCGTACTTAGAAAAATCCTTGTGATTACATTGGGCCCACCTGGATACACTAGGAGAATGTCTCCATCTCAAACTTAGCAGATTAGCAACCTCTGTTCCATCTGCTACCTTAATGTCCCCGTGCCCCATATAACATAATATACTCACAAGGACCAGGGATTAGTAAACACACAGCTCTGGAGGACCATTATTTTGCAAACCGAACACACTAAATAGGATGAGCTTTGCTTTTTGGGAAAATGGACAGACATTTCTAAAAAAGTTTAGAGCTTCTAGTATGTTAGTAGTTTTCCAGAATATTAAAATAATATCTCTCTTATACACAGAATTATCAGAAAGACACTTGAGAAATCAGAGAAACAGATCTAACCATAAAGAAAACCCCCTTCCGCTACTTTTTTTAAACAACCAAAGATTTCCAACCATGTGGTGGGGGGGGAGGGGGGGAAGAGCACAGAATAGAAAAATCAAGGAACAAACCAAAAAATTCTAGAATAAACAGACATAATCCGCATAATATGAGAACATTTAAAATTATTCTCATGAGGATTCCCAGAGATAGTTGAGAAAAGATCATGTAAATAAGATAAGCACAATGTGACATGAAAGAATTGATTAAGGGACAAGAAGGTATTCGTGGACATTGAAAACATGGTGGCTGAATTTTGTTTTTTAAATTTAATAAAATGGTCTAGGAAAATACCCCAGAACACAAAATAGAAACAAAGAAAAGAAGAGTAAGATAAAAGTAAAACCTTAAAGGATCAACACAGAAGGTCATCCTTCACCCAAAATAGTTCTAGAAAAAGAGAAGAGAGAATATGAAGACTTAAAAAAAATCCTGCAAGATAGCAGAGAAATGGGATATATTACTTTGAACTCAGAATTCCACACCTAGTCATAATACTAAGCGTGAGAGTAAAATAAAGAAATTTCTAGACATGGAAGGAATTTGCACATTTGTCTTCAGGTTTCTGGGGTTAAAAACAAACAAACTTAATCATGTATTCCAACAAACCAGAAAAGATACAAGAAAGAGGAACTTGTGAAATTAACTCATAGTGTTGATAGAGGCTGGGTTCTCGACGTCTCCCTAGGCAAACAGTGGATCCATTTCCCGGCACGCCCCCCCATCCGCATAGGCCATCTTTCTGCTCTTTGTCAGTGGAATATGACTAGAAGTCACATGTGCCACTTCTAGCCCAAAGAGATTAGAAGCACACATGCCTTCCCCATCTCCAACCTGCCTGACCACTCACTGCCTGACTGCAGAGGCGATGGAGACCTATAAGATCATGAGGCACCGGAGGGCAATGTCCATTTCCAGAAAGTCTGCCTGACACAGAGCTGTCTTCTCGTCCTATTTGGACTGGGATGTGAGTGAGGAATAGACTTTTAGAAAATAAACTTCTGAAATTTGGAGATATTATAGCCTTAAAGCTAGCCTGACTAATATAAGAATATAATGGAGGGGGGAGAAATTGTGGAAAAATGGCCCTGCAGCAGGCTTGTAAAGCACTAAGTCCAAATCTAAGCAGAATTCAGAGGACTTCAATAGTTTTATGTATAAGAAAAAGTAAACTTTATTAAAGGATATGATTAAAAAGCCAAGAAATTCTGTGCACATGGTAAAGAGAGTACACCAAGAAAAAATAAAGGGTTTATAATATTTATGGTTTAAGTATAAAGTGAACTAAGATGTAGCATGATATTGAGCAATTAGAATAGGGGGAAGAAAAGGCCTGTTTGAGCTTAACTTTGGAAGCATTTTCTGTCAGTCATAAATGACGTAGAATTACATTTCCTTCACTCTGAGTTCAATCCCACCACTTGGTTCTATGACGCAGTTGCTGTTATGACATTGACATTGTCATAATACTGTGAAGACTAATTGCTTGCTTTCCAATTTTTAGAACCAATTTTAGAGAAAAAAACAAATATAGTCATAAAAGAGAATGTACATATTAAAACTCTGACATTGCATAAGTAATCGTACAACTGACATCACTTGGGAGATTCAAGGAGGCAGGAAGGTCAAGGGTGTGCCGAGGCTCTAATTTTCTCACTGTAAGCGGTGGGGCATCAGAAAACCCTCTCTAGATTTAATGGAGCACGACACACAGTTTTAAATACGGCCTTGACCCAAACTGGGGAGTAGTGTATGTGACCCAGTGGACTAATTCTCATCACAAAGGGTCAACAGAAATATATGTCATAGCAAAATGGTTAACATTACTTTGGTAACAATTAGAAGAAATAAAACCATAAATAATCCTACTAACGAGCTAGACTCTGGAAGGAGGGTCGGAATGGGGAATGAGATTAATTTCTCACTTACTACTGGCATTCGACCTTTCAAAGAATGTACCTATATTACTTTTATGGCGCCATCAACCAAGCCTGGGAAAAGGAGGCAGAACAGGTGTGCATGAGGATGATAGGAGGAGGAGTGGATGAGGGTTTCAGTTCAAACTTGTTGAGTTACTGATTTTCACATCTTTAGATCAAACGCAAGCATTTACGCTAAACTCTCTGAGAGTGGGATTACAGAAATACACCGATACACAATGGAGGGCTTTGGTGTACTCACTTTGAAATCCACATTTTTTATTTGGGGAGGAATTTTGTGTTCAAGGTTTCTGTTTGTTCTCAAATGCATCCACTTCTTTGACTTAGAAGAATTTCACATTTAATCACGTTGAATAAAACCAAAACACCAGCAATGGCTCATTCTCTCATTGTAAAAAATCTTATTTTATTTTATTTTATTTATTTATTTATTTTTAATTTATTTTTATTTTTTTAATATGAAATTTATTGTCAAATTGGTTTCCATACAACACCCAGGGCTCATCCCAGCAGGTGCCCTCCTCAATGCCCACCACCCACCCTTCCCTCCCTCCCACTCCCCATCAACCCTCAGTTTATTCTCAGTTTTTAAGAGTCTCTTATGGTTTGGCTCCCTCCCTCTCTTTTTTTTTCCTTCCCCTCCCCCATGGTCTTCTGCTAAGTTTCTCAGGATCCACATAAGAGTGAAAACATATGGCATCTGTCTTTCTCTGTAGGACATATTTCACTTAGCATAACACTCTCCAGTTCCATCCACGTTGCTACAAATGGCCAGATTTCATTCTTTCTCATTGCCAAGTAGTATTCCATCGTGTATATAGACCACATTTTAATTCATGCTTTCCAATGTCTTCTCGAGTGCTTACATTACTAAAATATTTTATGAAAACACCAGTTTTTTGAGTTTGTAGGTTTCCTACCGTACCTTAAAGTCATGTCTCAGGAACTTGGTTTGTCATTCAGTTAACAGGCTCCTTTCTAAGCCCCTTCCTCATGGGCAGCATGTGGTCATTTGTTGGTCTTACCCAAGGAGAAATGCACAACAGAGAGGTGTACATACGTGCCCGGACTTTGGCAGAGACAGAGGTCAGGATGCAAGGGGTGTAGCTGGTGGTGATTAAAGTGCTGAGAATACCAGCCATGGATGTGAGATGAACGTGCTTGGGCAGAGAGTAGAGGGAAATGAGATGAGAAATAATGGCCAAAGTCAGGCAGTCCTTACACACCAAGATGCCGACTTAAGCATAAAGCACAGAGACGAACGTGTAGGTGGAGGGAATGGATGCAAACTCACTAGACTATGAGTCACTTTAGGGCAAAAATTGTCATCGCTGACCTTTCATTCTCGAATCTTCCTCTCCCTGATTCCATTATAGACACATCTCAAATAGTTATTAAGTGAGATGGCAGAGGAAGAACTCAGAATGCGCGAAGATGAAGAGAAAACTTCTAGCAGACCCAAGAGAAATTACGTTTGCTGAACACGATTGTCGCCATAAGGTAGGACTTTGTCCCCTGAGCACGAGCGATGCAGAGCACCTTTTATGTAGGAAATGCTCAGTGGAGGCGGAGGCCTCAAACAGTGCAAAGGGGGACAGAGGATCCCAAGTGGGCTTTGTGCTGACAGTGGAATAAATGAAGTGCAGGGATGCCTGGGTGCCTGAGTTAAGTATCCAACTTCAGCTCAGATCATGATCTTGCTGTTCCCGGGTTCGAGCCCCGCATCGGACTCTCTGCTGTCAGCATGGAGCCCACTTTGGATCCCCTGTCGCTCTTTCTCTCTGCCCCTTCCCCATTCATTTTCTCTCTCTCTCTCTCTCTCTCTCTCTCTCTCTCTCTCTCAGTATGGGCTAAGATAGGCACAAAGGGGAAGAAGAACAAGTAGGTCTGTTCTAAGTGAAGGAACTTAGCAGAAACATAAAGTCAGTGTTTTCCTGAGGCCATCCAATTGGAAGCAATGAATTACTGGCATGAATACATGTACTTCACCTCTTAGGTGCTAAAGCCAGTTTAAGAGTACACAGGTGAAACCTGCTTTCCTCTCTCTATTTCTGTATCCCAACCTATGAGTGTGGAGCAAACTACATTGATATCAGAAAAGCAGCAGGATATTAGTACTGTATTAATCACAAAACTACTTGGTGCATTTTCTTTCCAGGAGCAGTCGTGTGATTTCTACACCACAGGTGGAGCTTGGGAGGAACCACTGCTGGTCAGAATTCAGCAGGCTCTGTGTCACCAAGGTAAAGATACTTTCCTTGGAGGCTGGGCCATTCCCAGCCAGTGAGAATTTTCACAGTCTACGTTTCTCTATGGGCTCTCGTCAGTTCTTGGGATACGTACATATATACATATTGAGAGACAGACAGAGAGAGCGATCGGTCTTAAATACTCCTGGTTCTTCCAAATCCCAACCATTCAATCCTTTTCTTGGGAGGACGCATGGCAAAGTGCAGTCAATTCTCATTATCTGCAGTAGCTATGCTCTATACAGTCACCACAAAGACTGAGTGAGTGCATACAGAGCCATTGCTCCTAGGGGAAGTGGAGGGTTGGGTTTTTACAAACCTCTGGCCACAAAATTTTTAGCAACCAATCAGTATGTAACCTTGTTTTATATGTGTCTGTGTTTCAAGACGTCTCACTTGATATATATTGTTCACTCATGAACATTGAATTCGTAGCCAACGGCACCGTTGCTCATGCCGGGACAGAGCTAATCTGGCACATTCTCTGTAAGGCGCATCACAGTCGCCTTGCGCTTGGGGGCACTAGACAGCACTTCAGCGCTAGGCTTGGGAGCCATTGAAATATCTAAAACAGCCCCAAGAAAAAGTGCCAGAATTCAGAACACATTGCACTAAGTGGGTACTGAAGAAGATGCTTGTTTGCCGTAAAAGGTGCAATAAGAAGGCAGAGCGCGTCACCTCGTTTCATCTCGGAGCAAAATGTGTGCGGCAGGTGACTGCATATGTTCACGAATGACCACGAAAGCACCACGAGAGTGGATTTGGATGTTACGATACGTTTGAGCAATAGGTCAATTCGCAAATACGGGATCCGTGAATAATGAAGACCAATCGTATTTTTTTTTAAGCTGCTCTCTGTTATTCAGTCCCTGTTCTATGCTCTAGGTTTTTACCCCAGGCAGTGCTCACAAGAACTCACTGAGGTAGGTACAATTCTCAGCCCCAAGTCAGAGATAAGGAGACTCTAGACTGAGGGGCTCAGGGCTGGGGCCAGCATTCGGTCCGCAGCCACGCGACCCAACACCTGTGCTCCCAGCCACATTCCCGGATGCAGGGCACAGTGCACGGGTCTCTTTCTCAGCCTGGCCCACCCGTCAGCATGCTTTCCTAAGTCAAACAACCATATCCCCCAACTTGAATTAATGTGAACTCTCCCTGAGGGGACAGAATGAGGCTAGGATCGGTTTTTGTTTTAAATGGCACTTGTTTCTTTCTTCTTGCCAAATACAGACAGCAGTTCCTACGCGCAGGGCGCTGGCACCCCGGGGGGAGGCGGTGGTTACCAGGGATGTGAGTAACCGGCAGCTGCAAAAGTGATGAAAGCTGCTGAGGCTGAGACCCCCCAGCCCCTGTACGCCCCACTGAAGGGATTCCATTCAAGTTTAATTTGGTGCATCTACTCATCCCACGGCCCTGGACGCACGGGGGTCTCCACACCTCAGTGGCCGTGTCAGTCCAGTGAGGGCAGTCCCCCTGCCGAGCTCTTCCCCACCATGATGGAAGGGGTGGCAAAGAGCCATGTGGGAAGGGTGTGGTTCCCCCTGCCTATGCTGCCCATGCCCTCACCACCACGTTCCACCTGCCCCATTTCGCTCCCCACACCCGCCCCACCGTGGCTCTGCACGTGGAAGACATATGATTACCCTATATCCCCAAGAGCAGAACCGAACGTTCAGGGCAATCATGAAACGAAGGTAAGGAACAAACGTCCCACTAAAGACGCCGCTGACCTTGAGTCTGCGGGCGTGCAATGGCTACGAAGGGACTTCGCATTTACTCCTCAGCACAGCCCCGCGGAAAAGGCATTACCCTCTCTGTTTTACAAACTAAGTAAGATGCCAAGTCTTAGAGAGGGTCGGTGATCTGCCTCCCATCATCGGGCTGAGAAGCAGGAGAGGAAGAAGTGCCTCCCGGCCCAGGGCTTTCTTGATGCATCTGGCCAGGGCAAGAAGAAAGGCAGAGCCTTGGAGCAGGTGGCACAGCACAAAGGCTCACACACCTGATGCACTGCCTCCTCACACGACTGCTGAGGTCTCTCCGTTCTTGCCCTCGGCGGACACTCATGACCCCCGCAACAAGCCAGGGACAAAATAGACACAGCTTCTGGAGCCATACGAAGACGTGCTGGGAAAGCCAGGCAAAGCGAAGCACGGCAGGTGTTAGGAGAGCAGGTACCGGAAGGTCCCAAAATGCCAGGGAGTCCAGGGAATGCTCACGGAACAATGACATCGTGGACGGTACTCTAAACACGATGGCAGGAAGCAGCTGCAAGGCAGAAGGAGGTCCAGGTACAAGAGGCCAAAGGTAGGAAAGACTTTGGAAAATCTGAGAAGCTAAGAGTCCAGAGAAGAAAGAGGAGGGGGCGGAGGACGAGCAATGGGGCTGGGACAACAGAGCCGGGTGTCGTAAGACCCCCTATTTCAAGGACCCAAAGAGCTCAGTACTGTGGGCCTGCCCCTGGGCCTCTCAGCTGTCCAGGGTTCCTGCCTGGGGGAGGAAGTCAAGCCCATTAAGCTCTCTAATCTCTCCCCCCTAGGTCATTTCCTCCAGCTACGAATGAATCATACGGTTCCCTCCTCCCCATCCACATGGCCTGGGTACCACACCTTGGAACAGGGGCCTGTTTTCCAGGTGCGGTCTCACCAGTGCCATATAAAGGGGGATTATTCCCCTTCCTGCAGCTTGACTCCTCACACAGGCCGGCCCCCGGCAGGGCTGGCTTTCCTTGCGGCCAGATCACATTACGAGTGAATATCTAATTTGCAAGTTCTATGTCATACCTCAGTCTCACAGCCCTGCGGCTTCCAAGCGAACATTCACTTCTTCCTCCTTCAAAATTAGCTGAGTGCCCAACAACGGGAGGAGGAGAATGGAATGTACAAATGGTCGAATGAAACGGGAAGGCCCGGAGTTGCTATCTGACCACGAGGACGTAACTTCGTCCCTTAGTTAACAATCTGTATAACGGGGTCCTAATTCTTGCTGCTATTACAGAGCCCAAAATAAAGTGGAACATTTAATGGACTGGAATCCATGTCCTGATACCAGCTTTCCCACCGACCATCCCTCTTGTCTTCAGTCTCCCCATCTGTAACATAAGCAAATGGAAATAAATAGACTCTAAGGTCCCCTTTAAAAACAAGGGGGTTTCTATGCTGGGCTGTGTGACTAGTGGCTGAAAGATTGTTCCAAGAGTTTTGAAATCCTAAGAATTAATATCATTGGTTACCTTGTTATATTTTTTAAGCGCCAGATCACTAGGATGTTTTGGAGACGACGGCAGAGGGTAGGTAAGGGTAAACGATCTTTTGGTAGAGTAGTATCATGATCCCAGTTCTCCCCACTCCCAGATCTGTACTATGTAACTTCATAGAACATCTCACCATAGTTTTGTTTTGGCCTTTTTTTGGAACAGTCTGATATGGGTGCATATGATACAAGAAGGCTCAACAACTTTATGCATATTGGGGTTGCTTCTCTTGCCTTCCTCCATAGCCATGCAGAAGACATGCCCAGGAACCCACCGGCCCCAGAAAGAGGAGGAGATGACGTAGAGAAGAGTTAACGTACAGCCACGCAAGCAAGCCCAACCAAATTGTAGCCTCATGAACAATCCCAGCCAAATCCTACCAAGCCCTTCCTGAAAGATCTGATCCCTGCTGATAAGCTAGAAATAAATATTTGTTGTCGTATACCACTGAGTTTGGGGGAAATTTGTTACACGGCGTTATTTTAGCAGATGACACAACTCTGAACCTAAGTGCTTCATTAATCTACAGGAAAAAACCCATCATCTCTAACTCACCTCTCTGTCTCAATTTCTCCATTTTCATCTATCTTCTCTCTTTCCTCCCATCTCTCTTCATGGTGTGTCCAACACTGAGCCAACACTA
The DNA here is from genome assembly GCF_022079265.1 of Lynx rufus. Classification (NCBI taxonomy): domain Eukaryota; kingdom Metazoa; phylum Chordata; class Mammalia; order Carnivora; family Felidae; genus Lynx; species Lynx rufus. The sequence continues at coordinate 6,146,109 of NW_025814845.1, forward strand.
ACCCTACTGTCTCTGGCCCAGTCCCCTCCCTGACACTGCTTTATCCATCACCTCATCTGTCAAAATAGTTCATGCATCTTGACGTCTCTAAGCATGACTTTTCTCAGGAGGTGAATTTAAGAAGAAAACATTATTTGGACGAAATAGGTTGTCACAACCCATTTTGTTTGGGGGATTTAAAAGAAAAGTGTCCAGGGCGCTTGGGGGGCTCAGTGATTTAAGTGTCTGACCCTTGATTTCAGCTGAGGTCATGGTCTCACAGTTCATGAGTTGGAGCCCTCCATTGGGGTCTGTGCTGACAGTGCAGAGCCTGCTTGGGATTCTCTCTCCCTCTCTCTCTTGCTCTCTCTCTGTTCCTCTCCTGCCTGTGCTCTCTCTCTCTCTCAAAATAAATAAACTTTAAATAAATAAATGAGTAAATAAATAAGAAAATGAAAATAAAAATAAAAATAAAAGAGTCCATCCCCTGGTAATTCCCAGAGGGACAAAAAGATAAGCATCCTAGAAATAATCTCGACCAGCTCTGTTGGTCTAAGGCTTATACCCTGGGAATGGCTCAATAGGACGACTTTGACTATAAAGCAGTATCTAGGGCTGGGCTGGTGGAGGGGGCGGGGCGGTAACAAGTGTGGAAGCTCCTTAGTGAGGCTTAGTATGGAGGGAGGATCATAGAAATCATCATAGCCCGTGCAGGAATATGTCCTCACACATCAGCCTAGGCTGTTACAGAAGGCAAAAGCCTCACGTACGGCGGCGAAGTGTCCAGGGATGTGAATCTCCTGCACCGGCAATTAATTGAATCCTGATGAGCAGAAGGGAGTCGGCTTTTTTATGATGATCACTATTGGCTCTTACTCTGAAACAATATAAACAATAAAATAAAATGTATTTACTTATATTTATGCTATTGCGATTTACTTTTTAGAAATGTTAAATATGCTTCCAGAAACTTCTTCAAATAAATTTTAACTTAGGGTTCCCTTGGTTAGGGCCCAGGACTAGAAACTAAAACATTCAGTACACTGCTTTTATTCTTCCCCTTGCATAGGAAACCCTATGTCAAAGAAATTTGAAATAAAAATAAGGGCTCTTAAGGGGGCGATGTAAATATCTTATGGGAGGTGGACATTCAGTGGGTATACTGCATATGATTTATAACAGCAAGCATTCAGCAGATGTGCATTAAAATGTGCATGCATTTCATAAAATTGTTTCTAGAATTCTAGCACTGATAGAATTTAAATTCCATCAGACAAGACACTCTCACTTATTTGTAGCTATATACTTAGTGCTTCTCAAGGTAAGCTCAGATACTTGTGGAATAGATGGATGGATGGAAGATGAACAGATGAAACATTAAATATATATTAAAAATATATAATATTATATTGATATTATATATATTGAATACCCACCATATGCCAGATATACCTTTAAGCTGAGGGGATACAAAAAAATAGGGGTGCCTGTGTAGCTCCGTCAGTTGAGCATCCGACTCTTAATTTCAGAGTTATTATATTGAGCCCCACATTGGGCTCTGAGCTGACAGCACAAAGCCTGTTTTGGATTCTCTCTCTCTCCCTCTCTCTATGACCCTCCCCCCTTCTCTCTCTATCTCTGTCTGTGTCTTTGTCTCTCTCTCTCTCAAAATAAATAAATAAGCTTCAAAAAAAACCAGTAAGACAAAATATTTACCTTGAAGAAACGTCAGCCATCCAGTTCTGATAATATTTGACAATCCAACAATTAGGCTGCTCTGATTTATGGTGGAATATAACATATATCTTTAGACAAATATGGTTTCACTTGGAACAAGAGCACTTCATTGTGTCATCTCGACCAAGCCATTTTTGATAGAATGTTTTTCAATGAGCTTACAATCTCTGTCTTTGGGTGACTGTTGCCCCCATCGAATAACAGGTCTTTGAGGACCAGAACAACATTCCATTCTCAATTTGGGACAGTTGCAGGTACGTAAGAAATATCCATGTTCATAGAATCTCCAACCGAATTAATGAACGCATCTCCCAAGTTTAAATATTTATAAGAACAAGTCTTCCCATTAAGTCTTCATTTTTAAAATACATAAATGAATGAAAATGAACAAAAGTTTCATGATCGCAGGCCGATTGGATGATTCTTTCAGAAGCATGCACATCATCCTATTTTGCAGAGCTGTGTGCGGACAAAGGATGCTATGAGGTATGAATATGCTGAGACCAGAATAGGTCAAAGACAAGAGGGGAGTGGGGACGATGTCCTCTAGCTCTTCCCTCCAGGAAATATGTCTCTTCCCTACTCTAGTTCTGAAGCAATTGTACATAAAATAGAGATGTTAGAAAGTGGGAAATAAAATATTAACTTTATACTGGTAAAGACTAGGTCCACGAGATATTGGAGTTCCTCACAATAAACCCCAGAATTACACAGCCATCTGCAGGCCACCACAAGCTGTGCTGGGTCACCACAAAGGAGGCAAATCTCTACAAAAACTGTCCTGCTCGTAGCAGAAAGAACGAGGTCTCTCTGTGGGAATCTGGTTTCCAAGAGAGAGAGGGGAGACAATGGAACAGGGTTATGAGTGTCTAGTTTCTCCTTCGTAATTCAGTCATCAGAAGAGCCCTCAGGAACCACCGAGTGAGGCAACATGAGAGGCCAGAAGTGTTACTCTCATGGGTGCTCCCCACATGGAAGGATACATACGGAGTGGAGAAGCATTCCTGCTAATCGAATCTTAGTCCCAGAGGACTTGGGGCTGGGCAGAGCTCTGGATCAAGTTCATTTCTGAGAAAGGGTGAACTTGAGAAGTAGGGTCTAGGGGGTGATCTAAGATCAAAACCATCAATGACTTGGTTGACAAGAAGCCTCGAAACAAGCCTGGAACTCCAAGGTCTCCCAGATAAGTTCTGTTGTTGCAGGTGCCCTCCATACCCCCTCCCTTTCCACTGAACCCTGGCAGCCATGTATTTCCTCTGTTCTTCTGTCACAGCACTCTGAACTATATCATTCTCCCTGTTCTTTTCATAGTCAATTTCATATCCCTGCATGATGCCTTTTTGTTTTAAGTGTCAGAATTTCCTTCCTTGTTTCTTGGGACGGGCAGGCATGAAGTGCAGGTCTCGATCTTCAAGAGACTCTTTAATTAATGCTTAATTTACTGTGTGGCATACAGTGAAGAAAGGGGCATATAGCTTCGTGTAGAGTCAAATGATGCCAAGGGAAAAGGAACGAAAAGAAAAAAAAAAAGACATCGGGCATTTCCAAAGCCTCGACTCTGAAAGTTGCAGGTTGACATTGATTAAAATACCACACATTGTAAAACGTGTGAAAGAAAGTGAACTGGGGCCAGCAAAAATAGTCTGTTCCCTCAGGTGAGTAAAATCTTGGATTACATGAATTGCATGGATGCTAGACCTAGCTGGAGGTTATCCTAATTTGAACAAGGCATCATCTTTCCACACCGCAACTGGCACTTCATCGGACGACTGACGTCAGAACGACCAGGAATGGTGTTTCTGTAACATGGATGGTCGTTTCTTAACTACAGCACTGGGCTCTCCGAGGTCACGTGTTTCAGGAAATCACTTGCTTCAATCGCTTTGCTCTGTGCAAGGGGAAGGAATAAACATTCGTTAAGTATTTAGGAGACGCGTATATCCTGCGGGTTCTATTTATCTTGAAGAACCCTCAGTAATACAACAATCCAACGAGCGTCTGCTGTTTACGGTGTGGGTACCTGCCTTCTCTATCTTTCTTCTCCACATCTTCATTGAGATGGTATTCACTGCTAGAAAACATTCACCCTTTTGAAGCGTGCACACGGATGACTTTTAGTATATGCAGTCCATGACCGGAGTCTAAGTTTGGGACACCTTTATCACCCCACGAAGAAGCTCCATACTCCTTAGCGGTCACTTGCCACCTCTCGCCCCATACTGCTAGACCCTGGAAGCCACTAGAATGCTTTTTCGCCTCCGCAGATTTATTTGCCTCTTCTGAACATTTCATATAAATAGAAGCATGTGAGTGTGGGCTCTTGGGGCTGGTTTCTTTCACTTAGTGCCATGTTTTCAAGATTCATCCGTGTTTTAGCCTTTTATCAGTACTTTGTTCCCTTTTATTGCCGAATAATGTTTCATTATACATAGATAACATATTTTGTTCATTCTTTCATCGACTGATGTACGTTTAGGTTGTTTCCACAATTTGGTTATTATGAATAATGCTGTTATAGGTATTTGTGTGCGAGTTTTGGGGCGGACATATGTTTTCATTTCTTTTCCCCTTAGCCCTACGAGTGGGACTGCTGTGAGAATGTTCCTTGATTTCTGAGCAAGGGGAAGAATCCTTGGGCCGGGGGGGGGGGTGGGGGGGGTGGTGGTGTTAGGAGACTCTGTACAAGTAGAACCAAAACCACTGATGCTACCATATCAGAGTATACCAGCTTCCTCTTGCTGCTATAACAAATTACCACAAATTTAGGAGCTTAAAACAACACCATTTTATTTTTTTTATTTATTTTTTTTATTTTTTTTTCAACGTTTATTTATTTTTTTGGGGACAGAGAGAGACAGAGCATGAACGGGGGAGGGGCAGAGAGAGAGGGAGACACAGAATCGGAAACAGGCTCCAGGCTCTGAGCCATCAGCCCAGAGCCCGACGCGGGGCTCGAACTCATGGACCGCGAGATCGTGACCTGGCTGAAGTCGGACGCTTAACCGACTGTGCCACCCAGGCGCCCCAAAACAACACCATTTAAAAAAATTTTACTGAAATCCAAAATGGGTCAACAGGACTGCACACCTTCTGGAGGCTCCACAAAATAATCTATTTCTTTGCCTTGTCCAACTTCCTGAGGCAACTAGCTTTCTTTGGCTATGGCCCCATCCTAAATGTTAAAAGCTAGCAGCCTAGTATCTTCAAACTCGCTCTCATGCTCACTCTCATTCTCTGCTTCTCTGTCATTCTCCTCCCTCTCTCTCTCTATCCCTCTCTCTCTCTCCCTCCCCAATAAGACTCTCATAAATTGTGGGGTCTTTTAATATCAGGAGCTTTGAGGGTATCATGTCCAGTCCATTGATATTATACACTTGAATTACCCAAGCATAGAAACTTGAATTAATTTGGGTTTTATTAAACGAGAGAAATACATTTGCTATTCTCATTTGGACAGTTAAGAATATTAGTACCACAGAAGCACTTGATTACAGTGGTTCTATTAGTGGATCCTTGGGTTAGACCTCTAAGGATCAAACCTGAGCTCTATCATTTACCAGCAAAGTGGCTTTGGCAAGTTATTTAACCCTTCTGTGCCTTAGTTTCTTTATCCATTCAATGGAGAATATAAGAATATTATTTCACAGACTTGTTTTAAGAATTAAATAAAATTAAAAAAAAAGAATTATGTAAGATAATGATACACGCAAAGTGCTTAGGACAGTGCCTGGAATGCAGTAAATGTTAATATATGCTTACGATTATAAAACCAGTTAAAACTTGTTTAAAAGAGAATGAGTCAGGTGAAACTATATGAAGCCATGAAAATGTGTTTCTATGAGAGAGATAAGTGATTTACAGGAAAGTCTCCAGCTTTGTGTCTTTATAAAAAACTGTTTTTCAGGCTACCAGTGTCTAAGACTGAGTCAAGCTGGCGGTCCCAGTGCTGAAATATTTATATTATTAGAGATCCTAAGCCTCATAACAGAAAATGAGGCTAGGGGTCTTTAGTGTCCCAATGTAGCTTTAATTTCCCCCTGCAGAACAACATTCATAATTACCATATGGTGGGTAACATCTCTGGAGAACCTACCGTGTGCCAGGAACTGTTCTGAGCACTTAATAGAAATTAACTCATTTAATCCTCACTCCAGCCTGTAAGGTAGATCATAATCTCCATTTTATAGAAACAGAAGCTGAGGTCCAGGGAGTCTAAACATCTTGTTCAATGGTACACAACCTGGTAAGAAGCAAACCCAACAGGGTAAGTTTGATCTCTTGTTCTTAGGGGTGTGGATCTTCCACAAGGGAGACGGTGAACATGGTGAGTGTGGGAGCCGTCTCTGGAGCGATTTTTTTAAAGAGAATCAGTTGGGTAAAGTTATATGAAGCCATGAAAATATGTTTCTATGAGAGAGAGAAGTGATTTACGGGAAAATCTCCAGCGTCGTGGAGATTTTGAAGTCTGAGTTTGAAGTCTAGCTTTGTGAGGTACACAAAGCGTGGGCAACCTCAGGCAAATTGCTTAACCTCTCTGTGCCTCATCTGTACATGGTGGTGGACATGACCTCTACTTCATGGCGTCACTGTGAGGAGTAGATAACATTTACAACATTGCCTCACCCACAGCGAATGCTCAATAAGTGCCTCCAAATCAGAATAGGGTTTTGTGTGTGTGTGTGTGTGTGTGTGTGTGTGTGTAATAGGTTCTGCCTTTTAAATATCTTCAAATATAAGGGCACCTGGGTGGCTCAGTCGGTTAAGCGTCCAACTTCGGCTCAGGTCATGATCTCGTGGTTTGTGGGTTCAAGCCCCGTGTCGGGCTCCTTCGAATTCTGTGTCTCCTCCTCTCTCTACCCCTCCCCTGCTCATGCTCTGTCTCTCTCTGTTGCTCAACAATAAATAAACGTCAAAATAATTGTTTTAAATATCTTCAAATATTAAAGAAAATTAATTCTAGCATGTATGTTCCATCACACTCCTTGATACTTGCTTTTAAGCTCATCAGCCTTCCTGTGAATTTTCTTATTCATTTGTTCATTGTCTTATTTCTTCAGCAAAATGTTTTGAGCTTCATGCATGAGCTAAATCCTGTATCAGAGATTCTCACATCGAATCCTTATAAACCACCTGTGCATACGATATTTTTGTCTCCATTTTCTTTTTTCAGTGAGAACATAGAGACTCAGCAATGCTCTGTTGGGTCGTGGAATGAACACACTGAGCAGCCACAAAAGACCGTGAGGTTGGCTTCGGGTAGTTGCCAGCTCTTGACCTTTAAAGGTGTATTAAATCTGAGCTTCAGTTTCCTCATCTACAAAACAGAAATGATAATATCTACTTTCCAGCGTTCTGGTGCAAGTAGCTCAATATATTGGTATGCCTACATGAAATTAAGGTTCTGATAAGTGGTTACTTCTGTTATATCTATTCATTAATTTCTTTGTAAAATTTAGTCTGCTCTTTCTAATGAGACACTAGTGGGCTCTTTGCATAGAATGCATTAGGGCAAACTTTCATCTAAGTTTTTTTTTTAAATGTTAATATAAATGATGAAAAGGTAGCCTGGAACATTTTACACATCTGTTACAAAACTCCTGGGAGTTGACTTGAATCCAAAGCAGGTGGCTGGGCAGGACATACTGGTCTGTATGCAGAGCTGGACTTCCCTCAAAAGCCCACAAACCAAGGAAAAAGTCCAAGAGAACTGTGAGAAAACAGTAATTAATAACTACAAACACAGCTTCTCGTCCTTGTGATAAAGTTCCTGTGCAGAGCCATAGAGAGATCAATTCCACATTTTGAATTCTCGCCCCTAACTCCAAAGCATAACCAACAGGAGTAAAGCTCTATTAACACAGAGTACCAATCATGAGTCAAATGTACTAGGTATTTTATGTGAATTATCTCTTTTTATTATCCACAAAACAACGGTTATGGGTTGAATTATCCACCACCCCCCAGATTCATATGTTGAAGCCCTAACCCTCAGCTCCTCTGAATGTGATTTCATTGGGGTATAAGGCCCTTGCAGATATAATTAGTTAAGATGAGGTCATTAAGGTGGGCCCTAATCCAATATGACTTATGTCCTTTTAAAAAGAGGAAATTTGGACAGAGACATACACACACACACAGAACATCATGTGAACATGAAGGCAGAGATTAGACTGATGCTTCTATAAGCCAAGGAATACCAAGGATTGCCAGCAAACCCCCAGAAGCTAGAAGAGAGGCATGGAACAGATTTTTCCTTAAAGCTGTCAGAAGGAAGCAACCCAGCCAATACCTTGATCTTAGACTTGAAGCTTCCAGAACCATGAGACAATAAATTTCTGTTGTCTAACCCAACCAGCTCGCGGTACTTTATTATGGCCGCCCTAGGAAACTAACACAGCAACCCACAAAGAGAGGCATTGTTGGTTTTTCGGAAACTTACACTTAGAAAATTTGATTGTCTTGCCCAAGGCATCACAGCTGGTGATTGGTAAAGTTGGTGGGACAGGCTGCTAGGCTATGTGAGTTCCATTATCCACTTTCTTGCTAATCTTTATGTAACAACAAGATGTCCCTTGTTGTATTTGCACTGGACAGCTAAACCTTCTCAGAAATCGAGTACGTTTTACATAATAACTCACATCCAGAAAGACTGTTGACTTACCCCCTCGAGAAACATCACAACCTTAAAAAATAATAGCAAACATTTAAATAGTACATTTTGCACTTACTGGTATTGGCTTAGGTTTTCACAGAAACCCCTATGAGCGAATCTTGCCATCCCCAAGGGAGAACATACACAAAGAGGCTGTGAGATTTGCTAAAGTGAGGCAAATGAGCATATGCCCAGGCCAACCCTGGAGCCATAGGTACCTAGTCCGCCATGTTGTCTTCCTACCATGAACACAGGCTTAACCTGCTTCTTCCACATCTGATGTATCTGCTTCTTACCTGAACCAGGCAAAGTACTAGGTGGTCAGAGAATGTATCAGAAAAAGCATGGCCTTTGGAATAGGACACATGTGAGTTTAATTGTCAGTTACCTCGAGCAAGACCCTCAGTCTCTTTAACTAGAAAGTGGACTATAGTGAAGATTAAGATAAACTATAAAAAGTATCCCACAGAGAATTCTACTATATAAGTTGTATTACACTATTCCAAATAGCACTTGGCTTAACCCCAGCTTCCTTATTTATTCAGGGCACTGTCTTGAGTTTATGTCCTTCACTTAGTTGTTGACTCATATACATACAGATTGTTGCGTTACGTGGCTGAAATAACACTTTCTAGATTTTTATTTCTATGCAAATGCAAGGAATTAATTGTAAGGAATCTACAGAGATACAAAAAAAAAAAAATGCCCAGAACATAGAAGGTATTAAATACATTTTGCTTGGAGTGCCTGGGTGGCCCAGTTATTTGAACATCCAAGTGTTGATTGCAGCTCAGGTCATGATCTCAGGGTCTGTGGGAGCAAGCCTCGTGTCAGGCTCTGTACCGACAGCATGGAGCCTGCTTGTGATTCTCTGTCTCTCTGCCTCTCTCTCTCTCTCTCTCAAAATAAATAAATAAACTAAAAAAAACGTATTTGCTTATGAATAAAAGCTATTACACCCACCTAACCCCCAAGATTCAGAAGAACTTGTTGCAATGGACACAAACAGGATCAGTTTCACCCAGACAGTATTTGCACGAGTGAGAAAAGGAAGAGAGCTCCTTTATTCTGGAAAGTTAGAAACCATAATCACTAGTCTCATTAGTAAGAACATCTCATGTCTTGGGTTTAATTCTAACTAAAATGCAAAGTTTCATTAAAAAAAAAAAGAACTCTGTGCAATTTCTTCTAAGTTAACTGTGAATTTCATTTTAAATCCACTCATCCCCTAATTCAATATTATTACACATAAAACATATTTTAAAGCATGTCCCTATGCAAATATTTCTTAGAAATACATATATGGATTTGTCTTGGAGGAATTCTGATAAATGTGTTGAGATCCTTGTCTAAACTGGGTTTGCTATTTGATAACTGGAGATGTTAGGAAAACCTATCTCATACTTTTCCTTTGGACACCAACCCCAAGTGATCACCGAGCGTTCAAAGTCAATACCTATTAATGCTTGTACATATGGTATTAATTCCACATTAATTCTGTCAAAAGTGATATCATAGTTAGAAGTTCCAAATGATGACATCACTAAAACAACTTGGTTTTCATGAGCGTGGGACCAGTCAGTGCCAAAATCCAGTTCAATGTATTCATCCGTCTATTCTGACAAGTTCAGTTTAATTAGTTCATGGCCTCATAACGAACAAGAGACTGGCTTTCTGTCCGATTGCCAGAGCCATTTCTATTCTCTTCAACTTAAGTGCCAAATGCTTACACTGCTTTGCCCAATTTATACCTTTGCCTATAATTACTGGTCCCCAAGGTGTGATTGTCCTTTTTCATAAGAGTTTGTGCAGCTGCCAACATGAAGTTGTAAATAAATTGTAATACCGTTGCTATGAGGTGTAAAAATCCCACAGCTCATATCCAGAGCCTTGTATAATAAACTCGAGTAAACATTCCATTTCCTGCAAATGATTGTGGTCTGTGACTAGATTTAGAAAACAGGGCAGTAAGTCAGCTTTCTTTAATGAGTCGTTGAAAACAAAGTCGTATCCCATGAAACCAAAACCTGTCTTTGACAAAAACAAATAGCTTATTTGTAAAAGACCCTCCAAAGGGGGATAGATTTTTCTGAAGCTCATGATCTGAGTTCCACTTCTGCAGTTGGAAGAGCTTGAACAATAGCAACCCTGCTCTCTCAACAGCACCCACTGACAGTGAAGCCCAAGGCATTGGTTTTCTAACAAGGGAGATAATGTGCTATGGGAGGAAAGAAGGAGAGAATCAGACGGAGAGACACCCAGTTTGATGGCTCACTCTTCTACTTGCTAGCTGTGCGACATTGGTCATTTAAAACCTCTGCGCCTCAGTTTCTTCAGCTGTAACTAGAGAGAATGACCCCCACTCAGAGGGTTTGGTTTGATCACACAATGAGATAATTAAAAGCAGAACACATGTCTCTAGCAATAGTCCTGTCTGACAACAGGTGACACAGGATTGGCAATTTCTTCCTCCTTTTTCTTTATAATAGACACAAAACCTACATTTCTCGATCTCCACAGAACCAACCCTTAGGCTTTGTGTGGAATGGGCTGCAATTAAGGAACAAGCCATATATATATATTTTTTTTTTCTAGCACTGCTGTTCTTAAAAGCCTCGATAATGCTTTCTTTTAAAATTGCCTCATCTGTGAAACATGGTCAAGACTGCCAAAGGGATACCCTAACTACAAACTCTATAATGTCTAAAAATTTATTGAGACTCTTGGAATTGTTCTCATTTTATTTTTTGAATCAGAAGTTTCCCTGATTATCTTTCTTGCTTAATTACAATAGAATTTAAGAAACATAGATGCTTTATATCAGAATTTTATCTTACGAAACACAGAGAAACCATGGCTTCCACTTTACTATGAGGTAAAGTCTGTAATTGAATCAGTTAGGTCAAGAAGCAATCATTGATTAAGGTCATTGTGTGCCCAAGAGCCCAGATCTTTTAGTGGGAAATTAAATTAATCAAGGCTAACAATTCATTCTTGTACATCGCAAAGACCATTAACGCTACCGAATTTTTTTCACATGGTTTCTCCAACCGTGTATATTTCTCAACTTCCTTTGTAGTTAGTTTGGGCCCACTGGACTGGTTCTGGCCAATAGACCAGAATCGAAAGCGATGTGTATTATTTTCAGTTAAAGGAAGTTGAGAGTCAGTGTATCTCCTCCACATCTCTTCCCAGCTTCAGAGACCCTGGAAAACACGTACCAGGCGTCATAGTAGAAGATGAAGTAGATAGAACCCGATCATAGAATTTTGTGCCAGTGAGCGATCAGATATCATATTAAGTATGTGGTGGTCATTCGCTGCAATCGTTTGTATGATCCCGTGCCCTTCTATTAGATCTCAGTTCAGAGTTTGCCTTGCTTTGTGTTCTAGAAAAATCATCCATTTGTTTCTCAGCTTTTACCAGATGCTGTGTATAATTAGGGTCACATGGCTAGTCCTCCTTTAAAAAAATAAAAATAAAAACAAAATTAAGTTCTGTCATTCAGTCATGCTTGGGCTTCCAAGGAATGTTTCCTATTTTCAGTTACCATGGGAAATCCACCATCATTTTGGTGACCATAGCATCCTCCAATGGGGGTCACTTCTCCTGGGTCCTACCACGTCTGCTGGGCACCCCATTTTCCCAAGGCTTCAGTGTCTAAATTGGCTTCCTGTAGTTGCCATGAAGAACTACTATGGAGTGGGTGGCTTAACAGGACAGGAATTTATTATCTTACAGCTGTCGAAGGTAAGTTCAAAGTCAAGGTGTTGGCAGGCTGCACTTCCTTCCCTGCCTCTTCCAGCTTCTGGTGGCTGCTGGTATTCCTTGGCTTCCTTGCCTTATATCTCTGTTTCATCCCCACATCACCTTCTCCTCAGTGTGTGGCTTCTCTTCTTATAAGGATACTTTCCTTTGGATTTAGGGCTCATCCAGATAAGCCAGGAGGATGTCTTCATCTCAAGATCCTTAACGTAGTCACATCTGCAAAAATCTTTTTTTTTTTTCCAAATAAGGTAATATTCACAGATTCCAGGCACTGGGACTTAGACATATCTCTTTGGATGCCATTCTTAGGCCTACTAAAATACCTCCTAGGCTGATGTGAACAACACAGAACACTCCCCCCATTTATGTTGCCTTCTGACCGCCGCTTCTAAAGCAGAGTTGCTTTGCTTCTCAATGTCAGTTCTCTTTGCAGAAGGATAAAAAGGATGTTCCTTTAGTTTCTTCCTCGCAGCTCCCACCTCCCTAGGACTCAGACACAGGCTAGGGGAAAACAGATAAGCAGGACTTCATTAGACACTAATTGTCAAGGCCAGGCCCCCAAGCCAAAATTTTCCTTGGGAAGAATATTTCTTCCGCTAAAAGACATGAGGGTCCCTCCTCCTGGCTAACCTACCTAGCAGTTCACTCGCTCTTTGCTAGGATTTTGGTTTCTAGGGATACTCAAAATAGAGCCTCAAACCTGCACCCCAAGTATGGTTAGTTTGCGTTTCCTAGTTCCATGAGACTTGTAACCCCTAATCCCCGTAACCAGACTTACTCACTTCTCTCTTCTTGTCTCTCACTGTAGATACGCCTATTGATTTTCACTAAGGGCACCGAATGGATCAACTAATGTCACATTTCAAAATTAAATTGTCAGTATTCCTATTTAAATAATTAATTGTTCTGTGACCGTACTCATAACATATCAGAAGAATTGGACCTTAAATCATGTTTTTACGCCTCTCATTTCATAGATGGGAACACAGATCCCAAAAGGGCAAGTGACTTACTCAGGATCACCTGACGATTCACACCAAGTACAATTATTTGTTGGAGTTACCCAAGAACATTGGTTTCCGGTTAGAAAACCAGGATTTGGACCAAACCCTGGCACTTACTACCTGCTCGAGACTGTTCCAAGGAAGCCACATGGCCTTTCTCCTCTTTAGCTTTTTCCTGCTCTGCAAAGTGGAAATAGATACCACCCTTATGACCATCTGTGCAGCTCAAGTAACCTCACACAGGTAAAAACTGTCTTGTGAACACTCCTCGACCAGAACGAGCTTCCTGAGAGCAGAGAGCATATGTCATCCTTGATTGCCACTCCAGCATATAGCTCAGGGACCGACCCAGGAGCAGTGTTCAGGGAAAGTGGAGACAATGACCAGGTGAATCAATTAGTTAATAAAAACTCATGCTGTGAGAGAGGAAATTAGTATTACCCTCAAATAAAAGGAGACTGTACAGAAATAGGGATTAAGAGCATTGGCTCTGGAGCCTGGCTGCCTGGGTTCAAATCCACCACTTACTAGCTGTGCTACCTAGGGTAAATCACTTAACCTCTCTGCTTCGACTTCTCATCTGTAAAAGGAACAGAGTACTGGTACTCACCAATGGAGTTACGGTGAGACACACCAATGATACAAGGCCTGACAGAGTGACTATCAATGAATATTTTCATTGTAAGTGTCATGTTTATACCCTTTCCTGGAATGCATTCTAATCTAGCTCCCCTTTTGTGTTTTGCATCCCATTTCGGCACTCTGCCTTTACGATGGGTTTCCACATGTTTTATCTTCTTTTGAATTATTAAAAGAAAGCGGTGATCACAGACGTCTTGGTATTAACTTATGCGTGCTCACCATAACAAAAAAAGGCACACAGACTGACAAGGATAATACAACAAGATGACATCTGGAAGCCCTCTGATACTGTGAAAAAAATGCCACTTTGAAAGAGGATGCCAGAGTATTCGACACTTCACAAATGAGATTCTTGGAAACTCAGCCAGGAATGCTACGATTAACCTGCGCTTCTCTCTTGGTCGCTCTCCTAGGGCTCCTTTAAATGCCTTTGTCTATTTCATCTGTCCTGAAGTCTGGTAATACCATGATTTTATTGTCAACAAACGGCTACATGTTTACAACAAAAACTACCACAGTTACTCCAGAAAATCGTCCCCCTCCCCCTCACCTGCTCTCTGTGGCACTCCTGGAACCCACCTCTTCCTCCAACAAACTTACATTTCACATTTCAAACTCAACACAAGTGTCCCTGTCACTTCAAAAAATTCTCTACCCACTCCTCCTCCACACACTTAACTGTCAAATCCAGAAGGAAAGGACCCAACTCTGATGTAAATTTCCATCTACAGTAACATAAGACAGTGCTTCTTATGTTGTACGGACCCAGAAATGTCTTTTTGAATGAATCATAAATTCATGAAAAAAGGATTTTGGGTTAACTTTGATAGGTTGTTTTAACAAGCAGAAGGCCAAAAAAAAAAAAATTAAGAAAAATTTAAAATATATACTTGGAATTAAAAAAAAAATACATCTTGATTCTTTTCCTGATAATTGGGGAAGATCAGTAAAACTTGGCATTATTAATCTAGCTTGTGGAATACTGATGTTCTGTAGAAATTTTAAGACCAATTGAATTAAACTATCCCAAACCACATAAAGCAGATAAGAGGGTAAAATGTGGTCAGCTAAAAAAAAGTGACAAATGTTTTATTACCGCAGCTCAAACTCAATCAATGCCTATCCACACTAAGCCACAAAGATGAGAAAAATAATAACTATCCTGTCCTGGGACCTCCTATGCTTTAATGTTTACAAGTCCATTCTTTTTTTATAAATTTTTTTAAAGTTTATTTATTTTTGAGAGAGACAGAGACAGAATGCGAGTGGGATAGGGGCAGAGAGAGAGGGAGACACAGAAGCAGAAGCAGGCTCCAGGCTCTGAGCTGTCAGTACAGAGCCTGATGCGGGGCTCGAACTCACGAGCTGTGAGATCATGACCTGAGCTGAAGTCGGACGCTCAACTGACTGAGCCACCCAGGCGCCCCGATAAGTCCATTCTTTTTACCTTGCAACTCAGACATTATCATTAGTATTTTAGAAATTAAAAAAAAAAAAACCTAAATGAATGTTAAATGAACTACCCAGAGGGAAAAAGCCAGTGACTGGAGAAGCTAGAATTTGAATTCATATGCATTTGATACAAAGCTCATGTGCTTTTTTCCTCCACCAGGTTTCAATAGGTTGGAGAGTAGAAAACAACCCAGAATTTGAAAATAATCAGCTACTTGCACAACCCCTGTACAGATCATCAGAAGTTTGAAAATCCAGGGAAAAAAATGTTTTAATATAATGGAATTGTAAAATTATGACATGCAGAGCAGAATAAGAAGTGCTTTATCCAGATGCGAAACTAAAGTCTAGGAAGGTTAAGGAGCTAGTTCAAAGTTATATTACCCTCAACTGTTTATATGTGCTTTTATTAAGCTGTTCATTCAATAACTAACTCATCAAAAATGTTTGAACAGGTATTTTTCTAGTCACCGGAAACACAGGGATAAACAAGAAATGATCCCAAGCTTCAGGAATTTTGTAATCTGTTAAAGGAGACAGGCACACAAATATATCATGATAACACAGTGCAATCTAATACTCCTAACACAGCCTTCCTTTGTGTATCTTCCTAGCCTGACTTCAGTGTTTTTGAGCCCTCCATGGTCCCACATCCAAGAGCTCCAGAGAAAACACAAAATACTGGAAATATAGATCTACCACAAAGTTAGTTTTATGCATCTAATGACCCTGGCACAATTAGAGAAGAGCTGTAAGTTATGATCTGTCATCTTCCTCTCTCTCCTCTTGGTAACTACTCCTTCCAAAAGCCTATCACTCTCATAGAAGCTACCAGATAGTCCATGACCTTCTCTACACCTACTTTCTGCTACAACTATTTTGCCTAAGTTGGCTACCTGTGAGAAAACTTCCCTGGGACTTTGGGTCTTGGTACCAGGACCAGCAAGATTAGCCTCCCTAGGGCAAGTTATTTGCCCTCTCAGGGCAAATGACGGAAGACATAAATATCAGGGGCCATCAGTATCATGTGATGGAACTATCACTTTTGGAAGAGAGCCGATCTATATCTGGAACCCCTAATATCTGACTACCTAATTGCCACCACTTCTTAGATATCGCAAAGCTACTGCAACTCAGTATGTCCAAAGCAAACTTAGACTCTTTGCCCTAAACCCAGGCATTTGCCAATATTCACTGCTGCAATGAGCAATGCCCGAACCCGCTTAGTCATGCGAGCCAGAAAGTTAGCATCTACCTTAGGCCTTTCCTTCTCCAACACCCTTCATAGCCCACCATTTCTTGCCCTTATCATAATCACTCCTAAATAGTTCTGTTTTTTACCCACATGTCTCCATATGTATCAACCATAAGCCCAAGCTACAAAAAGGTTGTAACTGATCTATCACCATCCACTGCTGAACCCACAGTCCATTCTTCAGGAAGTGTTCAACTTCAAATATTCCAATCTCGGCTAAAACCCTGCAATGTTTTGCATGTACTTCTTCAAATAAAACGAAAGTCCTATAATACTCTGGCCTTTGTCTCCCGTCACCCTCTCCTCCATGCTCAAGAGGACCTACTCAGTCACGAGATGTTTGCAAACAATCTTAACTCCTACTTCTCCACTCAGGAATCTCGCCCTCAGGGGAAACACCTGTCACCCCCATGACCAAGCCAAACCCCTCATCATCCGTCTACAGCATCTTGTATCTTTCAGAAAACCAAAGTGACCCGAGCTCAGCTGATGGAACGCAACACAGCTATGGTACTCCACCGTGTGATTCTCTGAATAAGATGAATTTCTTCCACCAAACTCCATGAGGTAAGAACTGAGTAGGTAGAGACCAGGTTTGCTTTTTCTCTCCATTATGTCCCTAGACTCTATCACAGTACCCATGCAATGAAGCCGAAATATTACACGGTGACCCTTAACTTGTTCTCATGCTTTGCTCTGGCGACAGTAGAAAATGACAAGCAATTTTAAAGGTGGAAAACGGAAGCGAAATCTCTTCAAACAATTACAATTTACAACTCCGTAGAGAGAAATCTCTGCTACGCTTTGAGAAATCTATGCAAGTTCTCTTTCCCCCAGACGGTTGACTCCATGCCAATCCCTGCCTTGCTCAGTCCCAGGTAATTCTACTGAGCACCAACATCCAGGAATTCTTGCAGAAACCATCTTCCCTTCCCTAAATTCTGCTCAATGCCACGACCACTTGGGGAGTGCCTAGCACTCTAGGTGAGGAGGACTCGGGATGGAAGCCTTGGCCTCAGTCATCAATATGCTCCCAGTCAGTAGTGCTCCGGAAGACCACTCCCTCCAGGCCCCTCTCTCAGATATCTGCTCCCATTTCCACTCTGTTGCTCAGTCAGTAAAACCTGCAATAAACCTGCTTGCTGTAGTGGGAAAAGCAGTGGACCGAAAGTCCAGACGATGTCAATTTAGTCCTGGCTTTGCTGCTAAGGAAAGCAATCAACGTCCCCATGCCTCAAATTCCTCTTCTCAGAATGAAGGAGTTCGATCTCTAAAACGCTTACAGGTCCCATCCTCCACGACTTTCAAACCTCTTTGATATTGGCTGCGTTCTAGCTATTTCGTAATTAATATGTCACATGTCCCAACCCAGTCACCAGGTAGAAATAGACATGTAACTTGTAAATTTCTGATTGCCCAAAAGATTGTTCTAAATGAAATTTGACGTAGTTGATCTTAAGATATCACAAGACATTTTTGCAGGGGGAAAAAAAAGGCCGAAATCCTGTCTTGGCCAGAAAATATTCATAACTAACAGACTTTCACCCAATATTGAAAATGAAAGTGGCTGGGGCAAAGTGTGCCAGAGACTTGGGCACTCCCCCAGAGCTTCCCTTCATGTCATAGAAAAGTCGGCTGGTAAAACATGGCAAAGATCCCCGCTGATAGTCCCAAGAATAATAAGTGTTTCTACCTGATAGTAGTGAATAGCGTCTTCCAGTTGGCGGCAAGCATTTCCTTTCTAAATAGCTCAAAACCTAACGTGATACAGTTTGTAGATTTTGGGGGCAATTCTTGGAGTCTAATAGAACATTGCCTTGGATGGTTGAAATACACTACAGTAAAAGGATCCAGGCTCCTTTCCGCTAGGAAAGGGCACACCTAATGCTATTTTAAATGGCCTTGTTTTTTAGGAAATGGTCCTGTCATTCAGGTTGAAGGATTCAATTGCGTGACTAATTATGTTTTCCTTTGCAAACTAGTTCACCATCCATTATGCAAAAGACTTAATGAGCTATTTCTAGAGAGGGCAGGCTGCATTCAGTCTTCTCTATGAAAACATTCGCAGAATAAATTTAGAGCAAAAATGCCAGCTCCAATACCATCTTCTCCAGCGGCCCTTCTCATTGGTAGAATTAATCTCTCTTGTGTAACGTGCTATTGGAACTCGTTGATTGTTCTTCTACTCGTACATTTGGGTAAAAACGAATACATTTAAAACACAATAGAGGGGAGACCGCAACTCACTTGGACATGCATGGCATGGCATCTCTATCTTTTATGTTAAAAAAATATGAATTTTATCCCACCACAGAAAAAAATGCAACAGGACTATTGATTCACAACTGATCAACCTGATTTCAGGTACTGCTGATGGTTATAGGAATCGGCAGACTGTTCCGTAACTTTTTTTTTAACTCTAGAAGGCGGAATGCTATATTGGCATCTTTATATGATGTGAGCATGTGGTAAAGGGGCAGAGTGGTGCTCTTCTCTGCCTTCCTCTGTACCCCATGCTCTAGTAATCTTGGATCATATTTTAGTTACTTTTAACAGCTTTATTAAGGCATATTTTCATATTTCATGTCCAGTCATGGTAACCCTCATCCCTACCCCTCACCTCAGGCAACCCTTAATCTACTTTATGTCTCTATAAATTTCCCTTTCTAGACACTTCATATCGATGGAATTCTATAGCATGTGGTCTCTTGTGTCTGGCTTCCTCCACTTAGCATCATGGTTTTGAAGTTCATCTACAATGTAGCATCAGTAGTTATTCCTTCTTATTCCATTGCACAGATACGCCACATTTTGTCTATCCATTCCCCAGTTGATGGGCATTAAGCTACTTCTACTCGGGGCTATTATAAATAAAGTTCCTGTGAACATTGACTGGTGCACACATCAGTGTGTGGATATTTCTTTCGGGTAGATATCTACAAGTGACCTTTTTACTGTTTTTATTCAATTCTTGCACTCGCATTAACTCATTGGCCATGGGTCTATATAAGTAAACCCTCCCCTGTGGAAGCACATTAAATGAGTGAAGTTTATTCCCTTGCAGGGAAAATAAGACATGCACAAGGAGAATATAAAGCGATGTCCTAGAGAGGTAGATTTTGAAGGAGGGAGATAGTGGGTTTGGTAGAAAAACAGAAAGACTTGCTGCATGAAAATCACACTTGTGCAGAGAATAAATGAGGTTTCAAGAGCTGGACTTTCTCCATGCAGACCACTTTCTTTTATTTATTTTTTAACTTGTTTTATTATTTTTTTAATTTACATCCACATTAGTTAGCATCTAGTGGAACAATGATTTCAGGAGTAGATTCCTTGGTGCCCCTGACCCATTTAGCCCATCCCCCCTCCCGCAACCCCTCCCATAACCCTCAGTTTGTTCTCCATATTTATGAGTCTCTTCTGTTTTGTCCCCCTCCCTGGTTTTATTTTATTTTTGCTTCCTTTCCCTTATGTTCATCTGTTTTGTCTCTTAAAGTCCTCATATGAGTGAAGTCCTATGATTTTTGTATTTCTCTAATTTCACTTAGCATAATACCCTCCACGTAGTTGCAAATGGCAAGATTCCATTCTTTTTGATTGCCAAGTAATACTCTGTTGTATATATATATTCCACATTTTCTTTATCCATTCATCCATCGATGGACATCTGGGCTCTTTCCAGACTTTGGCTATTGTTGATAGTGCTGCTATAAACATGGGGCTGCATGTGTCCCTTCGAAACAGCACACCTGTATCCCTTGGATAAATGCCTAGTACCACTTTCTTTTAAATGCCCCATATTGCACTTACTTACACCAAGTGTGAGGAACAACAGTCATACTGATTTCAGGGTGAGGATGTATGGCCTCTGGGCTTGACTCAGTCTCTCTCTAAGTGTGCGTCTAGATTCTCTGGGTTTTGTGGTTTTCTCACCATTCTCTTTTTTTTTTTAATTTTTTTTAACGTTTATTTATTTTTGAGACAGAGAGAAACAGAGCATGAATGGGGGAGGGTCAGAGAGAGAGGGAGACACAGAATCTGAAACAGGCTCCAGGCTCTGAGCGGTCAGCACAGAGCCCGACGCGGGGCTCGAACTCACGGACTGCGAGATCATGACCTGAGCCGAAGTCGGCCGCTTAACCAACTGAGCCACCCAGGCGCCCCTCACCATTCTCTTTAAGAATCACCCCTTTCCTCTTGAACCATTGCTCCATTTTACCTCTGACCTGCACAGGGTTGGAGGAAGACGTCCTTGAGATATTGGATAGAAGTTGCTTCTTCAAAAAAGTATAAGTTTTCCTCCAAATCTATGCACAATCTCTTATAGAAATGGACTGACATGAGAAATAGCTCACAAGAAGAGGTCCCCCGTATGCAAGCTGACAACAGGGAGCTCAGCTGTATTGTAGAACAGCTGAGCGGGCCCTACCTGACTACCAACAGGCGTATCTCCCTGATCTAGAGGATACCAGTCTGCTCTCTAGACATGTGAACCTAGTTGTGCTACCCTTTCTGCTTCTTTAATATGTCCAGTTACATATCCTGTTAAAGCCTTTGAATTTACTATTTCCCCCTGCTCAGAACGTTCTCCTTCCTATAATCCAAAGAGTTAGCTCCTTATTATTTTTCATTATCTACTTGTAAAGCCGTCCTCTGATGGAGACCTTCACTGACGACTCCAGGCAAGAGTGACATGAATGTATGTGGTGGACCCAAAATGTAGTAGGCGCTCAACACATCAAAGCTAGAATTAACCATTGCTATTAACACCAGTAGTTTGCTAGGACTGCAGTGACAAAGCACCACAAGTGATGGCTTATACCACAGAAATTTAGCTCACGGTTCTGGAGCCTAGAAGTCCAAAATCAAGGTGTCAGCAGGCTCGTTCCTTCTGAGGGTTGGTTGGCAAGGACCTGCTACAGGTCTCTATCCTTTGCAGACACCCACCTTTCCCTATGTCTCTTTATTTATTTTTTAATGTTTATTTATTTATTTTGAGAGAGTGTGTGTGAGCAGAGGAGGGGCAGGGAGAGAGGGAGAGAGAGAATCCTAAGCAGGCTCTGTGCTGTCAGCACAAAGCCCAACATGGGAGTCAATCTCATGAACCGTGAGATCAGGACCTGAGCCAAAATCAAGAGTTGGACGCTTAACTGACTGAGCCACCCAGGTGTAAGATCATGATCTGAGCCAAAATTAGGAGTCAGATGTTTAACCTACTGAACCACCCAGGTGCCCGTCTCCTATGTCTGTTTAAATCATCTTCCCAGGGCGCCTGGGTGGCTCAGTCGGTTGAGTGTTCGACTTCAGCTCAGGTCATGATCTCACAGTCTATGAGTTCAAGCCCCATGTCAGGCTCTGTGCTGACAGCTCAGAGCCTGGAGCCTGCTTCAGATTCTATGTCCCCTGCCTCTCTGTTCCTCCCTGGCTTGTGCTCTCTCTCTGTCTCAAAAATAAATAAAAACATTTTTAAAAATAGTAAATCATCTTCCCTATATGTGTATCTCTGTGTCTAAACTGCCCCTTGCTATAAGGACACCAGACATATTAGATTATGGCCCTCTACCCTGATGACCTCATTTTAACCGATTACCTGTAGAATGACCCTATTTCTAAGTAAGTGCAGACTCTGAGGTCCTAGGGACTACACTTTCCCAAATAAATTTTAGGGAGACATAATCCAGCTCATAACACACACTATTAGTCAAAATCCTATCAAAACGACATTGTTCCAGAAGGAAATTACTGTTGGAGGAGCACCAATGGAGATGAAAGCTGGACAACTCTAAGCAAAAAGCAGACGAGTGCATGGGAGGTCTTGCCC
Organism: Lynx rufus; assembly: GCF_022079265.1. Taxonomy (NCBI): domain Eukaryota; kingdom Metazoa; phylum Chordata; class Mammalia; order Carnivora; family Felidae; genus Lynx; species Lynx rufus. The sequence continues at coordinate 6,168,419 of NW_025814845.1, forward strand.
ATTGGATGACACGTGCACTCAAATGCATTTGACTGACCTAGACTGCTCTTCAGTGAGGCATGTCGCTGTCTCAATAAAGCAGACATTCTCCCGGTCAGGAAGACTGGCCAAACCAGACCGGGTTTTCAGTAAGGAGCTCTAACCCACCCGGACCACTCTCTCATGCACCATGTAAAGTCAAGAACACATTTAAGCCTGTGAACACTGGCTATTCAAACACTAAATTAATCAAGAGTATGGAGACAAAGACAACAGAGTTAGCTAAAAGAAAAGTCAAACCTAAAATGTTTCTCTGTGTTATAATTCACTCATCCTGCCCTGGCTTATCTACTTTTTCCTAATTGAAGGTCATTGTCCATTTACCAACAGCTTAGGTCTGCTACACAACCTAATTTTTTTTTTTTTTTTCTGACCAGTGGAGAGGATGCGATTAAAAGAAGGAAATGAGAATTTCAATTTTGGATAAACAACAAAGCCTCTGACGTGCAAATGATTACTTGCTCCTAGTGAGGTAAAGTAAGTGTGAATGTGTAATATTTGACATATCCCAAAAGAATTTGCATTTTAATGCTACATCTTATGAAACAGGTTGAACAAGAGCTATCTTAAAGTCAAAGGAACTAATACGGAGATCAAGAGACTTGGCCAAGACCCAAAGAGCACTTGAGGCAGCAATGTGTGGGCTGACGTGGGGGCTCCAATCCTGACTTCTAGTCCAGCACCCTTCCCAGATTTTATGGCTTGAGGAAAGCTACAAGAGAAATGTGGAGGAAAGGGCAGGTGTACTTTGTTCCAACATCAGTCTTGGCCACCCCCAAAATTTATGGGTAAAGTTGTCTCAGGTCACCCAGTGGGTGGCATGGATAAACATCATTTCATGCTCAAGAACACAATATGACTACTCAAGGACTTGGACATTAAATTTGATGCCCCTTGAAATATTCTAGGTTCACTACGTTTTTAAGGGTGTGTGTGTGTGTGTGTGTGTGTGTGTGTGTGCCTGCGTTTATGCTTTAAATATCAATCAACTACCAGAAAAATGATCATGGGTAAAACAGGTCAGGGAGAAGCCAAGGACAAGGAGAACATAATGAACCCCATGAGGATGCAGTTACCAACCTCTTAGGTAACTGCTGCTCTAGGTTTTACACTTGGGTCTCTTTGGCCCACGAAGATATGGAACATGTGAAAAAAATCCATATGGAAAAATGTAAAGACATTTTGCAGAAAATTAGAATCTGGGCTTAAGAGAGATGAAAATTTCTTCAGAGGCTCTTGCCAACGCACCTCATAGAGGACACATGGAAACAGACCAAAGCAGCCTGTCAGGCGGCCTCGGCCAGGGAACATATTTTTTAAAAAAATATGTTTGTCATTTATCTTGGTAATTACAATCCAAAGCTGTAGTGCATTATGAAGGTTAGAAACTTGAAACATGGTGGAGGAATAGAGAATATGTTTCCTTCTTTTAAGTTTATAACTCAAGAGTTGAGCATCTTGATGTCCAACTTGCTATGACATCAAAGGAGTTCAGCATGGGAAATGGAGAATCCATTCCCCACCCAGCCCAGCTGCTCCAGTGTGCCTTCAGCTGCTTATTCTTTCCTGCTTCCACTAGAATTTTCTAGAATATGTGTCAGTTAAGAGCTGCATAGCATCCATATTTGTAGCAGGAAAGAGAACCTATCGCAAATCATCGTATCTCAACTTTTGATCAAGGAAGTCAGTTAGGTTTTCTGAACCTCAAGGTCCCTGATTAAGCAGTCTAGTGAAAAGCCACCAACTCCAGAGGACAGGTCCTTAGATACAATAGAGGTAAGATACTTCAGGTGGTAACCTCAAATGGAAGGAGATACCACCATCTATGGTGCTGAGCATTAACACTGGAACCCAAAACCACACAACTGACAGAGGTTATGCCAAGTCTGTCCCAACCTCAGGAACGACTTTGTATGACAGTCACCTAGGCCTTTGTGCCACCACACCTCAAGAATGTCCTTTCCCCTCTGCTTTAGAAACCAGGCCCTATGGTCTCTTAATGCGAAGCTCATTTAGACTTCTGTATCTCAGCTCAGATGCACTCAACAATTATGTATAGAGTCTCCGTGTGTGCCTGAAATTTAGCTAAACGTTGGTCAAAGTCAAGTCTTAAAATACGGAGATACAGGAGGTAGGGCATGGAGGGCCATGCTCTGACTGTGGTCAGATCAATTTTTCCAAGGCTGACAGTAATGAAACCAGTCATCATGAAAGCCTGACAGGTGCCCGGTGGTGCTCTCTGTGCTGTGCATAAGCAAAGCCGGGGGGGGGGGGGGGCTTTGAAGAACCATCCCTGTGATCTATTTAGACCACACACATTCTGCTAAAAGGAGACAAATACTCAAAATCATGGGGTAAAAGCCACAGGAAAGGTGGGTGTGAGGTGTTAAGAAAAAAAAAATACTTAGCTCTGTCTGGGACCTCAGGGTGTGGGGTCAGGTACAAATTTCTCTCTGCACCCACTCCCATATGAGTAAGGATTAAATTTAAAACACACATAAAGGTCCTCCATGAGTGTAAGCCCTTGTACATGTCCTAGGACTATGACATTATCACTCCCAGAGACAATAGCTCTTATCCACCCCTCAGGAATCAGCTCAGGCCAGAGTGAGTGGGTGACTCAGTCAGTAAAGCGTCTAATTTCAATTCAGGTCATGATCTCACGGTGCGGGAGTTTGAGCCCCACACCAGGCTCTGTGCTGACGGTGTGGAGACTGCCTGGGAGTCTCTCTCTCTCCCTCTCTCTGTTCCTCCCCTACTCATGCTGTCTCTCTCTCTCTCTCAAAATAAATAAATAAGCATTTAAAACATTTTAATAAAAAAAAATAAAAGACCCAGCTCAGATGTAGTGACATCCACTATGCCCTCCCCTAACCACCCTTACCTAGGTACATCATGCCTCCTTTTGCACTCTCATAATACATCACGTCTGCTATATCCCAGCACCTGCCCTACTTCATTGAAATCACCACTGTTGCCCTGGGCTCACCCTCTGTGCGCGCCCCTAGGGAGCGGAGACTACATTTTATTTTTCCTTACATCCCAAACTCAGGTGCAGGGCCCGCTACAAAGTAGCGGTATCGTTATTGAGTAAAGTGCCCCTCCATAAATATTTGTTGAAAAAAATAATTATTTACATAAAATGGTAATGAATCAAATTGGATTCCTTACTGAGAAATCTGGGGTGATCTCAGAACCACTGGGACTCTGCACCTTGGTTCCAGAAGACCCCAGAATGCCACGCCTATGGCTGTGTGTTCTCCACAGACACATTCACCCCACTGCTTCCCCGCAGGCCTATCCCAAAAAACAGTATTCATGATAGGGGGTGGTTTATTTGTTCCAATTAATTGAGAAAATACTACGTTTAAACGTTTTGTTTTGATTTGATTTGTCTCTACCAGGATATTTCTCAGCCCAAAGGCCTGCGGAGTATGGGAATTCCCAGTCATTTAGTCCAGATGCCATTTTGTTGGGGAGCTAGTCCTTAAGGACAGGTGCTTTCCTGCAGGGCCCCACACCTGGGCAGATGGGCAAGACAGCAAAGCAAATGCTGTGTACAGACGTCCCACCCTCAAGAAAGAAGGTCCAAGAAGGAGCCAGGGCCACGAACTAGTGCTCCTCAAGGTGTAATGAGTCAAAAGTCATTAATAATGATATAAGCAACACCATCTGGGGGGAGGAAAGCTTGATCATTCATGTGGGGGAACCACAAAGAGATTTTGTCACAAGAAAGAAAAACGTGAAGGAGCTAATAGTTAGTGGCAGTTGTCTGATGGTAAGCAACAGAAATCAATTATTTATAGCCTAAGAAAAAAGTTACTAGAAATCCAGGGGATTGAAGAACTCTAGAAGAACTGGGTTTCACAAAGACCCAGGACCAGGATGGTTTCTGGAGATCCAGGTAGGGAGTCCTGATGGCTTAAAGCCACCATTGTCAATAAGAAGAGTGGCAAGTGACTCTCAACAGTAGCCAAATTATGGAAAGAGCCTAAATATCCATCAACTGATGAATGGATAAAGAAATTGTGGTCTATATACACAATGGAGTACTACGTGGCAATAAGAAAGAATGAACTATGGCCTTTTGTAGCAACATGGATGGAACTGGAGAGTGTGATGCTAAGTGAAATAAGCCATACAGAGAAAGACAGATACCATATGGTTTCACTCTTATGTGGATCCTGAGAAACTTAACAGGAACCCATGGGGGAGGGGAAGGAAAAAAAAAAAAAAAAAGGACGTTAGAGTGGGAGAGAGCCAAAGCATAAGAGACTGTTAAAAACTGAGAACAAACTGAGGGTTGATGGGGGGTGGGAGGGAGGGGCGGGTGGGTGATGGGTATTGAGGAGGGCACCTTTTGGGATGAGCACTGGGTGTTGTATGGAAACCAATTTGACAATAAACTTCATATATGGAAAAAAGAAAAAAGAACAAAAAAAAGAAGTGTGCCAAGTGTTTCTGTCTTGGGGGTCCCTCCCCTCAAGACTCAGATCTCAGGGAGAGAATCTCTGATTGGTCTCACTTTGGTCACATGACCACCTATTGGCCAGGAGAAGCAGGTCACCTTGACTGACTGTCTCTTCACGGAGATGTCCAAAGTACAATTGCAGTGCGACTCCCAGAAGGGGGATGGGTTTTAGGCGGCAGTGACAATAGCCGATTGTTACATTCCTTCTCCTCTCAGCCACCGTATGAAATACTATGGCTCCCATTTGATCGAAGGAAAGAGTGAGGCTCAGAAATTTAAGAAACCAGCCCAAGGAATATGAATAGAGAACTTGCCTGAGTTTAGAGTCCAAGGGCATCACTATTACAATACCCCCCCCCCCCCACACACACACACACCGGCAGCAAACTCTAAGGTCTTTGCACTGCAAGCAAATCGAGCTGGGCCTCGAAAGGTGCGCCGAATTCCAAGTGGCAGAGACATGAAGGAAAGTGGGACACGACCGCACCATGTGCTATGGCATGCATTTGATATTTGCAACATTCCCTTCCGCGAGAGAAGCCAGCATCCTTCGTAAATGCTATGGTGAGAAAAAAGCATGCTCCGAGTTTCCTCGGAGACTCACAAACATTCTACTAAAGGGAAAGCGATCCAAGGCAACATTTGTTTAAATTAAAAATAACAATAAAAAGAAAAACTTGACATCTATTCCTGGCCAAAAGGTTGAGCATTAAATAACATTTAAATTTGGCTTTGATAAAAAAAAAATGTATGTTGTTTTGGATAGCTATATTTAAGCAATTTTTGCAAGCCTCAGAGGGAACTAAAAATGCCTTAATTGCTTCCTCATTTTTACATGTTCCATTATATGGAAAGTCAGCAGCATCTGTCACCAAATTACCAGTATTACAAAAACATTGTATATTTTATACATGGAAGAACCCCAAATACCTGAAAATACCTCCAAGTGTTTGAGGAGTCAGTTGAGTATTTTTAAAAATGTATTTAATTTCTAGTTATGCCTGGGTGCCTGGGACACACCCGAAAGCCTTTGTTTTGTTGTTGTTTTTGGGTTTATTTCATTCACAATAAGGAATTTTCCACTGAAATTCTCCTTAGTAGACTTGCTTATGAGGAGAGTAGCTGTGCATCTTCTAAAAAGCAAAACATAATTTACTTGATGCTTTAAAATATGAAACCTTACGTTAGTAATTAAAAAGACAAAGTGTGTGGTGAATGGAAATTAATGTTTCAGAAACACCTGCCATGGGCGGGCAAGTCTTAGGCCTTTTCTGTTCCAAAATATCAGTGATCCAAACACCAGCACGTGCCGATAATGTCCATCTCATCCAGGAATATTGCCCTTTAGAGGTGAGGGGACTAGAGCCGAGAAGTAATTTGCTCTAAGCCACATCATAATTTAGTGATGGGATGGGGTTTTAACCTCAACAACGTATGAAACTAATGTTCTTGTCTTTTTTCTTTTTTTTTTTTTTTTGACAGAAAGAGAGAGAGAGAGAGAGACCAAGCGGGGGAGAGGGGAAGAAGGAGAGAGAGAGAGAGAGGGAGAGAATCTCAAGCAGGCTCCACACTCAGTGAGGAGCCCAACATGGGTTTTGATCCCACGGGGATCATGACCTGAGCCAAAATAAAGAGTCGGTCACTCCACCAATTGGGCCACCCAGGCATCCCAAGCTCTTGTCTTTTTAAAACAGAAGGTGCATTTTTTTTTTAAATTTTTTTTTTTCAACGTTTATTTATTTTTGGGACAGAGAGAGACAGAGCATGAACGGGGGAGGGGCAGAGAGAGAGGGAGACACAGAATCGGAAACAGGCTCCAGGCTCTGAGCCATCAGCCCAGAGCCCGACGCGGGGCTCGAACTCCCGGACCGCGAGATCGTGACCTGGCTGAAGTCGGACGCTTAACCGACTGCGCCACCCAGGCGCCCCAGAAGGTGCATTTTTATAAGAGCCAAAGGCCTTGGGCTTCTATCCCTTCCCCATTTTAAATCATCAGGATGAAAACAAAAACAATAAGTATTCGATGCTTTGACTCTTCGTTTGACTCCCAGCTTTGCCTCAGAGGCCCAGTGATCACCATCATCTCTCAGTGCCATGGCATATTTGTCACTAACCCACATCGGTCACAGGATTGCCGCCATGCCACTATCTCCCTGGAGCGCAGCAGCTCTGGAACTGTGAGACTTTGTCCCTAATTCTTCCCTCCCCGGTAACCCCCAACTCATCACTCAGATGAGTGCAATTCCATCTGCATACCTCTCCAACTGGCCTGCTGGGGCAGGGGCCAACTCTTATTCGTCTCTGCGCCCCACCCCTAGCACAGAGCTCAGTAAATATTGGCTAAGTAAAAGAATAAATAAAAGGAACGAACACATCACATACGATAACGTGTAAACCCTCCAAAAGTAATAACAGAGCAACAAACACAATCTAGCGTTATTGACTCCTTCTAAAGTCCTTTTTACTCATATGCCTTTTCTGTTTCTGGCTGTTCCCTTTGCTCCAATCAGACACATTCGTTTCCCTTGAGTTCACCTTTCGCTGCTTCCCTGATAACTTGGCTCTCTTGTTATACCTAGAGTACATCCAAACTATAATTAGACATGTATCACATGCATGGGCCCTCACAGCCTGGCCCGAGCTTTCCTATATAAACAACTCTACCCAATGAACTCTAAAAGCAAGACAAAAATAGTCACTATTAGATTCTCTTGGAACGCCCTTTCTTTTTCTTGGTGTGGTCACTGCCTTTTGGATTCTCAAGGACTCGTTGATAGACACCTCCACTATGAAGACTTTTCTGACCCGCACCCCCATCACTGGTTTCTTCCATTAAGACACTTACTTAAGGGGTGCCTGGGTGGCTCAGTCAGTTGAGCATCCGACTCTCGATTTTGGTTCAGGTCGTGATCGCGTGGTTCGTGGGATCGAGTCCCACATCAGGCTCTGTGCTGATGATGCAGAGCCAGCGTGGGATTCTCTCTCCCCCTCTCTCTCTCCCTCCCCTGATGTCCCTCTTGGTGTCTGCAACACTAAGTATGTCTTCACGTGGATCTTTGGGAATCAATTAGAGGAAGAAGAAGGAGGAGGAGGAGGAGGAGAAGGAGAAGAAGGAGAAGGAGAAGAAGGAGAAGAAGAAGAAGAAGAAGAAGAAGGAGGAGGAAGAGGGGGAGGGGGAAGAGTGTGGTTATGAATGAATAAGTGTGGTAATATTTTCAGATAACACAAAGAATCTTCCAGTCTGTAGGTGGATGTGCAATCTGCTGCCACTTGAAAGCCTTAGAACTTCACCGCTGGCTTACGAACTGTTTTTTCTGTCCTCCTGCTCACACATTACTGTTCTAAATCCCTCTTACCTTTTTTTACTACTCCTTCCAGACAAACAAAACTGCCATTGCATTGATTTCAAACGCTTTATATATATTTTTTGTTTGATTGCTGGGTATTCATTTTAATTACTTTGTATTACTTTGTTACTTACGTAACGGAAATCCTGAGTAAAGCAGCTCAAACCACTAAGGGGATCTCATGGAAGGATGTCTGGAACCTGATGGGATCCTGGAGCTGGGTTATTGCAATGGGAGATAAGCAGTGCTGGGGCTGGCGCTGTGCAGAGGGCTCCAGAGTGTCCCCCCCTCCCACCACTGCCCTGACCTTCTTGTGCGTCTGCACTCCCGGCCAATGGGATGCCCATGAAGTTGCTTCCTTCCCTGCTCTCATGTCCAGGCAGCTGGAGAGATACTCATCTGTTTTGATTTCTAAATTCCTGAAGAAGCCCCCCGAGTGGCTCAGAGTGAGCCTAAGTCAGGGACTCCACAGCAATATATATTCTGGGCACAAGTAGTCTCAAAAGATGGAAGGAAAGGGGGCTGCAGGCTGCAGGCTTTTAGAGGGCTAAGGTGTACATTAGCATATTAAAGGCTCTGAGAAGTCCTGCAGATTAACCCAGCATATGCCAACTCTATGTGAGCACAGGTTACCTTCTCAAAGCATTAATTAATGTCTCCCCCAAATACTTGAGACTCACTGTGTTAAACCGGTCGGCCTTAATAGCGGGTGCTTCCAGCTCCCAGCCCAGGGACCAATTTCCTCACTCAGGCTCCGTGAAACAAGCAAGGACAATCTTAGGGTCTCCTCCCTGCCTTCGAGGTTTCTATGTGTTGTTTTTTTTTAATTTTTTCTAATGTTTATTCATTTTTGAGACAGAGCGAGACAGAGCACGAGTGGGGGAGGGGCAGACAGAGAGGGAGACACAGAATCTGAAACAGGATCCAGGCTTTGAGCTGTCAGCACAGAGCCCGGTGCAGGGCTCGAACCCACGAACTGTGAGATCATGACCTGAGCCGAAGTCGGATGCTTAACCGACTGAGCCACTCAGGCGCCCCATCTATGTGTTTTTAAATAATTTATGTCCTGTCTATGTAGTCAAGACATTGACTTGCAATTGGGTCTAAACCCAACGGCAGTGTGGACCTGACCCATCCACCTGCCCTCTCAACATGGTCACTCACACATTCTGAGCCAATTTCATTCACTTCTAGGAGGAGATCATAACACTTAAATCGGAAAATAGACACTCTGTAAGGTCGTAGGTGCAAAACATCTAGGAGAGTCCTTGGCCAGCAAGGAGCCTTCAAGAGATGGGAGTTGCTTCTCTCTCTCTCTCTCCCTGTCTCCCCCTGTCTCCCTCCCTCTCTCTCTTTCCTTCCCTCTCCCTGAATATAAAATATGGATACACCATTTGGAACTTCATTTCACTGAATTAAAAATTACCATCCTTTCCTCTCCTCTTCCTCTTTCTTTCTCTCTCTCGGTGGCCTCTCTCCCTCGCACCCCTTCTCCTACTTTATTCTTTCCCTCTCGCTGGCTTTCTTCTTCCGCGTCACTAGAAACCTGCCAAGTATCTGCAGCCTGAGGAAGAATGTCAGTTCATAGGGGTTGGTCTTCAAAGGATTGGGGTGGGGAATTCAGTGGATGGAACCCGGGGCCCAGAGCAAACAGGATGTCTTGTGTATTCCCGAGACTTCTAAGTGTCAGAGGACATAGCATTGCTCAGATGTTCAGGACATGCTTGATATCTACGACCCATCTCAAGGATCGATCGCGACTCAATTTTCAGACTCTCTCCTGGCAATATTGTCCTTTTCTTCCTCCTCCGCCTCAACCTGCTTCCTCTTCTTTTTTCATTTTTTAAAGAGAAACTAGCCACAGGAATGCTAGCTCATCAGGTCTTAGCTCCTCCCGCCAGGAAGTGACTCAGAAGGTACCACTCAGCTCCATCAAAGTCCCTGCTTCTCTCCTTTTCCCTGCTTTGATCATATGCAAATTAGCTTTAAAAATCTATGAACTGTACTAGGTACGGGTCAGCAGGATTAGTGCTTTGGGGTGATTTTTCTCTGGGCACTTCGGGGTATTTATATACTAATGTAATACCGGAGAAATAGATGTGAACAACATTTCTGCGTCTGTAGAGTTTGTGTCTCTAGTAAAAGAGGCATTACGAGAAGACCCTCACAGAGGAAACTGTTTCTTCCTACAGAGAATGAAAAACCGTGGGTCTTGGTTTCTTTTTCTTTCTTTTTTTTTTTTTTAATATAACTTATTGTCACGTTGGCTAATATACAGTGTATACAATGTGCTCCTGGTTTGGGGAAGTAGAGTCCCATGATTCATCACTTACATACAACGCCCAGTGCTCATCCCAACAAGTGCCCCCCTCAATGCCCATCACCTATTTTCCCCTCTCCCCCACCCCCCATCCACCCTCAGTTTGTTCGCTGTATTTAAGAGTCTCTTACCGTTTGCCTCCCTCCCTCTCTGTTTGTAACTATTTTTCCCCTTCCCCTCCCCCATGGTCTTCTGTTAAGGTTCTCAAGTTCCACACATGGGTGAAAACACAGGATATCTGTCTTTCTCTGGCTGACTTATTTCCCTTAGCATAATACCCTAAAATCACCTGGAAACATTGTCTCTATTTCCTAATTTTCAGCCATTTCAGAATCACAAACATTTTAGCCATACTCTACACCACACGCGTTTAGGAGAAGCCCACATTGTATTGGAGACCATGCTTGTTTCTTAAGAAACAGACTGAGTAGGGGCACCTGGATGGCTCAGTTGGTTAAGCATCCTCCTTCGACCCAGGTCATGATCTCACGGTTCATGAGTTCGAGCCCCATGTCCAGCTCTGTGCTGTCAGTGTGGAGTCTGCTTGGGATTCTCTCTCTTTTTCTGCCCCTCCCCCACTTGCATGGGTGCTCACTCTTTCTCTCTCTCTCTCTGTCTCAAAAATAAATAAACTTAGAAAAAGAAAGAGAAAAAAAGAAACAAAATGAATGTGATACATTTCCCAAGAGGGCTGGACCTGAGCTCTCCAAGACCGAGAGACGAATCCCGCCTCCTTTAGATGTCCATATTTGTCTCTCGGGAGTGTTTCCAGGAGGGCACCGTGCGGTAAAGGGGCTGAAGCTATTCAGGGCGGGAAAACACAGGAAGGGTCAAGTGGTTACCTCACCCCGGCCCACAGACACTCAGTGACCTCGGTGGAGTCTACTGTCCTTCTCCGGGTTCTGGTGGGCGCATGGCCCACATCTCCACCCCAGGGGATGCTGGGCTTGGCTGGGACACAGGCCCACTCGATGTGTGCTTTGGTTATGCAAAAACTATTTCAAATCCATCGCCGCTTTTTTGCAGGCTCTAGTCTGCTCATCTCTCTCTGCCATGAAAACAGCAGGTCCCCAGCAAAAGCTGCTCCTTTACCCTGGTTCCTGGACAGCAGCCTACCTGAAGCCACCGACATGTGAGAAAGAAATGTGTGCCGTTACGGCCTTTGAGATTTAGGGGGAGGGGGCTGTTAATGCAGCAAAAAAAAAAAAAAAAAAACGAATACTACCAATCTTCCTTCCTTTCTTCTATCTCGTAGAAAAGCATTCTGTAGTTGTGAAACTTCTCTACAGTATTCTGCATTAGCCTGATAGTAACAGCTATCACTTCTACAATTAATATGGGTTTTTTTTTAATTTATTTAAGGTTGAGTCAATGCCTCTGTACCAGCGGATTTGTGTTTTCCGGTTTCTATAAGAAGAGAAGTGGCCCAACAATTTTCCCTGAAAGAGGCCAGCTCCTTCTCTCATCCATTCTGTGACAGTTACGTACTTTTTATAAGTGTGGGTTGCACCACTGAAGACTAGTAAGTACAGGCAGCAGAATTTGAGGGACACACTCTGGGGAAGACCTGAGTTCTGGGTGGAGTCAGTACAAATACATTCAAAAAGTGAGACACATTTTTGCTCCGGTCGACGTCTCCTTGTCAGACAGCAAAGAGGCTGTCCTTTCCTTTAATGACATTCTATGTGTGAAATTATTTCAGTTCACCTAAACATGTAAAAACAGAGCGGACCCTAAGATCCAGAAGACCCTTTTGTGTCTGGTTCATCCCAGGTCTCCAGTGTCTATGCGAAACCAGGCCTAGAATAGTTCTTGCTGAATGAATGAATGAATGAATGGGTGCGGTGCCTGCCTGAAACGTATATGGAACATTATTCCGTGTGTGCACGGTGCTAGCCCCTCAGATCACCAAGATGGGAACGATACAGTCTCAAGCGTGAGGAAAGCACAGATACACTGAGAGCCGTCCTCAGCAAAACCCAACGAACAGTGCTCGGCACGAAGTGACACAAAAGCCGACGGAAGAGCCATCAAACTCAGCCTAGTGTCAGAAAAGGCTTTTCACTTCTCCAAAAGGTTTGCCCTCTGTTGGGAGTAGTTTCAGAGGCACATTTGAGAAGTAGCAATTTAGAGATTACAAAATATCAGTCAGGTGAGATGTGTCCCCTGAAGCACCATATAAAAATGGTTCAAGAAACTTAAGAGAGGCAGGAGGATCATAAAACCCACACTTCCAGAAATTGGAAATAATGAAGAAAACAGAACTCTTCGAACAACTGCTCTGGAGACATCTTAAGAGATAGGAATTTAAGACAAGAAAAGGTTTTGTTTTGTTTTGTTTACCTGTGGGTGTGAGGTTTGATCACCATGTATGAAATAAGAAATCAGTAATACCATATTTATAAACTGTGCATGCAGCTCTTTTCGGGAGGGCTGGGGTAGGGCCACATTCCAGTTAAGAAATGCAGACTAAGGGACACCCGGGTGGCTCAGTCAGTTCAGCTCCAACTCTTGGTTTCAGCTCCAGGTCATGATCTCACAGTTCGTGGGTTCGAGCCCCACGTCAGGTTCTGTACTGACAGTGAAGAACTTGCTTGGGATTCTCCCCCTATCTCTCTCTCTCTCTCTGCTCCTCCCTAGCTCATGCTGTCTCTGTCTCTCTCAAAATATACTTAAATCTACAAAAAAAAAAAAAAGAAAAGAAAAGGAAAGAAAGAAAGAAAGAAAGAAAGAAAGAAAGAAAGAAAGAAAGAAATGCAGAATAAGACATGAACTCCTGTTAGCCAGTGGTTTCAAGCACCATTATTTGACCATTTCTGTATTTAGAACTCATTCAAACTTATATAGCATATTACATTTAATTAATTGAGTGTTTATGCGTTAAAGAGTTACTTGCTTGGGACTATAGTGAAATTCTCAGGATTTATGACGGGAACATTTCAGAAGAGCAGCGTGTGTTTCCCCCCAATTTGTATAGCTTCATTCATTATAATTTTTCCTGATGTTTTGCCTACCATATTATTAAGTTCCCCAAAGCAATGAAATACCAGCTTGTCTTCATACGGCAGAGAAATGAGACGAATAATTATGAACGTGGAAATCCCAGTGAAAACATGCTTCTATTGAAAGAGGCTAGCGGTCCAAGAAGGAGCTCCCTGGATTTATGGAGACCATTAAAAAAAAAAAAAAAAAAAAGCAAACACACAGGAAAACAGATACATTTTGTCATCTAGCATCTTGGACACCCCATATTCAGGGAAAAGAAATCTTTTATATGTATTTTTTATTTATATTTATATGTATGTATGTGTGTATATGTATATATATATATATATATATATCTATATGTATATATATATATATATATATATATCTATATATATATATATATATATATATCTTATACTGGACCAGAATTTACATTTTACTATAAGTTATAAAGTCTGAATATATCATCAAGGTTTCAAATGCGTGCCATGCATAAATATTTAATCGCTGCAAAGTGTTCTTTTCCAAATATAAGAGTTTGTAAGCACAGTGTTTGATGTGTAACTGACTCCGGGGGTGGCACCGAGATGCAATGCTCACAACCCACAGCTACTTAAGGTCTTACACTGATGGGGTTGGGGGGGCACAGGGAGACAGGGGAAGGCCCACCTGTGTGCCTGTCAGGGCAGAGATGCGGGGTAGTCTGGGAAATCCATTCTGGCCAGGGCTCTGGGTCAGTGGTTATTTTACAAAGAGCAGGGCTGACAGGACCACCGCAGTCATTCGTGTTTATTGTTCAACCAGGTGCTGGGGGGCCATCCAGACCCCACCAGGATCATGTGAAGAAGGCAACGGAGGAGGGGTGTGGGGAGAGAGGGAGAGGACACTGAGGACCCAGGACAGGGGGAGAGCAGGACAGGCTGGGAGGCAGCCTTCCCTCCTATTCGGGATGCTGTTTGTGTTATGACATCCTGCTGCCTCCATTGTTATCTCTCACAACATCATGGCCCCACCATCCCGGTGGCCTCTCATAAAAGGTCAAAAAAAGAAACCCTTGATTTACATTCTCTCTGCCTTTCTACTTGCCTGTTGCCCTGTTTTCCTGATATTTCACTTTGGTTTCCATGACCCTTCAGCTGGACGGTGGTGGCAAAGGTGTATTCACTAAGGGGAAGTTTCGGTTGGAACACAATTCCCAATCTCGATTCTCCCTTCCAAAACCTGTGCCTCAAAGCTGCTCCACAATTTGAAGTTATTTCTATCTGTGTAAATGTGGGAAAAAGAAGGAAATCTCCAAAGCGAAGGGAACTGGCCCAGGGTAGGTCGCTTCGGTGATGAGGTTGGGATAAATGCATTTTATTTAACAGCTTTCTTGAGAATGTAGCATTACCAACCTTTGTAAAACTCAAAGCAAGATTTGGGGGGTTCAAGAGTCCCTGATCTTCAGTGGTTTATCTTTCAACCCCCACCTTAAACAATCATTTTCATGACTGATTGACCCAAATTCACCATTTTACAACCACCTAATAAGTGGGGCCAAAGCCAATTCTGATGTTAACACCCATACCAAGTTCACTATCGAAACGAACAATACAGAGGAGGCAGAGAGCAGAGCAGTAGCTGACCTCATTAAAACACTGGTGCAGGAGATCCCAAGGAAGAAAGGCAATATTCACTACAAAACAAGGAATCCACTTCTATTTTAAACTTAATCATTCTCTGATTTTTGCGAAGCCACACGCACTGCAGAATTTCCCAGAAGAACACACGAGTTTGTAAATTTTATGTCGAGTGACCAACTTTGCGTACTTAAATGCAAAAAGCAGAACTGTATGATAGACATTATATTTTCAAGAAGGAAACACCCTTTCTGCAATCAAGTCTTATTACATTATAAGATTAAGAGTTTGAATAGTGATCACTTGTCTGGCAACTTTTGTGCCAGAGTCACATATCACGGTGCTATGTTGGAGATCACTTGACTTCATGTCCCCATTTCTCAGAAAGCAAGGATCTAGTGAATGCCCTAATGTTCAGAATATAAACAAAATATCATTGCGTAAGCACCTGCAAGATGGTCCCCAGGGATGTCTCCTCCTACTATTCAAGCTCTTGGGTTATCCTGTGTGTATCCATTACAACCAGTGACTTGCCTGCTTGTATCTCACACTGTGGGGCAAAAAATGTTATGTTCCAGATTAAAACATAAAAAATCTGTAACGTCCACCCTCCTCCCCTTTCTTATGACTTTCATTCCCTCTCTCTCTCTCTCTCTCTTTCTCTCTCTCACCCTCCCTCCCTCTCTCCTCCCCTTTCTTTCTCTGCCCTAGAGCCCTTACTCTGGGAGAATATAAACCGCCACCCTACGGATGAGCCATGTGATGTCTGTGACCCACAGCCACAGAGACCTACAAACAGGCACGCAAGTGAGCTTGGGAAGCCGGTCCTCTGCTACCCTACCAGTCAATCCTAGAGGTGATAGCAGCCCCAGCCAATATCTTGCCTGCTGCCTGTGAGAAACACCAAGCCAGAGAATCCAGCCAAGCCTCACCCAGATTCACTCACCCACAAAAACCATGAGGTAATAAAAGTTCGTTTAAACTACAGAATTTTGGAATGATTTGTTATGCAATAGCACATAAGTAACATAATAACTCTCTTCCCAACTTTAAGATGGTTCCCCGTAAGTCACTGATGATGTACACCCTAAACGCTAGCCGCTAAAACAAGGTCATCGATAAAGAAAAATTGCCAAGCCCAAACCACAAACCACCTTACCAGAATTCACTGGCACAATCTTCTCCAAAGTTCTACGAAACCACTAAACCTCCATGTTCTTCATGCATCTCTTATCCTCTAGCACACTGTGTATAAAACTAACATATTTATTGTAGTTATTCTTTATTTTCTTTCTGTCCTATTTAGAATATAAACCGTCATTTTTTCCCATACGTACATCCCAAGGACTAAAGCCAGCACTAGGCCCATAGGAACTGCCCCCAAAATGTCTCATGAATGAATGAATTTGACATGGTTCAACGTCAAACTCACAGTCTCCAGCCACAAGCCACGAACCATGCTGTTCCCCGGTCACACCTCCCACTTTCCTAAACTCGCTGCCTTCCCCAAACCGTTCGTTCCACCCAGAATGCCCTGTGTCTTGGGTTGCGTGTCCCAGAAACACATTGCGAGACAAGAATTTGTGTGCAAGCAATTTATTAAGGAAGTGCGCCCAAGAGAAACCAGGAAGAGTGGGGGAAGCATGACGGTGAGGGAGAAGCCAGAAGAGGGTGTGATTTCAGGCAGAGTCCCAGAGAGGGTAACTTTCTCGTAATCCCACTGGGGAGCTCTCAAGTGTAAATTACACCTCCAAGTTGTCCAGGCAAGAGAGTTGAGCTTGCAGACTCCCATGCTAATTAGTCATCAACGAAGGGCTGCCCCAGGGATGTAAACTCCCAGGTACTTCTAGCTGTCTGCAAGTGTGGGGAGAGCCAAGGGCAGCCCGCCAAAGAAGAGACACAGGTGCAGGCTTTGGAGGCGAACAAGCACGGAAGCTGAGAGAGAGGAGCGAAGAGCCAGGAAGGGAATCCAAGAAGATCTAGGCGGAGCCCCAGCAGCGCCTGCTACCCCACGTTTCCTAGTTTATTTTCTTGAAATCCTACCCATCCTTCAAATAATTCTCTAGTACTTTAGCACTACTCTAGAACCACACCCACTGCCTCATTTTTTTTTTCTCCCCCATTAACTTTCCCTCCTCTTCCCTAGATCCTAAAACCCATCAAAACAGAGATCGTATGGTATATGGGTGTGTGCCTCCCACGCTGTGTCCTAAAGAGTTGCAAAGCCACTGAGGATAGACACTAGACTCCATGGCAGTGTGGATCAGGGTTTTCTATCACCGTGTATCCAGCAACTCTCGCCAGATACAGGCACTGAGATAGCATTTGTAGAACAAATGTTAAGACGTGTACAGGCTACAGAGTGCTTCCCTGTACGCAGGGGTACACAAAACCGCTACGATTACCTCATTTTCCAGAAAGAAAGTCTTAGCGATACAGATTCCCCAATGCCTCGCTGACTATATAGGCACTGAGTAATGCTTCAGAACGAAATCCAATTTCAAGTTCTATTTGCTTTCCCCAATACTGATTGATTGATTGACTGCATGAGCAAGTGGGGAAGTAATCGAAAAATGTTCAACCTCATTTCATCAAATCCCATAAAATAAAATGGAACGCAAATGTTTAGCTCGAATTAAAATAGATTGAGACCATTTAAAGGACAGTGCATCTTAGGGTGTCTTTTACTCCTTGATTCATTCCCTATATTTTGGCTAAAATTGAGGGTGTAAGCAGAAGAAGGGAGGAAAGTTGTGGGCAGGCTTGGTGACCGTAAATTTCTGGCTGTAATTCATTAAGAGGAGTCAAGTAACCTGTAAACAGGTCAGACCTCCAGAACTCCGCATTTGAAACTTGTCTGAAGCCATGTGAGCTTCCTATTTCTTGGGCAGTGTTCTGTTTGCCCAAACGCGTCACCTCAACTCCATCCCAGCAAATGGACTGCTCTCCTCCATGTTCCGTCCTTAGATGTCATGGATTAGACTCACACAGTCTAGTCCACACTAAGCTGGGAGGGACTGATAGACAGCAACTCTGACACACGGGTGCTACCTGTGCCTCACCCAACACCCCTACCCAGGACGTGCCCAACAGGGACCCACTGCAAACACTGCTGACTTTCTGTCCAAGTGACTGGCCCAAGCAAGACCGGAAGAGAAAGAGTCCATGGCCCCAGGGAGCAGCTGTCAATCAGTGACACCTGGAAGTGAGTGACAACCTCCCCAACTTTATTGTCATTCTAATGGGTCAGCTCGGACATACATTGGCCACTTCCTTCCCGAATTCCCCGGGAGGCCTTGAGCCTCAGCTGCCTGTAGCCGTTGCCTTTTCAACAGCTTACCCTCTCCGGGTTTTCTCATCTTCCCCTGTTTTCTTCGCACTCCCACACCAGTGCTTCCCAGAATCATCTCCAAAACAAACTGCTTGCACTCAAATCCTTTTCTCGGAGACTGCTTCTAGGAGAATGCAAGCCTGTGCCGTGCTGCTCCATTCAGGGGTGTCCCTACTTTTAAGGCGGATAGCGGGACTCACAGCCCAAAGGGTTGACCCGCTAATGAGGGAGTTTTCATAAATAGGACAGTCACGTGGGGGGAATAAATCTTAACAAAGAGCCTTCCCAGCAGCACCTCTGTGGTGGCCGCCTTGTCCATCTACACAACGGGCCGGCCGGCCGGTGAAAAAAGCAGCGAATGTGGATTCTAATGTCGTCACTGACACTGGCTCACTCCTCATCATTGTCATTCTCTCTGATGTTCAGGGTTTCTCTTCTGGAAATTTACGGGATTGGGCTGTTTGATCCGAGGGCCCCTCGGGGCTCCGATCCCCATGAATCCGTGGAAGAAGACGAAGTACATGGCCCGTCTTTAAAGGTATGTTCCACCAGTAATTAACAAACAAGCAAACTTTCCACACGGTACCGGCTGTACGAGGGACTGTTTAATTAGGCACACGAGACGTTCCAATCCGTCTAGACAGGCTTCTCTTTTTCCCCAGGACGCCTTCAGCCATGCTTGCTCTGACACTGTGTCAAGGTGTCCTTTGGCTACAGACGGCGATTTTGTGAGGTGATAATTCTAATGCCATAGAGTCAGCTGGGGAACTTTCTTTAGTTCTAAATGCTGTTTGTCTTTCCAGGTGGAACTGACTGAGGAGATTTACCCAAGAAATAGCCGGGAGAGGCAGTTTCTGCAACAGGCGTCACCAAAGAGTAGTTTCTGGTGTAGCCCCCGTGCCCATCTGTCCATCATCGTTAGTGGGCTTTTTAGTTGTCGCCCTGCTCTGAATCCCTGCCCGTGGGGAATGAAGTGTCCAGACGTCAAAAGGGAATTTCCAAGTCATTCAGTGGACAATCCCCCCCCCACCCCAACCTCGCCCAAATCTCTGGCAAAGCCTTAGAACAGAAAAAGAGATTCCTTGACCCCCAGATTCCTTAACGCTATGACATGAGTCTCGTGACAACTCCGGCCAGCAGACTGTCAAACCCTCTCTCTTCCAAGTGCTGAGACCTTAAAATCCACGTGGATAATATTGACAGAGCTCATCTGGTCCGAGGACTGGAGAAGAAATACACGAAATCCCTGTCAGTAGCTAAAGAAAATTTTCCAGAGGGCGGTCAGCCGACTAGACAGATGCAACTCGCCAGACGTCATCAAAAACACGGAGTCTTGGTCTCTTAGGGTCTTTTTCGAACGTATTTGGAGGCAGAAAATGAAAAAGTGTCAGGAGCCCTAAATTTTCATTTAATTCCCATAGTTCTACGACCATATCACGTCACAAAACGCAATGTCAGTTCAGTTACTGGAAGGGTCTGCCCAAGGTACTGGTCACGTTGCAATCTTCCTTCAAGGCTAGACTCCTCCTATCCCGCCCTCACCTAACGCTGGGTGGATGGCTGTCCCTAGAGGAGGCTACGTTTGACTTCGGCACTCTTTCTCTTCCATTTCCTCCCCCGCTCAGTGGCTGCCACTCCACACCTCATAAAAGGTAGAGAGGGTGGGTTGCCAAGGAGAAGAGGGGGAGAAAAGGCAGTTTGGGCTGGCGTGAGTGGCTTCCTGCTCTCCGGCCCTGGCAAATGACAGCAGTAGCTCTTTCCTCGTAGATGCTTTGGAAATTGTTCAGAAGAGGCCCCTCCGACTCCAGCTCCTCGGATGTGGACGGTGTGTCACCTTTACCTGGCTGCTTCCCCCACCCCAGATCCTCAAAGATGAGGTCCACATCCATTGTGCCATGGGAGTCCAAAGGCCCACTCCCGGGCGGTCCGCTCGGGCAGGACTTGACATGGCTCCAGGCTGCCTCTGTCACCATCTGGTCCGTGAAACACGCTCTTGTACATCTCCCTCCTCTGGTTACTTGCCAGCCACCGCGGTCTGCTCTCTCTGGCCTGTCACGGGTTGCTATAGTTTTTCTTTCTTTTTTTTTTTTAATTTTTTTTAACGTTTATTTATTATCGAGAGGCAGAGAGAGACAGAGTGTGAGCAGGGGAGGGGCAGAGAGAGAGAGAGGGAGACACAGAATCCGAAGCAGGCTCCAGGCTCCGAGCTGTCGGCACAGAGCCCGACGCGGGGCTCGAACCCACGAACCGCGAGATCGTGACCGGAGCCGAAGTCGGACGCCTAACCGACTGAGCCACCCAGGCGCCCCTAGTTTTTCTGAGGGGACAGTATGTCTAGGTCCTTAGTGTCCACCAACTGCAGGGAACGTAACTAAAGCTTTGTGAGTTCTCCAAGCACGAAACAAGCTCTCCAAGCATGAGAAGGACGTGGCACCCTTACCCCTTCACTCATGATCAGGAGAGGACTGGAATTGACACTTAAGAGAAACTCTTCACAAAGGAAAACCCCCACAATTCTTTCTCTCCATTTCCTTAAACATTTTACATTCTCAAGCAGATGACAGACCACAAGAATCATGGCATCAGATCTTGACCATTTCCCTAGAAAGATTCTCCCAAGACAGTCTGTCTGTTCATGTTATCTGAAATCTACCCCAGTTATTACATGTGTGTGCCTCAATCAGAATTCGGGTCTAAATAATATCAGTGACAGATTATTTTCACTAACTGCTTTAAACAGTAGCTAAGATCTTGGGGCACCTGGGTGGCTCAGTCGGTTAAGATTCCGACTTCGGCTCAGGTCATGATCTCACAGTCCATGGGTTCGAGCCCTGAGTCGGGCTCTGTCCTGACAGCTCCGAGCCTGGAGCCTGCTCCGAGTTCTGGCTCCCTTTCTCTCTGCCCCTGCCCCACTCACACACTGTCTCTGTCTCTCTCAAAAATAAATAAACATTAAAAAAGAGTAGGTAAGATTTTTAGAACTGCGCCTACAACGTAGAAGGCATTTAATAAATATCTATGAAAGGAATTTACTAATAAGGTATTTTTGCATTATTGGATTTGTTTAAGAAACACCTTGGGCTCTCTTGTTTGCAGCTGCTTTCCAAATTCTTGGAACAGAGTTTATCACATAGTGGGTACAAAGTAAATATTTCTTAAACGAATAAATTAATGAAGCATTTTGAAAATCCTGCAGAATATTTATGTGAACGTATGCGTGTTTCCTGTGTCGTACAGTATTGAAAGAGGGAAGAGGGGAACATGAGTTATCATTTCTCATATAGTTATCCATAGAAAGGGTTAGTCTGGCATAGAAAAAAAATCATACTAGATAAACATGACAGATTATTGTTACAGGACTACCCTCCCATCCTAAACTTTGAAATCAGCAGGAAACACATGAAATAACTCAGACGTTGGGCAAGAGGCAATGGAGGACCGCGCTGCCTAAGGTGGACGAGGGGCGTGTGAGGAATGGCCCACGTTTGCACGGCTTCCTTAATGGAAGAATGTTCTGGCCTGCAATGCAAGGAGATGAAACCCAAGCAGCGCATGATCTCGCTGAGCTGAGGAGGAAGAGATGGAAAGAACAAATGACCCTGTGCCTGGAGGGAGGTCCAGAAATATTCTGAGCAGTCTCCTTGAGTCCTCGGCGATGAGTGAACTGCGTAAATACTAGAGGGCAACTTTGCAGGATCAAGGTGTGGGAAGGTTTGGCTCCCTCGAGGGCTGTAAAAGGAACGGATCTGTTCTCTATTTTTTTTTTTTCTGCTTTTTTTTAAATGTTTAGTTTTTTGAAAGAGAGAGAGAAAGAGGGCGCAGGAGGGGCAGAGAGAGAGAGACACAGGATCTGAAGCAGGTTCCTGGCTCCAAGCTGACAGCGCAGAGCCCGACGTGAGGCTTGAACTCACAAACCTTGAGATCATGACTTGCGATCGAGCTGGACACTTAACCGACTGAGCCACCCAGGTGCCCCAGAAACGATCTGTTCCGCGCCTGTCCACTGGCTTCTGATGGTTGCTGGCCATCTTTGGCCTTCCTTGGCTTGTAAACACATCATCCCAATTTCTGCCATGGTCGCCTGCCGTTCTCCCTGTGCTCATGTCCGTGTTCAAATTTCCCCTTTTTACAAGGACTCTGGTCACGCTGGGTGGGGTTCCTACCTTACTCCCGGATGACCTCATCTTAATTTAACTAATTAGATCTGCAATGATCCGGCTTCCAAATAAAGTCACATTATGTAGTAGGTTAGGAGTGCAACATAAGAATGGGAGGCCTGGGGGACGGTGAATGACACATCTCAACCTATAACACCTGGCAAAAAATATGACCAGGGATTTATGGGCAGAACAGATTTCAGGGAGAGATTTTACAGCTCCAGCCAGACTGAGTGCAGAGAACTTGCTAAACCAGCCAGGCCTTCAGCTGAGACATTAGAAACATCATGTGTGAGGAGGGGTGCCTCCGCTAACACTAAAGTAAAGGAGTCCCCTTACTCTAACAAATCTTTAAAAAGTCCTCGAAGTCCAGACATGTCCACAAGTACGTTAACTGGCTACCAGATCACAACTCAACAATGCTAAAGGGACACAAAATCCAGGCATTCAACTGTGAAGAATTCACCATCTCCAGAATAAAGTACAACGTTACTGGAAATGCGGAAAAGCAGGTAAAAGTCAAGTCAGTAGAAGCCAGTGTGTCTATTTCTACTTAGCAGGATCGGATTTAACAGATGGGGACACTAAAATAATGATCATAAAGTGTGTTCAAAATATTTAAGGAAAACATGACACAATAAAAACAGAAAACAGAATATAAGATAAATGGAAGCTGTAAAAAAAATTAAAAAAAAACTAAATAAAATCTCTAAAACCAAAAATAAAATTATAATATCTGAAGTAAAGAATTCAATAGAGTGGTTTAGTGACAAATTGAGTGCTTCTGGAGAAAGAATAGTGTCTTGGAGATAGGGCAACAGAAACAATTCAAACAGAAGCAAAGCACAGGAGAAAGAAAGGCCTGGAAAAACGAGCAGAGCCTTGGCCGAACAAGCACAGGTAACCTAAGAGGGGTGTGATTGGGTTCCCTAAGAAAGGAGGTCAGAGAAATCTGGACAAAAAAATTGACCAAAAGAACACAATGAAAATATTTGGTCACCTATTTTCCACATTTGATGAAAAAAATATAAACCAATAATATTATTAGACCCAAAGAAGGAGATAATACATCTAGGCATCTCCTAATAAGATTGCTAAAAAACAAAAAACAAAAGGTGAAAGGAACAGCTTAAAAGCAGCTGTAGAAAGAAATGCATTACCTGTAAGGCAACAGATGTGACTGCTGGACTCTCGTCAGAGACAGTGTTATCCAGAAGACAATAAAACATGTTTGAATTGCTTATTTTTTCAAAAAAACTAGAGTTCTATATCCAACAGAAATATGCTTCAAAATAAAGGGGATGTAAAGATATGCCTCATAAAACAGAAACCATCAGCAGAAGACCTAAACTCAAAAACAGTAAAGGAAGTTCTTCAGGCTAAAGGGAAATTATACCAGATGAGTACTCAGAGGTACTCACACACACAAGTACCAGAAATGGTAACTATATGGAAAAACATAAAATAATTTTGATTTTGGTGCTTAATTTACTTAAAAAAATAATTGACTCAAAGCAAAAAT
The DNA here is from genome assembly GCF_022079265.1 of Lynx rufus. Lineage (NCBI taxonomy): Eukaryota > Metazoa > Chordata > Mammalia > Carnivora > Felidae > Lynx > Lynx rufus. The sequence continues at coordinate 6,192,213 of NW_025814845.1, forward strand.
AACACGTAAATTTAAAATATATAGAAAAATAGCACAGGGGCACCTGGTGGCTTAGCCGGTTAAGCATCTGACTCTTGATTTTGGCTCAGATCATGATATCACAGGGTCGTGAGCTCGAGGCCTACATCAGGTTCTGTGCTGACAGTGTGGAACCACCTTGGGATTCTGTCTCTCTCTCTCTCTCTCTCTCTCTCTTTGCTCCTTCCTGCTCATTCTTCCTTTATCTCAAATAAATAAACTCAAAAAAGAAAAGAGAAAAGAAAAAATAGCACAAAGGACAGGAAGAACAAAGAAAAATAAACGTTTGTAAGGACTCTTAGGTGAAAGACATGGCCTTAATTAATTCATAGTAGGCAAAAAAATCAAAATCATAGATTAAATTTTAAAATATCTTGGGGCACCTGGGTGGCTCAGTTGGTTAAGCGACCGACTTCAGCTCAGGTCATGATCTCACGGTTGCTGAGTTCGAGCCCCGCGTCGGGCTCTGTGCCGACAGCTCGGAGCCTGGAGCCTGCTTCGGATTCTGTGTCTCCCCCTCTCTCTGCCCCTCCCCTGCTCACACTCTGTGTCTCTCTGTCTCTCAATAATAAATAAAAACGTTAAAAAATAAATAAATAAATAATAAAATAAATAAAATGTCAATAATCATGTAAATAGACTAAGAACACAAATCAATGGTAGAAATTCTCAGATTGAATTAAAAACAGAAAACGATGCAATCATATGCTATATATTTTTGATACACTTTATATTGAAAGACAGGATATATTAAAGATAAATAATGGAAAAACAAATATCATACCAACACTAATTATAAGAAATTTGAATGTCTATATCAGTAACAGAAAAAATACACTTTAGACAAGGAATACGAGAGATAAAAGGAGACATTTTTAAATGATAGCATAGTCAATTCATGAAGAAGAAACAGAAATACTAAATATATACTTACCAAATGAAAACGCCTTACAATACATGAAGCAAAAACTAAATAACTAAAGGGACAAATAGATAAACATAAAATAACAGTGGGAAAGCTCAATACTACTGTCTCAGTATTTCATACCAGAAACAAAAATTTAAGAATTATCTAGAATATAGGAACAGCCCTATCAACTAAATTGTCCTTGTTGGTTATTTACAGAACACGACAACCATCAGCTCCAAAATTATACATTTTTTTCACTTCTCAATGGAATACTTACCAAGATAGATTTGGAAGGAATGAAATTGTACACAGTATGTTTTCTAAATACAACAGAATTACAATAGAAATTAATGCCAAAACAAGTGTCATGTGGAAAATCTCCAAATACTTGCAAACTAAGCAACACAAACACTGCAAATCAACTGAGGTCAAGGAAGAATTAGCAAGCTAAATTAGAAAATATTGTCAGGGTACCTGGCTGGCTCAGTTGGTTAAGCATCCAACTTCAGCTCAGGTCACGATCTCAGGGTTCTGAGCTTGAGCCCGCATTGGGCTCTCTGTTGTCAGCACGGAGCCCGCTTCAGATCCTCTGCCCCCTTCCCCCCCACTACTCACATTTTCTCTCTCTCTCAAAAATAAATATTTTTTAAAAAAGAACATTTTTTCAATGGAATGATAATTAAGACATATCTAAACATGCGTTGGGAGGTAACTAAAGGGAAATTTTTATAGCTCTAGATGCTTAGCAAAGAATAGCAAAGGATTAGCAGAGAATAAAGGTTTAAAGTCAAGGATCTAAGCTTCCATCACAGAAGCCAGAAAAAGGAGAGGAAATTGAGTCTAAAGTCAATAGAAGGAAGAAATAAAGTACAATAATACACACTAATAAAATAGAAAATAAGTAAGTAGAGAGAAAATCAGTAAAACTAAATGTTAGTTCTTTGAAAAGTTCAATAATATTGATAAATCTCTGCCTAGGTGAAATGATTAGTATCAGGAATGAAAGAGGGAATATTACCATAGATTAAAAAATATATATTTATTTATTTTGGGGAGAGTGCAATTGGGGGAGGGGCAGAGAGAGGGAGACAGAGGATCCGAAGCAGGTTCCTTGCTGACAGACTGATGGCACAGAACCCGATGTGGGGCTCTAGCCCAAGAACAGTGAGATCATGACCTGAGCTAAAGTCAGATGCTCAACTGGCTGAGCCACCCAGGTGCCCCTACTGTAGATTTTACAGACCCTAGAAGAAATAGAAAATCTGAGTAGCCTTATATTTATTAATAAAATCAAATTAGTATTTTAAAATTATACCATGAAGAAATCTCAGAGCCAAATAGTGACACTGGTGAATTCTATTAAATGAGTAAAAAATTACAATCTTGCACACTTATTTTTTGAGCACAGTATAACCACAATCACAAAATCATTCAAAAACACTCAAAGAGAACTAATGGCCAACATTACACATGAATATAACAGAGAAAAACTATTTTTTAATATTAGCCATTCAAATCCTGCAATATATTAAAAAGGCAATGCATTATGAATCAGAGGGGTTCATCTGAGAAATGAAAAGTAGGCTTAACATTCACAAATCAATCAGTGTAAAAGTTTTCCCCTGAGGATGGGAACAAGCAAGTTGCACACTCCTACTTACATAGTCGGTTAAGTTTTGATAAAATACACAAAGCAATTCAACGTCAGAACGTTTTTCTATCAGTTCTGCTAAAATAACCAGAGACGTGGGGGGAAAGAAGGTGTAAACTCTCCCCTCACACCACACATAAAAAAATAACTCAAAAAAGATTATAGACCCACAGGTAAAAGGCAAACTGTGAAATGCTGAAGATCACCGCCCTTGGTGTAGGTAAAGATTTTCAGAACCGTGAAAGCACTAAAATTAAAAAAAAAAACAAAACTCATAAAATGGATTTTATCAAAATGGGACTTCGATTCATCAAAAGACTCCCTTAAGAAAATGACTGGACAGGCCAAACAATGGGAGACAATATCTGCAGTATAAGTCAGACAAGGGATTGTATCCATAATCTATACGTACTTACAGCTCAAAAATTAAATATCAAGAAATCTATATAGACACGGTAGGGGTGGGTGGAAAGCAAAATACTTGAACAGACATCTCACAAGAAAAGATAGATGAAGAGCCACAAAGTACAGGACAAAGTGCACAACATCTTTAGTCGTCAGGAAAATGCAAGTTAAAACCACATGGAGATATCACTGCTCACCCACTAAAATGACTATAATTCAAGATTGAAAATACCAAGAGGAGGTGGGGATAAGGAGCATCTGGAACTCTCTTACACGGCTGGTGGGAGTATAAAATGGTACAATCGTTCTGGAAAGTTAAACGTACTTCTACTCTCTGATCTATGAATTACACTTCTCTGGATTTATCTGAGAAAAATGAAAACTTATGTTCTAGGTCCTCAAAACTAGCGGTCCAAGGATGTTCAGAGCACTTTATTCACGAAAGGCAAAATCTGAAGAGAGAAACACAAGCGTCCGATCAGAAAAATAAATGAACAAAATTTCGGGCTATCCAACGATGAAACAAATTTCAATATATTTACCTCATGGAATATGACTGGTAAAAGGATAAGATGCGTGCAACAATATGGAATGAATCTCAAAACACCGTGCTAATAAGTACATAAAAACAAGCATGAAAAGGTACACACTGTATGATTTCATTTATATGACATTCTAGGCAAAGTTAAACCGACGGTTAAAGAAATGAGAACAGTGGCTGGTTTGGAGGAGAAGAATGCGCAGGAATTGGCTAGAAGGGGGCATGAGGGCATTTCCCGGACAATAGAAATGTTCTACAGCTGAGAGAGGTGTGGGTTAGACAGCCTGGATGCATTTGTCAAAACTAATTAAACTCTATACTTAAGATCTTTCTATTTCTTTGAATGTAAGCTATTATCTCAATAAAATGTGACATCTTACTGATAAAAAAAAATGTTCCAGGGCGAATATAAGTGGTTATAATAGCAATGAGTGACAGGAACCACGGTGGCACCAAAAATGGAAGTGGTCAGACTTGGCTGGGTGAGGTGGGGGGTCTGAAGAGAAGAACGAGATCTGGGACTGGATATGACACAGAGGACAGAACCCAAGTGGAGGATGGTATTTGGGCCCAGGAATGTCCTGGAATGACTCAAGCTAGTAATTCAGGAGAGACAATACAGCTAGTAGTGAAGAGCTTGCTATCTGAAGCTAATCTGCCTAGGTTTATATTTAGTTCCACCACTTACTAGCTGTGAGAACTTGGACAAGTTCCCTAACATCTCTGTGCCTTGTGTTTCTTACTTGTAAAGTGGGAAAAACATTACTTAACCCAAATTGTTATTTGATAATATGACACATTTGATACTATGTTTTTTTTTCCATTGATTGTCCTTATACATTTATTCACTCCCCTATTCATTCACTCATGTGTGAAAACAAATGCATAGAGGGAACTCACAGTTGTTTTGATGCCATGAATGAAATGGAAATGGTAGCCCTTCACACTCTAGTAGGAAAGTTAAGAACCGCATGGATGACTCACGGGCTCTTAAAACTACAAATCCATGATGTTAAAGATGTAATTTATAATCAGTAAATTGGGGGAAAAGTCCTAATTGCATCACATTTAGTTTGGCATAATTCCTTCTAGTTATTTTACATATACATGCATGATTTTATTTTATTTTTTCATATGAAATGTATTGTCAAATTGGTTTCCATACAACACCCAGTGCTCATCCCAACAGGTGCCCTCCTCAATGCCCATCACCCACTTCCCCCCCTCTGCCACCCGTCATCAACCCTCAGTTTATTCTCAGTTTTTAAGAGTCATGGTTTGCCTCCTTCCCTCTCTGTAAGTTTTATTTTCCCCTTCCTCTCCCTCATGGTCTTCTGTTAAGTTTCTCAGGATACTTAGAAAAAATCTGGTGCACACTTAGTGCTCACTAAACACTAATGGTCATCATTATTATGTTTTCCTGAAGACAAAGAATTTTGACAATGAGTCCTGGGGAGAGGGGAGTGGTAGGAGTTGAGAAGAATGGAGAAGATAGGAGGTTGTTGAAATATTGTGATTTATAAAAATATGTATATGTATTTGAGATGCCTGTGTGGCTCAGTCAGTTGAATGTCTGACTCTTGATTTCAATTCAGGTCATGATCTCAGAGTCATGGGATTGAGCCCTGGACTGAGCCCTGCAGCAGGCTCTGCACTGAGCAGGGAGCCTGCTTGGGTTGGGATTCTCTCCCTCTCTCTCTTACTCTCTCTCTCTCACTCTCTTTCTCTCTGCCCCTCTCCCCTGCTTGCACACTCTCTTTTTAAAAAAATAAAGTAAATCTTTAACAAATATATATGTGTGTGTGTGTGTGTGTGTGTATGAACATTCAGATGATCAGATACATATTTCATATATTCTCATATATTCCTCATATATATCTGGTCTTCATCCACATTTCCTGGCTCACCAGGTCCCCAAAACCCTAGGAGTTTCCTAAATGATGAGAGCAATAAAGGGGCCTTTTGTTATGTTAAGGAGGTGACTTTTGGACCCTACCTAATCAGGAGGACTGGTCACCAGGAGAAACAACCTGGCGATTAGGAGGTTGGAATTTTCAATCAGGGGACCTCCTCAGAGGGGGCAGGGGCTGGAGGTTGGATCAATCTCCAATGGCCAATAATTTAATCAGTCATGTCTATGTAGTAAAGCATCCATAAATACCCAAAAGTCCATGCTTCAGAGAGCATCCAGGTGGATAAATACGTGGAGATTTGGGGAGAGCAGCACGTTTCGATTGGGCACAGGAGCCCCATGCCCTTTCCCCATCTTGCCCTATGCATCTCCTCCATTTGGCTGTTCCTGAATTACATCCTTTATAAGAAACAATCAAGTAAATAAAATGTTTCCTGAATTCTGTGACCTGCTCTAGCAAATTAATTGAACCTAAGGGAGGAGGGGGTCATGGGATCCTCTGATTTGTAGACAGTTGGTTAGAAGCCCAGATGGCAACCTGGACTGGGGACCAGCATCAGAAGTGGAGGTGGGAGGGGTAGTCTTGAAGGACTGAGCCCTCAACCTGTGGAATCTGATGCTGTCTCTGGATCGGCTTAGAGTCAGAATCAAGTTGGATTGTAGGACATACAGATGGCATCCCAAGGATTGCTTGGTGGTGTGGGGAGAATCCCATCCCCCTCCACACATTGACATGGGGTGCTCAGAACACAAAGGGATTGCCTATTCCCCGATCAACCCAGTGAGCTGAATCATAACACCTATGAAAAAGGCAGTAGAAGTCAGAAAGATAAGATGCTGTGTAGGACGACTTTATGAGATTTCAAGGTATTGTTCCAGTGCCAGTGATGAGGTAGGACCCGCAGCTGGAGAGAAGTCATTCTCACCTCACAGAGTTGCCACCAACAGAGTTCTATGCAGTGGGACTAACTAGGTCACCTGCAAAAGCTGTAACTAATGAAAGTGACAATGATCACCATGGATGGGGAGGTAGGGGATCAATTCAATCAGTCCATTTGGACACCATTTTTCATACTTTGACAACCATCCTGAAACATTTTCAGAGAAGCACAATGAAGCAGAAAGAGCATGGGCATCAGGGTCAGACAGTACCTCATTCTGTGTGACATTTATTATCTATGGCACTATCAGCAAATTACCCAACTTCTCTGAGCTTTGATGTTGCTGTTGTTAATTTGTGAAAATAATAATATCACGCATGTATACTGTTTGCTAAGTGCAGTTTAATATAGAAACTGTGTTCTGTCTTGCATGTTCAAATTAACTAGCACCCATGACACCCCGTAAGGTAGGTCCTGCCATGACCTCCACTTTGCATTTTAAGAAACTCACGCACAGGACTGCATCATTTGCCTACAGTCCCAAAGCTAGCAAATGGTGGAGCTCAGATAGAAACCAGGTCATCAAAATACATATTTGAACCTTAGCACACATTGGGTTGCGGTGAGGGCCACATCAGATCATGTAAGCAACAGGTGGGACACATGGTGGGTGTCCAGGGCTCAGATGGGATAGGGAGAGGATGTTGTTTGCCATTCCTGATCTTTCCTTCCACATAAAAGGAGACCTATCAATGGAGTGTTCTCAGCCCCACCGCCCCTCACTCACTACACCCTAGTGGAAGAAGAAAGACATAGCCAATGGGTGACTTTTAAAGAAAATTTTAAAAGGCATGCCTGATCCTTCTCTCCATCCTCTTGGGGACATATCCATCACAGGGTACATTTGTCCTCTGGTGTCCGATACCCCAAGTCTCAGGATCTTGCCTCACCTATGACTTTGGTCGTCTGTTTGGCTGCCTCACCAGATATGTGGTCTAATCTTGCCACTGTCACTCAAAGGTGGCATTTTGAACTTATCTGCCCACTCTTTTATCCTATTTCTCACTGCAGATAGTGATGCCAGGGCAGGGGTCGAGGGGAGGTAGTATTTATTGTTCCTCCGCATCTCTTGAAGCCCCGTTGGCCCTCTCGTCTTCTATTTATCTGTAATGGTCTATGAGATTTCTCCTGAACTGTACATCTCAGTCCAAACTTTCATTTTTTAGATATCTAGGAACCAAAATAAGGCTCCTACGTAAATGAGGGTGACTTTATTTGAAGGTAACTTGTTTGAAAGGCGACATCTTGCTGCCTTTCTGAGTGACTTCTTTCAAACTTTCTTACCCAGTGAGCTGCAACATTCCTCCATGAATCAGCTAATCCAGGATGGCCCTTGCCTAGCCTTCCCCGGCCAACAAACACACTCCATTCCAGAGAGGAAACTGTCCAAGGCACCGTGAATTTGGAGGAGCTGGTACCAAGATGATTCAAGCTGAGAGATATTTAAAACAGACTGAGCCTCACAGGGCCTTTCTGAGCTCACGCCATTCAAACCTGAGAGAGGCAGTTTCTTATTAATGTTGCCAGCTGAGAGTCTCACACAAATTATTACACTCCATCCTTCCCACCCTGAGAACATATCCAGTTCTTGGACTGGAAATAAAGACTCCAGCTCCCTCAGTTGAGCTGCTGATGTTTGATGTGCTCTCCAATCTCATTCTCTTGCTCTGCCAAAGTGAGTGCAATATTTCCACCACTGTCCCTGAGGCCATTATAGCACATGGGGTGGGTCCAGTTGACCCATATATACGTACAGTTTAATGGGGCTAAATTTGGAAATGAAAAAAGAACTGCAATGCGACCAGATGAATTCTGTTCATAGAAAGCTTAGGACTAGGAAAGTGAGTTTTATCCCTCCTCAGCGTGGTTCCTGGATCTAAATGCATGTGTTCATTCATTCCAGAAATACACTTACTGTGTGACAATGAGGGTAGTTAGTATCGAGAATATACTGGGGCGTCTGGGTGGCTCAGTCAGTTAAACGTCTGACTTCAACTCAGGTCGTGATCTCACGGTCCGTGAGTTCGAGCCCCGCATCGGGCTCTGTGCCGACAGCTCGGAGCCCGGAGCCTGCTTCGGATTCTGTGTCTCCCTCTCTCTCTGCTTCTCCCCTGCTTGCACTCTGTCTCTCTCTGTCAGAAATAAAAAAATAATAATAATACATAAAAATAATATAAAATCCTTTCCCCCAAAGAGTTTATAGTATAGGGGGAGGGACAGAAAAGCGAATCAGTGACAAACAAGCATAATCATATATGGTAAATTATAATATTTAGCGCATTGAACACGTACATGATGGAAAAGAAGAAGCACAGAGTGTGATAAGAATGGAAAGGCTGCATCTAATCCCGACCTCAGCTAAGGAAGTGATTTTCCGGTGAGGGGACCTCTGAATTAGACATTAAGAACACCCAGAGGTTGACCTGTCAGAGAAAGAAAAAAGGTGGTTCCTGTTTGAGACCAAGAACATGTGCGAGACATGGAAGTGTTAAATTGCAAGGCATTAAATTACATTTGAGGAACTATAAGAACATTTCATGACTGGAGGGAACTGTATGCACACAGCTTATCCACTATCAGACATTCGGCATCATTTAGTATCCAAAATCTTATACAAAATAGTTTGGAAAGATACAGGAGAGAAGAAGATTTTGTGATCGCCATTTTTTCAAAAGACAACCATTTCGCTGGGACAAATGCTTACCGTCCATAAAAACAATACTCACCGAGACAACATAGAGAAAAGGAAAGCAGAACAGCCGCCGAGAATGAGAACATAATTTTTCAGGATACTTCGCGAAAGGGGATAATGTGATTAGCTGCGTTGTTTTCTGGTGAAATCATCACCTCTTTTTTTTTTTTTTTTTAGCAATACCCTTGAAACTTCTTAAAATTTGATGCCATGTTTCATCTTAAATAAACACGAACTTAGAATGTCGTCTGGTAAGAGCAAGTATTACTTAGTAGTGGCTGTAGGAATCGCGGTAGAAAGTAGGTCCAGTAATAGTAGCCACAGGGAGGGCAGAAATAATGATAGAGCAGTAGCAGAAGCCATAGAAATGGTGGTAGGGTGAGCATAAAAGGACAAACAAGATACAACTTTGCTTTGTTGACCCTGAAACATGCAAAAATCCCAGAGTTCCTGTTAACTGTAGTATTCCTCTTTGGCCAGGCCCACAACAGAAATGCTTTGAGAAACTATAACCTAATCAGAGAAGTTTCGAGTCAAAGAAGCCAGGTACCTTGACGTTAGCTTTCAAAGTATCTCTGCCTTCCACGTCGTCACTCTCGCTCCTCGCCTCCTCCCCAGATGAATTTCTACTCTGGCAGCAGCCCCGTTCCCTCTCTGTGTTCGCGAAGCACTTTTCACCTGAAAAGCCATACCGTGTCGTAATTGCAGAGGTCTCTGTCTTTCCTCCTGACCGCCGCCTCCTTGAGACTGTACTTCGTGTCTTGTCCCCATGGGCGTCTCAGGCACTCAACAGAGTCGCTGGGTCACAGCGAACGTTCAATTAACCAACACGACACTTAACGGACTCTCTTTGTCAATTGTCTCATTCTACATGTGGAATGTAAAGATGAAACTCTGGTGAAGCGAAAGTTCGCATGACTAAGCTCCGGCCATTGAAGCTTTGCTTTTCTGAAGGGATGTGGACTAATGGAGCCCACCCGTAGCACACACGGAAAACATGACATCTTAGTGCTCGGTCGTACAGTTCACGTGGTATGGAACTCCAGGGAAGGCCTGACAGTGTTCGAGGAATATCGTAGTGTTTCAAAAAATATATATATCAGAAATCAATTTAAAAGAGAGAACATCTCAGTGTCAGGAGAGAATGCCCTGAGGGTGTTGGAGTGTGAGATCCTTCGTATCCACTCACGAGAAAAAGGAGGAGGACCCAGGGCCTGGCTGTTTACCCACCAACAGGGCACAGCAGGAATGAAGAGGAGCGTTCCACCAAGGGGACCACAGGGGGCCATTGCCGAGCAGCAGGGGATAGTGGCCACAGTCCACACCAGTCACCCAGCCAGCGTGGCCTCACTCGAGCTGACGAAGCAGGAAGCAGGGAGGGAAAAGACCACGATGGGGAGTCTGGGAGGCTTGCGCATCCGTCCACGCAAGCGGAGATGGCCACCCCCACAGACTGAGCTGCAGGTCAGCGATCCCCTGCCAACCTGGGTTCCAGGGAAGAATCCAGGCCCTGGGAAGACAGGCGGTGGGAGGGATGGACAAGTTGGGTAAAGGAAACTCTAAATGGAAGGACAGTCATTACCCGTTTCACGAGCACTTGTCATCTCTCAGGTGCTATAGCAGAGGTGGGGGATACAGGGTAAACACAAAGCCAACCTCAGCATCACAGGTACACCTCAAGTAAGCCAGCATGGACAGTGTAACACGGTAAGTTCCCCCAATAAAATGAAATAACTAAACGTGTTGAATGCTTACTACGTAGTAGTAACTATCTAAAGAGCTTTATATGTAGGAATCCACATAGCCTCACAAAAACCCTATTCAGTAAAGAAAATAAAGCCCATTCCGATAGTTCAATAGAAAGAATTTAATGCAGAAACTTGGTTCCAAAGGTCCTGGAAAAGCTGCAAGAACCTAACAGAGAATGGTAAGGCAACCCAAAGAAGAGCAGAAACATGAAAATACAACCACACCTATAAGAGCTAGGTGGAGGGGACACAGGGATGGGGTGAGGAACCAGGGTGACCAGAAGAAACTTGATCCACAAATGACTACCCAGCAGGGGCTGGGGACCCTGGAGGAATGACTCCAATCACCTTGCTTCTCCCTTCCATGACTTCCCAGTCTCTTGCTAGTGTCTCCCATTCACTGGACACAGGTGGGAGGCAAGAGATAAGTTTTCAGAAGAAAAGTGAATCATGGATCTGAGCGCAAACTGGCAACACCAAACCAGAGAGGTGGATGCTATTGTAAGGAATGCAGATGAAGAAATTAAGTCACAGAGGAATAAAAACACCTGCTCAAGATCACAGAGTTGAACCCCAGAGCCCACGTTCTTATCCATCCTGCCACACAGCCACTGATAGATAAATAATGGAGTTCAGTGGGAATGCTAATTCAGCTGGGGTGGGCAGGGGGGCAGGGACAGCTTCCCAGGAGACCAAAGAAAAGACACTTGATCCCAAGAACAGGATCACGGAAGAGATTGAAGCTCAGAAAATGTGCAGCCTCAAGAACTAGCAAATAGCACAGTACCCACTACATATAGAGCGTTTAACAAATGAATCTATTAAATTTATAAGTGGATGAATGGGTCCCTTAAGTTGAACAGTATCTGGGGTGGAGAATAAGCCAACCCCAAAACTAAGAGGGACGGCTCGCCATCACCAAAGAGCCCTGTGCCCCTGTCAGTCTAAGAAGGAAGAGAAGACTGGGGTAGCAGTTGGTGTTTATTGATCCCTTGCAGCATCGTGAAAGTGTACTAAGAGGATTGATTATCTCATTGAACCTCATGCCACAGGGACTATTATTATCCCCATTTTACAGATGAGGAACCTAAAACTCCCAGACTTAGGTACCTTGCCCAAGGTCAGCCAGTAACTAAGAGGGCCAACATTCAAATCCAAGGTCTTCTAATTTATCCCAAGTCCTTCCTCCTTCAGTATGGATTAGCCAAGGAACTAGGGTGGACAGAGGCTACCTTCGGGAAGGGAGAGGATGCCAGGGAACCTATTTACAGAGAACTGAGGAAGGAAGGGGCCGGGGAACCAATGGGGTTGCAGGTTGGTAGAAGCCAAATAATGAAAAATGAAATTACTCAGATGCCAACAAAAATCTTTTCCAAATTCTACCTTTGCAAAGGCAATTCCACTTGTACTTTGATCTTTGACCCGAACCCATACAATTAATTCCACATCATATTTCTGCATATTGCTCTCCAAGGAGAATTGAGTTTACACTTCCCCCCAATCCAAACCATAACAGTACTTAATTAGGTGATAATTTATGTAGTACTTAGCATGAACTTTTGGCACTTGCTGGAGAAGGCTGTACAAGTGTATACATGTTATCACCTGACTACATCAAGTAACGGGGCCCGGGCATTGGTGAGGTGTCTTGGGCTTTACAAGGTATCAAATGACTTTTATAACCCTGTAGTACCTGGCTTTCTAGTAGGCAGAACTGTCTCTGGTGTGTATTAATATACTGAATATTATGCCCACATGCACTTAAAACACTGATCCTGAGCACTTCAAAACGACAAGGAGGCTGGAAAATCGGAGAAACAGATGTTGGATGAATAGTCAGCCTACTCAGGGTCTATCATTCAACTTCAGGGACGTTGTATAACAGCCGAAGGGGATCTCTCAGACCTTCATAGTGGAAAATAAACAGAACATTCCCTGCTGGCAGACATGGTCCGTGGTGATAACGAGGCTTTGCTCGCTCCAATCCAACCCTCACGCCCCAGCCCTTGTCAACAGGACTGACCCAAAAATGGCTCTTTTTTGGAACATCCCATCAGGCCTGAGAAGGTCATGACTGTGTGGCCCCGAAACACTGTAGATGCTCATTTACATAACACGTGCTTGTCGAGAGAAAGGAAATCCTGGGAAATGGCAGATGCCTGAACTTCAGTGAGGATACAAGCTTGGGTCCAAGCCTCTGAAACACAGAACCTAGAAGACTGCTTTCCAGTTGTCCCTAATTCTCCTTTAGGCTCGCAAACAGAAGAAGAAAGAAATAGAAAGGGACATTATTTTGGCTCCTGGCTACTACATTGCATCTGGCCTCGCTCAGAACTCAAATCAATTCAAGAGAAAGTACAGTCCCAGACTTGGCCCTCTTCTGTTGAGTCCAGGAAGAAACAGAAATATGAAATACGTTCTGAGGACCACCAGTTTCTTCGAGGCCCATGGCCCTAGGTGCACTAGAAAAGTAGCTCGTATCTGAGCACCTAAGATAGAAGGGAATCCACAAAGATGACTCACGCCGTTGAGTCATTGTCCCCACACACCACAGACAACTGTTCCCAGCAAGTTCAGATCCCCCTTTAAGGTCATTCCCTCTCTGAGTCAGGTCCACCTGGCACATCACCCTTGGGTTTATCTTATGGCTGGGGCCTTGATCCCGCTCCACGGATGGGGCTTTCGATGTGTGTCCTGAAGCCCTGCCCCTCTGCAGGCCCTAAGGACTGCATCTTGAGGCTGTACCTGGCCTCCCCCCCCCCACCCCTTTAGGCCTCTCTCCACCACCTCCTTGTACTGGCTTTTTAGTTTATCTGACTCTCTGCTTGGACACACCCTCCATCCTCCTGCGGTCAAAAGGAAAGCAAGCAGAGGCTTCAAACTTCAGCTATGAGACTGAAATTTAACGTGAACCCTCTCTTCCCTTCCTGGTACACTCCAGTCAAAAATAGAAGTATTATATTCCTAGCTCCCACGCCTACACAAATACTACAAATCTAGTGTGGGTCTAAAATAGTGTTGAACCAAGCCTATAATTGTTTCATAAACCATATGCCTGTTCTTTCTCCAAGAATTCTTTTAAAATTGAAAATAAGGAAAACATTGTTCTGGGTGCTCTGAGGAAAACAAAGATGAATAATGTGCAATGTCCTTATGGAGTTTACAACCCAGCTCGAGAATTAAGACACAAGAGCCGTGTGGCTCCAGCAAATCCAGAATCACAGATGACTGAGATCCCCGGACTGGAAGATTTCTCAAAGAACATCCAGTCTAACAGCCTGTTTGCCTCTGCCCGAGCACCTCCAGGGATAGAGAACTCATGACTTTTCAGTTCAAATCCTTTCATCTTTGAACAGCTCTGGACGCTGGACGTGTTTTACGTAAAACTGAAATCTATTCATCTGGGGCTTCTGCCAATAAGTTTACACTGGAATCTCTCAGGAAAATCTCAGTATTCTCTATTCATCATGGTGGACATCAATTACTCGAAACTGTTTCTTGTATCTCCACCCTGTAAAATTCTTCTCTTTTCAGACATGATATCTCTAACTCCTGAATCATTTTTATGCTGCATTATGCTTTTCATAATTATCCTGCTCAATTTTCCCTTAATTCTGTTCAGGCTGCTTATCCTTTTGAGAATATGGAACAATGCTAATATATGACATGTGGTTGAATTACAGTAGAGAAGAATCAAGCTCTTGCCCCTCTTTCCTTTGGTAATGTATTTTAGTGATATAACATTCAAGTTTTTTGAGAGCCACATCATACATATCAAACTTACAGCAACTCTGATCCTCAAGGGTGCCAATGGGATGGCACGACATGGTTTATCTACCTGGTTGGTTCGGGGAAGCCAACCACTGAATAAGTTATCTCGGGCTCACTGCTCCAGTTTCTCTTACTAATCCTGGATCCCTGCTCCATCACCCAGCAATGTAGGCCATATGCTCTAGGCAGGTCTTGCGAACCTGTGTGCTTCACAGATTGCCTGCTGTGGATGTAAATGTTAGTGAGAACCGGGTTAAGGACAGAGCTCTAAGACACCCTGCAAGGACATGTCTTCTGCTCTGGAACATGCCTTCCCAGAACCCACCCCCCCATACCACCTGCACCTCCCCCACCCTCACTGAAGCGATCTCCATATTGCAATGGGATTAATGCAAACACAAAGTTTAACACTTGCCCCGTCTTCACCCTAGCTCCCCACGGTCTATACTCAACAGCACAGCCAGACTCTGTTAGCACCCAAGCCAAATTACCTATGCCTCCGCTGCTGATCCTCCAACAGCTTCCCACCCTGATCCCGATAAAAGCCTTTAAATGGCCGATGAAGTGTGATATTGAACCCTCTCCGGTCTTCTGCCTCCCCTCCTACCCCTCTCAACCTGAGGCACTCTTCTCAAACTGGACTCCTTGCTGATCCTCAAACACACTGGGCAAGCTCTGGCCTCAGGGCCTCAGCATTTGCACTTCCTTTTGGTCCTTCCATCAGATGCCCCATGGCTTACTCTCTCATCAAGTCATTTCAACATCACCTGCTCCTTACATACCCTGACCAATCCTCTGGCACACTCTCTCCCTATGCCCTGCTTCACTTTTCTCTGTGGCCCTGATCAATATCACCTTCTGACCTAAGATCAAATTCACATATCTTTCATGGTTATTGACTCTCTCTACCAGAATGTGGAACGTTGAGGTAAATGACTTACTGATGCTTCTCCAGTGCTCTGTGGCACATGACACAAGGTAGGCATTCCTTACACATTTGTTGAATGAATGAATGAATGAATGAATGAATGATCTTTAGTGAGATGTCTCAGTAGCTTATTTCTATTGATAGGTTTCACTATTCATTTGTTTGGGGAACAAAGGATACACTCAAAGTTGGCAGGGAAAATCAGGGTCTCCAAGTTCTCAGACTCCACGTTGCATCTCCATTCCTAAACCATGGAGGTAGTTCACCTCTCATTGGCTCTCCCATCTTGGCTGAAATGACCACCCTCTACCGTCAGCCCCAACCCATGGAAGCTGCAGACACAGACTTCCTTTATGGGCTATTGCCCATATCCCCAAATCCCACCCACAAACTTAGAGACCTACCTTCTCTCAATAGCCTCATTAACCAGGCAGCACCTTGGAGAAGGCAAAGGAAAGGCCTCAGGCAAACTTATCCTGTGCTTTCACTGTAATTTCATTCGTACATCAATTAAACCATAGACCTAGAACCCCACAAGGAATAAAGGTGGCCTTATTTTCCATACTTTCTGCATGATTGTCAATGGAAGTCTTTGTTCTGTCTACCTAAAAGATCTTGGAAGTCTAGAGATGTCACCTTAACCTTTGAACCTCTCTTTAGTAGACAGCAACTGATCTGGGATAGTAGTTATGAGCAGGAAGCCCATCATCACGTGCCTGGGGTTCAAGTCCCAGGCCTACCACTTTCTACCTAGATGATGCAAGTCAGGTAGTTCAACCTCCCTGGGCCTCATTATCCTCATATGAAATCAGTGATGGTACCTACATCACAGATGATTGAAATTGTAATGCCGGATAGTGTCTGCGACATAGGAAGCATTCAATGAATATTAGCTAAGAGTACAGGCTATTAACTTAATATTTAATAGCTTTTTAAAACAAATTGAATGTCTTCTGTCTTGAACACTGTGCTATGTTTGGGAATTATGAGGAGAGATGAGTCACAGCTCATGCCCCCAAGGAGCATGGAATCCAGGTGGGTAAAGTATCAGCCGGGATCCGGGTAGGAAGTGGACAGCATGCTCAGTAGGATTTGTGAGGTAGATTTTAAAGAAGAGACTATTTACAGAGATATGTCCAGAGCTAAAGAAACCACATGAGGGGCGCCTGGGTGGCTCAGTCGGTTAAGGGTCCGACTTCAGCTCAGGTCATGATCTCGTGGTCCGTGAGTTCGAGCCCCACGTCGGGCTCTGTGCTGACAGCTCAGAGCCTGGAGCTTGTTTTGGATTCTGTGTCTCCCTCTCTCTCTGGCCCTCCCCCGTTCATGCTCTGTCTCTCTCTGTCTCAAAAATCAATAAACATTAAAAAAATTAAAAAAAAAAAAGAAACCACACGATTTGTTGAGGCACCAAGAGATGAACAATAGCAGGAAGCTGCGACTACACATGGGCTTGAAGAGGCAAGAGAGGAAACAGTTCCACTGGAGTGAACCCAGGTGAGATCAGAACCCTGACAGGGGTTGTCTGACACAGTCAGAGCACCATGAATCAGGGATGGGGAGAGAGAAATAAATGCATCACCCTCCATCTCCTCTTTCTCTCTTATCCCTTCTCTGTGTTTCCCAACCAGAGGCAGAGAGCAAACGAGCCTGGGTGGAGTAGCTCTTAGAGGGAAAAAGGGGGATTGGGTATAGCGGTAAGGGGATTGAGAATAAGTGGTACAAGAAACAAGCCACAGTCATTTTACTATATATCAGTGCTCGCACTAATTGCTTTGCATAAATAATCTCTAACAGTCAAAACAAAACTGAAGGAAGGTATCCATTTTCCTTCCACATTTCTCAGAAGAGGAAGTTGAGACTCCACGAGACCAAGTGGTTTTTCCAAATCTATACTGTCTGGTCTAGTCTCTCCGTGGGTGCAGGGAGTGTTCTTTCCATTGGGCCATAGTGTCCCCTTCACTCATTCAAAAAACATTTATGGTGTTCTGTAGCAAAGACAATGATATTCACCAAATATTACATCTTCTCCTTGTATTTCCTCCTTGCACAGTTAGGTGTAGCCATGACCTGTAACCATTGGTTATTACCAATGAAACATGAGTGGAAGCTCCATGTATCACGTCCATGTTGGGATCATGAAGAGGCTATGAATAATTCTTGACCGTCTCTCTTTCTTCCACTGACATAGCACTGAAGAGATTACAAACTCCAGATCATAAGCTAGGAGATGCTCAAGCCTCCCTCAGCCTAGGCCCCTAAGTGACTGTGTGGAGAAGCACCTCCTGCTGTCATTCATGTCACATCAGCAAAGGTAAGAAATAAGCTGTTGTGTTAAGTCACTGACGTTGGGGTTATTTGTTACTTAGCATATTCTAGTCTGTCCTAGTACATGTGCTAACTTTATGTCAATTTCTTTGTGGTGCAGAGAGCACAACAGTAAACAATGGCTCCACTGCTCTTGGAGTTTCAGTCAATGCCATGTGACAACTGCATACAATGACAAGAAGATAAAGGAGGAATTATTCCGCAGGAGTAAAAGAAAGAATAGGCAAGGTGCTTTAGCTCTCTTGAAGGACACGTAGAACTTTGCCAGCAGAGAAGGGAGAGAGAGAACTTTTCTGGAAGACAGATGGCAAGGCAGATACTTGGAGGTTTGTAATATCAGGTGGCAAGAAGCTGGAAGGTCCCGCCATCGAAAGGAATCCACAATTATACCAAGTTTCTTACATGATTGGGTCTAGATCACCAAAATACAATCCAGAGGGGAAATGGATAAAACAGGAGGAAAACCTGTACTCAAGTAAAATGAGGAAATAAACTGTTACAGAACTTGATTTCAATAGTACAGGAGAACCAAAGCTCTACCTGTGATCACATGGAAATGTAGAAATTTAAGGCGGGATTTGAGTGTGTGGAGCGACACAAGCCGGTTCAAGGGTTTGCTGTCGGCAGTGGCAATAACAGTGGGAACAGTAGCAACTTTCCTCCTTAAAGAAGTAACAGAGCCCAATAGCAACGGAGCCCTGACCCGTGTGCCCATAAGGCACACGTGACTTATATGCATTATTATTGTTTAATTGACTTATTTAACAAACTGTGTGCCAAACACCATTCCAATTACTTTCCAAACTATTCAATTTTCATAAGAAACTTAGTGGTAGATATGACTATTATTTTGATCCTTTTTTTTTTTTTTTTTTGCAGATGGAGAAACTAGAACACAGAGAGGTTCCATAACTTACCCAAGGACACACAGCTAAGGAGTAGCAGACCTGGTCTGAGGCAACTGAACTGCCGTCTTGAGAATGCTGCTTTATGTTTTCATCAAATCCTCACCATCAAGCATTTTATTGTTGTTACTGTTATTGCCTCATCTTACAGATGAGCAAATAGGTTCAAAGAGCAGTATTTTTACCAACATCTCGTGGCTACTTTATATCACAGCCCAGCTATAAGCCAGACCTACGGACCCCAGGGCCCATGCCCTGCCCTTACATGGCCCTTCCAGTGGAGGCTTTGGCCTTCTGCATTTTTCATCAAGTCATACAAACCCATGTGGGCCTAAATTTATTTTCAAAAAGCTTTGCTTATTTAGGTGAGGGTTTAAGGTCACGAAAATCCATAAATCAACAAATGGCCACGGAGCACCCACTGTGCATAGGACAAAAGTAAGAAGTGTATCAAGCCATATAGGCTGTCCCTGACTCAGGATCTTACACTCGGTTGGAAGTAAGGCACACTTTCTAACTTCGTAAGACAAACCCGGTAATAGTCTGGAGCAGTGCGTAATAGACGGTGAGGAATTTCAGAAATGTCAGAAAGGAGTCCAGGAGAGAACACAGAGAATGCACTGGGCCGTGGTCAATGGGAAGGGTCTGAATGGATAGAGAGGAAACCATGGTGTCACTCAGGTTCTGAATCCAGAGTAAAGGAGGAAAAGGCCAGAACTGGTTGGAGTATAATTGGTGAGGATCGGGGCCGGGGCAGGGGGTGGGGGGCAGAATTCCAAGCTAAGGAATAGCACGCTGCTCTGTGATAAGTGGGTCAGTCTATTAAGAAAATAGAACCTTAACCCAATGGGACTTGGTGTAGACACCACTGGGAGGTCACCAGCCTAGTCGGCAGCTCCTTGGAAACACTGCCTGGATGGGGAATTATTACAACATCAGTTATTCTGCCACCAGAATGGCCTATTTGTGAGCCACCAGCACTTAGGCCTTAAGGAGAGAGAGAGAAATGGAGGAGGAAAGGAATGGGGGAGTGGAGTGAACAAAGAGAAAGAAGCTTAGAGCTGAGGCAAAGCCCAGGTTATATCTGCCCATGATCAACCCAACCAAAAACTAACCTTAAAACAAAGTTGCTCTCAGAATGCAAGTTAGTATTATTGAATTGCTCCATTACCATCAGGACTGTTTTCATTTTTAAGCACGTGTGTGGTCGCCTCCACATTGACGGACTATTCACAGCCAGGGAAAACACCCCCAAAATCATTTTCCAGGGCATCTGTGCCCTTGTGGAGGCTGCCACGATGTTTTAATTGCATTGGATAGAATTTCAATGGAAGGGGTAGAAGCAGTGCATTTTCAAGAACTAATAATTCTGTAATTTTGTAGGTGGGGCATACTTTTTGGCACAAATAGGCAGGAGGCATCTGCATTTCTCTACAGCAGGCGTTCTCATTTGGAACAAGACCAGGACTATCAAAAGTGCACGCTGTTTCTTTCTAACTCCCCCAGAGGACCCTGGAGAAAATGTGCCTCAAGAGGGTCCTGCCTGATGCGAGAGGTCCCGGGAAGGTTCGCTGCAGGAGAAGCCAGGAGATGATGGTTCAGCCTCATTGAGTCCTTGGTTTCCTGGTCACCTTCTCAGTGACATCTACCCTCGTCACTCCTGGGCTATTTGTCTCCACTGCATCCACCCACTCTCCTGGAGCTGGCCACACAGAGAGACAGCGGGTGCAAAGAGAAGCAAAGAGCAGTGGACTTTTGCCAGGAGGTCCCAGTATAGCATCTCAGAGGAGAAAGAATTCTGGTGTGGGTCCCTGAGTAAGTCAGTTCACCTTTTTGTACCTTGATTCCTTCTCCCATGTGATGTCTAAGGCCCTTCTGACATCCTGTGGTCTATGAGCCCTTTGTACGTTACTCCAGTCTTCCCACAATAAGACCAGAATTTACTTATCCTTGGATCCAACATCATATGGATGCTCCCCCTCCCGCCCCCAAATCCACCCCTCGATTTGCTTCATTGATTCTCTCCTTTTGCCACAAACTCCCACTGGACTTTCTAACTTTGAGGTAAATTTCCTTCTGCCTCCCTAAAGCCACTTTCTCTTCCAGTCTCCTGCTGGCTAGACATCAGCAGCCAGGGGCCCAGCAGGGAGGGAAAATTCCACCACTCCGAGAGTCCCCTAAGCGTTGCCTTATGCAGCATTGCATCCCCAGTGCCTAGGAACAAACTTGCACATAGACTTTATGGATTCATCTGGAGCTCTGTTCTCTAGGGTGGTGTGTCTGAAACACCCTGGGTCCTGGGCATACTTGAGGATCTTATAATAGCTGTGGAGGAAACTCCTCCCAAATAAACACACATGCAAACTGGCAAGGCCACCCAAGCAGGTGCAAACCATGATTTTCAAAGAGCATGGCTAACAATGATGGGATTCAGAACATTCTCATCACCGGGAATCCAGACGTTAAAGTTCAGTGCAGTGCAGACACTAGATAAGGTGTTCGTATTGTGGAAACCTGCCATTTTTTTGGTCTGGCTTGTTTTTCTTTGGGGAATTGTCTTTTCCTTGTTCTGTGTGATTCTGATGTGGCTATCAGTCACGTGACTCTACCTTTCCAGCTATCAGAGGTACAGCTATGATTGGTCAAGATGGGAATAGTGATTGGTCTTGGGCGTGGGGGGCAAGTTGGGCCAATTAGAGTATTTTTAGGAGATCAAGACAGTTGACGGGAAACAGAGAACCACATTCTTCTCTCTGGGGTTACTATTAGTTGAAATGTTATAAGCTTAGAGCCACCAGAAATTATCTGTACTGCCATGATATAAGAGCAGTAACGTGCACCTGGCAGACCACTGTGATCTTGACTGGCCACTGCAAAGGAACTAAGACAGGGAAGAGTGGGTGGAAGTCCAGTTTGTCAGAATGGCCAGACAGCCAGAAGGGGAAGAAGGGCTGTGATCCATGGTGCCCGCTCGCACTCCTGCTCTGCCACAGCAGTGGGCTGAAGAAAAGACTGAGCAGAGGGGAGCCCAGCAGCTCTATGGAGCCTCAAAGTCTAACCTAACAGTAGAAGCAATGTCCACTCATCGACAGGCACTGGACTTGGGCTTCCCATGCACTGTCTCATGTAATCATTGCCATAAGACTTTGAAGCATTACAGATACATAAGTTATATATATGTCCATTGTGATGTGTGTGTATATATATATATATATATATATATATATATATATATATACAGTAAAACCTTGGTTTGTGAGCATAATTCCTTCCAGAAACATGCTTGTAATCCAAAGCACTCGTATATCAAAGCGAATTTCAAGAACCATTGGCTCCGTTGTGATCACATGACACTGGGTGTCACATACTGCTCGTCTTGCAAGACATGGCTTGTTATCAAGTTAAAATTTATTCAAAATGTTTGTTCGTCTTGTGGAACACTCACAGAACAGGTTACTCGCAATCCAGGTTTTTGTGTGTATCACAATGGACATGTATAATTTATATGTGATAGCATATATATCATGCGTTAGATCACTATATGTGATATGAGACATATCACATATATATCTCCATCGCAATGGAAGGGAGGCTTACGAAGGCGAAGTGGCACAGCTGTGGAGCCAGCATTGACAGCTGTGGGTCTGCTGTGTGTGATTGCACAGCCGAAACCCTTCATTTCCTTTCAGCTTCAGGGCCTGGCAAGGAGAGTGGCAAGTTGAAAGTTAAGGGCCCAGAAGCTGAGGCTACATCCTCAAGTGGGGCCCAGAAGCTGGCTTAGCTGCCAAGCGCCCCGGACCCAGGAGTAGGGGGAGCGAGGTTGGGGGTGGTGGCTGTGCAACGCTGACTCCCTCCAACCCACTGCGTGCAGGACCCCAGGCAGAGCACAGAGGGGATACACAGCAACCCTGGCACTGCCCCCAGGAAGCTTACAGCCTAGACTCTTTGGGATCTGAGCCCCCAAAATCTTACCTTATCTTTTAAATTATCTTAAATGGCGGGGCGCCTGGGTGGCTTAGTCGGTTAAGTGTCGGACTCTTGACTTGGGCTCTGGTTGTGATCTCACGGTTTGTGCGTTTGAGCCCTGCATCAGGCTCTCTGCTGTCCGTGTGGAGCCTGCTTTGGATCCTCTGTCCACTCCCCCCTCCCTCCACACCCCCCTCCCCAGCTCTCTCTTTCAAAATAAATAAACGTTTCAAAAATAAATAAATTGTCTTAAATGGCCTTTAAATTTTTTTTTTTTTTTTATCGTGTATCTGGTCCACAGGGGACTGTATTCCCTGCTCTGTCACCGACTATGATCCCGAGTTACTTCTCATCACTCCAACAAATCATGAATGCCTGGGGGCTGGAGTCCCGTGTCGGCCCCTGATGTCCCCCACAGGGTAGTGCAGTGCTTGGGAGGCTTCAATAAATATTCCTTGGAAGAGTCAATACCACACAGCAAGGTGCCACTTTTCCCCCCTCTATTGTAAAAATAAGGCAAGAGAAAAGCATTTATTGTACTAAATTATTTGTAGCAGCGTATTTAACTCTAAAGAAATCAGCAAGCCCCTATTACTCTAGGCCTATGGCCAGGTCTTTAAAATATCTTTGTTATAGTAATATTTTTCTAACCATATTTTCTATAATAAGATTTGACCTTAATTTGTTCTTTTACCACAATTCAAGTCAACCAATTATAGGGCTAGAAGTAGCCAATCAAAGGAACTCAAGAAATCAAGACCATCTACGCTAAAATTCCATTCTTAGATGTTAATAGATGCTACCCCCCCCCCCACACACACACACCGCGGGTTGAGGTGTGGGAGGACTGTATAGATCAATGTACAACTTTACTTATTCCCGTTGGTGATTCACAATGTGCCTTAGCATATCTGAGAAGTCCCAAAGGAAAGACTGCACTTAGCAGTTCTCAATTTATTGCAGCAAAACACCAATGAAGGCACAGACAAGCCAGCTGCTGCATTCGAAACGCCAGCTTGAGAAACCTATCTGGCATATCCTCCTCTTTAGAGAGACAGGGAACTAGAGAGAGCGCAGGACCATGTGCAGCCTTGGGGATCAAATAAGCGGACACCGGACACTAGATTCCAATGCTACCACCTCGGAGTTACTATCTGACGCAGGCAAATAAAAAAATTCTTGCGTCCTCTTCCAACAAGAATTGGTTCAGCACCTACCCTGTTCCCGGCACTGTCCTCGTCACTTGGGATATATCAGTAAACATGAAACGACCCAAATCTATACTACAAAGTAGGGACAGAAATATCTAGGGAGATACATTGGGGGAGACAGTTTTGAAACACCTGTCATGATGTTAATTAACGTTTAGTAGCTGGTATCCTGATGGGGAAACTTGGTTGAAAGAATGACCTACAATGAGGAAGAATCTGAAAGAAGAGGTGTGAGGGCCAAAAGAAAGGATAATAGAAAAGCAAATGTGACTTTAAAGAAAAAGTAGAAGAGAGTGACTCTCTCCAGACTGAACTGTTTTCCTGAATATTCAAGACCAAATTTTCAACTAACTCCTAAACAGCTCTACCTGAAGCTCCTCAAGGATCCAACCCTGACTCCCCAAACCAAACGTCTCACTTTTTTTTAATGTTTATTCATTTTTGAGAGACAGAGAGACAGAGTGCAAGCAGGGGAGGGACAGAGAGAGAGGGAGACACAGAATCCGAATCAGGCTCCAGGCTCCCAGCCGTCAGCACAGAGCCCGATGTGGAGCTCAAACCCACCAACTGGGCTCATGATCTGAGCCGGAAGTCGGACACTTAACCGACTGGGCCATCCAGATGCCCCCAAACGTCTCACTTTTTTAAAGCTACTTCTTCCTTTTCTGTTACCCACCAAGTTAAACAGCATTACAGTGAAATGAGTTGCTCCAGCATTCAGCTCTGTGTTTGTTCTCCCGACTGTCCCCGGGCTTGCACCAGCCAGAAGACGAAAGGGAATTAAAATCGGTGACACGGGAACCGCTTTTGAAACCGGTCTGGCAATGCCTGCTAAGCACAGCATTAATATATGTGGAAATGAATGAAGACCAACCAAATGGGAAAAGCCAAAGGCTATTTATTCAGAGTTAGCTATAGCAAGGGAGTCAGCCACTACCACTTGTGCCTCGGTAGAGACTCAGAGGAAGGTGGGAAAGCTTTACAACGGAAAAAAAAAAAAAGGAAGGTTGCAGGTACACCGGGAGAGGAAGCTGGCGACACGAGGGAGCTAGAGGCAGGCTAATTAGAAGCGGGGCACCTGTGTGATTGGTTAGGGGCGCCTATTTGGCTTTCTCTGGTTGGTCCTACTTGGAAGCCAGAACAAAAATCAGGGAAGCTGTCAGTTACCAATCAAGTCCTGATCACCTGGGGTCAATTTTTACAGCAGTTGTTACTTAGATTCCTGGAGGGTTACTAAAGATGGCAGGCTGGCTTCCGGCTTTCTGAGCTGTTTATTGCAGATAGGGAGATGGATCTGTGGGCAAGTTGCTGCAGGTTATGGGTCTGAGTGCTGTTTTTGTGTATGATCCGGACATTTTCCGTCTGTATATTCGGTCTGTCACATATGACTCAGAAATTCTACCCCTAGGTATTTACCCAAGAGAAACTAAAACGCAAGCCCTCAGAAAAACTTACCCCCATGTTTACAGCACATGACTCACAATCGTCCTAAAAATGGAAGCAATCGGAACGCCCGTCAACTGATGAATGGATAACCAAAATGTAGTATGTCCACAAAACAGAATATTATTCAGCGATAAAAAAGACTGAATTATCGACACCATGCGACACCACGGATGTACTGAGAAAACATCATGCTAAGGGCCGGAAACCAGACACAGAAGGCTGCATATTAGATGATTTCACTTACATGAAATGTCCAGAATAGGCAAATCCATAGAGATGGAAAATAGATTCGTGGTTGCCAAGAGCTTGGAGGGACAGAATAGGGAGTGACTGCTAATGGACACGGGGTTTCTTTGGGGGTGATGAAAACACTCTGAAATTAGATAATGGTGATGATTGCACAACTCTGTGAATAGACTAAAAACCACTGAATGTGTGCTTTAAAGGGATGAATTCTACGGTATGCAATTATATCTCAATAAAGCTGTTAATTTTTTAAAGTCTGTGACATGTGTCTATGTTCCATTGTTCCCCAAAGTCTTTCGTTAGTTTTGCCAAATGTGTATTAGGTAAAGTGCCTTAAAATTCAATAAGCCCCCATTGCCTTTCCTGCCCTTGTCTTAAAAGCAGTCCAGTTGGAGGAGTTATTAGCTAGATTCCAGAAACCGACTTTTGCCCACGGTCCTAGAAATACCTCATATGTTTAGGATAAAGAAATAAAGGCACAGAAAGCCTTCCTGAAGTGAAACAACAACAACAACACAGGAATATGAGGAAAGAAAGGATTCAATCATGAACTGTGATAATTTATCAAGAATGTGGGTAAATCCTGAAAATTTTCTAAATAAAGTAATGAGTCCGTTAGAGATGCAGAGATAAAAGGATGAGGTCAGAGGCAATGCCAACCATCTCCAAATTCGAGATTAGCGTTCAAAGCACTTGTGTGCCAAATTGCCATAAACTTCAAACTAATTCCACCCCATTAATTTCCAAGTGCTCTGAGCTACACTGACTCTAAGAGACGGACTTCTGCTGGCAGCAGACCCAGCTGGACTCAATTACATGTTTCGTTTTCATTTTCCCTTTTTTGTCGCCACCAGTATTTTCTTTCAAAAAAAAAAGAGGAGGGAGCCTTCTGATCAGTTATCTTCAGAGGCTTTTTTTAACCTACGGTGCTGCGATTCCGGCTGTCCATAGTGCCTGTTCTCACTTACGGCAGAGTTCCAGCGTCCATCCGTGGCAATGTTCGTCTGCAAGTAGAAACAGGGAAAGTGGACCACGTTGTAAGGGGCTCTGCCAGTCAGGATCCTGGAGAGGGGCTCTGGAAGTTTCAGTGGAACCAACATACAGCATCTGTGTCCTTCCGGGAGCTTACTGACGAAGCTAGAAATGAAAACAAGAGTGAAAACATACCAGAACAAAAAACAGAATAGAACGTCTACAGTATACTAAGTGATAGTAACAGCGCTAGGTAGTGAGGCATTTAATATATTATACTGTCAAAATTAGAAGTAATTACCATACTTATTATAATATGACAACTGTGTTTAGTGAACACTTGCTATGTGCCAGGCACTGTTCAAAGTACTTTCTAAATGCTAATTCCTTTAGCCTGTGAAGTACATATTTTATTATTCCCACTGTGCAGATAAGAAAATGAAGGTTCACCGAGTTTATGCAACGGGCCAGAGTCACAGAACTCACTCACAGCTTTTTTCACAATATCTGCTGCAGTTGCCAAAGCTCATTTCCATTTGCCTTGCTGGAGACATTATCAAATGGGCACATTAACTGCAGTTTTGTTTTGTTTTGTTTTGTTTCGTTTTTGGTTCAAAAGGCAAGCTCTTGCAATGTAGAAGTGGTTTATCTAACTAATAATATTTAATCAGAAAGCTCTGAAGCTCTAGAAACTGGAAAAAAAAAAAAGAACCTAATCAGGTAGATTAGACAAACATGTATTTAGAGGATGTCTCCATTCATTCATTCATTCATTCACTTATTCAGTACACAATTATTGGGTCCCTAAAACATAGCACCAAGAGAAATAGGCAGAAGGTATCATGATGAAAATGACAGTCCAGTGGGGAGACGAATTGAACTTTTAAACAGATATTCCCAAAACTTAATTGTTTCAAAAAAATTAACACTTAACATATATAACACGTGAACAATATTTCCACACATGTATTGAAAATTTAGTATTTGAAAAGGAGGAGGAGCTCTACATGTTTCCTAACTATTCACCTACTATCGTCAAAACACATTCCACATTTTAGACCGAAGGGTACATGTTACGTGTTGAACATCCGCTTCGTGCCGGGACCTGTTCTAAGCTCGTTACGCATTTCAGCCCATCCTCCCAACCAGATGAAGTAGGTCCTACAATCATCTCCATTTTATAAGAGAAGAAACTAAGGCACAGAGAGGTTAAGCAGCTTACCCAAGGTCATACAACTAGTAGCATAGGGTCAGCATTCTTGTCCAACTGAATGTGAGAAAATGCGTTACGAAAGAATGCAAGTTGACACGCAAGGTTCAGAAAGAGATGTGCTTGAACCCTCCAGAACAGTCAGGGATGGCTTCCAAGAAGAGACCGCATCCTGCTCTTTCAAGATCTTTGGGCATCTGTTTCAGATGCTCTTAAACAGTCCGCTTGGAGGGAAAATGGATGAAGGCACAAATCTGATCGTGATATTCACAAGTCCAGGACTTGTAGCTAGTCCAAAGACTCTCCATAGTTTCAGCTTAATTAGAGAGAATTTTGGATGAAACTGTAATCTGCTGTCTCACGTGACATTTTTATCGCCTGCTTAACATTTCAAATGAAACGTTTTACTGCATTTGATGTTAGTTAAACACTTAAAGTGTACTCTTCATGGTTACAATTCGCAGTGTGTTCTGACTATATTAAGCAAATATTTAAGAAACATTTGGACTGTTTTTCCATTTTTAAGTATTTAATCTGTAATAAACATATAGTATGTTAAAAATACATTTCTTGTACAGTATGTGTTAAGTGTTGAGAATATATTTTTGAACTGCCTTATTTGAGCCCGTCAGACTTTCCATTACAACCCCCTAATTTAAGGGGGTTTTAAACCAACCATAAAAATCTCTTCATGCTGATATTTCAGGTAAAATATCTCTCCTTCCAGAAGTCTTTTTTTAGTAGTTGGTGGGTTGTTTTTTACTATTGACACATTTAAAGAAAAGTTGACTTGAGGGGCCTGGGTGGCTCAGTCGGTTAAGCGTCCAACTCTTGATTTTGGCTCAGGTCATGATCTCACGGTTTGTGGTGGAGCCCCCCCCCCCCCGTCGGGCTCTGCACTGACAGCACAGAGTCTGCTTGGGATTCTCTCTTTTCCTCTTTCTCTGCCCCTCCTTCACCCATGCTTGTTCTCTGTCTCTCCCCCGCCTCTCAAAATAAATATTTTTTTAAAAAAAAAAGAAAAGCTGACTTTACAAAATTGGGTATAAAGCAAAGATCCTTCTCGTAGGATTTTAGTGTGATCTTCTCTTATGCTTTTTAATAATCCATATATTAAAGGCATATCCTTAAAAATCATAGATCTGAGGTGCCTGGGTGGTTCAGTTGGTTAAGCATCTGACTCTTGATTTTGGCTCATGGAATGATCTCATGGTTTGTAGGATCAAGCCCCATGTCGGACTCTTCACTGACAGCATGCAGCCTGCTTGGGATTCTCTCGCCCTCTCTCTCTGCCCTTCCCCCATAGAAGCGCTCTCTCTCTCTCTCTCTCTCTCTCTCTCAAAATAAATAAATAAACATTTTTTTAAAAATCATAGATTGGGGCAACTGGGTGGCTCAGTCAGTTAAGTGTCCGACTTTGGCTCAAGTCATGATCTCATAGTTAGTGAGTTCGAGCCCCACGTCAGGTTTTCTGCTGTCAGCCCAGAGCCCACTTTAGAACCTCTGTCTCCCTCTCTCTCTGTCCCTCCCCCACTCACATTCTGTGTGTGTGTGTGTGTGTGTGTGTGTGTGTGTGTGTGTGTCAGTCCGTCTGTCTCTCAAAAATAAATAAACATTTAAAAAAAATCATAGACTTTACCCCAATACTTTGGAGAGAAAACGAAACATGGCTGAGATACTAATATCTGTATATTTCCAGACTATATTAAATTTCAGAATCCAGGGTGTGAAATAAGACTCTGGACACTTCGCCCAGAATCCTAGAAAACTTCGTAAGCATACAATAATGTAGCCACTTTAGCACATTACAGTTCACACTTGGATCTCACATCCTTCCTCTTACATGCCCTTCAGGAAACTGAGAGGAAGAAGACTCTTGTCAAATTCCCACCAATCTACAGACAGGCAGGCGAAGTTCTGGGAGAAGTGGAGTGATTTGCACTGAGTGTGGCGCCTGCTTAAGATTCTTGCTCTCCCTCTGCCTCTCTCCTCTGCTCACATGCACTCTCACTCTCTCTCCCTAAAAATAAAAAGAAAAGAAAAGAAAAGAAAAAAAAATTTAAAGCATTAGACTTTGAGTAAAGCAGATTATCCTTTGAAAAAAAAAAAAAAAGAAGTTAGTGCTTTGCCCCAAATCACACAGCCAGTTATTAGTGATGCTGAGGCTTGAACTCAGATCCCTTTGATTCCTCCATGTTACTTATGCCCACGGGTTGCCAAAGATTGGACCCATACATGACTTGGTGTTTCCATGTAATTATTACTTCTTGTATCTGTTGAAGACCTTAAAGAGTTTAATCCCCTGTACAGCTAAATAACTGGATTTGTTTTTTCTAATGTTACTTTTCATTTTAAGAATCGAGGCCATACCAATGAGCCAATTCAAGAAATGTTTCTCTTCCTCGTTCAAGTCATCAAGACTATGACCTAAAGAAAAGAGGCGTTCATCACATCACACTGGAATATCGTAGCTAACTGTGTTACAGAAAGGCTTGAGAATCTGTGTCTCCATCCCACTTGGTTCTAGGTTCTTTGAAAGCCAGGGCTTGTCTTCGTTGTCTTTGTGTCTTTCTGTCTCCTGTCCTTACCTGCCCAAAGACTAGCACGGTGCCTGGCATATCACAGGGGTTCGATAACGTCTGCCAATGGGAGGAATCTACAGAACTTCCCAAAGACAGCTTGTATTTGTGCGATCTCATGGAATGTTCGAGATGATGGACACCTCAATTACCCATACCAGCATTTCTCAAAGTGACTTCCTTGTTTCATAAGTTCCACCAGACTACACGACAAAACAATGCCATGAACAGATATGTTTGTGAAATGCTCCCTCCCCACAAAACTAATGCCATAGAGCTTACTGAGAAGACTCTTTAGAGCATTATTTTCTTCTTTGGAGCAGAGTGACTGTTGGGAGCCAGTGGCCTCTGCTGTCACCAAGGAGTCCCACCCTACTGGCCAGGTGGAGACCAGTTCTGTCCACTGCACTGGTAGTATGGTAATGTCTAGCTTTTCCTAGGCTCAGAACTCTTCGGCCCTTGCCCTAAGCAATCCCAACTCTTACCAGTAACTAAAGTGATATTTTGGCCTATCTATGTCAAATTCCTCATTTTTTTTATTTCTCCATTTGTCCAGAACATAAAAGGGGGTGAGAAATGCTATTTATTTTTGGTACCCATAAGTTCCAACACAGAAAATTACCTGAAGTCCTCAGCCATCAATTGCTTTTCTTTCAAACCCATCTTCCTTCCAAGTGTACCAAAAATATCCTCAGGCCTTCAGAGTAATTATATTTATGATCATTCATTTTTTCATTAGTCTAGAGCAAATATTGTGGGAACCGAAGAAAGACGATGTTCCAAAGTCAACCTCAGGTTTGGAGTTGCGCGAAAGAACCACAGATGGAATTGGAATCAACTGAACCCTGGATACTCTCTCTCAGAAGAGCTCTGCACAGGAACCACATATTATACTGTCTCAATATACAGCCTGAGGAAGTTAGGTGGGCTGGTCCCCAAATCATACCTATGAGACTTTAGCCGCAGAGGCAAGGAACAACGCTCCAGGACCCAAAAGGAGAAAGCAAGATTCAGCAGAGGCATCGACAACCGGGTGGAATATTTGAATGTTGATTCCTAATTCAGACATAATGTCAAATAGTAAAAATGTCCTGACTTAATTAACTGGCTCAAAAAATATTTACCGAGTGCCTGTTATACGCCAAGCACTGCTAGAGGCATTATAGATGCGGCAGCGAGCTCAGAAGACAAAAACCCCTGCCTTCGTTCGTGAAGCTTAAAATCCAATGGAAAGAGATCTGTAATAAAAAATAACTGAGGTATGCAGAATGTGAGAAAGTTGACATCCTGCAAGAAAAATAAAACAGGGAAGGAAGATAGCAAATGCAGGGGTATTGGGTAGGGAGGAGACTGCTATTTTCAATGGGTAACTAGGAGAAACCCAACTGAAAACCTGACATTTGCACACACACGTGAAGGAGATGCCAGTAACTGGATTAGAAAGCATTCTCTAAATCGGGACAAGGAAATACAGATGGCATAAGAAGGGGTATACTTGGCATGTTTGGTAAGTAGAAGGGAGATACCTTAGTCAGCTTGGACTGCCATAACAAAATGTCATAGATGGGGTGCCTTAAACAATAGAACAAATGTATTTTCCCACAATTTGGGAGGCTGGGAGCCCAAGATCAAGGTGCAGCAGATTTGGTTTCTGGTGAGCTTCCTTCCTGGCTTGCAGACGGCCCCTTCTCACGGTGTCTGCACATGGCCTCTAGGGGCAAGAGCAGAAGCTCTCTGGTGTCTCTTCTTATAAAGACACCAATCCCATCACAAGGGACCTCATCTAAACTGATTACCTCCCGAAGCCCTCACCTCCATACACTGTCTCACTGGGAGACTGGGGGTTCAAGCATTTGAATTTTGGACAATGAAATCTGGCTGCTAGCTGGGAACTAGTGCACCTAGAGCTGGAGATGACAGTCACTACAGTCACCCCGTCAAATTGTCCTCAACTTCTTGCCCATCTCACTACATGTTGACTCATAGGGCCTCCGCCCTGAATATACGCAGCTCTCCCCTTCCTCAGTGGCTAGAAAAAATCACAGAACCATGTTCCCTGAACATATTAATGCCTAGCCCAATTCCCTGGGCATTACAGTCCACTCTCCCACCCTCCAAGACAACTCTGGCCTATCTTCTCCTTTCTCCTCCAAACCCTAACAACTTCCTCCCTCCCTCTTTAGCTTGCTATTTCATGGATAAAATAAAAGCAGTCAGAAGAATATTCATACATATACTCTCTTATCCACCCAAACCATCATTTGCCATCATGGACGGACTGTGTCAGGCCAGCCTCTCCTCCTGAATCCCAGACCTCATGTTCTAGAGCTCAAGTACATCATTAGCAACTCTTCTTTCTCTCTCCCACTCCATCAAGTTCCCATCTTGATTGGATGGTACCCATCAGCTTTCAAATTCCTCCACAGCCTTCCTTTATCTAATTAAAATAAAACCCTCTTGAATTTACTTTCTTTTCAAGCTTTGACCCCATTTCTCTGCTCACCTTTAGAGCTAAACCCCTGAAAAGAGGTGTCTACCCTCACTCTTTCTAGTTCCACTACCCCTATTAGCTTGTCCTTTTTGTGACCACTCCCAGTATCTCTTACTTATAATTCATATACAGTAAAATTCACTCTTTTTGAAGTACCTTTCTCTGAGTTTTAACATACGGACAGAATTATGTAACTGCTACCACATTAAGATATAAAACAGCTCTGTTGCCCCCAAAGATTACCTCGTTCTCTTTTGAGGTCCCATGTACCCCATGCCTAGGGTGGCAACCAGTGACGTGTCCCTTTAGATCTGTCATATAAATCAAATCATACCATCTGTAGCCTTTTGAGTCTGTCTTCATTGTCTTCAATCCACTTTCACCCCTATGCCTTCTCCAAAGCTATCTTGTTAAAGTGATATCAGTGCCTTTATATCTGATGTTTAAATCTCAGTGCTGATCTCACTTGCTCATCTTCCAGAAACATCTTCCTGGCCTGTCTTCCCGGACTCTACACATGTGTGATTCCTCCTCCTTCACCATTGCTGCCTGCTCATCTCCTCAACTTCTTCATTTCGGAGAGCACTAGACCTCATTCAAAGTTGTTTTTCTCTTCTCTACCTACATCCAGACTCGTAGCTTTAATCTATATTTGATGACGTCAAAATTTATATCTCTAGTTTAGACCTTCTCCAACTCTAGATGACCGATCCAACTGCCCACTCAACATGTACCTCTATCTCCTATTTATCCATCCATCCATCCATCCATCCATCCATCCATCATCTCCAAGAATTAGCATTTCCATAACTGAGGCCCTGATGTTACCTCTCCCTCTCCACTCCCCACTTCTTTTCCCAGCTTTTTTCTTCTCACCTACTGTCAACTCCATTCTTCCAGTTTGCAAGCCTTGAATTCATCCCTGACTCCTCTCTTTCTTTCCCACACCAGGACCAGTTCTACAGACTTTATCTTCACAATATACCTCTGCATTTTTTAATGACCTTCATATATACTTGAAAATCCTGCTACTAATGCTTAAATGGCCATTCATTTTAATGGGAAAATTATGATGCATTGCATCCCAACCCAAGATACCAAGCAATTTTTACAGATCAAAAAATACCTCGGTGAAAAAACTGAAAAAAAATAAATAAAAATTAAATTAAAATGTTTATATAAGCAATACAGAGTAATTTGAAAGTAAACAAATATAGTTGTAGATGAAGTGTAAAACAAGGATAGCTTATTGAACTCTTCGTAGGGGGAAATGAAGTCTTGATAGTTTATGGGGAAGGCGGATGAGGTGCTGGGGATCATTCTTTAGGAAGTGCACTCTTAGAAGCACTATTTTATTCATTAATTTTTCAACTTTCCCTTGAACTTACACTTCAGCTTAAAAATAAACTTACAGAATAGAGGAACACCTTTAAGGTAGAATAAAGAATAAATGTCTTAGAAACACTTGTAAATAGAACATGCACACAACCTTTTATGTATGAGCTCTCCGTCCCATTCACAACATGGTTTGGGTGTCTGTGGCCATGAACTATAGTTCTAACTTTTCCATATGATCTTCTCTGACTAGAGATTATTGGGTTGAGTACATCACTGAGCATGCCTTTGCCTGAGATGCGATGTAGCAGCATCACTATTTAACACATGTTTATTTGGTTTGTTTTCAAGTAAAAAAAAAAAAAAAGATCAAAAAGAAGGAGTCAAGGGAATTAAGAGCACACTTCTCTTGATGAGCACTGAGTAATATATGGAATTGTTGAGTCACTATATTATATGCCTAAAACACTGTATGTTCATGTAATGCTGTATGTTAGCTACCACACTGGAATTCAAAGTTTTAAAAAAGGAGTCACGTAAAAAATGGAATGCTTCATCAAGAGCTTTTACGGTAAAAAGTGGTAAGCTGAACAGTCATATTCAAGATGAGACTGAATATCCAGAGTCCAACCCCTTCCCATTGCCTCCTTTGCTGACACCATTATCTCTCACCTGTATTGTTATCATGGTCTCTGCTCAGCACAGTAGATACATCATGTCCTCCACTCTGAACCCTCTGAGGGACCCACCTCACCCAGTACATGCCAATGTCCTTACAGTGAACTGCGAAGCCTACAGGACCTTGCCTCTAACATTTCTATGACTTATTCCAACTCTGCCTTCCTCACTCATGCCACCTGGCCCTCCTGGCCTCCTTGTAGCATCTCAAACACACCAAGTACACTTATACCACAGGCCATTTGCATTAACTATTCACTCATTGCTGATATGGCTCATTCCCTCATCTTCTCCCCATCTTTATTCAAATAATACCCCGTAATGAGGACATCTGCTATTATTTGAATGTGTATGTCCCCTCCTACACCACAAATTCATATGTTGAAATTTTAATGCCCATTTTGTGATGGCATTAGGAGGTGGGATTTGGGATTTGGGGAGGTGCTTAGGTCATAAGGGTGGAGTCCTCATAAATGGAATTGGCACTCATAAAACTGACCCCACGGAGTTCCTCAGTCCCTTCTGCCATGTGACGACACAAGACGTCTGTGAGTAGGAAGAGGACCCTCCCCCAACCATGACGGTACCTTGACCTCAGACCCACAGCCTCCAGAACAGCGAGAAATAAGCTTCTGTTGTTTAGAACATCCTGAATGAACAAAGACAACATCACTGACCATCCCATGCGTAATTTTAGTAACCCCTCACCCCTAATACTCTATCTCCCTTCCCAGCCTCATTCTCCTCTACTGTGGAACTCATTGCCTAATAATCTATAATATTGATTCAATACTTCCAGCTAGATTGTGAGCTCTTCAGCTTTTGTCTGTCCTGTTACCTGCTATGTTAGTATCAATCAGCGACATTCTCCATCCACAGCTCTGCGGCTCACCGCGCTAATGACATCACGGGCCGGATTGTCCAAGACTCTGACACCTTCCTCTAGAGAAATTGTGTCTTGCTTAGAGCAAATGCTCCTTAGCTCAGCGCCTTCTTCGATCCCATCCATGTTTCCCATCTGCTTCCACTTACGCTGCTTTTCTCTTCCCCGTTTTACCTTTTTTTTAATGTTTTCCGGTGAGTTTTGAGGAAAAGGACAGGGGCACAAATGCTCTTTTATCTACTGAATTTAAAGCAGCCATATCTCTATTTTAAAAGTATGTACATGGATTTTATATCTGAGCCTCAATAAGAAGTAATAGGTAAATCTCTGGATATGTGGCTGATTATAATATAATATCATAGATTGATTTTCAAACTTCGTTATGCATCAGAATCACCTGGAAGCCTTGCTAAAACACAGACTTCTCAACCCACCTCCAAAGTTTCTGATTCAGTAGGCCTGGGATGGGACCTGAGAACTTGAATTTCTGACATATTCCCAGGCGATGCCAGTGCTATTGGTCTGGTGACCACACTTTGAAAAGCACTGTGATTAGAAACTATTTTCATTTTAGCTGTGACTAAAGGACTGAAAGTGGGGAGACATTGTAAAACATTCTAAGATCGGGGCGCCTGGGTAGCTCAGTTGTTGAGCATCCAACTTCAGCTCAGGTCATGATCTCACGGTTTGTGAGTTCAAGCCCTGCATGGGGATCTGTGCTGACAGCTCAGAGCCTGGAGCCTGCTTTGGATTCTGTGTCTCCCTCTCTGCGCCTCGCCAGCTGTGCTCTGTCTCTCTCTCAAAAATAAATAAAAACATTCTAAATTTTTTAACAAAATAAAACATTCTAAGAAAAAAAACATTCTAAGAATTCATAAAATCTTTTAAGAATCATAGCAGGCCTACCATAACCAAAATGAACATGTACAATATTTCAGAGGGGCCAATGTCATGGAGATTCCCAGGCCCTCCTGACTTCCTCAGGATATGGATATAGTCCTGCTTCATGGTGAACCAGCCCTGTAACTCAGAAAAGTCGTGCTTATGGCCTTCATGCCTGTAGAATGACAATCTGAAACCATATGGTCTCAGTATAACTGTATATATAGATGCGTATGTTCATGCACTTTTCCAAACCCTTTTGCTAAATACAAGATTATTTTAAAGCAATTGTGCAATGAGATAGCCAACTAATGAACATAAGACAAGTGCCAGGTAGGTAAACTTGCACGCTTCGGGGTAAATGCTCAGATTTTCATGCTTCTCCTCCCCAGTTCTTTGGTTTCCCACCTCTCCATCTAGCTGGATGCCAGAAGAAACTCTACAAAAGTATGAAATCAAGAGAGGAGTATCTGAGCTGCGCATCATCCCTCCTTGCTGGCTCCCACTAACCTCTGGTTTAAGGGAAGTTCATACTTCCCGGTTTGAGGTCATTTTAATTCTAACCCCTGGCCTCTGCCCTCAGTGCTTCTGCAGAGGAAATATCGGCTGCTCCTCTAAGGCGAGTGCCCCTGGAAGCTCAGCCATCTTCCCCTGCTGGGGGGCTCTCTCTCTGTGCTCTTGCTGGTATGGTGGACCCTCTGTCACCACTCACTGCCTTGTCCCTCTGGCTGGGTTCTCTGGGCTTGTCCATCCTGCAGCCTCTTTAACAGAGTGCCAGGCGCAGGTCTCCATGAACTTGTAAATTATCTCATTTCTTGCTACCTTCTTTGTTCCATGCAGGGTCACCTTGGAAAATGTAGATTCCTTCCATGTCACCTGCAGTCTTTGAGGAGAACTGAAGGTGCCATTGAAAATTCCCTGTCTGGCTTCTGCCAAACCCCGCTGTTGCTTGACTATGATCACCTTTTCTGTATGTTGGACACTAAAACTTCTCCCTTTGGAACTTCAGAAGCAAGCCCTCTCCCCTTTCAGCTTCTCTCAAGCTATCAGTGAAATGTCCAGCATGTTGCCCAACATAAGTGGCAACCCAGACTGTGAAGACGCCAGGTGACACTCAACAAGCCAGCAGCATCTTCCTTCTAGCCGCCCGGGTCTCCCGGCACATTAGCAGAAGCTTCCCTTTCCTGTTTGAAACAAACTTACCTACGTATTCCGCCTTGTCTTCTCTGCACAATGGCTAAGGGCAAATAAAGCTCAGATACTCAGACTTGTTTTTTTTTTTTTTTTTCCAATAAGTAAATGGAAATGTGGGAAAACTTAAAGGAAAAAAAAAAAAAAAAAACCTCTTCTCTCTCCATGAAACATAGGCTGACAAGACTCCTATCTGTGTGCTTTAAAAACTCTAGTAGGAAACTCAAGATCGAGCAATGAATTCTTTGTTCTAGTTGGTAGCCCAATCTCCCCAAAGCAATGAATGGCATTGATTCATTACACAGAAGGAATTGCTAGGCAACGTAGTTTATGGGGAAGGAAAAATATCTTGTTTTAATATTTTTTGAAAATATTATCCCTACTTCTAGCATACTTGAAAAGGGGGAACAGCAAAATCCCAGAGAGACAGAAACAGAAAGTTTTAACTGTGGCTAATGCCAGCGGGGAGGCACAGAAGATAAAGAAAATAGAGAATTAGGAGGGGTGACTGTAATGGATGAAAACTCTGGATAGTGGAATCCGGAGGGGAATCTGTACTCTTCTTGCCAAAAACAAACAAATAAACAAACAAACAACAACAAAAACAGAAACCAGAAGTCCCAAAAAATCTCCTCCCCTACAGCGTTAACAGAGTATACGGCACCTTGTAGATATGTTAGGATGAAGGACGGTACTAGGGGATGAGAAGCATCTCCCCAAGGAACCCACAGTGCTTGAACAGTGAATGGGTCCAGTCACAGAGAATAAATAATTAAGAAATTTCCAAGATCAGATAGAAGCTTAAAAATATGGAAACCTCTGGGGCCAAATGACTCTCTTCCCTCCTGTTGGGCTATGCAATTTATGAACATATGCACACATGCAATGGAAAAGGGACCTCATTGTGGTGGAAGGATTTCATCATCATATCTAGTCCATATACCCAAAATTAATTCTGTATTTTCTCAGAACATGTTTCATCTTTTCACACATTCCAGTCTCTTTGGGGCATAGCAGACCGTCTCAGGTGAGACAGCAGGATGTTTCCTGGGCCTCTACAGGCATCGCCATAGATATGGAAGTAGCATGATGCATTTGAAACCAAGAAAATTTTCTTACCCACCTTCGAACTTCTAGTGCCCAGTTCGGGGTTCAGGAAACAGTAGGTACTCTGCAAATGCTTGGCGAAAAAAATCACATTATCTGGAAGCTATATAAAAAATAGCCTATCACGGGCTAAAGAAATAAACTCCTAGATTTTGAACATCTGAAGAAATTCCAGGATGCATCTGGAGATATCCAGCCACCTCATTTTAAGGACAAGAAAACTGAGGCCCAGAGAAATTAGAAGACTTGGCCAAGATCTCCCAGGAGAGAAGTGGATAGAATCAGGACTGGAACCCGAGCCTTTGACTCTTATTTCCTTTCTCTTTCTTTCTCTTTCACTTCACTGCTTTAAAATGTAGGTTTCCAGGTGCCTGGGTGGCTCAATAGGTTAAGCAGCCAACTCTTGATTTCAACTCAGGTCATGGTCTCCTGGTTCATGCATTCGAGCCCTGCATCAAGCTCTCCACTGACAGTGTAGAGCCTGCTTGGATTCTCTCTTTCTCTCTCCCTTTCTCTCTGCCCCTCCCTGCCTCTCTCTCTCTCTCTCTCAAATAAGTAAATTCATTTAAAAAATTAAAATGGAGCTTTCATTATTATTCAGATATGGCCAGGCCAAAAGATAAGGAGACAACTGCCATTGAAAAGATAATTTGTCAGGGCAAGAGATCCAAAGAGGAAGGGGCAGGCCATGGCTTGGAGTGGGGGAGTCAGGGGCGTCACACAGGTAAACACCAGGGTGGGTCAGGAGGCAGAGGGAACAGGAAAAAATGGTAAAGAGCCTTTGGTGTGGTTTCCACGGGTAAGACCAGGTAAGGCAGAGTCACTGGGCTGGGGATTGGCTAATGTGAATCACTCGAGGGGGCTCTGGAGCACAGGGGCTGCCCCTGTTGTCTGATCCCTGGCCTTGGGGGGACAAGGTAGGGGGACAGTGACCCAGAGTGTGAGAGCCGGACAGAGGAGGTAGTAAGAAGTATGAGCTCTGGATCGGTCAGTGTGTGTGTGTATGAAACGACACTCCCAGCTGAGATGTTTACCGTCTCTAAGAATTAGTTAACCCTGAGGGGGGCAATCCCTCCAGGATCAGCACGGCCTCAGATAGCAAAGCATCAAAATACAGAAATAAAAAGGTGTGCTGAACGTACTCACCACGCTGAGGTCGTAAGTCTTCGCTGCATTAAAAACTCTGCTTGGGCCTTGGTGGGTCTGTCTGCCTTCTCTTCAACACTGTGCAATAAAATAATGAGAAAAGCGGGCTTCCAAATGAAGTAAAGGATTCTGGATCCTCAGAGCTATGAAAAATGGCTTTTGGATCACAATCTAGACAATCTTTTTTGATTATTTATCTAAAACTAAAAGCAGGAAATGATTCATTTGATTCCTGCCAATCCTGGCGTATTGCCACTTTCGGCTCAGGAAGAGCCGGCTTCCCTTGGCAGCCCTAACTTGCAGGATGATGAATGAAGTTCTATGTTTGGTGCTAGCTAAAATTTTATAGGGGCTAAAAAAGCAATTTATACATGCTTCGGGAGGTGGCTATATTTTTTCTTTTTTAGATAGCTCTTAGTCACAGCAGGGTACTTAATATACATATATCATATCGAGTGGCCATTTTACAGGAGAAATGAAACTTTGCCCTGTAGGTTGATAAACATGTTCTGGGCCTCTACAAGCCTTATGTCTGCTCAGAACCCAGCAAATAGGTGTTAGCTGAGTTCTGAATTTTCCCAGTTATTGTCACACCTCAAGAACCCATAACCCTCAATGCGATATTAGGGAAAAGAGAAATCGTCAGGCCCACGAAACATTTCCCTGGTTCCAAAAGTCAGTGTTGTTATTCACAAACAGGCGGGGCCAGTCCCCTCCTCTTGGGAATCTCAAGCATGGGTGGAATGGTCTTGCAGGCTAGCCAGTCAGTCGACTAAGTTGTCAAAGGTCAAAACCAACTGGAAGAAAGTGGCCATGGGCCAAACCACCCACTTACTCTAAGTGATGAGCAATGTAAACACTCACAACCCACCAAGCCTCATCCATACCACCTTTCATTGAGTTTTTGGTTTGTTTTTTTCTCATAACTATGTATCTGGTTTGAAACATCTGAGCACTGGTCTTTCTTAGTCAAGCTTCAAGATACTCTCGAGATTATCTTTCCAGTTTACATCAAGATAAGGGTTTGATTAGCCTTCTTCCTTTTGCATTTCTGAATGCACGTCCTTACAGAGCACTCTGAAAGAAGTCTGGATAGGAGGGCTGAGGACCAGCACTGCCATATACTGGCTGAGGGCCTCAGGCGAATGACTTTGCCCCCACCATCCTCGTCTGTAACATAGGAACATAATATTTATCCACTCCTTAGAAAGATTATGTAATAACATGGGGAAGGCTTATGATTATTTTTAGTGAAAATGTCATCTATAAAATATGTATTTAGAGAGGAATTTGAATTTGTGGAAAGGCTGCTGCAAGTTCATTAAAATCCCATCCTTGTCCTTCTGGGCTCTCAACCATACTACATTGTTCAGCCTTTCTCGGGGTTAGTTGTAGCCACATTACTCACTGATAGCTTAGCATAATACTAACTTCCAGTGAAGTTTTAGGTAAATAACTACAAGAGAAACTGGTGTGGCTATTTCTAGGTCTTCCTAGAAAACCTTTCCTTGAAGATCCTCCAGTCCTGTTCCCCCAAGTCAACATTTTTGGAAACCCTGGGTCAAAGATGGAAGAGCCACAAGATGGCAGGAGCCTGGGCCTCTGAATCATCACTGGAAGAAGAGATTCCCCCAATTGGAAATGTCCACTTGAACTTCGCCTGAGGGAGAAATAACATTTTATTGTGTCAACCTGTTAATATTTGGAAGTTTCTCTATTACTGCACATAGCAATATGTTAACAAATATACAATAGTCTTTAAAGTGTATATATAAGAAACTATAAAATATAAAGTCAGAGGGGATTTTATCAATGTATTTGGGTGGTAAGACAGCAAGTGTATTTCTATTTTCTTAATCCTCTCCTTATTCTGAATTGTTCAGATCTTCTCTAAGAAATATGCATCGATATTATACTTTCAAAAAGTTACCTAAAGGAAAAAAATAACCTCCCTAATCTGGCCATTGTCTGTGCAAGTATATTCTCATTTCACATTCAGTCAACAAGTGCAACTTGTACATTTACCTGATACCAAGTGCTGTGCTAACGGTTGAGTTACTAAGATTAATAAAATATTACCCCAGTAGGCCTCAAAGAATCCGCAGCATATCAAGGATTACAGCATACAGTGAAAGATCTAGCTACCCTGGGAACACACAAAGGCACTGAACCCAAACCAATGCCGTATAGATAAGACTTTCTAAATAGAGGGATACCTGCGGGAAGCTGTAAACAGAGTAAGGTGCGAAAAGGCATTTAAAAAAAGGCACAGCACTGACAAATAGCGTGATGTGCGCCAAATAGGTAGCTATAGATCCCGCCTAAAATTCCAGCCGAAGTTTTAGACCCCCAACTTTTATTTAGTTTTGTTTCTGCAGCGCTTAATACAGTGCCTGGTATACAGTGAGTGCCCCGTAAATATCTGTCGAATAAATAATTAAAAACGGACATTTCTGCCCAGTGGTTATCCAGGCTCTTGCTTACACATCCCTTACAATAGTGAGCATCTTGTGAGGCTTTCCACTCCATTTCCAGACGGCTCTGGCCACAGAAAAGTCGTCCTTGTATTAAGCCAACACAAAACCCCATTGTACCAGGGAGCATATTTACATAAGGGAGCAGGGTCAGTGGCAGTGTGATGGTCTAAAAAGGTGAAGGGTAAAGGGATTGGACGTGGGGGGATTGAACAACGGGTCTCCTTCCACTTTGTTCTTACTTAAAAGGATTCCTGCATGCTTCTCACATGAAGCTCTGTCGCGTATTGGGCTTGTGTGTTCAAGCTCGCCAGCACCTGCTAGATGTTCGACCAGCACCTTGCCTACTTGACCTCTTTTCTGCCTTTTCACTGCTTGCTGAGCTCTGCTCAGGTGGGAAAATCCACGTCTGATGGATAAGGAAACCAAGACAAAGACTGAGGCGATCGGTTAGTGATACAGCCAGGATCTGAAGCTCTGTTTTCCTGCCCCAGCCCACGGGCTACCAGACAGCCTTTCCTCCGAGAGCCATTTCGAGCACTGCTCCATGGGAAACTTTGGGCAGACGTCTCTGCACCACGTAGACTCTGCCTGATCATGAGCTGAACTGAGCAAGCTGTGGGCTCTGTGGCTGGTGAAGCTGGTCTTCCTCTGGCCTGCCACTTAGCAAGACAGTCCAGTGCTTTAACTCAAGTGGGAATGATGGAGGAGTTCAGGCTCCACAGCAAGGCCAACCAGAAGGTAATTATGGAAAGGGACATAGTGACAGGGCTC
This sequence comes from Lynx rufus, assembly GCF_022079265.1. Classification (NCBI taxonomy): domain Eukaryota; kingdom Metazoa; phylum Chordata; class Mammalia; order Carnivora; family Felidae; genus Lynx; species Lynx rufus. The sequence goes on from NW_025814845.1 coordinate 6,235,551, forward strand.
TGGGTGCAAGAGTTCAACTACTGAGAGCCTGGGAGTGCTCTTATTACAAGAGCCACGAGGCAGGGCTCATTCCTGGCAAGGTCAGGAAGCCTCACTCGATGTGGGCTCCTAAAACACCTAGAATTTTGCTGTCGAAAAGCCCGACACTTCTGTTTTCAAGGACCGAGAGCAGAACTGACTGGTCAAGTGGCTCCAGGCGTGAGAGCAGGAGGCAAGTAGTGGCAGGGAGCATGCCGACATGGGCTGTGGCTCGGGAACCCCCAGTCCCCTAAAGTCCTAGTCCTAAAGCTCACCTTCCCCAGCGTTCCTCCAATGTGCCCTTCCATTTGGCAAAAAATCCCACCCTAGTTCACAGCCCAGCAGTACCCACTGGCTGGGAGAACACGGTCAGAGTTAAGAAACATGGGGTTGCCAAGACCTTCTGGAAGAAGCAGAGCCCCGGTGTGGGCTGCAACCCCCTGGTCAGTACCTTCCATACCAAGAGTGGGAAGCACAGTGTGTCTGAGAGTGCACAAGTCAGCAGTCACAAAAAATGAAAGGGGATCATATTACAATCACGATAAGCCCCCAAGCTTGCAGAGTGTGCTTGAGTCCGTGATAACGTCCTCATCCACTGTCTGACTTGCTCTTTCATACATGTGGTGGGCAGAGCAAGTGTTTTCATATCCGTTAGATAGATGTATATACTCAAGCTGAGAAATTAAATAGCATGCATTTTTTATCAATATAATTTTACTTTTACACTACGTTATGGCTTGAATTGTGGCCTTTGAGAAAAGACATTCTGAAATTGGAAGCCCCCAGCATCTAGGAATGGGACCTTACGTAGAAATAAGGCCCCAAGGGCACTTGGGTGGCTCGGTCAGTTAAGCGTCCAACTTTGGCTCAGGTCATGATCTCAAGGTTCATGAGTTTGAGCCCCACATCGGGCTCTGTTGTGACAGCTCAGAGCCTGGAAGCTGCTTTGGATTCTCTCTCTCCCTCTCTCCTTACCCTTCCCCTGCTCACACTCTGTCTCTGTCTCTGTCTCTCTCTCTCTCTCTCTCTCTCTCTCAAATTAAACATTAAAAAAAATAAAAAAATAAAAAAAGAAATGGGGTCTGTACCTATATGATTAGTTAAGATGAGGTGAGGTCATACTGGAGTAGGGTGGGTGCCTAATCCAATATGACTGGTGTCCTTATAAAATACTGCGATGTGAGGAAACAGATACGCAGGGGAAGCTGGCCCTGCGGAGACAGAGGCAGAGACCAGAGTCATGCCGCCACAGCCAGTGAGTGCCTGCAGCCACCCGAAAGTAAAAGAGGCAACGTGTGGCCTTCCCCTAGAGGCTTTGTGGGGAGGCATGGCCCTGTCCTGCCTACACCTTGATTTCAGACCTCTCGCATCCAGGACAGAGAGAGAACGCACCGAGGAGTCGGTACCAAGAGGAAGCATCATCAACACCATCAAATATCACGTCTTTAACGGGAGAAGACAAAAAACTGAAAATCTGACCTTTGGGTCGGGTGATTAGGGGACAGACAGACAACGACCTTTGCAAGGCGACTCGCAGTGGGGTAAGAGAAGCGCTTGCCTCCTTGGAAGCGAGTGGGGTGAACGAAACGTGAAGCGGGAGAGACACCCAGTGACTGCTGACTCCTTTCCAGAAGGCTCCCTGTGGAAAGAGGCAGGGTGACGAAAAGGAAAGTGGGGAGAAAAGGTGGAGAGGCATGTAGGTAATGGGGGAAGTGCACACGCAGTCGGAGGGTGAAGCCATCAGTGCACTGAGATGAAGTGAAGTCCGGGAGGGGAGGCTTTCGGCGCAGCACCCGGGGGGGTATGGGTGAGGGTGGTCTCCAGAGGGGAGGCAGGGTCAGGACCAACCTGTGAGCCTGTAACCTCTGCAGTTCAGAAGGACCCTGCGCTTTGTTTCAAGCTCTGTGCTTGCGGTCTTCAAATCCCTACCAATGGCATCCTTGATTTTCTGTTTCGCAAGGGGGAGCATGTGCTGGGGGCACGGAGCCCTGGCACACAAGCGGTCTCACCTCCCTGGGATGGACCCTGAGCCGCCCGCTGGGGTCCCGGGTGCCTCCTGGCCTGTCCCCGTGCATCCCCCACGCAAATTCGCCTGCCGCACAAGGTGGAGAGCTGGTCGTGTTGGTAGGGAGGCCACATTTGCCGTCACCTTCTCGTCCCAGGGCAGCGGCCAGCTCTGACCCAGGCCAGCAGCACCAGGCTGCACCAGTGAAGGCCCCTCGTCCACCCCGACCAGGCATTGAGTTCCACCGTGGGGCTTACCGTCGCTTGGGGGTCACCTGTCCACTGTGACACCTGTCCGCGGGCCAGAGGAAGGGGACGGAGACTGACTACCCTGCCTGGATTTTCATTTTGCCCTGTGCCTTGCGAAGCCCGTCGCCAGCCCTGGGTGAAGGCAGGAAGGCAGAACATTTTTATCCTAGGATTCGAAAGACAGAAGCCTCGGTGGCCATGGTCTGCATGACGAGAAATGCCCACCTGCCAGCCTCTCTGGTCTCTCAGGTACAAAACCAGGACGATGGCTGCAGCAGGGTGTTGGGTGGAAACAGGGTCCCCAAGCTGAGTGAGGACTCGAGGTGAGGGATCCAGGCACAGGTGAAGCGGCCACACCTCCCCCAGGCCTTCGTTGGAGCGTCAATTCCTGAAAGAACAGAAAAAAAGGCTACTTTAGGGGAAAACAAATAAATTAAAAAAACAAGGCTTAAGTATCTCTTTATGTACACACAAAGCAGGTTTCCAACCAGCTTTACATGCCAGAAACTTCCTTTCAGTGTTTAAAGGGGCCGATTCTTTTTTTTTTCCCCCTCTGAATGTTTTAAGGGAATATTTAAAAATAATTAATCATGAGGCACACTGGGTTTCCCTCCCTCGTATATCAGATGTTCCATAAATATCCCGGTAGGTTTTGTTGACAGATTGATGGATCCCGGATTGCCAGGGGGTAAGCTCCCCTTTGTATCTCTCTGTCGTGTGCCTGACTGGCAGCCCCAGGAGGTAGAGAGCACAGGCTATGCTCTCTCTTGCGCAAGGACGGGAGGGGAAAGCTTGGATAGTTCCGACTCAGCCAGGCCCCCCCCCACCCCCATCCCCTTGCCCCCTGCCTTGCCCTGTAGACTCCTCTATGAGATCACTAAACCGCCTTCTGTCTGCACGACTTGAGTTATTAGTCCCCTTGCGGTAATTTGCGGGAGTGGAGGACGTTCATGGACACGGGCGGGGGCGGATTCTCACTTCAAATAAAGCCTATCTTCTCTCGATTAGAAATGGAAGCAAGAAAGGGGAACGTATGTGTGACGGGGACCCGAGGGCAGGGACACAAGTCTCAGGCCCCCAGCTCGAAGGATGAGTCATGCTCCCTGAGCTCAGGAGCTGAATGGGCTCCAGAACCTTCCCCGTGGGCCACCCCTCCGTCTTCATTAAAGTCTCCTATGTTCCCACATGGAGGGAGCCAGGGGGCCGCTCATTAGCGACGCCAGGGTGGGTGTGCGCCGGGCAAATAGCAATCCGGTTACAGGGACCCTGGTGCTTGCAGTGTAATCTGGACGCTGGCTTGGCCTGCGCTTCTCGCTGCTGGCACCTGCTTGCGCTGCCCTTGGGTCGTTCCCTGGCTCCCTGCTGCGGGCAGAGCCAAAAAATTAAGCCTTTCCTACGGCAGGCTTGGCCGCAGGGAGGCCGCTGGCATGAAGTCACGTTCGCCAGCCCTCCCAGGGCATTCATTCCTGGTATGAGCGGTGCTTCAGGAAGGAACCTTCAGTGATAAGTTAATTCTATTGACAGGCGGCCAGAAAATGGGTCAGGCCTCCAACAGCTCCTAGTTTGCTGGAAACGCTGGCTGTGTTCCCCGGTAAGTCAGGCGAGTCTCGGAGTCCAAAGGGACCTCGCGAGAAGGGCTTTGTTTTGTTCAGAAAATCGAATCGCAGAGAGGTTGTGCGACTTGCCAAAGTCACACAGCAAGTGACTAACTGTCCGGGTTCAGATGCAGGCACATCCGATTCCAAATGCAAAGCTTTTTTCTGATGACGGGAGAGTCCAGAAACTCATCTCCTTAGAGTGTGATGCTAAGTGAAATAAGTCCTACAGAGAAAGACAGATACCATATGTTTTCACTCTTATGTGGATCCTGAGAAACTTAAAAGAAGACCGTGGGGGAGGGGAAGGAAAAAAAAGTTAGAGAGGGAGAGAGCCAAACCGTAAGAGACTCTTAAAAACTGAGAACAAACTGAGGGTTGATGGGGGGTGGGGGAGAGGGGAAAGTGGGTGATGGGCATTGAGAAGGGCACCTGTTAGGATGGGCACTGGGTGTTGTATGGAAACCAATTTGACAATACATTTCATATTAGAAAATAAGTAAAGTAAAATAAGTAAAATAAGTAAATAAGTAAATAAGTAAAAAAGTAAAATAAGTAAAGCAAAGTAAAGCAAAGAAAAGCAAAGCAAAGCAAAGAAAAAAAAAGCAAAGAAAAGAAGAATAAGTAAAATAAGTAAAAAAGAAAAGTAAAATAAGTAAATAAGTAAATAAGTAAAATAAGTAAAGCAAAGTAAAGCAAAGAAAAGCAAAGCAAAGCAAAGAAAAGAAAAGAAAAAAAAAGCAAAGAAAAGAAGAAACTCATCTCCTTAAAGACGCTTCAGGGATTTCAGAAACAAAGTCTTTTCCCTCAAAAAACTAAAAAGATATTTTTATTAAAATTTTTAAATTATTTTTAAAAATCCAGTCACAAGCGTATCGCCTATTTTCTTAATTGAGATTCCTCATCATTTCTTTACAAAGATGTTTGAATATTATTATACTGAACCGTGATATCTGCACGTTTAATGAAAATGAAAGGAATCAGTAGGTTGAATTAGAACTGGCCAAAAATATGGTAAAATATGAGAAGACATGGCTAGTTTAAGGTACAAGAACTGGGATTTGTCTCCCCTAGAAGAGGAGGGGGCAGTGTGCCCTCCCCAGATGCCCCCATCACGTTGGAGGAGAGTTGCCTCTGAGATCTCACAGCCTCAGGTGGAAAAGAGATGCTTGCCCAAGGTCACACCGTTTCTTGAGTGGCAACTTCTGTCCCATCACTGGCCTGGTGAAGGGGAGGGATGGCTCTAAAGTGCCAGCCCGGCTCCAACCCCTGTGGGATTAGCTCAGACAGCCCACCTTCTTCCATTTGGTTCCCCTCCCCCACCCCACACCCTCCCCTAAAACCACCTGCATGCAAAACACATTCTCAGAGTCTCCTTCCAGAGAACCACACCTAAGACAGGACACAGGGGGGAACTGTATCACTTAGAACTATAAGATCTGTCATTGAAGGACTGTTCTTAAATAGAAAGAAAGGTGTTAAGTACAATATACAGTGATTTATAACAATAAAAATTGTAGTCGAGTAGGTTATTTAATCAATATACATCTATCTTTATATATGCACGTCTATTTATTATCGATCTTTAAATTATATCAAATGCTATATCCTTCAAATATGTGTGCACACAGCATTCTAGTTTTTAAGCTGAAACACATAATTTTGAATAGACGCAAGAATTATTTTTTTTAATGAGATGATACTTTTTTTTAATGTTTATTTTGAAAGAGAGACAGAGACAGAGACAGAGGGTGAGAAGGAGACGGGCAGAGAGAGAGGGAGACACAGAATCCAAAGCAGGCTGCAGGTTCTGGGCTGTCAGCACAGAGCTCGCCACGGGGCTTGAACTCATGCACGGTGAGATCATGACCTGAACCAAAGTTGGATGCTGCAACGACTGAGCCACCCAGGTGCCCCAGACGCTAGCATTATTAATTAGATTGTGTCTTGTTAAGATCAACGGTCACACCTGAGAAAATGTTGTGTTTTGGTTCACTATTAGCCAACACACCCCCAAGCACCACATGGCACCTATATAATGCCAAAATACATAATTTTTAAGAGTACTTACTTCCAAGCTGGATCCCAGCATTGCAGCAATGCCCATAAAACAGATATATGACTTATGATCCTGCCGCTGACATGATGCCCAACATGTCACTTGTCACCAGCTCTCATCACCCCAGTGTTTTCCAGATTGCAAACAGTGTAGAATCACAAGTCGGAGATACAGTGTCCCTGTGAAGTGGACTGCTCTTCTCTCCTGTATCTTCCCTATCTTTCCTCCTTTCTTCCTTAGAAATAGAAACCCCGATAGTTACTGAGTACAAGGCAGCCTGGAATAAATTTTCCCCCACTCCTTGAAGCTAAGGGTGGCCATGTGATCAAGGTTTAACCAATGGGTACGTGTTGCTTCCTGGATGTGTCTTCAAGATGAAGATGTAGCCCTTTCTCTTTTTCCTGTTGGTTGGAATGAGGAAATGGAGTTCATGTTGCCATCTTGGATAGTAAGACGCCATCCTCAGAACAGTGAAGTGGCAAGACAGAGAGTTGTGGTGCCAGACAATTATGGTGCATGAGCCCTGGACCCGAGTCTCTGTTTAACGAAACAAGAAAGACTGGCTTATCTTCATAAAATCACTCTATTTAGGAAGTTTGGGGTCATCCGTCTTATGTAGATGAACTTAGTCATAATAAAACTCACCACTAAAAATCCCATCATTTCCAGATTGGGCCACACTTAACTTATTCTGAGAGATGACACAGCTTTAATTTGAAAACGTCCAAAGAGGTAGAAATCACAAACACACGCTAAGTAATGCACTTAATCATCATAAAATGTGCTTTTGTCACGTGTCCCAGTGACTCAGAATCCGGGAGGTTATCACGTAGTCACATGAATTATGACTTGTTTGCATCTGGGTACATGGGATGGAGTAATGTAGAAATTAATAAAACTGCCTGTATCATTATCGTGATTCATTACTTCTTTTTATTTAACAGACCAATTTTTCACCCCAGATCATGAATTGCTTGAGAATACAACTAGCTAAAACAAGGTTTTGTGCATGATAAATGTTTAGGGGATAGTTTTAGATTGTTTATAAAAGGTCTAATGATATTGTAGAATTCAGTATTTAATAAGTAGACTTGGCATTTATTTTTAACGTCCTGCTCAAAGGATTGAGCAACTTCGCTGGGTCACTAAAAGCAAAACATAGTCACTTGGGTTAAGGAGAAAGACAATGATTCTGAATTTTAGTAATATCACACTAGCATGTAATTCCTCCTCATCCCCTAACCCCAGCTCTCGGCCAGAGAGTAAGAAGCAAGATTTAGCCTTCAGGTAGAGATCGCAGACTGAACAAACATTTAGGATACCTTCTTCTGAACACCTCACTAAAAGAAAAAAAGAAAGTAATATTTTAAAGGATACAAGCACCAGGATACAGAAAAGTAGAAAAAGAAAACAATAGCCACAGAATTTTGGGAGTCGAGAAACAGAAGAATGAGTAGTAATTGACTTGAAAGATGCCATGGTACCTCTATAAAGATCAGGAATTAGCATTGCAGGACCCCATGGAAATGGGCAGAAATGTGAAGGTCAAAATGGTAGGTAGGTTGAAAATCTCTTCGTGAAGCCACTGGACCTCCATATCCTCTCCACCATTCCAACTCTGGCAGTAAAGGAAGGTTTATTCTCTAGGGAATAGAGAAGTGTACCTTCTAAAATAGAAGGTATATGGACCAGGGGGCACAAAGCTAAATTTAGATTTGGTTCTCTGAAAGCAAAGAGATTACATGAAAGTTGCATCCTAATTATTCTCCTACGGCCTAAGGTCTCTAGAAGCCAGACTTTTATCTTCCAGGCATGACACTAAAAGACTCTCTTTAGGAAAACGGACCATCCCAAGAAAAATTATCTAAAGATACTCATATCAGACACCTCCACCCCTACAAAAAGTCCAGCTATTATTAGGAGACTGAGGACCAGGGTCAGGTAGTCCAGCCACGTGCCTCAAACCAATCCAAAAATGAATTAGGTATCATATTGCTCAAGAGGGACTCCTGAATCTGGAAGAAAATTGGAGAACTGTCTTCAAATTGCTCAGGGAAAGTGATTTCCAACTGTGGTGGTTAATTTTATTTGTCAACAGGACTAGATGATAGGGTGTCCAGTTATTCAGTCAAATGTTATTCTGAAGGTTTCTGCAAGGATGATTTTGGATGAGAGTAACATTCAAATTGGTAAACTGAGTAAAGCAGATTGTTCTTCCTAATGTGGGTGGGCTTCATCTAACCAGCTGAAGGCCTGAATATAACAAATAGGTTGACCCTCCAGTGAGTAAGAGAGAATTCTTCCTGTTTAATTGCCTTTAAACTGGGCACTAGCTTTTTTGCTGTATTCAGACTCAAACTGAAACATGAGCTCTTCCTGAGTCTTGAGCCTGCAGGCCTTCAGATAGGAACTATACCACTGGCTCTTCTGGTCCTCAGGTCTTTGGACTCAGATGAACTAAACCATTGGCTTTTCTTGGTCTTCAGCTTATCGGCTCACTCTGCAGATCTTGGAACATACCAACCTCTATAATTACATGAGCCAACGTAATAAATCTATCTATCTATCCATCCATCTATCCATTATCTCTTTATCCATCCATCCATCCATCCATCCATCCATCCATCCATTCATCCGTCCATGTATCCATCCATCCATTATCTATCCATCTATCTATCTGCACTTCCTACTAGTTCTCTTTCTGTAGAGAACTCTAATATACCAACTTAGGCAATGAAATATCAATTCAGTGTGAACAAAGAATAATGACATGTTAGATCCCCCCCAAAATTTACCTCCTTTCTCCTTTTCTCAGAAACCTAGAAAAGCAGGGCCTTCACTAATGAGAGAAGACCAAAAATGCAGCCATCATGAATATGGGAAACAGAGACACCAATACAAGAGACAAGGTATTCCTAGAATGATGCTTTAGGAGGGTCCCAGTAGCAGTTCTAGAAAGCAACTAGTCCACTTGAGTAAACAAAAAGGCTCCAACAAAGCTGTCTCACAGGTGATAAAAATTCAGTTCTCCACTTGTTTGATTGTGTTGAGAGGATATTCAGCAAATTACAAGAGAGTTTGAGGAAGATTTATTGATAAAGTTTTTATTAAAAAAACCAACCCATCAAAGAAACAAAAGTACCCATAGAGGGAAAGTATTTGTAATTGCCAAATGGCTCAGCTATTATTTTATCTCAAATTATGGCATAACTACAGGTTATGAAGATACCAATGTTCAAACATTTTTCACCAAGAACAATGGCAATCTCATAGAGTTCAACCTAATGTAATGGAAAGTTATGGATGGGTGGATAATGGTTAGAAATGTAGCTCTTGGCCAAGAGGAGGCATGAAAGAAAAAATTATGTCCTCATCTTCCATCATAGGGAGTCAGTAAGACCTGAAACTGACAAATCCAGAAACAATAGGGTAAGCTTATTTTCTGGATTTATGGAAGAAAATATCCAAAGGAAACCAAAAAACGGTGACAGTTTCTATAGTGGGGAAACCACACTGTCCCTGTCCCATTTAGCTACATGCATCTTCAACCTACACTGTCCACTAACTGTAATGAAAATTAAAGCCAAAAAAAAATGACTAAAACCAGGAGCCAGGGAAAGATAAGACTCTTGCCTCTAACGCTGTAGCAAAGCAATTAGAGCCCTTCTGCTTGGTAGATCCAAGGAAGATTAAAGTCCACAGACTTCAGATTAGCCAGAGGATCAACTCTATGAATTCACTTCAATTCCTTCTCATGACCTTTTGTTATACATTCAAAACAGTCTTGCCTATAAAGGGGCACGTGTTTATATATCCAAGCAGAACTTTCACCAAGAAGTATAAATAGTTTGTGGTTGTTGAAGGAAACATTCATAGTTAATAATTAGTTAAGTCAAAATGAAAACCTGAGCTAGACTAAACAATGATAGAGAACGCTAAAGGATCTGTGAAAACAGATCATAATTCTACAAAAGTGTGTTTTCCTGAATATTTTGTTTTAAATTGGGTGCCCCACTTAAATATATTGTTTGTGCTAATATTATAATTTCTGTGCTTAACTCCTTTTTTTTTTTTAAGAAAAAGCACAATTGAGTGTTAAAGCAGTCTTATTGATTTCCCCACTGACCAAGATGATGATACTTCCACAGATTCACTTTACAGAACAGTAACTAAGACAAGAGAATGTATCCAAATTACATGCAAAATTTCCAGTAGAAAACAGTGTTCCCCCTGAATGGACAAGCAAATACAAACCTATAAAGAACTGTAAAATGCAATCAATGTAAAAGTACTTCAATAAGTGTAACATGATGATTCATTGGTCTACAGAAAATGTCTCCTTGAGGAGAACATTTTCAGTGGAACAGTAGAGGCTGAAGCCAAGCTCCAGAAGGCTACTGAATATGTAGGCTATGAGGAGTTTACATACCAAGTACAGAGAACACTTCATGAAATTTTACCATAAAAGGATAAGCAAAATAATAGCAGGAGGAAGATATCGGGTCAAGAAAGTCTGTTTTTTACCTCTCTTGTTTTAATTTTAAGATGAATTTTCTTTTGTTTAAGATGAATTTTCTTTTGGATGCATTTAAACTCAGAAAGACAATCCAAAAGAAAAAGAGTGAGTCAACATACATTGGAAGGAAAAAGGGAGAGAGAGGTAAGGAAGGGAGAGAGAGCAAGAGAGGGTAGATGAATGGAGTTTTGAGCATTTACCCCAGGTACTGGTAGGCATCCGTGTTCTAGATGAGGAAACTGAGGTTGGGAAAGAACATGCAGTAGCCAAAACAGGATTTAAAATCCAGTCTGACTCCAAGTAGACCATGCTCATGAGTCCCATGCCTTTGTATCTCACAGGTACACAACAATGACTCAGCTGGCACTCAGCTCTTTTGCAAGTAAGGGAAAATTTGAAGCACATATCGATACTACTTGTCAGTTATCCAACTAAACCATTTCTAAAAAGCTAGATTTGAATGAGAGGAGTTTGGTCAGAACTGACCATATAAAAGGGTATAAAAACCAGACAAATATGCGGGGGAATGCTCCTATCAGCCCTTCAAGCAGCTCACATCTTCACAGCAAGAATGCACACATTTACTTAACATATAGGAGCCCCTTGGTGTTGGTTACATTTCTACAACAAAAGGGAAGTCAGCACAGACAAAAACTATTAATGCATCCGGCAGACTCATTTACTTCTGCATTTCTGGGCCGTTCCTTGGCCCCTGCTGAAAGTGCCCCTGAGACATCTCAAGCAACACAGTGAAAGGTGAAACTACACACAGAAGATTTGTTAAACCAGGCTAGCACATTCAGAAGGAAATATCACCCCCAAATAGCATTGCCATTAGCAAACAATATAATATTTATTAAGCACTCTACTGCCTGGAATACCCTCTTGTAGCCAGTAAAGATTAGGAGTTAAAGGCCATAGGAAACATGAATTTTCCTTTTGTAAATGCAGACAGGGAGCTCTTTATAGTTTTGCATAAGCCGGAGTAGTGCATGCTCTCTCGGAGAGCTATCATTTTCCACATCACCTCAACACCGAGTCATTCAAGTTCCCAGGGCCCTTGGGAGATGTCATTCTGGCTCTCCTATTCTTCAGGTCTTTCTCCAAATCTAAACACAAGTCCCCTTCAGGAAGTGGAAACAGTCGGAAGTGAGTGGCAAGGGGTTCTTCAAGGATGTGTGTGCGGTTCAGTTCTATTCCCAGCACCTCCAGAGAGCAGTTGGCTCCGCCTGGCACATGGGAGGTGCCTAATAAGTGCTTGTTGAAGTTACAAATGAATGCTTCGATGGGTCAATGAATGGAAGTCGTAGCATCAAGAATGGAGTAGAGATAAATGCGGAGCAAAGATACCTGAGAAACAAGTCAGGAGATCCTGGTTCCAGCCACATCAACTCAGTGAAATCAAGGAATTTGAACTTAGTTTCTTGTTGATGTCTAACAATCAAGGCAGGCCAGGTGTATGGAATACGCGTCACCCCCCAGAAGCCTTCAATCAAAGACTGATGACAGATGATAGAAAAATACTTTGGTTCCGGGCCACCTGGGTGGCTCAGTGGGTTCAGCATCAGACTTCAGCTCAGGTCTTGACCCCACAGTTTGTGAATTCAAGCCCCGCATTGGGCTCACTGCTGTCAGCACTGAACTCGCTTCAGATCCTCTGTTTCCCTCTCTCTCTGCCCCTCCCCGACTTGCACACGTGCTCGCTCGCTCTCTGCCTCTCTCTCTCAAAAATAAACCATTAAATACATACTTCAGTTCCATCATCCCTCAGATGTGAGGTGCCCCATCCACTTACGTGCTTCTAACCAGCAGCCACCTAGATATCCAAAGTTCTCTCTTGAGCTTCCAGGTTTACCTCCACCATGTGGATACCTCCACTGGGATGTATCAAAGGCATTTAAAATTTAACCTCTAGGGGTGCCTAGGTGGCTCAGCCGGTTAAGCATCCTACTTTAGCTCAGGTCATGATCTCGCAGATCGTGGGTCCGAGCCCCACGTCAGGCTCTGTGCTGACAGGTCAGAGCTGGAGACTGCTTCAGATTCTGTGTCTCCCTCTCTCTGCCTCTCCCATGCTCATGCTTTGTCTCTCTCTCTCTCTCTCTCTCTCAAAAAAATAAACAAACATTAAAAAAAACTAAAAGAACACTCCACCTCCAAAATCAAACTATATTTCTTTCTTTCTTAATATTTTTAATCTCAATTGTTTCACGCATCATTCAGTCACCCCTCCAACACAGAAAATCAGGATTCATTCTTGACCTTCTCCTTTCACTGGCTCTGTGCTCAGCCACACCGTTCTTTACGCTGCGCCATGCTCCTGACTTTACCTCTTACGGTGTCTCTAGATCAGCCCCTCTTTCTCCATCTTTCCTACCAGGAACATCATCTTGACTTACCTGGATTACTGGACACACCCCCAGCTCCGTTTCCTGCTTATGGCATTGCTGCTCCTCCCACCCTCCACCCATCCTCTGCTCTGTGCTCCTCACTGATCCAGTGCTTCCTCCTTCCCCCTTCCCGCTCTTTTTGCCCACAACTGAGGCCCTCTGTGAGCCAGTCCCCAAGCCTCCTCGCTACAATTTATGCTCCAGTAAATACTGAATTTACAGCTTGTGCCCCAGTAAATAGTGAGTGATTTGTTGTTTCTCTATCCCACAAGGTTGTTTGTTTGTTTTTGTGCTTAAATATTTTGTTTTCTTGGCTAGAATACCTTCCCATCCTTTGTCACCTGGGCATGATCTTTACTCATCAGGATTCAGAACATCCATGTTTCCCTTGAGCAGACCTTTTTAACACAGACCCAATGCTATATTGGGTTGCCATTCCTCTATGCTTACATAATAGTCTAAACATCACATTAAAATGACCTATTTCAGGGCACCCAGGTGGCTCAGTCAGTTAAGGGTCCAACTCTGATTTCGGCTCAGATCACAATCTCATGGTTTGTGAGTTCAAGCCTGATGTCAGGCTCTGTGCTGATAGTGCAGAGCCCGCTTAGGATTCTCTTTCTCTCCCTCTCTCTCTGCCCCTCCCTACTCACTCTCTTTCTCTCTCTCTCTCTCTCTCTCTCTCTCTCTCTCTCTTTCTCTCTCTCAATAAATAAGTAAACTTTTTTTAAAAAGGGAAATTACCTGCTTCCTCGACATGACCATGAAATGCTCAGATCTAGGGCCATTGTGTGATTAATCTAATGGTCACAACATTCCATCCCATGCACCCAGCAGATAATAGGGAGGCAACAAATATTTCTTGAGTGGAGATAAACTTCATCCAGCCATGTCATGAAAATATTAGTGTCCAGCTAGGGACTTTGGGCTGCATCCTGAGAGCTGTGGGAAGCCAATGGCATGATCCAATCAACATCCCAGGAAGTCATTTGGTAGCAAGATGGTGGACTGAAGAGAAGGAGACAGTCTTAGAGATGGCATTTTATTCTGCTTTCCCTTTTATGATTAGGATCACAATGTATAATTTTGTATTTATTTGTCTTTTAACTTCTGCCTCCCAGTGGCCAGTAAATGCCATGTCTCTGCACAGAATATCCAGTGCCCAGCACAATGCCTGCTACAATCACTGGCGCAGGCCTTTGGGGTAAAGGAAAAAGTGCATAAAATAACTGAAGTTTTTGTTTTCAATGACAGTGGACAGTAAAAGCATTCATATAACTGCCTGCAACATATATTAAAATATGTCAAAAAATAATAATATGAGGACATCTGGGTGACTCAGTCAATTAAGTATCTGACTCTGGATTTTGGCTCAGGTCATAATCACAAGGTCATGGGATCAAGTCCCATGTCAGGCTCCATGCTGAGTGAGAGCCTACTTCAGATTCTCTCTCTGTCTCTCTGTCTCTCTGTCTCTCTGTCTCTCTGTCTCTCTCTCTCTCTCTCTCCCCCCTTTCCCCCCTTTGTGAGCTCTCTCTCTCTAAAATAAATTAATGAAAAAAAAAGAAATAGTAAATAAATAAATAATACGGATTGATTAATGGGTAGTAGAGACAGATGAATAGAGACATGATTAAACAAGTATAGCAAATTGTTGATGATAGAATCTAGGTGTTAAGTGGACTGGATTCATTGTGAAATTCTTACAATTTTTCAATATGCCTACAGATTTTCATAATAGAAGTTAGGAATAAGAAGACATTCATGATAAATATTGACCATTCCCAAATGGAAATGCATGACGATGAGGAACGAGATCAGGGAATGATTGATTTTCTCTTCTGGTATTAGAAGCAATTCCCACTCCCGAGCCCCTCCACAATCCCAGCTGCCATGTCACTAAAGATGGCCTATGAACCATGTGTATCTATAAGCCACTGGTGGCCCCACCTTTCTCTGCTTCAGATCCAAATACATAATGAAACAAAACAGTCTATGTCCTATCACATCAGTAATCCAGAGTTTCTCGTGTGTGCAAAGCAGGTCAGAAAGCTTGTCTTTGTTGAATCTCCTTGTTATTCTTGAAACAGGAAGTTGAACTTCTTCACCTGCAGGTGAAACTAGAAACTTCTTCTCCCCACCCCCAAAAGAACTGAAAATGGGGGGACGTCTTCAATTGGGAGAACTTTTTGTCAAACACACAGAATACTTTTCTTTTTTCTTTGGACTTAGCAAGAGCATCAACTTTCTCTAAAAATGCTGAAAAGATATCTAGGAAAGCTTCACAATTGCTCATTAGGAGAAAAATCACATCAGTCCTAAAAAGAGGTTGTTATGTGTTGTTTTGCAATCTTCTGAATATTTTGGATTATTAAGAGTTCTCTTCCAAAAATACAACCCAAGTCAATGTACCTATTCTCCAGGTCCTGAAACTTGTGGACTTCTCATAACTTCGCAAAGAGAAGGCAGTTGTTTGCCTGGCCTGAACTGTACACTGACTCTTTCATGCAAATATATCTCTCTACCCCTGTGGCCAAGTACCTTTCTGTTATTGCCGCCTGTTTGTTCAAGTGGTGAGGAAATATTAAATATCACACGTTCTCAGCAGAGACCGGACAGTAATTATCAACAGATGGCAGCGGTAGGAGACTGAGAGAGCAGGAGAGTCCTCTCTGCAGGAAGGCTTGTGCCAATCTCCAGGCAACTCATTGGTCCTAGACCTGAGGGGATAAGATGAGGTTAACTACCCATCCCTCTCCCCGATTTTCACATTATCTTAATGTTTTCTAGGCCTCCACCCTGAGCACCTAATTCTAGGATCCCTCGGAAGTGGCAGAGGATTTATTTGTGTGCTGGGGTCACTTACCAGTCCTCTGAAAAAGAGAGGCACCATCAGGAGGGATTTTGAGTGTTTCAGGAAATGCACACAACATAACTTGAAAATGGATATAAGTCAATTCAATAAGTACATATCGAAAGCCTGCTATATTCTCTACACTTGCCAAAAATATAATTAGGAACACAGAATAAAAAGATATTGGGGCATCTGGTTGGCTCAGTTGGTTCAACTCTTGATTTCAGCTCATGTCAGGATCTCACAGTTCATGAGTTCAATCGCCACATCAGGCTCTGCACTGATAGTGCAGAGCCTGTTTGGTATTCTCTCTCTCTGTCTTCTCTCTCTGCCCCTCCCATGCACTCTCTCTCTCTGTCTTGCAAAATAAATTTAAAAAAATTAAATACGTGTTGTGTGTGTGTGTGTGTGTGTGCGCACGCATAAACCTGGTCCCTGAGGAATCAACATTTAGTGAGGGAGACAATTAATTACAACACACTGTACTAATTGCAGCCATTCTACTATTGAACTGTACAGTTAAAATTAAATTTTCAGGATTTTTCCATGTTATTTAAGGCAACATATGTATTTTTCATTTATCATTTGTATTGGGATTCTCTGAAGAAACAGAATTAGTAGGATATATATTTAAAAAGAGATAGATAGATAGATAGATAGATAGATACGTATAAGAGAAGATTTAGTATAGGAATTGCCTCACATGATTATGGAGGCCAAGAAGTCCCAAGATCTACCATCTGCAAGGTGGAGAACCAGAGAAGTTAGCGGAGTAACTTAGACTGAATTTGAAGGCCTGAGAATGGGGGCTGATGGTGAAAGTCCCCATCTGAGTCTGAAAGTCTGAGAACCAGGAGCACCAATGTCTGAGAACAAAAGATGGATGTCTCAGCACAAGCAAAGAGTGCATTCTCCCTGCCTCCATATTTTTGTTCTATTCCAGCTCTCAATGGATTGAATAATGCTCACCCACTCTGGGGATGGACATCTGCTTACCAGTTCAAATGCTAATTGCTTCTGGAAATACCCACACATCTGAAATGTTATGATCAGCTATCTGGTGCAAGCCACCTGGATATCCCTGAGCCCACTTAAGATGACACATAAAATTAACAATCACACCAGCCTATTTCTTTACTTCTTTTGTCCTTATTTTTTGCCTCTCTGAGATGTCTATATTCCTTTCTTTTCTCATTGCTAGCTTGCAGTTTGTAAATCGTGGTTCTGTTTTAGAACTTAACATTAAAATTTTATAATTTGCTAACAAGTCTAAAATTCTTCACTACTTTTTTCTTCTTACAAACAAGTTAAGGATTTTATCATGTTTTAACTATCCTTCTAAAGCCCTATATCTATCCTGTGTTTTGTACTACCTAGTCATTTCATTTTATATTTTTCTTTTTTAAGTTATTTTTTCACCTCAAGTTAAATACATGAAGATATTTTGTTACTTCTGTGCTATTTTTACTTGGATCTATTTCTTCCTTCTGGGTTTACTTTCCTTCATTTTCAAGTACATCCTTCATTGGTTCTTTTGGTAAGGGCTATGAATGGTAAATTCTCTTAATCTTTGTCTGAAGTTTTCTTTATTAACCCTCCCTCCTGAATGATAGTTTACTTGGGTATAAAACTATAAATTGACAGTTATTTTCTCTATCACCTCAAAGATATTATTGTATTGCCTCTGGCATTTATTCTGATAAAGAGAAATCACTATCAGTATATTTGTCACAAGTTTGTTGTCAACAGGCCTCTTCTCTCTGTTAGCTTTAAGACTGAACTTTTTAAGATTAATGTTCTACAATCTGACTCTGATCATTTAGGGGTTTTATTCTCTCCTACTCAATCTACCTGTCCTCCTCAACTCTGGGAAATTCATAGCCATTAGATCTTCAAAAATCTCTTCTCTACCATTCCCACAATTTTTATTTCTTCATAGTTCCTCCTATATTTTAAATAAATAACTTAGTGCTATCTTTCAAATTATTATTTTTTTCATGCTTGTCCAATCTGGCATTTATTCTATTTGAGCATTTTATTTCTATGATTATATTTTTAATTAGTAATTTATTTTTGAAAAATTTAAATATTCACATGTTCTTCATTCACTAATAGCCTATTTTTGCTCATTATACTTTCCTTTATGAATCTCTGATCAACCCTCATATATTTTTACAAGTCTTCTTCAAATTGTTTTATTAATTCTATTGCATGTTCCATGATACATCTAGTCATGGATTTTCTTGTCCACCTTTCAATTTTTTCATGTGTTTTTTTTTTTTTATAAATTTGGTTTGTAGGCATGGTTTGGATAGAAAAATTGTTGTTTTTCTATGGTGGAGATGGAGGGTTGAATATGTCTGTATCTATTTACTCTTCCATGTCTAGCCTTTTCTACCTTCACCTGGGCTTCTGGAACTCAGGGCCAGAACTAGGTCCCATATGGGAAACTAGAAGCTCTTGCCCCCAAAAGCACTCACAGATACAATCACTGAGCCAGGAGATTCTCTTGGCCCATAACTGAAAGGTGTATAACTTCATACAAACTAAAAAGTGGCAACTATTCACACCAGTGGGGAGAACCACCTCCTAAGGCTGTTGAAAAGCAGTGATCTTGGCACCAATAGGGCATCTTAGTCCCAATTACCCCATGAGGCCTCAACGCCAAGCCTCTCCTGCCTCCATGGGAATCCAGAAACCATCAGGGCCCCAGCACAGCTCTCAGATCTGTATTTCTTTTCATTTTTCTCAACTGCAGAGAAAATGTATCCTATATTTGAACTACTTGGGTTTTTTTTTTCTCTTTTGTTATATATTATCATATATCATCTGGGACACGGCAGAGCTGAGTGGCCTCAAAACATAAACTTTCAATCTCATTCTGACATGTTACCCATCCTTCAAAAACCAGATAAATGCTCAGTTTCACCTCCTCACGGTGGTCTACAATTTTTCCTCTGCTCCAAACACACACCAGTGTTTCTGCCATAGTAGTTCTTCAAGACACGGCTCAGCCTCTTCTTTTTCAAGAATGCCTCCATAACAGTGTCCACCCTTCTCCCCCACCCCTTTATTTGCCCCTCACCCTCAACAAATTGTAAGCTTCCTGAGCATAGGTTGGATTCCTTTCATCTCTTATCTCCTCTTAAATTTCATTAGGAGTGCTTGATCAATATTTAATGAATGCATACTTATTTGAGTTTTAGAAAATCCAAATGCATGGGGACTTATTTTGACTTTTCTAAAATCAGCCAGCAAGGCTAAAAATAAAAAATAAAACTAAAACAACTCTTCTCTTAAAGACATCCCAAACTCCTAAAACCTATACTCAGATGTCCTGAAAACGTGTAGAGATTTTACAGTCTTCCAACTCCATGAAACCCAAAGCAGTTTGCTCTCCTTGCCATTTTGAAAGATAAATAGGATTTGTGGAGAAATTATGCAAGCTTTCCCTGGAAAATGAAAAGATTTCTACAAAACCCACAGGCAAACTTCTGAAAAGCCAAAATCAACCAGCTTCATTTTACATGTAGGACTTTCTACACCTCAGTATAAAATAATGTGGATGATTAAATCTCACTAAAATTTAAGAAAATCAAGGTACCACACTTCACCAAAGAATATTAATATATACATATATATGTGTACATATTGGCATATGTGTGCATGTATGTATGTCTATACATACGTGAACAAAAATAGCATCTTCGTGCAACTGAATGAATAATTGCATGAATGAGAGAATTTAAGCAATTAACATCATTTAGATAAAGGACACTTAGACTCTAAAGGTAGAAACACCTTATAGTTCTCCCCCAACACAACTTGCTCCCAAGACCCCTGAATTTGCAGTACTATCCTTGATGGACTCCTCTATCTTGATTAACTGGATAAGTCTCAGCTTAAATCCTACCTCCTCTGGGCAGCCTTGACTCCTGGCATACCCTCATTGCCCCTTACACACCTCCTTCAGAGCAAGTATCAGAATTATTTCTTCACATGTCTGCCCCTCATCACACTGTAGGTCATCTAAGAGCAAGGACCAAGTATTTTTATCTCTGAATCCCAGTCTAGCCCAGTGCTTGTACATGGTAGGTATGTAATACATTTTTGATAAATGAATGAATGAATAAAACCCATGGGTAGAACTATTCTACAATATATTTTTCATCAAAAAGGAAGCAATAAACAGCTTCTGCTTTATCAAAGAGTCTTCTGCCAAACAAAATCTAAAGGGGATTCTGCAAAGGCATTGCTAACTTTCAGTGTGAACACCATGGTCCTTCTAAAATTAAAGACCCTTAAAAAAAATCTCAGCCATTTTACTCCAGCAAATAAACACTCGAATGACATGTTTTTCTATTAAAAACTCATGGGCCTTAAATTTCTTTTTAATCACAGGATTTAGTATTATTACACGTGTTCCATTAACAGGCATATCCAATGAATTCCCTTTCATAAACACTAGTAAGTTCAGTGCAAACCAGCCAGGTGATTAATTTATAATTCTTGACACATTAGGGAGGTGGGTTGGAGGTAAGAAGTAGCAAGCAAGCCTAGGATGGACTGCCTTTTATGCCAACACGACGGACACACACCGAGAAGGGCACACACATACAAACACCTGAGCACACGTACACACGTGCATGCACACACACACACACACACACACACCGTCCATGAACACCCACTGTGCTGAACTGGCATTGGCTCTAAATTTGACAAACCAATGCCTGAAGGCAAATAGCTGAGCCTAAACTGTTGCAGGTTCCTTTTCCCATAAAAATAATAATAACGAATAAAAATCACTGGAGCTTGGCCAGAGTCTAATGCAGCACAATTGCTAAATTCAGCATCCTCCTTCCCCACACACACGTACTCCCCACTTGCTCACCACCTCCTTCTTGCCTCTTTAGGCAGGTTATTCTACCTCGAATAAAAAGTCATTCAATAGCTGTTTCAATCCCGAATGCCTAAAGCATTAGACTTTCTCCCTAAGGGGAGAAGCCTAAGCCCCAGGGACAGAGATTCTTTCTGCAGGAAGGAGAGGAGCTTCTGAAGAGAGGAGCTTCTGAATGGAACACAGCAGTCACTAACTTGCTGTGATTTTAGGATAGTCAGTTCCTCTCTCTGAGCTACATGAGTACATTTCCATGTGAGTAAATGAGAAGGTCAGCTGTGATGATTCCCTTCACATCCAACTTTTTATGTTGCACCTGAGAGCATGGACTCCAAAGCCAGTCTGATGGGATTCAGATCCCAGCCCTTCATCTGTTAGTGATGATGATGATGATGATGATAGATGGATAGGTGATAGATGATAGATAGATAGATAGATAGATAGATAAATAGATTAGATAGATAGATAGATAGATAGAGCTGCTACTCATACGGTTATAATGAGAGTTAAATGGCATATTTTATATAATGTTTAAAAGGCAGCCTGGTCCATAGTAAGCTCGATATACAGGTTAGTTGCTGTTATAACAACTAAGAAGGGATTCCCAAAGGTTCTACCATTAACACTCCCTGTCTCATTTCTCTATTTCAGAATAAGAGAGTGATGAACAGAAGCCAAAACTTCACATTTGCTTCCAGACACATGAGGGGAGAGATGTTCCACCGAATCCCTAAGACCCATAGCCCTTGGGCCCAGGTCAAGTAGGCCCGCAGGGAGGGGGGGACGGTCACTGGCCCTGCCGGGAGGATGGAGGACTGAACGGGAGGAGAGCCACAGTCAGGAATAAATCGTGCTGGCAAAGCAAGAGGAACTCACACGGAGCCTTGGCCACACAGCTTTTGGCAGCGTCCAGGCCTCTTCATCTCTCAATTTCATGGTCACCAAAAATCACACATAAAAAGCCCAGTGACTAAATGAATATGGAAACGGAAGAGCCTGAAACCCCCAAGATGTGGTCAGTCTGGGTCACCTTCAAGACGTGCGGTGGCATCCAAGGACGATGGAAGGTGGGTCTCGGTGACCTTCACTAGGGCATGAGAAGCGGATGAAAATGATATTTTAATCCCCTGAGCTATCGGTGCAGACACCTTCACAGGATCGAAGTCCAAGACAGAAAAACAAACATAGTTCAAATTATTCAATCTTCCAATATCCAAGTTCCTAGGAAGATTTCCTCCTAAATGAGTCACTGGAAACTGCTATTTAAAAAGCAAGTATTCATTTTCCTTTTTTAAAAGCTTGAATACATTGCTGAGTAATAATAACAAGGGAACAAATAACAACCATGTAAACTGAGGCCAGAGGAATGGACTGCAAAATGATTATCCTTGATTCGTGCATTTACCTGGAACCCAATCGACAACAGGCTCTCTCTTTCTTTATTCCCCTCCTAACAGGGCCCAGAAACCAAGGATCTCATCCCCAGAATGTCCACTGAAGGGCTGTGTGTCGCCGAGAAATCTCTTAGCTTCTCTGGGCTTATGGCATCATGTATTCAACAATAACATTACATCCATCTTAGCCCATGTTCCCAAAGGTTTTAGGCCATCATCCATCAGTTCCCACCCTCCACTGGGAGAAGGTCTCCCCATGAGATGCTTAACACCCTTACACATGCAGGTTTTCACACGCATTCATGAGAATGCAGGTGTCCCGCAGGTGTCCCAGGGGATTGATAGGCACAAGAGGTGTCTAATATATCACTCCTTGTAAAACTGCAGTGCACAGATAGAACTGTAACTTAAATTATAGACCTTAGTAAATAATAATATATCAATACCAGCTCATGAGTTACAACACTTGTAAGATATTAATAATTAGGAAAATTGTGTGCAGAGAAAGAAGGCATATGTGGGAACTCTCTGTACTTCCTGCCTTGTGTATCTGTAAACCTAAAACTAATCTAAAAAATAAGCAATTAATTTTTTAAAAATAAACAAACAAGACACATGCGCGCGCACACACACACACACACACACACACACACACAAACCAGTTGTAGTTCTACACATCTCCAGCACACTTAACAACATATCTTGTATCAGTCAGCTCGGGCTGCTATAACAAATAGCCTTAGACAGGGGGGAGTACAAACAACAGAAATTTACTTCTCCCAGTTCTGGAAGCTGGAAGTCTAAGACCAGGGTGCCAGCGTGGCCAGGGTCTGGTGAGGACCCACTTTCAGGCTGAAGACAGATGACTTCCCTTCGTGCCCTCAAATGGAGGGGAAACAGCAAGCTAACTTTCTGGTCTCTTCATTTAAGGGAGCTAATCCCATTCACAGGGGCTCAACACTCATGATCTAATTACCTCCCAAGGGCCCCACCTCCTGTACCATCACATTGAGGATTAAATTTCAACATATGAATTTGGGGGGCACACAAACATTCAGTCCATAACATTCATCTTGCCCACAATGTTTATTTTTTTCCCCATGGCACTCATGGCTGATATAGCATTATTATAATTATAGTTATGTTTATTTTGGTGTCTACCCCCTTCCGGACACAGACACAGTATGGAATGCAGCATCTATGAGGATAAAGGTGTTTCTATATTATGTTAGCTGATATATTCGTTCCTCAGTATTGCCTAGTGCATAACAGACATTGGAAGACTACTTTTAGGATGAATTAATAAGTGAGTGAATAAATGAATACATGAACAACCTTAGCAGTCTCAAACTCCTTGGCAGACTAACAGGAGAACAGAGAAACCAGTAGAGATGGGAAATAACCCATGGGCAAAGGAAAGGGATGGTAAGGTCTACACTGGGCTCATCCCCACTCTCCACACCCATGAAATCAGCAAGAAGCTAACCTGGAACCATCAATCATCTAGAGCCAACTGAGAAGACCAAGTCAATGGCAAGAAGCACAGATTATCAAAAGGTGGCCTCTTAGGGGCAAATTTTAACTGTGCCCCGTTTGAGGATTAGACAGAAGCCCTGGGATTGTGGCTCTAAGGGGAGTGATTCTAGCCCCCTGGATTATTTGCAATCAGTGTGCATGGGGAGGACTAGGAGATGAACAAGTGGTGATGCTGAGGATTAGCCAAGTGCAGAGTTAAGAGGCCAGATGTCAAGGGCTTACTCTATGTGCTCCATTTGGACTTTCCTGTGTAAACTTCACAGCATCTCTGGGAGACAGAAAAACTGTTACCCCCATTGTAGCAAAGACAATATCAGGAGTTCTCACTGCTGTGTTTTATCCAACACACAGGAAGGCCTCCCACGACCACTTGCCTGGATTCAGAAAAGGACCCTATGCCTGGCTTCTGGCTAGCGGAATGTAGGCAGAAGGAATGCACCCACTTTCCAGTGTGGTTCGTCAGAGACCAGCATTTTGTAGTCTTTCACTCTCTCCCTCATCAGACAGCAAATGAGGAAGGAAAGAGGGAAGGCAGAAAGGAGGGAAAGGAGTAAGGGAGGGGAGGAGGGACATGAATGAAGGGAGGGAAGAAGGGAAGGAGCAAGGGAAAGACGGAAGGAAGGAAGGAAGGAAGGAAGGAAGGAAGGAAGGAAGGAAGGAAGGAAGGAAGGAAGGAAGAGTAAGTGTGTTAAGCTACTGAGAATTGCTCTGTTACCACAGCTGGAATTATGCAACCATTTTACACAGGAGAAAACTGAGGCACAGTTGTAGTAATTTGCCTTAGTTGGTATTGCAGCTGACACTTGAACTCAGGAAGTTGGCCTGAGCCCATGAGCTTCATCCACTACAAGTGTGGGTTCCAGGGGGCCTAAGTTCCTTTCTTCAGTGCTGTTCCCTCACAGTAGGCGAGCCCAGAGGCCAACATCGAGGAACATCTCACACTTCCAGTAGGGGGACGGGCAGAGCAAACAGGTCCTACAGAATGAGGTTGCCCAAGAATTCCGTGTCTATGCACAAGCTACCTACTTAATTTTGAGACAGATGGTATATGGCATTTTCTGTTCATTAAATTCCTCAATATAACTTTATGGTAAGAATGCTTGTCTTGTATTTCATATAGTCCCAGGAGTGCTAGGAAAGGGGATTAAGCCACCCAGCAACACTGCATGAAATTAATTAACTGGCAGAATTCACAAATGCTCACTACATTACGGTACTACATGCAGAGGAAAAGAAGGTAGTGGAAAAAGACTTGATGATCTCTGGGAAGAAGGAAGGAAGAGCCCGTGCACACTCACTCTGGGGCAATCTTGAGAAGGAGTGTCTGTTTACTTTATTTCATTTATTCCATCATCCCGCCAACACTGCAAAAGAGGCATTATTGTCTCCATCTATACAATGGATGTATAGATGTCTCCATCTATACAATTGTATAGGGACAATAATTATATAACAATTATTATGTTGTATAATATAATTATAATTACAGTTAATCTCTACCTTAAGGTAGAGAAGAAAATCAACACCAGCTCTCACTGGCAGCAGAGTTCAAACTTTTTCACTACAATCAATGGCCCCTCAACAAGATTGTTTTTAACTGAAATAAGTTCTGACAGAAGACAAAGAGCCACCTGAGATGGGTTAGGGCATCTCCTTTCCTGGAACTGTTCCAACAAAATTGATCCTAAAGCCAATTTCTATAAAGCAAGTTCAAATTTCGTATTGACCCTCAGAGTTGGGAAAATGAGTTAAGTTGTTTTATAGAACAAGGTGGAAAGACAATAATAGCTGATTTCTACCAAATGCTTACTAGGTGCTCAACACATTATGTGTGTTATTTTTGTCACATTCCCAACAAATCTATGGGATATGCTGTTATTAGTCCCATGTTGACAGATGAGAAAATGGGGAAAATCAGCGGATAACTCATACACCTACAGCCACACAGCTGGCCTCAGCCAGAATGGAAGCACAGGTAATCTGATGGTGGAGGCAAGGACCCCTTTAAAACCTACACCAAGCCAGACACTGTGCAAAGCATGTTTCACCTATCAATTTGTTTAATACTCAAAGTAATCCTATTGTTACCCCTATTTATAGATGAGCGAACCAAGGTATGGGAAAAATTAAGTAAGATGAAATATCCACAAGTCTACACAGCTTGTACATGGCAGAGCCAGAACCCAGATGCAGGTGGGTTGGTTCCAGTGTCTATTCTTGTAACTGCCACTCTGTACTGTCTGATTCCAGAACCTACTCACAAATACACTAACTATAATTTTTCCCTTGGCTAGAGGCCACAACTGCACAAAGGGAGTGTCTCCGCTGTATTTAGTGACAGCATGATTCCTCACCCTCCACCCCCAGTCACCTGCCCCAAATTTCCAATTCTGTACTGTTATAGACTGAATGTGAGTGCCCTCTCTACCAAATTTGTATGTTGAAGTCCTAACCCCAGTGTGCTGGTATTTGGAGGTGAGGCCTTTGGAAAGTAATTAGGGTAAGACACAACCATGAAGGTAGGGCCGCAAGATGGTATTAGTGCCTTTATAAGAAAAGATACCCATTAGGGCACCTGGGTGACTCAGTCAGTTAAGCATCTGACTCTTGATTTTGGCTCAGGTCATGATCTCATGGTCCTGAGATCGAGCCCTGAGTCAGGCAGGCTCTGTGCTGCGCATGAAGCCTGCTTGAGATTCTCTCCCTCCCTCTCCTTCTGTCCACAGCAACCCCCCCCAAAAAAAAAAAAAACAGAAAGGAAGGAAGGAGGGAAGGGAAGGGAAGGGAAGGGAAGGGAAGGGAAGGGAAGGGAAGACACCAAAGAGCTTGAAGCCTGCTTGCTCTGTCCTGCGACTCCCATAAGCCTGTGAAGACTCAGCAAGAAGACAGATATCTGCAAGTCAGGAAGAGGGCTCTCAGAAATTGAATCAGTCAGCACCTTGATATTGGACTTCCCAGCTCCCAGGACAGTGAGAAATAAATGTCTGTTGTTTAAGCTACTTAGTTCATGGCATTCTGTTATAACAGCCAGAGCTGACTAATACAGGTATCCATACCTATACCCTCTTGAGAATTTCTCCTGAACCTGACAACTTCAATTGCATCAGGACTGCATCTCTCAGTCTCCTAGAATTTAGTTCTAGTCTCCCTTTTGTTCAATATTTCAAGGAGCATGATGAATGAAAAAGATTTGAAATGAATTATTAAAATTTCCACTAGTACGAAAACCTCAGCACACCTCCCCAGATGATGTCTCTCCCCTTCAGGTGTACCTGAACGGGAAAGCGATCCATGTGAGAGGATCTAGAATGGATGAAATTACAGACCTGTCATGTTCCTTCCCTGTATTAGTTCCCTACCGCTGCATGACAAATTAATCCAAAACTTAGAATTAGCTTTTATTATCACATAGATTCTTTTGGCCTACAATCTGGGCACAGCTTATCTAGGTTCTTCAGTTCAGGGTCTCATACGCATTGGCCAAGGCAGCCTGAGTCATCTCAGCTCAACTGGGGGAAGGAAAGGGGGTACAGGGAAGATTCACTTCCATACTCATTCACGAGCCTTCCAGAGACATCAGCTTTTAGTCGCATGAGCCTAGTCTTAGACCTATTCCCAACACAGAGTTTACATCCCCCAGAGTAAGGTCTATGAAAAAGAGATACGGAGCAGGTACCCAAGATGGAAACTACAGTCTCTTTGCAACCTGATCTTGGAAGTGACATCCCATCACTTCAATTATATTCTATTCATGAGAAGTGAGTCTGCAGGTCCAGCCCACCCTTAAGGGAAGCGGGTTATATAACAGTGTAAATACCAGAAAGCTGGGATCATTGAAGGCCATTTTAGAAGCTGCCTACCACATTCCCTACATTGAAATTCCCTAGAAATTAGAGCTACTTATAGTAATCTGGCAGTTTACTATAGCTGATTATGATGAGTTATCTATCAGATGAAAATCTTAACTTGAGTAATAGATACTCAATAGAAACAGGCCTAAACAGTGTGGAAATGTATTCTTCCAATAACTACTAAACTGCCAGGCTCTCTCCAATAAGCTTGCCAAACATGTACAAGATTCAGCATTAGGTGATTTAGGGCTTCATCCAGATCATCAGAGCATCTCTCTCTCTCTCTCTCTCTCTCTCTCTCTCTCTCTGTCTCTCTATTGCCTCTACCATATATTACACTCACTGTACCTCAGGGCTATCTCCCCTCTCCATCAAAGATGGCTGCCAGCAGCCATTTTAGGCTCTCCAAACTCAATCCTCGCTTATAAAGTGAATATGAAATAGATGCTTATCTCATTATTTCCTATAAAATTGTTGTTGTTGTTGTTGTTGTTATCATTATAAACATAAAGGAAGGTTCTACTAGGTCCTAAGGAGTGAGGAGTCCTGGGAAAATCATAATATTGGATCCAACACAAATTGAAGAGCATGTCAATGAGAGCCTTGCAGAAGAAAAAAAAATGTGGTATGCGGATCAGGGTGTTTTATTTATTTGCATTGGTGGGGAAGGGACAGAGAGAGCTGGAATTATGGATCCTTATATGAGTCTACCTTGCCTACTTTTTAGTGAAAATCCTACTTTCGAGTGGAAATCCTTCCTTCCACTCTGGCCTCTGTTTTCCTGAGTTATAACACTGTTCTTTATGACACTATCTTGCTCTAATTTGCTCACACTCTCCTCTCCTTTAGTAGATAAGTTCCTTGAGACTAGAGGCTATGTTTTATTTTATAGGTATATCCAACACCTACCACTGTGCCTCTACTAGCCAGAGTTCTCCAGAGAAACAGAACTGAGAGAGAGAAAGAGAGATTATAAAGAATTGGCTCAAACAGTTATGGAGGCTGAGAAGTCCATACCCAGGAGAGTCAATGGTACAATTCCAGTCTGGTCCAAAGGTTTGAGAACCAGAAGAGGCAATGGTATAAGTTCCAGTCCAACTGTGAGTCCGAAGGCTGGAGAAGACTGAAGTCCCAGCTCAAAGATGGTCAAGCAGAGAGAGAGAATTCTTTCTTACTCAGCCTTTTATTCTATTCAGTCCTTCAGTGGATTGGATAAGGCCCACCCACATTGGGGAGGGCAATCTTCTTTCTTCAGTCTACTGGGTCAAGTGTTAATCTCATCAAGGACACTCTCACAGACACAGTCAGTACCATATGTAATTATCTGAGCATCCCTTAGCCCAGTCAACCATGACATAAAATCAATCATTGCAATGCCTGACACATATATCAAAAAATTTATAGGGTCACTTGGGTGGCTCAGTTGGTTGAGCATCTGACTCGCTTTCAGCTCAGGTCATGAGATCGAGCCCCACGTTGGGCTCTGCACTGACAGCACAGAGCCTGCTTGGGATTCTCCCTCCCTCTCTCTCTGCCCCTCCCCTACTCATGTGTTTTCTCTCTCTCTCTCTCTCTCTCTCTCTCTCTCCCCCTCCCTCCCTCAAAATAAATAAATAAAACATTAAAAAATAAAAATAATAAAATTTTTTTAAATGGATAAGTATGGTGAAAACATCTATCCCATTGTACTCCTGATCTTATATTTAATACCCACTCACTAGACTCTCTGGTTCCCAGCATCACCTTCCCAAGGTTTCAAATTTTCTTCTAGAAAGAACACTTGGGTCCTCATCATACACTAGTATGGCTGAGCCAGAACAATGTAACTATCATAATAGCTACCAATTCTATGAGTGCTTTCTACATGCCACAGACTGTATTAAAAGGTTGACTAATTTAATGTCTCATTTATTGTCACAATAATCCAGTTAGGGCAACATAATTATTAGCCCCTGTTTAACGTATAGGGAAACTGAATCTCAAACATGGGAAACAGGCAGATACTACTCTGAACTCCAAGAGTGAACCTCAGAGTCAGGATGGTGAACCACTCTGTTGTGGTCGTTAACAGGTTCAGGTTCTGTCTGGCCAAGGTCCACCAGTTGAGGAAGAGAAAAGGGTGGTGTGGGGAGAAAGGGACAGCTCTGTGACCAGGGGTCTTAGAGTCTTAGGGAGTCTTAGAAGAGCGAAAGTTCTAGAGTGAAGAGTAATAGAAATAGAGCTTACTGTGCCTGAAAATACAGAGATAAGGTGGGAAGTCACTATTCCAATAAGAGAGAGAGATGTGGAGGCCCAGGTGGGGCTGGGGAGAAAGGGCAGAATCCATGAGGACCCTGGAGAGGAAGCAGTGGTACTTCCTTCAGAAGGAAGATGTACCGAAGCAGTTGTCCCCATGGGTGGCTGCCCATCAGCAGTGAGAACTTTTGAGCTTTTGCTCATCGCTCATCTCCCACAAACCTGTTGCTATATTAGGCTTCGACACCCACACGTGGCCTCTGCGGGTGGTGTTATCTCCAGTTTGTGGATGAAAAACTGAGTGTTTCGAGAGGTTAAGAAAATGTCTGAGATCGAATGAATAGGTCGATTGCAAGACATAAGCAAGACACCAAATCTCACAAGGCACTTTTGTGAATAGTGTGATGTGCACGTGTGCATTTCAACAACCCAGCTTGATGGTTCTTATCTCTGGCAATTCGGGAAACGCAGAGTCCATCTGTACGGACACACATCTCTGACTAATAGGCCCTGTGCAGCAGTCAGCTGGAGGCTGGTAGCCGGGGGCACAGAGCAGCGGCAGATTCCTGTTGGGGGCGGGGGGGGGGCAGAGGTGCTGATGGTTTGGGTGTCAGAGCAGGGACCGACATGGGTAGGACAGCCTTGACAACGGTGTTGACAACCACCAGGAAGGCAGCACAGTGACACCCTGAGGTGAATGTTGGGGGTCTGACGTATCCGGACCAGGCTCCCTTTAACCAGCTGTGTGGCCCAGGCAGGTCACTCGAACTTTCTGAGTCTCAGTGTCCTCACATGTAACTTGGGGCTCGTGAGGCCTCCCTTGCAGGATTACCGTGGGGACCACCCACCCTGTGTGAAGCACCAGGAACAAGGTAGCTGCTCCACAGTGGTAAATCTTATTGTCGTCCACTCCATCACAGGGCCCAGACCCACCTTTGCAGTGTCTCAGTCCAGTGGCCTAGTGTAACAGGACACCGCAGCCCGAGGGCTCATCACAAGCGTATTTCTCGCAGCTATGGAGGCTGGACATCCACGGGCAAGGAGCCAGAAGATCCAGTGTCTGGTTACAGACTGCCAGCATCTTGTCTTGTCGCGTCCTTACATGGTGGAGAGCAGAGTGAGGGAGCGGGTTCGCTGGTTACTCTTACGCAGGCCCTCATTCCAGCAGGGGCACCCCCCACCCCTTGCGGCCGCATCTGATCCTAATCGCCTCCCAAAGGCCCACCTCCTTATACCACTGCACTGGAGAGTAGGGCTTCAACACACAAAGGGGGCAGGATAGGGCAAGCATTCGGTTGATAACAATGAAGAAGCTGGAGGGGTCAGGATTTCGGAAACGATAGCAACAGGAAACCTTGCGTGCACCTGTGGGGGGGGGGGCAGGGCACATGTATGTGTGTGCACGTGTGTGTGTGTGCATGCCTGGGCAGCGCTGTCCAACAACATCCACCTCCGATATCCAACTTGGCCTTGCAAGGCCCATCCTGGCAGCCTGTGAGGGGCCAAGGCAGGGACTGCCTTTGCAACTTCCGGAAACAGTGAACAGAGGTGGACCCAGGTGCGGGGAGCTGCCCCAGGTTTCCCAGCGGGGACGGAGGGGTCAGAGCTAAGAATGCAACCTTCTTCTTCCAGCAATTCATCCACAGCACTCTTCCCGGGGCTTGAATCTGAGAAGCTGGGGAGGCCTCATTCCCCAACAGGTGGTATTAGAAGTGGGAAGGCAGAGAGAAGGAGGGAAGGAAACGAGGCAGTTACCAACTTGGACAAGGGCCCCCGATGTCTACGAAGTGGTTGACGTGTTGCTTAAGTTTATAAGTGGATCAGAGAGAAGCCCAGCCCAGCTCCATCACTGAGTAGAGCTTATTGGCACTAACAGTGCGTTTGGTGCCACCTCCTTCACGCAGATGCACAGTGAGCCTCAGCAAGCCAAGTGTCACCCTTCTCCTTCAGTCCCTTTTCTGGCTGCCCGTCACGAATGATCCAGAAGCCGGGTCACTGGCAAAGCCCTGATCCCAAGGGTGAGTTCCCTTTAAGGGAGTTGCAGGGGGTGGGGCGGGGGGCAGAGAGCACTGGTCCACTTCAGACGTGGGCTCCTCCCCTTTCTCAGAGCAGACAGATTGGCCAGGCTGACTGAGCCTCGGTGTCCTTTCCTAGGAAGTGAGGGAGGAAGAGAGAAGAGGGAGAAATGGATTCAGCCTATGTTTTATCATGTACCTGCTCTAGTGCCGGGCACGACCCCACATTCCAAGAATGCAGCAGTCAACGGGACAGACGCTGGCCTGCCCTCCCGGGGCTTAGGCTCACATGGGCCATATGTGGAAACTGCTTGGAGTGAGAGCCTGCCATCAATTCCCAAGAGATTTTACCTACCGAAGGAAGGTCAGGGAGTCAACAAAAGTACAATTACTTGTTTCCTCCTGTTATATTCCTTCCCCCAGACTTGATCTCTTCCTGCTATTAAGAACGGCTAGAATTAGGGGCCCCTGGGTGGCTTCATCGCTTGACCGTCCACTCTTGATTCCAGCTTAGGTCACGATTCAAGGGTGGTGAGATCGAGCCCCGAGTCGGGCTCTGTGCTGAGCATGGAACCTGCTCAGGATTCTTTCTCTGCCTCTGCCCCTCTCCCCTACTCATGTGTGCTCTCTCTCTGTCTCTCAAATAAAATTTAAAAAAAAAACCCAGCTAGGATCACTTTAGATTTACATTCAGGGCAACAGGACAATGAGAGGAATACAAAGTAATGGGAGAGGCCGATACGGTCAGCATATAAATATCTCTTTCAGCTTTGTATTTGAACGTAGGGCCCTACAACCCTCCATTGCCCCCACCTCCAGCACATAGATTAATAACTAATTCCCCCAAAAGGAAATGCCTGTCTGTTAACTGGACCAAGGATGCCAGTGTAGCAGGGTTCAGCCAACTTTTCTGTAAAGAGTCAGATAGTAAATATTTTTAGGCTCTGTGGGCCAAGGGAAAAATGGAAGACATTAGGTGGTTGCTTTTATCACAAGAGAGTACACAAATCTCGCCAAGCCTGTTATTGATGAACCCAAACTATCATAGAAATTGAGCACTTTTTCCTAATATATTTGTGAGAAAAATCCAGTTCTTCGAGGGATGACATTTTGCTTTACTGGGGTGCGAAGCTGATGTTCTCTGTCATCAAAATTGATCTCAAATGTCATCTGTGAATGTTTATCTGTAATGTCATTTCACACATTTCATCTTTGAAGATGTATTCTTCTTGTGATGTGTTTTGTTTAGCTATTTTTTTTAATTTTTTTTTAATGTTTATTTAGTTTTCAGAGAGAGAGAGACAGAGACAGAGCATGAGCAGGGGAGGGGCAGAGAGAGAGGGAGACACAGACTCCGAAGCAGGCTCCAGGCTCTGAGCCGTCAGCCCAGAGCCCGACGCGGGGCTCGAACTCACAGACCGTGAGATCATGATCTGAGCTGAAGTGGGACGCTCACCCGACTGAGCCACCCAGGCGCCCCTTGTTTAGCTATTTAAAATGCAAAAAAAAAAAAACTATTTCTTAGTTTATTGACCATTTAAATATAGGCAGGGGTGTCTCCCACGACCCCCACCCCAGGCCCTCCCCCATCTCTGCCTACTTTGCTGATCTGTACAATGTAGTTACAGGGCCTATCTGCTAGATGGGGAGTTCCTGGTTAGAAGGCTGGCATTTTCACCACCAGCTCCTGCTGTTTCCTTCCTCAGTAAGTAAACATAATAAGCAACTTTAATAATTACTATTCATCAAGAAGGAAGGAAGGAAGGAGGAGAGACAAGGAGGGAAGAAGGAAGGAAGGGAGAAAGGGAGGAAGGGAGGAAGGGAGGGAGGGAAGGAGGAAGGAAGGAAGGAAGGGAGGGAAGAGAGAAGGAAGGAAGGAGGAGAGAGAGGGAAGGAAGAAGGAAGGGAGGGAGGAAGGGAGGAAGGAGGAGAGGGAGGGAGGGAAGAAGGAAGGGAGGAAGGGAGGGAGGAAGGGAGGAAGGAAGGAAAGGAGGAAGGGAAGAAGGGAGGGTGGGAGGGAGGGAGGGAGGAAGGAAAGGGAGAGAGAGAAGGAGGAAGGAAGGAAAGAAGGAAGAAAGGAAAGGGAGGGAGGGCAGGAGGAAAGGAGGGAAGAAGGAAGGAAGGAAAGAAGGAAGGGAGGAAGGAAGAATGGAAGGAAAGAAGGGAAGGATAGAGGGAGAAGGGAGGGGAAAAGTATATTTTTAAGACCTACTGTGTTGCAGGCCTTGTGCTAAATATTTTATACCTAATATCTCACTGAATCCTAATAATCCTCTAAGGCGCATGTTATCGCATTGTACAGATAAGGAAAGTAAAGCTCAGAGAGGTTGAGCAGTTCGACCTAAGTCACAGAGCAAACGAGTGGCAGAGACCAGCTCCCCACTCAGGCAAGGGTTAACTCAGAAGCCCTGTGTCCTATCCACCTTTGCCCGCTTCCCTGGAACCTGTCAAATCCACAACCCAAAATGCAGGTCCTCAGTGTCACTGTATTCTTGTTGGTTGGTCTCTCTGTTTTGGAGATGCACACAGATAAAGCCCATTTCTGCAGAAGCCACACCTGGGCGCATCCAATCTTTTCCTTGAAAACCAGGAGAAAAGAACAGTTTCGAGTTCGAGCAGCGTCCTGGCACGGCGAAGTGTTTGAAAAGAAAGGGCCCTTTGTCGCTGGTGTTGCACCGTGGACGTAATCTCATTTTCAGCTAATCAATTCATATACAGTAAAAAGCCTAATGTGATTCCTCATTAGCCGAGGGCCATAAAGAAGCCGGTTCCGAGGCTGCACTAAATCCCAAAATGGCTGGCACCTCCCTGCTTGGCGATTATCAAATTGGCTGGCATTAATCATTTTTAATGGCCAATCTGTGTGTGTGTGTGTGTGTGTGTGTGTGTGTGTGTGTGTTTTATTTTAAAAAGAAAAAAAAGGGGGGGGGAGTGTAGCCTTGTCTGATTACTGGTGTAAAAGAAAACAAGCAGGCTTAGTAAAATCTCATTTTTTTTTTTAAAAAACATAGTGGGAGAGAAGCAAGGGGAGGCAGGGAGCCCGAATCACTTGTGTTGGGTATTTAGCTGTGACCGGCAAAACAGACCATCAAGAGGGGGCCTTTCAGCAGAGGCCTGCAGGGGGAGGCCGTCAATGGCCCCTTTATTTGGGAAAGATGGATTATTTTAAATAAATTACAGAGCACTTTCGCTGAATAAACAGCGCCTCCGTGGCTGCGGTGCGCTGCACATGCTTAATTGCGCCACAGAAAATCCTAAGTGACTCTTGAGCCTGGGTCCCGCCTTTGATTTTGCTGATAGGGCCTGAGTCGTCCGGTCGGGCCCGGATGGTTCCAGGCTGCAGGGCAGTGCCACGGAGAAGAAAACAGCAAGTCTGATCGGAAATACATACTTAGAATATTTCGGAAAACCAGAAGGACGGAGGGTTCCCAAAAGTGCACAAGGCTGCCTCCGAAGCGAGCCGTCCGAGTGTCCTTTTGACTTGCGTTTGATATGTTAAATGCCCCCCACGTTTACGGCGTGGAAACCCACTCGAACGTCTCAGAGATTCTTTGGCCAAAGCAAGAGGACCTTCTCCCCACGCCCTCGCCCCTGCTGGCTCCCCTCCCCCAACGCACACCTCCCCCCCCCCAGACCCCGTTCCTGTCCTTTCTCTGGGCCAAAGGTCTACCGTGAGAACTGCACCCAAAGAGAGATTTGTAAATCCTTTTTAAGAAATGCAGCACAATCTGACCTTGTTTTAGAAACAGGTTAAAGTGATTTATTATGTGAGGACCCGGAGTGACTACAGGCGGGAGTCAGGCTAATGCCAGGAGGAGGAAGGGGCATTTGAGCCCTTCCCAAGGAACCCAGCCCCAGGCAGGGAGCCTGAATAGGAGGGATGATGAAGAGGCCTGAGCACAGGCCAATCAAGTCAGGAGAACAGGTACCCTATGTTTTGTGGGAGGCACGGAGTATTAATTTTGACAGCCGGTATTACAGAAAGTAAAATGACCCTCATTTGCTAATATCCCCCAAATTGAATTGCAATAAGCAAGCGGCTACCAGTTGCCTTGATGAACGGCAATCAAGGAGGGGGGGAGGGGGGCGGGAAGAAAGATGGATATAGTCAAGCCTCACAAAAATCGTAGAATCTGGGCTTTCTCTTGAGAGTTTCAACACATACTACTTTAATAAGGGACTTACCACCCTCCCCCCGAATGTAGCTGTGAAATTCTTCCCCAAAGGTGACACAATTAATTGCATTTGCAGTTAACACAATTAAAGTGTAGCTGAAAGCCTGGCCTGCACCTAATAAATCTTCAATGTCAAGAGGGATAATCGAGATGATAAATCATCGGGTTATACCACCTGAGAAAGTATATAAAAGCCCAGTATCGTGGGAAAGGATGAGCAATTAACTGACGGATAACAAGCTAGTCCGGCTACCTTAGTTGAGATGCCACAATTCTTATCAGACCTCTTCTTCTTGTTTAGTTTTGCATAGAACCCTAAAGACGGCTTTACAGAGACTCATTGCAAACTTGCTGTTCATGAAGTCCCCTCAGAAGATGGTTTGCCAGCAACTTGGACTCGGTGTGTTGATTGTTGAGCTCCTAATCTCTCTTCCATAAATCAGTGGAATTTAGTGAACAAGAAGCCTGACCCTCAAAGGACTTATAATAAGAGGGAGAAGCAGGACATAATACAAAAGGAAAATTAATCCATCCAAAAAAGGTGCCCATCAAACTCTGTAAAATGGGTATAGTCTCGGACAAGTTACTTAAATTCCCCAAGAATTAGACTCCTCGTATACTAACGAGGAGACTACTGGGGCATCTGGGTGGCTCAGTTGGTTAAGCATCCAGCTTCGGCGCAGGTCATGATCTCATGGTTTGTGGGTTCAAGCCCCATGTCAGGCTCTGGGCTGACAGCTCAGAGCCTGAAGTCTGCTTCAGATTCTATGTCCCCCTCTCTCGCTCTCTCTGCCCCTCCCCCACCTGCACTCTGTCTCTCTCTCTCTCTCTCTTTCTCAGAAATAGACATTGTTTTAAAAACGAGGAGAATACTACTGGATTCAAAATTCAAACGCTGTTTTGAGGACTAAGAAAAAAACCAATACAGTGAAATCTGTAATAGTAGGTGTATAATAAATATCTGGATTTTTTTTAAGTAAACAAAGGCCACAGGGGTGAAGGAAAGCATGTCTGATAATGAGACACAAGTCTTATTCAGAGTTCTAGGTGATTAGGAAGACGTGTGTGGCAGCAACAGCTTGCTTCCAGATGATAGAAGATCTTAAATACCAACTGTGGGCTTTGTCCTGAGAGTCAAATGGAGCTATGGATGGATTTTGAGGTTGGCAGTGGGTGGTGTTACCAAAGCTGGCATTATCACAGGAATCTGCCCTCTACAGAAAAGGAAGGAGAACGTGAAGCAGGGGCAGAGGTACAGGTGTTTTACTGCCATCATGTAGACACGAGAGAAAGAACTGGGTGGGGGTGTTTTTCAGTATGATTGAAAACGAGAGCGCAAGAAGCAACAGAAGGCAAAGAACAGGGAAAGCCAAATCTCAGTCTGAAACTTGATTTGGGGGAGACTGGAAAAATTCATTCATTCACTCATTTATTGATTGATTCCAAAACACATTTAATGAGCATCTATTATTTCCAGATACTGTGCTAGAGAATATAAACAGAGAAGAGCTCACATTCTAGCTAGCCTGATAGTCATGTGAATAAACAAATGTATGACACGTCTTATAATCACTACATGTGTATAATGGTACATAAGGTTAATACGAATGTGCCAGCATCAAACTCTACAAAGTCAGGAAAAGCCCCCTGGGGGATAAGGTGATGTTGGAACTGGATCTAAAGCTTTCCCTAGATAGAAAAGGAAGGAACAGCATCCAGGCAGAAGCAACAACATATGCAAGAACACAGAGATGTGAAATTGAATGCTCTGTTCGGGAAACTTGGAGAAGTTTGTTCCAGCTGTTAAATTGCATGGTCAGGGAAACGAAGCTGGAGAATGTTGGTGGAGGCCACCTCATATAGGTCCTCATACATTATGACAAGTTTCACTTTTACCCCATAGGCCACAAGCAAGCCAACAGAAGCTTTCAGTGCTGTAAGTAGGCCAATGTCGTTAATAGAAACAGGGGCCTCCAGATGGAGAACTAATAGCAAAAGAAAGACGCTGAATTTGATGTCAAACATGCTGAGTTAGGGGAGACACCCGGTCATCTATGTGGAAATGTTCAGTACGTAATTATGGAAGTAACTCTAATCTGGAGAGAAGTAGCCGGGTTGAAAGAATTTTCAAGTGGCTGCACAAAGGTGACTGGTAAAGTTCGCAATGTTCCAGAAGGGTACAGAGAGAGAAGAGAGGATCCTAAACTCAGTTGTGTAAACCCTGAGCTCCCAAAGAAGGAAGACGAGCCAGACAACAAAAGGTAGAAGGAGAATGGCTCACTGGAGGAAAGGGAAGCCCAGAGGAGAAAAAAATCAGCAGATTCAGGATAATCCAAGGACAGAGACGGGGCTAACAGAAGCAATCCAAACAACCTGCCGTTGTTGGCACAGGGAGAGAGACTCCAAGAAATGGGGCACAAAAAGTAGAAAACATTCCTTGCCTGATGAAACTCAATATTTATTTGGAAAAGCAAGGTTAATCTTCTTCTTAAAATAGCAAATAATAAAAGACAAGATAAAACTCACTCCGCAGTAGGTGGTACCTTTCATAAGAGCGATTGAAAATCTGAGAAGGGCAGGTTTTAATATGAGGAAAGGTTTGTGGATGGGCTGGACTGACCTTGGCCTTGAAGGACAGGAAGAAACTGGCTGGAGAAACAAGATTACAATAGGCCATTCTTGTAGGAGGAAATTCCTGAACTGAGGCCGAGAGTCAGGAATGAGCGTGGTGTTTTGTCAGGACAGCTAGAAGCCCAAGCTGTCGGGCTGAGAATCTGAATTTGAAAAGAGTAGGAAACAAGATAGGATAGGTTGGAATGGAATGGAATATGAGGGCCTTGAAAGTCAGGTAGAGAAATTTGTGTTTGTCGACCCGACCTTCAGTAGAAGTAGACAGTTGAGCACATATCCTCAGTTCCATCCAGTTCTGAGCCAGCTCACAGGCTTCCATTCATTCAGTCTTTCATTCACTCCCCCACTGAGTGAGTGATGAGCTAGATACCAGAGATGCAAAGACCAGTAACGTTCAAGAGACCCAGACAATCACCTCCATTCTTCCTTCCATTTTCATTTGTGCACCAGCCCCGGTAACACACTGCACTAGGATCTAGGTCTACAAAGGCCAGGACAAGCCAGTCTGTCATCAGTAAGATGCCCTATCACTGAGCTCCTTCACCTGTCTCTTCTTGTAGTGGCCACTGAGAGGCTCTGGAACTACTTTCTCCATTCTTCCATATTAGCTTCTGGCTTACTCTCTCTCTAGCATGACTGCTATCATTCTTGGCAGGTATTTTCACAAATAATCCTTCTATTAAGGTGGCTTCTCAATTCCCTTGTCCTCTTCTCCTCCAGTGATCTTACCTTCCACCTACCTCAGTCATACTTGAGAACCCATCATGATCAGTTACTGTAGCCTCTTCCTAATCTCAATTTCAAGCCTCCCCCTTCACCCCTTCTCCCAACCTTCAGCTCCGGTGATTCTTCTGTTTCCTCAGTCCCTTCTTGTCTGAATCAGATTCCAAAAGCTCTGGAAGAAGCCCTCAATCCCCTTGCTTCTCTCTTCTCCACTATGCTCACTAGAAAATCTCAATGAGATTGAATTCCGCTTCTGCCTTGGGCGTTTGAATGTGCCAGGGAAAATGCAATCCAGAGTGATCAGTATCACCCTGAATGTATGACAGCCATCCTCAAGTATGTCTTTAGTGCTACCTGGCAAGCCTAGGACATTGATCTGTGATATCTGTCTCTGCTATGTCCACTCCTTGCTTCTGAAATCCCCAAACCCACTCTCAACTAATAATCTTACATATCAGATATGGGTGAGACTGGAGGTACTTGGGGGTAGGCAAAATTCCTCTCCAGCTCTGAAACCAGATAGGTTATGTACTTTGAAAATACAATGGCAAGACAGGCATAGTATAGGAAAAGAGGTGACAGTTCCCTTGGAAATTCAAAACCTAGAAAGACAAGTATCATCAGACCTCAAGTCTTGAGAATAATCCTCTTTGACTCAGAGTTCTGCCTTCTGGACCCACTAGGGCAACAGTTTCACCCTCAGGAACCCCTGGCTGCACCAGGCAGAAGTCACACCCCACAGCTCCCAGTGGTCACTGTCTGGCCTGTTGAAACAAAGGAAGCAGTATGCATGATTTCTCAATCACCTTCAGGGTCATCATCCCCTTGTCTGGAAGAATAGGGTGCATTTCAACTGAATAACTCTGGTTCTGTCCTGTGGAATCTAAGTAGTCCTCCGTTTTGTCCTGCTTCTGTCTTCTTCAGTTCAAACTGGCAGTGTTTCTACTGCAGTGGTTTATTAGATCCACTGTTCACACCCATACTGATCTCCTTAACAAATGACTCTTCAGCCACACTCTTGGTGTTCTCTATAATGTGGATACACTGGCTCCTCTTTAGTTAGCAATCCCTTCCCCCACCCATGTCTCTCCTCTCACACTTTACCATAAGCAGGCGGGAGGAACCAAGCTGTTCCTTCAAAACTTTGCTGAGCTACCCAGCTTCATCCCTCACAAGGCTGACCTTCCCTTCCTTCCAGAACACACGGGTCAGCCATGTTACTTTCTACTTGGTAACAAGAATCGCCTCTTCTCCATTGTCCAATACAATGCTCCTTGCTCCCATTGAGGACCTCACCAGAATGGCCTTGACCATCATTATTTCTGTCAACATTCAACACCTTCTCTAGCACATGCCACAAAACTCTTCTAAGCCACTACCTCTTAGCCAGTTCTAAAGCTGCCTCCACATTTTTGGGTGTTTGTTACAGCAACACCCCACTCTCAGTATCAGTGCCAATTGCTGTCTTGGTCCACTCAGGCTGCTGTGACAAATACCATGGATTGAGTGGCTTAAACAACATTTATTTCTCACAGTTCTAGAGGCTAGGGAGTCCAAGAGCAAGGTGCTGGCAGAGTCAGCTCTTGGTGAGGGCTCTCCTCCCAGCTTACAGACAGCTGCCTTCTTGCTACATGCTCACATGGCCTCTTCTTGGCACATGCACATGGAGGGAATCTTTCTGTCTTCTTTGGAGGGTAACTGTCACATCATGAGGGTCGCACTCATGATTTTATCTAAACCTAATTATCTCCCAAATACAGCACCTCCAAATACCATCATGTTAGGAGTTAGGGCTTCAACATACAAATTTGGGAGGGCAGGGTAGGGAACACCGACCTATAACATTTTATCTCTTATTTCACTGAAAAAATAGACATAATCAAAAAAGAGCTTCCACACACCCTAAGCTAATCCACCAACCTGCTGGCATATATACCCAAGTATTCTACTTCTCCCACCAGTTGTGAAAATGACTTGACCATGCTCCTGGCTAGGGTTAAGCTAGGCTTGGAACAATTACACCAGACTCTGGCAGTTTGGGGACATTTCCTCTAGGAGATAAGATGGGGAAGATAGGAAGGATTTGTCAGTGAGGGCAAAGGATATGCAAGCACACAGACATGCTGGGCCTGTTTGGGGAGTTGGAGGGTAGTCACTTTGACTACAGTGTGCCTGGTGGCCTCCAGGACAGTAGAGGACAAGCAGATCTGTGTTGCGAAGGATGGAAGTATTCTGTGAAAAATGGGGATTGCCTCAGCATTGCAGTCAAACCCAATTCCTTTCAAGCCTCAGCTCTGCCACTCACCAGCTGACTACTTTAGCAGAGTCTTTCCACCTTGGAGCACAGGAACACCTCCGTTACTCTGTTATAGGAGTAACAGTACCCTTAATTCCCAGTACCCAGCGCAGCTCCTGAAGATATAGCAATGGTGTTAAAGAACATGGAATGGTGTCTCAAGTCACACTCGGTTTGGGCTCTTAATGCCATGCTTTACTAGCTGCGTGACCTGAGGCAAACTGGTAACTGGTCTAAGCTTTAGTTCCCTCATCCACAACACAGAACTAACAACAGTATTTCCCTTATAGGGTTGAAGGTTGCAGAACCTAACCTATAGCAGGCAATTGATAAATGCTAGGTAATGATATTATTATTTTATTTCAGGGCTCTGTGATTATACTCTTTCATCAAGTGGTCATCAATTTCTTTCCTATAACACGTCTTTCAAAAGTCCTACTTCTAGGAGTTTTGAGGACAAATGCTTTGTATGTAAATAGGCTGAACTTGTCACATAATAGGATCTGTTTTATCTTGCCCTGCCTATCATGTTTTGCGACTTAGCCACAGAGCAGTGGCTGAAATCCGCCCGTGTGGGTGGCGGGCTCTTGCTCTGGGCCCTTCCCTGAAAAACAAATTTCTCCATCTCTCCTTTAGGAGGGTCCCTGCTGTTCTCGCTCCTGCTTTTTTCCTTTCCTTTGCTGCCTTGTCTGAGCATGAGCCTCGGGTGGGGGTCTTGCCTTCAGCTCCACTCTGGGCTCTAAGATTACTGTTTTCATTTCCCCGACTGCTTGGTGACCGCGATGTGGCCCTCAGGGTGAGGGAGTCCGGGAGAGGGTGTGACCAGCGGGGATCCTATTAAAACACAGAGCAGTCATGCAGACCAGTCTGTTTGTCTCCTTCCCGCCTGCTTTTGCCACCCCGCCCCCAAATATGATCATAACAGCACAGAGCTATAAAGTTGCTTTTCATAGCACACACTGCCCAGCTCCCTAACAAAGTTCTGACTGTCAAGAAGAAAAGGAGGACATTGTGAGGAGAGGATTAAAGGAAGGGGTGGTGAAGAGGGGCAACGTGGCAGAGCACAAAGATCTCCAACCCAGGAAGCAGGACCCAGTGACTCCTGCTGCATTCTGCAGCCAGCCCACCCTCTGATCAAAGGCAAGTGGTTCCTTGTCGGGTCTCAGTTTCTCCATTTATAACATGAGGATAGGTCTAGATTGTTTGCATGTCCTTTCCAGCCTCTGGAGGCTGGCAATGCTGTTTCCCACCAAGCAGAAAAGGAAGATGTGAATGCCTGCTCCCATCACAACCTGTGGCTCCGAAGTGCAGCTGACCCTTAAACAACATGGGTTGAACCGCGTGGGTCCACTTATACATGGATTATTTTTTAATAAATACAGTGAATGTATTTTTTCTTCCTGGTGATTTTCTCAGTAACATTTTCTTTTCTTTAGCTTACTTTATTATAAGAACAGGGTATATAATACACATTTAACGCATACAAACTATGTGTTAATCAACTGTTTATGTTACTGGTAAGGCTTCTGGTCAATGGTACGCTACTGGTAAAATTGGGGGGAGGCAAGAGTTATACATGGATTTTCAACTATGCAGAGGTCGGCATCTTTAACCCCTGTGTTGTTCAAGGGTCATCTCTACTTGAGCTTTTAACCAGCCCTGGGATTTAGGGTCTGGAACGAAGACAAGCCATGGATTTTGAACCGGAGGTGTCTGGATCATCTTGGTCTGCCTTTGTTGTCACTGAAACACTGAGATCATTTTGGAGCTGGTTTACCACATGGCACCAGCCCCTCAAAGATGACAGTAAGATGTATTAGTAGATGTACCATGTTTAAGCATCCGCTTCTAATACGTAGATGTTTACTGAATGTACATCGAATTTATGAATGAACACGTGCAGTAGGATGGGACAGGGTTCTTTTTCATCATTCATTATTCACGTGCTCATTATTTATTGAGTGATCATTATGTGCAAGAACCTGGAGATGCATTAAAGAACAAACTGATCCAAGACCCTGCCCTCATGGAGTTTACATTCTCATAGGAAGACACAGAAAATATATGAATGCAAAAACAATTATTTGCTGGATAGTGCTAAGTGCTAGAAGAAAAATAAAAGAGGGTGAGGAGAGAGGGAATTAAGAAGGCCAGGGTGCCATTTTACACACAGTGTGATCAGGATAGGACTCTTTAATAAAGTGACATTGAAACAGAAACCTCAAAGAAGTGAAGGAGTAGCCAAGGCAATATTTGGGGACGTTGCCTGCCATGAACAAATGGTAGTAAATACAAAGTCTCTGGGTAGAAGTCCACTTGAAATTAAGAAATGGCAGGGGGGTCTGTGTGGCTGGAGCCCAGTGAGCAATTTAGAGGCCCAAGGATGATGATGTCAGGGTTGGTGGTAGACACAGATTATAGTGAAGATTTGACTTGAACTGTAACAAAGATTGGCATCCAG
Source organism: Lynx rufus (assembly GCF_022079265.1). Taxonomy (NCBI): domain Eukaryota; kingdom Metazoa; phylum Chordata; class Mammalia; order Carnivora; family Felidae; genus Lynx; species Lynx rufus. The sequence continues at coordinate 6,279,450 of NW_025814845.1, forward strand.
GGGGATGATTTATTGCTGAAGAGAGACAGGATGTCATACATTTTAAAAGGCAAACTTCAGCTATAAGAACTGCCCAATGTGAAGGAAGAATATCAGCAGGGAAGTCAGTTAGGAAACTAATGAAATACAGGTGCGTGGGTGACTCTGTCATTAAACATCTGACTTTGTCTCAGGTCATGATCTCACAGTGAGTGGGTTCAAGACCCCATTGGGCTCCGCACTGGCAGTGTGGAGCCTGTTTGGGATTCTCTCTCCTCTATCTCTACCCCTCCCATTTTCTCTCTCTCTCTCTCTCTCTCTCTCTCTCTCTCTCTCTCTCAGAAATAAATAAACAAACCTTTAAAAAAAAAAAAAAGGAAACTAATGAAACAATCCAGGAAAGAAGTCCTACTGAGTTAAAACATCGTAGTGAGGTAGAGATAGTAAGAAGGGATCAGATTTAGGACATACCTTGAAGACTGAACCAGTGCGGTTAGCATCTACCCTCTACTACTGCCTCTTCAAGTTTTGCTAACATCTTTCTCCAGCTAGATCATAGGTTCCTTGAAGGCAAGGGTTCTGTGTCATAGTTCTGTGTAACTACTAAACCCTTGGCATATTTATTAAACATGTTGTCATCCAATAAACTTACATTTGTTCAACTCAGTTTAATCGATGTTTATGAAGCATCAAGCTCCAACCTCATCTCCCACCTCCCAGGACCCCAGTGTCAAATGTTCAATCCATAGGGAACTTCTTCCATTCCTCAAGCCAAGGAGTTTCCATGCCTTTGGAAGAAGCGGCTGGGGTGGCTGGTAGAGGGGGGGCCATAGGGTTAAAGAAGGATTTGTTTTCTTTTTTAATGTTGGGAAAGAAATAGGTTTAAAACCTGATAGGAAGTATCTGTGAAAAAAAGGAGATGTTGCAGAAACCATCAAGGAAGGAACAAGTGTAACAGAAAGGTCCTGAGAAAAGCCAGAAAGGCTGAATGAGGAGACTTTAACAAGGAAAGAAAGGCTGCGTGCGTGCCGGTTTACAGGTTTCATGATGGAAAATGACAAGAGGTCTCTGGTCATCGCTTTTGTTCGTGCTGAGCACGAGAGTGCAGGTAGAGGTTTAGGTTTGAAAAAAAGAGGAGAATATTTGAAACATCTCCTGGAGAACAGGCAAGAAACCTGAGAAGCAAAGCAACATGTAGTAGCTGGGAACTGAGCACTGGAGGCATCGATCGAGAAGTCCATTTGCATGAATTTACAGTGACCTTGATCTGCAGGCTGGAATTGATAATCCTTCAGGATTAGTTTGTGATCTGTGTGTGACCAAAAGACAGTAGAACAATGACATTCAAGTTCAAGGAGTTGTTGAAGTGATAACTGTGGAATTTGTGTAAATAGGGATGAGAGTAAAGACAGAGCAGCAGACCATGTAGGACAAAGAAGAGGAGGCCAGTGAGCTGGAGAACCAGAAAGCTGAGAACAAGTGAAGGAATTGGAAGGAGAGAAAAGTTGTGGTCAGAGAGTGAGAGGTGTGAATTTTATGACTTCTGAGGCGGAACGGTTCCAGAAAGTGACCAAGTCCAGGGTGCGTAGCCACAAGAATGAGTGAATGAAATGGCTTGGAGGGGAAGCCACCAGAAGTCAGAATAATAAGGGGCAGAAAGAACAGAGTTGGATGGCTCACACATGTGAAGACAGGAGACCTTCAGGGTAGTGGCAGTGCCTGGGAAGTCGAGGAATATGCAGACAGATGCCAACTTGAGCCATGAGTGAAGCGGTGTGTCCAGGGTGTGAGTCTATGGCAAAGACCCTCATGGGAAAGGGCCAAAGAGGGTACCAGTGAATCATAAGATGAGTCAATAGAGTCAAAATCATGTTTACAAATGCCTTGTTCAGCCCATGTGGTAGAGAGTAGACTGTATAACCCTGGACACTGGGAGGAGCCACAGTTTGGGAGAAAAGTTGGTGAAGACATGTGAGGATCTGATCCACATGTGAATGCATAGGCCTCCCTTGATCAGGCTCAGGCCATAGGAAATAAAACTCTTCTCAGTCACCTGCATCACCAACCACAGTCTTTCAGGGCTGTCCGAACATGAGTGTCTAGCGGGGAATGTGTAAGTGTCAATTTTAGGTATAAACCAGCCAGTATATAATCTGAATTCAACTTTGACAGCTGGACTCACTGGACAGACACTGGAAGATTCTGTGGCTTGTGTGTGAAAGGATTAGAATCCATTTAGCTGGTGAACATCACTGCAGTCACTAGACTGGGAATTCAAACAAGAAGGGAATCAAGAGATAAGAGGGTGGCTTGCAGAAGATGGGGATGTTGCTAGAGGCAATGGGGTTGATCTGAGCCTTGAAGGACATTCAGGATGTACAGAAATGTGGGAAAAGGAGAGATTCTAGGCAGAGAAAATACTACAACAACATGAGGACAGGCAGGAGCTACCAGTTCAGGAAAGTTATTTTTAGAGGACTTGATGGAGGGTCCCAGACATTCTGCTTGGCTTAGAGTCTTATAAAATCTCATAGAAACTTCAAGATCGAACTTAGAGCTTTCAGAACTCATCTATGGAAGGAGTGTGGACTTATGTTGTAAGGAATGTGAAATCATGGGTGGTTTTTGAGCAGAGATGTGATAGGATCAGAGCCGTGCTTCTGGAAGATTGACCCAGCAGAAGTGGGTGAGAGGGACACAGGCAAAGAATTGCCGCAAAAACACCATTTATAAGGGCACTGTGGTTGCCCAAGAGAGAGGCACAGATGCCTAAATGGGGAAGGGTGTAGTGGGAATGGGGAGAAGAGAGCAGACAGGATAGACTTTTACAGCAGTAGACACAACAGGACTTGAAAGCCAAAATAAATATGAGCAATCACCACAAAGCATGCTTGCTACATTATTGGTCAAGCACTGTTGAGCACCATTCGAAGGTTCTAAGAGATTCAGGTCAACACAAAGATCTCTGACTCCAACTAAAACCTAGTCAGCTGTTTGTGTACTGAAAGAAGAAAATCAGACACCAAAATGGGAAATTAACCTTTCCCTCACAGAAGCCATAAACAGCATCCAAATGTGGCAGAGAATGAAACCACCGGCCATGTGTTTAAAAGAAACATGATATCATTGGCTAACAGAGACAAGACCCAACCAGGAAACAGACTCCAGTATTAAAATTCTAGCACATGGGACTTTTGGAAAATAAAAAATAGACACACTGGGATAGAAAGGCTCTATCTCAACATATGAGGCGGGGAGAGACATGATCTATTGAGCCACAGCCGAGAAGGCAGCTGGGGAGAGAGGTGACCGAAACTGGGAAACACTCACCAGAGGAAAGGTTATTGGCCACCAACGAGCAATGACTCGGAAGAGATTCAACACTCTGGCTTCAGATAGAAGCAGGGAAAACAAGAATACAATCGGTCAGGGAGTATCATTTTCTCCAAGTGAGACCAGGCTCCTAGAAACCCCTCACGGCTGTCGCTGTGCCCCTGCCTCGACCCTCTGCCCTGCCAGGAAGCTCTGTGCCTAGGGCGAGTGACAGAAAACCAGTGAACCTCAGATGCCTCAACTACAAGATGAGGATAGTCATTTCCATCTCATGGAACAGGAGACAAAGTCAGATAAGACACATGGGTGACTAAAGGACTTGTCCACATTGACTTTGTGTTTTGAGTCCTCTCTTTTTCTTGATGAATGTGGCTGCAGGTTTATCAATTTTGTTTCTCTTGTCAAAGAACCAGTTCCTACTTTTATTATTCCTTTCAATTCTGGTTTTTTGGTTTTTTTTTTTAGCCACTATTGCATTGATTTCTGCTCTAATCTTTGTGATTTCCTTCCTTCTACTGGCTTTTGTCTTTGTTCCTCTCTTTCTATCTAGTTCCTTCATGTGTAAGGTTAGGTTGTTTACTTGAGACTTTTCTCATTTCTTGAGGTAGGCCTGTTCACTATAAACTTCCCTCTTAGAATGGCTTTTGCTGCATCCCAAAGATTTTGGAACGCTCTTTTCATTTTCATTTGTTTCCATGTATTTTGTATTTTCCTCTGATTTCTTGGTTGACCCATTCATTGTTTAGGAGCATGCTACTTAACTTCCATGTACTTGTGTCCTTTCCAGATATTTTTCTTACAATTCATTTCTAGTTGCATACTCTCATGGATAGAAAAGGCACATGCTATGACTTCAATCTTCCTGAATTTATTAAGACTTGTTTTGTGGCCTACTATGTGATCTATCCTGGAGAATGGTCCATGTGCACTTGAAAAGAATGTGGATGGTGCTGCTTTCGGATGGAATGTTCTGAATATGTCTGTTAAGTCCATTTGGTCTAATACGTTATTTAAAGCCACTGTTTCCTTGTTGGCTTTCTGTCTAGATGATTAGTCCATTGATATAAGTGGGGAGTTAAAGTTCCCTACTATTATTGTATTACTGTAATTTTCTTCCTTTATGTCTGTCACTAGTTGCTTTATGTATTTAGGTGTCTCCATGTTAGGTGCATAGATATTTACATTTGTTATATCCTCTTACTGGATTGTTCCCTTTATCATTATGCAGTTTTCTTCATTGTCTCTTGCTACAGGCTTTGTTTTAAAGTCTATTTTGTCTCATATAAGTATTGACACTCCAGCTTTCTTTTCATATCTATTTGCATGATGTCTTTCCATCTCTTTGTTTTCTGTCCACATGTCTTTAGCTCGGAAGTGGATCTCTTCAAGCAACTTAATATGGACTTAATATACACATAAGATGTTATATGTGAACCTATTGGTAACTACAAATCAAAAACCTATAATCAATACACACAAAAAAGAGAAAGGAATCCAGGCATAACAGTAAAGAAAGTCATCAAACCACCAGGGAAGAGAACAAAAGAAGAAGAAATGAACAGAGAAAAGCTACAAAACAACTGGAAAACAAGTAATAAAATGGCAATAAGTACAAACCTATCAATGAATACTTTAAATGTTAATGGGCTATGGGGCGCCTGGGTGGCTCAGTCAGGTTAAGTGTCCAACTCTTGATTTCGGCTCAGGTCATAATCTCTCGGTTTGTGAGTTTGAGCCCCACGTCAGGCTGGATGGATGGATGGAGCCCCACATCAGTATGGCTACTGGCAGCACGGAGCCTGCTTAAGATTCTCTCTCCCTTTTCTCTCTGCCCCACTCCTGCTCGTATTCTCTCTTTCTCAAAATAAATAAAGAGGGCACTCGGGTGGCTAGTGGGATAAGTGTCTGCCTGTTGGTTTCTGCTCAAGTCGTGCTCTCACAGTTGGTGGGTTTGAGCCCCACGTCGTGCTCCATGCTGACAGCAGGGAGCCTGCTTGGGATTCTCTCGGACCCTTTCTCTCTCTGCCCCTCCCCTGCTCGTGCTGTCTCTGTCTCTCTCAAAATAAATAAACTTGAAAAAATGATAAATGGTAATGTGTCTCCAATCAAAAGACACAGGGTGACTGAATGGGTAAAAAACAAGACACATCCACATGCTGCCTACAAAACTGACTTTGCTTTTTAATTCAATAAATGAACTGAACTCACAAATTAAATTCATTGGTATGCAAGTGACTGCCTTTTGGTATTTCTGACCTTACAGCTCTCAAACCTCCTTGGAAGTGGCCTTTTTCTCCGGGAAAGACCACGTGTGGGGGCACTGAGGGGTCAGAGAAATGCCGAGCACAGGAGCCTGAGGGAAGAGGGCACTCTTCCCCCTGAGGAGCTGAAGGTAGGGGCGTAACTTGCTGCCACAATTGCACCTCCTCCGGGTGGGATGTAAGTTTCTTGAGGGTAAGAAACTACATTTTTACATCTCAAACATCATCTTGAGCAATGCCAGGCACAAAATAGACACTGAATGAATGGGTGTGTATCCAGTTGTTGTAGTAAACTCCACTGAGTTAGGAGTCCCATGTACATCCTCAGCTTCCAGAAGAATGCCTCACCTGGCGTGGAGACCCTCAGTGAGTATTCCTTAAATAAACAAACAGAACCTGACATTAGTCAGGGCTGCATGTGTTAACACCTGAAAGGCATGGTTAGAATAGACACAGCATCGTAGGTCCCAAATTGAGATATGTACACTCACATGATTTCTGTGCAATACGCAAGCATATCTTGTATGCACCGATACATGTGCATACCCACACATAACCTATTACCCCCTGGGCATGAAGGCCAATGGCATCTTATCCATTAGCTTTATTTTATCACTATGTGAAAGGCAGTGAACTGCAAATAGTGATGTTCCAGAGAACCAATAATCAATGACGAGTAACTACTTTTCTACATAGCAGCCTCCATGCCAAGAGCTATACAGGTATTCTACCATGGAAAGCCGACAAGGGTCTTGTGACGTCTTTATAATTATCATTCTCATTTTACAGAGGAAGAGTCTGAGACTCAGAAGGGTTAAGTAATTTGCCTGGAGTCACACAGCCCAAACCCTGATCTTCACATGGTATGAGAATACCACTTCAAAACAGCACTTCGCAGGCTGTCCCAGGGGAAAAGCCACCGTGGACAACTTTCTTTGATTCCATCCCTTTTCATTTGCTGCCCTCAGTCTCTGGCCCACCAGACTTACAGCTGCCCCAGCAGCGTTGGGTGCACAGGGATGGAGAAGCTTTTAAGATGCAACAGTCTACTGCAGGGCTGGCTTGGAGCCCCCAGAGTAGAAGAACAGGTAGGATCCGGTTTCAACCATCAGCCATGCAAATAAGCTGACTCTGGCTGCCCTTCTTGAACTGCTCCCAGTCGCCAGGCGCTTCCTTAATGACTTGCTAAATTTCCTCTGTAAGTCGCACTCTCTGCGAGGCCCTGTGGCTCCAGCCCGCAGCCCACACTGATGGCACCAGGATTCCTGCCCCGAAGCCAGGTCCCAGTTGTCAGTCCTTTGTGAGCAGGCTAGCGTGTCTCCAAAGTAACTGAGGCACCCAGGGCCACTCAAAGACCTTAGCCAGACATTCGTTGGCAGCCAGGACCCTTGTGGAAGGGGCCTTGGGGGGACTGCAGTGACTGGAGCCCAGGGCAGCTTTTTCAAAGGAGGGGAAGCTTTGTTCCAGTAAAATCTGCAATGAAGAAAGCAAATAAGGGCAGAACTGCTGGGCTTGAAGCGGGAGTGGGGTCTCAGATCTTCTCCACCTTGACATCCTCTTGGGATCTCACATTGTTCCCCAGGGCATGCCCAGAGTCTCTGTAGCTTCTCAGAAAGTAGTTGAAACCCTCTGACCTGGTCCGCCCGGGAACAAAGGCACAGAGAGGTTGTGGAACATGGGCAAGGTCAAACAGCTAGCAAATGCTAGGCCTAGAACTCAGCTCCCGACACTCAGCTCAGGCTCAGCTGTCACACAGCAGTATTTAGGCTTCAGAAGTGAAAAAGATCCTCTCATGGCTGGCTAATTTTGTTCTGTTTTCAATCTTCACGGGAAACAATTGTCGAAATGTTATTTTACTGCCCTCTAAAGAAATCTTTATTTGTAGCCAGAGGGAATATCATCATTCGATATTGGCACCAAGGGGGGGATGAGGTAGGATATATGGGCTGTCACTACACCCTCTAGAAGTAGCAAACATACAACCCCTTCCCCTTTGAAATAAAAATAAATAAATAAAAGGCTTATGTGTGAGATGTTTCCTTGGAAAGCTCTCTCTCCGAAACTTCCACACATCGGTAGACCCTTGTTTCCTTTCAGACTATGTCCATGTGACATCCCCAGTGGAGCCATCTGAGGGACGCATCCCAATGGTAGTTCTCTTTACAACCTCCTAATTATGTAGCTGCTCACATCTGTCCCTTCTAGGTGGTAACCTCCCTAAGTTGAGAATTAGGGTTCTGTTCCTGAGTGCAGAGCATTAAAGAGCAAATTTTGCACCAGTAGCTGAACGTGTTGCCTTAATAAGGCTCAAAATTTCACAAAACTGCTGCCCGCTCTGCAGCCACACTTTCTCTCACAGAATAGAATTCTAGAATCTTTTCAGTCCTGAGTTGGCGTCCTCGCTCTGCCACCACCTAGTTGTGTGGCCTTAGCCAGGCCACTTAATCTCCCTACCTGTTTCTGCCTTTGCAACATGGTTCTGATAAGTTACAGGGTCATAGCGAAGACCAGAGATAATACAGAGATACTATCTGACTCGTGGAAGTACTTAGGAATGGCAGCTAACATTTTTTTTTTCTACTAGAGGATAAGCTTTTTTCACCATTATGTCACCAGCAACTAGCAAGGTGCTCAGTAAATGTTTGTGGCAATAAAAATTGCTTAGCAGAGTGACTGACTGAATGAATAAATGAAGGAACTAATGAAGTAATGGACACATGTTCACATGACAAGGGACCTTAATCATCATCAAGCAAAACCTCCCATCCAATTCAGCGTGGATCTTTGAGAACACTTCTGAAGGGTGGTCATTTGGTGTCCAATGGCTCACTACAGCCCACTTGAGGAAGGATATAATTAGAAAGACGGGCATGGCGTTGAGTAGACATCTCACCACGGCTCCACCATCCATCTGTCTTTGATTATTCTGGCCTCCCCCACTGTGGGGCACATAGTAGGTGCTCATTCCTTCAACCTTTGAACAAACATTTCTCATAGGCCTCGTTTACTCAGCTAGGTAAACTCTGGATTCAGGCTGACCATGTAAAAGCAGCCCAGGTCACTAGCAATGTTTATTTTAGCCAGAGACAGACTTTAATAACCAAGTGAATAATTATTTAACAGCAATTATGACAAGCCATCATAAGAGAAGTACAGAGCGCCACAGAGGAAAGGTAAGCGGAGTCCTACCACTCTGGAAGGTGGGGCCAGAGATTTGATTGAGGAACAAATGTCAGGGGGTTAGGAGAGGTAGGGAAGGAAGGAGTGAGGGAGGGAGGGGCGGAAGTACTTTTTAATATACTGGCAAAGTCACCTCTTAATCCTTCCTGAAAAACCCCATTCATGTTAGCGCTCTTTGTCACAAATCCACGATTATTCAGAGATTTGTGACATAGCAACAAGCCCAGGCTCAATTCCTGAGCCTGCTATTTACACTTCTGGCAAATGACTCCACTCTCCCAAGCTCAGATTCCTTACCTGTAACACGAGGAGGGTAAAAAGTAGCTCCTGTTCGGGATTGCCACGGAAATCAAGTGCAGGGAATTCTAAAGCACTTAGCACGGTGTCCTCACATGGTTGGCAAAGTGGTATCCTTGTGGCTCTCACCATTCATGTCCAACTGCTTCCCATTCAGATGGAGAAGTATAAGCTCAGAGTAGTCAAAGACGTGGCTAGGGTCACTCAGCCAACAGAAGGCAGAAGGGACACCCAACCACCGGTCTCCCCAAGCCAATCCTTTTGACAGAAAATGATATTGCCGCAAATTTCTTACATCTCATAATCAGAAATAAATAAATATCTAAACCAACACTAATGCTTTCCTGGGGGAAGGGTAGTGATCACATGGAAATTTCTGAGGGTGAGCTCTAGGTTGGGAAGAAAAATAGCTTCACTTTTTTTTTTTGATCATTAACTTACAGGTGTTTTGTGGGCAATGTCACGGACCCAGGACCGTTCTGGACGCTGAATAGGAGATACAAAGACTAAGACACGCCTCTTTCCTCCTAGGTTTTATAGTCTTGTTGAATTTCCCCTTCAAAAAAGCCAGCAACATGGATTCTTTTCAGGTGGGAGGTTTAAGGCTTGAAGGGAATATTTCCAAACATTCTCAGAAACCACGGCTCAGATATTTCTGGTCACTTCTTTACAGGAAAACCTCTACTTTTGACCAACTACTCACCTTAGAACTCATCCATATTACTAAAACCAACAAAATAATTTCAATGTGGATGTTAGATGCATTGGTAGAATTTAACCTTCAGCATTTCAGGACATTGCCCGTCATAGGAAAGTAATTCCTCTCAACTTAATAATAACCTAGCAATAGAAACTAATTATATGTATGTCAAGAAACAGCATTCTGAACCAAATAAACACCCTCACGTTAGCCAGACTTCCTGAGACTATCGCACACTAAAATCTATTCATTGGCCTTTCAATAAACAGTTCTTGAGCACCTACTAATAATAGTCAACCTTAATGAGGGCTTACCATGATCAGGCCCTTATGTCAACTTTACAACGTCCCTAGGAGGTGGGTACTAGTTTTATCTCCATTTGACAGGTATGAAAACCGAGTCACAGAGAGCTCAAGTAACTTCGCCTATGGCCACACAGCTAGCATGTGTTAGCATTAGGCTCTTCCAGGGAGTTTCTCACCAGAGTCCCTGCTCTTAGCTACCATGCTGCATTGCTTCTGAGAAGCAAGAATTCTCTGGATGTTGGGAGAGATGCATAGATAAGTAACCTGACTTCGAGGCACTGCCACCAAGGGTGGCAATAAGAGGACACGAGTGAGCAAATATTGAGCACTTACTATGTACGAGGTCCAGGATCATCTCCTCACAATACGTCATAATACATCATTTATCCCCACAACCGCTCAGTGAAGGGTAATCGTTGGCAAATAAGGCAAACAGTGAGAATGTGAGAAAGTCAGGAATTTAGAGATGGTGGGTAACCAGATCCAGGCCAAGCAGTTCATGAGGGGATGTGAGGGTTGGAGCCAGGATTCATGGTCAACTCCATCCCTCTCAGAATCACACAATCTTTCCACTTCACTTGGATGTCTGCTACTTTACAGTTCTCACGTTGGCCAAGGGCATCTCTAAAGTTCTCTTGGACACAAATTAGACAATGGCTTGCTCTACCTGGAGAGAACCAGGAAGGCTTCAGAGAGAAACCGGCATAAAAATGAAATTGGGAAGGAGTATTACAACAGTGAGAGACTGAAGAGGAATGTTCCAGACTGAGAATATATATACATAGCAGGTTCATAAGAACACAAAGATGTGAAAGAGTTCGGCATGCTCAGGAGCAAAGTTGAAGAGGACTTCTGTTCAAGCATAATCTTCCATGATCCACAAGGACTGTCACTATGTCGTATTTCCTTTTATAATCCCAATGCCTGCATTCTGCCTGCACAAGATACGTGCTTAATGAAAGATTGCTAAATAAGTGGATGGATGGATGGATGGATAGATAAAAAATTGAATAAATTAATGAGCAAATAAGCAAAGTAATGACTTTATGGTAGAGGTGGCATTATATGGAAATGGAGTTATTAACAACTTACATATTCAATGTCAGCACTAACATGTGCCTCTCTTCATAGTCCCACTGAGTAGAATTCCTGTTAAATGGAATAGTGTCTTTCATTCTATAACAAAGAATAAGATTTAGGGGTGCCTGGGTGGTTCTGCTGGTTAAGCATCCACTTCGGCTCAGGTCATGATCTCACAGTTCATGAGTTCGAGCCCCATGTCCAGCTCTGTGCTGAGAGCTTGGAGCCTGGAGCCTGCTTTGGATTCAGTGTATCCCTCTCTCTCTGCCTCTTTCCTGCTCTCTCTCTCTCTCTCTCTCTCTTTCTCTCTCAAAAATAAACATTAAAAAATAAGATTTAAAGTGCAAATACTTTGAAGAATTCTTCAGTGAATTTTTGATGGATTGTTGAAAATAGCAACAAGTAGACGTAAATGCATACTAACATGTAAATGTCTGCTCTTGGATCATGTCCTGACAGGGTGCTAGGATAGGAAGGAAGACAGAGAATGAAATCTGAACTTGTTAACTCCTTCCATTTCATCAGTAATGTGCTGTAGAAGCTTCAGTCTTCCCACCAAACCTTACCTTACCATTCAAATATTCACCTTCACCTGAGAATGCTTTCTGTCAAAAATGGATGCTGTCAAAGACTTCCCGAATCTTTTCCACATCATTTATCCACCACTCCCTAACATAAATGATCCTAATCAGTACAGCCTCTGCCCTTCCCCATAACCCATATTGGTTCTCACCTCCCTTCCCCATCTTTGTCTTCCCATCCTCCTACTGTGTTCTCCCCACTCCATCTCTACATCAAAATCTTGCCTTATCTTCTCAGCAATCTGTCCCTCCTAATATTCCCACTTCAATAGGGAAAAATACAAAAGCCCATTTTTCCCCATTCATCCTTAACTATTTGTCAGTGTTGGCTTCTTGATTTAGGTCATAGGTGAAGCAAACTTTGCTCAAATAATAATAATATCTACATTTATTGAGCATGCCCTTTATGCTCAGACCCTGGATTTTGCACACATTATATCTCATCCTAAAAGGTAAAAAGCTGTGTGTCCATTTTGTAGACGAAGAATCCAAGGATCAGGAGAGATAAAATACAAGCTAAGTAAATGCCCTCCAACCTGAATTCCAGTTCTTTTTGTTCCAACTCAGCCTTCCTTCTCCTAGTCAGTATGTCTACTGAATTATGAAAATATTCTGCTTTATCATTAGATGTTATCTTTAAACTGTAGCTCAACCTGTACTAAATCTCTGTAAGTGCTGTTTAAGTTGGTTGTAGAGTGTGCCACAGAATGTAACAGGTTTTATTTAACCCTTATTATTGAATATGGCATTTGCAACCTTGTTTTTAAAGTATAAGGAACAGAGCTCTGAAAAACCATTATAGTTTTTTGCCCTTATTTTGGATCATTTCCTTATAATCAATTTCCAAGAGCGAGACTATTATGTCAAAGCATATGAATGTTTTATGACCCAAAATACACATTTATCAGCGTGCAGTGGTGTGCGAAAACGTACACCTTCACTGCTGCCAGAAATGCAGATACGTCCCAGGTCATCAGTCAAGGGCATGATCCTTTTGCTCTTTCAGAACTAGTGAAGCCAAACATTGTTTACTACTCTATCTGTGTGAATGATCTCATCCATCCCTGTCTAGTGTGCCTCTTGGTATTCTGATTGCATTTTTATTCATTTGTACTGGTCCTTTAGGACATAGTATAAATCCTATGCTGAGCATAGTGTCTTTGCTAGACCTGAACTCATTCAGCTAACTATACTCACTCTGGCCATAAGTACGTGATGGTCACACACCACCCAATGTGCCACCATGATAGCACTGGGGATACCCAAATGAAAAAGATCTGGCTTCATCGAACCCAGAGACTACAAAAAAAGTTCTGAAGGGGGGGCCCTGTGGGATAAACTCTGAATTACAACAAGATACTTCTGCCCAAAATGGGGAGATAAGGGAAGAAAAGGGTGGTGATTGGAAATGGTAGGGGCAGCCAAGGAGTGGTTTAAAGCTTCAGAAGAGGCAGAGAAAGGACATCTCCTGTTCTGTGGCATCTGCATGGAAGCAAGGTTTGGGCCCGAGTGGGACAGTGGGGTTTTCTCTCTGGGGAGAAGCAGAGAGGTGGGATTTCTGGCTGAGAAGCCTGGTGAATCAAAGCCCAGACCTGACATCACAGCTGCAAAAGCAAGCTCAGTGAGCAGAGGGCTGGCTGGTGCATCTGGGAAACATTTTCTGCATGAGGACCCATGAGACATTTGTTTGTTCACCGAGCAGTCTGGCCGCTATCATGGGGGTCCATGAGAACCAGACCACTCAGATGAAAGTGGACATCTCTTTTCCAGAAGTTTCTCCCCGTGAAGGCAGTTGGCTGGCCCTATTTTTAACCAGCTAATGAGGGGTCTATAAAATTCTGATTCTTAAGGTTCTTAGTGTGACAAATATACTTTTCCCCAAGGTCTGGCTACTTGGGGCCCGGGACTAAAAGAGACTCTTTGGCTGAGTCAGGGAAGGGTCTTATAAAGATAGGAGGATAAACTTCCATACACTCAAAGTCCTTGGCAAAGTGGGATAAGTCACAAAGCTGTTCAATTTAATTCTCTACTGGGAACCCACCGTCTGAAGCCAGCAAAGGCTATCTACTAGATTGGATCAATTCAGTTAAAAATTTTTGATTCACATTTCTCAATGGATTTAAGTGTCTAAATTACTCGTTGGGCATTCCTTGCATCCAGGCTGAGAGTCCTCTCTAGGCGTCAGGAGGGAACCTGTCTTCATGGTCCTACTTCTTTAGGACAGAATATCCTCCGAATAGGATAAACTCTGAATTACAACCACAAGATACTTCTACCAAAAATGGGAGATGTAGCAAGAAGAGACCTAAACCCAAGAAATGGCTCAGAGTTCACAGCGACGGGCACCCAAGGAGCATCCAAAGGGGGGGCTGGTGAATTCTCCGGAGCCAAGGGAAAGATTGTCCCAAGCTACCAAAACAAAGTTCCAGAGAGACTGACACAGACTCTCAATATCATGGTCTCCAATAGAATGCTCATTGATTGACCTAAAGGACTCAGGATCCAGAATAAGAAGATCCCTCACTTGTCACCTTGCCATCAGGCAAGTCTTAGGGTCACATGTGGAATGGGCATAAGAAATCCTTGGGGAACCTGCTTAGCATCCGACTGTAACCCAACTCCAAGCCTATGGATACAGTGATGGACTTAATGGTAGAACCCAGGAACCCTCACCCTCCCACCCTGCATCAGCCACACTGGCTTCCTTTGCCGTTCCTCAAACATACCTCCTACCTCCAGGCGTTTGCACTAGCTGTTTTCCCGCCTGGAACACTCTTTCCGTAGACATCCACATGGCTCCCCCCATTACTTCATTCTGGTCTCTGCTCTGGTGCTGCCTTTTCCAGGAGGCCTCCCTGACTACCTTGTATGAAACAGCAGCCTCTCACCCTTGTCTTAGCAGGCTAGACTCTTCCTAGCACATATAACCACCTGAAACACTAACCAAGCTTAAGCTCCATGACAGCAGGTACCCGCCCTTGTCTGTCCCCTGCTATGTGCCAAGCACCCAAAACAGAGCCTGACACATAGTCAGCTTGCCATAATTATTTGGTGAGTCAATTAAATCAATTTTCATAAGAGCTCCAAGGGCTTCCAGAGACTAGTCCTTGCACCACACTTTGTAAGCTGCCAGGCTTACTTCCTCAAGTCAAATTTTACCCCTTCAAGTGTTCCAATCCTCTTCATCAAGACAGTGTGTTCTGCTCGATTCCTTTCTTGCCCTACTTCCCCATCACACCCGGAGCCCCAGAGGAGAATTACTACATGATAGGTCTCAGGAGATGACACATTTATCTGAACCCAAAGTTCTCAGGAAACTGAAATCAGAGGGTTCGGTAGCTTGCCTAGTGTCCCACAGGTGCTGTGTGAGTGTCAGAGCCGGGATGAAGGACCCAGGCATCCTGACACCCACTCCTTTTTCCCTGATTTGCAACTGACCAAGTTGAAAAGGGAAGGCATGCGTACTGCTAACAGGGAAGAGAACTGTTTTAAGGAAGCAGACAAAATGAAGGAGGAAGGCCAGAAGTAGAACCAGGAAGAAAAGCAAGGCCTTGCCATCCCACTCAATTCGAGAATGGGCACCCTGATATCGGAGAGTTTCGGGTGGCCCCAATCTCTGCAGCTCCTGGACAGTGTGTCCAAGGCCTTGCCAATCCCAGGGTGCCACAGGCAAACCACAGTGACTGCAGCCAGCAGAACTGACCACATCCGACCTTGACATGGGTCCGAACACGTGCAGCAGGACTGAAAGAGGGGACGCCAAAGGGGCAGGGGAAGGAAAAAGAAAGGCCCCATAGCACAGGGAGGCCAGTGAGGAAATCAGCCAAGGGCACAGCGGACACAAAAAAACATAATAGACACAAAAACCCAGCAGAAAAAAAAAATGGCAAAGAAAAGCAAGTTGGTGAAAAATAAATGCTATCCAAAAACACAACAAAAACATTTTTTAAAAGTTTATTTTACCTAGAATTAATGACAGGAAAACCCCATAAACGTGGCGCAAAATGTTTAATGCCCCATTGAATGCCAACATTATGCCATTCATCTGTCCTTGCAGGTGTATTATTTCTAGTCCCCGGGATGAAAAGTAAAGTTGCTTTCCACATCTTTTATAGTACTTAAAAATACATATTTCCAGGGCTTTATTGCCAAAGGTCCCGCTTTCTTCCAGAACCCACAATAACTAATCATGTTACTGCCACCGAGTCTAGGAATTGGAATTAATAGTTGGTGGGAGGGTTTGCTTTCCATCCTATGAGTGATCTTTGCTTTAACGACCCTTAGAGTTAGTGATTTCTCCTAAATATTTATTTCTCCCTGAGGGAAAGATTTCTCTAAGAACTTTCTCTCTGCCCTAAATATCCACAATTCTCGATCTGTTTTTCTTCTATTTGTCCACTTAGAGTTTTTGCTGGAATCAATTTTATTAATTTCCTTCTGAAAATTAGCAAGTCAGAGTAAATCACAGGAGATTTTCCTCTCTACCATGTGAACCGGCCCCCACCTCCACTTTCTGGGTTTTTCTCTCCACACTAGGTAACCAAGGCCTAGATTCATTTCCTATTTACCTAGTTTTTCTCCAGAACATCTCTTCAAATTAAAAAGAAAAAAAAAATTTTTTAAGAAAAAAGACACAAAGACAAAAAGAGAAAGAGGGAGGGAAGGAAGGAAAACATAAACTAAGCAGAAATGACTGCAATTTAAACATTGCGATTAACAGCTACGCCCACATCATTTTTCGAAAAGGTGCCTGCCTCCTTTAGCTTCAGAAGACTTCTTTCATAACGAAGGACATTACCCAGGATTGCCTCTGGGTCCCTTCTGGCCCACCATCAAATTCACCACGATGCAGAAACTTCTGGTATCGCCAGCCTCCGTTCGAACTACTGAATTCACTAAGCCACCGTCAAAATCAGGTTTCAAAGCCAGCGGCAACTGGCCCTGTGGCTCTGTGGCCCTGTGGATCTGTGAATCCACGAGCCTGAATAGGTCGTTTAAACTTTTTGCATCGGCAAGTTCCTCCTCTGCAAAATGAAAGTGCTGGACCAGATGACCTCCAAAATCCTCTGAAGCTGTCGTATTCTGCTTGTGTATTGTTTCTCACCTCGATGATTTTCATTTTACTCTAGGAGAGCACAATATTCATCCATTATCCAGGGACGCTAGCTCCCAACTGAAAGAGTAATAAAAAATCGAATCAAATCATAAAGGCTTTACTAGCCACAGAATCTGTTTCCAGAACCCCAAACCTGGAGATTCACTCTCAGGCATTCTGCGCTACAGGTTTTCTCACTGGCCGTTCTGGTGGCAGCCGCCCTGTTAACTGACTTTTATCGCTTGTTTTCACAACAACCTTGAGACTCCTTAGAGCAAATCACAATGGCAAAGCACGTCATCCAACTGGCAGTTAGGAGAGCCAGATCTCAGGCCCCAGAGGACAGGCCGAATCCTTAATTCCAGCCTGATGATGGGAAGGGAGTCATCAGGAGGTGAAGGGACTTATGCAACGGGACCCAGTGAGCCAGCGTCCGCGACAGGGTTCTGGACACTGAGCTCCTGCCTCTTCGGACGGCATTCAGTTCTCCCAGCCCCACTTCTCCCCTGAATGCTTTTTAATCTGGCATGATCCACAAATAAAGGAAATTGTGGTTTTCACATCATGATCGAGGTTATTTTTCCGCTGTGAATAATAAAAGCAGAGTGACCCATTCGTAGCTTCAAAATGTTCCCCTTCCAGCCCGCATTGTTTATTCCTCGGGTTTTCAACAGTTTTTATTTCAAGCTGTCAGTTTTTAACGCGTTTGCATAATTCTGCATTTTATTTCAGGATTCTCTGTCATAACCATTCATTTCCCCCCACCGGCGAAGCTGTTGAAAAAGAAAACTGTGTTTCCAGGCCAGTCCAATCCTACAAGTTAAAAGCTGGCAGGATCCGTCTTCCTTCACTCCCCTGGGAGGATTAATTTGCTTCTTTTTTATTCTCAAAGTTTTATGATTCCAAATAAAGGATATAATGGTGCCATTGAGAGTTGGGGAAATGTGGAAGATAAATAGTCTATGTGGGAACGGCTTGAAACGAGAATCGAAGTTTCGGGAAAGGGGGTGGGAGAAGCGGAGCTGGGTTTATCATGTGAGTGTGGCCCATTAATGATAAAGGAAATTTCCTCCTTCTAATGAGTCTTGCCTTTATGGACTGAAGTGAGGGCGAATGGTTCCATTTGTGTCATAAACGTAAAGAAGCTGAAATCGTACTCCCAAGAATGTAATATGTTTAATTTTGAAGTTAGGGGAGCAGCCGTTAAAATGCACATTTTTTCTGGAACCTGCAACAAGGAGTCTGGGCTTTTAATCTTGGTTTCATTGCCTGAACACGGACGCGTTTAAGAAACATTCTAAAATCATCTGCAGGAACCTAATTGACCAAGGGAAGTCATTTGAATAAATTCTTTTGGTCGAGTTCACCCTAATTACCCCTCCAACGAGGTGGGAGCCATCTGGGTGACGATCCATTAAGACCACTGTTTCAAGAGCCCAATCCACCATCAAAGAACTTTTCTTAAGGGCCCTTTGGAATTTTACAAAATAAATTGGCCAAACGTTATTAACCTCCGGGAGCTTATAATTAAGGTCAATGCAGTAGACGTTTATTGAGGAGGCACAGTGTGCAAAACGCTGTGGAGGAGCATGGCCTACCCTGGGCACAACTCCTGTCCTCACCGTGCACAGAGGCAGTGGACAGGAAGGTGACGCTGTGAGCCTAGGGTCCCTGCTGCCGCAAATGGTTCACAGACAGGCGACCTCTGAACTGGCACGAAAGAGACGAGAGATTCAACGCTGATCTAATGCACATCCCAGCCCATCACGCACTGCCTACACCCCCCACCGTCGTCACCTGGGCCTCCTCCTAAGTGAGGCTTCCTGGACCACCCAACTTAAATCAAGTCCCCCTTCACCTCCACTCTTTCCCTTCGCTCTGTTTCCCTCTCTTTGTGGTATTTATTACTCTCAGAAATCAGCATCCTTGTTTTTTTTTTCTTTTTTTTTTTTGGAGAGAGAGCGAGAGCCAGCATCAGACCAACAGTGGGGGACAGGCAGAGGGAAAGGGAGAAAGAGCGGATTCCCAAGCAGACCCCATTCCCAGCACAGAGCCCAACGTGGAGCTCGATCTCATATCTGTGAGATCATGACCTGCGCTTAAATCAAGAGTCTGATGCTTAACTGACTAAACCACCCAGGTGACTCAGAAATTAGCGTCTTTATTCATTGATTTACCTATTTGTTATCTGTCTCTCCCCTCACCCTACCCAGAATGTGAACTCCACAAGAACAGGGGGGTTTCTGAATTATTTCTTGCAGGATCCTTAGCACCAGGGCAGTCGGTCCCAGGCACTCGGTTAATATTAGGTGAATCAATCAACCGATCAATGAAGATATAAAGATCAAAGATGGGTCATTTTAGCAGCGTTGGTGGGGAAAGGAGCAATGGACAAGACAGAGGTGAAGTTCAGGCAGGGAGAGCCCAAGGGCGTTTGCGAGGCACTGACAGAAATATGACTTAGCAGGTGGGCTGTGGCCTTGAAAGCTGCACTTTGGTCTCCAGACTTTCAGAGACGTGGCTCCTGACATGCCAAGTTGAAGACGGTAAAAAACTCGGGGTCTCTGCCTCACCTCCGTGTCCCTCAAAATTTACACTGTTGTTCAGGCACACACATCTCAGCATTATTTTCCTTGTGCATCCCATAAACATTTGCTGAAATGTTGTTCCCTCCAGCAATGGAGCCCCAATCTCTAGTGACAGGTTTTACAATATTCTCACAGAGAAAAGAGACCCTCAACATAAACGGAAAGCCCTGAAAAGAACCACTTGTTCCTAAGCATGAGTGAGAAAGGCTGTAACTTTAAGATGTGTGGTTTCTGTCCTCTGCGCTGTGGTGGACAAGCCCATCTTTAAGTGTATCCAAAAATGTCAGCTGTCACATGTAAGGGCAGACATCCAACCCCAGCCGCCCCGCAAAGGTGGGTGTGTTATCAGGAGGCCATCACAGAGCACTTAATGGACCTCCACTCCTAAATAAACACGGCAGGGGGATGTGGGGTGCAGCCTTACGTCCTGGTTATTTGTGTGTTCCTGTCAGACTAGTCAATTTCATTGGCCTGTGACATTACATTTACTTCCTGGAATATGAGATTGCACAGATCTGCCTTCACGGGCACTGGTGGCTAAAATGGGAACAGTTTAAGGAATCGTTAAGTCAGAGCCTGTATATAAAGTCCACATCACAAGGAGATGGCCAGGCCTCTGCTCAGCACAGGGAGATTTATCTTCCCTGGCTCAGACCATGACCCCATGCTCCCTCACCACCCCCCCCCTCCTTTCACACTAATAACAATGGTATCTCACTCTCTAAAGGGCCCACGCGGTCTTATTTGAGGCCCTTTAAAATCTGGAGCCATATTATTCTCCAAGGGTCTAAATGACATTTTAATTGCCCTGGTCACAGTGCCATGTTAACTCCTTCAGGGGAAAGTGAACAGTTTCACAAAAACAGGCTCAATTGGGAAGAGCCCGTGATCCTAGTCCTTGACACCCAAGTCCAAACGCCTGACTGGCCCAAGAGCACTGAATTCATGTCACCACGGTCCCTCAGCCATGAGAAGGGTGCAAACAATATGTCCGCCGCACCCTGAGTAGAGACCCTTTCTTGGCTAAGTCTTTGTGCCCCTCTCCCCACCTGTTTGGGGCTACCTGATGGTCATTGCTCTTTAACGTGATCAAATCTGGCCAAGTTTTAGGGATCAGAAGGGGTGAACCTGAGCCTGTTTAACATTCTTCCAATCCAGTGAGCCCAAATCCCTTCCGACGCCCCTCGCTTCTCTTCCCTCTGTCTGTTGTGAGATCCCCTCTCGAGACCCCCCACAGCTGCAGTAACGACACGTCTTGCCACAGGCATATCAGACATGCCCTACGCTTTCCAACCTCTTTGCTAGTGTGCATGCCATGCTGCCCAGCAACCAGAAAGGACTCCTCCTCATATCCAGCCGTCTAATTATATCCACCTCAGAGAACTTTCAACTCTGCGGCGGCTTCCTATTTAAGGGAGACTCTCCTTCGAGATTCTCTCCTAAAGGAGTGAAAAAGTGGCCCACTTCTGGTTGGAATCCTGGGTGCCGAGACCTTTCCCTTGATCAGTTCTGCCTGCAGTCTCCTTCCCCATGTCCTCTCTCTGGCCGGCACGCAAATCCCAGGGCACCCGATGATGCTGGCCAAGTGTAAGAGAGTCAAGATGCCTGCTCCATCTTTCCTTGAAACACAGCCTTCAAGTCTATCTCTCTTTACCTCCATTTCCAAGAGAGCAGTATTTCTCTACTTACAGAGAAAACGAGGGTACACGCGTATAATAGAAGGCATCTGACCCTCAGCTTCCATCAGGGAGATAAAAGGGCATGGTGGGGATCTGGGTTTACTTGGGAAAACTCTTCCCTGTTAAAATGAGCAGAGAGGGGCACCTGGGTGGCTCAGTCACTTATGAGTGTGACTTCAGCTCAGGTCGTGATCTCACGGTTCATGAGTTCAGTCGGCCCTCTGCTGTCAGTGCAGAGCCTGCTTTGGATCCTTTGCCCCCTCCCCCATCTCTCTCTGCCCCGCCCCTGCTCATTCCTCTCTCTCTCTCTCTCTCTCTCTCTCTCTCTCTGTCTCTGTCTCTCCCAAAAGAAATAAACTTTAAAAAATGAAACGAGCAGAGAATTCTAGCCAATTGATACCAAATAAGAAAAGAATTAAGGAAGCCCCCAAACCCATTTTTAGGAGAAATCTCCCAATGTTTAGACACTAATTTAAATCTAAACACAAACAAACTAAAAACAAAGTGGGTCAGTGTGTAAGTGCTGCCTCCAATGGAGGATATTAGGCTGTGAGTTTAAGTTAGCATTTCCTAGAATACAGGTCATGAGATTGCAGATTTCGTAGATGCTTTAGGTTCAGTGGTCCCGTGAGTCTAGAAAACAGTGATCTGAATAATGGGAAACAAGTTCCACCTCCATCTCTCATCTTTACTAATGTGCACTGTGAATTTCTGAGAGGGAAAACAAGAGGCAAGGTTTCCTAAATGTCAATGACCATGAGACCCTTTCTTTGAGGACCATCTCAAGGGACTGATGAGCCGCAGATCAAGCGTGGGGGTGTCTGTCTGTGGGAAGGGGGTCTCAGAAGCTGCCCACACTGCTCAAATTGCCAACCTCAGGCCTAGGGCACAAAAGAAGCCCTTGTGGTCGACAGAAGGCCCAGTCCAGGTCTTCAGGAGCCTCTACTGAGGTATGTGGACAAAGCCCTTTCTGGTAATAAAACATTTGCTGGGCCATGCACATCTGCCTCCTTTGGGGGCCTCACAGTGTGACCCCCCCCCCAGGAGGTCTTTCCTTATTATAACAAACATTAGGTGTGGGGCTGGGCGGGGGGAACAGACATGCAAAAACACATCTCTTCTTGGAAAACCTCAAGAACAAGAAGGCAGAGGTTTAGACAGAAAAATGAAGTAAGGTAAGATCACTGCTTTAAGCAAGGGTTGTGCAGAGTGCCATAGGAATACAGGGGAAATGCACAGATTTGAGAATCAAGGAAGATATCAAAGGTTAAAGCAGGTGCTGAAGGGCAACAGCGTTCCGGGCAGAGAAATGCCACACACCCATGGTTCTCAACCGGGGGCGACTTTGCTCCCCCAGAAGATACATATTTGGCCATATCTGGACACATTTTAGATTGTCACAATGGAGGGGGGGGGTGACTTGCTACTGGTATCTAGTGGGTAGAGGCCAGGCATGTTGCTCAATATCCTGCGATGCACAGAGAAGTCCAGCAACAAAGATTTATCCATCCCAAATGTCAAAATAGCACCGCGGCTGAGAAGGCTCGCCACGGGCTCACAGAGGTGTGAGCCTGGGTTAACCCAGGGATACGAGTGTCTGCTATTGCCAATCAAGGCTGCTAAAGACCCACCTTCCCCTCCAACCACCCCCAGACTGTAAACTCCTCAAAGGCACTGACTCACCCTATTGGTTTTTTATATTTCCAGGGCCTAGACTACAGTATGTAAATGAAAATTAATGAATAAAACAGGTTTCCCAAGGAGCAAGGATGATAAGGATGATACAGAGAACACAGGTACATTAGGTTCCAGGGGCAGCCAGACAAACCCCAGAAGAGGGCAATGAAACATTTGAAATGTGTTATCTCCAGCTCTGCAGGCCAGAAGTCCAAAAGCAAAGCGTTGGCATAAGCTGTCTCTTCTAGAGGTTCTGAAGGAGTTCTCGTCTCTTCTGGTGATTCCAGGTGTTCCTCGGCTTGTGGGAGCATAACTCCAATCTTGACATCCATCTCCCCCTCGGTCTTCACTTGGCCTTCTCCTCTGTGTCTGTGTCTTCTCCTCTTCAGTCTCTTCCAAGGACATGTGTCCCTGGACTTAGCATCCTCCCCAGATCCAGGATGATCTGATCTCGAGATCCTCGGCTGAATTACAACTGCAAAGTTCCTTTTTCCAAATCAGGTCACATTCACAGGTCTTGGGAGTTAAGACTTAAATATAGCTTTTGGGGGGTGAGGGAGGGCACCATTCAAGACACTCTAACAGGGGGTTACATGCCTGGAAGGTCAAACAAGGGAAATATGCACTGGACAGGGAGAATGGATCCACCACCTGGCTCATAAATTCTGAAGGTTTGGCCACTTCTTATTTCCACTTCAAAACAACATCGAGATGAAATCTTAAAGGCATTTCATTTTTGACATACAAAATACTTGTGTACAGAATATACAAGTATAAATATGTTCAATGCTAAAAAAGGTTGTCAAAGGAAAAGCTCTGGGGAATCAACAAAACTCTTAATTCATCTAATGTCTCTCAATTTCAAGTCCCTGAAATCTTCTCTGGGTAAAGATTTCATCTGTGCTGTTGGTGGAAAGCCTCATTTTCCTGGGAGTAGAGAGTAAAACTTGAGAAACTCTCTAAGAAGTTCTCAATGGCATAAAGTAACTCAGTTTGAGCCCAGTCCCCAAAATAAGGAACACTGGGCCTCTGTTTTAAAATTGGCCCTGTCACCTTAAATTATCCCTACTTCTTGTCTTGACACAACCTCGAAAGGCTGCTGTTCAGACATGGTTGCATCAAAGCTGCATCGGTGTGAGAGGGGCATATTTTTAAGTGACAGATCTAAGAAGCCAGGCTTCAGTACTCTAAATGAATATATTCTTTTAAAGATGGAAATGACTCCTGGAATATCCTGTAATCCAACATTTCTCAATAAATCTTATATAATAAATTCTCTGCAGGTCTGAAGACCTGGTTTGGGGATAAGCATGTGCATCCTGGAGCCATATTGGAGACAGAAATGAAATAAGTGTCTCCTAGGGCAGGGGACTAAGAGTGCCTTTGAAAGCGACTCCAAGATCATGTCACCAAAGCGAGCATGATTTCAGAGGAGGGGAGATAAACTGCCAACCTAAGCGAGCTCCCCTCAGACCTCTAGTTGGTAAAGATGAGACTTTCCCATGTTAGAGAAATACTCTGGTTCCCCGTTCCTCTAAAAGATGGAGGTTGGGTGGGAAGGTTTCCCACTCTGAATGGCTTTCAATGTAATAATACTTAATACTCCTTTTTGAAACAGTTTCCTCTTTTTCTGAATATTTTCATGGGACTGTAACCCATTTGTACATAAAATTGGTTGAAAGTGACATGTTGAAAAGTCCGACAAACAGTACAGCGTGCTCTATTTTCAAGGAATATAAAATTGGGCTCTGTCTGACACCTTGAGTGTGCTTGTGAAAACAGAATGTCACATCTCAAAGGGTTGTTCTTGATAGTTTTAGAAAAATAAAATAAAATAAACAGACCTCTCTAGGCAAACAGCCCCTTTGTACTCCGGTTGCCACGGAAACGCTGGCAATTGTACTTTTCATGGCATGTGTTTTTCACTTGATTTTTTAAAACTCTGATGTAGCCAGCTGAGTTAGGGACCCTCCAAATCCAGGCAATAATCTTTATATGATATTTTGATAGATCCCAAAGATAGTGCCCACACTGTAGACCTAGTTTAAAAAAAAAAAAAAAAAAGACTCATAATTGAATACAACTGGAGGAAGCAGAACTCATTTTTTCCTGGGCAGTGATATTATGATTCTCCATTTTATTCAATGGACATTCTTTACTTTGAACATTCCTTGATTTAAAAGACCAAATATACATTATTTGGAATCTTCCCTACAGAAGATTCCCAGTCATACATGTTGATACTTCCCTGTCCAGGAAGTGGGGCTTAACTTCCCTCCCCTTGAGAGTGGCAGAACTTGGTGACTAGCTTCCAATGAACAGTGTGGGGAGGGATAAGGGCAATATTATAGTGGGGAAACCTAGAGGATATTACTGCGATCAAGTGATGAATGTTAATATCCAACGGTTAACTCATGCTGTCCTCATGTCCTCCCTGACATGTCATGATTAGAAGGGTGCTTTACCTCTCCGCAAACGCAAAAATCTCAATATAATCATTCACAAAAGGAAACACATCAGACAAATTCTGAGGGCCATTCTATAAAATACTTGACCAGTCATCTTCCAACTTATCAAGACCATAAAAAGCAGGAAGTGAGAGACTGTCACAGAGACTAAGGAGATATCACAATTAAATCAAGCAACTTCCTGGATTCAATCTTATAATATGGGCGGTGGGGGGAGGTGGGGGGAAAGACCCTATGGGAAAACTAGTTAATTCCAAATAAGGTCTGTGGTTTAGTGACTAGAATGGTACAATGTGAATTATTCAACAAATATACCATGCCTACCTATTCAAGATAGGGGGAAATAGGTAAAGAGCATATGGGCACTCTCTATATTTTTGCAACTTTCCTATAAAAGTAAAATTATTTGAAAAGTAAAAATATATCTTAAAAATAAAATAAATTAGGGGTGCCTATGTGGCTCAGTCAGTTAAGTGTCCAACTTTGGCTCGCCGTTTGTGGGTTCGAGCCCTGCATTGGGCTCTGTGCTGACAGCTCAGAGCCTGGAGCCTGCTTCTGATTCTGTGTCTCCCTCCCTCTCTCTCTCTGCCCCTCCCTTGCTTGTGCTTTGTCTATCTCTGAAAAATAAATAAACATTAAAATTTAAAAAAAAAATAAATTTAAAAACATAAAATAAAATAGCACAACTTCAAGATTAAAAAGAAAAGGACTGGGGCGCCTGGGTGGCGCAGTCGGTTAAGCGTCCGACTTCAGCCAGGTCACGATCTCGCGGTCCGTGAGTTCGAGCCCCGCGTCGGGCTCTGTGCTGATGGCTCGGAGCCTGGAGCCTGTTTCCGATTCTGTGTCTCCCTCTCTCTCTGCCCCTCCCCCGTTCATGCTCTGTCTCTCTCTGTCCCAAAAATAAATAAACGTTGAAAAAAAAAAAATTTAAAAAAAAAAATAAAAAGAAAAGGACCAAACAAAATAAATAAATAAATAAAATAAGAAAAAGTGCCATAATTTCATGTAATGCAGTGGACTTATTTCAAGATGACAATACTGAGACAGAACTAGAAAAGCAGAGAATAAATGCAAAGGCAGAGACAATGAAGCTGGATACAAGGGTCTAAATCCTAAAGAAAAAAATCTGTGTTGGGAAAGAAGGCAAAACCAACAGGAAGATTATTTCCCATTGTCCAGAACACGGGCCCTTAAACTATGGTTGGGATCATAAACTTTGAGAAAGTTTTGTAAACTTGTAGGTTCCTTTGCCCTACTTTGTCAATTCCAACTCAATGGACATGAGGTAGGATCCAGTCATGCATATTTCACAGGGACATGGTTGCCTCTCTGTGGTAAGGTACACAGACTCTGAAAGAAATGGAGTCTCTATCCACTTCCTTTGAATCTTCGACGGTAATGAGCTTTGACCAACAGAATGAAGCAGAAGTGATTCTATGTGACTATAATGATTAATTTTATGTGTCAACTGGAGCGGGCCCTTATCTGATGACAAATATCCTCCTAAGATTGGCCTACAAAGGAGAAGACACACCGAGATGATGATGTGAAGACAGAGCAGAGAGATTTGGCTACAAACCAAGGAATATCAATAATACCAAAAGCCAGAAGAGACAAGAAATGGATTATTCCCTAGAACCTCCAGAAGGAAGATGGCCCTGTGGAGACCCTGATTTCAGATTTCTGGTCTCCAGAATGGTGAGAGAATAAATAGGTCTCTGTTGTTTTAAGACACCAAGATCGTGGTAATTTGTTATAGCCATCACAGGAAACTATTAAAAAAGAAAGAAACAACAGGCCCCAAATGGGGCTCATTTGCTCCCCAGAAAATCAAGACTTACTTATAGTTTCAACCACTCCCAGGAATGTGACCTTTTAATATTCAACCTGAAATTTCCTGATCAGCACTAGTGAGGTCATCTCCATGTTACAAACCCTGCCCTTCTATTCACCCAAAAAGATGACCTACCCTGAAACAATCCTTTCTTTTCTTTTGTTGGTAACATCATTGCCCGACCCTCCTGCCTATAAGAACCTTCCATTTTGTACAACTCCTTAGAGCATCTCTCTATTTGCTGGATGGAATGCTGCTTGATTCATGAATCGCTTAATAAAGCCAATTAAATCTTTAAGTTGACTTGCTTGATTTTTTTTTTTAACATAACACAAACCCAAAGAGAAACATGAGCAATATAGGAAAAGAAGGAAAAAAAATAGAGCTTTCTGTTAGAGAAATGGAAGAAGCCCAGTGGTGAATGGAAAGTTGAGTTCCAGACTGGGAACAAAATGTCTAGGGAGAAAGGGAAGTCTGGATGGGTAGGAGGAGCCCATAGCATGACAAGTCTTCAGGGCCACAAGGGGGAATTTAAACTTAACCTGAGGAAAGCTAAAGGTCCCTGAAGAGGCATTTCACAAGAGATACAAGAAGTTGTATGAACCGAGGCCTCCGGAAGAAAGAATCACTAGAACCCGAGCACCCGTCCTGGGTCTGATTACTCAGTGATTCGCTCACTGAATCAGACACTAAGTGAAGAGCTTACTAACTAACGAAGAAGATGGAGGTTAAGAAAACAATAACATCAGTCAAGGCACAGTGACAGGGCGAAGGAAATCCTCTGAAAAGAACTGGAGTCTGCGAGTTTCTGCCCGGGCCCTGAATCGGGGCCCAAGAAGGGCCTCCCCGTGGACTTAGGCTCCAGATGAGAAGTGAAGCCATGCTGGCTACTCACCCAACATGTGGAGACACATCTCATTTTTTTCTTCTTTTAAAACAAAAATTCAGGAGGGTGTAATATCGTGATTTATTATAAGAAATATATATTTGGTCTTCATTCCCATTTCTGGCATAGAGATCCTAAAGTGCTGGGAATTCCCTAAGTGATGACAGCGATAAAGGGGCCTTTCGTTATGTTAATGAGTGACTCCAGGCTTGGAATTTGCATTCGCACCCACCTTGACCTCCAGGGAGGGGAGGAGGGCTGGAGGTTGAATCGATCACCAAGGGCCAAAGATCTAATCAATTGTGCCTATGTGATGAAGCCTCCATCAAAAACCAAAAGGAATGGGTTTGAAGAGTTTCCAGATTGGTGAACCAGGATGCATCACGTGCCTTCATGCCAGGCCCCAAACTCCACGAGGACAGAAGCTCTTTTGTTGAAAACCTCACCCTATGTACCTCTTCATCTGGCTGTTTGATTCATATCCTTTGTCATAAACCAGTGATCTAGTGAGGAAACAGGGTTCCTGAGTCCTGTGAGCCAGTCTAGCAAATTAATCGAGCCCAAGGAGGGGGTCATGACAACCTCTGATTCGCAGCCAGGCAGTCAGAAACAGAGGTGACAGCCTGGATTTGTGACCGGCATCTCAGTGGAGACCGTCTTGTGGGGCTGAGCCCTCACCCTGGGGAATCCAATGCTATCTCCAGGTAGATAGTCCTGGAATTGGGTTGAATTGTAAGACACCCACCTGGGGTCAGAGAATTGCCTGATGGCATGGGAAAACCCACACTCACACTTGGGAATCCAGTGTTGATACTTTAGATGAAATAATGGAAGGACCACAGTATATTTAAAGATGAATGCTTTTAAAACCAGGATACTATTTTTAAAAATTTTTTTAAGTGTTTATTTTTGAGACAGAGAGAGACAGAGGATGAGTGGGGGAGGGGCAGAGAGAGAGGGAGACACAGAATCTGAAGCAGACTCCAGGCTCTGAGCTGTCAGCACTGACCCCGATGTGGGGCTCGAACTCATGAACCACGAGATCATGACCTGAGTGAAACTGGAGGCTTAACCAACTGGGCCACCCAGGTGCCCCCAGGATTCTATTTTTAAAACCATACTGCCATATACTCTTGTAGTTAGCAAGATCCATTGGGATATCACTATTATTAAACAGTACCATATTATTCTATAAATTGTGAAATTCAAGATTTAGTTTCACTGAGAAACTTGATTTTCCACCCCCCAACCAGTAAGCACCAGGCCTGCCACAGTAACAATATTGAAAGTTTGGTCACCATTCAATGAACTTGACCCTGAAGACAAGTGAAATGGGAAAAGTCTTCTGTATTGACAAAATTTGGCCCCAACATTCTCGTGATTTGAGGTACCAGGTAATTTTCCATGTAGATTTGGCCTGAAAATACAAAGGAAAAGTTCAAACAGGGACACAGCCAGTCTCTTTGGCCTAACCCTGCAAGGGATGTTTGTCTCGACCATACATTTTTTTATTGTCTAGTTAAGTTTTGAGTAATTCAGCTGATGGGATTTTCAGCCCTGCCCATGGGCTATGACTCATTCCACCATCAAATTAACAGCTCTTTTGGAAAATGTTTTTTCATGACTTGGCCAAAACTCTCCATGGCTTAATTTCATCCCTTTCTTCCCAGAGAAATTCTTTGAACAAGTCCAATGATTGCACACTTCAGAAGAGCCTTTATGTCTGGCCATGGCAAATGCCGGACCAACCTATCGATTTCAGCTTCCCTCAGCACCACTAGGCTGATGCCTTCACCTTCCCTTCATATCTGCACATCAACCCTTTCTCTGTTACTAAAACAGGTTTACAGTATCTTGAAACATCCAATTCATGGGATTAAAAGTTATTTTGCAGAAAGAAAAGATGCACGTAAGGACAAATCAGGATGCCTGCATTTCCTCTCAGTTCCTCTAAGAACAGTGAGAATTGCTTCCTCTCTTGACTTCTTCATCTGCAAAATGGTGAAACCAGAATAAATGACATTATGGTCATGACCTTCTACCTTTAAAACTGAAGAGTTCGGTCTACTCAGATCAATATGAAACTATAAAAAGTTTGCCTACAAAAGTCAAGCAATGGGCATGGCATGATATAAGGTTGAGTAAGAACATTTAGATGCAGAGGTACAGGGTCCAGACCAATAGATAAAAAGGATGCATACACAGTGTATTAGGCAACTATTTCCTCAGTAACAATGCCTCACAAGCCAGCCCAAAAGTAAGTGGCTACCATCAATAAGCATGTATCCTCGTGCTCATGGGTCCACAGCTGGAGGAATTCTGCTTTGTGTTGTGGGGGAATTGGATTTGACTGCAGGTAATATTTACGTAAGGATCAGGCCTACTCCCCATCTCTCATGCACATGGGACATATTCTTCTCATGGTGACTATATTTCATCCTCTAGCATTCTATTGGCCAAAATATGCCACATGGCCAAGCTCAAAATCCAAGGGACTAATAAGTCTACTCTGCCCATAGTGGGAGGGGGAGAAAAGTGAATATTGTGGAACAATCATTCAAACCATCACAGACAGCTCTTTTGCTCCCATTATCTTTCTGACACAGTCCCTCTCTCATTATGTGCATTGAGTTGACTTCAAGATCAAATAAGACCAGTTTCTGGCAAGCACATTTTTGGAGGAAAAAAATTTAAGAGATAACTTACTATCTTACAATTTTAATGAGACCAAAAGTAAGCTATTCTGCAACTATGGATAATTATGTAATAAAAGAATCTGATGAACACTGACTATGCACCAGGCACCATTCTAGTTTCTCTTCATTCATTCTTTTATTTAATTGAACTAGCATATAGGGGACGCCTGGGTGGCTCAGTTGGTTGAGCATCTGACTCTTGAATTCAGCTCAGGTCATGATCCCAGGGCTGTGGGATGGAGTCCTGTGTTGGGTTCCACACCAAGAATGGAGTGTGCTTGAGATTCTCTCTCTCTTCCTCTACTCCTCTCCCTCATTCACTCTCTTTCTCTCTAAAAAATACAAATAAAAAATTGAACTAGCATTTGAACAGACTGATGTTTTACCACATATAGAATACCTTGAACAGAACTGATCCTAAAAAAAAAAAATAAAAAAATAAAATAAAATAAATTCTTTCCAATTCACATCATTCAAAAATGTTAGTCTAAAAACACTTTTTCATTATTTGATCAATTTATTCAGGATTCACCAAGTATCTCTAATTCTCAACTTTCCCAACAAAGCCTAAAATAAAATATTATTAGTTACACATTACAGATCAGGAAAGTGAAGATTAGAAAAGATGAAATGACTGCTGAAAGGTAAAGGAGCAAAGATACAAACCCAGGCACGTCTGATCCCAAAACCCATGCTTTTCCCCCGATACCATGTGTCCTGGGTAACACTGAAAACATGCATAATAAGTGTTTAATGAAAGTTTATAGACTAAAGAAAGGAAAGAAGGGAGAGAACATTGAAGGAAGGAAGGAAGGAAGGAAGGAAGGAAGGAAGGAAGGAAGGAAGGAAGGGGAGAGAAGGAAGGAGGGAGGAAGGTCAGGAATAACCTCCCAAAATAGGAAAACTGGACATACTTAAAACAAATACATAATAATACAAAGCAACTTCAAGCTGTGAACTAAAGAAAAACAAAATTTTATTTTCCCAGAGTTGAATGGTCAATTGGTAAATTTCTTCATTCATTAAACAAACTGTGCTACCTCTTGACACAAGTCCACACGTGGTGGGAGGGCAATTTCTGCCTGTGTCCTACTCTAGGAATCCAACAGGGAGAGGTATCAGAGACACATAATACCCACATCTGGCTTAGAGGCTTATCGGGCTGACCATTTTCTACAATTGGCCTCAAGCCAAAATTCCCAACCATGGTATTCAAGTTCCTACACAATTTGGTCCAAACTCCCTTCCTATCTGCATCCCCTTCCTGGCCCCATCATCTCAGCTTCCCACCAGTCCTAGAATACATGCCTCTCCCTGGCTCTGTAACTTGCACCTCCCCTTTTCTCTGCCTGGAATTCATCCCATCTCCAGCTGGTGGACTTTTTCTTATCCCTCAATGTCCAACTGAATTATCATCTCCTTCCTATCCTCTGATTTCCCTGGGAGAACTTGTCCTTCCTTTCGCTGTGACCCCAGGCATCATATAAATGCCTCTAGTACCATAGGCAACACAGGTCACAGGATCTCCATGTCTGTTCCTGCCACTGACTTTTGACCTCCTCACAAACAGGAAAGATCTTAGGCACCTTTATGAGCACCCTGCTATACTTAGCCTAAAACCTACCAGATTATACTGTTTTACCTTCTTACAACTTTAATCAGTGCCTTCCCCCTCATCCGTCTCCCCAGCAACTGGCCAGGAGAAGCTGTACTGGAGAAGAAATGTGCTGTGTTCCTGTTACACCCAAAAGTGTAGTCAGAACTTTGCCTTGATTGCCAGGCTTGTTCCTACCCTTCCTTCAACACTCACCTCCACAAAGCCTTCCCCAGACCAAGGTAGAACCTGTGTGCACCCTGCCGGTCAAGTCAGGACCAGTTAGGAACTGCTTACAGAACCGTGGACACTTGACCATGAGCAACACCGGGGTTAGAGGTGCTGACCCCGTTGCTATCAAAAAGCCATGCATAACTTTTGACTCCTCCAAAATTTACTAATAGCAAGAACCACTTTTTATCACCATGCACAATTTACTGGAGGGAGGAACTGCTCACGTGAAGGCGATTAGTGTCACAGGTGTTTTAAGCAGATGTTCCCAACATGTGAGCTCACCGCAATAGCAACAGCAGGTGGCTAGAAAATTGTCACAGTAGCACAGTATGTACTATGGTTAATTTTATGCACTTATGGTTTAATACCGTATGTTTGTTTACATTTCTCTCTACTGCAAATGGCACCACATATGGTAAGTGTGTGAAGGTTTTGATAAATTTCATTTCATTTCATCTCATTTTTAGAGAGAGAACATGCATGTGAGCAAGGAAGAGGGGCAGAGAAAGAGAGAGAAAGAAAATATTAAGAGAATCCACTCTCAGCATGGAGCCCAGCACAGGGCCCCATCCCATGACAGTAGGATCATGACCTGAGCCGAAATCAAGGGTCGGACGCTCAACAGACTGAGCCATCCAGGCGTGCTGAGTTTTGATAAATTTTAACTTTTTATAATAGATTTGTGTAAATGTAATGGCAGTAAACGATAAAACAGACTATTATCTATATCTATTTTATGCACTCCTGACGTACCTTTTTCTTATTTTTTCAATATTTCTGGGCTACATGATTCATCTGTGAGTTTTTCCAGATTGTTCCAAATCTCCTGAATATTTTCCAGTATATTTATTGAAAAAAAATCCACGTATAAATGGACCTGCATAGTTCAAACCCATGTTGTTCAAGGGTCAACTGCACTTGTAACAGAAGGTGGGTTCAGCTGGCTGTCACTCTCCATCTATCGATACATCAAGTTTAAAGGCTAAAACTGCAGCCGAGAAGGGAGCCTCAACCCAGGAAGCAAGAATGTATAACCAGAGAACCAATGACCAGCTTCCAGGTTAAAAGAGTCAAGAGAACAAAATGAGGACCTGGGCACAAGATAGGAAAGCTCAAACAATTCGAGAAATGCTGTCTCTTATGTGATTCCTTGAAGATGCTACAGCTAGGTACTTCCCCTCTATTTCTATGGCAGTTGGGCAAATGTTTATTAGAGCATTTCTCTTAATGTCTCATAACTTACTGCAACAACTGCTCTTATGTGTGTGAATTACTTGAGAGCAACAATCTTGTCACTTTCTCCTCTTTATCACCAGCACCTAATACAGTGCTTAGGCCTTCATAAAGGGGAAGGAAGAAGAAAAAAGGAAACAGGAGAAGAGAGAGATACATGAAGGGAAGGGCAGGGCAGGGCAGGGAAGGGAAGGGAAGGGAGGGGAAGGGGAGGGGAAAGGGAGGGGAAGGGAAGGAAAGGAAAGGGAGGGGAGGGAATATGCTTCTCACCATGTTCTTTAACATGGTTAAAGAACACTTGACTTTGGTCACGCCCACCCACAAACCAGTTCTTCCAGTGTTCTCCATATTTGCCAAAGGTACCATTGACTACTTCGCTCCACTGACCAATGTCTAGGCATGATCTCACATTCTTCTCTTCCCCTCACCCCTCACATCCAATTAACCAGCATAGTCATCGAACTCCCAAGTAGAAAGCAAATCCAACCCTCCCCACTACCATCAATGCTCCATCCTTCCCCAAGTCCCTACTGAACTCCTGCAGCAGCCTCCCAGCTGGCCTTCCTGCCTCCTCTCTAGCTTTCCCACAAAAACTAAAGGGATATTTAAATTTCTTTCTCTTATTTGGGTATAGTTGACACACCAATGCTACATTAGTTTCAGTCATACAACACAGTGATTCAATTTCTCCATGTAATGCTGTGCTCACATGTGTAGCTGCCATCTGTCACCATACAACACTATTATAATACCTTTGACAATATTCCCTAGGTTGTACCTTCTGTTCCCATGACTTGTTCATTCCATATTTAAGTGTAAGTCAGGATATATCATTTTGCTGATCAAAATTCTCCAGCAGTGTTTCATAAATCCTAGTCCAAAATCAAAGTCCTTTGACCCATGGGGCCCTGTGTGATCAGAACCTGCCTACTCCTCTGATCTCACCTCCCTGGACCCCACCTGGAACACCAGGATCTAGCCACACCACCCTCACTGTGTTCCTTGAACACATTACACTCTCCAACTCTAGGACTTAGAGCTTGATCATCTGTGTCTTTGCATGGCTGTCTCCTTCATTCAAAGTGTCAGCTTCTCATGAAATACCTAGGAATAAACCTAAATAAAGATGTAAGAGATCTGTATGCAGAAAACTAT
This sequence comes from Lynx rufus, assembly GCF_022079265.1. Lineage (NCBI taxonomy): Eukaryota > Metazoa > Chordata > Mammalia > Carnivora > Felidae > Lynx > Lynx rufus. Next base: position 6,314,305 of record NW_025814845.1, read on the forward strand.
AGAAAGCTTATGAAGGAAATTGAAGAAGATATAAAGAAATGGAAAAACATTCCGTGCTCATGGATTGGAAGAATAAATATTGTTAAAATGTCAATACTGCCCAAAGCTATCTACACATTCAATGCAATCCCAATCAAAATTGCACCAGCATTCTTCTTGAAGCTAGAACAAGCAATCCTAAAATTTGTTTGGAACCACTAAAGACCCCGAACAGCCAAAGTAATTTTGAAGAAGAAGACCAAATCAGGAAGCATCACAATCCCAGACTTTAGCCTCCACTACAAAGCTGTAATCATCAAGACAGAATGGTATTTGGCACAAAAACAGACACATAGACCAATGGAATAGAATACAGACTCCAGAATTGGACCCACAAAAGTATGGCCAACTAATCTTTGACAAAGCAGGAAAGAATATCCAATGGAAAAAAGACAGTCTCTTCAACAACTGTTGCTGGGAGAACTGGACAGAAACATGCAGAAGGATGAAACTAGACCACTTTCTTACACCATTCATAAAAATAAACTCAAAATGGATAAGGGACCTGAATGTGAGACAGGAAACCATCAAAACCCTAGAAGAGAAAGCAGGAAAAAAATCTCTCTGACCTCAGCCATAGCAATTTCTTACTTGACACATCCCCAAAGGCAAGGGAATTAAAAGCAAAAATGAACTATTGGGACCTCATGAGGATAAAAAGCTTCCGCACAGCAAAGGAAACAATCAACAAAACTAAAAGGCAACCAATGGCATGGGAAAAGATATTTGCAAATGACATATCAGACAAAGGGCTAGTGTCCAAAATCTATAAAGAACTCACCAAACTCCACACCCGCAAAACAAATAATCCAGTGAAGAAATGGGCGGAAGACATGAATAGACACTTCTCTAAAGAAGACATCTGGATGGCCAACAGGCACATGAAAAGATGCTCAACGTTGCTCCTCATCAGGGAAATGCAAATCAAAACCACACTGAGATACCACCTCACACCAGTCAGAGTGGTTAAAATGAACAAATCAGGAGACTATAGATGCTGGCGAGAATGTGGAGAAATGGGAACCTCTTGCACTGCTGGTGGGAATGCAAACTGGAGCAGCCACTCTGGAAAACAGTGTGGAGGTTCCTCAAAAAATTAAAAATAGATCTACCCTATGACCCAGCAATAGCACTGCTAGGAATTTACCCAAGGGATACAGGAGTGCTGATACATAGGGACAATCGTACCCCAATGTTTATAGCAGCACTTTCGACAACAGCCCAATTATGGAAAGAGCCTAAATGTCCATCAACTGACGAATGGATAAAGAAATTGTGGTTTATATACACAATGGAATACTACGTGGCAATGAGAAAGAATGAAATATCACCTTTTGTAGCAACGTGGATGGAACTGTAAGAGTGTCATGCTAAGTGAAATAAGTCATACAGAGAAAGACAGATACCATATGTTTTCACTCTTGTGTGGATCCTGAGAAACTTAACAGAAGACCATGCGGGAGGGGAAGGAAAAGAAAAAAAGAGGTTAGAGAGGGAGTGAGCCAAACCATAAGAGACTCTTAAAAACTGAGAACAAACTGAGGGTTGATGGGGGGTGGGAAGGGGGGAGGGTGGGGGATGGGTATTGAGGAGGGCACCTGTTGGGATGAGCACTGGGTGTTGTATGGAAACCAGTTTCACAATAAATTTCATATTAAAAAAAAAACAACAACAACAAAGTGTCAGCTTCTCAGGGCACCTTGGTGGCTCATCGGTTAAGCGTCCAACTTTGACTCAGATCATGATTTCACCATTCGTGGGTTCGAACCCCGCATTGGGCTCTGTGCTGACAGCTCAGAGCCCAGAGCCCGCTTTGGATTCTGTGTCTCCCTCTCTCTCTGCCCCTCTCCTGCTTGCGCTCTGTCTCTCTCTCTCTCTCAAAAATAAACATTAAAAATTAAATTAAAACAAATAAAGTGTCAGCTTCTCAGAGATGGTTTCCCCAGTGTCCCTAGTGAAAGCAGACACACACACTCACACACACAAACATTTACACACATACACATTTACATACCCACGCTCACATGCCCACACATGCACACTGACACGCAATCACACACAAGACATACACACATACACTCACATATACCCATACACACACACACACACACACACACACACACACACACACACACACAGGTTTAAGCCATCATAAATGTAAAGAATCAGCTTCACCCTCCAGGCTGGTTCCCAGTAAACATGAGATGTTTCATTTGTCCCCTTAAAAATGCATCCTTCACTGTAATCTCTCAAGTTTTATATATCAGAGGAAAACTTTGTCTTAGTTTATGAGCTAGGGTAACCTTCCGAACAAAGAGTATTTTTCACATTTTCAGAGTCGTCCAGAGAATTGTGTTTTAAGTTCCATATTGAGATTTTATTTAGTTCTGTGGTCTCTCCCCCAGAATTAGAGCATGGTACTCACTTTGATAGCCTGGATCTTGCACCGACTGAGAAATGCGAGCTTGGATTTTAGGCACCTGAGAGTTACATGGAATTGTGCGATTCTTATAAACATTACGGGTCTTCTGGAGCCTATGAATTGCTTCCATTTAAACTCAAAAGCCCCCTGACACAGTTCCTGGGGCCTGTAAACCCTGTGATACCAGCCGTAATAACTCCCCTGGCAAGAAATGAGCTTCACTTCCCGTGGCCTATAAAAGACCTTGCCTGACCTTCGATATCAATCAGAGGTAACATGTGCCTGGGAAAGCCCAGGCCTGGGGCCTGAGATGGGGAGCAGGCCTGGTACCCCCAGAACTGCAGTTCTGCCCGACAAACGCTGCAGGCACACCTGCTCCCATGGGGGGAGCACCCGCAAGCTTCCCTGTCCTCATCTCTGGTGGGCAGATTTGACCACCTATGCCATAGGACTGGGTGAGGATTCGGGGGCTTCCAGATTGGTTGGTGGGGAAGCTATCCCGTGGCAATCACCATAAGGAGTGTGATGTGGCCTGGACCCAAGGCTTTGACCCATGAAAGAAACAAAGCCAAAGCTGTTTAAATATGTTACGGTGCGTAACCTGGACAACAAGTCGGGGTCTAGCATGTAAACGGTGCTTGGTAAATGTTGATCTTGTACACTTTCCCATCCATAACTTTGGGTTTAGACACGTGACTTTCTTTGGTTAGTGAGACGTTGGCAGACGGACTATAAGCAGGCATGTGAAATGTGCTTAAGTAACATTGTGTGCCTTCATGTGCCCCTACCATCACAACAAGAAAACTATACTCTGATTGGCCCATTGATTTAAGGGAGTGAGATGCATGAAGCATGAAGCAGACCTTATCTTAACCTGTAGCTTAGCACCAGTGAGCTCAACCCAATCTAGGTCACCCTATCCCCAGCTGAGCTGCAGATATGCAAGTTAAATCAATGCTTATTTTGTATGGCATGGGGATTTTGTTGTTTTTTATTTAGTAATGGCTGATGGACACACCAAAATAACCATAGGGGAATGATTTCTACCTATCAGAGCTACACGAAGAGTTTAGAAGACTTTATACAAAAGGTTAATCCAGGAACTAATGCTAAAGCTTAGTAGCATTAGTAGGGGAACTACAGTCAGGATCCAGAAATCTCTCTAAGGCAGCTATGGTCTCCTTAGGGTCACAGGACTAATGAAGAGGTAGACGGTCAAAGTCACATAAATTCAGCCTCATTTGCCATGGGATTCTACAGAGAGAAGAGAAAAGGTTATGTTATATCACACAAATTATATTTTCAGATTACAGAAGACCTTATGAATTTTCAGTACTCTCCCTTGCATATGCACTACTTAAAATATATGAATTTAGGGGCACCTAAGTGGCCCAGTTGGTTAGATGTCCAACTCTTGGTTTTGGTTCAGGTCATGATCTCACGTTTTGTGGGATCAAGCCTCACGTCTGGTTCTGCAATGACAGTGCGGAGACTGCTTGGGATTCTCTCTCTCCCTCTCTCTCTGCCCCACTCACTTTCTCTCTCTCAAAATAAATAAAATAGACTTTAAATATATGTGTGCGTGAATAGATAGATAGATAGATACTATATAGAGAGATTATATTTGAATATAATGAACTGGGGTTTTAGCCATTCCATAAATCCTTTTCTAATTAACATGAGATATAAATGTATTTATATATTTATATCCCATATATATATTATACATATATATATGTCCCACACATATCATATATTATATATTATATATTATATATTATATATTATATATTATATATATTATATATTATTATATATTATATATATAATATAATATGATATATATTATACTATATTAATAATAATATAGTATATATTAATTATACTATATTATTATACTATATATAGTAACATATAATATTACTACATATATACATTAGTATATACAGTATATTAGTATATATACTAATATATTAGTATATATAGTATAATATATATACTAATGTATATATACTAATATATTAGTATATATAGTATAATATATATACTAATGTATATATACTAATATATTAGTATATATACTATATGTTATATATATTATATATACACATACACTATATATGTTATACATACGCATATATCTATCTCCATCCCATGGAATGGCTAAAACCGCAAGTCAGTATATTCAAACCAAAACCCAATATGGGACCTAAGGAGTTGCTGCAGAGGTGCCTCAGCTGGCTTTACTCCCATGCATCCCTATCCTAGACTCAACCAAAGAAACTCCATTTTTCATTGTTTTATGTCATAGGATTCTGCATAAAATCCCAGTGGAACAGGAGTGAGCCCCAGGCTGACCAGCCCACACTAAAGACGAGAGCAGAAGTCTCTAAAACACATAACTGAAACTAAACTCATTGTTCTTGCCTCCCCATGAAACCTCCTTGGCTCCACTTCTTAGAGATTCTCACCACCTTTTATCTTTAGCTGAGTAAGCCAGCCACCTGGGAGTTATCCTTATCCCTTCTTTACCATTCCCATCTCCTCTGTCCCCTAAATAGATGAGAAGTATGTGTCCCTCTGTCCACATGGACTGTCACCATCCTGCTCTGGCTGCCATCCCTTACTTCACAACTCAAAATCTTCCAACTTTCATTTATGTACCTCTAGCTGATGCCCTCTGTGGCGCACAGACTCCAAGATGGCCTCCAAGGATCCCCACCTCCTGATGACATCCTTTCCCTTTGTGTATCCTCCTCTCCTTGAATGACTTAATCCTGACCAATAGAACACAATAAATGTGATGGGCTGTCACTTCCATGAATAGATTACAGAGGACTCCAGCTCCTGTCTTCCTGGTGGACTTTCACTCTTCTGGTTTTGTTGAAACAAGCTGCCTTGTTTGAGCTGCCCATGTTTGAGCTACCCCATGGAGAGTCATATGACGAAGAATCGAAAGTGGCTTCCAGTTGAAAGCCAGCAGGGAACTGAGATCTGAAGTCCAGCAACCTGCAAAGAACCAAATCCTGCCACTTGCCACATAAGCTTAGAAGCAGATCTTCACTCAGTGGAGCTTTCAGACGAAGCCTCAGCCCCAGCCTCATGAGAGACACTGAGGACCCATCTAAGTTATGTCTGGATACCTGACACACAAAAACGGTGAGGCAACAATGTATGTTACTTTACCCCACTAACTGATCATTTGTTATACAGCAATAGATAACTAACACACTCCTCCTCTGCAAGCTAAACATGGCAAGCTAAACCTAACCATCTAACCATTTAGATGATGGTGACCGTCCTCAGATTCAATCTCTTTCTTAAATGTCATAGGAAGCAAAAAGGTGTATCATCTGATTGGTGACTGAGGCTTTCATGTGCTAACCCATTTATCCATCCAGCAAAGTTAGGTGACCAACCCCCTTTTCAGACAAGAAAATTGGAGGATTAAGTAACTTATTCAAAACTACAAAACTAGAAAGGGACAAGTCGGAACTGGGGCCAAAAGTGTCTGGCTTCAAAACTTTCCTGCTGCACCTGTGTCTCCAAAAAACCCAAAGCATCCTGGTGCAGAATCAGGGCAATGCTAAAGCCAGACTAATGGACAGATTAGCCCGATAACCTCGGAGAAAAGGAAGTTCAAAGCAACGAGGGGGAAGAGAAAATTGGAATGTTTCTGCACAATGTCTCACTTAGGAGAGCTTTACTCATATCTTTGGAGAAATGGAAGTTCAGCAAAAAATTATCTCGTTTATTAATTCCAGGGTAAGCTTCAGTGGACTTTGTGAGAGGTGTCTGAAACTCAAGGGTAAAATTCCAGAGCCAGGAGTCTGTGGTTCCTTGTCATAGGGCCGGGCTACCCTGTTGTTGGGACACTGCCTGAAAAAGACCTCCTAATGTAGAAGACACAGACACTTACCCTGCCCCATCTCAGCTTCAAGTGTCCCCTGTAGCAAGAGTAAATCCCACTCTTACATCACTCTGGCAGAAACTTAAACCAGCTGGAAGCATCCCATTAACCTCACAAATCCCCCACATACCAGAAGCTGCATCAGCCTTTAAAAACCAAAAGGGCAGAGGGGAAAAGCTCGCAGAAATCTTACAAGGATGTTGAGGTGTTACAGGCGTGTTCTTAGAGACGAGGCCTTTGATAAATTGAGCATGAGTCTCTAAGAGAGGGAAGAGCCAAGAAGTCAACCTCTTCCTCCCCTCAGATTTATGAATCTTCCAGCTAGAGGCAAAAGCATCTCTCCATCAAGATCAAAGCTCAGAGAGGTGAGAAGAAAAGCAAGAAGACCAGAGGTTCCCCTGGGATGGAAATATGTCTGTTTTATGTAGCCTACATGGTCTGTGTTCTAGAAGGCATGTTGCATAGGAAACCCATTTAATAGTCCTCATAAAATAAATACTTCCTTTGCATTAAGAATACAGAAAGATGGATATGTTCCTTGCTTGGAATGTATAAAGCAAAGGTTAAAAGTTCCACCGTGTTTTCTGCTCATGGAAAATCACTTTTGATTCATCAGCCCAGAGTCCAGATATTTTCTTGGAAGAATCAAACATGGAGACTGAGTATTTGCAATACCTCAGCTGCCACAGGCCATTGTGTCAAGGTACTTAATGTGTAAGGGCATTTCTAGTCATTGGAGTCAAAGCAGAGTCCCACGTCTGGCTGAAAAGATAATAACTACAGTGGAGCCTTAATCATTTGCAGAACTTGGTGGTGTGCATTTTTAGAAGACTCCCTGCATAAATACCACATGATTCACAGACTCGTTGATATTCCCTCTTTAATATTTGCTATTTGGTGTGATGGTCATTAGTGGAAAGCTATTGGGCAATAGTGTGATTATGGAAAAAGAACAAAGGCCGAGAGAAACCAACTTCTCAGTTCTAAGAAAAGAAACACCGAAAAGGAAATGAAAATATCAAAGGGCAATCTGTCCCATGATACGCATTTCAGCCAAGTGCAGCCACGTACAAAGGGCCGCTCAGCCTTGTCTGAGTAACACCTCATTCCTCAATGCTCGCAGAATTTGCAAAGGCTGAACAAGGACAGAAAAGGAGCATCGGGATCCAGAAGATCAAGCGCCGAACTGGGGTAGGAGTCAAAAGGCATTGCTCCTGGTCTGGGACCCTCTCCCTTCACTCACCTGTAAAGTGGGACCCCCACTATTTCTGCTGGCAAAATCACTTCTTCATTCAGCAGGTTACCCATTTCTTCCAATCGTTTTAATGTATAAGGCATTGGGCACAAAAGTGAATGCCCCATAGGCGCCTTCCCACGAAGGCTTCTCAGTCAGAAAGGGAGATGAGATGGGTAGGGGGAAAATAACATTCTCATTGAGAGCGGTAAGCGTCACATCAAATTACCCACTAGACGGGGGTGCCCGGGTGGCTCAGTTGGTTGGGTGTTTGGCTCTTGGTTTTGGCTCAGATCATGATCTCACAGTTCAGGGGATCAAGCCCCACATCGAACTCTGTGTTGACTGCATGGAACCTGCTTGGGATTCTCTCTCTCCCTCTCTCTCTCTCTCTCTCTCTCTCTCTCTCTGCCCCTTCCCTGCTCATGCTTTCGCTCTCTCTCTAAAAATAAATAACCTTTAAAAAGAAAATGAAACGCCCAGACGCAATGGTATCATCAGCTGCAAAGATGTAGCACCAAACTTGTAACCTTCTCTCTTACAAAAACATCAGCTGTTTTCCTTCTGCCCTGCCCCCACCATCTCTGCTCACGGTACCATCCTCCTTTCCTACATTTTTTCTTTTGGCCTAAATTTCCCCCTTTGTTTTAGGTTTATTTTCTCCAGAGATATTGTCTAATCTTTGTAAATCCTTTCTAGAGCAAAGAGGGTTGTAAATAAATGGACATGTGCATGCCTGGGAGGAGCTTTCATAAACATGTGCTTGGCTGTAAATGGCTGATGTATGCATGAATGTGCACACTTTTTTTTTCATTTTGTTTAATTTAAATTTAAGCTGGTTAACATACAGTGTAGTATCGGTTTCAGGAGTAGAACCCAGTGATTCATCACTTCCGTATAACACCCAGTGCTCATCCCAACGAGTGCCCTCCTTAATGCCCATCAACCATTTGCCCAGCCCCCCACCCACCTCCCCTCCAGCAACGTCCGTTTGTTCTCTATAATTAAGAGTGTCTTATGGTTGGCTTGCCTCTCTGTTTTCATCTTATTTTTCCTTCCCTTTCCCTACGTTCATCTGTTGTGTTTCTTAAATTCCACATATGAGTAAAATAATGATATTTGTCTTTCTCTAATTTCATTTAGCATAATACCCTCTAGTTCCAGCCACGTTGTTGCAAATGGCAAGATCCCATTCTTTTTGATCACCAAGTAATATTCCATTGTGTGTGTATGTATATGTGTATGTGTATACATACACACACATATATCACAGTTTTAACTGCTGGACAACATAAAGTCCAGATGTGCTTGTGATGATGATTACCTTCATGCAAAACATTTCTATCCATATCAAAGTAGAATACAGATTTATAAAAAGCTTTTCTCACAAAAGATCTAACAGGGGTTCTAAGCTACAACAAAACAAGCTACATATGCCCAAGACTGGGTAAACTCATGCCATTCACTGGGTCTCTGGGTCAGCCCCAGCTGCTGGGACTCAGCCTCCCCTGGTGGCTGACCCAAATGCTCACCAGATGAACCTGCTTCGCTAGACACCCCCGTACCCCCAGGAGAGAATCCCCAGTCCAGTCCCCAAGCTCTGAGCTACCTTCTGTTCTGAGACAAGGGCCGGCCAGAATTTTCCACAGGCTAGAAATGAGGGAACAGACAAACACATGTCACCCCAACCTACAACGCTAAGAGGCAAGCCAATCTCAAGCTGATCCTGAGCCAGAAATCCTGTCTTCTGTGTTCTGCCTGTCTGAATCTTACTTATGCTCAAAGCCTAGCCCAAACGTCTCATCCTCCATAAGGCCTCCCTCCCCACATCCCTGCAGCATGGCCATCCATCTTCTCCTGGCACCTCGCCTCTGTCACAGAACTTTCTCTGCATTCAGTGCTTCCTCTGACAGGCTCCTGGAAGCAGGGACTGTTTAGAACCCATGTTACTCACCCCTGGGAACCCTTCCCTAGCAGCGAGCTTGATGCCCAGAACTTGCTCAGTGAATACTTATTAAATGCCTTTTTTTCTTTCCAGTTTTCCTCTTCTTGCTAACTACTTGGATAATAAATAACACTTAAAACTCTTCAAAGGGAGGAATCATCAAATACTATGTGTCAGGCCAATAAGCAGAAACATGTGCTGTCTTCAGCTGTGTATGAGAACAAAGGCTACAAGGACACATTTCATTCTTCCCTGTGGTGAAGAGGAAAAAGTACCGTGTGGCCCCAAAGGGGTCTGAGTTCAAATCCTAACTCCGTAATTTGGAATTTGTGTGACACTCTGTCTCTGAACCTCTTTGAGTCTGTTTTATCATCTGCAAAACTAGAACTAGGAAGGATTATAGAGAAGATTCAACCAACGTGCATAAGAGCACCCAGGCCCTGTAACACAGTGGTCACTTAGTAGATGTGGCTTCTTTCCATCCCCCCAAATGAAGAAACCAAATTAATCCCATCCTCCTAGGAGAGAGGGGGAAAATATACGAAACGGAATTGAGCAGTGTCAGACAGAGCAAGCACATTTGTATGAAGACCCATTCCTGCTCATGTGAGTATAACTGAATAATTCATGATTGCACCTAAGGCAATTAAATGACCAAGCCCCACAGACATCCATCTATGCTTCAGTCATGGGAATTTATTTTAATTTTTAGCAAGCTTAGGATACATAATTCTAAAACTAAATAAGATTGAACTTATGATGAAAAGCATACCACTTTTTTAAAGTCAAGTTTTGAATGTTTTTCTTAACAGAGCATTAGTGTACTTCTCTCTCTATGTATGGGACCTGAACCATCTGCTCTATGTAAAAAAAAAAAAAAAAAAAAAAAAAAAAAAAAAGAAAAAAAAAAGACATAATGAAAAGAGGTCCGATGGTAATAGGTAGTAAGAAAAATTGCATTCCTCCTGCCCTTTGCTCAGGCATAGAGCCATCAAAGTGTTATGCCATAAAATTTAATTTTTGAGTTTTGAATGATTTACAGTGGAGCAGGACTTATAAATCAGAACAGTAACCATTGCTATGAATAGAGATGTATGTTTTTCCAAAATGTCTAAATGAAATACTTTAAAACGCGCTAAAAGACCTGCACAGTTTTCCAAAGGCAGCCATAATTGAAGTTAATCATTCTTGTTCAGACAGAAGGAAACTCACTGACACCTGGGCACCTCCCCCTCCTTGAGATGAAGTGATCAAATAATCATCATCTCTTCTTATGAAAGCAATTAATCATGGCAATATATCATGCTATTGCAGCCCGGTTTCTAGCCTTGTCTGTTAGGTTCATAAACCCTTTCTGATGCCTTTGAATGTGTCTTTAACCAGATGCCATACTTAAAATAGTATGGATACCTAGGGCAACAGTATGTGAAAGCCTCGCTCGTACAAGAATCCTTCCCTTCCTTCCACATCCTAATACCCAAGCCAGTGGCAGGTCCTCGACACCCTGCCACTCTCATCTGTCTCCCTGTCCTGCACCCACCCCCATCTTGTACCTGTGTCACTGACACAGCCCCCCAACTTCCTGCCTGCCTCTGTGTGGGCAGAACATAAAGGGTGGTCTGCCCAAAGCATGAATCGTACCGCATCACGGCACTCCATTTCTTAAAATTCTCCAGTGCCTTTCCATCCCCCTTAGCACAAAAGCCCACCTTCTCATGGAAGTTTACAGGGTCCCATATCCCTTGTCTGTCTCTCCTCATGGATTCTTCCTATTCTGCAGACGTGCCAATTTATGTTTACTCCACGGTCCCAAATTTGTGAAAAGTTCTAGGTGGACAGATAGAGATGAATGGATTTGTACACAGTGTACCAAAAATACAGGAAGAGAAAACACCAAAGTATTAATAGCCTTTATATCTGATGTTTGGGAGTTCGAGTAATTTTATATTCTTCCCTACGCTTGACTAGATATTCCAAAATTTTTGAAACAGATACATCTTAATTCAAAAAGGGAAAAGATGCCAGACGCAGCCAGTTAGACTCCAGAGTCCAGAACTGGAACTCTTCAGTGAAAGCTCACAAAAGACACGAGGTTCAGGTCTTCAATGTCCTGCAGAGCAGGGATAACAGAAGTCTTCATTGTCAAATTCTGTCATCCTTAGGGGCACCTGCATGGCTCAGTCAGTTAAGCATCCAACTCTTGATTTTGGTCCCGGTCATGATCTCATGGCGTGGGATCAAGCCCGCATCAGGCTCTGCACTGACAGGGAGGGGCCTTCTTGGGATTTTCTCTCTCTCCCTCTCTGCCCCTCTCCCCATGAAAAAATAAATAATAAGTGAAATGAAATAAAGTGAAATAATGTTTTGTGATCCCCAGAAGTCTCTCCCAATGATGGACCAATGAAAACATTTCTTGAACAATTGTGCTCTGGCCTCTCTCTCTTGAAGTGTGGACAGAGGGCACGTGAGTTAGCATGGACCCCAGAGATAAAGGGCAGCTGCTGAACATGGCAGGCAGAATTAGGGAGAGGATTCCGAAATCATGTGAGCCATTAGGCATCTGGTAATATTAACATACACTCAAATGTTTTCATCCCCCCTCCCACACTAGACTGGAAGCTCTATAAAGGCAGGGATCATATCTATCCATATTATTGGTTCAACAAATGTTTGCTGAGTGCCTACCTCATGCAAGCGCTGTTTAAAGTGTTGAGAACATAACAGTGGAGAAGAGATAGTCGTGGGATTGCATGCCAATGGTAGAGAGAAAAAATGAACAAATTACAAACGTTACTAGAGAGTGATAGGTGATAGCAGGGAATTAAAATAGAAGAATGTGATGGAGAAAGATAGGGCGTTTTCCTTCCATGGGATGCCAAGAAACGCTTTGAGAAAGAGTCAACACCACAGCTGAGACAGGACTGATGGGAGGAAGCCAGCTCCAGGATGTTGCCTTCCAGGCAGAGGGATACCGGGCCAAAGCTCTGAAGCAGGAGTGACTTTTGGGTGTAGGGAGAACATAAGTAAAGCCAGTATGGTTGGAGCTGGAAGAAGGAAAGAATGAGCAGCAACGGTAGAAGATGAGGTCAGAGACTGATGGGGGCCAGATTATGAAAGGTCTTACCCACTGTGGTAAGGAGTTTGTCTTTTTTTCCAAGTGCCACGAAAAGCCATTGGGATATTTGAAGCAGGAGAGTGAAGCGATCTGATCTAGCTTTCTAAAAAACCCACTCTGGCTGCTGCGTGGGGAATGGAGTAGTGAGCACAGGAAAAAAAACAGGAAGTAATCTCTGAGAAGACAGGGTCTTAGGATAGGATGGTGCCATGGAGAGGAGAGAAGGAATGGCCAGAGGTGGAGCTGAAAGGATCAGTAATGGACCAGGCATGGAGATATTGAGAATAAGGAAAAGTGGGGATCAAGGATGGTTCCCAAGTTTGGAGCTTATTCACAGGTGTGTCCCCAGCACCCTGCTCGGGTCCCGACACAATAAGCACTGGGCAATTATTTGAGTGGATGGATGGAAGGATGGATGGATGGATGGATGGATGTTTTGATAAATGGATAGATGAATGGATAGATGGATGGATGGATGGATGGATGGATGGATGGAAGGAAGGAAGGATAGAAGGATGGATAGATAAATGGATGGAAGGAAGGAAGGATGGATGGAAGGAAGGAAGGAAGGAAGGATAGAAGGATGGATAGATAAATGGATGGAAGGAAGGATGGATGGAAGGAAGGATGGATGGATGGATGGACAGATAAATGGATGGAAGGAAGGAAGGAAGGATGGATGGATACATGAATACATGGATAGAACGATTGTGAGAGGCAGAGGATAGAGCAATTCTGTGTGTGGGGTGTGGACAGGGGAGGCAGCAGCCATCTTATCCAACTCTCAAAGTCCCACCAGGCATTTTCTAGGGGACTTCACAGGGACAGCAGTGGGGAGGACAGGGCTTCAGAGCAGGTGGAGGTCATCGATGTCATGGAGTGAGACAGATCTGTATTTAAGACTAGCTCCACCCACCCCTCACTCACTGGGTGTCCTTGTATTACCTTGCCAGGGTCTCAAAGCCCTGGTTTCTTCATCTGTAAAATGGGGATTACTGTACCAACCTCATAGTGTTGCATCTGATACACATGGCTTGCATGGCCATGGGTGAGCCACTTAAGCACTCTGAGCCTCACTTCTCTTATCTGTAAGACGGAAAAAATAACCACTACTCCCTCTCTCGCAGGGCGCTTGGAAGGTAAAATAGAACAACAAGAGACTGGGACAGAAGGACGGACCCTCCAGGTCACCCTTCCAGGTCACATCACAGACTGGGGCAAAGCTCCTCCATCAACCTGAGCCAGCAAAGCCCGGTGAGAGACAGGGATCCCCGGAGACCAAATCAACATCTGGACTTGCCTGGAGGCACAATCCCCTTTTCACCCAGTCCCCCATGGCGGTTATTTGTGACTATCACGGTTCCAAAAGAGGCAGGGAATCTGTGCCCCAGGTATCTGTCAGGATGAGAAGAGAAAAGGTTTTAAAAGGCCAGAAAGGAGTTTTGGGAGGTCTGCGTGGTCTTCGATGCAGCCCGTGGGAAGAGCGCTGTATTGTGAACACTCCAGCACTAATTGAGGATGACGGGCTGGATAAATGTATTTATAGCTGCAAAACCCAGAGCTTTCTGGCGTGTGCCCCATCCTGCTCTCAATGCCCCACACCTGAGGCCCACTGGGCAGGCGGGCGGCTGGGAAAGAAGGCTCCCGGGAGCAGCAGAGCCAGAGGACCAGATATAAATCCCATCCAGACTTCCTGTTCTAAACCCAGGAAATACCAGTCCATTTATATCTCATCATCTTAACCCTGCAGGCCTGGTTAATGGTTTGACCCATGCATTCTCTCCTTTTCCAAAATCTTGTCCCGTTCCCTCTTAACTTGATTTACTCAACTTACTCCAGCTGCTGACTTTGGCAGGTTTTCCAGCTCTCAAGCGACCGCTGCATGCGGGCATCACCCTGAGTGATTTCCACGGCAGCAAGGGCGCAGGGGCTCGGGCTCCCGGCTCCAGAAGGTGCCCGCTCTCAGAACTGGAGATGGAAAAACACCCTCCCCCCCACCCCGGCCCCGCCCCTTCTCACTTTCAACACGCAGGGACACTTTGGGGCGCAGCATGAAAAGCCAGGCTAAAAGGGGCTTGTATTTTTACACCATATTTGAGTTAGCTGTTTTATCTGGACGTGAACCCTGAGCAGGGAGACGAGGGGGAGAGAGAGGGGCTTTATGAACTCGAAACCAAAATAGACCGTCTAAGCGAGGCGGAGTGAAGTCACTGAATGTGCCGTGGAAAATACTTTCAAGGCATTTTATAAATTTTGCACCCAAAAAAATGCCCCAGCCAAGTTGGACTTGCTGCTTTCAGATATTCAATTCCTCCATTTCTCCTCCGTGATTTTCCTCACGGCTTCGGGACTTAAGAAAACAATGAGAACGTGTCCCAAAAAGTTACTTGAGCACCGCCCATAAGCTCACTTTCCTACAAATGAGCCACAAGAGTGACAGGCTCTGCGAAGAAAAGTGACCTTCTCAGAATTCTCCCTCCTTCTTCCCCCTTCCCTTCCCTTCTTCCTCTTCTCACTACTACCATTAATGTTAATTGACCGTATCACTGATGGTTTCTGCCTCTGGAGCTCCTGGTTCTACTCATGCTTTGGTGGGGGCAGGGGAGGGGGGTGGCTGGAGGGCCATTGTTAACCCAGAAATCAAACTCAGCATCTTTAGTGGTTTTCCTGGGAAATCCACTCAAGCCAAAGATGTCCCGAGTTTGATGGCTTCCACCGCTTTGCCCTGTCTGAGCATCTGTCTCCTCTCTCACGGACCCTTAATGGAGGACACCACCCCTGGGCCCCATGTGTGTATCCGCTTTCCAGGTCTTTCCCTTCTTCTGGATCACCTGCTTTCTCTCAGCCCTTCATCCTCAGGTCTACCAACCTGGTCCTCTGGAAGCCCTGGTTTGACACCACTGATCCCCAGGACTCTCCCTGTCTCTGACTCCGCTGAACACGTCCTCTGCTCCCCTCCCACCGAACTTACTTCTATCTTGGCTAAGACTGCTGGCTTGTAGCAGGCGGCCATCCTCACTCTGGGACTTGTTAGCTGTGTGATCTTAAGCAAATAACTGAAACCTTCTGCGACTCAGTGTCCTCCGCTAAAAAATACAAATCATAATATTTATCTCACAGTGTTAACGGGACGCCAAAAAATGTACGTGAAGCTCTTAGCACAGCGCCTGGTACATCCTAATGGTTCGGTAAATGTAAGTTGTTTTGCTTATTCCCTTGTCATATAAATACTTGAGTCTAGCCATATCTTTCTACTATATCATAAGCTTCTTAGTATCAGGATTAATACATAGTTTGCCTTTGAATCTCTCACCGCCCTAGCTAGAAATGACTGGACACATTATGCGCCAAGTCAGGTGCTTATGGCTACATATCTTTGCGATGGTCAGTTTTGTGTGTCCAACTGTGTTTTGTGGATGTGATTAACATCCATAACCAATTGCCTTTACGTAAAGGAGATTATCCTGATAATCCAGATGGTCTGATTCCAGCCAGTTGAAAGGTCTGAGGAGTAGAACTGAGACTTCCCAGAAGAAGGAGAAATCCCATCTATGGACTGCAGCAACAGCCTTCTGCCTGGGAGTCCCAGCATGTACTTCCGGATGGCCTGCCTATGGGCTTCTGACTTGGAGAGCCAGCCTTCACGATAAGCCAGGTCTTAGGACTAAGTCTCTCTCTATATATATTTATATATCCATACACTGATTGACAGAGAGATACACACACATTTCCCACTGGTTATGTTTCGCTGGTAGAACCCCGATACGATGCATTTTAATATTAGGACCTTTTAATATTAGGATCACTACCAATATGTTACTTGTATCTGTCACCTTGGCTGGGCTGCACCCCCCAGATATTTGGTCAAACACTATTCTGGATGTTTTGGGGAGGGTATTTTTGGATGAAATGAAGACTTACATCGGTGGACTTTGAGTCATGCAGAATTCCCCTCATAATGGTGTGGGTCCCCTCAAATCAGGTGAAAGCCTAAGTGGAATGAAGCCTAACCTTCCACTGAGCAAGAGAGAATTCCGCCAGCAGATGGCCTTTGAACTTGAACTGCAGCATCAGCCTCTCCTGAGACTCTCGCCTGCTGGCCCACCCTGTAGATTCCGGACTCGCCAGTCTCCATAATCCTGAGAGCCCATACCTTAAAATAAATTTTCTTTCTATCTACGCCCCCTCTTGGTTGTGCTTTTCTGGAGAACCCTGACTGATACACAGTATTAGAATGGGTATCACTACTGCAAGCATTGTCACTATTGGAACTGGCCTCAGTCTTAGTATAAGGAGTCACATTAGCAGTGGTCTAGTACGAGCATCACTACTAGAATTAGGGCTGGGGCGCCTGGGTGGCTCGGTCGCTTAAAGCGTCCGACTTCGGCTCAGGTCATGATCTCACGGTGAGTTTGAGCCCCGCGTCGGGCTCTGTGCTGACAGCTCAGAGCCTGGAGCCTGTTTCTGATTCTGTGTCTCCCTCTCTCTCTGCCCCTCCCCTGTTCACGCTCTGTCTCTCTCTGTCTCAAAAATAAATAAACGTTAAAAAAAATAGAATTAGGGCTGATATCCTGACACTGGAAGCGAGGTAGTGTCCAAGGAAGTGTCTTTGAAACCTGAATTTGAATCCCTGTCTGTGAAATGTAAGTGCCACGTCCTTCCCACCATCCCCGGCTGCCTCCCAAGGCCAGGGGCTCACACCTGGAAGGTATTCAATAAATATTTACCCAGCCAAAGTAGAGCAAGCTGGAAGATGTGCAAAACCCAATTTCCTTATAGTGTGAAGAATTTAAGGCAGCAGACCCTTCAGGGACTTTCCTCCAAACTCTGAGTATTTTCATGAGTCCAAAGAAAGTCCATTAAAATAGTTTCCACTGGAGCAAAGAAAAGTCCATGAAGCCGAAACACGTAATAGATGAGAGTCATCACACATGTGTGCTGTAGGTCAAGTATTAAAAGGACGAATGTTCTGCGCAGGAAGCATCTGAAACGTGTGTTAGGAATGGGCTCCCTGGTAGGTGGACAATCTTGACCAGCCTGAAGTATGGCTGTTTGCACCCCTCAGCAATAAATAGCCCTAGGAGACCCGCCTGCGATAACAGAGAGGGAGACACCCCGTTCATCGTTAGTCTCGTTTTCTCAGCTTGGGGTCTTTTGAGTCCAAAACTTCCCTTTTGTGTCAACAGGGATTATGTGAATGTTTAATTTATGATACACCATCTGAGGGCCCGGAGGAAAAAGAGGGATGATTTTTTTTTTTCGTGAAATAACTACATCCCAGCTATGGAATTAAATTGAAAAATCCAACGTAAAGAGAAATAAATGATGCCATGATTGATAGTAGCCACGATCAGTGACAAATACATCTTTCTCCAGGATGGAAAGAGGGTAACAAAGAAGTAAACCAATGGTTCTGACTCACATTTTACACATTAGGCACTTGGCGAGGAGACTTCCCATGATGCACTCCTTCTCTCAGCACAAAGTAAGCCAGGCTATCGCAAGCCTTGCCACTGTTCACATAGCATTCCTCCACCAAAGATCTCACCCTCCTCTTCCCCACTTCTTTGTCCAGAGAACACACATCTTTGGGGAATCAAGCAACGGTTTTCAACCATGGCTACGTTCAAAACTCATCTGAGATCAGAGTTGTAAGATTTAGCAAATACAAATGCAGTATGGCCAGTGAAATCTGAACTTAGAAAACAATGAATAGTATTTTCAGGGGCGCCTGGGTGGCTCAGTCGGTTAAGCGTCTGACTTCAGCTCAGGTCACGATCTCACGGTCCGTGAGTTCGAGCCCCGCATCGGGCTCTGGGCTGATGGCTCAGAGCCTGGAGCCTGCTTCCGATTCTGTGTCTCCCTCTCTCTCTGCCCCTCCCCCATTCATGCTCTGTCTCTCTCTGTCTCAAAAATAAATAAACGTTAAAAAGATTAAAAAAAAATATTTTCAGTGTATGTCCCATGTCCCATGTTACATGTCCCATGTAAGATCTGAGACATACTCACTTTTTTGAAAACTGTTCATTGTGTATCTAAGATGCAACTTTAACGGGATGTTCTATATTTTATGTGGCAGCACCATCTGAAGGGCTTTACCTCTGCCTCTTCCTGCCCCCAGAAATTTCACCTTAATTGCTAGAAGATGTCCCCTTCCCACCTATACACATATGCACACACTCCCATGCTTTTTTCTTCCTGACCTCGCCTTCTGCCTTCTCATGTACTCCAACCTACTTTAAGCACCTGCTAACACTTAACGCCTATGGGGCAGGATATTTATTGAGATGATAGCTGTTTGCTGCAATGAAGTATTCATAAAATATTCAGATACTATCTCTCTTTTGGTCTTTGCACTGTTCCCTCCCCTCCAAGATCAGCTGAGCCTCTGTGTCCCCTAACTTCAGGGGCCAGACCAATTCAGAAGGTGCTGGCATGTGCTGAGGTCCTTCTGTCTTCCAAGGAGTTGTCTTCATCCAGATAAGTGCAGTCAGACTTCCCTGAGCAAAGAAGAGGAGGCAGGGAGAAGCACACTGGAAGAGGTAGGGGTGTTGCCTGAACAGAGGGACAGAGGAGGGAGGTGCTCCAATACGGGAAAGAAACTATTATTGAAATAGCATCCTAAGTGGTCTCCCTGCTTCAACTCTTGCCCTTTGTTCTCCCTGCCTGCATTTTAGAAGGAAAATCATATCACACCATTTGCCAGCCAGATTCCTCACGTGGCTTCCATCTCGCTCCAAGCAAGAAGTGAGGCTCGATCTGCCCCAGTGCCATCTGCCCGTCTCCACTGCAGGCCCCCACTGTTCCAGGCACACACCAGGCAGGACGTTTCGCCCTCAGCAGTGACGTGCCCATTGCCCTCTGCCAGGGATTCTCTCCTTCCAGATAGCCACCAGCTTGTTTTATCATTTGTTTTGCCTCTGGGGAAAATGCAAGGTTCACCCTGACCTCTTCCCAATACCACCCACCCTTCTTCCCTACTTTGCTTTCTCTATAGCTCCAAACTCTGCCAAGCTTCCATATAATTCATTTATTGTATTTGTGGTCAATTTCTCGATGACTCTCTCACTGAACATCCTGAGGGCAAGAGTTTTTGTCTGTTTCACCTCTCTGTCCCCAACACAAAGGCTAGTGCCTGATTATAGTAGTCACTCAATAAATATTGGGGAAGGAAGGAAGGAAGGAAGGAAGGAAGGAAGGAAGGAAGGAAGGAAGGAAAGAAGGGAGTCAGAGAGAGAAGGAAGAACAGAGGCAGGAGTCCAGAGATCTATGATGCCCAGGGTAGTGAAAATGTAAAGAGTCTCCTTCTGAGTCCTAGGAGTGGGAAAGGTAGCAGGACCTCTGAGGGATGTAGCTATTGAGACTCAGGTGTACCCAGGACTGAGCTGATTCCTACATCTAAGTATGCCACTGAATCAATAAAACCTCCAGGTGTGTCAGGACCATGCAGTGCAGTAGGAGTAACCATGAGGATGACACCCGGGCTACTCTTAAAAGTCTAAGGCAGAAAAATCAGAGACCCAAAAATGACCAGGTGAGACTGAGTTTTCCACCACCACACGTGATGGGGGATTTGAGTCAGATTAAGACTGATGTAGAGAAACTAAAGACACATGAGATATCTTGAAAAATCAATTAGTAAAGCTTGCACTGGCTAAATTATGCATCTGTTAAAAATAGTATTGTCTGGGTGAGTGCCCCACTTGCCAGCTGTGTGTCTCCGGGAAAGTTACCTCCCTGAATATGAAGTATCTCATCTGTAAAATGGGACCATCGTAACTCATCTCTCAGTCAGAATGTGTTAGGTTATGCTGTAGTAACAAATAGTCCCCAATTCTCCACATCCTGGACAACAAAAAGGTACTTCTTGATCACATAACATGCCCGTCAGGAGGCAGCGAGGGAGCTTTGCTTTTCGTGTCCTTCAGGAACCCAGGTTGACAGGGCAGCCTACCTGCCAGCCACTTGGGGAGGCCACGCCAGAGGGAACGTGGTTCAGTAGGGCTTCTCAGTGACAATCAAGTGCTCTCCCCCAGAAGTGGTGCGTGTCACCCTGGCTCGAAGTTTCTTAGCCAAAACTAGTCATAAGTCTCCATCCATCAGTAAGGGGGCCAGGGAGTATAATGATACCATGTTCCTGGAAGAGAAGGAGCAGGAAATATTTGGGAAAACGTGTCGTATGGCAGCATAGAGCAAGTGTGGGAGTGAACTGAGAGAAAGTGCTTCTCACAGTGCGTGGCACATAGAAGGCATACCGCAGACTGTGGTTGGGTCCTTGGAGTCTTGGGGGAAGGCAGAGATGAAATTCATTTCATGCCAATGACTTAGCTCAGTGACTTAAAGGCATTCCTTTAACTGACTGAACTATCATTAATTAAGTTCACTAACTCTTACTATACTTCAGACAATAGCCCTTGCCTTCAAGAGTTCATGGGGGAAAGGGACATAAACACCTAATTTCAGCACAGCCCCACTCCCATGCCCACTCCAGCCTACATCACCACTAGTTACTTAGTGCCTTCTGTGTTCTAGGAAAGCACTATTATGGCCTTGGGGATGCAGGGCAAAACCAACAGAGAGTCTTTGCCCTCAGTCAGCTTATGTTCTAAGGGAGAATGAGGAGGCAGAGAGTAAACACTTAATCAAATATGTAAGATAATTTCCTGTCTTATAAGTAAGGTACTAACAAGTGTGTCTGCTAAGGTGGCAAGGAGACTTACCTAAAGAGAACTTAGTAATGAGAAAAAGATTGTTCCAGGGGATCCAAGCAGAGGGCCTGGCAAGTGCAGAGGGCCAGAGGCTGGAGAGAAAAATGGCTGTCTAAGGATCAGAAGCAAAATGCATGTGACTGGGCCCAAGTACCCTAGGTGGAGGAACAGGGGATGAAGGCATGAAAGAGGCAGGCACGGTCTTGTGGGCCAGGGTTAGGAATCGAGATTTCACTTGAATGATAGCGGAAAGCAAGTGCAGAGTAGCTGGGGTACAAATCAGGAAACAATCAATAGTGCTTCAGCCGAGCTAAATGTGAGATGGCTAATATCCAAGCAGCATCATCAAACAGCTGTTGGACAGCAAATCTGCACTTCAGAGAAAAGATTCAGACAAGAGATACAAAGCTGAGGGTCATTAACAAGTGAAGTCAGAATATGGTGTCTTTTCAGAGAACATTGGCCTCCTCAGAGCAAGCACCGGCCAAAAAGTCAACATTGTTGAAACCAAATAATGAAAGAGATGTTGCAGTTAAGAAAAGCTCTCTTGGGCATCACTACTAAATCTGATGCTACTGTTCCAAACAATAACTGTAGAATTTTTAAGCAGAAACTTGAAAGACGGTGAATATGGTCTTACCATGGAGATATCTGAGTTTCACAAAAGAGAAATTCAGTAATCTGAAGAGGAATGATGTCCATCAGGATAAGCTAGGTTCTGCTGCGATAAGCCAACATCAAAATACTAGTGGTTTAAAGAAGCAGAGATACATGTTTGGTTTTTTTTTTAATCCCACCGTGTATTCATCAAAAATCAGTAGAGGGTTTTGCTCAACAGAGTTTTGTTCAACAGTCACCCTGGAGACTAGGTTAACAGAGCAGTCTCACCTCAAAAATAGGCAGTTCTGAGTAAGAGGACATGGGGGGTGGGGGGAGGGTCTTACATAGCATTTGAATATCCAGTCCAGAGAGTATATATGTCTCTTCCACTCATAACCCAAGGTCGTCCTCAGTCACATGGGGGCTAGTTAATTTAATCCTACTAATGCCCATTTTCCAGCATTTCTGCCCCTTTCCCCTTCTTGCTGCCATTTCTTATTGTAGACAACCCTCAGAACTTTCAGGATAGGGCAACTCAAAAAAATAACTCCTGATTACATGATTTACAACACTCTTTAATGCTCACATCAACCCTACCAACTAGTTTTTACCTTTCCCAATGAGCAGATGTGGGAATAGGGGCACAGACATACTCTGTAGCATGCAGAGGACCCCACAAATAGAAGACAGAGGAACTAAGATTTTAGGGCAGGCACAGCTACAAAGCCATTCGTATTCTTTCCACAACACCACACTACCATTTACGGCCCTACTTTCCCTTTAAAATGAGTTGGCGTTTTCATTGTAGGTCCATCCTGGCCAAACCAAAAGAGGAGAGGGGATATTTAGGAAAATATGTTTAATCAGAGAGGAAGAGTAAGTGCAGCAAATGTGGAACTGGCTTGATTTTCTTTGGCTGTCTTTGTCTTCTATGAGCAGTTGGAGAAAGGAAGGAGAATCGAACACAGAGCAGATCAGAGACCTCTGATAATGCTAGGGAAGCGTATGCTTATTTTTAAAGATTCTACAGGGATTCAGACATGTGTAGGCCAGCCCCATCTGAAACTCATGTTTCATGGAGTTGATTCCTTATGAACCATAAAACAGTTTTCACTTCTCCCTAGTGTTATTTGTAGAAATATATATCAGAGAGATCAGAAAATGGTTATATAGTCTCTTTTCAAATGACCCCAATAAGCAGCCTGTTGTATTTCTTGGTTAAGGTGGCATATTTGGTTGTGTTTCAAGTTCCTGCCAGCTGGGACTGCCTTCACGCAAACATGTGCACACAAGTTTCGATTTCAGCTAGGACACAGAATCTGTCATTTCCGGGATCTGATTTAAACTTTCTGTAATTCAATGGGTTAAGTTTGTCGTGCTTATTTGTGAAAGATTTTCTGACACCTTGTTACAATTAATTTATAACCCCAATTACAACCTGAGTCCTAAGGGGAAAGTCTGATCCATTGTCCTGAGCCACCTGTGGCGTATTCTGCTATTACATTAAAAAGTCCCATTTCTCCAGGCGCAAAGATACGACATTCTAAACCAAAAGCTCTCAATAAGGGCAAACCCCAAGCCAAAAAAAAAAAAAAAGGACAGAATGTAGAAAAGAAACATAAAGCTATAAAGCTTTAACTCATAAGCAGTTTAAACTTCCAGAATCTGGTATTTTTGTCTCCAATTTACATACTAGTAGAGCAAGGCAAGAAAGTGAATGAGCCTGGACTGGACCTCTCACCAAAGGCAACTGTCTTTGCACGTTCTACAAGGCAATTTATGAGACAAACTACCAGGTGTCTGAGCAGAGAGAAACTGTCTATATAGTATATGGTTGATCCATAATATCTCCTCACCAGCAGAGCTAAATGGAGGTCAAATCTGAAGACTACAGGCAAGTCATCAAGTCACACCCATGCCAGAAGTGGAAGGAGCCTCCTATCTCAGCTCCTCTGGCTACACAGGGGAACTGCAGCCCATTGAGGTGAAACGACATGCTTGAGCTATCTTGGGTTGCTAATCACCCAGCTAGACCTGAATCCAGGCCTCTCGTGAGGGTTCAAATGACCCCCTCTAGGAAAGAGCTTCAGGTTCAGCGTCAGTTCCCAGTTATGACGGATTGCCAAAGTGGCCTTGAATGGCCTCAGCTCTCTCTGAGCATAGACATCCTCAACTGTAAAATGGGGATAGTACCATTTACCCACATGGAACTGATGGAACCATTAGAGAAGTTTATATTCCCATAATATGTCCTTCTCATTGCTCACAATCCACTTTGTGACATCACAGAAAAATGCATGTATTGGTATCTGTTCCCCATTTCTGTCACAGAGTTCCTTTGTAATTCCTAAGTCCCTTGGAGTTTCTTGAGTGATAGGAGTGTCTTTTGTTCTAATGAGGGGACTCTTGGTGGGCTCCTGGATGGGGGCTGATCGCCAAAAAGACCAAGCCATGATTAGAATCCCCACCCCCATTCTCCAGAGATGGGGAAAGGGCTGGAAATGTGATGAAGTCTCCATAAAAATCCCAAAAAGATTGGGCTTAGAGAGCTTCTAGGTTGGAGAACATACGGAGATCTGGGGAGAGCGGCATGCCTAGTGAGGGCATGGAAGTTCTGTGCCCTTGTCCTATGCATCTCTTGCCATGTGGATGTTCATCTGTATCCTTTATCATGGGTTTTTATAATAAACATAGACAGTAAGGAAACTGTTTTCCTGAGTTCTGTGAGCCCCTCTAGCAAATTAACTGAACCCAAGGAGGCGGTGGTAAGAACCTCTGATTTATAGCTGATATGTCAGAAGCACGGGTGACCAGCTGGCCTTGGGACTAGTGCCTGAAGAGGGAAAGGTCTTGTACACTTGAGCCCTTAGCCTGTGGGATCTGACGCTCTCCAGGTAGATGGTGTCAGGATGACGTGAAATTATAGGATACCCAACTTGGTGGAGAAAACTCCCACACCTGGTGTCAAAAGTGTTGTGACTGTGGTAGTGGTGTCAGTGTAAAGGAGAAACATTGGAAGCATGGCTTTTCCTGTCACACACACTTAAAATTACATTGGTCCATTTATGAGTCTACCTACCCCACTAGACTAAGACAGTCTCAGAGAAAGGCCCCTACCTTGTTCCTCTTTTTATCCCTGCACCTGGCACAGGGGCAGTCAAATATTTGACAGATAAGTAATCAATTGAATGACATGTGTAAACTGCACACACCAGGTGTCTTCCAGCTTTCCTTCAATTCCAACTCAAGGCCCATTACTCTTTGCTCTATATTATTCTGATACCCAGCTGGGAAATTCCACCTGTATCATTGGCCAGAAGCTCTTTCAACAGTGTGAGAATAAGTTTATATTTAGTCTAGAATTAAATAAGCATTTAATATAGATAAATCTAGCATATTCTTTTAATTTAGTAACATTCAAAATAGATCCATCTGATTTATGTGTTTTGAAGTTACATAGTGTTATATGTTCTATCTTAACACTCATCCCCCCAAGGGCTCTTTCCTGCTACAGCTTTCCCTGTCTGGGAGGTCATTTGGCCCTCCCTCAATCCAACGCCAAACCATCTTAAACATTTCAGTTAAGTCGGCCACCTAAATCCTCCAAGTCAGATCATTTTTTTTTCCTACAGGAGTGTTAGTTTACGCCCCACAACCTCCCAAGTCTTTGTATGTTCATTGTGGATTTCTTCAGATCCTCCTCAACTCACGCAGGCTTCATCTATCAATCCAGCTTCTAAGATTCTCCAGGTCAAAGAAGTTTCCTCCTTTTTGTTAATCCCCTAGACTAAGAATACCAAATAGGTCCTACTCTATGAAACAACTCTGATCAGTTGGTAGGGATTACCTGGGACTCCAAGATAAAAAGAATCCAGGCTTGGTAGGAAAATGCAGTGACTACATGTGTCCTGACATTCCTTAAATTGTGTGTCATCTAGAACTGAACATACAGCTTGTGAATCAAGCAATGTGTTTAGACTTAATATAGCCTCCAATTCTTTTTTTTTTTAATATATGAAATTTATTGTCAAATTGGTTTCCATACAACACCCAGGGCTCATCCCAAAAGGTGCCCTCCTCAATACCCATCACCCACCCTCCCCTCCCTCCCACCCCCCATCAACCCTCAGTTTGTTCTCAGTTTTTAACAGTCTCTTATGTTATAGCCTCCAATTCTAATACATACACACAGTGGCCTCAGAATTGGTTCATTCTATGAAAAGATGGTCCAGAAATTATGGAAACCAATTTGTCAATAAACTTCATATAAAAAAAAAATAAAATAAAAATAAAAACAAAAAAAAAAAAAAAAAAAGAAACTGATATAGAGAGCCCTTAATAAGATAGCTAAAAGACATTCAGGTGGAACAGACCAATTACTACCAACGAAATTCGATCAGTAAAAAAAAAAAAAGAGAGAGAAAGGAAAAATCCCAACAAACAAAAGCCCAGGACCAGATGCCTTCACAAGTGAATTCTATCAAACATTTAAAGAAGTGTTCATACCTATTTTCTCAAACTATTCTGAAAAATAGAAAAGGAAAGAAAGCTTCTAAATGTATTCCATGAGGCCAGCATTACCCTGATACCAAAACCAGACAAAGACACTACAAAAAAAAAAAAAAAAAAAAAAAAAGAATTACAGGCCAGTACCTCTGATGAACATAGATGTAAAAATCTTCAACAAAATATTAGCAAACCAAATCCAACAGTACATTTTTAAAAAATCATTCACCACAATCAACTGGGATTTGTTTCCAGGATGCAAGAGTGGTTCGATATTCACAAATCAATCAAAATGACATAGCACACTAACAAGGAAAAGGATAAAGACCATATGATCACTTCAATACATGCAGAAAAAAACATCTGACCAAGTACATCCCTTCATGATAAAAACTCTCAACAAAGTAGGTTTAGAGGGAACATACTTCAACATAATTAAGGTCATATATGAAAAACCCACAGCTAACATCACCCTCATTGGGGAAAAATAGAGTTTTTCCTCTGCAGTCAAGAACAAGACAAGGATGATCACTTTCACAATTTTATTCAACATAATACTGGAAGTCCTCGCTACAGCAATCAGACAACAAAAAGGACTGAACGTCACCCAAATTGGTAGAGAAGAAGTAAAACTTACACTATTTTTAGATGACATGATAAAGACTCCACCAAAAACTACTAGAACTGATAAGTGAATTCAGTAAGGTAGCAGGATACAAAATCGATGTACAGAAATCCATGGCATTTCTATACACTAATAATGAAGCAGCAGATGGAGAAACTAAGAGAACAATCTCATTTACAGTTGCACAAAAAGTAATAAAATGCATAGGAATACACTTAATCAAGGGAATGAAAGACAGGTACTCTGAAAACTATACAACACTGATGGATGAGACTGAAGAAGCCACAAACAAATGGAAAGACATTCCATGCTCATGGGTTGGAAGCACAAATACTGTTAAAATGTCTAATTACCCAAAGCAATCTACAGATTTAATGCAATCCCTATCATTATACCAACAGCATTTTTCACAGAACTAAAACAAATAATCTTAAAATTTTTATAGAACCACAAAAGACCTCAAATAGCCATAGAAATTGTGAAAAAGAACAAAACTGGAGGTATCACAATCCAGGATTTCAAGAGATACTACAAAACTGTAGTAATCAAAACAGTGTGGTACTGGCCCAAGAATAGACACACAAATAAATGGAACAGAATATAAAGCCAGAAATAAACCCACAATTAATTAATCTTTGACAAAGGAGTCAAGAATATCCAGTGGTAAAAAGACAATCTCTTTAACAATTGGGCCTGGGAAAACTGGACAGTAACATGCAAAAGAACGAAACTGGACCACTTTTTTACACCACACACAAAAATAAACTCAAATTGGATTAAGTACCTAAATGCGAGACCTGAAACCATAAAAATCCTAGAACAGAGCACAGGAAGTAATTTCTCTGACATAAACTATAGCAACATGTTTCTAGATATGTCTCCTGAGGCAAAGGAAATAAAAGCAAAAATAAATGATTGGGATTACATCAAAATTAAAAGCTTCTCCACAGCAAAGGTAAAAACCAACAAAACTAAAAGACAACCGACTGAATAGGAGAAGATATTTGCAAATGGCATATTGAATAAAGGGTTATCATCCAAAATCTATAAAGAACTTATATAGCGCAACACCAAAAAAAAACCCAGAGAATCTAATTAAACAATGGGCAGAAGACATGAACAGACATTTCTCCAAAGAAGACATCCAGATGACCAACAGATGCATGAAAAGATGCTCAACATCACTCATCATCAGGGAAATGCAAATCAAAGCCACAATGAGATATCATCTCACACCTGTCAGAATGGCTAAAACAAAATAAATAAAATTTTTAAAACACAAGAAACAACAAGTGCTGGTGAGGATGTGGAGAAAAAGGAACCCTCACGTACTGTTGGTAGGAATGCAAACTGGTGCAGCCACTGTGGAAAACAGTATGGAGGTTCCTCGAAAAATTAAAAATAGAACTACTCTATGATCCATTAATTGCACTGCCGGGTACTTATTACCCAAAGAATGTGAAAACACTATTTCAAAGGGCTAGATGAACCTCTATGTTTAGTGCAGCATTATTTACAACGACCAAATTATAGAAGCAGCCTACATGTCCATTAATAGATGAATGGATGAAGAAGATGTGATATACATGTATGGAATTTTGTATATATAGTGGATATAAAATATCATTATATTTTATCATGAATGGATAATGGAACATTATTCAGCCATAAAAGAGAGTAAAATCTTGCCATTTGCAACAACATGGCTGGAGCTAGAGAGTATAACACTAAGTGAAATAAGCTGGTCAGAGAAAGACAAATACCATAGAATTTCACTCACATGTGGAATTTAAGAAACAAAACAAACATACGAAGAAAAAAAGAATGACAAAAAAAAAAAACAGACTCTTAACTATAGAGAATAAATTGATGGTTGCCAGAGGAGAGGTGGGTAGGGGATGGGTGAAAGGGATTAAGAGTTTAGTTATCATGTTGAGCAGTAAGCAATATAAAGAATTGCTGAATCACTATATTATACCCCTGAAACTAATATAACACCATATGTTAGTTACACTGAAATTAAAATTTTTAAAAAGACATTCAGATGGAACCAGAAGTCAAAAATATGTTGTCATTATCCCTCAGCAACCAAGTTGGAAGCAATATTCAAAGGAAGGAAGGGGGAATCTGGTAGAATCAGTAATACTTGGTCTTCACCTAGTTAACTCTAGGTGAAGAAGGGAATTTTTTTAAATCACAAGTTTTTTTCTTTCTTTAGAACAACATGGCAAGAATATCAATTGGGAGAATCAAGCCCCTCGGAGCTTCTCATCTTACCAGCCAGTATTCTAACAGGTTCCCCTCCATCTTGGCCATGAATGCCTAGGTCACCCTCCCACCAGAAAAACCACGTAGGGAGAAGACAGAGCAGGGAAAGTACATGCTCCTGCAAGGAGAAACTGAAGCTGCTCTGAGTGTGTGCTAAGTGAGTGATCACAGCGATGGAGCACCAAGATCAGAGCCTCCTGGCTCCATCCGGGACCGGGCAGTGAGCAGGCGCATCAGACACACAGCCCAAATCACTGGTTCCTTCACTCTCCGGGCGAGACATTCTGTCTCCCCAGAATGAAGTGCTCGATCACAGGGGAGCCCCCAGCTCTGGTCTGCATGTAACTAGATACGCTCAAATTTCAGTTTCTCATTACTAGTGCTCACTTTATACTTCAACAGTGAGAAATTGAATTGTGTAAAGAGAGATTTAAATAAATGAATTCCTAAAGAATAACTCAAAAGGAACCATGTCCTAAGGGAAGACATTTCTAAATATTCCTTGATTCTTGTTTTCCTCCAAAGGACAAAGGGATTAACTCTAGCTATCCTAAGAGCGAGTTCTGTCAAGATGCTCGGTTAATGGGTCAATTAAAACTAAACACAGCTACCATTTATCCAGGCACCATGTCAAGAAGTTTATCAACATCCTTTTATTTAATCTTCATGGCAATCCCAATCGATAGTTCTTATTGCCCCCATTTTATAGATTAGGAAACAGTCTCCATGGTCACACAGCAGGGCCAGACCAGGGTAAGGAAAGAGAGGAACCAGAGTAGAGCATTTAAGGAGGTACTCACTCTCAAGGTGGTACAAGCCCAGTGCCCTCACCTGATTGTGAGTTCCACCTTAAATTTACATCCTAGGAACCTCCTTTACCTCACCGAGTCCTTGTCCGGTGCAGCACAGCCGTGGTACACGTGGGATTCAAACTCACGTCCATCTGTTTCCAAAGCCCTGGATAACACCACTTATCCTGTTGTGGAGACAAGCGGCTCTATCCATGATACTTGGTTCTAAAATACGAGTTTCCACTTGAGAGAATCCTGAGAGCTGACATCCCTGAAGGGTGGCTTCAGGCACAGGAACCCAGTAGAGTAGCATGGAGGTGTGGCAAGTCCACACCTACACACACACAGCATCACAAAAGGGAACCAATCCCTGAATCACACTGTAGTCACAGAGTAACCCAATATCCTAAAAGGAAAAACCATTTGGTAGCTGTCCCCAGTATGTAACCAGAGAGTACAAGAAATCTGCTACATCTATTTGAGACTTAAGTTATTGATCAATTTGTTCTAGGACAGAGGATGTTGTGCATATTTTTCATCAGTGTAAAAACCAAAACCAACGTTATGATTCAATTACCATGGCCAACTCCCCAGCCCCAGCTCTATCCTTCTCCTGGCTTAAGCCATAAATTTCTAATTGCTCACCAGGGGTGGAATAAAACATGTTTCTAGAGAGCAGTAAGCTTGACTGCCATGAAACTCACCATCATTACTATAGGCTAGGAAGGGGAGAGTAGCTTAGGCTTTTGCCTGGTAGAAAGTACTCTTCCCTCACCTGTTGGTGGTGGGGAGGATGCATGGAAATTCTATAATGTCTGAGTTTGTCAAAATTACCCCAATTATGAGAGATATTATTCAAAATAGCTCTTTTCCCTTGACAGACACAATTTCCCATTGTAATCTTCATTCTCATTTGAAGAGCATTTTTACCAAAAATAAAATGGCATATTTCGATTAAAAATGGGTATCAGTCGGATGCTGGACATGTGGTCTCCAGGCCCAAAGTGAGTTGGCCTGATAGGCCTCTGTCAGAAGCCACTGGCCTCAAGATGGTAAGAGGTTGTGGGGGGTTGGCTCACAGGGGACATAAGGAGGAACAAATGTTTTGAGACACCACACAATGGAGAAATGTTTCTTTTTTACAGCAAAATACCAAAAATTTAGCCTGGCAAATTGACAGAAAATTGGCCCTTGAATGTCAGTATTGTTTTTAGCTATGTCTGAGAAAACAATGAAACCATGATATTTCAATTCAGGTTTCTATCCCAAGTATCGTATTTTCATCTTCCCCAGAAAAGGGGGAAAAAATGGTGGAACTTGCACAGCATGAAAGGGGACACTTTGTCACTTTAATTCCTGAAGATTCGTTAGAGGCTCGAAGCTTCTGGCATCCCCTGGGAACCCGGTCAGAAATGCAGCCCCTTGTTCCCTGTTCCAGACCTCTGGAGTCAGACACTGCATTTTAACAAGATCCCCAGCTATTAATTGGTATGTGAAAGTCTGGGAAGCATGGTGTTGACTTTAAGATTGGAGATGAAGAGTAAAGGGGTAATAAAAGTAACAATCATCATCATTATGACTGATGGAGCCCTTACACGGTGCCTAAGTAGTGCCATACTTTTTTCCACCAATTGTCATTTACTCTCTACAGTAACCCTGAGACGGATGCATTTCACAGATGAGCAAGTTGACCCTCAACAAAAGTAAAGAGCTTCTCAAAGCTCACTATTTAATACACGGCAGAGCCAAATTTCTATGTCAAGTCTCTGATATCAAAGCCAGTGTGTTGCCCACTATCTTTGGTTGTGATTCAGCCAGCTCTGGTGATAAAGGCCACACCAACTTCCTGGACTTACTTAGATTCCATGATGTGGTTCCTGGGCCTGAGGATAAAATGCCACATCTCTTTAGGTAGTTCTGAAATCTTTCCTTTTAAATAAAAAACTTCTTCAAAACTTCACTAGAGGTAGACAGTTAAAAAGAAAAAAAAATGTCTTCTTCCCCCACCCCCCACCAAATCACAAGCCATAAGTATAATCAACATATTGTGAACCATGAAATACAAGTTAGTGGAGAGATCACTTCAGTGTATCAGTCCACTGAAAATTGTCTTTTTCAGCCCTCCATGAAACAATGATCTCAGAATTAGTGTCATTGGCAAGTTCTCTTATCACTGACAAGGAGAAGTGATAAGCTCTCAATAACCTAGCCCTACCCTTAGACCATGAAGCCCTCAGTTTTAGATTCACAACTAAATTGAGAGTAAAGTACAGAGGTTTCCCATATACCCTTCTGAACCCACACGTGCACAGCCTTCCCCATTACCAACATCCACCATAAGAATAGTACATTTGGTACCATTGATAAACCTACACTGACACATCATAATCATCCAAAGTCCATCGTTTGCATCAGGGTTCACTCTTGGTGCGTGTTGTACATTCCATGGGTTTGGACAAATACATAATGATGTGCATCCACCATTACGCCACTATCATACAAAGAAATTTACTGCCCTAAAAACCTCTCTGCTCCATCTGTTCATACTTCCCTCCCCCAGCCCCCTGACAACTGCTAATTTTTTTTTTTTTACTGAATCCACAGATTTGCCTTTTCCAGAAATTCATATAGTTGGAATCATACAGATTGGCCTCTTTCACTTAGAAATATGCATTTAAGTTTCCTCCATGTCTTTTCATGGCTTGGTACCTCATATATTTTTAATGCTAAATAATACTCTATTGTCTGGATGTACTAAAGTTTATATATCCATTCACCTACTGAAGGATATCTCAGTTCTTCCAAATTTTGGCAATTGTAAATCAAGTTGTTCTAAACATCTGTGTGCAGGTTTTTGTGTGGACATAATTTTCAACACTTTTGAGTAAACACCAAGGAACACAATTGCTGGACTATACAGTAAGAGTATGTTTATATGTTACCACATAGTAAGAATATGTTGCACCATTTTGTAATCCCATGAAAGTATCTTTTTTTTTTTCATTTTATATCCCTAGTTCCTTACACCATAGCACACAGTCAACACCCAGCAGGTGCCCGAAAGATAGTTATGGAATAATGAAAGAATGAATTGTTGTATACTTTTTCCCAATCACAAAGTACTCACTTGGTTAGCAAATATTTATGAAGCATCAATAAATTCAGACAATGTGTTAGATATCAGAGACACAAAAATGGAAGGCATTAAGCTTTATGTTTTCTAAAACTCAGAATAGCACAGGTTTGGGGTCATACAGATCAAGGGATGTGTCCTGCCTCTGTCATCATGTCAGCTGCTACAAGTCTGTTCCATCGTCTACTGAATGGAGCAAAAGTGAGTTTACTTTTTAGGGTAGTTGGGTGGAGTAATGAAGGCAATGTATATAAAATGGCAATCACATGCTTGTCACATAGTATAAGCTCAAAAGTAGTAGCTAGAATCATTGACACCATTTGTTTACGATAAAAGATTCTCCATCTTTTAAACCTTCACAAAAATGGGGATAAGTCCACATTCTTCACAAATCCATTCTTATTTTTTTAAGGCACAGGCCGTTTCATGATGGCTTTCCTTAAAAAGGATAATGAATTGGGAGCTTCTTCCAAGAAGAAGCGACAGACATCTGAAATGCCACCCAGCAATCCTGACTTGAAAGCATCCTTGGGAGTTCTGGAGAAACCCAACACCAGGCTAAGCATAGGGAAAGTAGCACGCCCCCTTCACTGCTGGTGGAGCCTCCTGTCATAAGCCTACAGCAACATATCTTGTGGCCCGTACAGAGATCTACCACCTCCCGGAGGGAAAAAAAAAACCCTCATATTTAATATGACCTTATCACAGTGGGAGAGGGAATCCTTCTTTCCAACGGTTAACGGGTGTGAGTCTGCAGGTGGACACCTTGCTAGACATATCTGAAATGGGAAACTAGCCAAGTCACTTTCTGAGAGTTCTGGTACCTTCTCTATTCCTCAACAGAAACCAAGCAAACATAACTTAACCCTAGGAATCAAGATTGGTGGCCACCAGGAAGTAGCCTCGGCCCTTCAAGGCATGGTTTTTCATATGCATGCCTACTAGCCCCTGTGTACTTCCTGCTACCCCACACATCCAGGCATCTCTCCGCCCTGTGCATATTCACTTATCAGGACTCCCCCAAGCCAGTTCCAAGAGGCTGTGATGTTGTGTTTTTGGATCGGTGCCCAAATAAACGAAGACGTTTTCTTGCACTAGTTAAAACTACAGCCTCTGGAGTTTTTCTGGCTACAATCCGCATCAGCTAGGGAATCTTGAACAAATTATCTACATTTTCATAGCTTAGTCTCACCATTGGTAAAATGAGAATGATATAATATCTAATAATAGCACCATTTCCAAGAAGTTAAAAAACATAACACACGTGTAGGGTACATAGCTATCAAAGCTTTTTCTAAGTCATTAAATACGGGGCTGACAGGTTGGTAAAAATGGTTTAAAGGATTGAGATTTTATAGATATTAAAGAGAATATCAGAATAAGACCACTAGATTAGCTGTAACACTAGTTAATGTCTTACAGGCAATAACTCTATAACCTTCGGAGTTATCTTTTTCACTTTTCCACAGAAAACTTTTGCGTCTCTACCAGACAAAACCTACACATTGACAGGTAATTTGGAGAGTCTGGGCCCTACCTAATCAACAGTAGCTTCCTACCTTTCTTCCTACAGTAGTACCTTCCAACCTTCTGTTGTTAAAGAAACAAATTACTACAAATTTAGTAGCCTAAAACCACACAAATTTATCTCATGTTTCTTTAAGTCATAAGCCTATCTGAGTTCGATTGATTTCTTGGCTTCAGGTTTTCCAAGGCCAAAGTCAAGGTGTCAGCCACCACCTGGGCTCTTACTGGGGGGCTGGGGGAGACTCCACCCCCAAGCTCCATTAGGTGGAAAGTAGGACAGAGGCCCACTTCCTTGCTGGCTGTCATCCAGGGCTGATCTTGCTTCTAGAAGCTGTTTGTGGACTTCTCCTGCTTTCCATGTGGCCTTCTCTAGCAACACAGTTCAATCAGATATCTCTGATTCCTCTTCTGCTGCATATCTCAGACTGACAACAGCTGGAGAAGGGTTTCTGCTTTTTTTTTTTTTTAATGTTTTATTTATTTTTTGAGAGTGAGAGACAGAGTGGGGGGGGGGTGGACAGAGAGAGAGGGAGACACAGAATCCGAAGCAGGCTCCAGGCCCTGAGCTGTCAGCACAGAGCCCGATGCGGGGCTCAAACCCACAAACTGTGAGATCATGACCTGAGCCAAAGTCTGACACTTAACTGACGAGCCACCCAGGTGCCCCGAAGTGTTTCTGCTTTTATTAAGGGCTCCGGTGGTTAGATTGTGCCTGCCCCAGATAATCCTGTATAATCTCCCTATCTGAAATTCTATAACCTTAATTATATCTGCAAATTCCCTTTTACCATGGGACATGATAAAGTCTCAGAATCCAGAGATTAAGATGTGGACATCTTTGGGGAGCCAATGTTCTCCACAGTGGGCTTGTTAGACAATGTTGAGTATGATCTCAAGAGACTGTGAAATCTAACTTTTGCCTTGTTTATAGACATTGGGTAATAAATAGCCTTCCCAGGGCTATCATGAGAATTAAACATTTGACTCACCTAAAGTGACTAGAACAGGGCCTGAGACAAAATAAGGGCTATAGAAGTGTATCATTAAACTTTCTGTGCCTCAGTTTCCTTACCTGATAGCTTTGAGTAGCGACTGTGTCTTCAGCATGAGGTTGTTTAAAGGATTAGGAAGCTAACTCATATTAAGAATTAAGCAATGGCTCAGTTGGTTAAGGGTCCAACTTCAGCTAAGGTCATGATCTCATGGTTCATGAGTTCACACCCCACATGGGGCTCTCTGTTGTCAGCACAAAGCCTGTTTCGGATCCTCTGCCTCTCTCTCTCTCTCTCTCTCTCTCTCTCTCTCTCTGCCCTTCTCTCTCTCTCTCTCTCTCTCTCTCTCTGCCCTTCTCTCTTTCTCTCTCTCTCTCTCTCTCCCTCCCTCCCTCAAAAATAAATTTAAAATAATTTTTAAAATAAAATAAAATAAAAAGAATTAAGCACAGTGTTCTACACACAGAGAAGACTTGGAATACCTCTGGTCTTGGTGAAGAGACAAAGTCTACAGTGTTGACAAGCAGTAGTCCTGTCTGTGGGCTGGAGGAAGAAAGGTCCAGCACCTCTCCGTCCACCCACCACACCCTACATTTCAGGTGCAGATGGAGGGATGGCAACCAAACCCACAGAGGCCCAATGAGGACAACGACCCCTCACCACCATGAGCTGTCTCTCTCAAGCAAAACATCTCACACTTCCTCCCCGAAGAATGGGAACCTGTGGGGGTGAGACCAGACAGGACACAGGGAACGGAGACCGAGGGCGTGATGCTTCTTGGGTCCCTCCCACGGAAGTCAAAAAGGCCACTATAGGTTTGGATCATTCTCTCTGTAGCCTTTTGAGGCGTCAAATCAATGTGAAAAGAGCCGATTTTTATTGGCCTATTGTTAATAGATGAACACAAGCTCTTTGGATCTTGATCTTGTCTTGTCTCTGAAACTGCTCCTGCCTCTGCAGGGAGCACTATCCCTCCCTCTCTTGTGTCCGCACCGCACCCCACAGGGACTTCCAGTGACAGCAATTCTGTCATTTCTTTGTACTCATTTTTGTTGCATGTATAAGTCTCACGAGGGTCATGCACACATATATGCTAGAAATGTGCCTTTCTTTTCTAGAATTCAAAATAATTTTTATTCTGAGCCCCTAGTCCCACCATGAGGCCATTTCAGCAGTGTAGGGCATCCTACTCCTCTGCCTGGAGACTGACACACAACTTGGAGTTGACATAGAACCAAGGCTACGGGAGATGGCAGGTCTTCACTGCCACCAAGCCACACCCTCAGTGGGCATGTCCAGCATCAGGAGGACCCTTGGTGACCGGTTCCTATAGGACACTCCTGGGCCCATCTCATGTTCCACCCTGAGTGACTTTCCTGTAAGTCTGTGCTGTTCTGCACACACAGAAGCATTTTGTGATTGCTCAGACACACAGGCTCTAGAATCCTTCAGGGCCATCACAGACCCATATGCCTAGGCACAGCACACAGCCATTTACACTTGACTCATGCAGCTTTTTCTGAAATAATCTCCCGGCACAGGTACACACATGCACACAACCCTCCACACCTCTGGCTTCTCTCTCTCGTCGGGGTAACCAGCCAAGTCCGCTTCCCCAGCTCAGAGCGGTGAGCACACTCCCAGACTGGTCACATGGATAATCACTTAGAACTAATTACTCACTTGTGTCAGAGAGATGGCCCCCAAACATCTGGTTCAGATAATCCTCCCCCAACCCAGCCTGAAACGTTCTACCAAATGTTGCAGGAAAACTGCATCCCAGCTGTCCAGGACCAACTCTGCAGGCTGACCCCTGGGAACAAATCTGCACCCGGCAGGGAACATCTGATTTCAGGGTGGTCATTTTCCATGACTCAGGACTGCACTCACTCACCTCCTCCCTCTCCATCACCCCCGGAAAAGAGCCTCACCCTGAAATCAGACTCTAAACTCTAAGGACCTGCCACCAGGGAGACTGCCCTAGAGTTTTGTGAGGCGGGCATTTTACACTTTTCATGTGATCCCTGCTCCATTCATTCATTTGTTTATTCAATGAACATTTAACAGTATTCTGCAACTAGCAAAAATTCTAGAGAAAGTCTAAAAGATCACCTATTACAACGCTCTCTTGCCATACAGCAGTCTTGGAGATAGCCTGGACTAGAACCTTCTGTGCTGACCACTCACACCCCTGGGGAAACCGAGGCCTAAGGCTCAGGAGCTGAGCAGGTCAGCTCAGACACACAGACCTTCTGTCCACCCTCTTGTCTCCCTCTGCCCCCCCCAGACCAAGGAGAAAACATCAATTTTGTTTCATGCTGTCTGTTGTTATTGCCACAGCAACTCCATTCACACCAGCAAAGAGATCCTTGTTACTAATCTGGTCGCTGTACAAAGGAATTTAAAACTTTCCAGAACTTTCAGGGCATTACCGTGTTGAAATTTGTCTAAGACTTGTCAGCAGTTGCACTTGGCTCCCCGCATTGAGATGGCATCTGCCTGCTAGGAGTGGCTTGAAAATGACCTCACTGTGAGAGATGTCCCAACACGGGGCTAATTCCATGTGGCTTCTCCAAACCCTTACAGTTACTCAGCCCCACACTCTCTGGGTCCGGGCCTGAAGAGCTATCTCCACTGTCACCTCAGCCCATCCCAGCAGCTCTCCAGCTGACCTCTTCGCTTCCACCCACCACTCTCACTGGAATAATCTCTGTAAAATGCAAATCTAAACAGGACCCCTGGCCTACCCGACCCACTGAAGTCATCCTCATGGCCTCCTTAGCCAGAAATAATTTTGAAGAACTTTACTGGCAGGACCTTACATGAACTGGCACCAGCTGACCTTACCAGCCTCACCTTTCAACACTCCCCACAACCCTCCTCCTGGCCCTGTGACCCAAGGAGACCAAATGCCACACTGTTTTTCACTACCCTGTTTCATATCATTCCACACACCCATAATGCCTTTCCCTATACCTCCACCTGGAAATCTCCAAGTCACCCTCACACATTCAGTTGTCATCGTATCGGTTAACGATTCACCATTTTCCTAAGAAAGTGAACTATAGCTTCCTCTATTCCTGTGTTAATTTACCCACTTATCTAGCATGTTGTGCAGCATTTGCTAAACTAAACATTGTGTACTGTTTAGCACATTTAACAAATCAATGACAAGATTTTTTAATATCTCCATTTCTCATTCCTAACATAATGCCAAAGCGTATGCTAAGTACCCAAATTACATCTGGGAAAGTGAAGGGGAAGGGCTGGGAAGGAAAGGGGAAGGGAAGGGAGGGGAGGGGAGGGGAGAGATGGAAGGGAAAGGAAGGGAAGGGAAGGGAAGGGAAGGGAAGGGAAGGGAAGGGAAGGGAAGGGAAGGGAAGGGAAGGGGAAAGAAGGGAAAGGGAGAGGAAGGGAAAGGAAATAGAAGGAAAAGGAGGGAAAGGGAAGGGAACAGAAGAAGGGGAAGAGGAAGAGAGGAGAAGAGAGAGGAGGGGAAGGGAAGGGAAGGAGAACAGAAGGGAAAGACAAGGGGAAGGAAGTGGAAGGGAAGGGAAAGAGAAGGAGAAGGAAGTGGAAGGGAATGGACTGGAAGGGAAGGGAAAGGAAAGAGAAGTGGAAGGGAGTAAAAGGGAAGGGGAGGGAAGGAGGAAGGGAGAGGGAAGGGGGGAGCAGGAGAAGAGGAAGGAAGGGGAGAGGGGAGGGGAGTGGAGGGGAGAGGAGAGGGGAAAAAAGAGAGAAAAAAAAGGTCGAGATGCCCCTAACCCAAGCTCACCTGTACCTTCTTACGTCATTCCCACCCTCTACCCCCCTCTGACAGCAGCTGTGCGTATTCACCAAGCCATGTCTTAACTTGGGGTACTGGAAATGAAGACGTTGAAGCAGTATTTGCAGTGCAAGGAAGAATTTTTTTCCTATATGCTCCCATTAAAACCATCAATAAATTAGATTAGTGGTTTTGACATTTTTCTGCCTACTTGCTGACCTAAGCCTCTAAATAGAGCCTCTATAGTCCTTTCTCATAGCCCATCTCAGTGTTTATAAGCTGGTAGAACTTGTGGGACTTACCTGTCGCTGGGCCAAGGTCAGAGGGAGCAAAGCACAGCTTTATTACACTTTGGAAAAGTTCCCAATAGGAGGCTCCTTCTCACATATATGCGTCGTAGCTGGTAAAATAGCTTCTAGCAGCTTCTAACCCTGCTGAAAGGGTGGGCGGTGGCCATGAACCCTCACCTAATATATCACTGGAAATCGTATTCCTGCCTCCTTTTGTTCCGTACTCCTTCTCTCCATGGCCGGGCTGTGTGAGGCCACTAGGAAATTGTGAGGGTTCCCTTTCCTCAGGACAAAGGAACACACTTTACGTTTCAGTTCTTGCTACTCAGATTCACTACAGGTGGGGATTGGGGGTTATGTGCTGTGGCAGAATCAGAGGCTCCTAGAAACAGGGGTACCTGAAAAAGTCATCTATCTGAGTTTCTCACTTTACTAAGGAGGAAGCGGGGGGGGGGGGGGGTCTCCCAGGGAATGAACAGGAATGAGCCCTCTGCTGTCACTAAGCAGAAGTGAGTGAACTGGCTACAGAAGCATTCTGAAAGCCACTTCCCACCTGGTTTTGAGATCACCCTGGGCACCAGAAGCTTGACTGAAATAGGCAATTCTGCTCACACAGCTGAAGCATCTCTACAGAATAATACCTATAGGGCAGGGGGTGGGTATGGGGGGGGTGGTTAACTCAGCATCTTCTAACAACAGAGTTCATTCAAAAGCACTGACCTCGGGGCGCCTGGGTTGCTCAGTCAGTTGAGTGTCCAACTCTTGGTTTCAGCTGAGGTCATGATGCCAGGATCATGGGATCAAGCCCTGCATTGGGCTCTGTGCTGAGAATGAAGCCTGCTTAAGATTCTCTCTCTTTCCCTCTGCCCCTTTCCCCCACTTGTGCTCACTCTCTCCAATCAATCAATCAATCAATAAGCAAGCAAGCAAGCACTGACCTCTTGCTCTGAAATGAAAACTAATTAGCTATATTTTGCTTGAGTGACAACCTAAGCTTGTAGTCATACAAAAACAATCAGCTTCTTGTTCTTCCTCACTAGGAAACGGGTGGAAGTCCTGAGCTACAAAGGGTAGGAAAAACTCTCTGTCCTGGTCCACTCTGGGTCCTTGTCTCCTTCCAGGCTACGCGAATCTTCTTAGGGCCCCACAGTTCTCCCTTGCGAATGCCACTTCCTTTCCTGAGTCAAGTTCATAATTTTCAGCTTCAGCTTATACTTTTCTCCAAGCTTCTTTGCTCTAGCAATAAAAGGTTATTTCTATATTTGATAACTTTCTACAAAGAGGTTAGATGGGGGAGGGGGGTTCCAATGTGCAAATGGATCCGATCCATTGGCAGGAAGCAGGGTGACTTGTTATTTCCTGTGTAATAATAAACACTCACCCTAAGTGGAGCAGGTCAGGGTATTTCCTGCTTAACTATTTCATGCCTCTGCTCCGTGGAACATTACCAGGGAAGTGTATGACCATGGGGAGCTGTTGGGATTTCTTTTTTTAATATAGCTTGATCTGGTGCAATAACTTTCCAGAAAATAATTTACCTAAATTAAAAGAGTGATGTTTTCCCCGGAAAGCACTCTGGACTCCAGCCTAATGAGATTTGGTAACTTTGAAAATCACTTAATCTACCAAGTACTGGACTCAGAAGGCACTGAGCTAAAGACTCAGCGTTATTGTTTCATTTGTTCTCATCATGGCCCTATGATGAGAACATAGATACTTTTGTCATTACCATCTTCCAAATAAAAATGCTAAGGTTAAGCTGTACAATATTACACACGTTAAGAGTCAGGATTAGATCCATTTGGTGCTACAGACAAAGCAGAACATTTCACCGTTGTGTCAAAATGTTCAGGCACTTATACTAATGGACAGTGCTGTACTTCTGTGTTTAAGAGCGAGAACCTATTCTTCAGATACAAGCCAGGTTTCTACAAAGGCACTCTTCCCTGACTACCAGCTCAAGTGCCATCATCTTCAGAATGACCCGTAACTGCACACATTCCTTCATCTCTGCTATCTTTAAACCATTTGTCTTCAGTCTTCCAAGAATCAGAGAATGTATTAAACCCAAGGTTTTGCCTGTGAGGTGGAAGGAGAGATCATGACTTTGAGTGACTGAGTAGAAGTTAGATCCCGATGAAAAAGATTCATGTCAGAAATAGCTGAGCTGAGTGTCTTTGATGTCTGGGATACACACATGCAAACCCACTTTGTATTTTTCATATGCCCTTAAGTGCACCCTGGCTTTGTAGTTTGCGTTCTCTGTCATGTCCAGTCCTACCTCTTTATATGTCTTCTAGCCAATGCTATACTTGAGACTTATTTTGATTCTGCTGTTGTTGGGGAATGTTCTGTAGATGTCTGTTACATCTAGTTGATTTATAGTGTTGGTGAAGTCTTTTATTACCTCGTTGATCTTCTTCCTAGTTGTTCCATTTATTATTCAAAGTGAGGCATGGAAGTCTTCAGTTATTGTGGTTGTGAACTGCCTATATCTCCCTTCTGTTCTGTTACTTTTTGCTTCATGTATTTTGGAGCTCTAATGTTAGGTTTTCTTTAATTATATGTTTACAATTGTTGTATCTTCTTGATACACTGACCTTGTCTCCTGTATGTAATACCCTTATTTGTCTCTTGTAACAGTTTTTTATTTTGTTTTGTTTCTTTAGTCTATTTTATCTGCCATTAGTGGAGGCACTCATCTCTCTTTTGATTACTGTTTGCATGATATAACTTTTCCTATCCTTTTACTCTCAACCTTTTGTGTCTCTGAATTTAAGTATATAGTACATTTAAGTGTATAGCATATACTTGAACCATCTTTAAAAATCTATTCTGCCAAGCTCTGCCTTTTAATTGAAGCATTTAATACATTTATATTTAATGTAATTTCTTATAAGGTAGGATTTGTTTCCACTATTTTGCTATTTGCTTTCTGTATGTCCTGTATCTTTTTTTCTTCTTTTTCTACCTTTAAATCATGACATTCTTTTGTGTTAAAGAGGTATTTTTAATTTTCTTGTTTCTTTCACTATTTAATTCATTTTCTTAGTGGATGCCTGGGAATTACAATATATATTTTCACTTATAGAAATCTCGCTCAGATTAATATCAACTTAATTTCAACAATATACAAAATTTTGCTCCTACATAATGCTAATCCTTCTCCCCTCCTTTGTGTTGTTATTGTCATAGAAATTATATGTTCATATGTTGTGTGCCCATCAACATAAATTTGTAATTATTGCTTTATGCAGTTGCCTTTGAAATCAAGCAGGAGGAAAAAAAGTTACAAACCAAAACTACATTTATAGAATGTTTTATATTTATCTATGTAATTGCCTTTACTGACATTCTGTATTTTTTGTGATTCAAGTTACTCTCAGGTGTCCTTTCCTTTATTTCAGCCTGAAGGATTCTTTAAGTATTTTTATAAG
The DNA here is from genome assembly GCF_022079265.1 of Lynx rufus. Classification (NCBI taxonomy): domain Eukaryota; kingdom Metazoa; phylum Chordata; class Mammalia; order Carnivora; family Felidae; genus Lynx; species Lynx rufus. Next base: position 6,357,613 of record NW_025814845.1, read on the forward strand.
GCAGATTGGTTAAAAAAATTTTTTCTCTATGGGGCGCCTGGGTGGCGCAGTCGGTTAAGCGTCCGACTTCAGCCAGGTCATGATCTCGCGGTCCGTGAGTTCGAGCCCCGCGTCGGGCTCTGGGCTGATGGCTCGGAGCCTGGAGCCTGTTTCCGATTCTGTGTCTCCCTCTCTCTCTGCCCCTCCCCCGCTCACGCTCTGTCTCTCTCTGTCCCCAAAATAAATAAAAAACGTTGAAAAAAAATTTTTAAAAAAAAGAAAAATTTTTTCTCAATTTTTGTTTATCTTGGAATGTTTAAATTTCACCTTCATTTTTTGAAGTATAGTTATGTGAAATGAAGAATTCTTGGTTGATATTATTTTCTGTCTGTACCTTGAATATGCCATACCACTGCTTTCCAGACTTCATGGTTTCTGATGGGAAATCAGCTGTTAATCTTATTGGGAGTCCTCCCTACATGACCGATCACTTCTCTATTAGGGCTTTCAAGAGTCTCTGTCTTTGATTATAATGTATAAAATCATGTATCTCTTCAAGTTTAGCTTCTTTGGAGTTAAGTGTCTTATATAGTTTTTCATCATTTTTGGAAAATTTCCAGCCATTATTTCTTCAAATACATTTTCTACCCCTCTCTTCCCACTGCACATCCAACATTCCATCCCCAACTTTGCAGATTCCTATTATTGTTTATGTTGGTATTTTTGATGATGTCCCACAGGTCTCTCAGGCTCTATTCATTTTACTTCATTCTTCTTTTCTTTCTTTTCCTCAGAATAAATAATTTCTCTTACTTATCTTCAGCCTTGCTGATTTTTTCCGCTTGCCTGCTCATATGTTGATACCCTATAGTGAATTCTTCATTTCAGTTATTATATTTTTCAACTCCAGAATTTCCCTCTGGTTCCTTTTTATAATTTTTATCCCTTTACTGATATTTTCTGTTTGGTGACACATCATTTTCATGCATTCTTTCAGTTATTTAAATATGTTTTCCTTCAGCTTTTTGAATACATCTAAAATAGTTGATTTAAAGTCTTTGCCTTGTGGGGCACCTGGGAGGCTCAGTCAGTTAACAGTTTGACTCGATCTCGGCTCCGGTCATGATCTCACAGTTCGTACATTTGAGCCTTGCATCAGGTTCTGTACTGATGGTGTGGAGCCTGCTTGGGATTCTCTCTCTCTCGCTCTCACTCTCTCTCCCTTTCTCTCTGCCCCTCCTCAGCTCTCACTGTCTGTCTCTCTCTCTCAAAATAAATAAATAAACATTTAAAAAAAAATAAAGTCTTTGCCTTGTAAGTCTAACATCTAGGCCTCCTCCGTATTTAGTGACTCTGTTTATTCCTGTGTAAAGGTCATACTTCCTTGTTTCTTTGCATATCTCATACATTTTGTCAAAACTGAATACTTAAAATAATGTGACAGTTCTGGAAATCAAATTCTTTCCCCACCCTCCAGCCAGGGTCTGTTTATTGTTATCACTACTGATGGTTTAGTGACTTTACTGAACTAATTCAGTAAGGTCTGCATTCTTTGATATGTATTAATACTGAAGTTTCTGCTTGGTTAGCATAGTACTCAGCTAATAATTAGACAGATATTTCCTTAAGTTCCTAGAATCAATAAGTCTCCCAGTCTTTGCAAGGGGTTCTGTGTGCATGTTGACCATTCTATCAACATGCAGGTGAGTATTTAAGGTAGTTAACAACTCTGCTTTAGTTATAAGTTCTTCCTGAGAAGAGCCTCAAAGTCAGCCACAAATGAAATCTGAAAGTGTTCTCAGGTCTTTCCTGAACGTTTACACAGGCCAAAGCATGCACATGGGCTTCCAGACTCCCAGGAATATGTTAAAGTTCTTAAAAGCCATTTATGGAGCTATCGTTCTTGAGTTTTTCCTTTTAAGATTTTGGGATACCCTACTATTTGCCCCAGTTGTTATCCAGTATCTCAGGCAGCCATGATATTAAGCAATTGTCCCTCATTGTTTTCAACAAGTGCCCCCATGGAAAAGACTTTTCACACTAGGTGAGCTCTGAATTAGTTAAATAAGATCAGCCTTGAAAATGGGCTCTTCCAGGAAACCATTAGACAGATCAAATGACAATTCTCTAAAAATAGGGCTTTGAAAGAGTTCCAACTCTCTCTGCTCCCTCTAGTGGATGGCAGGCTGCTAGCTTTCACTGTGATTATAGGCTGTTGGTTTGCAAGGTTACCATGGACTTAGATAAGGGGATGAAAATGGGGAAAATTAAAATTCCTTTGTTCATACCAGCTTTTCATAGAATAGAGTCAGCTCTTTTTCTTGAATAAATAGTTCTCCACAGATAGCTTCAAGTCTTTGGTTAATTTCCACCATTCTGAGAGAGTTGATTATGGAAATTTTGCCAGTGTTCTCATTGTTTTTATGGGATAAAGGATCTTCAGAGGTTCTTATTCCATCATTTTCACTGAAGTCCAACATAGAATGATTTTATATCAGGGTGTCTTTGCTCTGTTTGACCCACTTTAGTTTTGGCTGCTCTGCTTCTCTTCCTTTCCATTCTGGTTTCATTTCCTTCCCACTTTTAATCAAAACATTTATTTTTTGGTCAGATCTCAAACCTTACAAATATTCTGTACTTAGGGTTTTGTCATCTCTCCTCTAGGCTGGTACAATAATGCCCAAATTGGCCCATTTGCAGCCTGTATTATTCTCTTCTGATCTGTTCACCATCCCAGAGCTAGATTGATCATTTAAAAATATAAATATGACTTTGTCTTCCCCAGCTTAAGCCCTTCCATAGATCCACATTATCTTCAGGGTAAAGTCCAGTCATTCTCATGGCAGGACATACAATGCCCTCTTGATTTGGCCCTAAATCGATTCTCTACCCTCGCAGCTCCTACCCCTGCCGTACATAAGTATGAAATTCCACATAAATCCTGCACTCTCTCATTAGCATTTTTATCGCTTGCTCTCCTAGTGAATTCATCCATCCATTCATTCATTCGCTCATTCACTCAATGCTTATTTTCTAAACACCTGCTATGTGTGAGGTCGTATGTAAGGCACTGGGTAAAAGGAAGCAAACAAGACAGGAAGATGTCACATCAGAGGAAGAAATGACCATGATCAAGTAAATTAGTAATAAAAAAAAAAAAAACCCGGATCATTACAAAATGCCATAACTTCAATGAGGAGATTACATGGGGTAAGAGGAACTAATCAGTTTGGCAGGAATGTTCTCTCTAAAAGGAAATATTTGAGTGGAGACCTAAAGAAGCCAAGAAGACATGAAAGGGAAGAGACTCTGTGCAAAAGCCTTGAGACCAAATGAAACCCAGATAGAAATTAAAACAGAGAAAAATTGTCCCCCAGACCTCCACACATTCCAGTGAACACACACACATGCTTACACATGCGCACACTTAACTTGCTTTCCCAAAGTGAGTAACTGCTGAACGGACCAGCTGACAGATGGGAAATCCTTGCGCGGAGCTATGACAAGGGGAAGTCTGTGGGAAAAGGTGCTGTTATGTAGCTGGCCCACCCCTGCTGAGTGAGTCCAAAGTTTCCCTTGGATTCATTCCCACCTGAACTTCCACCCTTATGAGCTAAAAAGAGCTTTAACGTTCATGTTTTATACAAAGAAAGAGATGAGGATTAAGTAGCAGCTGCTTAAGGTTTGGTGTGGAGAAGAAACACATATATGCTTGGTTGTAAAATGATTATATTTTAAAAAGAAACTTAAAACCCTCCATCCATGCTTCTCAGTCTTGTGATGCAGTTAAGGAGTGTTGGGTAAACAAAGCCCTTTAAGGGAGAGGGCAAGAGGAATGAGAAAGTGTTCCACAAAGAGGGGTGTTGACTGAGGAGGTGATAGACTCTTGCAACTGAGTATCTAGCCCACACAGACCCTGCTGCGTTGAGGATTTCTTGTAGAAATACAACCACAGCCTGATGGTCCTGGAAAATTCTTCCTGATGCTGCCACTCTCTACCTTCATTCATTTAATAAATAACTACTGAGTATCTACAATGTGCTAGCTCCTTCTCTAGGTCAAAAGATACATCAGTGGACAAATAAAGATCCCTTGTAGCATTACCTCCTAATGGGGAGAAAAACGGACAACGAGTAAATAAATAAGTAACCTATAGAATGTGTCAGACGTTATTAAGTGCTATGAAGGAGAACTAAAGCAGGAAAGGGAATTAAGAAGTGCTGAGAGGTTCTGCTTCCAGCCAAGATGGAGTAACGGGAACCAGATTTACCCTTCCACTTAAAACAACCATAAAATCTGGACAAAACATATAAAACAAAGGTTTTCAAGTCATCAGATATCAGGCGGTGAATGACAGACTAGGGACAAGAAACAAACAAAGCCGAGGTACTGCCTGGAGAGAGGTTCTAGGCTGGAGCACAGGGAGGAGGAACCCAGGTCAAGCCCAGGGTACTGCCTGATTTCGGAAGATGTTGCTGAGAGTCTGGGTTTCCAGGACAAAGTACCAGAGAGGACAGCGCCAGTCAGAGAGAAAACTCTGGAGATGTTCGGAGGGTCCACCTCAAGTATGTAGCCAAGTACTGATCGGCACACGCACACGAGGAAACATCCCAAGGCTGGGACAAGCATATCCGGTAGTGAAAGTGTGCCTGAAGAGTTTGAGGCACAGAAAGAGGCCTGGTGTGGCTCTGGTGATCCAGGACAGAACAGCAGGAGGAGAAATCAGACAAGTAATGGCAGCAAGGGACAGCTTAGGTAGGGACTTATAAACCATTGGAAGGACTTCAGGTTCGGCTCCAAGTGAGGTGGGGGCCACAAGACAATTTTGAACAGAGAAGTGGCATAATCTGCCTTATGTTTTAATTTGAAAGAATCACTCTCGAGCAGTGCACAATAGATTTTAGGGCAAAGACAAAAGCAGTGAAGCTCTTTGGAGGCTGTTCTTATAATCCAGCAGGAGTTCATGGTGGCCAGGATCATGGAATAGAAGCAGAGGTGGTGAGAGTATATCAGATTCTGGATGTGCTTATTAATGGGTTTATTCCAGAATGTGAAGCTGTCTTAATGTTAGGGAAATCTTGCAAACAAACCTGACTTCTACTTTCTTCCTTTCTATCCATATAGCAGATATCATGAGCTAACTTAGGCCTTTCTCCAATAAAGGCCAGCTGTCCTCTACTTTGTTTTTTCATGGAACCAGAGTGTAAAGATTTGAGACTTGGGTTGGGCTTGGGTATAGTGGAATAGAAATAATAGTTGCCTTTGCCTACTTTAGTCTGAAGCCTAACTAGCTTAAGGAAACCACTGGTGTTCTTTGTGGCCCAGCCTTGCTTTTCAGAGTTGTTTAAATTGGATTATGATCTTCTTTGTAATTATTCCTTGTGCATATTTCCTCTTCAGGAACTTCATTAGCAGGAGTGACGGGAACCTGAGACAGGACTCAGGTATTCCTAATTCCTCTGATCAACTGCCATAATGTTACTGAGATCCATACATTATTTCTAACAGGATGTTTTTAATATAATTCACCACATCAATTAATTAATAGATATAACTAGGTATTCATTTTAACAAATTCTGAAACAATGTAGAATAAAATTCAAACTCTGCTGTTGTTTAATCTTAGTAAAAGTGAATAGAAGACTATGTATAAATATTTATATATATATTTAAAGTAAATATATATTTATATGAATATATAAAGTAAATATATATATTTATATATATATATATATTTACTTATTTAAAGTAAATATATATATTTATATAAATATATATATTTTTTACTTTACTTATTTAAAGTAAATATATATATATTTATATAAATTTATATAAATTATAATTTATAATTTATCTATAATTTATTTATTTTTTATAATTTACATCCAAGTTAGTTAGCACATGTTGCAACAATGATTTCAGGAGTAGATTCCTTAAGCCCCTTATCCATTTATGACAAAGGATATTGATTCCAAAATTAATTGACAGAAGCATCCCTAACTATAGTATATCAGATGAATTCCTATGAAAGCCAAAGGTAAGACAAGAACAACAGGTACCCCTACTTTATTTACCATTCTTGCCTCACTTCTGGATAAAACAATAAGATAAACAAGACTTAGACATGTCTTGTATGCTTTATAAATGGCTTATAAATTAAAAGCTTTACTTATTTGAAGAATATATATATCATTGTATACTTAGAAAACATGCACAGGGGCACCTGGGTGGCTCAGTCGGTTAAGCGGCTGACTTCGGCTCAGGTCATGACCTCACAGTTTGTGAGTTCGAGCCTTGAGTCAGGCTCTGTGCTGACAGCTCAGAGCCTGGAGCCTGCTTCAGATTCTGTGTCTCCCTCTCTCTCTATCCCTCCCGTGCTCACACTATGTTTCTCCCTCTCTCTCTCTCTCTCAAAAATAAACATTAAAAAAAAAAAAGAAAACATGCACAAAAAAATATTGAATGGGGTGGGGGAATGGGCAAAATAGGAGAAAGGAATGAAAAGGTATAAACTTCTGGGGCACCTGGGTGGCTCAGTCAGTTAAGTGTCTGACTCTTGATTTCGGCTGAGGTCATGATCTCACTAACTGTGAGCCCTGTGTCCCCGTGTCCTGCTTGGGATTCTCTCTCTCCCTCTCTCTCTTTGCCCCTCCCCTGCTTGCACACACGCGTGCACATATGCTCTCTCTCTCTCTCTCTCTCTCTCTCTCTCTCAAAATAAATAAATAAACTTAAAGGTATAAATTTCTAGTTATAAGTAAGTCATGAAGATAAAAAGTACAGCATAGGGAATATAGTCAATACTGTTGTAATAATGGGTGCACTTGGGTGGATCAGTTGGTTAAGCATCCGACTCTTGATCTCAGCTCAGGTCTGGATCTCAGGGTCATGAGTTCAAGCCCCGCGTTGGGCTATATGCTGGGCATTAAGCCTACTTAAAACAAAAACAACAGCGGTAATATTGTAATAATGTTGTATGGTGGCAGATGGTAACTACATTTACCATGGTGAGCACTAAGTAATGTACAGAATTGTCAAATCACTTATGTTGTGCACCTGAAACCAATATAACATTGTACGTCAACTACACTTCAATAATAATGTTTTCAAATAAAAATTATAAAAATTGAATGAAAACCTTTTGAGCTAACAAGACAGTTCAATAACGTGACTGGTTACAAGTATGTATTTTAAAACAGTTTTTTTTTCCCTATCGATCTACAACAATAAATTTTCAGATATAAGATCCCGTTTACATAACAAAAATATTTTAAATTCCTATGACTAGACCTAAAAAGAAATTTTCTGGATTCATATTAAGAGTACTTATATGCTATCTATAGAATTTATACTATGTTGGCATACTACCATTTGCAAATGAACACCTTGACCATAGGAAAATCAAAGGGCAGGGATAATGATACAGGCTGGCAGGTCAGTTGAGAGGCCACTGGTATATTCTAGGCAAAGATGGTAAGGCTCTGAACTAGAAGAGTGGCAACAGGTATGGTAAGGAGGAGGAAACTTGGCTGATATGTCATCAGCCTATATAATTTCAAGAATTAGAGGTGAATACCAAGGGACAATGGATAAAAAGCGATGAGAAAATGGACAAGGGCAGAGCTCTAAAGGATCAGCAACATTTAACATTCAGCAGGAAAGAAAGAACCATAAAGGAATATGAGAAGGAGTGGCCCAAGAGGCAACTGGAAAAGCAGGCTGCCATGGTGTCACAGAAATTACAGATGACGATTAATTGTACCTAACAGCAGGGAGCGCTTAAATAACATGAGACTTTGAAAGACCAGAAATCAGAAAAATCAGAAAAATATTGGTGACACTTGCTTGATAAATAAGTTGAAAACTAAAGTAGATAAACAGATAAGGAAGCAAAAGGAGAAAACTTTTTTGAGATTTGTCCATGAAGAGGAAAGGAAGTTATGAGACTCTAATTATATATAGGTGGTAAGCGTCCAGAGAGGGTGTTTTCTATAACAGTCCTCATCTCATAGTGGTTTTATGAGAATTCTTATCCAAAAAGCAAGGAAGATTCCCTTCTCTTTGCCATGCCCCCAATTAATACATTTTTATTTTTTTTTATGTTTATTTGTTTTTGAAGGAGAGACAGAGCATGAGCAAAGGAGGGGCAGAGAAACAGGGAGACACAGAATCTGAAACAGATTCCAGGCTCCAAGCTGTCAGCACAGAGCCCACAAGCCGTGAGATCATGACCTGAGCCGAAGTCGATGCTCAACCAACTGAGCCACCCACGTATCCCATATACACATATATATATGTATTATATATATGAATATATAATATATATATATATGTATTAAATAAGGTAGTGAGTAAATCATTCAGAGCTCATACAGTCAGGCATTAGTTATACTGGGTTAATCAAGAAAAATGTACCTTTATTTTCCATTCAAGATAACATTAAGTAATACCCAAAGTTGTCCGTCCACAATGGTTTCTCAGACCTAAGTAAATAGGTCATGATATTTTGGGCTACAAGTAACAGAAAACATTAATTCCACTTGCTTAAGTAAAAAAATATTTTTATTATCTCACACAAAGGAAGCCCGGAGGTGGGAGAACTCTAGGGTTGGTTAAATCAGAAAATAAAAAATATCAAGTTTTACTGGTGCAAGAACCTGGTTTGGAGAATGGACAAGGCTGGAGGTTTCCCCTGCTGCCTATTCCTAGGGAAGTAAGTTTCATTCAGAGTGACGTGCCCATGTCTGCAAGCTCATGTGGCTGTCACACCCAAGCCACGCTCTCAACCATTTTACAAGAAATGAAGATGGTAAGTGGCTATCTTTCCTGATTCTTGCGTCTATTTCTCCATCAGTTTACGATTTGCCCAGGGAAGAAAGAAGCTATTTGCTGGAACTTGTCAAATCCCAACACCAATGATGAATATGTGACAGGATGAAACTGAGAAATAACTGAGGCTTTACTTTCCTGATTCAGTGGCATCTGTTACCACAGGGGGCAATTGATAGTGAATGAAGTTTCTGAATAATTTTTTTTATTAACTCATACTGAGAAAATGGTCTTGAAGCCAAGGCTTAAAAGTACAGTATCAAAACTCTGTCTTAGTTCCAAAAGTTTAGCTTGAAATATCAAGAGCCAGTGCCCAAAGGATTGTGTCCATAAAGTTAATGATATAAACCAGTATTTTTCAGACTACAGGCTGCAATCCATTAGTGGATTATGAAATCAACATAGTAGGCTGCAAAGCCTGATGTGGGGCTCGAACTCACAGACCGTGAAATCATGACCTGAACCGAAATCAAGGGTTGGACATTTAACCAACTGAGCCACCTAGGTAGCCCCCGATTTTTTTTTTTTTAATGAGAGACTAGACTAGAATAAAACTCAAGAATGCATTACATAGACACGGATAATTTTTGGTTGTGGAAATTTTTATTTTGCATGCATGTGCATGCACGTGTGCATATATTGGGCCTCAACGTAAAATATATTTCTTACTATGAATTGTGCCAAGGATTTGAAAGACACTGCCACAAATAATGAATTTGGGAAAACATTGAGGAAGAGTCTGATTGCCCCACCTCTCAATGGACTAGATAAAGGAGCTCCAGCTGAGAACATGGTTCAGATCAGAGGTGACAAGACTGTGAAAGACTTAAATGCATTGTAGTAGCCTCTTCTTCACTCTCGGCATCACCTTCTACCGTTTGTTAATCAAAGGTCAACCCTGGTCTAGAGGTAGGTGATCCTCCTCCTGAAGGTCACTTGTAGCCTAATGCCGTCACGTGCCCACATCATTCACCTCCGTCATCTCATCATGCAGGCATTTGATGATCTTACCTCCTCACAAAGAGAAGGGTGAGTACAGAACAACAAGATATTTTGAGGAAGAGACCACATTCACACAACTTTTATTACAGGACACGGTTATAACTGTTCCATTTTATTGTTGTTGTTGTTGTTGTTAATCTGTTACTGTGTCTAGCTTACAAATTAAGCCTTCTCATAGGAATGTAGGTATAGGAATAAAACGGTGGAGGGCGTAGGTCAAATTGGATGTTTGTATAGTAGAAGAGTGGGTTTTGATGGTCAGCAGGATGTTATGGAATATTTTCGCTCTGGCGAATGATAGCAAGATGGCCTGGAAGAAAAAGGAACTAACGGCATGATTTTTTTAAATCTCATTAATAGGTGGATCCAAGGGAATAGACAATATTTGTAGCAGAGGCCATAGAAAATAACAAATATGGTCTATTCTAGGGTGAAAGACTTAAAAGTTCGTAGGAATGGGCTACACGGGAAGGACAAGAGAAAAGAGTTCTAAGAGAAAAGTCGCCTTCTCTTGGGCATTGCAAATAAGTCTACTTGTTAGCATTACTGGGATAATTCATACCGTTAATATCATAAATAGCTGTTTTACACTTCCATCACACCTCAAAGTGTTTTCACAGCCATTAGTCATATGATTTCCACAATCACTTTAAGAGGCAATGAGGAGATATACCACTCTCTCTGTTTGAAAGATGGCGGCACTATATTCCCAAGAGTCTTCTGGTTTCCCAAGCCCACACAGTTAGTAAGGAGACTAATTCACCAGGTCTTCTCACTCTTAGCCCAGGACTCTCTATACGATGGGCTGTACCTCACAGATTGCCATTCTCGAATAATGACCCATCAATGTGTTGATTAAAATTATTCCAAGAATTGAAATGGCCTCATATTTCAAGGAGAAAGCCCGTCCGAAAGGCCACTGTGGCTTGGTGTAAGTTTATTTAATAAATATTTTTCTTATTTGGAGGTTTTAATTTTAAGTATGCGGTCTACTCTTTTTGTATGATTATTTGCTCAAAAAAATTTTAGTCAGCAACACACCTCATAAAAATTTAATATGTTTCAGAGCTCTTTTTACTGTTTAAAAAAGCACAAATCAGGCATTCTTGCATTTTGAATGTGGCGCCCCTATAATTGGGCTCTCTCTGAGGAAGGCTCTTCCAAACCTCATAGTGAAATTGCTCTTTTTAAAAGAAAACAACACTCAAACAGAGGGTTGTCTCAGCCTGGTCCTCCACTCACCACGGGTCTGAACATCAACCACTCAGATATGTCATGACTTTTCCAGTCACCTACATATTTCTTTCTTTAATCTTGAAAAGGCCCTGCTCTCAAGTGTGCCACTGGCTTCCAGAGACGTGGAACAGGAGGAAGACTCGGCAACGAAACAGCCCTGGGTTTGGATCGCATCTCTGCTTCTCCTTGGACAGGTAACTGATTAAGTTAACTCATCTCTCTGAATGTCATTTTCTCACCTGTACCAAAAAGTGGTGAAGTTTCACATCACATGGTTATTCCGTGGGTATTAAGAGAGCAGACTGCAAAACCCTGAGCCCAAATTGGGTCCTCGTGGCATATTCACTACCTGAGAGCCTCTGAAAGACAAGGTTTGCCAAGAGAACAATCCCTGGATTCATTACTTTACTTACTTAGAGGATTAGCACTTGACTTCCTCGCCTTACGCTTTTACCAGGCTGAGATATTTATACCCATGGGTCCTTACCTTGTCATAGTCTACAACCAGCTGCTTTGAGCACTGACTTGGTAAATTTCTCCAAAGTTGGAAAGCAATAGCCCTGACTTCATTAATTCCTTCCATCAGAAATGTTTACTGAGCACTTACTATCTGCCAGCCATTGTTCTGGGCATTGAAGGTACAGGAATAAAGATGATGGACAAGATTCTTGTTCTATTGGGGCTTACTCTCTACTGGAGAACACAGACAATAGGTAGATGAGCAAATAAACAAGAAGTGATATCTGATAGAGATTAGTATTACACAGAAGACTAAAATAAGGTGCCCTGCTAGAATGTTGGGAGAAAGTCAAAGAAGGTCTTCCTGAGGAAGTGACATTTAATCTGAGCAGATTAAATATTAGAACATTTATTCTGATTAGAAGGGCCTGCCCATAGGAGAATCAAGAGAAAAGGCAAAGACCCTAAAATGGAAATCAGCTTGAGGTTTTCATGGAATAGAAAGAACATGAGTGTGGCTGGTGTGAGTGAGCACAACTGGGGTCACAGGGTGAGGAGGGGTTGACTGGAGATGAGGGTGAGGAAGGGAGACATTAGATCACACAGTACCTTGTAGGCCAGGAAAGAGGCAGGATGTTGTTTTAAGAGGAATTGAGTCCATTAGGGGATATGAAACAGGGAAGTGTCATGATTTAAGGTTTCTCAAAGTTCACTCAGTCTGCTCTTTGGAGAGTAAGATCAGGAACCGGACAGGTATCTTAAAGGTCCAGAAAGGAAAAAGGGGTGGTCGGACTGTGTAGGTCACAGTGGAGATGGAGACAACTGAACACACTTAGAATATATTCTGGAACTTGAGCTAATAAGATCTGGGAGTGAACGCAGTAAACAGAAAACCAACATTATCCCTAGGATGTTGGTTTGGTCAAGTGGGTGAATCGTGGTACTATTCGCTGATACGAGGAAGATGCATAAGGAATGGATGGAGGGAAGGGGAGCGGAAGAAATTTAGTTGTTCTCCTCTGGCTTTATTAAAAGACTGGATCTCAGGGTAGGAGTCAGGACTAGTCTACATATACAGGAGCCTTCATCTTTCCATCCCCAGGGCTCAGTGCAGTGCTATACACAGCCTACGTACCTCAGTAGCTTGAATGCATGTCATACAGAAAAAAGAGCACAGCCTTGAAATTCCAGACCTGTTGTTTTATCCACAAGCCTCTTAATTTCTCTACACTTTGATTTCCTGTCCTATATAATTGGAATAAGAAGACTTGCCTATTCCATGGAATGTTGTATCAAAATTAGACATGATGAAAAGATATTTTGAAACGATAAGCCACTGGGCAAACCTAAGTTTTATGGAAAGGATTAGAATCCCATGTTAGAAGGTAAGCTTCCTGAGGATAGGGACTCGGTCTTGTCTTGCTCCTCATCTCCAACCCTTAAAATAGAGGTTCACAATAAATATATGTTGAATGAATGAATGAATGAATGAATGAATGAATAATAGGTTCTTATAGAATATAGGACCAGAGGTCGTGAACATTAAAGATCCCCATAACAATTTGATATAGTTTGCTACACATCGTTCTACTCCATAGCCCGGAACCTACCTTAATTCATCTTTGTAAACCCACTAAAGTTCAGTAGGTATACAATGGACACTAATTGAATCTGATTCTCTGCAAACCAGACTGTGAAGGGCCAGCAGCCACCTCGCAAGCATTGTGTCTCACCAGACAGCTGCACCAGTCACTGCCCATGGACACCTCCTAGTTTGGGGGCCTGAAACCTTACAGTTTCACCTCTCAAACCTGGGTGCTCCTACGAAGCTAAGTGTGCCAAAGACCAAAGGGAACACAGGAAGCCATGGGATCAGCATGGCACCTCCTATGGAATGCTAATTTCACTGGGAAAGTGGAGTGGGAAAGTGAGGATAAAAATATCCCACCTCTTGGGTCCAACTTGCTCATGAGCATGTACCCAGTACTTGGGGAGAGCTAGTTCTCAAAAGATATGTGTTGCATGAAAGAATGAAGAAATTCATGAATACGTATCAAGACACACGGAGGCTATGAACAGAATTCCTATTTTTTAAAAGATAAACAGAACTCTTAAGAATTTCAGCTTTGAAGTAGACCATGCCCAGCTATGTCCCCCAGATCCCACTGGCTATGGGAGCCTAAACATTCTCTGCACTTTGAGTGGCACTGATGTGTATGAAACGGGATAAGGAAGACTCCAAACGCAGGTGCTACCTGGTGTCTGCAGTCGGCTCACCATCTTTCCAAACACCATCCCCAGCCCCTTAACTTGGCATTTAAGGAATCCGCACTCCAAAATTTAAGCTTTTTAACTCAGCACCTGCATGAGGAGGGAAAAGTGAATCATCTGCCCAGGCCCCACACATCTCTGAGCATCCTTCCTCATCTGAATATGGGAACCTCCTCTTCTGCGTCACAGTGATGTCATAATTATATTGGAGAATTCCTTATGTCTTGGAGATACGTACTGGAATACTTAGGGATGAAATGTCATGAAACCTCTATGTCTTGAAAAATAATTAAGCAGGGGAAAAAAGAAAGTAAAAGTAGAAAATTGATCATTACTGCTCACCTAGATGAAGGAAATATGGATTGGTGTTATATTATTTTTAGGCTTTTTTTCTTTTTTGAGTGAGAGAGAGAAACAACATGAGCGGGAGAAGGGCAGAGAGAGAGAGAATCCCAAGTAGGCCCTGTGCTGTCACCGCAGAGCTCAGCATGGGGCTTGAACTCACAAAACTGAGAGATCGTGACACGAGCTGAAACCAAGAGTTGGACGCTTAACCAACAGAGGCACCCAGGTGCGCCATATTATTTCTAGTTTTATATATATTTAAAAATTTTCATGATAAAAGTAAAAATAAACCTAAATGTCATGAAAAAGGAATACCTATCTGGGAAGATCATGGAGAGGATTAAATGAGATACTTATGACAGATGGATGGTCTATGCTCAGTAACTATTAATTTTACTAACTCATGAGCTCAGACATAGACATGCACTCTTAGCACCTTCTCTTTTGTGAATGTACAGAGACTTACTTTTGGGCAACACGATCAATAAGATAACAACCCTATTTCAAAGTCTTGTATGGTAGTTTTGTATCTAAGATCTCTTGGGCACAAAGAAGGGTGACTTTGATGATGATGGGCCGTTGAGTGTTTTCTATTGGCCATCTCTTTCTGGAAGGAGGGATGAGGCAGAGACAAGAGCCGCACCTCTGACGTGAGGGAAAAGTGGGCACACTTTTACCCACACTTTTACCCAAATAAAAGCATGAACTTGGGCAACTGACTGGTGCAGTGGAGCCTCGGGTTTCTGAGCTGCATGACGGATCGTAGTGCTGTCAATGACAACGCCCTGAGGGTTAAGCAAGAGCTTGTGCACAAAGGGGCTAAGACATACAGCACGTGGTAGGTGCGAGCGGTACTAACGGCCTCCTGCCAACCCCCCCCCCCAGGAGACACAAAGAATGAGCAAAGGGCTTTTTGGAAGTGGCTTATTGAAGAGTTTGGATGTAGGTAGTGGGTGATTATTGTACATATTGACCTTCAGTTAGCATCGAGTATTCCATTTTGTTTTTTATTGGGTTTCTTTTAATTAATGTATATTATTTAAAATCTTCCCTAAATTATACCATTTGGGGGGAAAAAGGGAAATGATAAGGAGAGCTATTATTTCAACAAACAAGCTACTACTTTTTGAGTTCATTTATTTATTTTGAGAGAGAGAGAGCACATACAGGCGAGCAGGAGAGGGACAGAGAGAGAGAGAGAGAGAGAGAGAGAGAGAATCCCAAGCAGGCTCCATGCGGTCAGCACGGAGCTCACCAGCCATGAGACGTGACGTGAGCCGAAACCAAGAGTCAGAGACTTAACTGACCAAGGCACCCAGGTGCCCCAACAAACAAGCTGCTTTTAGAACGCATCTCGGAAGCAGGATTCATTCAAGCCAAAACTGACATCTAGTTGGCAGGCAGGACAGGTCTTAAGGTCCTCATTGTACATCCAGGAAACGGAGTTATCAACTGGCCAGAAAGTGGGAGGAGAGTCAGACCAAGCCCTACACAGTGGGTGAGGATGGAGGGCAGGGGCTGTTCTCGCGTGAACAGATGTGCTTCTTCCAGAGACAGGAAGGACAGGACAAAAGCAGAGTGCATCTCCTTTCTGTTGCTCTAGCCTAGAAGAGGCAAAGCTGTGACAAACAGAACATTCCAATGACACAGATGCGAGCAAGGATGACATTTCAAGTGCACAGAGCACCTGATTAATCAGGACAGGAGATCAAGTATCAACGGTCGTCTAAAGGCCCAGAGCAGAGCGCTCAGGCCTCCCTGGGATTTGTGAAAGCTCTGAGACAGACCTACAATGAATAAGACCCAGGAGGATGGTCCCGGAGCGCTGAGATGCTGCTTCTCAGAGAGGCGGGGCAGAGCGGGCTTTTTATCGCTGGCCTGTGGGGTAGGCGATGCCCACGTATGAACACTCAAGTCACATTCTGGGTCCGCTTTCTGTGGAGGAAGAAGGCTCTTGACAGGTGCTGAGAACCCCAAAGGCGGGGCTTCCTCTAGAACTGTCAGGAAGAGTAGACAAGGACCCGAAGAAATGTCCTTGTCCCAGAACCCAGAGGTGAGCCCAGGTAAAGAGCACACAACCTCCTGCCCCACATCTGAGCCTCACAGAGGCACCGACTCACGCATTCACTCACTTATGCCGGCAGCAAGTGTCCACTGAGCATTACTGCATTCCAGAAACCATGCTAGGCCCCGGAGGATCCAAATATTGCAGCTAATCCCGATTCAATCATTTGTTCGTTCATTCATTCATTCACTCACTCACTCACTCAGCAGACGTGAATGAGCACTGCCTGAGACATACCAAATTCTAGAGTCGCAGCAGTGAGCAAGACAGACGTCATCCCTGACCGCACTGATAGTCTCCTGGTTGGAGGGCATTCTGGGGGTCAGGTGGCCTCAGTAGAAAGCCCTTGGACGGGTAATTTGGCCTCTCCAAGTCTCAGTTTCTTCAACGATAAAATGGGTATCACCTCCCCTCCCCCACGGGACTTGCTATGAGGTTCGGAAGTCAAAGATGTGAAAGCTCCCTCCCACACTCACAGGTTGGTGAGCATTCTCGGGAGAGAGGGGCTTTTGTAAATTCGCCCTGGGCTATTTACCTACAGACAAAGAAGGCACCAAAAAGCTATATCGAGTTACTGGCTCATAAATGGGGGAACAGGGAATTTCATAAAGAGGCCACTGTGAATGCAGTGACTTATTGAGTGTAGAAGTCTGTCGGGGCAGGGCAGAAATCATTTCCACTTACATTTGAAGAGCATTTTGTGGTTTACAAAGGCGTTTTTGTAATGCCTAGAACGCCTCGACAAGGGGGAGTCTTGCTCAGGTGCGACTGTCCGGTGGCAGAAGCCATGTACTGGCGTGCCCACCCTGGAGGCGAGACATTTAACTCTGATATTCCATCAAGACCTTCATACCTGACAAAAGTTGAGAATAACTGAATCCAGACTATGGGGAAGGAAAAAAGAACTACATGCCGATCTCTACGCACAAGATATAAACTGGTGCGTACCTTACAGATGCAGTCCACGACGTCCCAGACTTTCTCAGACGCCAGCATGTGCCATCTGTTAATACTTCCTGCAGGTAGCAATTTTCAGCAACTGAAATAAGGAGAGAAGGGGAAGGAGAAGGGACGTCACAAGGGAGAAATTCATTAACATCTGCTGGGGTGGGCAGACGTTCTTAAGCAAAGCCTTGTCGGAGGTGCTGACACTCAGCCCCCTAATCCAAGATGAGACGCCCTGCAGGACAGGGTGGGGTTGGCGTTCGCATTGTCGCCCTGAGGGGACCCTGTCCAGTGCCTGTACCTCTCTGGCCACCTCGATACCACATCAGTGTCTGGCCCTCGCCTCGCCCTATCATGATCGGTTTAACCCAACCTGCACGGGAACAGAACTTTCCTCCCTCTGGGACTAGAATGCTTAATTGACAAGAATGCCCAGTCTCCTGGGGCACCTGGGTGGCTCAGCTCAGTCGGTTGAGTGTCTGACTTCAGCTCAGGTCACAATCTCATGGTTTGTGGGTCTGAGCCCCGCATCGGGCTCTGTGCTGACAGCTCGGAGCCTGGAGCCTGCTTCGGATTCCGTGTCTCCCTCTCTCTCTGCCCCTCCCCTGCTCACGCTCTGTCTCTCTCCCTCCCAAAAATAAATAAATACTAAAAGACTAAAAAGAAAAGAATTCCCCGTCTCCTTATCTGCAATTGCTTAGTTTTTCTCAGCTGTATTTTTATGGTTCTCACTATTGCTTTCCTAATGGTGACAGCGCAGCTCCTTGTAATACCAAATCTTGGAGACGCCCGTCATCTACCTCTAGACACGTTATGAAGGTGCCCACTGCAAGTGTCTGTAACTGAGGGTGACGTCGATCTACTTGTCCCTGTAGTGTAGCAATGGGAAACATGATGTGAATAGCCCTAGCCCTGATATTTTAGCACTAGCAGAAAGTTCTGCCTCACTGTGCATACATCAACGACTCTGTGTTATTTCCTGTACTGCAAAAGGAAAAAAAAGGAAAGAAAGGAAGAAAGGAAGAAAGGAAGAAAGGAAGAAAGAAAGAAAGAAAGAAAAGAAAAATACGGAGGCAAGCTCTCTGTCTGCGGTATCCTCTGGCTTTCTTGCTGACCATTTTCGGTGCGTTCACGGGTAGACTACTCCTCCACAGCCAGTATCACATTTAAGCCTCAAGGCCACACTGTCATGGGCACGACATAGAAAGCCACATCAGTTTAAAAAAAAAAAAAAAAAAAGGAGCAGAATTGGGTGGTCTTGTCGTTCCATCTCATCCGATTCCAAACTTTCTGAGAGCCCCAAGTCAATCACTTAGCATCTTTTCGGTAAGCTGTCGTAGAAACTCTCTGACCCTCAGTCTCTTTGTCTATATGTAAGCTAGATGCTCAGGTCATTTCCTCCAGGCACGCTCTTTCCGCTGTGACTCTGGCCACAACTGGTGCAGAAATCAGCTCCTGTGCCAGACTTTCCACGAGAAATCCGGTCACCGTCTCTGCTGTAGCCATGTCTCCCAGGCCCCGGTATCATGCGTCTCCACTCTCTGCCCCTTGCTCACTTGTGCCCTCTCTCAAAAAACAAAAAACAAAACAAAACAAAACAAAACAAAACAAAATTTCCAAACAGTTCCTTCTAGAAGGGAGAGTGGAGGATACAAGTGTCTCCGCCTCCACGAGAAGACTAGGAACAGCAAGAACATGTCCCCTCCCACGCCAGGTTCTGAGGAGGACCCTGTGGAGGCGTGGGTGTGAACATTCGCCCCAGAAGGCAGAGACCTATCAAACACAATGCTTTAGATGGCAGGCAGTGTGACACTGGAGGCCAGGGGGCGAGTCCAGGGTTTTTCACACATTTCAACCACAAGGACACTGAGAAACACATTTGGTTTGGGTTTGGGTTGGTTTGGTTTTTCTTTTAAAGAGAGAGAGGGAGTGTGCACACGCATGAGTCGGGGACGGCCGGAGACAGAGAGAGAGACGATCTCAAGCAGGCTCCGTGCTCAGCATGGAGCCCTATGGGGGGGTGGGGGGGGAGCTCTGTGCCATGACTCTGGGATCACGACCTGAGCTGAAATCAAGATTTGGACACTCA
This sequence comes from Lynx rufus, assembly GCF_022079265.1. Taxonomy (NCBI): domain Eukaryota; kingdom Metazoa; phylum Chordata; class Mammalia; order Carnivora; family Felidae; genus Lynx; species Lynx rufus. Next base: position 6,376,833 of record NW_025814845.1, read on the forward strand.
AGAGGCACCTGGGTGACTCAGTCGATTAAGCTTCTGACTTGGGCTCAGGTCACGATCTCATGCACGTTTCGTGAGTTCGAGCCCCGTGTCAAACTCTGGGCTGACAGCTCTGAGCCTGGAGCCTGCTTCCGATTCTGTGTCTCCCTCTCTCTCTGCCCCTCCCCCACTCATGTTTTGTCTCTAGCTCTCTCTCAAAAATATATAAACATTAAAAAACTTAAAAAAAAAAAAAGATTTGGACACTCGGCCAACTGACCCACCCAGGTGCCCCAATAAGAAATATATTTGATGTCTAGACCTATTATACAAACACACACACACACACACACACACACACACACACACACACCTGAAACCAAGGCCTCACAAAGCAATATCCACCATATTATGTATAGTCTACTCTAAGCGTTTACGCTGTTCCCTCCCATCGCATCTTCAGATGCTAGTGGTACCCACAAAATTCCTTTCAAAGCCCACCAATGAGTCAGGTTACTTACAAGAACCATGATGTAGTCCAGCTCTCATTCTGCAAAGAAGAAGAAACCAAGGCCCACCCCTTTTTTTAAATATTTACTGCCAGTCTACTCACTCCCAGCGTGCTGAACTTAGGGACTGACAAATAATACATGGTGCCCTTGAGGATTTCACAGTCTAGCAAAGGGGTGTGAATAGGCAGTTCGGGGCAATGACCAGCCCAGGTTCACACCATTCCAGGGCAAAGACTAGAATTAATACAACACACAGTTGTAGTTGTTGTTGTTGTTGATTTCTGGCCTATAGTTTTTAAAAATAGCAAACCTTTTAATTGTATTTTTAAATATTTCCATCTGCAACCACAGTTGATTTAAAGACAAAAACAACTTTCTTATAAATGCTCATGACTTTTGCTCTGTGTATATAAATCTGCTAGAGCCTGAAGTCCAAACAAAGCAGCATAAGAGGAAGGATTGGACTTTAGGAGCCAAAGAATCCAAGTTCCTACTTTCTTACAGCATTTTATCACTTCAAATACTCTTCCATTAACATTGCTTACTTTATTTCAATCTTCCCAACAACCCCATGGTGTTGGTACTCCCATTTGTGAGTAAGCAGCAGAGGCGGGGGACAGGGGGTCCCAAGCAGGCTCCGTATGGACAGCACAGAGACCAACACGGGGCTCAAACTCACCAACTGTGAGATCATGACTTGAGCCGAAGTCAGCCGCCTAACTGACTGAGCCACCCAGGCGCCCCTGCAGTCCCTTATAAATTTGGAAATTTTCAAGTCATTATAAATATCATATATATATTTCAGTATATCATAAATGGTCCTCATAAACTTTTCAGCAGCATCCCTTTCCTGGAATGGACTTCTCTTCCCCAGTAAATGCCAGAAAACTGCCGTAAGGCCACCCCCGGTTCAAGTCTCCATGCAAGAGCCCCAAGACATAAGCCAAACGTTCCTTGTCTTTGCACCCCTCCTCCCAACGTGGCACTGACTCATATTCTCCACTCCCAGAGCGGGTTTCCTTCTCCAAACTGTTTATTTATTTTCAGAAATTCTCACAAGGCTAATGACAAAAAACTGACATTTGTCTAAAAGAGCTCAGACTGGGAGAAAATGCAAAGCCCCTGAAGGGACAGTTTATGAACCTGAGAGAGGGATTTGAAACCCCAGTTGCAAGTCAGAGCAAGAGGTCACTGTGAGAACCAGACAGGAGACAAGTTCAACTGCGGTTGATCTATGCAAGGCCTAGATCCTTGCAGAATAAATATAAATAAATAGAATATATACTTCCATTTGTTGGACTTACAAAAGAGTTCTCTTGTTAAATTCCCTGTCATTCACACACACACACACACACACACACACACACACACGGACACATAAAACAGAAAAAAAATAGAATTTGAGATCCACTTCATCAAGAATAGTTTATCAGTTTATAAAGTAATTTATAAAGGATGTCTCAGGCCAATTGACCTGAAGGTTCCTTTCCATGTAGGAGGTAATTCCAAATTTATTATTAAAATATTAAATGCAAGATTATAATCACTGTTAAAGGCCATTTTCAGCATGGGAAAAAAGCTGAAAGGGCAGGTAAAAGTCAAATCAGAAAATATTTTATGTGGCACAGGGAGGAAATTATGCTGTAGGGAAGAAAAAAAAGCAGCCACTGAATAATTGTAAGCAACAGTAGTTGTGTGGCCCTATTTGCATTACGAAAGACAATCCTGGACGCAGAGGGAGATTCAGTTGGAAGAAAGCAAGACTGGGAGCAGGTTGGCCAACTGGGTGGCTGGTGTGATATTCCAACAATAAATGATGACTGTCCAAAGGAGGTGAGAGGAGACAGTTCTCCCTGGGCCTCTTATGTCTCTGCACATCCTATGAGTGAGGCACCGACTGCCCTCCGTGCCAGACTGTCTCTTCAAGGACCTTCGCATATCCAACAGCCTTGGAAGAGATCGTCTCCCTCAAGAACAAAGGGAAGGTTTGCTTACAGCAAGAAGAAGATAGAGGTGGTGTCTCCCCACTCCCTCCTGGAACAAGAGAAGGCATGGCCACTGCCCATTATAAAAGATTTGGGTTCCCTAAGCAGAGAGTTCTCCTGCAGTGCAGCTCACCATGTGCCTGTGTTTTCTGGCTGTCGCTGAATTGTCCTGTGGGTTCAGGGAAGCCGCACAATAACGCTGATGCTCTGAGTCATGCTATTGCTGTGAACAATACACTGTCTTTTGTCTTTGACCCACGAGTCTGTGTCTTTTATGAGCATCCATGAAACTGGCAGGCTTAGCTGTTCACTTACAATTAGGGATCGATCTCCGGGGCCTTCACAGTCCCTGATACTGGAATATAATTGTTACAGCAGGAATGAAGACAAGAGAATGGATATGAAAGAAATCTCAGCGGTTTTGGCAGCAAGAAAAGAACAAATTTCTGATTCAAAATAAATGCATTCTCCCTTTTCAAGATCCTCCCTCCTTTCCAAGGACATGTCTGTGAATCTATTCAATTCTTAGTCCTTTGTGGTGCTGAAAGAGGTATGAATCAGGGGAAAGCTGAGAGGTACAGACAATTATGGTATTGACTTATATCAAAAACAGCCCAGAGTAGATCACAAAACAACAGAAGCGAAGGAGAATACAAGATCCTTGGGTTTGGGGATACTGGTAGGCTGGGTTCAAAGAATGTTAGAGCTTTTCTGGAAAAAACAAGAAAGGAGGTACTCTGGTATAGTTAAGATAGATAGATAGATAGATAAGGACAAAAATGAGAAGGACAGACATCAAGCTTTGCTGTGTAAGATGAATGTGACCTCTTTAGTTCTTTATCGGACTCAGTAAAGGCTAAAGTTGTTTTAGGTTTTTGTTTTTTGTTGCCAGACCCCTGGGCCTTTTTCTTTTTCTATGAATCTAAGCCAAGGCTGACTTCACAGCAAGAACCAGCAGGTCAGGATCTATGTGGGTTGTAGGTATGACACTTTACGAGATGGTGATTTATTAGATGTGCCAGTTATAAAAAAAAAAAAAAAAAAAAGAGGCATCTGTGATAGCACTTGGTTTCTGACTTAAATGTCTAGTTTTATGGGGTGCCATTTATCACACCAGGTAATACAGGTGGAGGAGCAGATTTGGGTGACAGTTTTAGGGTTTGATCTTGAGCGTGTTGAGCTGGGAGTGCCTGGTGGACATGCCCATGGAGTGGCCTGGGCTGGAGTCGGTGGCACCTGCCGTACCACTGCGTAGAGACCAACGCCAAGGGCAGATCCCTGGGGCTCTCCACAGAGACTGAGACGGGCCAGGGAGGGAGGAGAAAACTTGAGGAAATGGTGTCACAAAAGTCAAAGGAAGATCGTGTGTCAGGAAAGACGGTTCAATGCCGCGATGCTCTGTGGGAAGACAGGCACTGGGGTTGTCCCGCTGCTCTCCAGCCAGAGTAAAACACGAAACTACAAATAGCAATAAGAGATAGACTAGAAAAGACTTTCTTAAAAGTAACCCTATTTTTATTATACTATGTGAAATAAGTCGGTCAGACAAAGATATGCTTATGATTTCACTCATAGGGGGAATCTGAGAAACTCAGCAGGTGAACACAGGGGAAGGGAAGGAAAAATAAGATAAGCACAGAGAGGGAGACAAACCAGAAGAGACTCTTAAATACGGAGAACAAGCTGAGGGGTGCTGGAGGGGAGGTGGGTGGGGGATGGGCTAAATGGGGGGATGGGCTAAGTGGGGGGATGGGCTAAGTGGGGGGATGGGCTAAATGGGGGATGGGACTTAAGGAGGGCGCTAGCTGGGATGAGCGCTGGGTGTTGTTATGCAAGTGATGACTCGCTAAATTCTACTCCCGAAACCATTACTACACCGTGTGTTCACTCCCTTGGGTTTAAATTTTAAAAACAATTAATAATAAATTTAAAAATAAATAAAAGTAACCCTGTTCTGAAGCAAGGCCTGTAGCCCTGCAGGCCACACCAGGAAGTGAAACACACACACACACACACACACACGGCAGCAAGTGGGAAGGGAAGCGAGGCCTGCAGGGGCAGCCAGAGGTCGACAACCCACACGACAAGAGGCCCTGCGGCGTGACGGGGGCCAGCGTCAGGCTCAATGCGTGAACCCGAGGCTGAGAGGAACCTTCCACCCGTGCAAGGAGGCCCAGAGAGCTGTGACCGCGGCCTGCGGCCCGGCCTGTGACCGCGGCTCGTGGGCCGCGAGCGAGGGCAGCCGAGGCCAGCTGGGCCCACTGCAGCCGGCGCGCCCCCTCCTCTCCACCAGGCCCCGACCCCCACGGCCTCCCGGGCCTCTCCGCACTGTCCTCTCAGCCCAAGTTGACCGGCGGGCCTCGCCACCCCCACACCGCGTCCTGGAAACCCTCCGCGCAGTAGGTGGGGGAAACCAGAGCTCACCTGGCGGGCTTCCCTGCTCGCAGGGCCCCCTGCCCCGCACTGCCTGATGGGGAGCGTGGGGAACTGAGTTCTTACGCTCCATCTGGTTTTTCGCGTTCTCAGACGGGAGGGTAAACCTGGCTCCCGGTAACGCCAGAAACGGAACGGTTCCTATCCCTTTAAATGCCGTGTGTCTGAAGGCTAGCACTTCCGGCCCTGCCTCTTCCCCACACCCCAGCCGCCGCTCCAGCACCCTCCTCCAAATGCCTGATAGCCGATCAGACCCAACACCTGCAAGGCAAGAGTCTGATTTATTGCCCCCCAGCCCCCCGCACCTGTTCCCCTCCTCCACCCCCAGGATGCACGTGTTCTCACTGTGCAAGGACTTCCCGGTCCTTCCCATCCCTCCCCAGCCATTCCCGATTCATGCACACGTGCGGGCACGCGTGCACACTCACGCCCAAGTGATGAACGACTTCCGCCCATCGCTCACCGAAAGACGCATGCATCTGTCCTCCTCCGTCTCCGGGGCCTTCTTGCAGGCCTGCACCACCCACATCTCTTGCCTCCAGGGCCACTCTGGCCTCCACATCCATCTCTCCCATTCAGTCCACACCCTTTCCACGCTACGTTCTACATAACGGATGAAATCATGTTTTCAAAGTAGTCACCTAGCCGTGTTACTTCTCGGCCTGGGATTTCACCCAGGGTGGCCCTTATTTCCCACCTCCCACCCTTCCCCCTAAACACCATCTGCACGAGCTTCCATTCCATTCTCTGAACCGGCCAACCTCGCTTGTGCCCCAGGACCTTCACACGTGCTGTTCCCTCCATCTGGGATCCATTCTCCCAGTGGTCAGAGATCTGGCCGCCCCACCTTCCAGTCTGTTGACTGGAAGGCCTCAGGGAGGCCTTCGTTGTCCAGTCCATCTGATGAAGGCCCCATCCTCATCTGCTCCACATCGCAGCCCCCGTTGGTTTCCTCGACAGCACTTATCAGAGTTTACACATGGTGCGTTCACTACGTCCCATCTGTTTTTCTCCCCCGTCAGCAGCAGGAGGACAGGGACACTGCTGGCCTTGCTCACCATTCTAATCCCAGCCCCTAGCACCATGTCTGGCCCTGGAATGATGGGATGAATCAACCAATCCATCAAAACCTCAATGAATTGACGAATGAACAAGAAAGTGTGACTTCATCTTGGAGCTAGTGAGCAGCCCTTCGAGGATTTTAAGCAATAAAGGAACATGATCAGATTCATACAGTATTTCGGAGCCAGCACGATTGTGGGGTGCACAATGATGGGAGGGGGGCAAGCCTGGCTGCAGCCTGCAAAGAGAGGGGGCCAGGGAGGCATCTCGGAAAGACATTTAAGGAGGCACTCCCTCTCCCAGCCAGGCGAGCGAGGAGTCAACACCCGAGGATGGGTGCCACCTTAAATGTTAAGTCCTCGTTGCCTCGGGGCCTGGGGCCCCAGGGATACTCTTTGGGGGGTTACTGAAGGAGTTCAGACCGGAGTTGATAGCCATCCTGGTAATGGCCGCAAGAGGGCCAATCTGAGAGACACCAGGAGACCTAGAACCCGCAAAACCCACTCTCCAGCTGGCGTTGCACACATTTCACTCAGGCTGCCTAAAAACACACTGGCTTTCCTTCTCAGTGGCGTCAACTGCTTGTTTATAACCTTTTGTTTCTATCCTCCAGAGTTCATTACCTTAGCCACCTATCACTTCGAGAGCCAGGACTAGCATTTTGGGTGCAAAGGGCTCCCAGAGATGTGAGGAGAGGTTTGAGGCTCACAGGCTCCGAATTTGAGGGCTTTATAGCAGAAGAGAAACAGGAAGACGTTAATTATTCTAGAGATTCTTGAACCATGCACCCACGGAATGTTGGTGTCTGGGCCTGGGCAAGGTGTTCCAGTGAAAACAATCCAAAACTCATCAAAAACCTTTCTATTTTGTAGGTAATGTGACTTGGTGAAAGGGCATTAAATAAATATATAGAAGATCACTCAAGTGTTGCTAAAAAACATTTTTCTCAACTGTTTAGTGTGTTTGCCTCTATCTTCTCCCCCGCCCCCCGTTGATATTTATTTTGAAATTTCAAATAACCCTTACAGACCATGTAAAATTTTTTATGTTCGGGGCACCTGGCTGGCTCAGTCAGGACAGCATGCAGCGCTTGTTCTCAGGGTCGTGAGTTCAAGGCCCATGTGGGGCACGGAGTGTACTAAAATAAAATGAGCACTGGGTGTTGTATGGAAACCAATCTGACAATAAATTTCATATTAAAAAAATAAAATAAATAAGAATAAAAAAGAAATAAGTGGAACAAAACTACTGAAGCCCTAGAAGAAAATAAAAGATATTATCATAAAAAAAGAAAAGAAAAAAGAAAAGAAATAAAATATAAGATTAATAAAATACAAAATATAATATAAATAAAATATAATAAGATATAAAATAAAATAAAGTATAAAATAAATAAAATAAGTTTTATGTTCATTAAAACTAGACCTGGATCTGAGAAGCTGGTGAATCCCTGCCGTTGTGACATTAATAGGCATCAAGTTAGAAAAACATAAAAAGCACTAAGAGGGGAAACCAATGAAACGTAGCCCAGCGGGATTTACAAAGTGGATCCTAAAAACCAAGGCTTCGTCTTCCTCTCCCTTTTCTTATCCTGTTAGTAAACCGTATTCAGCTGAGGGGAGAGTGCTTGGGTCAGTCCCCTGCCAGGTTCCCTGGTGCTCTGGGCCACGAGACGTGGCTCTTCATTCATCACAGCTTGGTCTCAGTCCCCCGGGGGTGAACACACGGCTGCTCAGGCTGGGCAGAGAGTATGACCTGAGTGTGGCTGCATCGTAAATCCGGACGGTCCTGCTGCTTCTGGAAACTGTAGGCCAGCGCTCAGGCCTGGGTCTGCTCAGGCAGCTCCTTTGTGCAGGACTCCAGTGCCTTCCAGGGCCTCAGCACCGGCTTTTCTAGCTTACTTGCCTCTGTCTCCATCTCATGTTAGATGGTCTGACACCTAGCAGAGCATAATAAACAGTTATTTTCCATGTAACACATCAGTGTTTCCCGGCCGCTAGAAACACCGTGACTTCTGCGAGCGCCGTCTCCTGGACGTGACTGAGAGATGTGACTCTACCTCCCTTGTTCTCCAGTATAATGAACTAAGACATCCCAGTTTACCACATTAAGTTGACAGACTACCCAAACTTGAAGACTTCCACCCCAGGCAGTGCAGGTCCTGTCTGTTACAATCTGCTCTTTTCCCCGTTAACGCCCTCCCAACAGGTTTGCTTCCCACGTCAGTCAGGATGGGCTCAGTTATGCTGCAGTAAGAGCGACCTCCAAATCACAGAGGTTGAAACATGCGACCACACGCGCACAGTTTCGCCTTACGTGCGTTTCCAATGCTAATGGACGTGGTGGGCAGGCGGGGGGGAGGGGGGGGGCTCTGTTATCCTAATCACTCGGCACTCCAGGTTGGTGGGCATATCAGCTAGACACGTGCTTCCAAAAGTGGGAAGGGAATGCGAAAACTCACACATGGACTTTTCTCGTTTCTGCCCAGAAGGGACACGTGCCACGTCTTTCCAATTTCATTAGCCAAAACCAGTCACATGGCCGTAGCTGATTTCCAAAAGTGCAGGGAAGTTAAAACTTTACCACGTGGAGAAGAATTTAGGGAACCGCCCTAATGACCACCACACTTCCCTGTACAGTTCACATGAAGAGAAGGAAGAAGACGAGGAGGAGGAAGAGAAGAAGAAATAGGAGAAGGGGAAGGAAAAGGAGGAGGAGGAAACGGAGAAAAACCATAAGAAAAGGAAGAAGAAAGATTAAAAACTGCTTGCACTAAGAGATAAGAAGGCTTAAATTTTCTTTTTTTTTAAGATTATTTATTTTGAGAGAGAGAGAGAGAGCCGGCATGAGTGGGGGAAGGGCATAGAGCGAGAGGGAGAGAGAGAATCCCAAGCAGGCTCTGCGCCATCAGCGCAGAGCCCAACATGGGGCTCGAACTCGCGAACCGTGAGATTGTGACCTGAGCCAAAACCAGGAGTCAGACGCTTAACCAACTGAGCCACCCAGGCGCTCCGAAGGCTTACGTCTTCTTAACAAGATGTGTGGTCTTGGGTAATTTACTTCATCCCATGAGGTCTCCGTTTCCTCACCTATAAAATAGGACTAATAGTACCTGCCTCACATGGTTGCTGTGGAGATTCAGTGAAACAATCTCTGGCAGAGCGCCCCCCCCCCCGGCCTGGCACAGAGTAGAATTCTCAGTCCGTAGCCATTGTAGGTCTCCTGTGTTACAGTTTTCAGAGCACCGTCAAGTCCATCAGCGTATGAGCCCCACCCCCACCCTACAAACCCATAAGGTCAATGGGGGGGTGATTATTATCCACATTTACAGATGTGCAAACGGAAGCTGTTGGAAATCGAGCTGCCCGCGCTGTCACACGGGGTGAGTCTGGCAGGAGCTGGGCCTTCGGGCTCTAACCCAGTGTTCTTGTCTGCGTGTCCTCCCTCCCCTTCTCCCTCTCTTTCCAGAGGTATTATTTTTAAAAATTCACTTGTGATGGGCGAATATTTCAGCATCTATCAAAGTGAACAGCTGAAAAATAAGAACGTAGACTGGTGAACTTGGCCCGGGCCAGAAGACATAACACCTGTGTTAGCCAAAGTCAGCGGAAAGCCTATGCACATATTTGTTGGAACATTTTTCACACGTGTTAATGAAAAATTCACTCGGGCCGCACACAGAAGACAGATGTGCCCAAGGACTTCGAGGGCCCCCGAGTGAGAGCATACCCTCCGGGGAAGGGGGCCCAGGAGACAGGGAGCTGGGCGGTTGTGGTTTCCATTCAGGGCTGCGTGCACTGTTGCATCTGATAAACATGAACCGAGCGGCTGTGGAGAAGGGTGAGCTATGCCCAAAGGCGGCTGGAAACAGACTCGATATAAAGACCTTCGCGCCTCTGTCTTAGTCCGGAGAGTGGTTGAGCTCTTAGTCCGGAAAGTGAAAGGGCACGTTCTGTCTTCTAACGAAGTGAACACTTAAAGGACCCGGATTCTCCAGATAGATCAATACGAGCTTTGTTGCCACCTCCCAGCATCCCTAGCCAACCACTTAGGCAGGGGTGGGGCTCGAGGTCAGGGCCAAGGAGAAGCCGCAGCTGTTGTTACTCTGCAGTCAGGTTCTAGCAAATGCAGAGAGGAGCACAGGTTCACGTGTTGTCCCAGCAACCCGCGCGTCGCCGCGAGAAGCATAGCCACCTCCCTCGCCCGAGCTTTGGAGCTTTCCAGAAACCCATCTCTAGAGCCACTGCTTCCAACGCTCTGCCCTGACAGACTCCACTCCCCCTCCTCTTTTCCTTCTGCCCCACAGGGACCTCAAAACTGAGGCCTGGCGAACCTCTGATCGTTTCATGTATAAGGAATCTAGAAAACAAATGCCTGCCTCTCAAATTCGGGAGCCCCGGGGAAGGCCAGGCAGCCAGGGCGGGCTGAACCTCAAAGGAAGGACCTCGAACTTTGTGTCCCAGGGGCCACGCACCGCAAGGGCAGACACGTCCGGGGTGTGAGATTTGGGAGACAGCAAGCCTAAGGCGGGAAGCCCTCCAGGTGGGGGCAAAGCTGGGCGCTGAGAGAGGATTCCTGTCTCTCACTCTCAAATCTTTATTAAAGTTACTAAACTCACAACATTTACCCTGATGGGTAGAAAATGGGGAGAGGGGGAAGGGGCGGTAAATAAAACGGCAAAGGGACCCAGGTCTGTTTCCCACCTGGCCCATAGCCAATCCAAGATGGTACACAGAGTTACAGGAGCAGAAACAGAGGCCGTCAGGCAGAAGATGAGGAATTTGCAGAAATTGAAGGGAGGACTCTGGCATCGAAACACTGGGTGTTCCGACCAAGGCTTCCAAAAGCCCCGGGGACAGAGAAATTCCCCTTGTGTGTTTCTGTTAGCTGAGTCTTCCCAACTGAAGTATAGACTTTTTGAGGGCAGCCGTCAAGCGTTGGGTGTCACCGCATCAGCAGCACCCGATGCCTTTGCACACCGTCAGTGCTTAACGTCTGCTGATGCGTTAGGCTGTTTTCACATCCTCCCATACACCACCCAGCACAGCTCGCTGAAGACTAGATAATGGCCCAAAGGGCCTGGAACAGCAACCAGCGCCCTGAACCAGGAGCCGGGACAGCGCGAGTTTTAATCCCTGCTCAGCAGTTTGCTCGAGGTGTCACCAGGACAAGGCGCTGAGCCGCTCTGGGCTTCAGATCCCACCTATGTAAAATGGGCATTAAAAATCAAATCGAGGGGCCATATTACTAGCTGCTTGGTTGAGTGAAGAGATGGTGAAATCATGAGTAGAGAAGGGATTCGAAACTGATACGTTGCTATACCCATGATTTTTAAATCTATTTTTTTAAGCTTGTTTATTTTGAAAGAGAGAGAGAGAGAAAGAAGGCATAAGCAGGAGAGAGAGAAAGAGAGAGAGAATCCCAAGCAGGCTCCACCCTGTCAGCCTGGAGTCTGACGCCGGGCTTGAACTCACGAACCATGAGATTGTGACCTGAGCCAAAATCCAGAGTTGGACACTTAACCACCTGAGCCACCCAGGCACCCCTTAAACCTTTTCTTAATGTTACTTACACGTTTGGAACATAATCCGGAAGAAACGGGTTTGGGCACAGGCCACGCACATCTGTGAAAGAGTTCTGAGCAGGAATCACGGGCCAACACTGGTCCTCCAAGGCACCTGCCGCGAACGTCTCCCCCTCACCTCTCTTCCACCTCTGCCTCTCCCGTCTCGGCTGCAGTCTCTTCATGGTCTCCGTGTCTCTGCAGGTCTCTGTTTCCCTCTAGCTCTTCGGTCAAGTACTCTCAGCTGCAGTATCTGTGTGCGTCTCTCCACCTTCCGGTTCCTGGATTTTCCCATTGTCTCCTGTCTGTCTGCCTCTTTTGGTCCTTCCGTCTTTGCCTCCCTCTCTCTGTGGCCTTGTACTTCCTCCTCTGTCCCTCCCGGTCCCTCACTGTCTTTCTCTCTCGTCTTCCCACCCCTCTTTGTCTCTCTCCCTGTCTCTCTCCTTCTGTCTGCTCCTCTGGCTCCTTGCCTTGTCTTAGCATCTCGTGTGCCCAAGACTGTCTCTGTCTCCATCCATCTGTCTCTGTCTGTCTGACCTTCTCCATCGGGGCCCATCTCTCCCCTCTATCCGTGGGGCCCACCGGGACAGACTCCACCGCAGTGTGACCTTTCCGTCAGCCTCTCCCTGAACTCCCCATAGGCACCGTGACCGTTTCTCATCAAGTCCGCAGGTCAGTGTAAATCTCCCATGTTTTCTTTAGGCGGGAGCCGGGGCAGCCCAGCCCAGCCCTGTAGCAGGGAAGGCGCGTGCCTGAGGGAGGAGCCCCGACTCCCCTTCCCCAGGGGGAAATCAGTTCAGGGAGGGTCTAAAACAAGACCACACTGAGGCCCCACCGCACATATGGACAATATGTATCTTTCATCGGCGTCAAGGTTGGAGTTTTTTCCTGTATTTTCCTGATCGTTCAAACCCTATGTGCTCACAAGAGAAGATTTAGACAGTATGAGGAACAGTGAAGATGCAGCAAGAGAAGTTCCTCACTATCCTGTAGCCCAGAGGTGGCCACTGCTGCCATTTTGCCGTATTTTCCTTCCGGACTTTACCCATATGCTTTGTGTGTGTGTGTTTGTCTTTACAACGATGTAGAACTGTGCAAACTCTTTGGTTGTTTAATATTCTCTCCTGCTTTTTTTCCTTTGACCTCGAAAGCTTTCTGCAAACATGGCTTTCTCTCCTCCTGAGAGAAAAAAAGAAAAAAAAGACATCTTCAGCTCTCCATTTGTCACAGGAGAAGTTCAAATGTTTCAATATGGCTTCCTGCTGCCACCCTATCTCTTCCCATAGCAAAGCCCTACACTCTGAAATGCAGCCGGTCAGGGCTCTCCAGTTCCCCTCCTGCGTAAGTTCATCTCAGTCTCTGGCCTTTGCTAAAGCTCTTCCCTCATCCAGAGCACACGTTCCTGCTTGTCCGAAGCATAGCTGTGTCACCCGCCTCCCGCCATATTGCCTCCCCCTCCCTGACATCTAGGAAAGGTGCCCATAACATCCCCTACTTCCTTTCATAGCAAATTTGTCCCTGTGTACTTGACGAAGCACTTGAGGTCATCCTCACCGAACCACGAGACCCTTAAAGGGAGTCCGTGTTCAGTGGCTCCTAGGACACACCCCCCACGAGCAGATCCTCAATGAATGTTGAACATTCTGATTCATACATTAGAAATTGATGGAACCATCTCCTTAATGCTGGACTTTAATGTTCCTTTCAGCTTTTCTCAAGGGATAAATAACGCTGTTAAATAGCTTATTCACAAAGCTTTGTCTGTGTTTCCACTCATTTGCATAGGGCGGATATTCTCAGGCTCTGTAAAATATCAAATAGTTTACGTATCATCATTGTTTAATGTCATAAAACACTCTGACAACTTAGGATCCCTGCTATAGATCCCTTTCTGAAAAGCTCCTGATGGATTGAAGAAAGGCAAGGAAATTAATCAGGGGGATGGAAGATTAGACAGGCCTTGCCAAATTTAAAACAGTTGTACCCCAGAGTTTGTAAGCTGAGGCCTCACATCTCATACACCTCAAGATGAGAAAAATGGAGCCTTGAGTTATGACGTTTTCTTAAAGCCTCACAGCTCCTTTTCTGCAGACGGTACCTTTAAAATCCCACCCCCGACCCCAGGGAACTGTTGTACATTCAGGCAACTCAACAAACGTGATGAGTTTGCAGTCAGTGATGGTCAACAGAAAACACCAAGCTACATTCAGTCAAAACCAAGGCAACTATACCCTAACTACCCTGAAGTCCTAAATGAAATCCCGGATGTTGGGACCCTTAACTCAGCGAGTCCTTATTGTACATCTACTAGGCATCAGATGCTGCGCTGTTTTGCTGGGAATAAGTTAGTCATAGGAAACAGTGAGTGCCCGCCCACAGGGCCTCCACATGCGTGGGGAAGGCTGGCAGAGTCGTAAACACTGTGATGGCAGTAAGAAGAGCTATTCTAAGATCACAGAGCAGGACACCTAACTCGGGTGGGATGAGGGAGAAGCCAGGGAGATGTGCCTGGGGATGTGTGGTCAGGCTTAATGCTGTAGCATGAGGATCTCTCTGGAATCTGCTCGCATCAGCAAGGCCAGTAGCATCCTAGGTGTTTGACATACTGCGGTGCCCTTCAGTCTTCACAACCACCCTGAGGGGGGCAATCAGGGAGAACCCAAAGGCTAAGGGAAACATCCAGAGATAGCTCTGAGAATGAGGTTAGGCACTGAGATTCAAATCCAGATGTGTCTGACCCGAAGCCCATGTTGCTCCCCAAAATGACACAGTGACCTCTATGCACTCCCTGTGAGGCTGGACAAACCACTCAATGTATTTCTTTTTTAACACTGCAGATTTTACAATGGATTGTGTGACATTCCGGAAGACATACACTGCCACAGGAGCACAGAGTGGGGACACTAACTCTGCCTGAAAGTAAAGGGGATATGTCAAGGAGGCTTCAGAAAAGAGAGGCGACCTTTGGGGGTTTAGAAAATGTCTCTGTAGAGAAGGCAGGGCAGGGCATCCCAGAAGAGGAAGGGCAGGTAAAAAGGACGAGGGCTGATGTGAGACCCAACAAGGCACTGGGGTTGACTAAGGCACAGGATGAGCAGAAAGGGACAGAGGTGCTAGCAGAAGGCCATGTGACCCTACTTCAGTGTGTATTGGTGAGTAACAAACCCTTACAATTCGTAATGGCTTCAAGCAGTAATGTCTTCTCTCCCATGCAACACAAGTTCCTGGGGGTCATTCAGCTCTACCTGGTGCCCCCTGGGCCCCTGAGGTGGCTACGGTCCTCTGGGGGATCCAGTGGAAGCTCACCTATGGCCGAGAGCGCCCGTTCTCCTCCTGGTGGGCATCCCCACGTGTCTGCATGGCACCTTCATTCCAAACAGAAGCGCCCAAGAGGGAAGGTGTGGCAGCTGCCAGGCCCATCAATGGCCACCCTTGGAACCACCATGGCATCACTTTGCCATGTATATTCTATGGGTCAGAGTGGTCACAGACCCAGCCTGGGGCCAAGTGGGAACGGGAGGGAAACTGCACAAAGGTAGCAAATACCTGTAGACATGCTTCACCATGGGGGGAGGTCACCGAAGTCGAGGTATCAGCAGTAGCAGTCACCGAACGGTGAAAGCCGTGCTTGGCCAACCTGAGGATTCTGTGCTGAGGCAGGTGGTTCTCAACCACAATGCTGTAACACACTCGTTAGTTATGAGGTTGTGTCGAAAAAATAAATCAATAAATAAACAAAGGAGCAAAGCTTTTTACTTTATTTATTTTAGTAAATTAGAGTACATTTAAGGGGATCTCTCTTATGATGATACTTGTTTTCGCCTACATTCTGATGTGCTTTTTAGGACTCGGGGGCAGTAGGGCTGTCAGCCCAGCATATCCGAGCAGCAGCGCATATCACCGCCATCCATAGCTCCCACAGCTGACTGAACAACAAAGCGGGGACCGGTGAGGTGGACTTCCATTCTAGAAAGATCACTTGGCTGCTGTGTGGAGCATGAATCCTGGAGATGGAGACATCTATTTGAAGGTTCCAAGAGATATGAGACAGCAAGAGGGAGACCCCACCAGCCGTGGAGAGAGGCTGCAGGAGAAACCAGCTCTGATCTTGTACTTTCAGGCTCCAGAACTGCGAGAAAATTCATTTCTGTCATTTAAGCCCCCCAATATTTGACATTTTGCTATGGCAGCCGTAGCAAACTAACCGGTATACATCCGATGTTTATATTTGGCATATTCGATGTAAACTGATGTATGTTTACTGGTAGGGCTGTGCAATCAGAACAGCTTGCTTGTTTGGCTAACTCAGATTCCCGTCAGGGTCTGTCCTCCATCGCCAGAGTAGTCGGGACGGGTCTCTATCCGCTGTAACCATGACACCCTGGTTAAGACTCTCATCCATCCCAGCCCTTTATCCCAGAGAGTCATGGCGGTCATGCCTGGGACTTAAGCTGGACTCCCACATCCTCCAAAGGGTGGCCCAGCCTAGTAGCTTCTCTGTAAGAAAAGGAGCCTCTCATCTAACCAAGAGACCGATGTACCCACCTCAACTGGTCTATTGGACAAGAACTGGCCTGTGCGTGGAAACCCATCTGACTCCTCTATTTAAATTGATGCAGGTGATGTGTTTTACAAGTTGTCCAGTGTTCTCTTTCCTTTTCTTTTTCTAGAATGCGTGACTCTCATAAGGTTCCATAAAACTTTAGAAAGGCCGTGTAATATCAACCCTGTCTAGTGTGAAACTATCAATACATTTCAGATAATGATTCTTCCTAGTGAATTAGTGGAGATGAGGGAAAGAATTTGCGCAAATATAATACATCGCTGCTCTCATTACAGCAGCTGCTATGCATTAAGTCCTTTACTCTCTGCCAGGCACTGTGTTACATGTTTTATTTAGAGAGTATTTCAAATAAACTTTATTCCAACCCCATAAAGTAAGTGGTGCAATCATCCTCAATGTACAGGTGAGGAAACTGAGGCCCAAGGCCATATGATTGCCATGTGGAAGTTGCATAATTATAACAAGGCTCTGACTCCAAAGCTTGTGTTTTTAAATACTTTGCTATATGCTGATCTTTTTGACCGCTTTCATAATACAATCACAAGATGCGTGTTGACAAGTTTTACATACTTCCTACAAGACCTCAGGGTCAAGTTCAGTGGTTCTCAAGCATGCTCACTCGTGTTGTTGGAGTAACTAAAGTCAGGCAACATCCTAAACATGGTTACACAGTTAACTAGATTTTTGGAATGTGAGCAGAAACATACATGTGTTCATGACATTAAGTCTCACCCAGCACAAGTATCCATAGAGGAAGGAGCTGACAGTGAGCACAGGAGACTGGAGACTTCTCCTTTATGTGGTTGCCATGTAAAGACTTACAAGAGACATTCAGGGAAGCCAACAGGGTTTTGGGAAAGATTGTAGGAGAAAGACTTAACACTGATGAAAGTGCATCCCGCAGAGCCTGGGGGGGGCCTGGAACGAGGCCTCCTGGATGCCGGTTCTGATTCTACTAATTCGAGCCATACCCACAGTTCAGTTTCCTGATCTGTGAAAGGGGGATAATATTCCTAAGTACCTCCCGCGGTTATTGTAAGGATTAAACAGCACATGTGACATACCTCCAACCTAAGTAGTCAGTAAACACGAGCTCTCATCCCATCATCACCAATTTGCTTTTGCCACAAGACCGGAAAGGTCTGCCATTATTCTCGGTTGGCATCTGGACATTCATGTCACGCAGAAGCTCCTTGACACTACTGCTCCAGTGGCACTGATCGGCCACTGATGATCTCAGGGGTGTGGGGCCAAAGAAGGGCATAGGGAGGGATCAGAAAGGTCTCTTCCAATAATAGCTCTATACTTTCCAATAATAGCTCTATACTTTCACACTCTTTCACATTTGTTAAAACAGCATACAACAGCGTTGCATATTTTCTAATCTAACCATGTCAAAATCAGGTTACCATGAGCTCGGAAATCAAACGATACAATCACGATTTCCTCTTCTGCTCCATCCCATGTTCCATGAAGTCAGGGTTTGGGTCCACGGAAATGGAAGAGGGGATCATCCCAAGATCCGCAGCTAAAAGGGCACGATGCTGTGCAAAATACATAGCGGGGAAGAGCTCCCTCAGAGTTAAGGGACAGACTCACATTTCAAGATGTAGAACCTGCACTGGGGTTTTGAGAAGAGTAAAACTAAGATAATAACAAGAAACCACGCCACTTTCCAGCACAGGGCTCTCGCTCAGCGCCGTCTTCGCGAGGATGGCAGGTTTCCCCCTCCAGCGCCCCCCCCTCCTCCCCCTGCAAACAAGCTGGCCAGGAGGGAGGGAGCAACAGCACGTGGGAGGCGGAGGACAGAGTTCACCCTGTGAAAAATCATTAATCATCCTGAGGTCACCAGCCCTGAACACGTTTCCTTCTCAATCCCGTCCTGTGGGCGATCTGTCTCCTAACAGGTTTTGTAATGCTGAGTTGTAAAGCGTTCCTGATGAATTATTGTTGGCACTCAGTCCAAAGACTTGAAGGCTTGAGTCCTCCAGAAGAAAAAGCAGACCCTCTCTCTCCCGCGCCTGTTGTCCGTGGGGCCCAGCACAGGGCTTCCATTGTGTGTGAGGGCAGATGGTCTGTGGGCCCCTCATCCCTGCAGCCCCAACTCCAGGAACGGCCTGAGCCGGACTGGCGTCTATCACTGTGTTTCCAAGCAGGGGCGTTTGAGGGCAGCTCCACTGTTGGCCATGTCCCTGTCACAGCACGCCTCTGGGTGGGGGCAGGATTTATGTTCCACGTTGACAGATAAAGAACCTGAGGCCAGGCCTATGTCATGGCACGTCCAAGATGGCCTAGCTGCTTTGGGGCAGAGCCCGGAACAGAACTCAGGTCTCCAAAACTTCCACCTCTTTCTTTTCCTCCACGCTACTCCCTCTGGGCTGTACCCGCCCCTCCCCCCCCCCCCACAGTGACATGGGCCCTCACCATAGGACCTCATCGTCCCACACCACTCCTGCCTCACCTAAAGCCTCTGGTGCACACCTCCTGCCTGGTCTGCTCCCAGGTACCCCCATCTCCGTCCCATCCGGTCATCCAGGGCCAGTTTAAGGCAGCCTCCTCAGGGAGGCAGCCATGACCCCAGAGTCTAAAACAGCCTCCATTGTTCTTGATCACAATGTCTTACTTTACTTCTTCATGGCGCTTATCACTTTCCAACCTATCTTGTTTATTCACTTGCGTCTTCGTCCTCTGTGTGTTTCTGTTGTCCCTGAAGGTCCAGCTCACCCAGAGTGCGAGCTGCAGGAGGGAGCCATCGTGGTAGTGTGGTTCTCCACTGTGTACGCAGCACTGAGAACTCTCACTGGCACCTCGTGGGTACTCAGTAAGCTTTCTGTTGATTAATCAACAAACACTGATAATTAATAATGCCTTCCCTTCACAGGGAGGGAGGCAAACCATAAAGCATAGAGAACACACTGAAGGGTGATGGAGGGAGGTGGGGGGGAAGCCAAATGGGTGGAGAAAGTGCACTTGTTGGGATGAGTACTGGGTGTCATATGTGAGTGATGAATCACTGAATTCTACTCCTGAAATCAATGCTACACTATATGTTAACTAACTTGAATTTAAATAACATCTTGGAAGAAAAAAATTGTCTTCCCTTCATATAAAGACTTTCCAAATATAAATGTGTACATGGATATAGTTAAAGAGGGAGAGAGATGAACTTTCCAAAGCGTTTCACAAGTAATATTTGACGGTCACATGTCCCGTGTAAGATAGCAAGACTGGGCTTTGTTATCACCATTTTACAGACAGAAAAATTGAGCCCCACAGAGATGTAGTGACTTTTTCTTCCAACCAGGGAGAAATCCTGCAAGTCACTCGCTATATAAAGTTAGAAAGGTCACCTTTCCCCCTTTGTGCCTCAGGCTCCTTGCAGTGGGAGATTATAAACTCAAAGATCTCTAAGATTCTTTCTGGGAATAATATTCTAGATGGTATTTCCCAGACAGTGTGCTTGGAACCCCAGGATCCAAGGAGAAGGTAATGGGTGTTCTTTGCGTCCATTTGGGAAACACCAGTCTAGCGTTGACTATAAGTTTACGTTAAGGCAAGTTCCGTATCCCACAGCAGGTAAGATGTGTCAAGGCTTCATGAAGAGTAAGAAACGGAAAAAGAAGGAAATGGATCAGTCCCTGCGCTGTGCCAGGTGGATGGTGAGTACTTCCCACTTCCCATCAGCTCATTTAATCTTCAGAACCCCCATACTTCTACTGCACACCTGGGAAACGAAGTACAACTGAGGAAACTCAGAGATGACATATACGGCGGAGGATGGTTGTTCAACACCATGACCTCCAAGGGGTCAATCAAAAACCGTAAAAGGGCTGTAGAAAACTTAATGATTGTTATGCATTTGATTCTAAGGAACCCATGCTTCACTTTCACCTTCCAAATCTCAAGCAAGCGCATCCACTAACTGAACGGGATCTAGAACTCTAGCTGCAAGGGAGTCTGGGAAATGTAGTTCTCTTGGCTTTTCATTCTCTGTACTACAGGATGGCAAGCCAGAAGGAGGGTGGTAATGATGCTGAGTGCCAAAGGCCATATTCATCATTCACCCTGAGGTCAACGAGGTTATCAAAGTCTCCTCGGGACTCTATGGGTCTGTGAGCTGGGGAATTAGGGATGGGGGAGGGAATCGGTGAAGGGATGGATTTGGGGTGGGAGCTGGCAAACAGGGTCCAGGATGAAGACACAAAGCTCCTTCCCAAAATTGCAGCAAAAGCGAAAGAGAGCTGAAAATATGGACTCACAGCTGCAGAGAGCAGGTGAAATGTTATTTTCTCAGATTAAAGCCACTTCAAGGGGTTTCACTCCTGGTCCCTCCCATCCTCACAGAGAGGTCTCAGGCATCTTCCCTGCCTCTCTAAAAATCACTTCTCCTCACTTTTCTTTTCCCTCTGGTTTGACTATCAGTGCGGCACAGTACGTGGGCCAGATTTATTTGTGCCATTAAGTGATGCACACATGAGAAAGACTGTGACTACCTCCTAACTGGCAAAGCCAAGTGGCTTCACCTGTTTGCCTTTTGAGCTAAGCTTATTTAACCCGAAAAGTTCTGTGAGTGGCCGAGTGGTCTTTCAATATAATTTCAATTCAGAGGGGCAGGATTTCATAGGGTTTTTATTTCATAGCGATTTCAGGAGTATGTCCTACTTTCACAATCAAGAAAAAAATAAGTGAAAGATATTATGTCTCTCTCAGGAGGGGCAGTGGGAGAGATGAATAGGTAGGGCAGAGCCCAGTGGATTTGTAGGGCAGTGAAAATATTCTCTACAATTCCATAATGGTAGATACGTATCATTACACACTCGTCCAAACCCATAGAATGTCCACCACCAAGAATGAACCATAATGTGAATGATGGACTTTGGGTAATGATAATGAGTCAGTGTAGGGTCATCAGTTACAACAAACGTGCTATTCTGGTGGCGGGTGTTGATACGTGGGGGGACGGAGGCTTGGCAGGTCCAGGGCAGAGGGAATATAGGAAATCCACCTCCCCTTCAGTTTTGCTGTGAACCTTAAACTGTCTTCATTTTTAAAAATCTAATGCCTTCATTGGGTGCTCCGGTGGTTCAGTCGGTTAAACATCTGACTTTTGATTTCATCTCAGGTCACGATCTCACGGTTTGTTAGTTGAGCCCCACATCAGGCTCTGTCCTGATGGCGTGGAGCCTGCTTGAGGCTCTCTCTCTCCTTCTCTCCCCTGCCCCTACCCTGCTTGTGCACTCTCTCCCTCTCTCTCACTCTTTCTCTCAATAAATAAATAAACCTAAAAAGAAAGAAAGAGAGAGAGAGAAAAAGAAAGAAAGAGAGAGAGAGAGAGAGAGAGAAAGAAAGAAAGAGAGAGAAAGAAAGAGAGAGAGAAAGAAAGAAAGAAAGAAAGAAAGAAAGAAAGAAAGAAAGATACAATGCCTTGATCAAAGTAAAATAAAATGCCCAATTGTAATCCCTCTTCCTGCACATAGCACATACATAGTTTTGCACTCATAACTGTGACCTAGCATTTACAGTTCTCTTTGTGAGATCACAGAATATTTGGGCCCCAAAATACCCGAAAAATCAAGGAGCCAAGTGACCTCAAACCACATGCTGAGGACCCTAGGAATCCCCAGAGAAGCCTCAAGGGCTCCCCTAGCATAGGAGATGTAGTGACCTGGTTTGCACAGTGCTCCTGTGTAAACCCCAAGGGCTTGGATTTCATCTATTCGATATTTTGGATTTGCCTGCAGGATTCTATTTTAGAAAGAAATCTCGCTGCAACACACACACACACACAAGTATGAACACCAGGGAATGAGCTCAGAGCTTCCTCGCTTGTGCCATTGTTCAGATGGGAAAGTGGAGGCAAAGAGAACCCAAAAGCCCACCTATAGTCCCACAGAAGCAGGAAAGCAGCGTCTGGATCTGGAAATCAGAGGCCTAATCTGTTTTCCCTCTGCACCACTGCAAGGATCCCAGGCCGAGTGGCCCAGACAGATGTGGCTGTGATCCAAGGGTCACATCATTGTTGGTGCTGTTTGTTTGCACAACGTGGAACGTTGTTTGAGGCCTGAAGCTCAGAGACATCCCCTGGTGAGACTCTCTGAACTGGAGCCCAGAGGGGCACGTTTCAAGAGCCTGCGGTCTGGACGGAGAGCCCGCTGGTGAAGACGGGGAGGCTCTTCTCGGCCGGTGGGTTTTTCTGTTCCACTGGTATGCCACGCCCCTTCACAGTATTGTAAACACAAGTCCGGTGTGTGTTTTTAAAACGTGAGAAGAAGCAGGATCCTGCCGGAGTGTTTTGACGTAGCCTGCAGGGAGGGAGAATGGGACCAGCGGATCTCGCCTGTGCAGAATGTAATTGCTTCCCGCACCTGATGGTTAATCTCAGGCCGGCCGGGCCGTCGGACAGTCCCTCCTCCAAACAGCCCACACCGGCCACACAGAGCAGAGACCGGGGACCCATGCTGGGCTTCACCACTCATGGGCTCTGGGACTTTGGTCCTCAGTTTCCTCACCTAAAAATAAAGAGTCTTGGCCTAAATCAGGGTTTTCCACCTATCCGAGACTCCGGATCCGTTTTACAAAGTGGGTGTCCCGGTAAGATTCAGGCTGAAGTTTCTGCTACTAAAAGGAAGTTGGAAATCCACTGGACTAGATGTTTCTGGTAACTCTTTCAGCTCCAAGATATTGCAAGTCTGGATTTTACTTCTCTTTGAGGCGCTGGAAGAAGTTTCACTTGCACTCAAGAGAGATCAAGAAAGGCACTCTTAGTCCTTGGAAAGGTAGCGGATGATCTCGGGGTCTGGAGAACCCAATCTTGCCACCCCCCCTCCCCTGCCCCTTTCATTCCTGCGGGGCTAGCTGCCCCCTACTTTGCCCCATGTGGCACCTCATGTCCATACCAGTGACACTGCCATGGCTGCATTGCTTCTGTCCCACCACCTACTGCTGCTTCTGCTTCCTACCTTCCATCCCCGCCGAGCTGCCTGAAGCCTGTAGCTGTGTCTTATTCCTGGCTGAGACCCCAGTGCCCGGCACAATTCCTGGTATACTGCAGATGCTTAATAAATGGATGTTGAATTTAGTTGCATTTGGAACAACTGAACTGACTTTCAAACTTAGCAGTCTACAGCTAATCTTTAAATGCAATTTCCAGAAAGAATATTCTGGCCTCGTGTAGAGACGGTATGTATCCAATCAGTCAGCAGCTGTTGAGCATCAACCATAAGCCAAGTACTACTTTAGGACCCAGAGATACAATCGAGAATAAAGCCAACCCCATCTCTGGCGGAAAGGTACCAGAATCACATAATAGAACTAATTATACAATGAGGGCTGGGAGAACCTCTGTTCCCAGAGCATGAATCTTTCCAGTGTCATGAGTCCCATGTAAAAGCTGAGGCTTAAGGTGTGGTGGCCTTAGGGAAAAAGTCCACAGAGCTAGGTTCTTTACTGAGACAAGAGCCCTCCAGAAGGGAACACCAAGCCACCAGTGGAGATGGTAGAAGAGGGCACCGTGGAGAAAAGACAACACAAGAGAGAAAGACTGTACATTCCTTCTCAAATTTCCTGTCCCGAAGACTGTAGCTGGTGGCAGAACCAGAATGGACTTTGACAGTGTTGGCCTTGATTCTGGTCACCGTTACTTGCTGTGGGATGAGAGGTCAGTTGCCCTAACCTTTCTGAGAATGGCCTGGGAGAAGGACCATGAATTAGGGTGGTGTTATGTTGAGTTGGAAGTGACTTTGGGATTGCCAATGGAAGAGCCCAGGAGACACATGGACAACAAGGGCTGGAGCTCGGGGTGGTGGGGTGGGGGGGATGCTAAGGAGAGGGATTCTGGAGTTAATTTACACGTATGTGTTTCTTGCAGCCATTGGTATGCCCGGCCACACCCATGGAGAAGATATAGACAGAAGAGTGGGGGGAAGAGGTGAGGAAGGAACCACAGGTTAGAATGACCCAGAACCTAACACCTCTGACACTCATGTTTGCCCCTCTGTGCTCCTCTAGGACCTTCTATTATAGCTCCCAACAAGCTGCCCCCCTCAGTACTGTGAACTGTCCGAGGATAGGGCCAGGGTTGAAGCCATCTTTGTATCCCCCACATCTCACCCAGTGTTTACTGAAGGAGTACGTGAACAAATGAACTCTGAGAAACAATGGAAGAATCTGTAAATGCTATCTTGGAGAAGACATGGCTCAAGGCACCCAAAGAGGGCTGACCTATGGAAACAGGGAGAACACCACTGTGTCAACGTGAGAGGAAAACTATTTCAGTTCAACACTAATGGAATGGGCCATCTGGTGCAGCAGCGAGTACACGTACACGTAGATGGGTGGCGTTCTCCCAGGACCAGGGAACTGGGTGGCAGCCTAACCACACCTTCCAGGCATGCAGCTCTGAGAGTCTGTGGTCCCAGCTCGGCGCCCAGGCAAACCCATTACTTATAGCAATTGACTTCAGAAGAGAGGAACGGGGCCCATCCCTACCGAATAAAGATGAATCTCTGCAGGTGTGGGCTTCATTCTATGGAACTTCTAGAAAGCCACCTGGTCCAACGTTTCCCTCGTCATTCTGTGCCCTCAGTGTCTGGTCATTGCCTGACGTATCTACTACTCATCAGTTCCACTTCCCGCCCTAACCTCCCTTTAGTGGGAACCCTTTGAGAGTAGGGACGAGGCATCATTTGCTCATGAGGCAGCTATGTGGCAATGGTTAAGAGTACCAGGACCATGTTAGCCCGCCTTCATTCCACCGTCTGTAAACCTGAGACACTCCTAGGACTAGTGTAAGGATCAAAGGGCTAATGCACACAATGTGCTTAAAACAGTTCTAGCATGGCGTAGGTTCCTAAAAGAAGTTAGCTACTCTTACTGTATCAGTTTCTCCTATACCTGGCAATAAAAGTTTGATGAATAAAAAATTAGTTAATCCATCAATTAGTAACTAAACATTGATGTTGCAATCACCGACTGGTCAACAAACACTTATTAATTCCAAATAAGCACCCGATACTATTCTGGGAACTGAAAAAGGCAGAAGTGGAAAAAATACATAGTTCTTACTTCCAAGGTATTTTGCGATCAGGTGATAAAGAGAAATGTTGCTAATTTTTTTTTAATTAATCAGTTTATGACAACATCCAACACAGCTTAAGGAGTGCACTTGTGATGCACACCAGATGTATGGAAGTGTTGTTAGCATACGCATGAAATTAATATGACACCATGTGTTGACTAACTGGAATCTAAATGAAAACTTAAAAAAGAAACTAACACAGCTTTTATAAAGTAACACCTAGACCGGGCCCTGCTAGCTTTCCCAGGTTATCTTATTTGATCAAGTTCTAAATTGTAAGGGCCCTCCAGTGAATGCTTTAGGAGAGAAAGAGGAAATCATGTGGGCTTTCTCCAGGAAAAGATTACGACTTTCTTAAAACGTTCTGTTAGTTTTCTCACTATTGTACAAGTTTCTCTGAAACATTCAAGCCAGGTAAGATGGAGAGCTGAGGGAACAGGGAATAAGCTGTGGCAATATAAAGCACATTGGATTTATACCCTTTATCAATTTGAGTTTATTTAATCCCAACTTTAAAGCTACTAAGCAGGTGTGGGTTTTTTCCCCGGGAAAATCCTGGAGTTAATCATCTCTCTGTTCTCCAGTGTCAGGATCCATAGAAAGATGCTTCTCTGGCACAGGAAGGAGTTCTGCCCTCTGCCCTTCCAAGGGCCAAGGAGCAAAATGGACTTTGGCCAGTCACACAGAATGATCCCTTCCAGTTGGTCATGGGATTATGTGCAAGTTCACCATCAATGTCTTCCCCAAAGAAAACATAAGCACCATTGATTACCTCCTAATAACTATTTTATTATACATTTTATATTTACAAAAGGGCACTGAGAAAGGACTGTTATTATTTCTCTAATCCAAAGCAGATGGGCCTGACAGAGGTAAATGGGACTTTCTGGGTGTGGCCCTGAAAGTTTGTGTTTTCCCGGAAGGTTTTGAGCCAGGGCCAAACCAGACCCAGAAGTTCCCATCCACCCCGTCTCAACACATGACTTTCATTAACAAAATTGCATTGCTCTTTTCTGCAGAAAGTGGTACCATTACTCTAATAAAAACATGTCCATTATGGATCGATTGCCACCTACATGGTGATGAGGAGGACTCAGAAGCGAGAGGGCAGGGATTGGTGAGAACAAAGAAAGGCTGGTCTTGCAGAGGGAGGCCCCAACCACTGGGCCTCCTTCCCAGCCTGGGGCTGGAGAGGAAAGAGTGAATCAAACTTGTACCTTCAGCACAGATCACCCCGGGTTAATCCCTTAAAGGTGGAACTAGGCCCTTGGAAGGCTTCTGTTCGAGTCCTTACACCAGCCACGCCCACTACGTGAGCCGTGTCCATGGAGACCAACACAAGCACCACGAGCTGCCTTCTCTCCAGGCCCACTCTCTGGGCTCTTCTAGACCCTCTCACTTTGCTCCTGACTTGGCTTTCTTTCTCCATCTCAACAGCTGCCCCTGTAGTCTCCAACCTCATGCTCACTTTGTAAATTTAATTTGGATTCCACCCACTCCTGGTATGCTCAGGATACCCTGCCTGGCCAATAGTGGAGGTGTTTTTTTTTTTTTTTTTCCTCTGTACCTATGATTCTCAAGCTTCTAGCTGCAGGAGATTCAGCTGGGGAGAGCTGGAAAATAAATTCCTGAGTCCTATCTTCAGAAATCCTGATTCTATACATTGACAGTGGGCTAAGAATCTGCATTTCATATGGTGGATGGTTCCAGTGGAGGAAGGAGCTGGGATGCTCTTTGAACAGCAGGGCCTTAAATAGTCCCCACATGCCATCACCAGTACATGACCCGTTGGGGAAATATCCATATTTTTGTATCTGCTCAATCCTCTGCAAGCACTTGCACATCCATTTGTCCATGCCACCCTCTCTGATTCTCTCTCTCATTAAAGGTACTACTATTTCCATTTGACGAAAGAGGAACGGAAGGCTCAGGGTAGTGACATGAGGCCTCGGATGCCCAGCCTGTAGACATCTCTGCTGGGCACAGCTCATGTGTGTCCAAACCTAGCATGCCCACAGAGCAGCTCCTGTTCTACCTCCAGATAGATTCTTCCCAGAGACTTCTCCATGCCATTAATGGTGACTTCACCCTTCATGTCATTGGTCCAAATCTTTGAAGCCATCCTTAATCTACTCATGTATAATCCACATCAATTCCTTCCAAATATATCCAGTATCAAACTTCCCCCACATCCCCTGCTCTACTCTGTTCCACCATCATTTTTCTCCTCACTCCTGTCCAAGTGTCTTAGTCAGCTCTGGCTGCTATAACAGAATACCATAGGCTGGGTGGCTTAAACAACACACATTTCTTTCTCACAGTTCTGGAGGCTGGAGGTCCAAGGTCAAGGTGTGGGCCAGTTTGGTCCCTCACTTCTGGCCTTCAGACAGCTACCTTCTCACTGTGTGCTCACTCGGCCGGAAAAGGGAGAGAGAGAAAGAGGGAAGGAGGGAGGGAGTAGTGCTCTGATCTTGCTTCCTTTTCTCATAAGGACACAAATCCATTCATGTGGGCCTCATGACCTCACCTAAACTTGGTCACCTCTCAAAGGCCCCACCTCCAAATGCCATCACATTGGGAGCTGGGGCTTCAATATATGAACTTGATGGGGGACACAATTTAGTCTATGGCCCCCACTTAGGTCCATTCTCAATGCAGTGGCCACGATGAGTCTATTGGCATGTAAGTCACATCATGTCCTGCCTCCACCCAAGCCCTCCAGTGACTCTCAGCCACTCTGGGTAAAACCAAACTCCTAACAGGGGCTACCAGGCCACGCCGTCTGCCCTCACTCCCCACTGCTCTTTTCCTCCCTCCAGTCCAGGCACATGCCCTTCCTGCCACTGCTCCATCTCTCCCAGCATCCTCTTGCCTCAGGCCCTTTGCACAGTCTCTCCCCTCTGCCTGGAATGCTCTTCCTCTAGAGATCCCTGTGGCCACTTTGTCACCTTCCTCAGATCTTTACTCAAACGCTGTCCTCATGAGGTCTTCCTAAACTCTATTTAAACTTGCCACCCCATCAATACTCATAGCCCTTCCCCACTTTATTTTGACCTCCTAATCTTTCTCTCCATTACAATATAGTTTATCTAATTATCACCTCCCAACATGCTATATGGTCTATCTAATTGTTCCGTGAACAACTTCTCTAGACCATCAGTTCCATAAGGGCAGGTGTGAGGGTGTGCACTTTGGCCATCAGCTCCCCAGCGCCGGGAACAATGTCAGTGACAGTGGGCACTTAGTAAATCTCTCTTGAATGAATAAAGAAAAGCCGAAGCCTTGAACAACACCTTCTCTCCCTCCTCCTGTCTCTCTGCCACTTGAACAAGGGTGAGGCACTGTCCCCGACCAAAAAGCGAGGCTCGGGAAGGAATCTGTTCTGAGCTTTTGACTGTGGACTCTTTGGGGACAGAAACCCTGGGCCAGGCACTTCTATATCCTCCTGGGCATCTGAGATGGTGCCCATTCCATGCCTGATAACTCCATGCTGAAGTGCTGAATATGATTTGAGGAGAGTTATTTGCATTAAAATCTAGTTTCTTGCCCTAAATGGCAACCTACTCTCCATGGGACGAATTTGGATCCACAGACAGCAGGTGGGAGATGGCCCCATGGTGGTGTGAGAGGCTGCTCTTATCAGGGGCCCAGTGTGCTCAGAAACATAAGGAATAGTTGGCCCCAATGAACAGGCTCTTGAGCCAGACAGGAGACGAATCCTGGCTCTACCCACTTGCCCTCAAGCCTCATTCACGGTCAAATGTCTAAGCCTCAGTTTTGTCTGTAAAATGGAAATGATCCCTCCCTCATAGGTAGTTGTGAGCTTTAGGAGGCAAATTTTTGTAAAGACCTGGCACCCAATGGGCACTCAGTCAATGGTAGTTTTATTAAATTCTTGTCCCTGAAGTCAAAAATGTAATCTAATTAAAGAGCGAAGACTAGGGGCACCTGGGTGGCTCAGTCTGTTAAGCGTCCGACTTGGGCTCAAGGACATGATCTCACAGTGTGTGAGTTCGAACCCTGTGTCACGCTCTGCGCTGACAGCTCGGAACCCGGAGCCTGCTTCGGATTCTGGGTCTCCCTCTCACTCTGCCCCTGCCCCGCTTGTGCTCTCTTTCTCTCTCCCTCTCTCAAAAATAAACAAATAAACATTTTTTTAAAAAAATAAATAAAGAGAGAAGACAAACATGCAAGAAAAATATGAGTCAGGGCTTGAGAAGAAACAGTGTGATACCCGCTGGAAGGGCTGCAGAAGTCTGAAGAAGAGTCACAGTGGGGAAGAGCTTTTGAAGGAGGTGGGACTTGCCTGGGCCCCAGAGGAGACCCAGGAAAACCAGAGAATGGGTGGGCCACTGGCCTGGACCACAGCAGGGCAGCATATTGATCAAGAGGGCCATTTGGGGAAGTGAGTTTTGTCGTTGTTGTTGCTGTTGTTGTCGTTTTAATTCACACCTACTTTGCTATAGATGGAAAGGATTTGAAAAAAAAAAAAAAAGTCAGGACCAGGAAAACTATATTTTTTTCAAGCGGACATCAAGACCAAGAATGGAAAATAGGATCAGAGTGTTCAGGTCATGAGGCTACACCCACCTATTTGAGGTCCAGAGATTTTACCCTGCGTGTGCTGGCAACCAAAAGGGAAAGGAAACCAGAGGCAGTTCCATAAATCTTTCTGTCGGAGAGAAGGAAGAAACACATGCTGTTCTGCAGAAGGTAGATTACCTATTCCTAATATTGCATTGTAAAGAAAATGTCTCATTGGAGTTATTTCAAACAAAGTTTTATATGTTGGCCCATATTTGTTGTATATCATGAGGTCTACAAAGCTGTTACTTCGAGAGTCCCTCTAGAAAACATGGACGTATTAATCACAATCCGGCAGGACAGAGAGGACAGGATGACACGTGGGGCAGTCACCCCCGTATCCTCCCTGGTGGATCTGGCTGAGGCTCAGGCTTGAGTCAGCCCACGGTGGGGCTGCCTTGACTGCCACCTCATCCGTGACACTGGCCACTGGTGCTGAGCTTTTCAGAGCTCCCCACTGCTCTCCCAAGCAAGTCCAAACTCCTCACCATGACCTGTAGGTTCTTGCCCACTCCTCAGGCTTCTCCTCCCATCCACTCAGCACCACCACACTCAGCCACACTGGCCTTCCAGAAGGGGGCCAATCTCTGTCCACCCACCCCCCCCAATCCTGTGTGCTTGCTCACTCTGTGGACAGGGCTCCTCCCTCAGCTCTTCCCATGGTGCCTGCCTCCTGATTCTTCGGGTCTCAATGTACTGTCACTTCTTCCTGTGGCGCTGCTCTGCCCAACCCTTGAAATGAGGCCTCACCCATCATTCTCTAGCAGTCTCCAGTGTCTCTCCTCCATAGTGCTCATCACAATCTGCCTTTACGCGTGTGTTGGTGTCTCCCCACTAGAATGTAAGAGGGTGGGGGTCTTGCTTGCCTTGCCTCCACCGTGTCTCGAGGGTCCAAAGCAGCATCTGACACACAGTAGGGGCCCAATATAAATATATATATATATATATATATATATATATATATATATCTGCTGAATACACACACACGTGTGGTGTGTGTGTGTGTGTGTGTGTGTGTGTATGTGTGTGTGTGTATATACATCTGCTGAATAAGGAGGGAAAATTAATGCTCTGTGGGGGAGCCTGGGGGGCAGTCTTCTCTGCATTGAATCCTGGCATAAAAAATCCAACCATTCAAGAAGATATCCTTCCAAGGAAATCAAGGAACCCTAAACAACATTCATTCCAAGGACAGCCAGCCAACTCCAGCACACTGATAGCTCCCAGTCCTCTGTGCAGACAAGGTCGAATTTCTCTGAAGAACTAATTTCTTGGTAGAGTCAAGTTTGTTCTTTGCTGCAGTATTTGTCGGGGCAGGCTGGGGAGCAGAACATGGAAGGATAGCGGGATTCCTTTCTTCTGTCCCTTCCAATCCAATCCCCGAAGAAAGTTCCCCCAGTGGGATGAAAACATACCTCCAATCCAAAGGCACCAAAGAGTACTACATGGTATAACAAAATAAAAAAGAGACACTGTCTGGACATGAATGGAAAAAAAATTCCTTACTTGGCCCTTTTCTGGTACCAGGGTCCACTGGCATTAATATGCAGCTAAGGGCAGGAGCCTCTCTTGAAGTGAAGCTTCCACCCTGCCCCCCGCAGAGAGAAGCTGGAACCAGAGCGAGGCCACCCACTGCTGTCGGCAGCCCAGGCTCAACTGAGGGCTTATTATCACACTCCAGCCCTCTCTGTTCCCTTTGGTTTCCTCCTCCTTTCCCACACTCTTCTATGGCTCCAAACAGGCCACCTGGTGCCCACACCCAAATTCCTACTCTCCAGTCTGTCCTTCTCTACAACCACCTGGAGCGAGGAACGCAACCTAGAAATTTCTCCAGCTGGAGCCCAAAGTGGTCAGAGGCTTCATTCCTGCTTAGCCACTCTCGAGCTGTAGGACCTTGAGCAAAACTCTTCCTTGCCTTGGCTGTAGTCATCTGTAAAATAAGCAAACTGTTCTCATTCCTGTACCCACCTTCATGATTTTTACCATTTCTTCATATTACCTATTCTCTTACTTAACACATGATTATCTAATGTTTGCCTTTAAACGTATTCACTTGTTAAATACTATCATGCGTACGCTATGTGTATTTTTCTAAAATATTTTCAAGATATAAAACTACTAAAAAATGAATCAATCTATACCCTAAGTCATCTTGTATTCCATCGGTCCAACATATGCCTGCTTGTGGAAACCTTGGATTAATTAGTTGGTCTCTATGATAAGTTCCTACAGTGTGTGATGCCACAACATAGAGGAACTACTTTTAATTCCTGAGGATACAAATGTTGTGGCTGGGATTTTGGCACATCCCCGGTGATGAATCCCTTGCTTGGTGTCCGTGGAATCCCAACCCCACTGCTGATGGTAACAAGCCCCAAGAGTGAAGGTCCTGCTCTTAGTATGACTTGATTTTTCAGGCATTGAAGTTCCTGTTACATGTCATGTCTGATGCTAGATGGTTGCAGAACAGAAGCGGTCGAAGACATAGGTTTGTCCTCGTTGGGTCTAGCAGGAGACAGCCTGTTGGGGTTGGAAACTAGGAGCTCCGTTACGACGTGGTGAGAAGGCCAGGCTCAAACTCTTTGAGAGAGGAGACCAAGCAGTATTCACCAGTGAGTCCTGGCCCCTGGCACAGTGCCCAGCACATGGTGGAGACTTTCTTGGCCTCCCTGTTGAGGTTCAATAACGGAGATATTTACACAGCACTGCAGGGGAAGAGCAAAGACAGAAATTCCTCCTTCATAGTGGGCATCATGGAAGGCTCTACTAAGCAGACTTTTGAAAGATGAGGTGTTCTCTGGTGAGGAAGTCCCTCCAAGGCAGACAAAATAATCTAAGTCATGACTAGGAGGTGAGAGACATGGAGTGTAGAGATCTAGGAGTCATTAAAAACCACAATAGTGGTTCTGCGCAGGAAAGTGGTGAGGGCCGGAGAGATCCAGGTAAGATGGCTGAATGGGAAGCATGTACGTGAGTTATGGGGACTGAAGTTCAACTCTGAGCAGGCGATGAGGTGTGTGAAGATGGAGAGAAGGCAGACTGGCTGGAGAGCTCAGGCCCCAAGGAACAATGCAACAATGAGGTCCCTGGGTTTTCTATTTGCCTTGGATATTCTGGACTGGTTAGAGAAGCCAACAATCCCAAACCCCAAGAGGCACAGACAAGAGAAAGAAAGAAAGAAAGAAAGAAAGAAAGAAAGAAAGAAAGAAAGAAAGAAAGAAAGAAAGAAGAGAAAGAGAGGAAGGAAGGAAGGAAGGAAGGAAGGAAGGAAGGAAGGAAGGAAGGGAAAGGAAGGATGGATGGAAGGAAAGAAGGAAGGAAGAGAAAGAAAAGAAAGAAAGAAAGAAAGAAAGAAAGAAAGAAAGAAAGAAAGAAGCACATGCACACACACACACACACACACACACACACACAGAGAACTAGGTAAAGTGCAGTCTAACCAGATAGGGAACTTTCAGACACTAACTGCTCTCCTCCAGCTAAAAAGAAAAGCCCACAGCCCCACTCCTACCACAGTCAGCAGAGGCCAAGGAGGAGCTAAGACCCCTACCTTCATCAGTCTGTCACAAAACTGCCACCCCCACCACCAGGATGGTGTCAGAGAAGGCAAACTGGAGAATGGAATGGTCATCTCTGCTAGGCAGTAATGGGCTCCAGGAGGTCGAACTTCTACCCCTACCTGGAGGTAAAGGGACATGTGGTGGGGGGCTCCCAGAAGAACACCCGGATCTCCTCCACTGCTCAGGGTAACAGGCCACTTCTCTGCAATGCCCGGGGGGTGGGGGGCGGCTGGGGAACAGCGAACCTTAAGCACCTCGCCTCTCTCAGCCAGGATGGCATCAGCAGAGGTCAAGCAGAGAGCCCGGACTCCTCCCTCCACCCAGGAGCCATCGGGCGGTGCCACCCTCTCCCACCAGAGCAGAGTCAGAGGAGGCCAATGCCGACACAAGTTTGCAATAACCTAATTCCCATGATGTCGGGGTTTCGATTAAAAAAAAAATTCACTCATTATTCCAAAAACCAGGAACGTCTCAACTGGAATAAGAAAAGACAATCACACCAAGATGACCAAGATAAGACAAAAAAATCTCCCCAAGATTTTAATGCAGCCATGATAAAAAATGCCTCGGTGAGCAATTAGGGTCTTGAAACAAATGAAAATAAAAACAAAACAGAGTCTATGCAAAGAAATAAAAAAAGAGGAATGAAAATCTTAGAATTGAACAACACAATAGCAAAAATAAAAAAAAGAAGGAAGCTTCAAAATCAGTCATGACATCCAGGAGCTGGCAAACTATGGCCCAGGGGCCAAATCCAGTCTGCTGCCTCTTGCTGTTAACGGTCTTATCGGAAGACATCCGCACTTGGCTAGATTACAGACCGCCTATGACAGCTTTGTGCAACAAGGGCAGGATTGGGTAAATGCAACAAAGAGTGTATGGCCTCCAAAATCTGAAACATTTACTGCCTAGCCCTTTACAGAAAATGTTTGCTGGCCCCTGATCTAAGCCACCACCTCCGCAAAGTAGAAAAAAGAGAAAATGAGAGCCAAATAAATAAAATAGAAGGAAATAATAAATGTAATCAGTATGAAAGGGTCATGACAGAAGTTTCAAGACTGAGGAGAATGTTCTAAATCTTGACCCGGGAGATGGTTTCATTGTTTTCCAAAACTTATCAAATGACACTCTTCAGGGGCACCTGGGTGGCTCAAGTCGGTTGAGCGTCCGACTCTTGATTTCAGCTCAGGCCATGATCTCACGGTTTGTAGGATCGAACCCTGCATTGGGCTTTTCACTCTCAGCATGGAGCTTGCTTGGGATTCTCTCTTTCTCTCACCTCTCTCTGCCCCTCCACCTTGCTCTCTCTCTCTCTCTCTCTCTCTCTCAAAATAAATAAACTTAAAAAAAAATTTAAGACTCTTCAGAGCTGTGTGCATTTTACTGCATGTAAAATATGCCTCCAAAACTTACACGGTCAGAGCACGCCACTCTCTCGCTCACAGGTTCTCAGTGACTCTCCATGTCACTTAGATGAAAACTGACCTTTCAGTGCCCCCCAGATCCCTGCACGACCCCCTACACTTGTTGCCCATCCTGACACCATCTTCACCCCTTCCTCTTTCGCCCCTTTCCAACTACACTGGCCTCCTTGATGTTGCTGGAAGATTCTAGTGACTCTCCTACATCAGAGCCCCTGCACTGGCTGTTGCATCTCCCTGAATAGTGCAGGCTTCACCCTCGACTCTTTCCAGTTTTTGCTCAATAAGTTCTAGCCTCTGAACCTGCCCTGCCTTTTTCTTTTTCTACGGCCTCACTTTTAATACACTATATAACTTACGTTTTTTTTCTTTTCTTTTAAGCCTACAACACCTGGTATTCCCAGGCAGTCTCCCATCAAAGTACTGGCCAGGTCTGTTAGCTTCTGAGACCAGTTATGTAATTTGCTTATTATACCTATCATCTGTCTTCTCCCACTGTGCCAACACGCTAGAACGGAAGCAGAAAGGAGGTGGGCGTCTTTTTGTCTTACTCACTGATCCCTCACAACTACTTAGAACAGTGCCTGACACATAGTGGATGTTCAAGACATGGGCAATAGATACAGGTTGTGAAAGCAATTGAGGTAAAGCAAAGTATAGATAACATTTATGCGGATATGGCAGAGCAAAAAAGGCAGGTCCTTTACCCTCGACATTCTCTCCTTGTTCTCGGACCCTTCCCATCTTGACCTCACACTTACAAAGCCCACACCCTGAGAATCTATGTTCTCTGACCAAAAAAAAAAAAAAAAAAGCTAGTTCTATGAGCAGCAAGGGTAGCACCTTGCCAGATGATCTGTCTTCTTTGCCAGCTGGTATTCTACAGGATTTAGGCAGCATCATCCAAATGGGAGAGTGACTGTCTCTTCTCCAAAATGGGGAGTGGGGGAATCACGGTATACATTAACACCAGAGTGGTCTCCACTATAGCCATTCTTTGATTAATGTCACAAAACACCCACCATTCTGTCTCTATTAACTACTCTTACCAGATTGTTAATTTTCGGCACCTTTTAAAAAGCAGTCGAGAACATATGCTTACCAACGTGGGCAATTCACTACCCCTTCTTCAATTTTGTTACAGAATGACGACCAGTCATCTCTGTTCTCGTCGTGCTGTGCCGTTAAGTGCCCTGAACCTCTCCCTGTACCTTACAGAACAGAAGGAGCCCTCTTTATCCTAGCCCAGGGAAATTGCTGTTTCTCGGTCTGGAGTGCATGTTAACAGAAGGTGGGCCCAAGAGAAGTTAATGAGCTCAACGGGAAAGAAAAATCAGCAGAGCTGACCAGTCAGGGTTCTGTTTACATTCTGACTGTCAACTCTAATCACGGTTTGAGTGTTGGCATTAATGCCTGTCGGTTCTGCATTTCTCAAATGGGACCCACTCCGCCCATATTTTCACATGAGGGTGGCAAGAGTTAACTGTGATGGCCACCCTTTGTGTATCTGTCCAGGACGCAGGGACCTTGTGCTTCTGGAAATTTTTCTCCCCGCCCAGCTGCCCTTGGCTATTGTTTGCCCTTCTGGCCGTGGCCACTTGAATCAAAGTGGGCACCTGACCCAAGTTCCTTGTTTGTCTGGGTTTTTTTTTTTTTCTTATGGTTATAGTTTATTTACGGTGAAAAGATACAGATTAAAATCATCCAAGGACAGAGACCCATAGGACAGAGTCCAGGAAAATTTTATGTATAGGGCTTCCTGTTGTCCTCTCCCAGTGGAACTGTGGACAGCACTGATTTCCCCAACAGCAGTCTGTGACAAAACAAATGTAGTGTTGCTAACCAGGTTAGCCACCTGAGACTTTGTGTCCAGAGTCTCCATTATATAGACACGGTTGACTGTCTACATGGCTGACCTCAGCCTCTACCTCCTCTAGAGATCCAGCTGATAGCTTGTGACCCAAATCACCTGCGTTGGGGTTTCTTTAGGAACTGTTTGAGACTCATGCATGTGCAACCTGAAGTTGTACAGCATGTTATGACCCATGGGACAACCCTTGACAAATGGGCAATAAGCAAACTCCCTGTTTCTGAGGATTCCAGGACAGTCCATGAGTCTTCAGATGTGGCTGCACCTGAGGAGATATAGACTCAAGCCCCTGAAGGCAGTGTTTTCCCATCATGGGAGCAAGCGGTCTGCAGAGAGAAGAGCAAAACGGATGCATGAAGAAGCAGAAACCAGGGGAGACTGAGGACTTCCTTGTTCTTGCTCATTTTCCGGTTCTCGGTTTCAGTCCGCAGAGGTACCCGGACACCGTGAGCCATCTAGCTGTCTTTCTTACCATGACTCATTTTTATGTAAGCCAGCTCAACCCGGTTATTGCCGCAAATAAAGTTTGAGCTAAGAATTTAAAGGGTAAAATCATAGCTGAGCAAATAAGTCTACCCTGACCCAAGCCATCACAAAGAAGACCCTGATTAACTTATCTACGAATTATTTTTCCCTGGCTGGTACAAACGTCCTCAAAACAGTATTAAAATGCCTCATAAGGAATGCTGATTGCAACAGCTTAATATCTGGCCTTCCGGCTTCCCCAGTGCCCACTCATCCTGCCCCCTCTGCTCCTTTCCCCTTGTCAAGTTATTTCCCAGATTGAGATTTCTGACCAGGTCTTCCAAGCCTTCACAACAAAGCTCAGTTCCTCTGGTGACACCCATCACCTGACAAGCATCTCACATCTCTCTTGGACCTCTTCTACCCCTTCACTTGGTCCACCCCTCCCCGCTCCCCCAGAAGTGAAGGCCTCACAATCCCCTGTGATGCTCATAACCGTGACCCTGATGCGGGAGCTCCCCAGGGCTGCACTGACCAGTATGGCTGACACAATTCACATGTGGCTAGTAGCCTTCAAGTTAACTCAAACTAAACGAAATCGGAAGTTGTGATGTTTCATGGATGCCTGTGCTTATTTGCTACCATATTGGATGGCTCAGATACTGAGCATTTCCCACACTGCAGAAGTTTTTACTGGACAACGCTTATCTCAAGTGTCCTTCGTCCTCCCATCTCTGCTCGTCCAAGCCTGCTCACTTTTCAGGTCATAATCTTCAGTGCCACAACTTTCCACGTGAAAGTCGGATTGCCAATGAAGTGAAATTCAAGTCTTTCGTTTATTCATCCCTTGGTAGTTGCTACAGACTGAATGTTGGTGTCCCTCCAATATTCATGTGGCAAAATCCTAATCCCCAAGATGATGGCATCAGGAGGTGGGGTCTTTGGGAGGTGATCAAGTCATGAGGGTGGAGGCCTCGTGAATGGGATTAGTGCCTTTATAAAGAGGTTTAAGCAAGCTCCCTGCCCCTCCCACCCTGTGAGGACACAGTGAGAAGACAGCCAGCCGCTAGGCAGGAAGAGGTCTCACCAGGCAGGGAATCTGCCAGCACTCTGATCTTGGACTTCCCAGACTCCAGAACTCTGAGAAATAAATGTTTGTCGTTTCAGCCCCCCAGTCTAGGGTATTCTGTTACAGCATACTAGACAGATCAAGAAAGTAGTTAAGTGGGGGAGCCTGTGTGGCTCAGTCAGTTAAGAGTTCCACTTCAGCTCAGGTCATGATCTCACAGTATATGAGTTCGAGCCCTGCATCGGGCTCTGCGCTGACAGGTCAAAGCCTGGAGCCTGCTTCGGATTCTGTGTCTCCCTCTTTCTCTGCCCCGTCCCACTCACACTCTGTCTCTGTCTCAAAAATAAAATAAACATTTAAAAAAAAAAAGATAAATATCAAGAATCTAAGGATCATAAAAGCTACGATCAAATCAGACCGTGGATTTTAAACAAGCTTTTTCCAAAAGGGTCCTTGCTCCTGGCACCTAACATACGTGGAAATGCCATGGCCAACACCCACGGCAGTAATTGACAAACGCTTGCAGGACTATGTACCTGACACCCACCAGCCAACACTGGCTTCTGCTGGGAGTTGCCCCCAGGATCAGGGGGGAGATGAACAGGGAGAGGTCATGGGGTAGACTGGCTCTGCCACTCTTCACTCCTCCCAACTGCTTCTCAACGTGGGCTCAGACCACTCAGATGGGCAGTAGCAATAGGGCTTGACACCCGAGACTCAACCTGTCTCACTGCTCAGCCTTCAAAGGCATTAGCTCCTAAAGAGGCCTGCACCCCTTCAGGATGCAGTCCTCAGCACAAGGCACTGAGAGAGGAGGGGGCGGGAAGGGAGGAGAAAGGGAGGTACCACTGGGGTCCAGGCTCCCTTGCAGACCTATGCAGCCTTTCAGTATAAGCTCCCTTGATAATAAATCAATAAGTAAATAAAATAAGACACACAAATCACACCGAAACCCTTTTAGTCTATCCTGCCACTAGGGAGGCATGAGGTGTGATGCCCAAGGACATCCCAAATTGTCACTAAGACCTAGAGGTCATGAGCGGGAGTTCTGGCAACATAAAGAGTCTGGAGATCCACTGGATTTATCCACTTGCCCGCCAATCTGTTCATGAATGTTCTGGGTCCTGGAGGTAATAGCAGTTAATAAATCAAAGTGTCTAGTGGTTAATAAGCCAGTGTCTGGTCCCACAGAGCTCTTCCTTCCTCCCTTCCTTCCTCCTTTCCTTCCTTCCTACCTTCCCCCTTCCCTTCCTTCCTCCCTCCCTCCCTCCCTTCCTTCTGTCCTTCCCTCCTTCCTTCCTTCTTCCCTCCCTCTTCTCCTACCTTCCTTCCTTCCTTCCTTCATCCCTTCCTTCCTTCCTTCCTCCTTTCCTTCTGTCCTTCCTTCCTTCCTTTTGTCCTTCTTTCCTTCCTTCCTTCCTTCCTTCCTTCCTTCCTTCCTTCCTTCTTCCCTTCCTCCTTTCCTTCCTTCCTTCCTTCCTTCCTTCCTTCCTTCCTTCTTCCCTTCCTCCTTTCCTTCCTTCCTTCCTTCCTTCCTTCCTTCCTCCCTCCTTTCCTTCTGTCCTTCCTTCCTCCTTCCTTTTCTCCTTCCTTCCTTCCCAGGATATCTGTTGAACACCTACTATATGCCAGACGTCATTCTAGGTGCTAGGAACATATATATGAACAAAATAATCCATCATGAACCTTGTGTCCTAATGGAGGAGTCAGACAGTAAATAAATAAATTACATAATATTAGAAAATAAGTAAATAATATGATCTTAGAAAGTGATATGTGCTGTGAAAAAAAACAGGGCACAGTAAGGAACAATTTGAATGGCCGTGGTGGTAAGCAGCAGTCACTGTGATTTAAATGAGGCACTCAGGATAGGCTTCATCAAGAAAGCTAGCAAAGACCCAAAAGTGCTAACAGAGGGAGTTATTAAAATACCTGGTAGGAGCAAAGTAGGCAGAGAGAACACTATGCAAAGGCCCTGAGGCGCATACAGATTTGAAATAGTGTAACAGTGGTTCCCAAAGTTTGGTCTGAATTATTTTTTCCAACGAAAGTGGCCTGCCCCAGGATGTGGCTGTTCCTTCCATGTGGCACTGGGCTGTTGGGCCCGCCAGGTAGAGAATCTCTATCGTATTTTCTTCCTTATCTAATTTCATCATCAAAATAGCCTCTCCACGCAAAAGCACCCACTACTTGCAAAGCGATGCTGAGGCAGAAGGAAACCATGTTGATCCAAGGTTCAGTACCAGTGCAGCATGATCTAGAACACAACTCCTGGCCCTTTCTCAGTGTTTTCAGGACAGAAAAGGAAAAGATGTATTTGTTGAAATGGCTAAGATCATGCTTTGGTAGGAAACACCCTCATATCTCATTAGCTTTTCTTCCTCCCATAAAGTCCTCTGTGGATTCAGATGATCAGAATGGATGGCCTCCTGTGGTGGCTCAGACATTCATCCTGCCCAGTTGTCTGGAAGGTGCATCTCACAGGGTGCTTCCAGAGTGGGCACAGCTGTAGAAATGAGCGCAGGACGGTCTCATGCTGGTGGTTAAACGCTTTAGCCTGGAGGTGAGGCATCTCTTGTGGGCTTACAGCCTACCAGCAGACTGGTCCATGGGCCCAAATTCAGATGTGGGTGACACCAGAAATAGCTACCTGAAGTCCTTTCAGAAATGACTTTCCCAGAGTCACATGGCTACGCAGGGACAGACAGGATGGACTCAAGGTCTGCCCACCTCCAAAACGCTACCACATCCCACCCAGCTACAAAGGGCTCCTTAGCAAATAAAACTCCTCTCGGGCCCCAACTGGCTGCTGTGTAAACTCGGAGTTGGAAGCTCTTCCAAGGGCACCACCCACAATCTGTTCAGAGGAAGCACAAAGGAGCTTTCTAATTAATCAGACTAATTAATCTAGTTTATTCGGTACATTGAGTTACCTGAGAAGAACTGTCAGACCAATAATGATAAACTTGAAGTTTTATTATGGGGGTAGATGCTATATGTGTTCCAAACATTATATGAAATTCCTCAAGTTTGAATATGTCCTGGTATAATGTCATCACTCAACACTACAATTATTGAAATGTTGTGTGTTGCTAAATAATTGAATTTGCTTACCAACTGCATTATAATAAACTCTCATCAGGTCTTTACAAAAAAAAAGGAAAAAAAAAAAGAAAAACATGATCACACATCGAGTGTCAAAGGGGGGATTCTCCCAGAATAAAGACCAACGTAACTTGATCTTGTCTTCAAAGCAAAGACATCGTGTGTGATGCTCTGGGAATGCCTCTTGTCTACAGCATCGTCTGTTATTGCCAACCACCACCCACAATTCCTGGGGCCAGGATTCCTGGGAAATAGCAATTGCTTTGTTCTCTAATCTTCAGTCAAACTGAAGATCTGGCCTATGTCTCTGACTGGACAGCTGCAAAAGGCACTATCGTTGCTCTGGTGTTTCTACAGTTGAGTGAAGCCAGAGATGGGCTGTAACCTGTGCGTGGAGGGAACCAGCTTCTGCTCACTTAGATTATCTAGAATGTGACTCTGTGGGTCCCCCGTCCTGAGAATCTTTGTGAACAAAGGCTTCCTTTGCAGACAAGACCCGAACAGAAACAAGTATCTCGCATAGACAATCATAGTGCTTAACAAGAAGACGTGGAAGGGGATTTCATTTTAAACATATTCTCTGTAAAGTGGAAGCCAGAAGCCCAAGGGATATAAGCTTTTCAAGAATCACCCAAGTTCATGTCTTGCTGCTTAGGAAGATCCCTTTCATTTGAGCGCATGTGGGTCAAGTTACATTTCCTGCCTTACCTCAGGCTGCTTTGAACCTGGCTATGGTGACAGGGTGGCACAGAGGAAGAACACTGTCTTTTGGGAAACAGAGTCCTAAGCTCAAGGCCAAGTGTCCCATTCTAGCTATGTGACCAGAAGAGAGTGGCTCAGTTTACTCATATATAAAACAAGGATGAAAATATTGCTCATGCAAAGTTGAATGAAATGCAATGATACCTACAGAAATATCTACCATGGTGTCTGGCCTAAAATGACCATTCAATAGGTTGTGCCTGTCTTCTTAGTTACAGTGAGTACCACTGACCTTTGGAAAGAAGGTTCTAGGTGGAAGAGGTGACATCAAAAGATGGCCAGCTAGTTGGTGGCCCTCAGTGGGCACATCCTTTGAGAATGCATCTGGACCAGGGTCTG
This sequence comes from Lynx rufus, assembly GCF_022079265.1. Lineage (NCBI taxonomy): Eukaryota > Metazoa > Chordata > Mammalia > Carnivora > Felidae > Lynx > Lynx rufus. Next base: position 6,419,179 of record NW_025814845.1, read on the forward strand.
GCCCTTAGTCTGGTTCAGCATGCCCAGAGGATCAATCTCTTACTGATAGAGGATATAAGAAGTCAATCCTTCCCTGGGATCCCTGCCTAAATATCAAGGGTTAGTCATCAAAATCATCACATAAAAAGCAAAATGAAAGCAAAAGTACAGAAAGGCTGAATCTACATGTCATTGAGACTACTGTTCTCTGAGGACTAAATTTTCATTTAAATTTTGTGTTTTGATTTTCATGATAGTCTTTTTAAAAGCATATAAGTATATTCTAGATCGATCATATGTGGCTATCAAATTTTCTGTTAACTTTTTATTTAAATTCCAACTAGTTAACATACAGTCTAATATTAGTTTCAGGTACACAATACAATGTTTCAACACTTCCCTGTGTCACCTGGTGCTCATCAAGACAAGAATACTAAAATTTTTTTTTAATGTTTTTATTTATTTTTGCGACAGAGAGAGACAGAGCATGAGCAGGGGAGGGGGAGAGAGAGAGGGAGACACAGAATCGGAAGCAGGCTCCAGGCTCTGAGCTGTCAGCACAGAGCCCGACGCGGGGCTCAAACCCACAGACTGTGAGATCATGACCTGAGCCGAAGTCGGACGCTTAACCGACTGAGCCACCCAGGTGCCCCTAGACTACTAAAATTTTAAATTCAAATTGATAAGAAGTTTTTTTTTATAATTTTTTTTAATGTTTAATTTTGAGAGAGAGAGAGCACACAAGCAGTGGAGGGGCAGAGAGAGAGAGAGAGAGAGAGGGAGAGAGAGATTCCCAAGCCAGCTCCAGGCTGCCAGCGCAGACCCAGATGCAGGACTCGAACTCACCAATCATGAGATCATGATCTGAGAGTTGGATGTTCAACCGACTGAGCCACCCGGGCATCCCTCAAACTGATAAGAATTTAAGAAATTTAGAAGTTCGGTTCTTCAGTCACGCCAGCCTCACTCCATGTGCTCATGACCACCACAGTGGACAGCACAGAAAGTTCTCTTAGATGATGGTGTTCTAGATCACTGTCTCATCAACAAGTATTTTCATAAGATTTAAGACTTCTTTTTTTTTTTTAATCTTTTTTAACATTTATTTATTTTTGAGACAGAGAGAGACAGAGCATGAACAGGGGAGGGGCAGAGAGAGAGGGAGACACAGAATCTGAAACGGGCTCCAGGCTGTGAGCTGTCAGCACAGAGCCCGACGCGGGGCTCGAACTCACGGACCGTGAGATCATGACCTGAGCCAAAGTCGGACGCTTAACTGACTGAGCCACCCAGGCGCCCCAAGATTTAAGACTTCTGAGTACGATTTGTCTTTACCACTAAATCAGAGCCACCCAATACCACTTGACAAAGGCTAAGGCTGAAAAAACAACTTAATTAATGTGATACGTGCCTGTTCCCAGCAGGCGTGACAGCCGTACTATATTTGTACTGAAGTTGTCGTCTCAGCACAGAGGAGAAGGGACAGGAAAGAACAGAAGGGGTCCCTGTCATGGTCTCTGCAACCAGGGAGCTGGAGGAGCAGAGGTATAATCCGTGGCTTCTGAGGCTGTCGCAGCCTGAGAGTAAAACAGAGTCCGCAATCCGAGTGTAAAAACAGTATCGTCAGGCTCTCCGGGAGCCCCTGCCTCCTACTTCTTCCCAATCCATTCAGAAAGTCCCCACCCGGTGTCCCCTGTGTGCCCGAGGACACACACACTGTTGGCCGGAAACAAGGCCCTCTTGGCTGAGGGACAGAACCTGCCATTTCGTCTTCTCCCGCCGGGCCTGGTCAGGTGACATCTCTGGGCCACTTACTGCCCCAGAAGCGGGAGACCACTGTGCTGCCCCCTCCCCAGCCCGGGGAAGTCTGGGGAAAATCTGCCACCCTCTTGGCTTTGTCTCTTTCAGTGACATTTTCAGATATTTCAGTGATGTGCGGTGAAGACTGTTGTTTTCATTGTGGCACTTTCCTCCCTTCAGACACCAGCAAGAGCCCCCAGCAGGAGGCAGAGCCAGTAGACTAGCCAAGTGCTACATACCAGGCTTTACCCACCCCGCCCTCCACACCTCAAACCCTGGAGAAAAACATGTGCATCTTCATTTTAGTTTCCATTGAGATGCACTCCTTCAGGCTAAGTGGAAAAGACTAAAATTTAAAAAAAATAAACAAGAATCTAAGATCCCGTATAGAGCTATATTAAATATACATGTAAGAAGAAGAAAAGAAAGTATTACCTGTGGTTACCTGTGGGTAATGAGACTCGCTTGTTCAACAACTACCTCTTGAGTGTCGAGTAGGTGCCAAGGAGAGTTCGGGCACTGAGGGTAGAGCCGTGAACACCACAGACAAACCTGTCTGCCTTTATGGGAGTCAGTGGAGAGAGAGAATCCCAAGCCGGTTCTGCACTGTAAGAGCAAACCAGGTAAGATACAGTCTGTCAGACACCTTGCACCATGATGAAAAAGGGAGCAAGGAAGCAGAAATGGGGAAAAGGCAAGGCTCAGAAGGGTGGAGGTGAAGGTGGTTTGAAACGGCGTTCACTCATAGAGAACTTCACTGACAAGATAACATTTGAGCATAGACCCACAAAGGTGAGGGAGCAGCCCAAGCCCAGTGGAGAACCTGAAGCTCCTCCCTCTGGGGGGCTCAGGCCTCTCTCCTTTGAATCCTTAAGAATCACTCCTGTCTTCCAAGTACCGCCACCAACCAAGATTTCATTGAGCTCCACTTCAAGGAATTCACATTAACAAAATAGTATCTTGGATTGTTTTGCTTTGGTTTCTTAGCATTCTGAAGATAATAGTATGTTACAATACTAAATATCCTCTCTTAAATCAAACAGCCACTGCCCAGAAATTCCATCAGACTCGGTCCCCAAATAACCGCTTTATTGAGGCAATACTTACAGCACGTGGTATTCTTCCCAAGCCCACTTCGGGCTTTGGGCTTTTCAAAAACTCTGGATTTTCACACTCCCTCTCACGCACAGACATCTTTGCATATACAAACGCTTTTCAGTAGCAGTCACGGAACAGCCAGAAAAATACACTGCAGGTAGTTCACACAGAAAGGGAAATCGGTTCTAACGAAACCACAGGGAGACCTGAAGAAGAGAGAGCCAGGGACAGCTTCCACCAGCCCCCTGCTTCACTACTAACTTCGAAAGGAGCCAAAGTTGAAGGAGTCAAAGAATGACCACGATGAAAACCACAGGCAGCAAAGGGTTAACTCCAGGATAACACCTGGAAGCCACCACAAAGCCCCCCACTTGCCCAAACCCACCCCTCACTGCTGCCAGAGAGGCAATGATACTGATTTGGCCTCTGTTCCCCCTTGTAAGTCACCCCTTGGGGCCCGTTGTCGATAATGAAATCCGAGCTGGAGGCTGGCTGCAAGGAGTTCTGGGACGGGTCATTCCCAGGCTCCAGGCCCTGTGATTTAGGGAGGAGCATGAAATCTTCATGGTGGGAGATGGTGGTGCTCACATTGACAAGACACTCTTCTGCACAGTCAACTCACCGTGCTCTTCAACTGACAAATGTGACTCGTGTAATATCCCTACCCCAGCATCTCAGCCCTGGGCAAGCATGCGGATAGGCTCAGGTGAACATTTCTAGCATGGTACTAGAGCTTTATTTCCTAGGTCTCTGGAGCCTCACAGGTGACCAGAGGGAAGGTAGCAGGTAGAATTCTGGGAGAATACTCCCTGTGGCAGAACTTAGCTCCCTAGGGAGGTAGTCGGTGGAGGGTTATTGATCCAGCAGGATGGCCCCTGAGACAAGAGAGCTGAGCAGGACTCCCTCCTGTCCCCGACTCCTCGCACCTCCGGCACCCCCACCCCCGTCCCACTTGACTTCCCACACGGAAAGCCCTGGAGTTTAATAGCCCCTCAATACACCCTGATAGGCCATCAGAAAGAGCCTCAGGGGAACACTAACACAAATTCTCTAATGCACACCTAATGAAAGCTCATTCCCTCTGTTCCTCATCAGCACCACACTTTGTCTAATTTCCATTCTCCTGGGTAGGTGTTCTCTATCAATCCGGGGGAGGATGATTCCCCTCTTTAGAACGGCCCCAAATATTACTTCTTTTAATTCCCCAAGAAAGGAAGACCAAACAAGTTGAACGTTCATGGGATTCTGTAAAGGTTTTGAGCCCGCAGTACAGCACTTAGTTGGGTGGGCTCCCAGGCCCCGAGGCTGACGGAAGCAAGGTTGTGCTGTGAGATCTCCGGGGATTAGGATGCTCCTGGGTCCTGATGGACGAGAACTGTGTAGCTCCTCCAGGGATGACAATCACAGCGGTCAGGCTATGACAAAGTCACATGGTGTGCAAATTACATCTTACAGAGAGCAGAACTGTTTTATTTACTCCATGTAAATTGGCAGGGACCCTATCTGTAGACTGCACAGAGGAAGCCAAGCCAGACACAAAATGTCTCCGAATAAGAAACTGAAATCGCAAACACATTTACATCGCAGCGTGAGAACTCAAAGCACACCTGTGTGGATGAAGCAAAACATGTGTTCCTGGATAAAAATAAAACATCCTATCTCCTTAAGTTAGACCAGGAGAGTGTTTAGGAGGAGGTCCATAATATGGCCTTTGCTCTTAGAAATGCCTAGTTTTTCAACTTTTCGATCACAGACCCTTTGAAAATCTGGTGAGTGGCAGCCTATGCTCCATGTGCACTACCGGCCCCCTCCTTCTGCCCTCTGTGTGGACCTCTCCCCACATATGGCTCTAGAAGTAAGACTGTCAATATCAGTGTGTGCAACCCCATAGCCCCAGGGATGGTGAAGGCTGGTCTATGTGACCCATGCTGGGGACTAACAGTCACTCTCTTACCATCCGGAAGTACTAAGCTGGCAGGGGTGAGTGTGGAGTTGTGGATGGCTTTTTTTTGTCCACCAAGGAGAGAGAACATCAAATCAGAAATGAAGTGACAGGCGAGTTTAGTTGAGAGGTGGAAAAGAGAAACAGAATAACCATATTCAGCCATTCTGGAAGCTATTAGTGCCCTGGGTATAAGCCTATGAAAAATAAGCCAATAAATTACCTTTATGCTCAAGGTTTCTGTCTTATACAACCAAGAGAGTCCAGGATAAACAGATCCTCTCCCTAAAGAAAACACACAAACCTACCCGTGCATAAAATAATTCATATAATATCAGTGGAATTTGGAAGTCCTTCCAAAGACCCTAGGTAAAGAGCCCTGCCCCAGCCCGTTTTCTAGATGGTCTCAGAATAGAGCTGATTTTACCATCAAAACCTTCTTCCTAGGCATCAAGTTTCTGTGACATGTTAAAATGTTAGACCCTGGAAAGGTAAATACCACGAGTCATTACTAGTCAGTAACAACCATTTACAAACAGTTTGAGGATAATAACTATGATTCAGAACTACCCGCATAGGCTTATTTGGCCACAGATGATGGACAAGTGACACTTGGCTCTTAGGATTTGAGTTCAAGCAAGTTATTTTCCCCATTTGAGCGGTTTCCCTATTTATATAATGAAAAGTTTGGACATGTGTCCAAAGGTCCTTTCACTAACGGATCTGTTAAATTAACCACAAGTGCTTCTTCCATCTTTGATTATAATGCCATTTAAAGCCATGTGAAAAAAAGGAAATATTTCTTCAATGAGCACAGCACTTTGCCTTCCCCGTCCGTGAGTCCCAATGTTATACAGCCTAGCTCTGGGTTCTTCTCCACTGGAGTTGTTTATTGAAAGATAAACAACTGTATACAGAAGAGCCTAGCAGAATAATAAATGCATCCCATTAGCCTTTAATGGCTGTTCTTTTAGTTATTCCAGGAAGACTCTAAACTCAATTAAATTCTCTAGGTTCCTCAATCTCCCCAGGAGGATTCAGAAATGAATACGTTAGTAGGGGTGTGTGTGTGTGTGTGTGTGTGTGTGTGTGTGTGTGTGTGTGTATACTTAAGAACAGAGCAAAACATTTTAAGATACAATGCCCAAGTATTCTCAGTGAAGGAATAAAATTTAGACCTTGCAACTTGAAACATGGAAGTACTTTTTTGTTAGAATCATCTCCAGAGAAAACGAGTGAATGAATAACTGAGGCTGAAATATAGTGTCTTTCTCCTCAAAAGAATATACCGGAAAACAGCCACTCTGGAAAACAGTATGGAAGTTCCTCAGAAAATTAAAAATAGAACTACCTTATGACCCAGAAATTGTGCTACTAGGTATTTATCCAAAGGATATAAAAATGCTGATTCAAAGAGGCACATGCACCCCAATGTTGATAGCAGCACTATCAACAATAGCCAAATTATGGAAAGAGCCCAAATGCCCATCGACTGATGAATGATAAAGAAGATTGAGAAGATGTGTGTGTGTTTGTGTGTGTGTGTGTGTGTGTGTGTGTGTGTAATGGAATATTACCCAGTGATCAAAAAGAATGAAATCTTGCCATTTACAACAGCATAGATGGATCTAGAGTATATTCTGCTAAGTGAAATAAGTCAGTCAGAGAAAGAAAAATACCATATGATTTCATTCATATGTGGAATTTAAGAAACAAAACAGATGAACATAGGAGAAAAGAAGGAACGATAAAATACGATAAAAACAGAGAGGGAGGCAAACCATAAGAGACTCTTCAATACAGAGAACAAACTGAGGGTTGCTGGAGGGGCGGTGGGTAGGGGGATGTGCTAAATACGTGATGGACATGTTGAGATGAGCACTGGGTGTTATATGCAAGTAGAACCATTGGGTTCTACTCCCGAAACCAAGACTACACTGTATGTTAACTAACTTGAACTTTAATTAATTAATTAATTAATTAAGAATAATAATACACTGGGATCCTAGTCTGAGCCTCATCTGTGCCCACCCTGAGGTTTATTCACAGCTGGCAATGATGGAGGCTCATCCCAACGGGATATATTTTAATAAGGAAGAGAGATAAGACTGTCCTGGAAGAGCAAAGCTTGCCCTCAAGAGAGTGAGCTCCTGGACACAAGTGTGGTGAGAGAGCACCTTGTCTGCATCTGTGGGGTGGGTCTGGGTAGAGCTCCTGTTGTCAGGTAGACAGAGAGCCAGAAGGTCCTGTACACAGGGCTCGGGCTGGATTTGCAGTAAGGGGGTTGCCATAGAAAAGCAAATCTGAGAAGAATGGGACAGCTTCAGGGCAGGGTACCTGTGAACCTTGATGCCAAGAGCACCAAGTGGACGTGGTGTGTTTGAGGCCAGTTCCAGCAGCCTTGAGCAGGTACTAGTAGGTATCGGCAGCCCTGGGGCCAGCGTCGACGAGCAATGCCCAGAAGATGGATGGCTCCAGAAATCAAGAGTGGCAGAGGAACAAAACTGAAGCCACACAACGCTGACAGGGCAAATTCCTGGAGGACTGAAGATGTAGTCGCTTCTTGGGCTTCTCTGAAGACTTGGAGGGGTACTCAGAGGCTGGAGTTCCTTCTCACTCCACTCTCACATCCCCCCACCCCTGGCCGTAAGGCCGACTTGCTTTGTTTTTTTTTGACATTCCATGGCGTTTTCTTCAGAGAGCCACCCTATTTTCCCTCAAGACGGCATGGGCAGCAGAAGTGCCAGTAAGGTAAGCCAAATGGAGCTTTGCCCAACAGTGGTCAAAAGATAATTAGAACATGGAAAACTTGGGTTGGGTTCTACCATTTCAGGCCCTCTGCCCAAGTCGACATTATAGAGTCAATAGACCAGCTGCCAGATTTCCAACTCTCCTCTCTCTGGATTCCTTAGTTCTAAAACAATGCTATGCCATTTGCATGGATATCTTCTCGCTGAAATGCCCAGTGATTGCCAAGGTGACAACAGGAGACTGGAATATTCCAGACACAAACGGTTGTAAATGAAACTTTAATACCTTGACCTAAAATGAGGGAAGGGTGGGCAGGCCCGTTTACTGGCGAGTGAGGACTCTGAACGTGACACTTATCACTGTTCCCTGGTCTGTTATGCAAGTATTCCATAACGTATGCAACTTGACAACAAAAAATAAACAACTCGGTTAAAAAGAATAAAAAGAGGCAAAAGACCTTAGTTGACATTTGTCCAAAGATCTGCAAATGGGCAGTAAATGCATGAAAAGATACCCCAAGTGACTCATCTTTAGGGAAACAGACATCAAAACCGGAATGAGACACACTTGGCAAGAGATGAATGGATAAACAAAAGAGGATATATACATACAATTACGTGGACACATAGTACACATACTCTGACACGTACTGTAACATGGATGAGCCCTGAAGACATTACCCAAAGTGAAAGAATATAGGTGCAAAAGGACAGATACTGCACGATTCCACTGACATGATGTGCCAAGAGTAGTCACGTTCATTGCAACAGACAGTGGGATGGTACAGAATGGTGGTCGCCAGAGGCGAGGAAGAAGGGACAGGAAGAACCACTGTTTAATGGGAACAGAGTTTCCCTTTGGAAAGCTGGAGAAGTTCTGGAGACTGACAGTATCGATGGTTGAACAATGACGTGAATGTACTTAATGCCACTGAAACATGCCCTTAAAAATGATTAAAATGGGGTGGGGGGGGCTCCTGGGTGGCTCAGTCCGTGAAGCGCCTGACTCTTTGTTTCGGCTCAGGTCATGATCTCATGGTCATGCGATGGGTCATGCCCCGCCCTGGGCTCTGCACTGGGCACGGCGTCTGCTCGCGATGCTCTCTGTCTCTCCCTCTGCCCCTCTCCCTCGCTCATGCACGCTCTCTGTCTCTCTCAAAATAAATCAACTTTAAAAGGTTATTTAAAATGGCAAGTGTTATGTTATATATACTTAACCACATTTTTTTTTTTAAAGAACGTGTGCTTCCCATGCGTGTCTGAACAATGATCGTGTATTGAGGTGGAGAGCCTTTGGTTTGTGCCGGCCCCACACCATGTGTGAAGATAGATGCCCTGTCACAAAACATGCCTTGAATCACCTGGATGAATCAAGTTTACCTCCAAAGGCTCCCGTGGGCAGACAGGAGTAAGTGCATTCACAAGATCCTGTACAATCCAGGCTACTACCATGAGGCAGAGCACGGGAAGGGACAAAGAGAGGCATGGAGCCTATTCCAAGGGCTCCCGGGTGTCCTCGGGCAGCTTCTCAGCCAGCTCAACGGCATCTGGACGACGCCAGGCTTCATTTATGCAGCACATGCGGTTTACAGAAAGGAGAAGCAGCAGCGAGAAAAACCACACCACTCCATATGCATACGAAGCCCTTGTTTAGAGAGGCTCAAAAGGGAAGTTCTTAGTCTATAATATCTATTCCCTGAAATTCCTTCCGGGCCTCCTCCGACCTCAGCACCATATAGAGACATCAAGTGTTTATCCAAATCGCCCCCTGCTTCCTGTGGCTTCTCAGTCCCCCGGCCCTCTGACCGTCCTGGCTTCCCTCGGACGCCCAGAGCTGATTTCCTAGCTTGTCTCTTGCTTGCCCAATCTCTTGTTCGTTTTCACATTTATTTTTACTTCACCTGTGCGCCCAAAAGATTGGTGAAGCACATATACGTACGCAAGTTAGCAAAGTACACATAATCAGGACTGTGGAAGGAGAACGAAAATGCTTAAACTCTAAAAAACATAGCTGCTGTAGCTTCACCTCAGAGATGCACTGTCACATTAGCTATCTCTGTCAAAATGAAAAAGCCCAGAAGTTTCTAAGCGCAACAAAGCTTTTGAGGGTAGTGAAGTTCTGCCATTTCTTACCTTATAAATGGGACCCTGAGTGACACGGTCTTGTTCCAACTTCCCCTGCTTGCCTATTGGAGGTTTACCTGAGTGACACCACAAGACTATTTGCTCTTGGGTTCTATCCTCTTTGCAGTGGCCAAGATGGGGAGGAACGGGTCTCCCAGTTGCAAACTTTTCTATGACCTGCTTCCCGTCAGGTACTGTGGTGAAGCCAGTGAGGAGCCATTGTGTCCTCTTGCACCAGGAAGTCCTTCCTCCCTGTAGGCAACTCTAGTCTCCATGTCAACATATCTGACTACCTAACTCCTTGCCCATGACTCCTCCCATTACAGGGTCTAAGCAATTGAAAAATGGATGGAAGAGCCACGTGGGACAAATTGTCCAACAAGATTGACGATGGATAGGTGAGAGCAACTGGATTATGCTACATCCCTATCCCCTCCGCCTTGATTTGAAGAGAATAGTGGTCAACCTCTCACCCATCCTGGGTAAGACAAGAAAGTGAGCCTGGAAACTCATCTCCTTTGTCTACTACATGCCAGGAAATAGGCTAGAAACCTGAGATAAACCCACAGAGGAAGAGAAGAAGACAAAAGGACAGGCAAGCAAGGAAGTATGCTCAAACAATGACCTTTCATATAGCAAACCCACCAATTACTAATTTAGGATAGCAGCCTATTTAAAAAATAATAATAATTACATTGAGTCAAGTAGCAGACTTCCGGACAGACCTGCTTGGCTATTAATTTCTGTTTCCCAATATGGCAGACATTGTTGGTTGGCGGACACAATTGTCATTTCCAACTGCTGCCTCCTTATTCAAGCTTTCTATATTGTTCTAAAAGCTAAAACTTGATCTTCCAGCCTGTCTTGTACTCAGGATGGCCTTGTGACAGTTCAGATCTGGGCAGAGGGAGGTAGGAAATAGCCCCTTGGGAAGGTGTCTATGGTAGGCAGAATAATGGCCCCCAAAGTTGCTCATGTCCTAATCATTGGAACTTGTGAATGTTACCTTCTCTGGCAAAAGGGACTTTGCACATAGGATTAAGGTAGGGATCTTGAGATGGGGAGCTTATTCTAGATTAGCCAGGTAGGTCAAATGTCACCACAAGGGCCTCATAAATGAACAAGGGGGGAGCAGGGAAATCAGAGAAAGAGATGTGACAAGAGCAGAGTCCAAGTGATATGAGGAGAGAAAGACCCAACTGGCTATTCCTGGCTTTGAGGACAGAATGAGACCATAAGCCAAGAAATTCAGTGACTGCCTAGAGCCTCCACAGAAGAACACAGTCCTACCGGCCCCTCAACCTTAGCCCAGTGAGAATCATTAAGGACTTCTGACCCCAGAAGTATAAGGTAATAAATTTGTGCTGATTTTAGCCACTGTTGTTTTTTTGTTAAACATGTAATAATTTGTTACAGCAGCAATTGGAAAGTATACCGAGTCTCTTCCCAAATAAACACATGTCACCCTTTTTCTCCTTCCCCTTTCTTGCTGCATAGGATGTGGATGCGGAGTCTGAAGGGATGGCAGCCATCTTGCAATCTTGCAGCAATACCCATGAGGATGAAGGACCCATTCTCAGCATGGTGGAGCAGAAAGTGTCTGGGTCCCTGATGACCTCACCAAGCCACCAGCCCTGAGATGCCCATCCCTGAACTTCTCATCACAACACAAATAAAATGTGAGTGTGTAAGGCACTAGAGTAGGACTTTGGGCAGCAGTGTGCTAGAACTGACTGAACCAGATCCTGAGAGAGAATCGTTAAATTTTCAGAAACTTAGTGAGCCAGTTAAACTTGAACATTATTAAAAATTAAGTTATAGGGGCTCCTGGGTGGCTCAGTCGGTTGAGCGTCCGACTTCGGCTCAGGCCATGATCTCCTGGTTCACGGGTTCGAGCCCTGCATCGGCCTCTGTGCTGACAGCTCAGAGCCTGGAGCCTGCTTCAGATTCTGGGTTTCCCTCTCTCTGCCCCTCTCCCACTTGCGCACTCTCTCTCTCTCTCTCTTTCAAAAATAAACATTAAAAATATAGACTCTCATAAAAAATTAAGTTATATAATCTTACACTCAAATAAATCGGTTGACGGCAGTAAATACTGAAAACTCATCAATTCCCAAATATTTTACAAATTTTGCTATTATCTACGCTCACGAGGCTATGGACATGTATTGTATCTGAGTGTGGGGATGGCACGTATCTCCTGACACCATACTATACGTGATAGTACACACTCTACCAGGTACTACATATCTTCTCAACTCCACATTGGTTGACATCATAATGGGAGCTTGAAAGCAGCCATGGTGGGAGTATTTCCACCATAGAAATGAGCAAAAACTACAAATCAGCATTTAATTTTCCCCAGAGTGTCACTTGTTAATCATTTACTGGCTCGCCACTGGTTTTGCGTTCCACAGCCAAACACATTTCTAATGGATGCATCCCTAATGGTTTTTCATGCTACTTGTAATAAGATAAGGACCTCAACTTGTCAACTCGAATTACACTTGTAGGAAACTGGGTTCTCCTGGTCTCTCTCTTAAATGACCATTTAGGTACCAGACACTGTGCTAGGCAGATTCTTTTTTATTCTACCTCACATAATCCTTCCTAGATCCCTGAAAGGTAAATATTCTACACCTATTTCACACACATGAGAAAACCAAAGCTCAGTGGGAAGCAGGGTTCGCCAATGATGTCCAGCCAGTTAGGGGCCAAGATAGGATGTGAACACCCTTTCATCTGACCCAGAAATCTATACTCATTCTCCAGCAACACAATATGTTTTGAACATAGCACACACTGAATAAATACTTGTTGAGTTATTGAAACAGATATTAACTACTCCTTCCAAATAGTTAGGGACCCAAGATGCTGAGCTCATGTGCGAGGCGGCTTTCACACCATATGTGCAAGAGACATTGGCACTAAGCTACTTTTCCTGAACATCAAAGAGAGCCCTGAAACTCTTATGGTTAGAAGATTGAGTTTCATGAAAGTATTAAATTTATGTTTTTTCGAACAGCATCACTGGGGGAGGGACCGTGGTTACAACTCTCTCATCTTGAAATAGACACAGAGCAATTTCCTCCATTGCTGGTTGTCAGCCTGGCTCCCAATCATTGCCCCCAGAGCTGGCAGAATTTCAATGACTCTAAAATTAATCTGTGGGGCAGAGAGTTTGTCCAGTGCCTTGAAATTCTGGGAGCTTTGCTGTGGTCAAAAAGTCAGTGCCTAAAATGGCAAGTCAGGAGGTCAAAGGTGAAATCCCAGTTCTTGGCCCAACTGGGGACCTTGGAGAATCCTGAGGATACATTTCTCCCTTGGTTTTATGATGGGAAGCTGCACAAATTATTCTGAACTAGAGTGATCGGCAACTAACACAGAATTTCTAGGTACATACATGGGATATTTAATTAATTTGTTCAACATTTGTTTGAATTCCTAAGGAAGATAGGCATGTGAACAGATAAACAGTGTGATGTATATAGTGAAGAAGACATGTACAGGCTGCTAGGATTGCACAGAACCTGGGGTGACCAAGCCTATGAGATGTGGAGGAGGAGGCCAGGCAAGGCTTTCTGAGATGACGAAGACTGAGGTTAGATTTAAGGAAAAAATGGAGCTGGAGAAATGAAACAGGAATGTAAGGGATTACAGGTAAAGAGAGTAATGCCTCTACTAAGGAATTAAGATGGTTAAACTACAAGCAGTTCGGTGTTATAAAGCATAGAGTGTAACATGCAGAGTGGCATTAAAAAATAGCTAAAGGGGTAAGGACCAGGATGCCCTTAGATATGCCCAATAGAGTAGGGAACAAGGATATTCCAGGAAAGCACTTGAAGTGTACTCCATACGGAATAGGAAGCCACCAGAAGTTTCAACCAAGGGATGATATAGCCATATTTGTTATCAGAAAACATCCTGAAGGCCCCCAAGTCCATTAAAAGGTAACTGCAAAAGAATAGGTAGGAGATGAGGGCCAAGGATGGGGCTGTAGTGAGAGGTGAAAAGGGCAGCATATAGATACATATAGAAACATTCATTGACAGAGTCACAGGATATAGAGATTGAGTCTAGGATAAGCCCTGAGTTTGCTTGGGCACCTAGCTGGGTGTGATACCAGTAACTAAGCACAGGCATGGGAGTGGATCTGGAGAAGAGAAGAGTTGTAGAATGTGTGCATCATCCAAGTGGAGACATCTAGTAACCAATGGACATATGAGTTTCGGAGACCATGCTTTATTCATTTTTTAATCCAAACTAGAGCGAATCCTAGCACATGTAAAGATCTTGACAAGTGTCTGTAAATTGGAAGGATAGAAGGCTTAGGAGAATGGTTCAAGATAGTAACAGAGGTTTGGTGGGGGGAGGTTAGCAACTACTGAAAGTGGTTAAAACTGAGAATGGATGAAATGGCAGAGAGGGTCTCTAAAGTGAGAAGATAAGAGAGCCAAGAATGAGATCCTTGGGAGCACCAACATGCAGGAATGGATGAGACATACCAGTACAAGGGGATGGAGACCAAGGCACAGAGAACTTGGAGGGGGACTAAGACAGGGACGTCATGGAAGCCAAGGAAATCAGGTGGAGAAGCAGGATCCTAAAGATACACCCAGAGAAAAGTCCACAGGGACCATCCAGGGGCCTCTGCAAGAACAATTCCAGTGGAATGGAGGAGATAGAAGTCAGAATACCCCGGGTATTCTTGGGTGAGGAGAGAGATAATAGGTGGGATAATCGGCGGACTCAAGGTCAAGGGGGGATATTTTAGGGAAAAAAAAACAACTTACACATGGTTGGAAGTGTTAATGGGTTGAAAATATGGGAGAGACTCCTGGGTGTCTCAGTCGGTTAAGAGTCTGACTTCAGCTCAGGTCATGATCCTGCCGCTCCTGGGTTCGAGCCCTGCACCAGGCTCTGTGCTGACAGCTCAGAGCCTGGAGCCTGCTTCTAATTCTGTGTCTCCCTCTCTTTCTGCCCCTGCCCCGCTCATGCTCAAAAATAAACAAACATTAGAAAAAAAAAAAAAGATGGGAGAGAGATGGGGTCATCCACCCTCTAAGATGCCATAGAAGGTGCCCAGGCAGGAGACTGGCAACCCAAGTGGACAGAAGAGGTGCTGTGGCTTCACCTGAGACTGTGAGAAGGTATGGCGAGGCATAGAGATTCCTTTGCAAGAGCAGAGGACAGAAACTGCTCCATTTGCTAGAGTTTAAAAGTTGGGGAATCCCTCCATGTCCAAAAAGGGGGAAAGGGCTATATAATTATATCCACATAAAATAAAACAAAATATCTTATGCTCACATATAGTCATGAAATGATGTGGCCATATTTAAAAAGGAGTTATAAAATGATGCTGAACAAAAAAGATGAATGAGGGGCGCCTGGGTGGCGCAGTCGGTTGAGCGTCCGACTTCAGCCAGGTCACGATCTCGCAGTCCGGGAGTTCGAGCCCCGCGTCGGGCTCTGGGCTGACGGCTCAGAGCCTGGAGCCTGTTTCCGATTCTGTGTCTCCCTCTCTCTCTGCCCCTCCCCCGTTCATGCTCTGTCTCTCTCTGTCCCAAAAATAAATAAACGTTGAAAAAAAAAATTTTTTAAAAAGATGAATGATTCCTAATTCAAGTCACAATTATTTTTATAAGAAACTTCAGAAATATGTCTAAGTTATTAACATCAACTGTGATCATGTTAAGGTATGGAGGTTTTGTGGGTGCCTCTTAGTACCGCGTCTTTGATTTTCTACAAGTTCGTTGAATGTATTCTGAAAAATTTTTTAAATAATACAGTAGGACTTACAACAGCTAAGTTTTTCCATAGGCGATAATTCTCATCCTTCTATAAATGTACCCAAGAATCAGAGCTCCAGATACCTCTGACCTCTGCTAGAAATCTTTCTCCCATTCTTCAAGTTACACCTGATGGGACCATCCCATCTGCCTCATAATTTAGTTCTCACCTTTTCCTTCACTGCCCTTCCCCTGGAGAATCCAAAGACCGCCCCTGCCACGAACACAGGCTTTTCGTTGCTGTGTCCAAAGAACTGCATCCAGACCACAGGAAATCTTCTGTCCTCACCATGGGACAGATGTGCCAGCCAGCCCTGAAGTCAGCCTGTGTTCCATTGGATACTTTGCCAAAGGTCTCACCTAATTCTGCAAACGTAAGAGAGACAGGCACCTTACGGGGAGAACCCAGGTACCGGAGTGAGACAGAACTGGGTTAGAATCTCCGTGCCCTCTTCTTACTAGGACAAGCTACTTACAAAAACGGACCTTCAGTCTCTACATCTGTAAAATGGGGGTAATGAAACCTACCTCAGTGACTTTGGAGAATCGTTAAAAAGCATCACATATGTGTGTATACTTATTATATCTATATATGACAGTATCTGTATCTAAATGTCTATATTTACATTTTACTGACCTAGAATTTCACAGTCTGGGGCTTGCCATTCCATGTGGTCATTTACAAACCATCTGAGACTTTGAGCATGTTACTTAACTACCAGTGACTGAGGACGAGACAGGATAATGGGGGACATCTCTATGGATGCTGGTGAGGATAGATGTAGTAAAGACCAAATCGATCAGTCTCTTTCAAAAGGTTCCAGAACTTGTCCGTGACCCTGGTGAAAGACGGGACACGTGACTCAAGTGTAAAAGGAGCTTGAGACAAAAGTTTAATTTGTTGGGGCGCCTGGGTGACTCAGTCAGTTAAGCACCTGAGTTTGGTTCGGTCATGATCTCATGGCTGGTGAGTTTGAGCCCCACATCAGGCTCTGTGCTGACAGCTCAGAGCCTGGAGACTGCTTCAGATTCTGTGTCTCCCCCTCTTTCTTGGCCCCTCCCCCACTCATGTTCTGTCTTTCTCAAAAATACACATTTAAAAAAAACAAAGTTAAGTTTGTTGTAATAGAAAAATAAAGGTATATTTCTAATACTCCTAAGTTTGCACATGGAACATTGCATGGTAACTTGGGTGGGAAGATAGAAGTGGACTTAGCTGCTTAGTAGTGTGGAGGAAGGTGGCAAGACAAGCCTATGTTTCCTTCCCGATCTAATATTCTCATTTTACAAAGCACTCAGTGGGAGCCCAGACAGATGAAGCAAATTGTTCTTAATCACAGAGCAAACTAGAATTGAGGTCTTCCAAATCTCAGGCTCACATTGCCTGCTGAAATAGTTTGTTATGGTTTTACCAAAAGCAACAGAATGGGAAAGGGATGCCCTAGGTTGGGCAGAACCAAAGCCCGGAAGCTGAGCCATTTGCCCAAATTGCAGTTGCCTGAAGGAAGAGTCATTAGGAGAAAAGCAAAGCCGACAGTCTCTACAGTTCATCTGACTCCTCAGTTACATCTGAGGACACATAACCAGTGCATCCAAACCGACTGACCCAATAGACTATCATCTATAGAGTATATACTCATGTCACAATTTGCTCAGCAGCATTCATTCCTAAGGCAGGGGCGTGCCAGTGAGAACGTCTGCCAATGTGACAGAATCTCTGCACCTTCAACCCAAGTGACCTTGGATTATTTTCTACCTAAATTACTGTGTGGCTTAAGATTACTTTGGCCAAAAGTGCATGCCTTGAACTAGCTTAGGTAAGCATGTGAGCCTCTTATATTTTTTTAATGTTTATTTATTTGAGAAAGAGAGAGAGAGCTCAAGCAGGGGAGGGGCAGAGAGACAGGGAGAGAGAGAGAGAGAGAGAGAGAGAGAGAGAGAGAGAGAGAGAGAATCCCAAGCAGGCTCCACGCTGTCAGCAAAGAGCCCGATGTGGGGCTCAAACTCACAAACTGTGAGATCATGACCTGAGCCGAAATCAAGAGTCGGATGCTTAACTGACTGAGCCAATACAGGCACCCCAGCATGTGAGTTTCTTATAAGAATGTTTCTGGCTCTCGCTCAAGACCAGACACGTCTTTGGGCTCCAGGATGCATTGGAACTAGGGGTTTGAATGCCTTCAAAAACTCTGTCTCCATCTTGCATTTCTAAGGCACTGTTCCTTTCCTCAATTCAGTAATCCTGGAAAAGGAACTCACTGGTCTGTTTGGATCAAGAACTCACCCTGAGCTGACCAGCTTGGCTAGAGAGGGTGAGTCACAATTAAATGCCTTCTGCCGTCGTTTAAGGATGAGCTGGGAACAGACAGGCACCAAGGGTTCATTTTAGTATTTATTAAGTGTAGGGCTCTGTACTAGGCTCTGGAAGAGAAGAGCAACAAGGGAAACAAAACGCTGGCGAGGAAACAGATTCCTCTCTCCAGGAGACTCCCACTTTGGAAGGGAGAGTGACCTAATAGGGCCGAAGCAGTGCTACCACCATGGGGAAATCTCTTCTTGCACAGGGCTTGGATTGGATTCTGAAGTTAGTAAGCAAAGCAAAAAAGGTCTGTGGTCAAATACGACTGCCCTAAGTACCTGAATTGCACCCAACACAACAAGATTCTCGAAGCAGGAGACCCCCAGAACAAAACTGACTCAGCACAGATCCATACCTCCCACCTCTCGCTCAGGGTACGGTCTCCCTGAAGGGACCGGTGGGCAAAATCACCCACCATCGCCCACCCTATTGAGAGTAGTTCTCTTCTTTTCATGCCATTTTACCGAGTGTGTGGACTTAAAGCTTCAGAAATTCAACACATTTACGACGTGACTCGTTAACTTGCCAAAGTCACACCACATTGAACTTGAGAACCAGAATCTGAGCCCAGGGTTGCCTGACTTCTCAGTCCATGATCACTCCCCTATCCGCCATCTCCCGGAGTTGCCTTTTCCCCATTTTCTAAGCCGTTTAAAGCTGGAGGACCCAACTTGTCCCTCCTGGGAAATCCCTGGCCCTCAGCCCAGAAGCAGCACAGAACTCTGCTCAGGTGAGTCCGTGTGAGCAGCGTCGGGCGGGTGCTGGACTGAGCAGAGTCGGAGGGTCATCTGGACAAGCACAGGGGACAGTGATTCCAGGGCAACGGGCACAGGGACATTCGTTTTCCTTGGTTGTATATGCTATAAAGAGCTGATCGAGGAGATGTTTATAAACGGGGAAGGGAGCTTGCTGTTTTTAACCGGTTATAACATGTTGGTTCAGTGACCTGATGGTGCACTTCCATGAACCGTTACTTTACACTTGACTCTTTTTCTTGGATGGTGGGCAGATAAAGAGGCTGCCGGGTTGACACAGGGGAGGCTGGCCATGCCCAGAGCTTCCATTAAGCCATGAAGCATGGACTCTTCAGGCTCTGGTACAGCTTAGAATCCACCCAGGATTGACATTTTGCTCTTTCTACACGGCCATCGAAAACCTTCCACCACCTACCCCTGCCGAGGGCCCCGTGCATGTCTCAGGTGGGAGGGGCTCTCAGTTCCTATGCCAGTCCCTCTTTCCAGAGCTTTCCTAGCTCCCTGGAACTGTACCTATGTTGGTAGATTCTTTTGGATGTCTACTCAGATAGCCACACTTCCCTTTCCAAAAAGGTACCCCCCATACCAGGAGCTAAAACTTGGTAGAGTTACACCAATGACTCCTAACCCTAGATGTTCATTTTGGAATGCGTGTGCCACACACACACACGCTCACCTGAGTGTACAAAAGGACATGAACAAAGCCCAATTAAATCAATCTCTAAGGGCATAACCTAAACACCTGAACATATTTTAAAGACTTCCCAATTCACTCTCCACCAGAATTGAGAGTCACCGGCCCTAACCATTCCCCCTACCACTGGTCTGGGATGAGCATTTGATAAAATCCTGGCCAACAAAAGGAATGAGAAGTCTTCTAGGAGGTGGGGCTTTGGGGAAATTTTTCTTCTTTCTTTAAAGGAGACATGAAAACAAGATGGATCCCCTTTCCTCTTTCTGACCCCTGGGTTTTGCAGTATAAAGACATAAAAACCTGGAGTTGTTGGAGCCATTTTGGGACCATGAGGTAGCCAGCCTAACCGCCAACAGGCAAGAAGGAAAGCATCTGGGAACTTGGTGGCATCTTTGAGCAGCTTTGTTCAACAATCTTGGAATCAGCTTACCCTGAGAATACATGTGGTAAGAGGCGATTAATATTCTTAATTGTCTAAGACACTTGAAGTTAAACGTTCCGTTACTTGCAGCCAAAAAATCTCCACAGATATACCCACTAGTGAGCTTCCCCTGCCTACTGCCTGAGCCATTTCTAACAGGCGCAGAAGGACATCAGCAGCTGGGCCCCCCCCCAGACAGTAAGCCTAGTGAGACCCAGTCTTGCTGCCCAAAAGACTAATAACTAACGTGAGCCCTGGGGCGTGTCATTAAATAACTAGTTACCTTGAGAGCTGTTCCAATAATAACCCTGACATTTATTATGCACTTACTTCATGCCAGAAACTGCGCAAAGTGCCTGAAGTGTGTCATTTCATTCCATCCTTAAAATTACCCAGTGAGATAAGTATTATCTATGTGTTACACATTAGGCAACTGAGACCCAGAGAAGCTGAGGAATTTGACCAAGTTTGCATAGCTAGAGAGTGGCAGGGGGCAGAATGCCCGCCCCGATCTGTCAGACTCTCGAGACTTTCCTTCTTTCCAGGAGACCATGTTGTTTCATTTCCCTATGACTTATGATGCCCTGTGTGTTCACACATTCGCTGAAGTGCTTAACGACGCGAATAAAAGGCATTCATCATTGTAATCCCTAATGGAGATAACAGAAATATTAGCAAAGGCTGAAGTGAAAACAGTTCAAGTGAGGCCTCATTTTTTACAAGGCCAAGGAATGATTTACTTTATCACAGCAAAGAATTTTATTTGACAAATGCATACTTTATCATCTCTGGTCTGCTGAAAATGTAAGTTTACATTTTTCCTAGCCATAAAATTAAAATAATTTTGGCTCCAAAAACTTAAGAGAAACCCCATTCCAGGTTCAAGCATGTCCCTGGAAATGGAAAGGCTAAATGTGGAGCGTGAATGAACTCCATTGCCATTGGGTGGGACAGACTGGAGTCACTAAGAGCCGGGTTCAAATCCTGGTCCTGCCTCTTATTGACAGCGTGATATTGGACAAGGACCCATTGCTCCATTGAGTCTCTGCTTCCTGGTAAGATGACAGTCACAACTGCCACTGCGGGCCTGGGATGAGGATTAAACCAGATGGCCTATGTAATACTGCCTGGCAAAGCAGATGCGATAGAAAGGCTGCCTGTTATGAAATATACATACATGGGGCGCCTGGGTGGCGCAGTCGGTTAAGCGTCCGACTTCAGCCAGGTCACGATCTCGCGGTCCGTGAGTTCGAGCCCCGCGTCGGGCTCTGGGCTGATGGCTCAGAGCCTGGAGCCCGTTTCCGATTCTGTGTCTCCCTCTCTCTCTGCCCCTCCCCCGTTCATGCTCTGTCTCTCTCTGTCCCAAAAATAAATAAACGTTAAAAAAAAATTAAAAAAAAAAATATACATACAAAGTGCCGAGCGCGGTACCTGGTGCAGAGTAGCTACTCAGTAAACCTCTGATGTCTTCCCTCTACCTTCCCTCATCTTCCACTGTCTTCAAGAGTGAGCCTCCAAAGATGAACCAGGCTAGGTCCCCCCTCTTCTCGGTTGGGGAAGGAGGTGTGGGATGGGGTGCACATCTTGGTTCACTCAGCTTCGATGGCATCTTCCTCCACCCTGACCCAAACACAGGGCAGCTAGCCAATCCATTAGTGGGCCACCTGCCAATTTGGAAGACAAATCTGAGAAAGTGTCAGAGGATAAGAACAAGCGACAGAGCAGGGGGTGGGGTGCCGTGAGAGGAAATGGTTAAGCTGGTTCAACGGCCAAGAGTCTTTGGGAAGCCAGGAGGAGACAATCCACACCGCCCACCCCCATCCCCAAATTAGAAACAAATGAGGAGATTTCAAGGGAATCTAATCTGCTGGTGGGAGAAGCCAAAGAGGGGCCTCAGCAGATTGCCTATCCGTAACAAGGGGGGGCCCTCACAGGATTGGTGAGCCAAAACTGGACTCCCAAGTTGCACCAAGAAAAGCACACAGAAAAGACCAACAGTTCACATGCTTGTTTGGAATTGTTGTAAGTTTTTAAAGTCCTGCCTCCCGTGATTAGGGTCTCACGTCAGCCCCAAGAAGCCCCTAGGACAGTCACCATGATTATCATTCCATTTTACAGATTTGCAGATTGAGGCTTCAAAACTGGCAGTATGTTCTGGGTCACATAAGGGAGCAGTAGATACACTGAGAGATGAGTTTGTCCAGTGCTTTCCTCTTTTTTTTTTTTAATATTTATTTTTGAGAGAGAGAGAGAGAGAGAGAGAGAGAGAATTAGTGGGGGAGGGGCAGGGAGGGAACACAGAATCCAAAGCAGGCTCCAGGCTCCGAGCTGTCAGCACAGAGCCCGACACAGGGCTCGAACCCACAAACCGTGAGACCAGGACCTGAGCCGAAGTCAGACACTCGGCCGACTCTGCCACCCAGGCGCCCCTGTCTGATGATTTCCAAACAGAATCCAGGGCCCTGCAGCTGAGGTCGAGCCCCAGAATCGGTATTTCGTGAAGCCGCTCAGGTAATTCTGACAATCAGCCAGGTTTGGGAACCACGGACGACATGTACCAAACTCGCTGTGGATGAAGAAAACGGAGCCTGACAGGGGTGGAGGAATTTGCCCAAGGTCACACAGCTGGCGAGTGGCTCAGACAAGGAGAGCTCAAGGTCGGAAGAGGAGTGAACAGGAGAGACTTGGCCGTGGGACGGCTCGGTGCTCCTACTTTGCTCAGAGCTGGCCGGGCGCTTGAGCCCGGGGTCTCTGCTGGGGCCGCGGTCCCATGAAAAGCTGCAGGATTCCCTTCCATGTACAAGACAGGGGCACGAGGGCTTAGTAAGTTCTGCCGGATGGCAGGGGGTTGCGGCCAGGGAAGACTAAGACTTCAGAGGAAGGCAGAGAGAAACAAGGAAACAAAGGCTCCTTCTATGGAAGGCTGGCTATCTTTGTTTTAATAAAGCCACTTGCGTGCCGTGATTTTATACAACTCGAGTTAGGATAAACGATTTGGAATGAAAGCTTTCCAAGGATATTTACTGGGTATACAAGGAACAATCTGACATACTAAAACACTTAGGACCGAAATAGAGGCAGCAGGGAAGCGTTCCTGTAGACATGAGTCCTCGCTGTCGCACACAGACCATATCTGCCTTTGCTCACGGTTGTTGATGAAAGTCCGTCCACACCCGTGCTGTGGAGGGCACTAGGCAGGTCAGTGAACCCGCTACATTTACACGAGGAACTCATCGTACTCTGATGTTGCCAAGGTCACGGGGAAGTGGACAGTGTCACCTGCCATTAGCAGAAAAAGTGGTACAGTATTTCCGAAACACGGTTTGGCAAAATTTATGAGAATATAAAATTGTTTTCAAAATACCCTTTGAGCCAGAATCCTACTTCTGGAAATTTAGTCCGTGGATAATAACATAAAGGCAAATACAGAAAGTTATACATAGGATGCTCAACAAAGCATAGTTTCCAGTAACAGTGAAAACTTGGGAAAACAACGAATGTCCATAGATAGAGGAATGATTACATAAGTTATTGGATTATCCACTCAAAGACCAGGAAGCCATTAAAACTGATGTGTGTTTATGTTATGGATGTTTACCTATGATAGCACTTAGTGAAAAACATACATGGCAAAGCGAGTTATTTAATGTAATGCAACTCATTATTAGTATAGCCTCTGGACTTGTGGACTGATGCACAGAGAGATCTAGAATGTGGCTTTTCATCAAAATGTCAATGATAATGAGCAGGGCAGGGGTGACTGTAACCTCTTTATTTTCCTCTGTATTAAGTATTTTACAGTGTGTTAAAATAATTCTTAAAATTCTATCTCATATGAGTGGACTTGTGCTATGAGGCAGGGATCCAGCTTTATACTTATTCCTTACTGCTGGCTAGTTTTCCTAATATTACTTGTTGAGTGATACACCCTTTCCCCACTGATTTGAAAAGTCATCTAATGCTTATTGCTGAGAAATAGGAAGGTTATTCATATTGTTTAAAAATTACCACTGGTATACAATATTATAGTAGTTTCAGGTGTACGAGATAGCAATTCGATATTTTTATACACAATCAAATGATCACCATGACAGGTCTTAGTTACCATCGGTCACCATACAAAATTATTACACTATTGACTGTATTTCCTATGCTGTACGTTCCATCCCCACGACTTATTTATTTTATAACTGCAAGTCTCTACCTACCAATCCCCTTCACCTATTTATCCCATCCTGTCACCCCCTTCCCCTCTGGCGACCACTAGCTTATTCTCTGCACCTAAGAGTCCGTTTCTATTTTGTTTTGTTCACTTGTTTTTTTAGATCCCACACAAAAGTGAAATCATATGGTATTTGTCTTTCTCTGTCTGACTTATTTCATTTAGCATAGGACCCCGTAGGTCTGTCACAAATGACAAGACCTCATCCTTTTTTACAGCTAATGTTCCACTGTATGTACATATATACATAGCACATTTTTATCCATTCATCCATCGACTGGACATTGGCTGGTTTCCAGATCTTGGGTGTTGTAAATTATGATGCAGTGAACATAGGGTCACATATACCTTTTCAAATTAGTGTTTTTGTTTTCTTCAGAAAAATACCCAGAAGTGGAATTATTGGATTACATTCTAGTTCTATTTTTAATTTTTTGAGGAACCTCCATACTATTTTCCACAGTGGCTGCGTCCATTTACATTCCCACCAACAGTGCATGAGTATTTTAGAATATCTATATAATCAGAAAAATGACAGAGGTCTTCTCATTTGGAGACTAAACTTAGTCTTAGGCAATAAGAAACTCCAACCTGACTTAATGGAGATTGCAAATATTCATTATTTTTAATATATCTATACATGCAATCCACTTAAATGTTCAGTCATGAAAGAAGTTTGTTCATTCATTTGAAATTGCTTAGTAAGCACGTACTGTGAATCAGCCACAGGGATGCTAATAAGTAAGGAGTATCACACAATACCTAAGAAGTCAGGCTTCTGGGGTATCTGGCTGGCTCAGCTGGAGGAGCACGTGACTCTTGATCTTGGGGTTGTGTGTTCGAGGCCCACATTAGGTGGAAAGAATAAATTAATTAAAAAAGAAAAAAGAAGTCAGGCTTCTGACTGAGCCCAGCAGACCTGGGTTTGGATCCCTGTTCCATCATTCCCCAACTGTACAACCTCCTCCAACAAGTTATTAAACTGCCCTAAGCCTCAGTTTCTCCATCTGTCAGAGAGAATACAAATGCCCACAGTATTGGTCGCCCAGCACTGTGAAGCAAATTGTCCCAAGAGTTAGTGGCCTAAAACAACATTAATGACTCATTATCTCTCCTCGTTTCTGTGGACTTTGGAGACACCTCAGCTGGGTGCTTCTAGCACAGGGTCTCTGGTGAGGCTGCAGCCAAGTGAAAAGCCAGAGGATTCACTTCCAAGCTGGCAAGGGGCGGTTAACTGTGGGGGGGAGGTCTTCTCGCAGTGGCCTTCCCCACACTGCTGCTTGAGCGTCCTCGTGGCATGGTGTCTGTCTTCCCTCAGAAGGAACAACTCGAGGGACCACGGTGGAGGCTGTACTGCCTCTTGAACTCCATCACGTCTGCAGTATTCTACGGGTCACATGGGTTAGCCCCGATTCGGCACAGGAGGGGAGGACACAGGATGTGAATACCAGGAGGCGATGGTCACGGGGCCATCTGAAAGGCTGGTCACCACACAGGGCACTGAGAAGATGTCTACAAAGAGCTCAGTAGACCTGCTCTGCATCCATAATGAGCCATGGTGACGACAAAGAGCAAACAGAACCGTGCTTCACAAATGGGCCCCAGGAAACTGGGCCTGGAGACGTCAAGTGGTGCCACTCATCACACAGCCCATTGGTTGTTGAGCCAGCAGAAGCCGTGGGTTTTCTAACTTGCCTCTTCAGGGTCTCTCTTTCCACTGAGAAAATCCCAGTGGAGACCCAGAGGAGAGGGACCACTTGCTAGAATGAAGCAGTCACCAGAGTTGAAGACGAACGGATGTCACAGAAGCAAGCATGGGGAGGCAGTCAGAGGTTCTGAATGTCAGGCTGAGGAGGTCATTGTCCTGTCATGGAAGAGGCCATGGGGAGCCACTGAGGAGTTTGGAACAAGAGTAACTTAATTCAGACCCATGGGTCAAGTTCATTCTCACAGCTGTGTGCAGCACATTGTGGAGGTCTCTGCAGGAAGCAGGCTGTCGGAGCAATCCGGGCATCAGGGGATGAGATACGGTAGCTAGGAGTCCTAGCCACGTGTCACCTGTGGATTCAGGTTAGTTAAGGACTGAGGTGGCCAGGTCACCAGGATTAGGTGACAGTGGCTCACTGAGCTGGCCTGTGCACAGTACCGATGACATCTGCCCCTCCAGCCCAACTTCCAGCCCTGAGCCTCACTTCAATCTACAGTGTGGGAGGCCCAGGCGCATTCAATACAACTTGGAAACAGCACTTTAAAACAAATAGTCTGCCTTTCCTCTCGGTTCCAGCTCTCTGGGGTGGAAAACTGATGCGATGAAGGACCAGACAGAATGGAATGTATGCGGTTCTGAGCTCGGCCCAAAGGCCCCACTCTACAGAAAGGTTCACTTCCCCGGGCTGATGGTGTTGGGAGGGAGGGTGCCCCAGGCCAGGCTGTCAGTCCAAGCCTCACCTCCCCTATCAGATCTGTCCTGACCGCTCCCTCACGCCGTCCAGACAGAACTTACCCTCAGCGCCCCTCACACTGTTTAGCAGCACGGCTTCTCTCCTGACACCCAGGATGCCATGACGCCCTGGTAACTTGAGGGCAGAGAACGCATCCCTGGGCATCGCATGTCCCTAGGGCCCAGTATGAACACCAGGGTTTTGCTAAGTAGAAGTCTGACAAATAATTCTCCCTCCTAATTCCGTCAGTTTTACATCCAGACGCTAAGGTTTACAGTCACAAGGGTGGCCATCTGGCCACCAAAGGACTGAATGCACCACCGCCATGAGCTGCCATTCATATCACAAGTATAGTAGATTTATCACCCATTTTCCAGGACAGTAAAATGCCTTGTTCTAACAAAAGACGTCTTTCTTAATTTTTTTTTTTCAACGTTTATTTATTTTTGGGACAGAGAGAGACAGAGCATGAACGGGGGAGGGGCAGAGAGAGAGGGAGACACAGAATCGGAAACAGGTTCCAGGCTCCGAGCCATCAGCCCAGAGCCCGACGCGGGGCTCGAACTCACGGACCGCGAGATCGTGACCTGGCTGAAGTCGGACGCTTAACCGACTGCGCCACCCAGGCGCCCCCAAAAGACGTCTTTCTTAAAGAAAGATGGAAGCAAAGTGACTTGAGAAAGGAACATTTTGTTTGTCCAATCGGCCCAACAATTCTATGATGGGTTAGAATTGGCCCTGTCTATACCTAGGTTTTATTGGGCAGATAGAACTTAAAAATTGGATTGGAATGGCTTTAGACAGAGCACCCCAGCTTAACACCCACTCCCTATTGTCATACATTCTTAACCATTCTTTATTCATTTATTTACCTACCTAGTCCCTGATGGCCCACGAATTTGCAGCCCTGCAATGTGGCACACTCCCCAGAGCAATGTCTTCTTTGGGAAGCAGCTGTTTGCAAGGTTCTTTCTTGACCTGGACTGAAATCTTTCTATAGCTTCTGCCTACCCATCCTACTTCTGAGGTCCTATAGGTTCTACAGTAGAAGACTCATCTTTTTCTAAACTACAGTGTTTCACCTACTTAGAGAGTATGATCAGAGTCTCTCTGAGGCCTTCCCTTTTCCATATTAAGCATACTGTCTTCCTTCAACTGTTTCACAGGACACTGGATCCCCTCACCATTATCAGAACATGCCCTGTCATCCTCTTAAAGAGGGGTACTAGGAAGGGGGAAAATGCTGCAGGCATGGTCTAATTCCTTACAGTGCGAAGTGTAATCCAAAAGCCTGCAGCATGAAGTACCATTTAGGAGCTTGTTGTAAATGCAGAACCTTGAACCACCCTACCTGGGGTCTCCTGGATCAAGATCCTCCAGATGATCTGTACGCACAAACCACCTTGAGAACAAACTCTCTTGGCATTAATGTAGCCTAAGATAACATTAGCTTTTGAAGGTGATTATGTCCCACCGTTGACTCTGATTCCTGTTATCTGACATCCTTATTTTGCCACACACACTGCTAAGCCACATCTTCCTATGTTGGCTTCATTGAAGCGTTCAACAGGGTCATTACACTTTGAAGAGTCGTACATGTGCCTGGACTAAGGTCTTGAGGACAAAACACAGATCATGTTCACCCCTGTCTTTGGTTCCAAGCAAAGGCCCCGGTACGTAACAGTTGCTTATGTAAGAATTAAGAAAAGAATAAATCAACAGCTGAAATGAGAAAGGAAATTGAGTCACGCTGTTAAAACAATTTGTGGCATGACTGGATCCGGGGCTCCGCTTCCGGGACTGGGACCCTCCTGCTCGTCACCTCTGCTCCCTTGACATCAGCTCTGTATCTGGGCAGCCCCCTGCTCTGTGTTCTCAAGACGGCTGCCATGGCTGCTCGGGGCCATAGCCTTGCTCATTCAAGTCCAGTGGGCAAAGAGTCATCTGGAAACCTCAGGGGATGGAAACTTTTTTCTTTTCTTTTCTCTTTCCGAAACCTCAGCAAATGTCCCCTCCAGTTTCATTAACTTTCATGGAGTTATCCACTCATATCTGAGCCAATCCCCGAGGCCAGGAAAAATTAATATCCTAATGGGCTCAAGCCAGTGAGGATCCACTCCTAGGGCTTTGAGTGACTGGAAATGGAGGAGGGCTCCACCAGGCAACCAGGGAACACTGTGGGAGGTGTGGTGGCGTGGCTGCCGGGGAGGCAGTGAACAGATGTCTACCACAATGCTCGGTAGGTCTGCATTTCCGCGGCCTTTGAGTCTTGCAACGGTCTTCCAGGATGGCCAACATTACAGCAATCACTAGCCTGGGCGATGGCCAGAAAACTTTTCTATTTCTAAATTTGACACACAAATTATTATGCTCCATCACATTGTTTCAGCGATCGACTTTAAAGGGCCCTGGCTTACCTCCTCCTGGAATAATAAAGCAGTCGCAGGAGTTCTTTGGGCCACTCCAAAAACCACTCCAGAGCGGTTTGCCACACATAATAGAGGGTGCACTTGAAAGGCAGCATCCAATGACCAGTTCTGGCTGAAAACTTTTGTGTTTTTTGAAAGTTCAATAAGCAACAGAAGTGACCACAATGCGTTTGAAACTTTATAGCATGTGTCTTCAGGAGACGAAGTGCCTAAAACTAGATGGAAAGACTTGTAATTTTTTAAATTAAAAACTGTAGACAGGAGAGGTAACAAAGTAAAATAAGCATGAATCCTACTTTTTTCTTTCAAAAATAAAACCCGAGGTATGGGGAAAATTGTAATATGGAATTCAGAAATCTGCTTTGGCCATATGTTACACTGCATGTTCGCTGTGCCTGCTCTCCTTGGGCCAAAAGGCTCTCAATGATGGGTCAAGCTTAGGTGGGGAAGACAAAACCGATGGGACCAAAGGCGCAGGGTGGGGGTGGGGGGCACACGTTCTGTCCTCAAGTCAGGGATCAGAGGGCAAACTTAACCGCCACCAGCCTCTTTAGACACTAGTGGTCTAGGTGGTCGGTGTGCGAAGGTGGAGGGACCAGCGGTGGACATCACTACTTCTCGAGACACTCAGGCCAGGTCAACTCCCCACAAGGAGGTCAGCTTTGTGATCTGCACAAATGGAAGGCAGCCAAAATCAGTACCCAGCCTTGTCCATCCCGTCTCAGAAATGGTTTGTGCGGATCCTGGCTCTACCACGTACTCAAGGAGGGAATTGGTTATAACCACTCCCTCTCAGCTTTGGGGCCCTCGTGTGTAAAATGAGGGCAATGATACTCATGTTGCAGACTGATGTGAGAAAAAAATTAAAAAAAAAAAAAAAATAGCTCATGTGACAAGTGCCTGAAAATGTCCAGGACAAAGCGAACCCTACAAAGACCATTCTCCCTCCTGCCCCGGCTCAGTCCCCTTCAGTGGCTCTAACTTTATAAACATACAACTAAAGTGCTTTGGTGTGATCACAGACCTTTCATAACTTCTCTCTGCCTTTGCTAGAATGCGTGCAGCACTCAGCTTGTACAATCATATATATTTTTCAAGTCATACCTTTTAGTGCTGCAGTAATTGGATTAGGGGGAAAAAAAAAACTGTGAAAAATCTTCCAGTTTTCACACGGACGTAAAAACAACACGAAATGACGGCAGGAGCATGGCTTCATCTCCTGCTGAACGTACCGTCTTGGGCAAGTTTAGTTTAATAGTAGATTTAATCACAGCTTTTACAACAGCAGCAACAACAAACATTTCTCCTATTAGATTGTAAGATCCTTGAGAGTTGAGCTCTCTTTTATTCAAACTTCTATTCTCCTGAGGAACATAGGGAGAATACAGTGTCCGTCGAAGCCTGGCCAAAATGGTAGGAGAGGCTGAAGGGAAGGATAAAATGAAATACCTTGAAGGGCTTATTGCCTTGCAAGGCTGAAAAGGCTGCTTAATTGCTAGAAAATAAAAAACAAAGAAACCACCGTTGAGAAAGCGTGGACTTGTTGCCTGAGGACTACAGAAGTCACGATTTTTTTAAATTTCTTCAACTTCAAATCACTCTTGAGAAAAGGTCACCCTGGCCTCGAGACAGAAGGTTTCCTATCGGGTCTAGCTTTGATTCCATGACCTCTGGGAAAGCTCCTTCTTCTCTCCAAACTTCAGTTTCCTCAACCACACAGGATACGAAAGAACAAGTTTTCTAAAATCCCTTACAGCTGTAAAATTAGGTGTCCAAGACTTCTGTGCGTACTTGTGGCAGTAAGTCTCCCCCGAGAGAGGCACCCCCCCCCCCCCCGCTAGACACTCCCGGGACAGACCTGGACTGTCTTCCACAGGCTCATGGCTTCGTAAGCAATAAAACACAAGGATGCAAGTGACTGTGATTCAAGGTGGGAAGGGGGAACGGCCATCCAAGAGGCGCTCACGCGGAATGTGGGCCGTGCAGACGAGGGCCAGCTTCGTGGCGGGGCGGCATCCGTGCCTGTCTCCGGGTGGTGAATACGAAGCACGCACTACGCCAGACAGCGTGCCTCAGTACGAAAAACACCACACAACCGGGCCTGAGAGAAACAGAGCCAGGCCCTCACAGTGCCTGAGGCCGGCTGGCAGGAGGCAGACATCTGGAGCGGGAGGGAGGCCAGGCAGAGGGACCTGGACCTCAAGACGGGAGGGCAGGGCCTCCAGAAGCACACAGGAGCGAGCCCGCGCTCGGCCTGTGCGCAGGCGGGCAGGGCACGGGCCGGCGGCGGGAGGAAAGGCAGACGGGTGGAGGGTGGAGCCCCTGACGTTGCCAGGCTGCAGGGTCTGGACCCGAATCCGTCCAACAGAACAACCTAACAATTCGAAGTGACCGAACGCTTAGGAAACGCGACGTGATCGCTCATCCAGTACCCGAACACACCGTTTACTGTCACTACAAGGCAAACGGCAGAAGGAAAACACCCCCACGAAAAGTAACTGGAATGAGTTTATTTGCAGAAGAACGTCTGAACATCAGGGACAGTCCGACCCACAATGATCCAACAGCAGTCGTGACACGTCCTGGGAGGGCTCTTGCACGGTCGCCGGACCACGTCCGCGTGCAGCACCAGCTGGACAGTTCTCCAAATTCACAAAGCCATCTAACCTGAGTAGTACACAATATAGCATGAGCATGATACAGTAATAAAAATACAATATCAAATACTCACTACTCTGTGAACTATAGCTACTATAGAAACCATTTAGGCCTTTTTTTAAAAAATGAGAAAAAATAGATCTATTAGAGCTTTATTTCAAGCATTTTCAGGTGGATACAACTTTAGATATTTTCACTCACAAGAGATAGCAAAAGAATGCCTTCTGAAGTATCTGTAGATAAAATACGTTACTTGTTTAAATGTTTGCAGTCTGACGCGTACTTTGCCAGGTAGGAGTTCAGAGAAGAGAATGAAACCGTGCCGTGGCCAAATCCTGGCTGCTGACCAAGACTCGTGGAGTTTTCAGATTTGTCTAAAAAAGTTTACATCAGGTGACAGAGAAGGGAGAACGTAAAGAGGACCAACGTTATTCTTTTCCAGTGAAGCCGTCTAAGTCCAGAGAAGGGCCATTTCGGATTCCAAGTGTGCCGTCCAGAAGTGGAATTCCGTCCGGGCCAGGGAGCGGCCTGCGGCTGACTGAGGGAGCTGAGAGGAAAGCGTTAACTGAACAACAGAGATGGCCACGGAGAACACAAGCTTCCAGAGGCGCCGGGCCCACACAGAGGCGAGGGGCAGCCAGGACTACGGGGACAAAAGCAAGCTGTGCTCACTGAACTGCACACATAGAGCTCCTAGGAGGGTTAACAGTTCTTGACATGGGCTCCTGGTTGTAGTTTACAATATCTGCCTTCACCACTCTCTGTCATAAAAGAAAACAGAGTCATTATCAGGACATCAGACCATTTAGAAAGAGCTCCTTAAAGTATATTTTTATTTTCTGAACTCTGGTGAACTCCTGATGACAGACATCATAAATGAAGCCGGAGCGGATATTAGAAGAATCAATCAGAGAACAAACTCATGTAGAGCTCAGACGGTGGGGAGAGAGGGATGTGGGTTTTTGTTTTTTGTTTTTTGTTTTTTAAGGATGGAATATTAATTCCCTTGCCGAGTCTTCCCCGGTTTCATGACGCTAACTTGAGGTCACCAAAAGTCTAATAAAAAATTGACAAATCAACATGCCTTATAATTTAAGGCAAAAGAATTAAAATTAATCATTCAGCATATTTTAATTCATAGGTAAGACCTCATAATTTCGAAGTAAAAAAGTCATTATTTATTAATATTTAAATAGACCATTATTTCCAGCCGTTAACTTTTTTAGAATGTTTGCAGCAATTTGTGAGTTAGTAAGAAAATGTGTAAATGTTAAATAAGAGTCACATATAAAGGAGAAATGTTTTGAGCAGCCCAATTTTTAAAACTTTCCTCCCAAATCCCTAACTTACTTCCAAAGAGCTCACTATTGGGTTATGAATAATGTTTCTAACAAAATACAGAAAGAAAAATTTAGAAGATTACCTCAGATTCGTGTTTTTAAAATAATTTCAACCAAAAGACACTTTTAACTCTTCTTTCCATCCCTCTAACCCACACTTCAAGGAATATCTTCAGTGATGAATTTAGCAATTATGCCCTAAGTAATAATTTA
Source organism: Lynx rufus (assembly GCF_022079265.1). Taxonomy (NCBI): domain Eukaryota; kingdom Metazoa; phylum Chordata; class Mammalia; order Carnivora; family Felidae; genus Lynx; species Lynx rufus. The sequence continues at coordinate 6,452,193 of NW_025814845.1, forward strand.
AATTAAAACAGCTCCTTTACTGTTCTCAACTCTATTACTAAGTCTGCACACACGAGCAGACAAAGAAAGGTAATTCAAGGCAAATTTTAAAAATACTCTTTTGATTACCACGCTACTTCAGGAAAAATGGGAAGGAGTGAATAATGAAATAACTGTCTCAATTCTCCACTTCACTGCACATGCAATAAACACAACTATAAAGACAAATATGTTTGAAAGTAACCGAAATGTTATTTTAATTTGTTCCAATTCCTTGTTTAATTTGTCGGTCTCCTGGCAAAGAATCAATTTTCCAAAGTTCTAAAACAGGACTCACACAATATTAATTCCCAATAATGTACAATAATCATTTGAACTTCAGAATAAAGAACAAGATAGCAACCACTAGTTCTCCCGCCCTCCTCCCCCAAGTTGCAATCATTTGCCCATTAATACCTGCACTACTGTACTGAACAGATTCTACTCTGAGCAGAGTTGGTACGTTGGTTATCTTCTTCCGGGTACTTCACTATTTCTGCCCTGACAATATGCTGCCAATTCCGTACGATACAAACAAGATGAGGAAGAAAGAAAAACAAAAAGAAAGAAAGAAAGAAAGAAAAAAATGGAAAGTATGTTCAATGACGATAATAGAAGGGGGCATCAAAGGAGAAAAAGAAATACACACATAACTTTCAACACGTCACAAAAGAAACAGCAGAATATATGCATATAAAAGGAAAGAAAATGAACCAAGACCCAGGAAACGTAATTCTTTGCAACTCTATTTAGTTATTGAAATAGACATGGCTACTGACCCTCCCAGATGAGCTGTGAGTTCTATTTTTGGTGTCACAGTTACACATAATATACGTAGTGCCCAGAATTTCAGAGGACAACAAGGAATTACAGGGCTTTTCTATGCTTAAGCGCAGTGAAAGTACTTAATTCCATCTCCTTCGACATTACTGAAGACCCCTCTTTGTGCCAGTCATCCTGTACTGGGAATGCGCGGGGGAGTTCACAGGCTCTGTTCACAAGGAGCTCTGGACTTAATGGGCAGAGAAACACGTACACAGCTAATTGCCATACAAGATAAGTGCTCTACTAGTGGACTTATACTACACTGTGGGAACACAGGGGAAGGAGTAATTAATTTTCTCTGAAGGTGGGGAGAGGATGCATAAATCCGAGGAAGCCATGTGTCACGATCTTTACATTTAATAATGTCTATTCCTTGTCAAAGATTTAATTTGGAGGCTCATTCCCTCATCCCACACAACCCTTACCTTCACGCTTCCAAATTCCATATAGAAGTAAACAAGCTGCAAAGCATACTTTTCTATCATTTAAAAAAAAAACTCCTGACATACAATATTTAAGCCCAAGAGCTGTTGTTTCAAATATCTAAGTGTCTGGTTGAATGAAAAAGCACAACTAGTTTGCTCGGTTTGGATCGCTATGACCCTGAAGATGAGAAGAGAACGTATCACAAGCAGGTATGATAAACATCCCCTCGAGTGTGGTAGACTTGAAATTATCCTCTCTTGTTTTATGATTTCAAATACCTGATTTCAGAAGAACTCTCTTCATAATAGTATCTATTAACACATATTGAAAAGCACGTTAATCTGGGCAGCTGTTTGTGACGACATTTCTAGAGACTGTGGACAAACAACTGAAAGCAAACAAAGAGGGCGCTCTTATTAGCCTTGGATGGGCTCCGCTCCAGTTCTCTAGCAAGCAGCATTAACTTCTGGACAAGACTCGTGATTTACTAGGCATTTGGCCTGATGCTATCAACAGAAGCATTACCAACTGCCACAAGAGGTATTAACGTTGAACACCATTATCTGACCTCCTCAAACCTAACCGTTTCAGGCCAAACTATGGGTTACAATAAAGAAAAGGGATTTTCATAATCAGTAAGCAACTCATTAATCCTCCGCAATGTTGTTTAAAACCTATCCTATAAACACAACCAGGTTACTGACCTGTGGTCAAAACATTTTGGTTGAAGTATTGACTAACATAAATGAATTGGATTTTCACCATTAATTTTCATCAAATTAACGGAGAACTAACAAGGCAATATCTTTCTCAGAGGCATTGGCTGTCCGACATAAAGCTTTATACGAAGTTTCTGAACTGGAAGTTAGACCAAGGCTCTGCAGATTCAAAACTTTGCTTTCTATGAGGAGAAAAACATAACTTCCATGCAGTAAACTTCATGGTAGGTGATTTCATAGTAGTCAGCTTGTTTACAAGCCACTCAGTGATGTTTTCAGAGAAAATGTTACCTACAAAACATCAACTTCTACTTGTGGAGCCACAAAGTACACTCTGCTATTATTCTCTGCTATTAATCAATGGAGTCAAAATAAAGAAGTGGCCCTAAGGGGAAAGAACACCAGCTTAACCCTTATTTGTCGAAGAGTATTTATGAGTGGATACTGAAAACGAACTTGTAGCTATGTAGAGGGCAAGCAAGAAAGCAACCCAGGAGCTGGGGCCATACGGTGTAAGGAGTGGATAGTCTCGTGGGAAGACACTAAAGATAAATTTGGCCAATTCTGTAATTGTGTCCTTATCCAGACAGCAGCAACACATTTACTATGGTAAAACTCGTAGTCTGTCATGTTCAGGATGTGGAGTAAACATACCCTGAAGGCTAAAACACCTGTCACTATCACTCATTCAAAGCCAATCACTATTCTAGATATCGAAGACATTCAGATAAATAATATATAATCTCTGGTTTTGAGATGCCTAAGAGTCTAGCATGGAACACAGGTACGTAAAATATTAAAGAATATCATGATGGATAAACACTCAAAGTGGAACAAAACTGTAGAGTACCATTTAAAGCATGGATATTGCATTTTTTTAAAGCACAGTACTTTGCACACCGTAGGTATTTTAAGGAAACTACTTTTCTTTTTCTTCCATACAATGTGCCATCAGATGCTGCCAGTAGCTTTCATTACTTTGGGTGAAAGTTACTTTACCGCTTTGGTGCTCACAACTTCCCGGTCTATAAAACACGAGGTTTATATACATGGTCTCTAAAGTCCCACCTTTAGATCTGGACACCATACGAGAAAAGTAACTTTAAAAGGTGAGGAGAGAACGAAAAACATGGGATATGATATGGAGATCCATGAAGCAATGTTCAGTATCCGAGAATTAGAGTAGTATGTACAAAGTGAGTAAATACGTTTCACAAGGAAGACAAGGATGTTCAGGGTAAGAAAAGAATCCCAGTGCAGTTTTTGTGAACGGGTTGAAAAAATTTATAAAGATTAACGTGTAGGTTAAGAAGAATCTATGTTCCTCATGGCTCCTTAAGGAAGATCAGTTTTCAGATACAGCTGAAGAGAGGGACCCTAGGACCAGGGGTCAAACAGTGCTTGAGTCGTACAGTCATGTGCTGACTTTAGTTAAGGCTTGAGCATGCCTACCACATACCAGGTCCTATACTAGGTAAGTTCATATATAGTATGAAAATACTCAGAGGGGACATAAGGAATACATATATTTTTAGCAAGTTTAGTATCTCAGACATGAGAGAAATTTTTGTTTTAAAGAAACTAATGCTTACCAAGTTCGAACCAAACAGAAATACAACAGTTTATTAACTGGCAAGTGAAAAATGTCAAGGCTTAAAAATGTATTAAGAACTCTTAACACCAAGTATATATGGCAAGGCCTTCTTGCAATTCAGACTGAAAGAAGGAAGACACAGGACGATGTATTTTCTTCTTAGATGATCTGATGGATTACTGAAAAGCTAAATGCTGTACGTTTTAGAGAACAGCAATTGGAAATTCGTTCTTTCCCCTAAAGGTCTGACTACTTTGTAAACAAACAAACCAAAAACTTAAGCAACATGGGAAATGAGGACATCTGTTAACAACGAGTCCTAACTTTTATAGGATGCTACAGGAGAAGAGTTGAGGGGAAGGGTGGGGGCAGGGCGGAGAACAGATAAAGGATACAAATGCAGCTATTGCTTAAATCAGGGATTGTGGAAAAGGCATCCAGAGTGCACATTAAGTGTCTAAATAGCTGTCTGTCCCCGCTGATTCTGGGAGCTCCTTGAGGACAAGGACTTTAATGCATTTCTCTCTGTATCCCCAGATGCTGCTGTGGTCCCTGGCATGAAGGAGGCCATCAAACAGTGTCTGCTGTATTAATGAACTGTGTGCCCTTTCTTTCCTCCCTTTTTCCCTTTCCCTTCCTTGCAAAGCTTGCAAAATGTGCTGGTAACTTGTTTTCTAGAACTTCCTGAGAGGAACAATGCAGGTTAGAACTAAAATAGCAGAATCTCTTTACATAATCACTGAATGGAACTAAGACTCTAATCTGATTATAAATACCTATGTCACAAACTCAATTACTAAAGTATCAATTCCCATGTGTCTGCTGGTGAGTCTACCATCCAGCTCCTTCTCCATAAAATAATACAAAACACTATCAAATGTTATACTAAATTCCCCCAGGTATCCTTCAAATGGCATAAAAAACCCAGAAAACAAGTGTGCGTGGGCTCTCCCACCCTGCCTTGCCTCCATGGCCCACCTCTGTCTGTCTCTCTCTCTCTCTCTCTCTCCTTCTCTCTCTCACTCACCAGTTAGAATGGCCATCATCAAGAAGAAAAAGATAAATGTTGGTGAGGATGTGGAGAAGTAGGAACCCTTCTGCACTATTGGTGGGAATGTACATTGGTACAGCCACTATGAAAGACAGTATGGCAGTTCCCCCCAAAATTAAAAACAGAACCACCATATATATGAGTTAGTAATCCCACTTCGGGGTATTTAGCCAAAGAAAAACACTAATTTGAAAAGGTATATGCATCCCCATGTTCATTGCAACATTATTTACAATAGCCCAAGATACTCAAACAACCCAAGTGTCCATCAATAGATGAATGGATAAAAAAAAATGTAGTGAAAATATATATAATGGAGTGTTATTAAGCCACGAAAAAGGAAGACATTCTGTCATTTGCAACAACATGGATATCCTTTTGAACTCATTAGGCTAAATGAGAGATGTCAGCCAGACGAGCACTGTGTGGTATCACTTATGTGTGAAATTTTAAAAAGTCAAACGTGTGAAAAAAGAGAATAAAATGGCAGTTGCCAGGGGATAGGAGATGGGGAGGACCAAAGAGATGTCGTTTAAGGGTACAAACTTTCAACGAGTAGTAAATAGACTCTAGAGATGAAACGCACAGTACCTTGAGGATAGACAACAGTATTGTATTATAATCATGAGACTTGTTAAGACACTAGAACTTAATTATTCCAACTACTAAAAAGAAAGGATAATGATGTAATGTGACAGAGGTGCTAATTATCACTACAACTGCAACCATATTACAATATGTAAATGTATCAAATTAATGTGTCATACACCTTAAGTTTATCCAATGTTATATACCAAATAAATTTCAATTAAAAAAAAAAAAGAAAGAAAGAAAGAACTCTGGGCTCACCACAGCTGGCTGGCTTGCAAGTAAGGTTCTTAGAAATCTCTTTTTAAAAAATAAACTTTCAAAAATGTTTCCACTGAGAAACATTCATTGTGCAATCAGTAATTTAATTGGCAAAGACACCAAATTCGTCAGGTTCAGGAAAGAAAAATGAGGCTTCCCTACACAAAGGATTCTGACAAACACAACAAAGGAGGGCTCTAGTAACTTGAATTCCTTCTCAAAGAAATGAATTCAAAGTAAACGCCACCAACAAACTGAAGATTGAATTAAATGTCGTCACATAATAAACAAGATGACAGGGTGCACTAAACAAACAAGGTTTACAAGGTGTACAGGAAGTATAGAGAGCCATGTAATTTACACATCTGGATACCTCCGCAGTTAAAATATGCCTAGATTGCTTCAGATTCTTTGTCCCCCTCTGTCTCTGCCCCTCCTCCACTTGTGCTCTGTCTCTCTCAAAAATAAACAATAAAATTTTTTTTTAAAAAAAGGGGGTGCCTGGGTGGCTCAGTCAGTTAAGCATCCAACTTCAGATCAGGTCATGATCTCACAGTTTGTGGGTTCGAGCCCCACGTCGGGCTCTGTGCTGGCAGCTCGGAGCCTGGAGCCTGCTTCGGATTTTGAGTCTCCCTCTCTCTCTGCCCCTCCCCAACTTGGGTGGGCTCTCTCTCTCTCTCTCAAAAATAAATAAACATTAAAATTTTTTTTAAAAAATATGCCTAGATGTTAAATCCATCTCTAACGTCAAAATAGTAGCTATCTGGCTCTGGTGACTGAGAGGGAGCTAAGAAACTTAAAGCCTCCCTAAAATTTTGCCGTCAAAAGTATCCCAAGTTAGTCCATCTCTCTGGAGTTTTTCTTGAAACTGACCACTGTTGTGAAGATGAGGCAGTACAGAGAACTTTCTCCCGGAGTGGCTGCCTGCGATGTATCAGCACACCTTCCACTCTAGGGAGGGCCCACCAGTCACCAGGGCTCTCCTTTGTCCATCCCCTTAGGAGGGAAATTGCAAAGTAATCTTGGACTTGTCTCTTTCATCCAGTCGATCCACAAGCCCTGTTGATTCTGCTCTCTTACATCCATTATTTCCCTTCCTCTCTGAGTCTGGTCCTTATCACATGAAGGCAGTATAGTCTCCTTGCTTCAATCTCTTTCCCTACCAACCACACACACTCTCACACACACACGCACACTCACACACACGTGTGTGCACACAGCCATTCGATTACTCCTACCTAAAAACTGCTTTCATTTTATTTCCCAGCTTTAAAAAATGATTTCCTACTATCTACATGTTACATAAAATGTATCCACTTGGCATTCATAAATCTCCATAATCGTTTTACAAATCCCTTTCACTCTACAATGCAATGGTCATTTATTTTAACCAAACTGCCCTTCTGCTTCTAAAATATAACTTAAGCTTTTCAGCTTGTCCATACGAGCTTCTCTTTCCGTCATTTTCTTCCTCCTACTTCAACCTGCCCAGCAAATCTTCCAATAGAGCAGCGTCATTCTCAAATGACCCTGAGTTCAAATCCTGCCTCCACCACTGCCTAATCATAGGTCAGTGAAATCAAGTTACTCAATCTCAACAGTTTCCATACCCTGCCCATAAAATGATGAAATACTGCCTGCCCCACAGAGTTAAGAAGATGGTTGAATGAGGTAACACAATGCCTAGTACATGATCATAATTTTCTTCACTTAAGGCAGAAACTAAATTCCTTTAAATCTTCTTTAGACCCACCACTATACCACATCTATATGATCAATATGATAATCACTCATGGACTCTCTAACCAGAGACAAACATCATTTAGAAAGAGAAGCTAGGGGCACCTGGATGGCTCAGTCAGTAAAGCATCTGACTCTTGATCTCGGCTCAGGTTACGATCTTATGGTCCGTGAGATCAAGCCCTACGTCAGGCTCCTCGCTGACAGGGCAGAACCTGTTTGGGATTCTCTCTCTCCCTCCCTCTCTGCCCCTCCCCCACTTGTGCATGTATGCGCACGTGTTCGCTTGTGTGCTCTCTCTCTCAAAATAAATAAATAAACTTAAAAAACAGAACAAAAAAAAAGGAGCTAAAAAGGAGAGGAAATCATTCGAGCTCTGGAGTCTGCCAAGTTCTGTTCAATCAAGCAAGTCATGGTCATTGCTCTTTCTTGTAGCCATCCTCCTGGGCCAAAGCCAAGCACAGTTGACCTTGGGTTTGAAATGCACCAGTCCACTTATACTGGATTTTTTTTTTATAAATACAGTAATATAAATGTATTTCCTCTTATGATTTTCTTAAAAAACATTTTCTTTTCTCTAGCTTACTTTATCGAAGAATACAGTATATAATACATATAACATACGAAAATCAACTGGTTATGTTATCAGTAAGGCTTCCAACCAACACTAAGCTATTAGTAGTTAAGTTTTGGGAACACCAAAAGTTACACGTGGATTTTTGACTCTACAGAGGGTGATGTCAGTGCCCCTAGCTCCCGTGCTGTTCAAGAGTCAACTGTAGCTATTTTTATATGTCTGAGAGCAATTTACATGGCATAAAATATCTTAACACTGTGCCTTACCATAATAAGTCTTGAAAGCTAAGAAATAAAAGATTTCCACAGTTTCAATATTATAATCAAATCCTAGGAACAGCCACATCAGCGTGACAATTTTCAATTGATATTTGCTCGGTTTTAAAACACACACACACACACACACACACACACACACACACACGCACGCACACAGAGTGACCATAAAAATAAGAAACAGAACACTGAAAGAATTAAAGAAAAATATAAAAAGGGAAAAGGACAATTATACCCTTTTAGCTGTATGGGGTGGGGACAGAGCGGAGGGGATTGAGGAAAAATGTAATTTATTTGTTGCCTTCTCAGCAAACCAAAAGCTTAACGTTATACGATAGGCTCTTTCTCTGATTTTTCATTCTATCAAACATGTGAATTGCATAATATTATGGTGGTATTTTAAATGCTTGATTTTTGGTATTCACATTTGTTTCTTAGTCTAAGAATTTCTAGAAATAGTGAAAGAATTCAGAAATTCTCAATAATACCATCATTAAACTGTGTATTAAATTAACGATAAAATAACATCAAGAATTAATATCATTACGGGGGGGATGTTTTTGAGAAGAACGGAGAACAGAGACATAAAGAAAACATAATGTTTTACCAAAGCAAACACGGAGTAAATGCTGAGACTGAACTTTGATAAATCTCTGGCATTTTATACGAAATACAAAAAATATTATAGTGCATTAATCCTGGAAGAACTTAAATAAGGAAGTATAAAACAGTATGATCAACATCTTAACCCATTATTTACTCACTGATGAAATTTGTATATTAATCTCAACTTTAGGACAAAATGGAGTTTGAAGGGCATCATAATTTGGCAAAATTATTCACATCTTCCACCTTCCACAACAAACACTGATTCACACACACAATTTATTCCTAAGGCTGTTAGGGATATGTACATAGAATGCATAAATGTGAAGGGAGTCAGTGATGAAAATTAATGCCTTTTAGGAAATAAATTGTTTTTTAAAAATATAAAGTTCAAATATAATCACCTGTGACTGTTCTATTTCTGCTTTGTTTAACTTGATTCCAAGGATTTCAGCAGCAACTTTCTGAAAACACAGGAAGACCTACATAACAAAAATAGGTTTAAATGATTTAAAACAGGCATGCTTAAGTTCCTTCAAATAAATTGAATTTTCTAAAAAATGATAAACAGCAAGAATTGCAAAAATACGATGTACCAGGTTATTCCAAAACTAGCTTTGTCAAATACACTAACATTTTAAGAGTAATAATTTTTTTAAATATTGAATCATAATTTGAAAATCATACAATTCACTAAATTGATCTAAACATAAAGGGGCGCCTGGGTGGCTCAGTCAGTTAAGCGTCCGACTTCAGCTCAGGTCATGATCTCGCGGTTCAGGAGTTCAAGCCCCGCGTCGAGCTCTGTGCTGATGGCTCAGAGCCTGGAGCCTGTTTCAGATTCTGTGTCTTCCTCTCTCTCTGACCCTCCCCCGTTCATGCTCTGTCTCTCTCTGTCTCAAAAATAAATAAACGTTAAAAAAAAAAAAAAAGTTTTTAAACATAAAGACATTTATCCCTAAAAATTTTAATTTTTAAGATTTTAACATAAAACAATTAATTATAGATACCACATTAAAAACAAAACAAATAAAAACTACTAGTATAACAAACTCCTAGAAGTCCTGGAGAAGATGAAAATAAATTAGCCTATACTTCAGTACCCAGGTTTTTCACTGCCAATTCTGTATCCGTTTTTGGTCTGGGTTTAGCCTATCTCAAAAGGTCTTACCTTCCAACCCTTTAATAATCTTTGTGGCTCTCATGGATTTCAATAAATCCTCCATATATCTTGAGCAAAACAACTTAGTAATGTCTACTGTATTTTATCAGTTCAGAGTAAAAGAACAGTAAACTGTTATCACTAAACAGAAATCAACAATACTTTTCTATAAATAGCCTTTCATACATATGTGGCTTATAATGGGCCCACTATGATTCCTAGGGCTCCAATCGCACACTGACTATGATGTATAACTTGTCTTGCTTCATAAGTGTCTTATCATATTCTTACTCCTACTTATCTCATGATTGCTTACTGAATATTTATTGCAACAAATTTAATTTTGATTTCTAATAAAAAAAAAAGATATACATGTACCCAACAGGCATATGTTGTTTACATCCTAAAAAGCATTATACATTATAGTCTGATGGTCAACAGTCAAGGAAAACAAGGAAGCTGGTATGTTGGAATGGAGACAAAGAGAGGGTTTGTGGAAGAAAATGAGCAAAGAGATGAAGGCAATACAAATCACAAGATCCGGCAGGCTATGGAGGACTTTGGCTTTTACTCGAGTTAAATGGAAGCCATGGGAAGATGGCCTGATGTGACTTCTATTTTAATGCGGTCAATCTGATGGTTGTATTGAGTATTCTCACTGTAGAAGATCAAGGGTACAAAAAGAGAAGCCAGCAAGGACACTGATGTAAGAGATGATGGCAGCTTGAAACGAAGTGGCAGCAAGGAGAGGGTACAAAATAGTCACCAAATCCCGCACATATCATGGAAGTAGAGCCAATAGGACTTGGCAATAGACAGATGTGGGGTGTGGGATGTAAAAGAAAGACAGGAGTTGAGACTGATTCTAAGATTTTCTTGGCCTTAGCAACAGTAGAAGATCTGCCGTTTATTGAACTGGGGACGACAATGAGGGATTTTAGGAGGGGCTATCAAGAGTTCAGTTCTGAACCTGAATTAAGTTAGGGCTGCTTATTAGACATCTAAGTGGAGGTGCTGGGCAGACAACTGGATATATGAGTCTTGAGTTTAGGGAAGAGGTCTGGTCAAAGCCCTGAGCCTAAATGAGATGACCAAGGGAGTAAGTTTAGAAAAAGATACCCAAGGACTGAGCCCTAGGGCACTCCAATATTCAGAAGTTGGAGAGAAAAGGAATCAGCAAAATGAAATGAAAGAGAGTAGCTAGCAAGGGAAGAGGAGAACCAGGAGGGGCAGTATCCTGGAAGGTAATGAGGAAAGTATTTCAAAGAAGAGAGAGTGATCAGCTATTTTACATGCCACAACTAAGTCCAGTAAGATGGGGACTAAGAACTGACCACCGCAATAAGCAAAAAGGAGGTCACTGGTGACTTTAATAACAGTAGTGTGCATCAAATACTGGGGGCAAAAGTCCAACCGCAACTGTTCAAGAGAAACTGCAAAGAGAGAACTGGGAGCTACTCTTTCAAAACATCCCACTGAAGGGGCGCCTGGGTGGCACAGTCGGTTAAGCGTCCGACTTCAGCCAGGTCACGATCTCGCGGTCCGTGAGTTCGAGCCCCGCGTCGGGCTCTGGGCTGATGGCTCAGAGCCTGGAGCCTGTTTCCGATTCTGTGTCTCCCTCTCTCTCTGCCCCTCCCCCATTCATGCTCTGTCTCTCTCTGTCCCAGAAATAAATAAACGTTGAAAAAAAAAAAAAAAAAAAAACATCCCACTGAAACCAGGGGAAAGAAAGAAAGCTAGAGCTCGAGAAGGATGTGGGCTCCACAGTTCCTTGTCTTTAAGATAAGAGAAGTCATAATATTTGATATGCAGATAGAATAATCCAGTAGACAGAAAACAAGCAATGATGTAGGAAGAAGAGAGAACTGCTGAGCAATGTTCTTCACTAGGCAAGGAGAAGTGGGACTAACACACACTGAGCCTGGGAGCACAGAAGGTCTCCCACAGTAATCGTAGAGAAGACAGGAAATATGGGAACAGAGGCAGCAAACATGGCAAGTAGGGGTGAATGTGGCAAGAGTATGCAGCTGTCTTCTGTTGGCTTCAAATTCCTTATAAACTAGGAAAAAAGGCCATCAGCAGAGAGAATGGACGAGGAAATGCTGAAGATCTGAGGAGAGAAGAGAAGTGATAAAAACAGTCAACAGCTCATCCTAGGTGAGCAGCAGAGACATGGCCTGGGGACACGTGGCATAATTACTGGGAAGCATTAAGGGCCTAACTCAGGTTGATGAGTATGAATTTTGAGTGAAACAGCTAGCATGCCTCTGTTCAAATACTTGGGTACGGCCACAAAACAGTGGGGGCTTGCTTTAAACCAGAGTGAAGACTTAGCCAAGTGAGTCTGATACTCTCAAAGTGGGGAAATGGAATTAAGGGCATATACACGACCATAATTTTGATTGCACCTCAGATTTAAGTTAGGAAAAGAGGAAAATGAGAACATGACAGGAGGTGAGGAACATTAAAAATATGTTCAGATCAGGGTCTATAGGTCCTGCCCAGACTGCAGATTGACTGGATTAGGGCAGTCAGGGGTATGAGCTGGAAAGATGGGAGTGTGGTCAGTGATTAGGACGTCTGACACTGAGACAGAGGTAACAAAAGAGCTGCAGTGATTTGTAATGACAGAGCATGGGAGCCAGTGGCTGAGGTGGAGTGGAGAATAAAGAACATGAAATCACCGAGGATTATGACCAAGGTAGTATTAGAGAAAAGTACAGTAAATTAGGAGTGCAACTCCTCAAGCAACGAGGGGAATAACCTCTAGATGGAGTGAACTACAAGTGTCAAAGTGATTCCATAAGAACAAACGACTTCAAAGTTGCATTTAAAAAGAAAATAATCGGGGCGCCTGGGTGGCGCAGTCGGTTAAGCGTCCGACTTCAGCCAGGTCACGATCTCGCGGTCCGTGAGTTCGAGCCCCGCGTCGGGCTCTGGGCCGATGGCTCGGAGCCTGGAGCCTGTTTCCGATTCTGTGTCTCCCTCTCTCTCTGCCCCTCCCCCGTTCATGCTCCGTCTCTCTCTGTCCCAAAAATAAATAAAAAACGTTGAAAAAAAAAATTTTAAAAGAAAATAATGAGGATTTTTAGTGGCGGCTCAACATAAGTACACAAAAAATACTGAGTGGTTAAACACAAACTAAAATACTGGAAGTTAAAATAATTCTAAAATGACAAAAGACTCCAAGGAAGATAAATGAGAGTAGAAGCCCAGCCCATGGATAGACTTACCAAGGAGTACTGATTTTTGTATATTTTTAAGTGGCATGTGTGGGTATGTGCTGATGTTTGCATTACCTTGGGGAAAAGGGTTCCGATAATAATCAGAAAATAAATAATGAAATCTTTAAAAGTTTAACCTTGATCAATCAAAGAAATTAAAATAGTAAAATACTTTTTTTTTTTTTTTTTTTGCCTACCAAATTGACAAAGATTTAAAAGTAAATACATAAATCCTGGATGCTAAAAAATAGTGCCATGATATGGCACTCATACAAATGTTGGTGGTAGTATGGATTATTAAATCTATTTAGTAATATTAAGTGACATGGCAAAACTTTCTGCATATAAATTTTTAAATAAAAGTAAAACGCAAAATTATTTCTACATTATGATCTTAATTTTTTAAATAAACATTTAGTGCAGTTCAAAACGCTGGAGTGTCACCGCTTGGGTTTACAAATCCTATCCCCACCACTCATTAGCTGTGCACCCTGGACCCCATTACATCATCTCTCCAGGACTCATCCTTAGCACAGAGATAGCGAGAGAATGAGAGAACCACAGTGCAGTCACGAAGCAAGCATTCAGTGAGTTCAATTCGCTAGCAGCAACAGCAGTAATGTTGAGTATTTGTGCGCATCAGAAAAAGAAAACTATAAGGAATCATATGAGGTTGTGAGTGGTCACCTCTGGATGCTGAGATAATGTATGATTTATACGTTCTTTTTCTTTTCTTATGTTCTTTTTAACTCTCATATTTTTAAATTCCCTAAAATATCCATAAAATTACGTTAAATGAATTGCAAATGTAATACAGACCAATTAAACATTATATCTATTTTATATCTTCAACAGGAATCAATTTGTTCCAAAAGTTATGTCTGGGAAGTATACTTCCTATGAATATTATTAATAAACAAAAGATCACTTATAATATGCAGTATTCATTATTTTACTTACAGAGTCTCCTGTCTTTGCTGAGACAAAGTGGCTACTAAAACCATTTTCCTGGCAAAACCGTAAATGTTTATCAGGTTTTACTGTTCGCATATGCTCCAAATCAACTAGAAAAGTGAACAAAAACAAACAGAACAAAACTCAGTATCAGAGTCAATCAATACATTGTTAACAAGTTTAACTGTGACTTACTTTCCAATATTATATCCCAGCTTAGACACTATCTGTGTAACCTTGAGCAATTTCTTTAACCTCTTTATGCTTGAGTCTATAAATCTAAAAACGGAGAATAACAAATAGACCTCCCTCATATAGAGTTATTTGAGAATGACTCCATGAACATTGCACAATGACCAGCACATGAAAAGTGCTCAAAAAACGGAAAGTACTCATTCCTATTATCTACAGCCTCAGGCACACTGATGAGACGTGAAAAAGATCTCATCGTGGCATCACATGTTTAAACACAATGATTACAGTGGACTGTTGAACATCATGGGTTTGAACTTACACGTGGACTTCTACTGTATAGTACTCTAAATGTATTTTCTCTTCCTTATGACTTGCTTGATAGCATTCTTTTCTCTACCTTACTTTACTGAAAGAATATATAATACGTATAGCAAATAAAAAATGTGTTCATTGACAGTTTATGTTATCAGTAAGCCTTCTGGTCAATAGCAGGCTGTTAGTGGTTATGTTTTGGGGAAGCCAAAAGTTATACATAGATTTTTGACTATGCGAGGGATGGGCACACCTAACCCCCATGTTGTTCAAAGTCACTGTAATTGAAAGCAAGATGCACTTCCCCAAGCATATTTAGTTTGAAACAACTTAATTACCTTAATAATTACAATAGTTCTATAATCCCTAGAAACTTTAATGTTAACACAAATACAAAATTAATTTTGTGCCAAAAGATAACAATATTTTGTTGCATGTTTACTTTATTTATAGCCACAGTTTGATTTCACAAAGATACAGCTCAGTTGCTTTCCAAATCTAAAGTGTACATTTTGAAAGTAATGGGCAAGCGAATATTTCCTTGAAAGTTGTAGGTACTTTAAAGCAAAGCACGGTACCAAAGCCAATACTGGCTTTATCCAGCACAGTCTATTTTTTCAAATGTGATCCTTTATTGAACAGTTTCTCCTTTTACAACACTACAGACCCTATAAGGGTGTTGACTCAATGCCGTCAAATTATAAGGCAAATATATTCACAGGATTTAAGGACAACTAGGCTCTTTGAGTCAATATAGGAAAAAAAAACTTAAACTGATTTCCTGAGGAAGGGACCCAACTGACTTGTAAAAACTTGTAAATTTGCAAATCTACTAAGCCTACATAATAGTGGCAATTGATTATCAACTAAAAAATGCTCTCATACTACATAAAAGGCTTTATTTAATATTATATCGAAGGTCTTTAGTTTGTAGGCTCAACAGATCTTTCTCTAGGAGATTCCTGATCTAGTGGGGGGATTTCTGAGTCCCATTTACACTGCTTAGCTTGGATAATGTGGAGCTTTTTTCCTTTCTGGCCACAAGTGCTGTTCCTTAAACATCACTGAGACCTTATTTACAAGAACAAGCCAAAAAATGTCCAGATACCACAGGCATCAATTTGTAGAAGACTAAAATACTGAGCTATTAGCACTGACATTTATACATCTAGTTTATCATAATATTGAGGCTAAAATGCTTTCCTAATGCAACATGAGTAAGAACAAATCATGTCACTAAGAAAATTACCCAATGAAATCACTGTCCAATTAAAAAGAAACAAACATGAAGTTTGTCACTTAATGTGTGTGTGCATTTGTCTTTTCAAATGGAATAGTCTATCAGTGTTCTGTTTTTTCTTTCTCTTTCTTCCTCCCTACCACCTGCCCCCCAACTCCCTAACTACCACTTACATTTATCTATAGCATTGGGGAATTAACCACCCAAGTACGAGTTTTTTTCCTAATAAAGATAACCATGAGAAACTAGTACTATCACTGGTCAACTGAAAACAGCAGCAACATTTATCCAACAAACATTTATTGAGTACCTATTATATACCAAGCACTGTGGGAGGCAGTGAGAACCCAAAGATAAAAAATATATAAGCCATGGGGCGCCTGGGTGACTTAGTCAGTTAACTGTCTAACTTCGGCTCAGATCATGATCTCACGGCTCACAAGTTCGAGTCCCATATCGGGCTCTGTGCTGACAGCTCAGAGCCTGGAGCCTGCTTCGGATTTGTGTCTCCCTCTCTCTCTGCCCCTTCCCCACTCACACTCTGTCTGTCTCTGTCTCTGTGTCTCTCTCTCTCTCTCTCTCTCTCTCTCTCTCAAAAATAAACATTAAAAATAAAAAAGAAAGAAAAGACAAAAAGAAAACTATACAATCCAGGTCCTAAAAAAGCCACCACCCTACTTTAAGAACATAAAAGACCATCAGAAACGTTATTTTAAATAACTGAGAGTCTGACAAAGGAGACAGCAGATCAAGAAAAGGCCCTCACAGAACTTCACCACAAAGTTTCCCTCTGTTCTGTTAGAATTTAGTGGGCAACCCTGAAGAGGACACAGTTACTAGAATACTTAATTCTAAATAACCCAGAAATGTACACCCTGAAGATAAAGTTATGGTGAGACAATGCTAAAATCTTTCCTTTCTTCACTTTTAAGAGCATCCTTAAGATTATTATCCAGTAGTCATCTATCATACATGCGATAATACTCTCACTGCTACCGTTTAATTTCTTTTATGTCCTTCAGTGAGCTACATCATCTTTCCAGTTCTCATATTTTATTTTTGAAAATGGAATAAAAATTTCCTAATAACAGTAATACATACTCATTTCCCAAACATTCTGGCATATATCCTTCCAATAGCTAAGCAACTGAAGGACAAAGGCATTCACATCATACATACGTGCAATTCCTTTCACCTCAACCACACTACAACGCTGCTTAAACATGGGCTTAACAATCCTTTTTTTTTTTTTTTTAATTTTTTAAATGTTTACTTTTGAAGGAGAGAGAGACAGAGTGTGAGCAGGGGAGGGGCAGAGAGAGAGGGAGACACAGAATCCGAAGCAGGCTCCAGGCTTTGAGTTGTCAGCACAGAGCCCGACACAGGGCTTGAACCCACAAACCGTGAGATCAGGACCTGAGCCAAAGTTGGATGCTCAACCGAATGAGCCACCCAGGCTCCCCTGAGCTTAACAATTTCTAAGGACAGCCACTTTATTGATCATTCATTCATTTGGTTATTTAGGAGTGCCTATTATGGCCAGGCACTGTCCTGGGTGCTGGGGACCCAAGGAGCTTACATTTTAGTAAAGGCAAGAGACTGACAAATAAAAATAACATAGTATGTCAACTGCTAATAGATCTTATGGAGAAAAATAAAGGGCACAGGAGGGGAAGTACTATTTTAAACAGGTAAGCCAAAGACCTTCAGAAGGCTAAGGGACAAGGAAATCTGGGAAAAGCCTTCCAAGCAGAAGAAACTGTAAGGGCAACGGCACTAAAGGAAGATTATGCATAGCAGTAAAAGAAAAGCCAGGAGGCCAGAGTGGCTGAAATGAGTTAACAAGAAAGGGAAACAGTAGGGAATGAGGTTTAAAAAGCTAGGAACCAGATCACAAAGGGTGTGCAGGTCACATTTTATAAGGTTAATATGGGCTGCTCTGCAGAGAATAAACTATAGAGTCACATGTAAAGCAGAGAAGCCACTGAGGAAGCTACTGCAAAAACCTAAGAAAACAAACAAACAAACAAAACCACCAGGAAAGAAAGCAGAGCCAAGAGAGACTGGGTTGCAGAGATTGTACGTATTTTTTAAGTCCCTGGATCACACCACACCTGAACACAGCATACTTATTGGGTTTTTCAGTTATGTAAGGCAATAAAATTCCCTCTAATCTTGTCCAAAAAAAAAAAAAAAATATATATATATATATATATATATATATATATATATGAAAGAGAAGATGGTACTTTGGACAATACTCTAGTTAGTAGCAGTAGAGATGATAAAAAGTAGGGCAGATTCTCAATATATTTTTGGAATAAAAAGTAAATACAAAATACTAATGGATTTGATGTGGGATGTGAGAGATTCTGAGAAATCACTTGCAGATAGTAACCTGGATTTAAAATGAGACACAGTATATTACAGGTCTTATTCCAGCCACATTCAGCTACATGGGTGGGGGTGCATTCAAGCAGAGAAATTACTTACTAATTAAACAGAGAAACTGTACCACGTACAATTACTGCAAAGAAGGCCAGGTAAATTGAGGACAGTAAACGTAAGGAAGTGATTATTTTGATGAAGCATGAAATCCAAGTTGGGTAAAGAGAGGTTCAGGAAATTGAAAACTGTTAAGATGTAATTGATAACTGATGTTAAGGTTTTGTGTGGGTCTAAAATTTACTGGAGTTGAGTTACTAAAGAAGCTGAGTTGGAAAGACAGGAGATAATGGACAGATTGGGATATACGAAATTAATATCAATACTATGGGAAAAGCTCAGAAACTGTTAATGACGAGGTCTTCAGAATAACTCTGTTGGTGTCGATCGGGGGCAAGATGACTGGAGGTAAAGGATTCATGGAACATGAGAGACCAAGGACAGTCCATATGGATACTGAAACTACCAAGAATGGTGACAGTAACAGCAATGGTGTGACTGTAATCCAGGAGAAATTTCTCTGAGAAATTCAAGGAATGATTCAGGCAGGGGTTGGCTGATAAGGCCAACAAATACAAGTAGCAAGAGGTATAATCACATGGCTTGATATTCAAATCTAAGGGTTTTAGGAAAGACAAAGGAGAATGGTCTGAAAAGAGGCATATGAACAAGGTCACCTATCCCACCTCCAGTCCTTACTGATAAGGTAGATAATGGGTCTTTAGGTATTGGGTCCTGAATCATTAGTTAACTGAGCTAACAACTCAAGACCCAATCTTGAATCTAAAGTTGTCACTTCATCCTTCATTTGGCCCTAATTCCAATGGAATACTAACTCCATAAGTTGATGTGATGGTTCAAAATTTATCCACGTGGGTAACTTTCAGGATAAAGTGGCCTGTATATTAGGATACAGAGACCGATTTTATGAGTAACAAGAAGTAAATGATGTTTAATAAACAATTATTCTAATACGTCACATCACATCAAATATCATCATAAAGAGTTATTACAAAAAATTATTCATACACCAGTAGATGATCTTTGTTACTATTTTATTGATCTGGAGTGATATATTACATATAAGAACTACTCTCATACAAGAAATAACTTTTCTGAAATTCTCAATTGTTTGCACTAAGGCAAATATAGGGGAGAAAAAAAAAAACTATGGTTCTTCAAAAATTCACTGATTTACGTCAAGAAGTAAGACATGGTAAGTAAAGAATGCAGTCTCCAAAGCCAGACTGCCTAGGTTTGATTTCCTATTCGATTACCACTTGTGGAATTTTGAACAAATCAATCCCTTTATCTCAGTTTTCTCACCTATAAGAGGAGGCAATAACAATACCTACCTCATAATGTTACTGTGATAGATAAAATAAGGAAATACGTATAAAGCACATGCAGCACTGATTGGTACATGGAAAGGCCATACTATGTGACTGGCACATACTCAGTAAGTATTAGTGTATTATGGTCTGTCTATCCATTCATTTATTCGTGAATTATTTACTCAGCACCTTGTAAGTGCTATAACTTACAAGGAAGGCTTATAACTTACTTATAGGAAGGCTAAGAGAAACACATGTAGACAGATATTATACAATGGAATTCTGAGACCAAGAGAACAATAGTGGTCTGTATAAGACAAGGTACAGCAAAAGAAAAGAGAAATGAAATTTCTAGAATTGCTCAGAGGGCTAGGAAAGATGTCACAGAGAAGATGATGCTTCAGTTGCCTCCTAAACTATGAGGGGAAAAAACAATCACACAACCCTGGGGATAGAGAGGATGAACATTCCTTAACAACATCAGCAAAAAAAAAAAAAAAAAAAAAAAAAAATGTGCATGAGCATCTGGAAGAACCTGGCTCCAAGAACTGGTGAAATCAGCAGGGCTGGGACATGAGGGTCCTGTATGGGGTGCTAAGGAGTTCATACACATATAGGTTCCATCTACACAGCCACATTTTCACCCATCTTACCTTATGTATTCCAGTCCACCTGAGCAAAACTATAGGCACAAAAAGGAAATCCCTCTGGGTGACATATATTAGCAAACCCCCATCTTTCCCCTGTTGGGTTCAAAGCACTTCCATTCACTATACAGTGACAACTCCTTGCTTCCAAATTCAGAGACCATTCAAAAGAAAATTACAAATGATAAAAAAGGGTGCACTCCTACAGATTTGATGAATATGGCATTTTTTTTCCGTTTAGCCAGCTTGTATATGGAAATAGTTACCATTATCTGTAACTTTCAAAATAGAAGGTGGCAAGTGTTACACATGTGCAGCTGATGATTCTTCCTCCCCAAAGTTGTAACAATCCTACATTAATCAACCTACAGATGACTCACTGGGGGAGGAGGAGCAGATGGGGAGTGACAGGAGCCAAGAGAGTAATGATGACAGTTTCATACGATGGCTATAGGAGACCTCTTTCATCTGAGACATAAAGGATGAGAACAAGCCAATCAGGCTAAGAGGAGGCTGGAGGAGAGAAATGTTGCAGTGACTGGAACTAGGACAAAACCAAACAGAGGAAAATGACTGTGTACAACTGAGGAAAACCAAGAAACATAATGATCAAGAGTGGGGGCATGTGGCATGTGTAACAGGAGGACAGGAGCCAAATTCAGCAACATGAAGCCCTTGCAGGGTCATAGCCCATGACACGATGTGATCTTGTGTTTTGAAAAAATTACTTGGATAGAAAAGATGAGGAGAACGGATGGGAGGGCAAAAACAGAGAGAAACCATTCTACGAGACTCCAGAAACAATCTAAACTCCGTTTCAAAATCTGCAAAACACTCGGACCTGGCAACACTCCTGGCAAATAGGTAAAGCACTCATCTAACTCACACATTGAAGAACCAAGGCTCACGGTGACTTAACCACAGACCCAATGCTAGTTGTCAGTAGCACCAGAATTAGGACCAAGCCATTCAATGTCTTGCAAAGAAGAATGAACATCAGCCTTGGGGATGATGTTTCCTTATTTTATCTAACATCAACTTAACAGAGATTTAGTTAAAAGAATGTAGATATACAAACTTTAAATTCTCATCATTATAAAAAAGTAAACTATTAAATACCTGGTTACTACTTATTAGTACTTTAAAAGTATTCATTACTAACAGTAAATCATAAAATTGAGCCCATCAACATTATAAACTAAGATACTCTTTGCCTTAGCACTTGATTATATAAAGTCTTTTACAAAGTACTTGCAGCTGTACAAATTGTGAAATTACATAATGTTTAAAAATGATCCATCATGATTATCCCAAATATGACAAGTAAAATACCTTTAATAATGTACTAAATTTGATTTACATGTGCTTAAAATATGTATATATTTTGACTTCTAAAACACACACACTAATATTAATTAGCCAAGTATAGGAGAACTTCTCTTTGTAAGTCCTATTTGTTTACTGGCATTCAGGCATCCTTATTCAGGACGTCCACTACATCTACCAATAGGATTACTGATATAATGAACAGAGCAGTCTTCAAAGTTACAGTACCAAATGTAATAAATAGCTTAAAAACTAGGTATATTAAAAAAAACATATCAAATGTATAATAATCAGAGCTACTGATAAGAGACTAAGTGATGAAAAACTTTTAAGATTTTTAAAATCTAAAAAACATAATAGTATTTTTTTTATTTTGGTCTGAAACTTTACAATATTCCTATTTTCCTAATATTCATTTTTAAATATGATATAAAAACATATTCTATAATGAATATGACTTTTTCATCCAAGCCAGAATGTATTACTACAGGTTTTTACAAAAAGGGAAAGCGCTCTACGATGCTAATTATTATTGTCTAGATAGATGCTAAATATTAATGTCTATTCCCTATCAGTGGAAAGAAAGCATTAAAAGGATAAACTGGTTTTGCCCCTCAGTTCATATATGATGGCAGAAACAGAATATTCTCCGTGAAATGACTGTAAAATATGTTGCTGTCTAACTTAAAGAAGTAAAAGCAAAATAGAAACATAGCACTTGTACAGATTTTCACAGTAATTTTTAGGGTATCAAGGAAACATCTAGAGTGTTGATCTGGTTATACTCAATTCAAACAAACTACTTGTCACATTAACTACCTCCAGGAAGTTACTCCAAACACAAAATAAACTGTTTATGCCCCTACTCAGATAGATAACATGACAGATTGTTATTAGTTGAAGACAGATGAAATACATTAATTTGATTGTGAGCATGTGTTTAATTTTACCCTGCCATGTACACTCTCTAATGCTGTCTTTCTCTGATGACACAGTAAATCATACTGTATTAGAAGAATTGCTAATGCCACAAAATAAAAAATTACCAGAACTTGACTTTGTAGATTCTTAAACCAACCAACCTTCTTAAAAAAACATAACTGCCTGGAAATCACTGTGTTCCACAGATAAAGAAAAAAGGTGTCATCAAAGAAACTACTTTAGTTTCTAGTATAAATTTAAAGACCTCAATGCAGTTTACCATTTTTCCTGTACACTAGATGTTTTATATGTGTGTGTATATATATATATGTATGTGTGTATATACTAGTTCTTATATTTATTTATCAAATGTCTCTTCCTTTCTTTTCCATTTTCTACTGTGTTTTAAGTGTTTAACCTTATCAATGTGTATAAGCACTTTCTTTGATAAGGACATTTGCCAAATTTGTTCCAAACATTCCCCTCAGGTTAGGATTTTCCTTTCAATTGTTTCATGATGCTTTAGAAACACAGAAATTCGGATTTCATGAAATCAAATACACTGAGATGGCAAACTCATTACTTAAGACCTGCTAATTTGGTTCTTTCGGTACGTGCAGCTAAAAACAAAAGCAGATGAGCACAGGAAAGCACAGAACACAAGAGCCACTGACAAAGTAGGTGTTGAATAAAGACAAAAACATTTTTAAGCTCTTAAAAGAAATACAAAGTATCAACTGTGTCTAAAATAATACGCAGTGGACCCTCGAAGGACTGAGTTTGAGCTGCATGCGTCCACTTGCATGTTGGCCTTTCTTTTTTCTTTTTTGAGTTCCAGTCCCACTTCCTTTTTATTTAAATAACCAAAGCCACTGCCTTGGCACAGCAGAGGGAGGCTTGGCTGGAGTAAGAGGTGGCAGTAAGTAGTATGACCTATGGGGGGCGGGGGGGGGGGGTGGAAGGGAAGCAGTGCCTGAGTCACACTGCACTCCCCACACGGATGCCCCACACCCCTCCGTCAGGTTCGGCAGTCCCGGCTGTGGTATTAGGGGCACCAGAGAGGAGACATCAGGTAATGATGTCTCACCAAGTCCCAGAGACCTTGGGGATGGGGGCTAAGTCAGCTCTGGCCAGTGGCAGAGCCAGGGCATCCCAGTCAGGGGTCACGGGGCCTGGGCTGCAGTGGCAGCTAAGGTTTGTCCCGCAATGTTGAAGACACCAGAAGCTAAGCCTTGCCGGGCCTCTGAGTGCTGGCACCTGTTCGGCAGTACAAGGAGCGGACCTGCCTGCACATCACACTTCCCAGGACAGTGATGCCGGTGAAGAACATCAGATGACAAAACCACAAACAACAGCAAGGAAAAGATTAGGACGAAGGATAATAGATGCCTCCAGAGCTAGAAAGAGGATTGATAAAGACACTTCGTGGGCCTCTGGGGTGCTCGGCAATACAATGCTCTGTCTCCCAACCCGGGAATGGCTCTTCTCTCATCTGTACGTAGATTTTACATATTCTTATGTACGTAGATCTCACTATATAAAACTTCCTATTAAAATGATAATCATGACAGTCTTTTCCTCAAACCTATTTTTTCATATGATCATAAAGAAGGTTCTTTGCTGCAAAAACACTGACAGTTTTCATAGTTTTTCCCAAGGACCTTTATCAATCCTTTATCAAAGCCTATTCTTTTGACCTCCTATATGCGCCATGAGTCCTGTGGATTCTCTCTTCAATTATTTACCACCTGACTCTGCCAGAGCCTCATTTGTTACCTACTTTGCTTCTAATAATCCTGCAACACGTTCACAGATTCTCTATATTGTTACAGAATTTGCCTAATCCCTTTGCATTGCATTTGTATTGTAGTCACATACGTATCACAAAGCAACGTATAAGAATTCTGAAGTGATAACGAACATGAACTCCGTGGAGTCACGAGACCAACACCAACAGCAGCCAGAATCAACAGGACAGGAGGGAGTATGTGAGAACTCATATTATTTCCTCAACTTATTTAGCTTCGTTAGATCACCTAAATTCTTTCTGGCGATAGATAATGGATAACTACTTCTCCTCTAACTTCATGCTAAAATGAAATAATAGGTCGAAATGAGAACACGGCACCGCAGAGTAAGTAAATCTTTCTACATCTGTGGCTGTCTACAACTTACTGTTGCTTTCTAGAACATGTGTGCATAAATCATGAAGATTAGCATTAGCCCACATGCCAAAAGCCTAAGGGAACTGGGAAATTAATTCACGTTTTAAACATTCTCCATAGGAATTCTCACTAGGGAATCGCATACCTGCACAGAACTATATAGGTTTGTTTGCAAAATTCTGCATGATATATATGTAATAGATAGGTATAACAGACACAATAAGGTCCAAGTTCACTTATGCCTTTCATACACAGACTTGCATGGGACAAAAAAAAAGTATACCTGTCTTGCCTAGATACCAGCATACCCTGGGATCTTGCAAAGAACAGAAGCCACAGTGAGAATTGCCTCAACTGGCAATGACACTACGGTTATCCAATTCTTCTTTATATTTTCCAATTCCCCACCACAGACTAGATCTACTGAGAGAGGCGCAATGAAAGAACATCATTTCAAATAACAACAAAAAGGAAACAGTAAAAGAACAGAGAGCAGTAGGAGCAGCTAACATACACACAGCAGCGCAGTTTTCCACGTGCTTTACTCCTATATCGTATCCATTCATCCTCACAGCTACCGTCATTGACAGATGAAACAACTGAGGCACGGAAAGGGTTTAGGACTTCTGGAAGGACACACATCTAGCGAGGAGGGGAGCCAGAATTCCACCCCAAGGCAATCCAGCTCCAGAGTCTGCGTTCTCAACTCCCGTACAACTTGCCCTTCACACGTGTAGTGTTCCGAGACGGTCTGTTTCTCACACCGCGTCATTTCAGGCATGGTATCCCAAGTCGAACAATCCACTTGTTTTCACCGCCACAGAGGACACCTCTGGACAGACACAACACAACTTAGAGATCTTTCCGCCCGCTGATGGACACGCAAGCTTCTCCCAGTCGTTGGCTATTACCAACAACGAAGCACTGTGATCATTCACAGTACACGTCACCTGACACACATGGGAAGCAGTCTAAGATACACGGCAGAGTAAAACTGTTGAATCATAGTCTACGAATGTTCACTGCTTCTCGGCCTTTTGGCTAAGACCAAGCATCGTCTATGAATGTTCTTCACAGATTAACGCCAAATCATTTTCAAAGCGATTGTACCAACTTATAATCCACCCAGTAATGAGTATGAATTCTTAGAGATTCATATTATGTCTCCATCACTGTTATTCTGAGGCTTCTTGATCTGTATCTCATTTCTTACCTGTGGTCCTATTTTGCATTTCCTTCTTAGTGATGAGACTGCACTTATTTTCACCTCTTTGGGTCATTTGTCTTTCTTATTCTGTGAAATCCCTATTTCTGTTTCATTTCCATTTATCTAGTGAGTTGTCTTTTCCTCATATATTTGTAAAGTATACTAACCTTTTGATTTTTACTTTTATTATAAATACCTTCTCCCAGTTTGTGGCTCATCTTTTGAATTCTCTAATGTGTCACCTGAGAGAGGCAAACGTGTTTATCTTACGTGGTTGATATATTCAATATTTAACTGCATCTTGGTTAAGAAACCCTTCTATGTACCAAGGTAAGAGAGAAATTCCTTTATTTTTTTCTTCTAAAAAGTTGTGCCAGGGAACCTGGGTGGCTCAGTCAGTTCGACTCACGTCATGATCTCACAGTTCGTGGGTTCGAGCCCTGCGTCAGGTTCTGTGCTGACAGCTCAGAGCCTGGAGCCTGCTTCAGATTCTGTGTCTACCTCTCTCTCTCTCTGCCCCTCCCCCATTGCACTCTGTCTCTCTCTGTCTCTCAAAAATGAATAAACATTAACAGAAGACCATGGGGGGGGGGGAAACTTACAGAGAGGTAAGGAGGCAAACCATATGAGACTCTCAATAACTGAGAATCTCTTAATAACTGAGAATAAACTGAGGGTTCATGGGGGGTGGGAGGTCAGGGAAAGTGGGTGATGGGCACTGAGGAGGGTGCCTGTTGGGATGAGCACTGGGTGTTGCATGGAAACCAATCTGACAATAAATTTCATATTAAAAAAAGAAGAAAAAAATTTAATAATAAATAAACAGTTGTGCCATTAACATTTCATTCCAAGTGAACAGTTTTTTTGTGTATGGGAATAACATAGCGATCCATTTTCTTTTTCAAGTAAACAACTGTCCTAGGACTACTTATTAAACACTCTACTCTTTCTCCAAGGTCTCCAAGACCATTTTCAAAATAACATCAAAGTTCCATTTATGTGAGCTTCGTTGCCAGTACCTCTACTGTGTTTCCTGGAATGAACTCCACATTGTCGTTATTCAACGTTTATTTATTTTTGGGACAGAGAGAGACAGAGCATGAACGGGGGAGGGGCAGAGAGAGAGGGAGACACAGAATCGGAAACGGGCTCCAGGCTCCAAGCCATCAGCCCAGAGCCTGACGCGGGGCTCGAACTCACGGACCGCGAGATCGTGACCTGGCTGAAGTCGGACGCTTAACCGACTGCGCCACCCAGGCGCCCCTCACATTGTCGTTATTAAAAGCTACTTATAAAAAGTCTTGATCACTGGCAGGGCAAAGGTTCCTCACCTAATTCTGAAGCATAGTGACTATTCTTGGTCCTTTACTCTTCCACATACATTTTAGATTTGGCTTACTTAAACACCACACACACAAATACCATCTGACTTTTACTGAAATGATGCTGGATCAATAAATCAATTTGAGAAGAACTGACAATTTTATAATACTGAGCCTTTGTATCCTTGAATACAGTATTTTTCTTATTTGGGTCTTCTTTATGCTTATACACTGTTCTCAACACAGGGATTTTCTTTTTTTTTTTTTTAAAGTTTATTTACATTTATTTTAAGAGAAAGAGCAAGCAAGGGAGGGGCAGAGAGAGAGAGGGAGAGAGAGAATCCCAAGCAGGGTGACCCTCACTGTCACTGTCAGAGTGACCCTCAACACAGGGATTTTCAACATAGTTAATCACATCTCAGAATTTGGTCATTTTGTTTCATTTTTAACCTGTGCATCTTATATCTTTTTCTTACTGTTTTATAATAGCCAGGACACCTTAAGAATGATGTTGAATATGAGAGTCATGGGAGTAGACATTCTTGCCTTGTACTTGATCTCAGGAGGAAAGTATTCACCCTGTGACTACTAAGTATGATATTGACTACAGCTTTTTCGTAAGTTCCATTTACCAGGTTGAAGAAGTTCCTTCTCATTCCTAGTTTGCTCAGAGTTAAAACGGATGTTGAATGTTATCAAATGCTTTTTAGATATCTATTGAAATCATCAAACGGCTTTAAACTCCTTTAGCCTATTAATAGAGCAAATTATATTAATTGATTTTGAATACTGAATTAGCCTTGAATTTCCAGGATAAACCCCCACTTGGACATGACGTAGTATCTTTTTTATTCTGTATATTGCTAAATTCACTGTTAGTATCTTGTTAAAGATTTTTTGTGTGTGCATCTGTGTTCATGAGGAATATTGGTCCGTAGTTTTCTTATAGTGTCTTTACGTGATTTCAGTACCAGATTAATGCTGCTGTTGTGAATAGGGAAGTGTTATATCCTCTTTGGTTTTCTGGAACACTTTATATACAACAGGTATTATTTCTTCCATACGTGTTGGTAGAATTCACAGGTAAAACCATCTGGGCTTGTAGTTTTCTTTGTGAGAACATTTTAAACTATGAATTCGATTTCTGCAGTATTCAGTTTACCTGTTTCTTCTCAAATGAACTCTGGTAGTTTGTATCTTTATAGGAATTTATTTAATCTAAGTAGCCAAATTTATGGAAATAAAATTTTTCTTAATATTCTCTTATTCTCCTTATAATACCTGCAGGATGTGTAGTAAATTCTTCACTTTTGTTTCTGATATTGTCATTTGTGTCTTCTTTTTTTCATGTTCAGTTTGGTTAGAGGTTTATCTATTTTACTGCTCTGATTTCAAAGGACCAGTTTTTGGTTTCATAGATTTCTCTACTGCTTTGGATTTCTACTTTTGCCTTCACTTTTCCCTCTCTTCTGCTTGCTTTAGGCTTCATTTGCCCTTCATTTTCTAGTTTCTAATGAGGAAGCTTAGATCACTGATTTTTTGAAAATTTTTTTTCTTTTCGAATATAAGCATTTAACAATGCTAACAATTTCTCTCTAAACACTAACACTTTGCTGCATCCCATAAATTTTGATATGCAGTATTTTCATTTTTGCTGAATTCAAAATATTTAATTTTTTGTGACTTCTTCTTTGGCCCATTGGTTACTTAGTGAGTTAATTTCTAAATATTTGGGGATATTACAAATATCTGTTACTGATTTCTAGTTTCATTCCATTATTGACAGTAAACACATTCAATTCTTTTAAATTTTTAAGACTTTTTTTATAGGCCAAAATATAATGTCTTGTTCCGTGTGCACTTGAAAGCAACATTTACTCTGCCATTGTCAGATGGAATGTTCCATAAATGTCAATCACGCCAATCAGCTGGTCAATGTTGTTCATGTCACTATGTCCTGACTGATTAATGGTGTATATGCCCTGTCAGTATTGAGAGGAGTGAGAAGTCTTGCCAGTAGTAAGAAATCTCAGCTGCAATGGTTCATTTGCCTATTTTTCTTTACTATCAGTTTTTGCTTTAAGTATTTTGAAGTTATGTTTGTGGGTTTATACACATTAAGGATTATGATTACTTTTT
Source organism: Lynx rufus (assembly GCF_022079265.1). Lineage (NCBI taxonomy): Eukaryota > Metazoa > Chordata > Mammalia > Carnivora > Felidae > Lynx > Lynx rufus. Next base: position 6,481,466 of record NW_025814845.1, read on the forward strand.
TGTGAAGTAACCCTCTGAATATTAGGTAATATCTTTTTTTAATCCCTGAACTAAATTCCTTGTTATTAATTTTCTACTCCAACTTTCTTCTGATTAGTGTTTGCAGAATATATCTTTTTCATTCCTTTTATTTTTAACCTGTCTATATCTTCATATTTAAAGTGGGTTTCTTACAGATAGCATATAAGTGGTCCTTGTGTCTTTATCCATTTTGAATATCTTTATATTTTAATTTATGTATTTAGACAAGGTTTTGGCAAACTTTTCTCTGTTCAGTGTCAGACAGTAAATATATTAGAGTTTGTGGGTCATACGTTCTTCATAGCAACTACTCAGCTCTGCCTCTGTGGTGAAAATAACAGCCACAAACACAGTAAAATATGAGTGTGGCTCTCTTCCAATAAAACTATTAATGGTCGATTTTCATATAATTTTCGGAATATCATTCTTTTGATGTTTTTCCAACCATTTAAAAATATAAAAAACATTCTTAGCTAGTGGCCATACAAAAAGAGGATATGGGCCATAGCTGGCTGACCCCTGCTCTACACTACCGGTCAAATCACTCTTCTGTAGCTCTCAGGAGAAAATCTAAACTCCCTAAAACATTATCTCTGTTTCTCAACTCTCCTTGCCTTACACCCTAACTTCCAGCTGGGACAAATGTAAATTTCCCTTATATTTCAGACTGTTTCCTAGCTTCTAAAGTCCTGGACTGGTCTTTCTTGGCCTTCTCTGTATGGTACATTCCTTAAGGGATGAGACATATCCCTTAAGATTCTGTTTACGTATTTACTTCTGCTGTAAAGTGCCCCTGTGTGCCAAGCACATCACTCTAGGACAACACTATCATGGCTCCTCCACCATTGTGCTTGGTACAGCAAAGGCATGAATGAATGGATACTTTTAAATGTAAGCAGAAATTGAATGTGTGCAAATACTTACAATAATAACAGTCAAATTCTAACACACAATTGTTTTTAATGGTCATCAGCATGTGTTTTAACCAAACTGATTTTAGAAAAAAAAATTTAATTCTCATAAAAGCTGAAAGCATTTTCTTAATTATAAAATGTCCCTTTGACTTTGATATTAAACTATAACAAACTCTCAGAAGGTGGTGCTAGCCCAAATGTCAATAAGCAAGAATACAGATAATTCCTAACAGAAAACTTCCTTTGAAAGAGGAAAATTTCACTCCCGAACCTAAGATTAAATGTAAAATTTAATCAATTCGTATAAATTCTTACATACAGAATAGTGATCAGTAATTTTTAATGCTTAAAAAAAAGAGATCCCGAAGAAACAAGGAGCTTAACTGCAAACCTAGAAAACACTAATCTCCACTGACAAAGAATTCAGTCCAGTCTCAATATATTGGTGGATCAAGGTGTAACTCTATGGCTATATGTAGCAGTGGTGAGGAAGAAGACGGAATAAAAAATGAAACAAAATTACACAATCATTTTGGTGTTCAATTTTAAATCAAAAAATACGTTTTTAAACTGAAACTAAAACGGGCAAATTCAGTTGATAAGTTTTAACAACACTCACTTGTTTTTTGTTTTCAGACATCTGCCATTTTGGGGTTTTTTTTTGTTACGACTGAACAGACCACTTCTATTTTTTGGCTAGTCCCAAATTACAGAAAAATTCTAAAGTAGGATTTAATAAACACTCCTGAAGATTCTTAAAACTCTACATTCAGGTATTCATTTTCAAAAAATTTATCATTTTTGTGTAGAAAATCTGTGTCTCCTAATAAAAATGTAAACCCATATGTGAGAAGTCAATGCTTGTATCGGAAGATTCAGTGAAAACCTTCTGGCTGAGGAGGAAACAAACCACCTAGGCAAAATCTCAAATCTAAGACTATCTGACTTAAAACTATCAGTCTTTCTTTTATTGGGGTATGGAACTAAATGATACATCCTAACATTAAAATACATTCAAACAGGGGCGCCTGGGTGGCTCAGGTCACAGTCCGTGACTTCGAGCCCTGCATCAGGCTCTGTGCTGAGAGCTCGGAGCCTGGAGCCTACTTCGTATTCTGTGTCTCCCTCTCTCTCTATTCCACCTCCACTCACTCTCTTTCTCTCTCCCTCTCAAAAATACATAAACATTAAAAAAAATTAAAATAATATGGGGTGCCTGGGTGGCTCAGTCAGTTAAGTGTCTGACTTAGGCTCAGGTTATGCATGATCTCACAGTTCATGAGTTCGAGCCCCGCATCAGGCTCTGTGCTGACAGCTCAGAGCCTGGAGCCTGCTTCGGATTCTGTGTCTTCCTCTCTCTCTGTTCCTCCCCTGTGCTCTCTCTCTCTCTCTCTCTAAAAAATAAAGATTTTTTTTAAAATTAAAATAATAAAAATAAATAAAAGGCATTCAAATACATACAAATACAGCACAGCGTACTTCTTATTCAAAATTAAACCCTAGAGGGGTGCCTAGCTGGTTCAGTCAGTGGAGCATTCAACTCTTGATCTTGGGGTTGTAAATTTGAGCCCCATGTTGGGTGTAGAGATTATTTAAAAAAATTTTTTTTAATCTTAAAAAAAACATAAATCTCAGAAATATCTCTCATGGGTGCAATATGTTCTATGAAGCTGAAACAATAAACACACGTGTTTACACCCAAAAGAGGCAAAAGAAAGCTGTCAGCCTATATGAATTATACTGTAAGTTAGAGATTACAGAAAATCCAACTGAAAACTACAGTGTATCAGTGTATCTTTAGATAGGTAACTTTACTTATGTTAATGAATCATCTGATTCTGAGACTATCAAAAAACAGACTTATTTTATTTATTTATTTTTTTTTTTAACGTTTATTTATTTTTGGGACAGAGAGAGACAGAGCATGAACGGGGGAGGGGCAGAGAGAGAGGGAGACACAGAATCGGAAACAGGCTCCAGGCTCTGAGCCATCAGCCCAGAGCCCGACGCGGGGCTCGATCTCACGGACCGCGAGATCGTGACCTGGCTGAAGTCAGACGCTTAACCGACTGTGCCACCCAGGCGCCCCAAAACAGACTTCTTTTAAAAGAAAAACTTTTAATAAGAAAAGCTGACAGCCTTCCTTCTAATTACATATCAGTAATGCAACCAATATTTATGGATAAAATTCTGAGATTTCTTAATGAATATTGTAATCATGGGAGAGCAATGAAAAGGAAACTACTGAACTCTGATTCCCCTTTTTCAGAATACTCACTATTTCAAAAATAAATGAAGATTACACCTTGAGAATTTAGAATGAATAAGCATTAAAGCTTTTTAGGTGAGAGAACCTAATAAGAATTTTCCATTCCTCTTTCTATTCCTCTTATCACTTTCTCAGTTTACTGGGATCTATTATTCATTTAAGTTGGACTCTTGATTCACTGTCTCTCTTATAATAGTGAACATTATAAAAGTCATGGTTCTTGAATTCAGAAATAATCACAAAGAAATAATCATAAATAGAAAAAATAAGTAACCTACAAGGCATCCAATCAGTAAAAATTTTAGGTAGCTCTTCAAAACACAGCTTTAAAAAACAGGTCTGCATTCAAGAAAAATACATAGGTTTAAAACCGTCAGTGAAAAAATACATATACAGAAAGAGATTGAAAGAATACATGCACATATTAATAAGTGGTCGGTTCTGTTAGGTAGAATTATGAGTGATTTTTTTTTTGTCTTCATAGGTTTCTGCATTTTCCACATTTTCTAAATCGAGTATGTAATGATAATTTTTTTTAATTTTTATTTTTTTTAGCATTTATTCATTTTTTGAGAGGCAGAGAGAGACAGTATGAGCGGGGAAAGGACAGAGAGAGAGGGGGACACAGAATCCAAAGCAGGTTCCAGGCTCTAAGCTGTCAGCACAGAGCCTGACGCGGGGCTCAAACTCGTGAACAGTGAGATCATGACCTGAGCTGAAGTCAGACGCTTAACCAACTGAGCCACCCAGGAACGATCATTCTTTACTTTAAAATCCTACAAAATATCTGTTACATAGTAATTGTAGAATAACTCTAGAATAGCACTATAACAATACCTTAGAATACATTACACAGTGACATATATTAAATACTCCACTATGCTAAAACTTCAATATGAGACACAAATGTACGGAAAAATGAGTTTTTAAATAAGTATATCAACGGCATCTTTGGCATCAATGGCACTGTAAGAAGTTATGAAGTTACTCCACTAATATTTAATAATATATTTTATTAAAATTTAATAATATTTTCAGATCTCCCCGTTTGGAATTAATTCATTCAATAATTATTTACTACATTGTCTTTTAAATGTGTCTTGGAAAAAAATAAAGCATTACAATAAGATCTCACGTGGGGCAAAAGTGGCATCAATTAATTTGAGTGGTCAGAAACAATTCTATTGCCGACAAAAAAGTCAACCTCAAAAGTCAAAACATTCAACCTCTGATACTAAATAATCATGCTAAAAAAAAAGATATGCAAGCCAATTCCAATGAAGAATCAATCACATGTCACTGAAAGCTGTTCAAACTTCAAAGTTGCCAAAAAGAAAACTTCATGCTGATCATCACATCACATCACATTATATGGCTATAGCATAATGCAAAGCTATGTCTGAATGTCAGTTGTCAAACATCTTTCATTATGCCTCTGCCACACAGAGCTGATTTAAAGTGACACTTGTGTCTCACTCTAGACCCTTTAAATGTGAGGACTTCTTTGGGTTTTTTGTACCTTCCCCAGCTCAATGTTTTTGTTACATGAGTCTTTTTGGTAAAAAGGACTTCAACTATCTTTAAAATATGCCTGTTGGGGGGCACCTGGGTGGCGCAGTCGGTTGAGCGTCCGACTTCAGCCAGGTCACGATCTCGCGGTCCGTGAGTTCGAGCCCCGCGTCGGGCTCTGGGCTGATGGCTCAGAGCCTGGAGCCTGTTTCCGATTCTGTGTCTCCCTCTCTCTCTGCCCCTCCCCCGTTCATGCTCTGTCTCTCTCTGTTCCAAAAATAAATAAACGTTAAAAAATAAATAAATAAATAAATAAATAAATAAATAAATAAAATATGCCTGTTGGGGCGCCTGGGTGGCTCAGTTGGTTGAGTGTCTGACTTCGGCTCAGGTCATGATCTCACAGTTCGTGAGTTCGAACCCCGCGTCGAGCTCTGTGGTGACAGCTTGGAGCCTGGAGCCTGCTTCAGATTCTGTGTCTCCCTCTCTCTCTGCCCCTCCCCTGCTCATGCTCTCTCTCTCTCTCTCTCCATCAAAAATAAACACTAAAAAAATTTTTTTAAATAAATAAAATAAAAAATAAAATAAAATATGCCTGTTAAATGTTTTTAAAACCAACCCTTAAGCACAATAAGGATTTTTTAATCCAAACTGTTATTTAAGGCTCAAAGTACCATTGATATGCCAGGTGAAATATTAAAAATGAGAATACATAGCAGTATTTTTAAAAAATAAGGAAAAGGTGCCAAGAGTAGAAGAGAAAAAAAGTTCCCGGAAGATAAAATGAGCTGGTAGAAACAACTCTCTAAGTACGGGATCTAATATAAAAGGTTTCTATATGAATCCTAGAACGGGTAAAGTGTATCAATCAGGGTTGCATCAAAGAGGCAGAACCGGTCTGGTGATAAAGAAGAAGTGTTTGTTGTAGGAGTTAGACCCTGGGTGCAGAAGCTTTTGGAGCAGTAGGTGCAGTATGCTGCCTCTGCATCTAATCTTGAGCCTGAAGTCACTACACGTCAGCCAGACCAGCAGTCAGCAAGGGAACTGGATAAGAAGAGGAGCAAAGACAAATTGGAACCTGTGAGGATGAGCTAGAACCGATAAACACAAGAACAAACTGGAACCAGGGTGCCTGGGTGGCTCAGCGGGTTAGGCGTTCGACTTCAGCTCAGGCATGATCTCACAGTTCATGAGTTTGAGCCCTGCGTCGGGCTCTGTGCTGACACCTCAGAGCCTGGAGCCTGCTTTGGACTCTGTGTCTCCCTCTCTGTACCCCTCCCCTGCTTGAGCTCTGTCTCAATCTCTCTCTCTCAAAAACGAATAAACATTAAAAAAAGAAAAAAAGAGAAAGAGAGAAAGAAAGAAAGAAAAAGAGAGAAAGAAAAAGAGAGAGAAAGAAAAAGAGAGAGACAAAGAAAGAAAACCATGTGCAATCCTATACCTACAACGTGAGCAAACAAATCAGGGACACTACACTGTAAGAGAGCTGACACAGTGCCAGGTACTCAGCACCGACCCTACGAGAGACAAAAAGCATGCAGCATGCCTGTCACTTCCTGTGCAAAATGTAACCACTACTATCCAAAACAAAACACGGAAGGAAATTTGGGGGAACGTTTTCAGGTCAGCCAAGGTGACCACCAGAGAGAGAAAACAGATCAGTAACTCCACATAACCTCAAATTTTACAAAGATATAAAGAGTGAAAGACAGCTATACAGATTGGGAAATCAGTGGTAAATCGGTGCAAAGAAATTCCTCAACTTCAAAATGGACGGGGGGTGTCTCAGCTATTGCTTGCCTGTATATCTAAATTAAATTAAGCCTGACCTTTCAACATCCTACCAATACACTATGTTCAGGGTGAAATATACTGCAAGCCCTGAGATCTGTCCTCACATTCATAACAACTGCTAAGAAAATCCAAATTGGCTTTCATCATACATTTTAAAACCCGGATCAGCTACTAATACCATTCAATTCTATCTACACATTTAAATAGGAAGAAGCAAGCATCTATAGATCGTAAGGAATCAAAAACATGAATGTGAGGCCACAGAGCTATTGGCTCTCAAGAAAGAGTCAATAAAAAAAATGAACAACAATGCAAAAAATAAAACATGCGAGCATCCTGTCCTTCTCATCTCCAGTCTCTTCCTGTTTGCCTTCTGGGGGCTGCTGCTACTAATTCCGCTTCTTTCATTTCTGCATCATGGTAGAGACGATGGCTGCAGCGGGGTGTGGACGTCAGTGAGGAAGACCGGGCTCATCTGGGATAGTAACATTCCGTATTTGATAAGGATTTAGGTTTTACAGGTGTGTGAACTGTCAAAAGCAACAAATGGTACTTGAAATTTTTTTCACTTCACTGTCATTAAATCTCACCACCAAAAAAAAAAAAAAAAAAAAAAAGGAACTCTAAGTAATGATATATGCAATGAAATGTTTAGGTTTAAAGAGCGCCGTCTGCAACTTATTTTGCAATGCATCAAAATGTAGCTGAACTGCTCGAGGGATGGACAGATGGACAGATATGTGGTAAAGCAAAACCAGCAAGACAGTCATTGTAAACTCTACATCAGGGGTCAGTAAACTATAGCCGGTGGGCCACATGTGGTCTGCCACCTGTTTATGTTATGGCCCATGAGCTAATGACATGGTTGTACATTTTTTAAAGGTTGAAAATCAATGAATAACTCATGACATGAATGTGAAGTATGAAATACAAATTTCAGCATCTATAAGATTTGATTGGAACACAACCACACACATTCATTTACATATCGTTCGTGGCTGGTTTTGCCCTACAATGGGCCAGTTGAACACTTGTAACAAACACTGCATAGCTTGCAAAGGCTAAAATATCTACTATCTGGATCTTTTCCTTTTTTTAAATTTTTTAATGTTTATTTATTTTTGAGAAAGAGAGAAAGGGACAGAGCTCAAGCAGGGGAGGGGCAGAGAGAGAGGGAGACACAGAATCTGAAGCAGGTTCCAGACCCTGAGCTGTCAGCATAGAGCCTGATGCAGGGCCCAAACCCACAAACTGTGAGATCATGACCTGAGCTGAATTCGGACGCTTAACCAAACTAAGTCACCCAGGTGCCTCTATCTGGATCTTTTAAAAAAAAAGCTTGGGGCACCTGGGTGGCTCAGGCGGTTAAGTGTCCGACTTCAGCTCAGGTCATGATCTCACAGTTCATGAGTTCAAGCCCCATGTGGGCTCTGTGCTGAAGCTCAGAGCCTGGAGCCTCCTTTGAATTCTGTGTCTCCCTCTCTCTCTACCCCTCCCCCACTCACATTCTGTCTCTCTCTCTCTCTCCCCCCAATTTTTTTTTTTTTAATTTTACTAACCCTTGCTCTAGACAGTAAGTATACAAGTGTTTACTGAAAACTTCTCTCAACTTCTCTGTGTTTGAAAATTTTTATAACAGAATGCTAAAAAAATAAAATAACAAAATCAGTCTTTTAACTGACTCTAAACTAATTCTACATTGGCCCACCAGGAGGGGAAGGGAGATTCCATCCTTTCTAAGTGCTGCAGTCAGCTTTTCTAAAACCTGCCCAGAAGAAAACTCATGTGCTTGGAGATGCAAACGGAGAGAAAACTAGTACCAAGACTCTAGTGTGAAGCCGAGAATCCTGAAGAGATGCCTTGTCCGTTAAAAGTGGGGAGAAACATTCTACCCACCAGCCAATGAAAATGTCAAGGCAGCCTGACATCATAGGAATGAAGTCTTAGGTCAAAGAAAGAAAAGTTAAGAGACATCCAGAAGAAATCAAAACCTCAGGGCTTCTTCCATTCTCCCCGTCAGTTAAAGGCTGGTCGTTTCCAGGAGCTGCCATTAACAACGTATCATAAACTAGGTGGCTTATATTAACACAACAGAAATTCATTCTCTCGTAATTCTGGAAGCTAGAGGTCAGAAATCAAAGTACTGGCAGGGCTGTGCTCCTTCTGAAGGCTACAGGGAACAACGGTGCCTTGCCTCTTCCTAGCTTCTTGAAGTTTCCAGCAAACCTTGGCATTCCCTGGCTTGCGGCTGCATCGCTGCAAACTCTGAGTCCACCTCCACACGGCTTTCTTCCTCATTTGTCTGTCTCTGTCCAAACTTCTCTCTCCTTAGAAGGATACATCATTGGATTTAAAGTTAACTCTAATCAAAGTGTGACTCACCTTAACTTGATTACATCTGCAAAGATCCCATTTCTACATAAGGTCACAGTCACAGGTACTGGAGGTCGGGATTTCAATATACCTTTTTTGGAAGGAAACAGTTTAACCCACAACAAAGACTATGCTTCCTATTTCACTGAGAAACTGGAAACAGCCGAGACCTTCCACACATCAAACATGGTATAAGAAATTGCCTATACTCCTGTTACTATGAATTGATAAACGGTCCATGCTCCTACCTCAAGCCAGACATTTGCACCCTAAATCCTACCCCTTTTCAACCATCTAATGACATCACTCCAGCGATTCTAACCTCGCTCCCCTACATCATCAGTTCCACCTTATTACTTCATTTCTATCAGCATACAAATGTATTTCTCCCATCTGAAAAAACAAAAGCAAAAATAATTTTAAAACTCTTCAGCATCCCCTACTTCTATTTCTCTGCTTTCTTAAAACTCCTCAGAAGAATAATCTAAACTTGTTGATTCCAATATGGCTTTTGTACAACACCATAATGATGGACAAATGTCACTGCATATTTTTCCAAACCCAGAGAAGGCATAATACCAAGAATGAATCACAGAGGGAACGACGGACTTTAAGTGATTATGATGTTTCAGTGTAGATTTATCAACTGTAACAAATGTACCACTCTGGAGTGTGAAAAATGGGAGAAGCTAGCCGTGTACCTTCCCTTCAATTTTCCTGTGAATCTTACTTACACTGCTCTAAAAAAATCAGTCTTAATGATATTAAAAAAAAAAAAAAAGAGTATCAGTAAGCAGGCAACTGATTCCGGAATTAAATAAGCTTCCGTGGATATTACTAAAACTAAAGACTGGGCGCCTGGGTGGCTCAGTTGGTTAAGTGCCCGACTTTTGATTTCGGCTCAGGTCATGATTTCACAGTTCATGGGATCAAGTTCCTGTGTCGGGCTCTGCGCTAACAGCATGGGGCCTGCTTAAGATTCTCTCTCTCTCTCTCTCTCTCTCTCTCTCTCTCTCTGCCCACCCTCCACTGCACTCTCTCTCAAAATAAATAAACTTAAAAACAATATGAAAAGCACTCAAGATCCTACATTAAAGCTGTTGGTGTGGAGGTTGCAGGGGGTGTATACACAGGCAACTGAGCAGGAGGAATTCTTAGAGAAAGCCAAATTTGATCCACATATATTTTTTTCAAGATCTTGAATTTGGCATTATAGGAGGATCAATAGAAACTTCTTTTTCTTAAGATTTAAGTTTATTAACTTTTGAGAGAGACAGAGAGAGAAAGAGAAAGTGAGCAGGGGAGGGGCAGAGAGAGAGGGGGACAGAGGATCCAAAGCGGGCTCCAGGCTGACAGTAGAGAGCCCAATGCAGGGCTCAAACTCACACACCGTGAAACCATAACCTGAGCCAAAGTCAGACACTTAACTGACTGAGCCGTCCAGGTGCCCCAAATCAATAGAAATTTCTAACCTCTAGCAAAGTTCCTGGCTTTAATACATCCTGGAAGTTTTCTGGGTTTTGATTTTTTAATTTACCACATGTATACTAAGTTCTGTGCAAGAAAAACGTAACAGTACAATAGTCATACTCTGGAGCTGAATCAATTCTAAACAATACATACATGACTATCCTCATAATGTTATCACTTTGAGATACTACTTTCCCCTTCCATTCCCACTCAACACCTACTTGTATTACAGTAGCGAAATAAATAAAAGAGAAAAGAATTTGGGGCACCTGAGTGACTCAGTCGATTAAGGGTCTGAGTTTGATTCAGGTAATGATCTCATGGTTTGTGAGTTTGAGCCCCGCATCAGGTCTGTAATGACAGCTTGGAGCCTGGAGCCTGCTTCAGATTCTGTGTCTCCTCCTTCTCCCCCTCCCTCCTCCTCTCTCTCTCTCTCTCTCTCTCTCTCTCTCTCTCTCTGTCTCTCTCACACACAAAAATAAGCAAACACTAAATTTTTTTTTTAATAAAGAAGAAATTAAAACTTAGGTTAAAGGCAAGATTTGATTTCAAATGTCACACTGATAACTTTGGCTTAAGTTTCATGACTATCATATTACTATCAAATCTATTTTCTCTAGAGATTTAAACTTGAGATAATGTTCGAATTGAAGAGGACACAAATTTGCCCTGATTGCTGTTTCAACCTGGAGCCCCTCTCTTTGACATTCCCATCTTTTGAAAAAATTCCTGGGAGACTCTGCAAAGATTCAGTGCAAAAGCCTTAATGGGGAAGAGAGGACAGAGCAGAATTCATCCCCTTCTTCACCTCAGGTCACCATCTGGTCTCACCTAATCTCACAGGAATCCTGTGCAATTTAAGAAGCAACCTTGGGGAAGACTCTCTGAGGAGGAGAACCTGAAGTGAGGCCTCAATACAATGAGAACCATGAGGAAAAAAACATAAATGATGCCATAAAACCCCAAAAGATATGTCATCCACATCTATGCCTTTTTTATTCCATAGTCTTCACATAGTACTGATCCTTTACCTTGATCTCCATGTAATATCCCACCTTCCCCTGACTGTCCATACTTCCAACCTTATGATTCCAACTTTCCTTGTAATTTTATGACCATCTCTTGAAAACGATCAGGTCTTTAAGGATAGGGACCACACCTTAATCTTCTTGTATTCCCAGTATTTAGTATGATTCCTAGGCATAACAGGCCCTTAACAGATATTTGCTAAGTAAGCATATTACCATATTGCACTGCTGAGATGATACTCATGTTATTCAATAGTATTAGTCAAAATATTTGGCTGACCTTTAAAGTACTTAACTATTAGTCTTAGTAACCTTTACTCTAAAGAGTATCACTAACAAGAATATTTTTACCCTATGGGTAACAACATGTACTTCAGAGGTTTTGATTTTCAAGGCCACTTTCTTAAAAAAAACATCAGTTTGTGTGGTTTTTTTAACCATCATCAACACTGTCTTTCTCTTTACTTTCCATGAAATCAAGGTATGTACGGTGTAAGAAAATGGCTCAGCCTCATGACCCAAATGAGTGAAATTCCCTATAGACTGGTATTCTGAAATGAACTGATTTTTTTTTTTTAAGTGGGGAGAGTGCAAGTGGAAGAGGGGCAGAGAGACGGGGACAGGATCTAAAGTGGGTTCTGTGCTCACAGGCTGACAGCAGGGAGTCCAAAGTGGAGCTCGAACTCAGGAACCACGAGATCATGACCTGAGCTGAAGCCGGATGCTTAACCAACTGAGCCACCCAGGTGCCCCTGAACTGATCTAGTATTGAGTTTCTCTAATTATTTTTAATCTTGAAACTCTCTTCATAAAAAAACCTAATATAAAACACTGGTAAGTATAATCTATGTTTTATTTGATATACAAATCTGAAAATACAAAACATTTTGAAGATATAAAATATTTGATGACTTTCTTAAAGTACTACTACTTCCAGTTACGATAGAATACTTGGGACGAGATTTTTCTCCTACCATAAACCACTAGAAAATTGGACAAAATACATTCAGCAGACACTGAACATCAGGCCGGATGACCCCTGAGAGATGAGATACAAATAAAGTGAGTTTACAGTCACTTTGACTTTCTGGACCATACAAAGGAAAGGGAGAACTGAAGTAAGCACCATCAGCTCACTGACGAGGGAAAACTGGGAACACAGTTCAAATCAGCAGAAGCACCTGGGACTCTGCAGCAGACTACCGAAAAGGACAATTCTACAAGGAGAAAAAGTCCAGAAATCTTTAGGAGAGTCTCTTTGAGCCTGTTCTGGACTAAGGCACATGTGTATAGGGCAAAATTCCATACGGCTGGGCAAAGAAGAACCAGAAAGATTGCCAGAATGCACAGATCTAGATCTAGCAGATATTCAACTTCCAACCAACTACAGAGGATGGAACTCACTGAATACCCAGGGCATTAAGTAGAGAGCACAACAGGGTAGCACCTTAGGAATGGAACTAAGTTAGCCCTAGAGTACAGGGACTCTAACAAAGCTTAAAAACTCAAGCTACAAAAAATTTAAGTGCCTACCAAAGCACAAAAGAAGGTAATAAAATACAGCACTCAAAACTGTCCAAGCCCAATAAGTATTTATATAAAGAAACAAGAAAATCTGAGCAATACTAGGGTAAAAGCCAGCCAGAGAAACAGATTCAGAAATGATAAAAATCATGGGGTTAATTAACAAGCACTAATGAAAAATTCACTAGAGAAGTTGAAGTCATAAAATAGCAGATTCAACAGAATAGCAGATTCCAGCAGGCAGGAAAAATGAGTAACCTAAAGACAGGTCCATTGAGGCTATTCATAATCAAACTGGAATACAGAAAAACAAAAACTAAAACAAAACAAAGAGATGACTGTCTCAACAGATACAGAAAAAGCATTTCATAAAATCCAACACTCTTTCATGATAAAAACACAACAGGGATATCTGCTCTCATCATTTCTGTTCAATGGAAATTCTAGCTGGGGCAATTAGACAAGAAAAGGAATTAAAAGTCATCCACGTTGGAAAGCAAAAAAGTAAAACTATCTCCACTTAGAGATGACATGATCTTATGTGTTGAAAATCTTAAAGAATCCACACACACATAAAACTATTAGAAATAATAAACTAGCACAGCAAGGCTGTAGAATATAATATTCAAAAATCATTGCATTTCTATACACTGGCAATAAACAACCCAAAAATGAAATTAAGAAAACATTTCTACTTATAATAGTACAATAGCATTAAAACGGATAAGATACTTAGGAATAAATTTAACAAAAGAAGTATAAATTTTACTCTCTGAAAACTATAAAACATTGTTGAAAGAAATTAAAGAAAAACTAAATAAACGAAAAAACTTCCAATTTCATGGACTGGAAGACTTACTATGGTTATAAATGGCATTACTCCCCAAACTGACCTACAGATTCAACACAATATGTACCTAATTTCCAGCTGACTTCTTTGTAGCAAATGACAAGTAAATCCTAAAATTCATATAGAAATGCAAGGAACTCAGAATAGTAAAAAACAATCTTGAAAAAGAAAAAAAAAATAGGAGGAATCACACTTCCTAATTTCAAACAAAGCTACAGTAATAACTCAATGTGGTACTGGCACAAGGACAGACATACGGATCAATGAAATATAAGTAAGAGTCCAGAAATAAACTCATACATCTTCAGTCAATTGACCGTAACAAGTGCCAAGACCATTCAATGGGGAAAGAGTATTTCCAACAAACTATGCTGGGACATACACATATGCAAAAAAGAATAGACCTGGACTCCTATTCACAGAATACAAAAAAACTTATTCAAAATGGATGAAACACCTAACCTACAGAGTTAAAACTATAAAACTCTTAAAAGAAAGCATAGATATAAATCTTCATGACCCTGGATAGGGCAACAATTGCTTAGATATAACACCTAAAGTGTAAGCAACCAAAGGGGGGAAAAAAAGATAAAACAGATTTCATCAAAGTTTAAAACTTCTGTGTATCAAATGGCATTAACAAGAAAATAAAAGGTAATCTGCAGAATCAAAGAAGATCTTTACAAATCATGTATCTGATAAGGGTATAATATCATATAAAGGACACTAACAACTCAATAATAAAAAGTCAACCGCAGCAACTTCCTGCTAGACATGTCCCCAGGGGCAAGGGAAAATAAAAGCAAAAGTGAACTATCAGGACCCCATCAAGATAAAAAGCTTCTGCACAGCAAAGGAAACAACTGGCAAATCTAAAAGGCAAACAGATGGAATGGGAGAAGATATTTGCAAATGAAACATCAGAGAAAGGGATAGCATCCAAAATCTATAAAGAACTTAAACACAATACGCAAAAAACAAACAACCCAGTAAAGAAATAGGCAGAAGGCATGAATAGACACTTTTCCAAAGAAGACATCCAGATGGCTAACAGACACATAAAAAGATGCTCCACATCACTCATCATCAGGGAAATACAAATCAAAACCACGATGAGATACCACCTCACACCTGCCAGAATGGCTAACATTAACAATTCAGGAAACAACAGATGTTGGCGAGAATGCAGAGATAGGGGAACCCTTGTGCACTACTGGTGGGAATGAAAACTGGTAGAGCCATTCTGGAAAACAGTATGGAGATTCCTCAAAAGATTAAAACCAGGGCTACCCTATGACCCAACAACTGCACTACTAGGTATTTATCCAAAGGATACAAAAATGCTGATTCGAAGGGGAACATGCAACCCCAATGTTTACAGCAGCACTACCAACAATAGCCAAATTATGGAAGGAGCCCAAACATCCATTGACTGATGAATAAAGAAGGTGATATAATATAATATTTGTGTGTATGTAAATATTTACGTATTTATGTGTATGTATGCATGTGAATATATATTATGTGTATATATGTGTGTGAATATATATTTATGTGTATGTATGTATGTGAATATACTATATATAATTATAATATATAACATATACACATAAATACATAAATATACATACACATAACTATACACACATAAATACATAAATATATACATACAAATTTATATATACACGTAAATACATAAGTATACACACACACACACATACACAAATAAATAAATAAATAAATAAATAAATAAATAAATAAATAAATGGAATACTACTTGGTGATCAAAAAGAATGAAATCTTGCCATATGCAGCAATGTGGCTGGAACTAGAGTGCATTATGCTAAGTGAAATAAGTCAGAGAAAAACAAATATATGGTTTCACCCATATGTGGAATTTAAGAAACAAAACAGATGAACATAGGGGAAGGGAAGGAAAAATTAGATAAAACAGAGAGGGAGGCAAACCATAAGAGACTCTTAAATATAGAGAACAAACCGGGGGTTGCTGAAGGGGATGCGGGTGGGGGGATGGGCTAAATGGGTGATGGGCATTAAGGAGGGCACTTGTTGAGTTGAGCACCTGGTGTTATATGGAAGTGATGACTCACTGGGTTCTACTCCTGAAGCCAAGACTACACTGTATGTTAACTCACTTAAATTTAAAGAAATAATTTTTTTAAAGTTAACCCAATTTAAAAAATGGGCAAATGATCTGAGTATGTATCTCTCCAAAGAAGATCTGCAAATAGACATTAAGTACATTGAAAGATACCTAACATCATTAATCGTTAGGGAAATGCAAATCAAAACCACAATGAAATATCATTTCAGAAAACACACTAGGATGGCTATTAAAAAATGAGCATAATAACAAGTGCTGGTAACGATGTAGAGAAACTGCAGCCCTCATACATGGCTGGTAGAAGTGTAAAATGGGGCGGCTGCTGTAAAAAGTAGCTTGGCAATTCCTCAAACACTTCCTCAAATATGGCCCAACAATTCCATTCCTAAGATCTTCCCAAGAGAAATGAAAAACAGGTCTACACAAAAACTTGTGCACAAATGTTCATAACAGCATTATTTATAATAGCCAAAACTTAGAAACAAGCCAGTGTCCATCACCTGATAAATGAATAAACAAAATGTGGTAAAGTGTCTCCATATAAAGCAATATTCTTCAACCATAAAAAGAAATGAAGTAGTGATACACATTATAACAGAGTACCATGAAAACGTCATCATTAAGTGAAAAACCCAGAAACAAAGGCCACATATTTCATGATTCATTTATAAGAAATATCCAGAATAAGCAAACCCACAGAGATGGAAAGTTGATTAGTACTTGCCAGGGGCTAGGAATGGAAGGGGGAAGAAGGGAAAAGGGCAATGAGTTACTAATGGGCAAAGAGTTTCTTTTTTGGGGTAACAGAAATGTTCTGAAATTCAATAGTGACAATGGTTGCATAACCTAGTAGATATTCTAAAAACTATATGCTTTAAAATGGCAAATCTTATAGTATATGAATTATATCTCAAAACAAACAAACAAAAAAGATCCTAAAACTACAGCATCTTAAAACAATAAAAGGGAAAAAAACTATAAAAGCATAAGATACTATATGGTCTCTTGGACTATTAAGAGGTGTTTTGAGGGGCGCCTGGGTGGCGCAGTCGGTTAAGCGTCCGACTTCAACCAGGTCACGATCTCGCGGTCCGTGAGTTCGAGCCCCGCGTCGGGCTCTGGGCTGATGGCTCAGAGCCTGGAGCCTGTTTCCGATTCTGTGTCTCCCTCTCTCTCTGCCCCTCCCCCGTTCATGCTCCGTCTCTCTCTGTCTCAAAAATAAATAAACGTTGAAAAAAAAAATTTAAAAAAAGAGGTGTTTTGATTCCTATTTTAACAATCTGAACTAATACATGGACAACAAAACTTTAAATCGTGCATACAAGACTCCCAGAGCCTCTTTTAATCCTCAAATTTTTTTCCAATACAATATGCGATGAATAATGCCATCAAACACAATTATGTATGCACAATTCCCAAAGCACTTACTGAATCTCCACTCATTTCTCTCTTTAGAAAGCCAATCAGAATACAAGGTAATACTTTATATAGACATATAGTACATTATATAGTTATCATATATTACATACATAGATCTGCCTTATTATTACTAAATTATTTGTAATACAGAGCACAACTGATTACATCAAGTGTGCCATGACTGCCTTTATTGCACCAGAAAATGTTTTCTGTGATGATTTACTTGAAAAAACAACTACTGTTCCTTCAACAAATATCATTGGGAAAACTGGACAGCTACGTGCAAAAGAATGAAACTGGACCACTTTCTTACACCACACACACACACACACACACACACACACACCCTCAAAATGGATTAAGGACCTAAATGTGAGACCTGAAACCATAAAATTCCTAGAAGAGACCACAGGCAGATATTTCTCTGACATCGGCCATAATAACATCTTTCCAGATATGTCTCCTGAGGCAAGGGAAACAAAAGCAAATAAACTATTGGGACTACATCAAAATAAAAAGCTAACTAAAACCAAAAGATGACGTACCAAATGGGAGAGGATATTTACAAATGACATATCCGATAGAGGATTAGCATTCAAAATATACAAAGAACTTAAACAACTAGGGGTGTTCACTTGCTTAAGCATCTGACTCGATTTCAGCTCAGGTCATGATCTTATGGTTCGTGGGATTGAGCCCTACATTGGGCTCTACGCTAGCAGCAGGGAGGCTGCTTGGGATTCTCTCTCCCTCTTTGTCCCTCCGCCACTCACTGTCCCTTTTTCAAAATAAATAAACTTAAAAAAAAAAAAAAAAAAAAAACTTTTACAACTCAACAGCCAAAATCCAAATAATCCAATTAAACAATGGGCAGAGGACATGAACAGACATTCCTCCAAAGAAGATATCCAGATGACTAACAGATATATGAAAAGATGCTCAACATCACTTGTGATCAGGGAAATGCAAATCAAAACCACATGAGATATCACACATAGCTAAAATATAAAACACAGGAAACAATTGTTGGTGAGGATGTGGAGAAAAAGGAACCCCTGTGCACTGCTGGTGGGAATGCAAACTGGTGTAGCCACTGTGAAAGACAGTATGGAGGTTCCTTGAAAAATTAAAAATAGAACTACCCTATGATCCAATAGTCATACTACTGGATATTTACCCAAAGAATATAAAAACACTAATTTGAAGAGATATATGTACCTCTATGTTTACTGCAGCATTATTTATAATAACCAAATTACGGAAGCAGCCTAAATGCCCACTGATAGATGAATATGGATAAAGAACATGTGGTGTGTGTGTGTGTGTGTGTGTGTGTGTGTGTGTGTACACACACATATATAAATAATTCAGCCATTAAGAAGAATGAAACCTTCCCATTTGCAACATGGGTGGATCTATACAGATGGCTTAATGAAATAAGCCAAAGAAAGAAAATTCCGTGATTTTACTCATATGTGGAACTTAAGAAACAAAACAAACAAACAAGAGACAAGCCAAAAAAATAGACTCCTCACTATAGAGAACAAACAAAGGGTTACTAGAGGAGAGGTAGATGGGGGAGGGGGTGGTGAAATAGGTAAAGGGGATTAAGCGTACACGTACCCTGATGGGCACTGAGTAATATATGGGCACTAATGGATGAACTGCTATACTGTACCCCTGACAGTTATACAACACTACACATTACACTGGAAGAGAGGAGAGGAGAGGGGAGGGGAGGGATCAACATTAGAATCTTTGATCATATAGAAACTGATAGATTATAATACAAAGTACTTCTTAAAAACACAGTTACTTTTAGTAAGTACCCAGTAGCTTCTTGTATAGTTCATTTGTACCTCATCATCTACCAAAAATTATTTAAAATTTATAGTTCCATATTACACATTTATTAAATTCGAGAAAAATCCATAGAAAGCATTAGTTCAAAAAGAGGTAAAATAACCAAGCTTCTGTAATTAAACCTACATACTCATTAAAAAAAAAAAGTACATATGAATGTTAAATATGTTTCTAAAAGTCATATGTAATACTGTATTTCTGTAAATCAATTCACTATCACCCTTCCTTTGGCTTCCATTATATTTTTAGAAGTACTGGAACAGAAAAAAAGAGGGAGGGCACCATTTACTTTTAGAAGTATTCTTCCTTAATTTGCAAAGTATGTGCATTTGATTCTCCTAATACCAAAAAAAAAAAGTTATTTAAATAATCTGATTCATCACCACAATAAACCACATTTTTATATACTAAATATTCAAAGGTAATTTGTAAATTTAATTCCCACTAATTTTCATGTTTCTAAAGGAGCTCTAATTTTGGTTTTCTCATTAGTAAGTAAAATAACAAAATTAAAAAAGTTCTAGATTCTTCTAGTTTCAACTTCTATAATTCTTTTTTTTTTTTTCAACGTTTTTATTTATTTTTGGGACAGAGAGAGACGGAGCATGAACGGGGGAGGGGCAGAGAGAGAGGGAGACACAGAATCGGAAACAGGCTCCAGGCTCTGAGCCATCAGCCCAGAGCCCGACGCGGGGCTCGAACTCCCGGACCGCGAGATCGTGACCTGGCTGAAGTCGGACGCTTAACCGACTGCGCCACCCAGGCGCCCCATCATTAGTAAGTAAAATAACAAAATTAAAAAAGTTCTAGATTCTTCTAGTTTCAACTTCTATAATTCTTTGAGATTTACTTCCAACATATTAAACATAATGGTTCTGTTTGGGGCTTAACTGTGTCACCCCCATCCCCATGAATTCATATGTTCAAGTTCTAATTCTCTTGTTCCTCAGAATGTGACTCTGTTCGGAGATAGAACCTGTAAAGTAAGAAGGTAAAATCAAGGTCCTACGGATGGACCCTACTCCACTCTGACTGGTGTCCTTACAGGAGACTAAGATACAGACGTGCACAGAGGCAAGAACGTGTGAAGACAAAGGGAGATGACTGCCAGCCAGCTGCAAGCCAAGGAGACAGGTCTCAAAAGGAAACCTTGATTCTGGACTTGTAGTCTCCAGAACTGTGAAGAAGTAAGTTTCTGTTGCTTAAACCACCCAGTCCGATGTACTTCATTATGGCAACCCTGCCAAATTAACCCAGGCTCTAATATTTTTCAGTTACTTAGATTTTCTTAGCATGGAAACAAAAACAAAATAAAGAAATAGAACTCCTATTTCAAGAAACTAAAATGAGTTCTTTGGAGATATAAGTGTGTAAAAGGGCTCTGGACATCCTTCCCAAGAAGCTGAATTGTTTTGGGTGCAGCAGGGCTTTAGAAATAGTAAATTCCACATCCCTAAAGCAAAAGTTAACTTTCTATCAGCTTTTCGTGTTATGGTATACGTATACATATGTTTCTTTAGTGTTTTTTTTATTTAATTGCAAAAGAGCCAACATTAAGTTCCATATGGATAGATATCCTTGAATTGGCTCAAAACAGCTGTAACAAAATGGAAAGGAGTGAAGGTCTTCAAGAGGAAAACAGCTGAGTTCAACTCTCAGCTCCACCTCCTACTAGCTATCTAACAGCAACCAATCTACCGTCTCTGAGATTGCTTCCTCAGTCATAAAGGGATATCACTTCGCATGAATGCCTGGCACATAACAAATGTTCTATAAAAGGGAACACCATACCATCACTATATTTAAACAACTCAGCATTAGTCCAAAAGGAACAGTAAGCTACCCACCTAAGCACTGTGTGTGTGTGTGTGTGTGTGTGTGTGTGTGTGTATGGCAGCAAAATGCCAAAACCTATAATGTAATTTTTACTATAATTTAAATAATAAAGCCCAAATAAAATCAAATTGACACATAGCTTATACTGCTTTGAAAAATAGTAAATACCTGGCATAGACTCTATTAAATGAATCAAATAATTAAGGATTCAAGATTCTGTCAAATTCTCCCTAAATACACTTTATCTTAAAATGTTAACATTTTGGGGCGCCTGGGTGGCGCAGTCGGTTAAGTGTCCGACTTCAGCCAGGTCACGATCTCGCGGTCCGTGAGTTCGAGCCCCGCATCGGGCTCTGGGCTGATGGCTCAGAGCCTGGAGCCTGTTTCCGATTCTGTGTCTCCCTCTCTCTCTGCCCCTCCCCCGTTCATGCTCTGTCTCTCTCTGTCCCAAAAATAAATAAAATGTTGAAAAAAAAATTAAAAAAAAAAAAAAAGAAAAAAAAAATGTTAACATTTTGCCTGAATTTCAGTCCTTCCATTTATATATCCAAACCCTACTACTTTTGCAAAGACTCAGTGTGAGTTACACATTCCTCTTAATCCTTAGGTGGCAATTTTTCCCTCCCACTGATACGACAGTACCAAATTATATGTTGTCTTTCCTTTGTACTTTTTATGTTAATCTCACTTCCACAACAAGACCTGAAATTTCCTGAAAGTAGGATCCATGATATATTTGCCTAGAAAGCAGCCATGTGCTCACAGAAAGAACTTACTACTTTATGGACTGTTATAATGAAGTTTGCTGCTGCCTTTCTATGTTGCTTATTTCAAATTAGGGAGAAAGCAAAACATATGTTAGAGCACACACAGACTTGAAAGCATCCTAAAGAATCACCTAATTTAGCCTAATTACCTAATTACTTCTTTAAAAGTGATTATTAGATCAAATACAGACCACATAACATTTTTTTCATTTTTTTATTTTTTTCCATTGTCAGCAATATATCTCTTTTACAGTCTACAGCAGTTAATCTCTACCCTTCCCTGAATGATAATGAGAATATATTTTCACAGTAGCAACTGGTGACATTTCAATAAATCAATGTGCTGCAGTGATACCTAAATAAAAGCTTATTTCACTATAATGATGCTTCCAGGCTTCCCTCAAGTCAGGTGGTTACTTGCAGTTAATGATCTGTGACATACCACACAAGTAGTCCTAAAAAGACTTATTATCCACTGCGTGTGCAACAATATTTGCTTTATGGATGGCTAAATGAATGAAGACATTCAATGTAACTGTAAAAGTAAAATCAAAAGAAAACGTACAAGTAACATGTTTTCTTTAAGTAAAAGGGCTGTGACCGTTTTCCATTAATACTTAACCTTTTGCTGGAGCAGTGCAACCACATATAATGCTCAAATCCATAAAGCCCAAGAGCTGTTCTGGGTTAATGCTAATTAACTGCCCCCAATCAAAAGAGCAGTAACTTTCCAAAAATGTGAGATCATCAGCCTCTATTGTTGACACCAAAGTCATATCACAAAGCTTAATGAACAATAAAAGAGACAAATATGCTTTATAGATAAGAATCTTTTAATCGAATTTCTATAAACCTGTACAATCCAAACATGTCAAGAAAAGAATTATTATGCTGCACACAAATTTGCTAATCTCAAACAATACTCCATCCTTCATGGCTACCAGACTTTGCAAGCATTCACATGTTTACCATTTATAATTTTATTTCATTCACTAGACTCGGCTTTTGTCCACCATATGTCCACTGTGGATTAACTATTCCCTTAGGTACAATTAAGGCCTTTCCATTTGTTGTAAGAAGAGCTAAGTATGAAGGACACGGCCAGAAATAACATTTATACCTCCACCAAAAACAGAAGCACATTGAAACTCAAACGATGGTTTATGCAGCATCTTTTTTTTTATTAGACATATGTCTACATAGCAAAATAAACTTGAGATAAAATTCATGGCAACTATACACCAGCTTTCACCATTGAGATTAGATATCAAAATCGTATCACCTCCACCGGGTTTAAATAATTTTTCAGAAAAATGTATTTCTAAAATATAAGCTAAATGAAGACTGGCTTCCAAATATTAATTATAACTGAAATTTTAATCACTATGTATTTCAGAGACATTTCACATGATTTTTAATGGTCTTGACTTTTAAATCCTTAAAGTAAAAAATTGTATGTACTTAGCAATACTTCCTCCCATTATCCATAATTAGAAGACAGAATTTGAGGACACAGTGGGAGACACAATAATGACAACTAACACACATAGCACCTGTTACATACACGCATTGGTTCTGGGAGCTTTATATAAATAAGTCTTGCAACAACCTCCCTGTAAATTATTCCCACTTAACAGATGAGAAAATCGAGCTACAAAGAAGTGAGTACCTTACCACGGTCAACAATTAATAAGTGAGCCCATATCTGAACTTAAGTGGTCTTACTTAGAAGTCTGTGCCCTTAACCACTGTATGGACAATATTAACGTGCCAGAACACACTATAAAGTAAATATCTATAAGGGAAAATACAATTTCTCATCTTTTTTAAACTAAAATTTTGTGTGAAAATTAAGAGATTAATTAAAGTTAGGACTTTGGTTTTCAAAAGAACTACATGTGTAACGTAGCAGGTGTCTTGCCTGGTCTGATGTGATAGTGACTCATAAGCATGAAATGAGTCTGTCATTATTAAACTCCTCTTCTGATTCAAAAACCTGGGCTCAGCATTACACAAAAGCTAGAAGAACAGTATTATTTTCACTTTATCATCTCAAAAAGTCCATAGTTCCGTTTTTCACGGAGGTAGAGAATGAATACTTTTCAAGTCATTCATAACAAGTATCTACTGAGCACTTCGGGTGTTCAGGGACTAAGCTAGATAGATACTAGAGAGACAGCTGTGAACAAAGCAGTCTCTGCCTTCATGGAGCTTCAATTACAGAACACCTGGATAACTGCAAAGGGGGGGGAACGTGTATTCGAAAAAAGGTGACTTTTTCAGAAGAATCTCAGAGTTTAAAAAGCAAGAAATAGCTAATAATTATTAAAATCAAGCAAGAAACTACCTAGCATTCTGTCCTACTCCTATTCTATTTGTTCGTGTCTCTCAACCCTGTAAGATGAGTTTAAGATTTGGGAAAGTCCTCACAAACCCCTTATGTTCTACTTTTTCACTAAATCAGAATCAGTGCAATAGACTCAAGATTAAGGAGTGGAGCTGACTCATTCAAAATTATATCTAAAAATAGA
The DNA here is from genome assembly GCF_022079265.1 of Lynx rufus. NCBI lineage: Eukaryota > Metazoa > Chordata > Mammalia > Carnivora > Felidae > Lynx > Lynx rufus. The sequence continues at coordinate 6,505,759 of NW_025814845.1, forward strand.
ATCAGTGCTAAAACAACAAAAGAAGACGTAAGACGCGCTTAATCATCAAGTGTTTGCACACATACCTCCATGTCTGTCTCTCTCCTCCCATAAACACAAAACATGCTGTCATCTCTCCCATCCTTTAAAAACAACACCAAAGAGTTCAGACCCACATTCCCTCCAGCTGCTGCCCCATGTGTCAATTCCCTTGTAGACTGGCATTACATATACATGTTGCTTCTATTCGTCGTCTACAATTCATTGTCTTCCTTTCTCTCCCCAACTCACTATACTCAGCTCTCACCCCCACCACTCCGATCAATCCATTTGCCAAGGTGATCACCAATCACGTCAGCGTGCTTAATCTAATAACCATTCTTAGAGCTCACCTGTTGATCACTCCCTTCTTAAAACACCTTCACATGTGGTTTCCAGGATACTTCACTCTCAGACTTTCCTCGTACCTCCACTAGCCACATGCCAATTCCTTTGCTGATCTCTCTATTTCCCCAAGCTTTAAAACATGGCTGTAACCCAAGGATTAATCTCTGTAATTCTTCCCTTTTTATACTCACTCCTATGTAAAGTTCATCCAGTCTCAAGGATTTAAATATCATCAATATGCTGTTGACTCCCAGACTTTTATCTCTAGACCTTCTCTTGCCTCTGAACTCCGGACTCATATATCCAACTACCTATTAAGTAGCTCCACAGAGATGCTTAATAGAAGTACCTCACACTTAACATGTCCAAAAGGAAACTTGAGATCCTCACCCAAATCTGTTCTTCCTGCACTCAATTTCTGACGTCAGTAACCTGAACTTCAGCATTCCAAACGCCTAGGCCAAAACTCTTGGCATTATCTTGCCTCCTCTCTCCTCTACTCCACAGCCAACCTATGAGAAAATCCATCACCTGTCCCTTCAAAATATATCCAGAAACCAACTCATTTTCTCCACCACTTGCACTGCTGTAACCCTAGTCTATGCCACCATTACTTCTCACCTGAAATATGTCCAGTCTCCTATCTGTTTACTTTGTTTCCATTCTTACCCACTGTAGTAAATTCTCAAAACAAGAACTGCAGTGATCCTTTCAAGTGAAATCACTTCACTCTGCTGAAATCCCTCAGTGGGTTTCCATCTCACACACAGTAAAAGTTGAAGCCCTGACAATGGCCTACAAAGCTGTTCCTGATTTGTCCTCTTCCTAGATCCTTCCCTCTTTTTTTTATTTTTTATTTTTTATTTTTTTTTTTTAAATTTTTTTTTTCAACGTTTATTTATTTTTGGGACAGAGAGAGACAGAGCATGAACGGGGGAGGGACAGAGAGAGAGGGAGACACAGAATCGGAAACAGGCTCCAGGCTCTGAGCCATCAGCCCAGAGCCCGACGCGGGGCTCGAACTCACGGAGCGCGAGATCGTGACCTGGCTGAAGTCGGACGCTTAACCGACTGCGCCACCCAGGTGCCCCAGATCCTTCCCTCTTTATATCTAGTTTCATGTCCTACACTATTCTTTTGCTGACTATTCCCTACTAATTGCTACCTACCTACACACACACACACACACACACACACACACACACACATACACACACACCCCTCTTTATAGCTCCTAGGGGGAAAAAACAAAATCAAAAACAAAATACTACCTCAGGGCTCTGTTCCTACTCTTCCTCCTACTTGGAAAAATCTTTTTTTTTTTTTTAAGTTTATTTATCTTTTTTTTTTGAGAGAGAGAGAGAGAGAGAGAGAGAGAGAGAACATGAGCAGGGGAGGAGCAGAGAAAGAGGGAGACACAGAATCTGAAGCAGGCTCCAGGCTCCAAGTTTTCAGCACAGAGCCTGACGCGGGGCTCCAACTCAAGAGCCATGAGATCATTACCTGAGCCAAAGTCGGACACCCAACCGAATGAGCCACCCAGGAGCCGTGGAAACTCTTCATCCAAATATCTACATGGCACTGTCTCTTCCTTTATCTCTTTGTTCAAATGTCATCTTCTCAAACTTTCCTTGCTACCATATTTAAAATCTTAACACCCTCTTCCAAGTCTTCCTTTTTCTCCCTTTCCTGCTTTGTCTATGCAAAACTTACCATCATTTAACATATTATATATTTTCTGATTTACTTATTTACTATCTTCTTCTACTGGAACCAGGCTAGATGAGGGCAAAAAAGTTTGTCTCTTCATTTCTGTATCCCTAACACCTAGACAGGTATGGGCTCAATCACTAACTTTGAAATGAAATGAATGAAAGAAGACATAAGAAAGCAAAAAAAAGGAAATACATGCTGAATTGCTCTATTTATACTGCAAAACTACACATTCATGTGAAATTTGAGAAAATGTCATAGAATATAAAAAATAATTAAATCTAACTTCAAGAACAATTTTAAATTAAGAAGAGATGCTATTTTTAGAGCCCCCAAAACACTCCAAAGTTGACCATAGTTCCAGGGTGTGCTTGGCAAGTAGTAAGAAGTCAATAAATCTTAGCTAGATTTATTATTGTTATTATTAGGTATGGGCACTTATCCATGTATCAAGAAAATAGATTCTTAATAATCTAACAAGTGAATAAAATGACCTAAGAAACCATCTCTGCAAAGATAAGAAGACAGTGTTTACAATACACATAAAGTTAAAATTAAACTCTCTTAAAATTATATGGCAGGGGGACACCTGGGTGGCTCAGTCGGTTAAGCGTCCGACTTCGGCTCAGGTCACGATCTCGCGGTCGGTGAGTTCGAGCCCCGCACTGGGCTCTGTGCTGACAGCTCAGAGCCTGGAGCCTGCTTCAGATTCTGTGTCTCCCTCTCTCTCTGACCCTCCCCCATTCATGCTCTGTCTCTCTCTGTCTCAAAAATAAATAAACGTTTAAAAAAAAAAAAATTATATGGCAGGGATGCCCGGGTGGCTCAGTCGAGTAAGTATCCTACTCTTCATTTCGGATCAGGTCATGATCTCATGGTTCATGAGTTCAAGCCCCATATTGGGCTCTGCACTAACAAGTGGGAGGGCCTGCTTGGGATTCTCTCTCTCTCCCTCTCTCTTTCTCCGTGCCTCGCTTCTGCTCACTTGTATGTGAGTGTTCTCTCTCTCAAAATAAATAAACATTAAACAAATTATAAATATATATATATGGCAGTAAATATGTTCAATTAAGCAGACTTATTACTGGACATGTTTGGGTCATTGTATTTTAGGAATGGAAGGTGCTTATGATTACCGAGTATAATCCTTCATTTTATACATGAGGATGATCCTAAGTGATTAGGTAAACTGCCCAAGGTGACATAACCAGATAAAATGACAGCCCTAGCACAGAAGCTAAAGTTTTCTGATCTTCCCTATAAATGTTCCTTTAATCTGTATTGGATTTGTTCCTCAATCACCGCAAATAAATTTAAATTAGTAAAGGGACTTAAATTACATTAATGAAAATTTTAAATCTTTTCACAAAATCTGTTTTTATACCAATAAAAGTTTAATGTATACATTTTACAATGCTATATATTTTTTAACTTTTAATAGATTAAAATTAAGTTTAATATTTTATGTCTTCTAATTTTTAAAATCAGAGATTCATCACAAAAGAAATAAAAAGTAAAGTGGATGATCTTTTCTTTAGCATTTAATAAACTCTATCATGACAAGAAGATGGACAGAAATCATATAAACCGATTGTTATAACATATACAATGCTTACATAATTGCCCCAAACAAAGCAAAACCACAGAAATCTTAATACTTCTCAGGCTAAGGAAATTACAATACTGTCAAATGGTTTGAAGTAGACTATCTAAAAAAAAGTTACTCTGAAATGACATAGTAACATCACTGCAACAATTGTCAGGTGAAAATGATTTTTGATTAGTATCATGAAAAAGCACTCATCTGACATTTTGTTCCCCAATAATTACCAGTCCTAACACCAGTCTGAATGCAAGCTTATGCATTTGAGGAAACAACTCCACCAATTAAACTGGAAATACTATCAAAATGTTCTGAAAGTTCAGCAGAAGTGTGAAGTATCATGTAAAAGAATAGTTTTAAGAGCATGTATTAGGGGCGCCTGGGTGGCTCAGTTGGTTAAGCATCCAACTCTTGATTTCGGCTTAGGTCATCAACTCACAGTTTGTTAGATCAAGCCCTGTGTCAGGCAACGGGCTGTCAACACAGGGATTCTCTCTCTCCCTCTCTCTGCCCCTTCCCTGCTCACTCTCAGTACACAAAATACTGATGCTGTCACTATCAGAATCAGATGCTATCAGCACCTACTAGCAAATAACCATAGCTCTAGTTAAACAAATTTACATATAAAGAGAGGGGAAAAAAAAAAAGAAGAAGCAATAGAAACAAAAATATAAAGTCCATCTGAAAAAGACACTTGGATCTGATACTTTGGGATTACTATTCCCAGAACAAAAAAGTATTAAAACAAATGGGCAAAGAGGTGGAATGTTTTAATTCACAATGTATAAACAGAATGAATTTTTCAAATCTTCAAGAGTTTTGATTCATGCTTTATAAATTACAAATTCTCTTAAGCAAACTGATAATAATGACTCACTCGTTCACTTTGTTATAATACTGTAGATGGTAAATTTTACAGAAGTTGATACGAACTCTTCAACTCAGGAATCAGAGTAAATGTCACCTACCTCACAGTTTCCTATTTCTACTCTCCAGATAAAATAAGGATTTTTGAAGACTCAAAAAGTCACAGTATAGGCAAGCACTTTCATGTAAATTCCCATGAAATTTTTCAAGCCGGATGCATAACCATTTCTTCACACTCCTCTATCACTAAAAATAATCTTTAAAAAAATTGTCATAATTTTATTGAGGGTATCAGTTAAATTTTCCAACCTGAAATGTACTTGTTTTACTAATACATTTCCATTGAGTTCAGGGAACACAACTACAGAGTACATTAAAATGTGACCTTTGAACCTCGCAGTGTAACACATCACTTCCTGGGCAGAGATAGTACTCCAAGAACAATCAATCACTGTTAAGAAGAATATACACTCAACATTGTTAATTAGTGTTGATGCACTCTTCTCGATGCCCTCATCTGTCATGAAGATTGTTTAAAAATCTGAGTTATTAGTCTTTATTTGGGAAAGGATCTGGTTAATATCTTTAAGAGCAGAAATCATTCATCTATCCACTCTATCTTGGAGCGTGATAATTCCTACCCCCAATACAAGTTACTGATAACCACCACCCCTCCACTGACTAAGAAACTATAAATCAGGAAGAGGGCAGCTTCTATGCAACCCCTGTTAATTTCTGTTTACAATCTATCCAACAGAGAATGTTAGCTAGTCAGGGGAGAAACTAGCTGATGGATCAGATAGTAGGAAAACATAACAGCTTAAAGATAGAAAATAACAAAATGACAAATTAAAATGCCATGTGCTTATAACAACATGGATTGAATTTAAAAATTAAAAAAAATGAATATTCCTGAATGTTCATTTAATTTCAATGTGAACCTTCCCTGAAACACTGAAAGAAACATGAAAACTGTTACTTCAATGCAGATGGTTTTTGAAATTAAACAAAAAAATTAAAAATAAATAAAAAGTCAAAAGTGTAGGTTTTCTATCATTACATAAAGGTCACTTTAGGAAAAAGCAAAATTCTTAATTCTTTTGTATTCATTTAACCTAAAATCATGATATAAAATCTATGACATTTTATCTTGAACATAATCCAGCATAATATAACTTCAGAATATTTCCTAAGAAACTCTCTGACATTATTCACCAAAGTGGAATTCAGTAGGCCAGCCGGGCCTGAAGGCCATCTAATAGATTCCCTGTATCTACGTATGTATTTTTCCTCATTAAGAAAACCATTTGCCCTTAATAACACATCCCAGGCCATAAACACTTCTAATTCCAACAGAGGCTTCATGAAAAGGCTTTTATTCATTCATTCAGTATTCATTCATTCAGGCACTATTCTAAGCGATGAGGTCCCTATGCTTCATTGAGCTTAGATTTTAGCAGGGAAAGACAGACAGGAAACAAACAAGAAACATCAGGTGGCACTGAGGTGACACAGAGAAGTGAAACAGAATGTCCTGAGACAAAGGGACTACATGGCTCGTTTACACTGAGTGGTCAAGAAAAGCAACTCTGAGGAGATGACACCTAAGATGTGATCCAAATGATAAAATGGAGCCAATCAAGTAAAGACCAGAAAAGTATTTCAAGCAGAAGAAACCCTATGATACAAATTAACTTGGAATGTTAAAGTAGAGGAAAAAATACAAGTGTGTCTCAGCACAGAGTGGGCAAGGGAACACACAGACGAAGTCTAAGAGGCAGGTAGGAGCCAGATGACCTAGTGTCTGGTAAACCTGGATGAAGAGTTTAGGTTTCATTTTAGGTGTGATGAGAAAGCACTAGAAGAGGCATACCATGATTTGCCATTAGAGAACTGGATGGTATGAGAGCAGAGCTAGAAGCAGGAGGGACAGTTAGGAAGCTACTGCAGTATTCGTGTGAGAGGTGATGGTGCAGTGTTAGGCCATGGCCAGGTGCACCTATAATAAGCCCATAAAGCGGACATGAATGGAAAACCCCCAGGTCAAGTGGGAGACCAAGACTTTCAAAACCAGGAAACCAGGTATCAGACCTGGTAAAGATGGCTCTGTGAATTGCAGAAATTGCCTTTAGATGGTAATATAATTGTTTCCAGGTGCCTATCAGTCATCTCCCCCCACATTGGGCTACAGACACGATCAAACTTCAACAGAACTTCTGTAAAATACACAGAATAAACAGTTGACTTACCCTCTTTCCCATTTTGGAAAAGACCTAGCAGGAATTTATATTTACCTTGCTAGGAAAAAGTAGGGCCTTCCATGAAGATTTGGACATAATTGTATTTATTAATCCCAACAACCAAACAGAGCAAAAGAAAGGCAGTCAAGTTTTTAGAAAACTTGAAGTCAGCTAAAAAAAAAAAAAAATGAAAAAAAAAAAACAACCTCAAAAAACTAAGAGTGAGGTTAACAGGCCCTTTCACTACTTAAAAGCACTCTAGCTCAAACTTTGTGCAAATTAACAATGACTAACTGAATACACATAAATGGCACTCAAGAGTGTTTGCTGAACTGAATCGCCCTACCCATCTTATGGTACAAGAAGTATCAATCTAAAAAAAAAAAAAAAAAAGGACGGGGGGGCGCCTGGGTGGCTCAATCGGTTAAGCATCAGACTCTTAATTTTGGCTCAGGTCATGATCTCACGGTTCGTGAGTTCAAGTTCCACGTCGGGCTCCGCACTTTCAATGCAGAGTGCTGGGGATTCTCTCTCTGCCCCCACCCCGTTTGCCTCTCTTTCTTAAAATACATAAACTTAAAAAAAATTTTTTTTAAGAAATAAATGAGGCATAAGATAGTGACAAAGGAATTCTCTAGGAACCACTTCCTCCAGGCCACTTTTGTAAGATGTCTGTTTCAGCTGTACTAATTTGTAATTTGTGATCACTCAAATTGAAGCTATAGTCAGTGTTTTTTAAAGGCTATTATGATTAATAATAATAATGATGATAATAGTTACTGAGTATTTACAGTATACAGACCTCATGCTAAGCACTTGCCATGTAAATCTCACTTAATCTTTAACCTTATCAGACAGAAACTACTATCTTTACCTGCAGATGAGGAAACTGAGGTATAAAGATATAAAGTAACCTATCTGATGTCACACTGCTGTTAAGTGAAAAAACCTGGCCTTGTAAAAGCAGTCTCTAAATTCAAAGTCTTATGACCTTAACCATGACTCAATACTTCATTTAAAGTCTTCTATACTACAAAAAAAAATCACTAACTAGTGTCTTACAGCCTTTCAGAATATGGAAAAAATAAACTTGTTTTAAGTATTATACACTGAAATAGTTTAGTCATTGCTAATTCTATTTCATTAAAGCAAATCTCTTCCTCTACTGGCTACTTCATTAACCTACTCTAGTTACTCTTTATATTTAAACATAATAAAACACAATTTTTAGTAAAAATAAACCTGTAATTCATCCTTACCTAAGAGTATCCTCAATCTTCAGTCCAAATTTCTGTTTACTATATTTTCATAAAAACACAAACAATTTTAGGGGCGCCTGGGTGGCTCAGTCAGTTAATCGTCCGACTTCAGCTCAGGTCATGATCTCAGGGTTCATGAGTTTGAGCCTCACATCGAGCCCTGCACTGACAGCTCAGAGCCTGGAGCCTGCTTCAGATTCTGTGTTTCTCTCTGTCTGTCTGTCTGTCTGTCTCTCTCAAAAATAAACAAACGTTAAAAAAAAGGAAGGAAGGAAGGAAGGAAGGAAGGAAGAAAGGAAGGAAGGATGGGTCTCCTAAAATGAAAAGCTGCACTCAGAAATAGAAGGTAAGGTCACCAAAACTTATGATTTCTAAAGGGGAATTTCAGTGAATTGAAAAGCATCAGATTCACTCAATTAGAATTATTTACGGAACAGAAAAGTAAAATTCACCTAAAACTTAAAAAAAAACTGTACCCAAGGCATCCATTTCATGATATGTAATACTATTTTTCTAGACACTATTATAAAATTTGTATTTTTAACTGTTCAGAGAAATGATATCCACACCTGTTTTGTAATGGTTTTAAAGTAAGGCTTGGATTTATTAAATGTTCATCTAAGTGTGCAAAACCACATAATGAAGAAATCTTGGTTTAGTCCTTCAGGAAGTACTATTTCCTAAATAATTACAGACCAAAAAAATGCACTATACTTTTAAAGACCTTTGGAGAAGATAATTCTCTTGGTAGTATACTTGGGTATTGGTTTAACAACGCTTGTAGTCAGGAAACTCTTCCTGACCTAAATCCTCCATGGTATAATTTAAATTCATTTTCTCTTTTTGTGACCTCAAATAGTTGTAGAAGATTAGGTCATATTATAATATTTTATATATTTCAAAACCCTTATTAAGGTCTCCTTTTCCAGGTAACTGCACTGCAGGACTATGAACCAACAGTCCTGTACAAAATTCAGCCTTATAATTTTAGATGCCCAGCTGACAGATCTCAAAAATTATCCACCCTTTTCACCACGCACGACTCCTCCCCCAATACACTCTTTCTCAAAAAACAAAACAACACAAGAAATTATCTGTACTTTAGAACTAATCTCAAAATTTAGAGAGACGTTTGTGAGAAACAGGAGCAAGGAACCACACACCCAAAACTCCACCCGACGCTGCTCTCTTCCCTACAACGGGTGATCATTTAATGAAATCTCTCTCTCAAAATCTCTGGGGCAGAGCTGAAGCTGCAGTGCAATATCATAAAATCTGCAGCTGTGTTGCTGTTCTTAATAGTCCGTGCTGCTTCCTTAGACCACAGGAAGCCAAAACACACACTGTCAGAACAGAACTTACCTTAACGGGAATCGGCCAAAGCAGCAGGGCAGTGAGATCAAGCATCAGAACTGTCACTGAAAAGATCGTATACGTCCATGCAAACTTTCTCTTCAAGCAATTTACTTACTCCAGGAAAGCTGTATCTTTTATGTTTCTACACATCAAAATTTGTTTAGACTAAATAAATTTGTAAAGACTAAAGGATAGGCAGATAAACAACGACACAGAAAGAAGCATTAATGACTTACTTTTATTGCCCACCAAGGCAACCAGCGGCTGAGTCTCTGACTCCTCGCTCACTTTCTTCACCACAGAATACCAATCTTCTAAATTCTCAAAGCTTTGATAATTTGTAATATCATATACCAACAGGATTCCCTGTCACAAAAGAGTTACAGAACTTTTTGTAAGATACCTGGCACAGACGTGGTGAGCTACCACAAACACGAAAAAATCCTATCATGGGTGAAAAGGCTGCAAAGGTCTACAATCCTGCCTGTTACTTTCATGAGGTCAAACATGTAAACCTTCCAGTAAATAACCATCTGCTGCTGCTCTTTCTAAATATTTTCAAAAATGAGATTCCATGACATCCCTTGATAGTCAATTTTAGTGTTTAACACAATTTTCTTTAAATGAAGTAAGTCGATTTCCTCTTTTGGTCCTCTGTGCATTTGGAGAACAACACTGGGGTATCCTCCTTGTAATAACCCTTCATGTACTTGAAGATAGTTAAGTGACTCCTTTACCATCTCCTTTCCAGAATAAACAAACTCAATTCCTTAAACTTGCCTCAAAGGACCTATTTTCTATCCCTTTAATCATAGTTGTTGGGTTCTTCCCAGGACACACTACATACAGTTTTTTGACATCCTCTTTAAAATGAGCAATGCAAAACTGGACATGATACTGTAATAAGAGCCTGAACAAAGCCAAATATAACAGAGGGATTGCTTCCTGCCTCTTATATATCATATTCCTTTTAATATATCCCATTATTTTGTGTGGGAAGGAGAAGTATGTACACACACAAAAATAACAGTGCCACATTCTTGATTCTCATCCAGTTCGTGGTCAAACACTTAATACAAAGCTCTGCATATAGTCTAAGTCTGGACCCTAATAGCATTTACGTCTCCTCCTTCTTAGGATATAATCACAAACTTTTACTACATTTTGTACCTACTATCCATCTAGACGTATATTTAGATCTTTTCATCAGTCCTTACAATAATCATCTAATGCTGCTAACTCTTATTCTCATTTTACTAATAAGGAGAGGCTACAATAACGAAGGTCAACCATACTTAGGGCACATACCACTACCACTAGGGTAGGTGAGGAAGCCAGATCTGAATCAAGGGCTGTGTGAATATAAAGTCTACTCATGCATTCTATAAGCATTTGTCTGCCAACTATATGCCAAGCATTGTGCTGGGTCCTAAGGATATAAATTCCAAACCTCAAGAAACTCAGTCTTGCAGCCAGGCACATAAACAGACAAGTATAGAACACAAAAGTAATGACCAGTGATATGCTGGTAAATATTAATAAACTGGCTAGCGCCGTGGTGGGGGTCGGGAAGGGTAGAGTGTTATTTGTCTCATTTTCCTATTTCTGTGGTATAAATACTCCCCTGTGGTCATTTTCAAGCTATCAATGTCGCTTCACTCAACAAAGCTGGGTAGGACATCGCCAGATTGCATCTGAACCATACAGGTACATTAGACATCAATAATTTCAAGAACATACTTAAGAAAATATCTGGTAAAATGATTAGTAAGTGATGAATTTTGAGCATATATCTTCGTTTTTAATATAATTGATGAGTTTATGTATTTTTAATCATGAATGTATTTAACGACTGGCTCACAAAAATTCCCGAAAATTTAACAACTGCCTTTCTCAGGCCAGAGAATAGCATACTACTATTATAACCTTCTAGGACCATGTTCTTTTATTAAATTACACTGGCCCCTAAGTCACTTAGCTCCTCTGGGTCTCAGGTTGTTTGCCTCTAAAATTAGATCACTGAAAGTAAATGGTCTCTAACATCCCTTCCAGTTTAAATATTCTATAATTTTTATGCAAAATCACTTGTCTGATTCATTTTGGTAGCTTAGACACTTCTGTCTTCCTAAATGCTTTGAAATAATGCCCAGCAATAGAATTATTTGAAATAATCAGCACAAGCCCACTTTTCTTATGAAGAATAACGCCCCAGAACTGGCCTCTGAAGAAAACTAATCTTCAGTACTCATTTTGGCAGCACGTATAGAGAGGAAGAGAGGAAGAAAGGAAGCTAATCTTCAAACGACTGACTCCACCTTCAGCTGACTCGAATGATACCACATATTGTGTTGAAGGAGCTCTGCCCTGAAAGTCAGATCGCCGCTGGACTGCAGTCTTGGCCTGGCCCTACCATCCACTGATCTTGAGCAATGCTTCTGTAATCTACCTCGATGATAGCTGCCATGTCTAAGCGATTATGGGAAGTAACAAAAAGATTTATTTAAAAACTAACATACTACACAACTACTGGGAATTTTTATTATTCTGTGTGAGTAAGAATCACATTTTCAAGGCAACTCTGTGATAGTTTTTATAACTCATATATTGAGCTGCTGACCCACGATGACTCTTAAACCTTAAGATGTTTGGAACCCTTCTAAATCAATATGTGAAAATCTTCATCTCAACATGGGCCAGTACATGCATATGATGCAAATAAAACATGGCCACAATCCCTTAATGATCAGTACTAGACCAGAGCTTAGAATAAAAACTAAACACTAAGCTTAGAATAGGCATCTATTATATACCAGAAGTCAGTGAACTATGGTCCCCAAGTCAAACTCAGTTCAAAGCCCATATTTGTGAATAAGCTTTTATTGAAATATAGTCATACTTACCTGGTTAAGTATTATCAAGGGTTGCTTCTGTACTACAACTGGAGAGTTGAGTGCCTGCAACAGAGCCAGTACGGCCTGTGACACCTAAAATATTTCCTGTCTGGCTCTCTAAGGAAAAGCTGGCCAATTCCAGATCTAAACCAGTGTGTGTCAGTATTTTTCAGAGATCACTAAGTATGAATCTTCCAGAAGTCATGAGAAAGGCAAAAGGTTAAATGCCTTTCATTAATCTAGCTATCCACAAACCAAACGTCATATACCCCATTCTCAATACCACTTAATGTAAAAACTATGATTCCATCTTTGCTCCTAATATGGCAATTTTTCATCAGTTCTAACCTATACCAATGTGGTCAAAATCCAAAAAGGGAAATGGGAAAACCAAAAAGACATCAAAACACAAAAAAGTTCTAGAACTGTCAGCTTCAATTCTGACATGTAAAGACCCAAGAAGTCATCATGTCTGTCTTTACAGTAAGAAAAAATCTAAACAAACAAAATCAATGACTCTTCTGGACAAAACAGAGAGCTGAGTTTGCAGGGTAAATCGCCACCCTGAAATCTGGGGAGACAGGTGAATCCAAAGAGTCACAGCCCAAATATGCTAACCTGGCGCAGAAGCCACCACAGCCAGGAAACGGTGGGAACATTTAAATGGTAATTTTGATAAACTGGTGGAGGCTGCCTGTGTTCCACTGTGAGAATGAACAACTACCAGGCGACACAGTCTGTGGGGGTACCCCCACACTTTCATGGATTTTACCTCCAGAAACCCTACCACATCCTCTCGGTAGAATCAAGAAAGATCCCCACATGGCTCTGACATGGGGAGGGAGAAATTACCACTGTAAATATGCCCAGAGCATTAGCCATAAAAAAGGCATACTGTCCAGGAATAAAGCTTAAGGAGTGTCTGATATCACATGGGGGTAGGACAAGTTCCCATCTCTAGCTCCTTCTAGCCATCCTGTGTCACCTAAGTGGGAAGAGCTAATAAATACCTGTGAAGGTCACAGCCCAGGGACACAGGCCCACCATAAGGCTATGACTTAGTCATAAGAGCACAGAATGAAAGAATTCCCTCCCCCTCCCTACACTTCACCACGACACCAACTGGGCTCCAGCATAATAGTAGTATACTACATTTGAAAGAGCTGCAAAACATAAACTTCAACTGAGGAAGAGTGCTTTGGGATGTCTAAAAAGACAGGGGAGAAAAAAAACAAGGACACTAGAGGAATTTGACGTCTCTGGAACCCAGAGCCTCTGCAAACATTAAACGCAGACCAACTCCTGGCCAATTAACATAAGGCTCCACACTAAAGGCCTATTTACCTGAGTTCTTATCTAGCCTTCAACAGAAAATTAGAAGGCACATTAAAAGGCACTTTGAAGAGAAAAAGTAAGCCTTAGAGAAAGAAAAAGTAAGACTCAAATATGATACAGATTTTGGAATGATCAGATGATGACTTTAAAACAATAATGATAAATATTTTAAAGGTTCTAGTACAAAAGGTAGACAACACGCAAGAACAGGTAGATAAGGTACACAAAGAGATGGAAACACTAAAGGATAACAAAAAGAAAATGCTAGCTATCAAAAACACTGTAACAGAAATGAAGAATGCCACTGGTGGGTCTCATCAGTAGACTAGACACAGCCTAGGAAAGAATCCATGAGCCTGCAGATAAGCTAATAGAAATTTCCAAAACTGAAATGCAAAGAGAAAAAAGAATGAATAAAACAGAACATTAAAAAACGATGTGACAATTCTGATTTGTATATCATACATATAACTGGAACACCAGAAGAGAAAAGAGAACAGAGCTTAAGAAATATTTGAAGTAATAATGGCCAAGAAATTGCCAAAATCAATTAAAGACACCACACCATTGATGTAGAAATCTCAGAAAACACCAAGTAGGATAAATACCCAAAAAATCTACATGTAGGCACAGCATACATCCAAACTGTGTAAAACAAAACACAAAGAGAAAATCTTGAAAGAAGTCTAGGGGTTGGGAAGGGGTGGTGAGAGGGAATATGTTATCTACTGAGGAACAAGGATAAGAACTACAGTGAATTTCTTATCAGAAACCATATAAGAAAAGAATGGAGTGAAATATTTAAAGTGTTGAAAGAAAGGAAAAGACCAATCTAGAATTCTATATGTAAAATTATCCTTTATAAGTGGGGGAGAAATAGACTTTCTCAGATAAACAAAACCTGAGAGAAGTCAGAGCTAACAGGACTGCCCCAGAGAAAATGTTAAAAAAGGCCCCTGAGGGGGTGCCTGGGTGGCTCAGTCGGTTGAGCATCTGACTTGGGCTCAGGTCATGATCTCATGGTTCATGAGTTCAAGCCCCGCGTCGGGCTGTGTACTGACAGCTCGGAGCCTGGAGCCTGCTTCAGATTCTGTGTCTCCCTCTCTCTCTGCCCCTTCCCTGCTCATGCTCTGTCTCTATCTCTCAAAAATAAATAAACATTAAAAAAAATTTTTTTTTAAACAAAAGAAAAGAGGCCCTTGAGGGAGAAAGAAACGATATGATATGGGTCAGAAACTCATTTCTACATTAAGAAAAGGAGAATTTCAGAAAAGGAATAAGTAAAGACAAAACAAAAGCATTTATTTTCTTATTTTTAACTAATCTAAAATACAACAGTTTAAAGTAACAATACTAACGATGTATTGAGTGATTATAACGTATGGGTGAGTGAAATGAATGACAGCAATGTCACAGGGACAAGAGGGATGAATGGAGAATATGCGTTCATGAAGTATCTGAACTACATGCAAAACAATACAGTGTCAGATGAAGGTGGACTTAAACTAGTTAAAAATGTATACCGGAAATGCTAGAGCAATTGCTAAAAAAAATTGATCAAGTATAACTAATAGGCTAAGAGAGAAGGTAAAATGCTCAAATAAAACAGTAAGAGAAAGAGAAAAGGAAAAAGGCAAACATAAATAAAAAACAAATATGATAGAAATGAACCAAAATGCATCAATTATCACTTTAAATGAGAATGATCCAAATATATCAATTAAAGGACAGATCATCAGAATAGATGAAAAACCAAGATTCAACTATACGATGACTACAGGAAATTCTCTTTATATATAAAGACACAAATTAAAAGTAAAGGAATAGAGAAATACCATGCTAACACTAATGAAAACAAAACTGGCGTACTCGTATTCATTTCAGACAAAGCAGACTTCAGAATAAGGAAAGGTATTAGGTACAGAAATTGGCACAATGATAAAGGAGTTAATTCTCCAAGAAGACATAACAACCCTTTATGTATACCCACCTAACAACAGACTATCAAAATATGTAATGGCAAACTGATAGAACTGTAAATCTGCAGATCCACTAGCATTGTTGGAGACTTCAATGCCCCTTTTTCATTGACTTTTACATTAAGCAAGGAGAAAATCAATTAACTCACAATTAACTCACATGAAATATGCACCAAGACAGATGACATTCTGGGCCACAGAACATACATTAACAAATTTATAAGACTGGAAATCATACCAAGCCTGGGAGTCAGGCTGCTTGTATGAGTGTTGGGTAGTTTGTGTCTTTCAAAGGACTGGTCTATTTCATCTACATGAGCAAATTTTTGGCCATAGGGTTATTTATGTTACTCCCTTATTATTCTTTTAATGCCTATGGGATTAGTAGCGATGGTCCCTCATTAATTTGTGTTTCCTTCCTCTCTCTCTCTCTCTCTCTCTCTCTGTTTTTTTTTTTTTTTTTTTTTTTTTTGTTAACCTGGCTAGAGGTTTCCCAGCTTTTGGTTTTACTGATTTTCTCCATTATTTTCTTTTTTTAAAATTTCACTGAGCTCTCCTCTAGTTTTTATTATTTTTTGGTTCTGCTTTCATTAAGCTTAAATTGCTTTTCTTTCTCAGTTTCTCAAAGTAGAAGCTTAGATTACTGATGATTCTTCTCTTCTAATATATATATTCACTGCTATTCATTTTCCTCTAAGCACTGTTTTTGCTATCTCCCACAATTTTTATTAATTTAAGATATTTTAAAACTTCTCTGGAGACTTCTGTGTTACTGAAAAACATGTTTTTAAATCATCATAGATTTTGAGTTTTTCCAGCTATCTTTCAATTACTGATTTCCAGTTTAATTCCTTTGTAGTCTACTCCAGAGCCAGACCTCTAAGTACTCACCTCTTCAGGAGCCTAGAACACAAGCACCCCCAATGCCTAAGTATCTCCCCACATCCATCAATCCAGACCTCTTCTGACTGCTTCCAGAAAACTATCAGAATCCTCTCAGCCACAAGAAGGTGTAACTCCCTCAGAAATGCAACACATCTTGGCAACAGGGGAAACCCATGAAGAATGCTGGAAAATGCTGGAAAATACTGGAAGCCATTTTCTTGGCAAGCCGGTGGCCATCCAAATCCATCATCACGTCTCCTGTCCCTGATGGGCTTTTATCACCCTCCTATCGACCATTCATCTTTTTCCATCTTTTCCCCACACTGCCCCATGCTTGCTCTTCCCATCTTACCCTCCAACTGTTCCTCTTCATCCCAAATCTTTTTGATAGGACTTTTGGAAATCAGATTTCAAGTTTAATACATTCTTCTGTAGTTTCAAATTCTTCAACAAAAATTCCCTATATTTTCTATGCCTTCACTTCACTTTTTCCACCTACTATTCCCCAGAAGATACTATCACCCTTCTCTTCATAAACCTCAACACTTTTGGTAAATATTACATAAAGTCTCTTCACACAGCACTCTGTTTTCATCTCTCTACTGATCATCATATCTGATGAACACGACGAGTCATTAACCAGGCAGAAACCATTCTCCAAGGAACACTGAAGTCTTCAAGGAAACGTGAGCACTGGTGGCAACATTTGAGTCCTGTAGGTGACTCCATAGATTTAGTTCTAAAATTCAACCCACACAGTACGTACACCAATTAACCTTCCCAAAAGTGAAAGGGTCCCAAATCCCACAAAGCAGGTATTTTTTTCTCCCTGATTTGTATGACAAATAATCTACAGTAGCCTTGTATACGCAGAAATGGTTTAGATCATACAGATTATACCACAGTCCTAACAACACATACTTTGCTGTGTAAGAAGGAACACTAATCCAAGAAAGGTGTATAATCAGTTCTAAGCTGGCAAATAGCCAACTAAAAATGCATAGTAAAAGACAGCAGAGGGTCTCAGAGAGTCCAGCTTTGAGATGCGCTCTCTTCCCAGCTGCCATCCAGGCAACCAAATCCTTTTGTAGCTGGTTAACAGGCAAGCTCATCTGTGGGGGGCACTGGCACACAATAGTAGTTATGTTCTGCCTTACAAGTGACTACACTTCATTGAGTTTATGCTCAGTAGGGCAGTGTTTGCAAACCACTTAGATTCCAGGACGGAAAGAGCTACAAAAATGAAACACCCAGTCCTTCTCTGAGGTTTGTTATTAGCCTCTGTTAGCCACAGGTTACAGGGCACTAAACACTATGTACTGTGTGTTTGCTCGTAACCACTATGAAAAATAGCCTATAACATCTTTCTGAAGACTCCTAGAAAATTTTAAGTTAATTTAAAATCTGGGAATTTAACTGGGAAATACTTCAATTCTTAGAACTAGTTCTTGTCAAAATACCTCATTAATTCTTTCTTGGGTGTCAATCCAATTTTGTTTCAACCAACACTGTTCAACAGATGATTGCTGAAGTTTAATGCTACTAGGGGAAAAATGTGAACGGGGTGAAATAATCAGTTCCATTTGAATCTAAGTTCATTCCCAGCCTACAAGTAAACCTCTTTCTGATGTTAAGAAATGTTTTCAGAAAAATCGATTCAAGGGGCGCCTGGGTGGCTTAGTCAGTTGAGCGTCCAACTTCAGCTCAGGTCACGGTTAGTGAGTTCGAGCCCCGAGTCGGCTCTGTGCTGACAGCTCAGAGCCTGGAGCTTATCGGATTCGGTGTCTCCCTCTCTGTCTGCCCCTCCCCCGCTCATACTCGGTGTCTCTCTCTCTCTCTCTCTCTCAAAAAATAAATAAACATTGGGGCACCTGGGTGGCTCAGTCGGTTAAGCGTCTGACTTCAGCTCAGGTCATGATCTCACGGTCCGTGAGTTCGAGCCCCGCCTCAGGCTCTGTGCTGACAGCTCAGAGCCTGGAGCCCGTTTCAGATTCTGTGTCTCCCTCTCTCTCTGCCCCTCCCCTGTTCATGCTCTGTCTCTCTCTGTCTTAAAAATAAATAAACGTTAAATAAATAAATAAACATTAAAAGAAATTTAAAAAAAAAAAAAAGAAAAATAGATTCATTAGCTTAATAGCCCAGGTATGTATAAGATGAGGCTTTCCATACACCATACAGAAGTTAGAGAACCTAAAAGAAAATCCTAAATACACAGTAAACTGATGTCCTTCCTCAAAACAGCCAGTCAAAACATCATTTCTGAAAGATTTCTATCCTGTAGCAGGTATACCAAAATACAAAGTATTCATAACCAACATAAGCATCTACAAGAACTCTGGAAAAAGTACAGATCCACTCTGAAGAATAATTATATGACTATACAATATAAAGTGATTGAGTATATTAAAATACTATTTAGAATGCTTCTGAAAGCAATATTTTTAAAAAGTAACATTCCTCCAATTTATGGTAGTGAATTGTAGTCTGAGCTTCTCTGGCCTAGATAAAATATTTACATATATTGGGGCACCTAGATGACCCAGTCGGTTGAGCATCCAACTTCGGCTCAGGTCATGATCTTGCGGTCTGTGAGTTCGAACCCCGTGTCGGGCTCTGTGCTGACAGCTCAGAGCCTGGGGCCTGCTTCGGATTCTGTGTCTCCCTCTCTCTCTGTCCCTCCCCCACTCATGCTCTGTCTCTCTCTCTCTCTCTCTCTCTCTCTGTCAAAAATAAATAAACATTTAAAAAAAAATTTTTAATTTACATATATTTTACAAAAGAAACTACTAGTAAATGTTGTTTATGTATTACGCATAATTTAGTTTAGAATCTCTGGAAAGCAGGGAAAATTTACTATGTTATCATTAATTTATGATAATTCATTTTATCACCTCAGAATTCCCCATTTCCTGGCACAATTTCATGGAAATGTTCATGAACTTCTCAGAAATACTGTACTACATTGTTGTTTAATGAGACAAGACATATGCTTATAACATTCACAGAAATTGTAAAATACAAATAATATAAGGCACCATCCAAAGGAAAAATCCTCCCATGTACCTTCAAAACAGAAATCTTATTTGACAAGTTCTAAGAAGGAATATAAATATAACAAGCTCTTTCTCACAAGATATGAGGTACAAGAAGAGAATGAAGACATCCTACTGAAGTCAGGTCCTCTCAGAAAAGATGAAAATTTTTTAATTTCTACAAATTTAACCAATAATATCTGATTTTTAAGCAGTTATAAAATATGCACTGTAAAAAAATATGATTTAAAAGAATGGCCACAAACATTGTGAATGCACTAAATGCCTCTGATTACATACTTTTAAAATGGTTAACTTTATACCCTGTCAATTTCACATCATTAGTTTTATATATAATTTTATATTAATAAACCGAATTAATTTACATAAATCAAATAATAAATTTTTAATGATCTGAAGGTAAATTTAAGAGAATCCAAATCATGAGCACTATATTCTCTCAATTTTTAAGTCAAAAAAAATTCATTAATTGAATTTCATATTATTATTTGCCCTGAGAGTCATAAAATTTCCTGTTCTCTAGATAAATCTAAATACTAAAAAGTTACTTTATTTGACATTCAGAGTCAAATATTATGAGAAGCTTGACACATCTAATATTTATTTTTTTTTAAGTCCAATATGCACCCTTGAAGGTATACTTTAATGGACAAAGAGGAAAGAGACTACTATTTTTGAAACCAATTTTACCAAAAAGGGGAGTAAAATAACAACTATGGCTTCCCACACATCTCTGTCCACAAATTTTTCTTTAGCTTAATACCTACTTTAAATATAATCAGTTTAAAACAGAAAAAATTAAACAACAAAAAGCCAGACACAAAAACCTGAGACTTATCTTTTAAAAGAAAAATGAATACGCATAAAATATTAAGTCATACGTTACAAGTGAAAAATGCTAAATAAGCAACAAGAGTTTCAGGAGACAAAGAACAATGCAGAAGAAAAGGCATAGAAAAAATAGTTCTAAGATCCAAATCTATATATTAATAGTGCAAAAACCAATACTCTAGGGCCTTCACAAATGATTCAGAACCATATGAGCTTCATGTACTTTTCTCTGAATATTTTAGAAAATAATTCAGAATCTATTTTCCATCCAAAATTAAGGCAATGGCACATGCCAAGCATCAGCGTACAGAACAGTGCTTAACAGTCTGACTTTGTCTCCTGTCTTTGTCACTTCCTATAAACATAGTTCCACATAACCAAGGTAAAATCCTCCCACTTAAAACACTAAACTCCAATAGAGAACCAAATAAGGGTTATGGCTATTACCCCCTCTAATGCTTCATGATGGTGTAAAAGACACACACTAGAGTGGAAGAAAAAGCAAAACTAAATAGCATGTCAATAATTAACTTTTTAAAGTATATCACTCCATGCACGTTTTCTATTTGTATAATAATTTAGCAACTTATAAATTATGTCCATATAAGCTCATGTCGCCAAAAAAAAAATGTGTTATATAATTATTTGAGTGATTTTTTCTCCTTCTATATAGATTTTCTTCTGAAAAGATATCATATATTATGTTAAGATATTGTATGTGCTTCATATATATAGTTTTTCATACTTAGTTTGCTCATATAATAGATTCATATATGTATTAAATCTGAAAAATTATAAATATTTAGTAAACCATTTTATAGCACAAAAATATATAAATATGCTTTTTGTCCTTACAACTTAAAATGAAATTAAATTTTTCCCTTCTATATTTTTCATTCAGTTTGAATATTCTGAAAGCAGTCACTATAACCAAATCAGCTAGTAAATATATCACTTATCATGCATTTATTTAACTGTTGACATAATACCTAACAATATAAGTAAGCATACAAAAGGTATTACAGTCACACCAGTTCCCTGACCCAAATCATTCCAAACATAATTTGGGGACGATGAAACCAAAGGATTAGCACAAAGATAAAATCAGTCTCTCCACATATCAGATAAAAATCAAGTTATAGTGTGTGTGTGTGTGTGTGTGTGTGTGTGTCTGTGTGTGCGTGTGTGTGTGCACGTGCGTGTGTGTGTGCACGTGCGTGTACCCAGGTATATGTGCTTGGGAGAGGATATTTTAATACTGGAATAATCACAGAATGTCATACCTGTGCTCCATAGATGTATTTATCCAACATCTTGCCTCCTATTGTCTGTCCTCCTATATCCCAAACTTGAAGAGTAACATTCAAGTTTCCTTGAATATAAAAATAAGAATGCAGAAAAGATAAGTAACAAAATAACTGAATACAGTTTCAGAGAACACTAAGTCACAATGATAAACTATGAATCTATTTTGCCTTTTATTCTGCATGTTCCTATGGTCAGATATTTGGAACTGTGAAATAACGTTGCCAAAAGATATTATAGTGGGGGAATTTAGGTTTATACTTTTACCCCATTTCTATAGAACCGTATTTATAATCACCTTCAAAACAAAAGAAAGATTTAATTTCATAAACCTCTTAAAACTTAAAAAAACAGTAATTTCCTTAAACAGAGAATAGAACAATAAAGCACTTATATGTGGGGTAAAAAAAATATACTTAAAAAATAAAAATAGAGCCGTATATACTAACCTACCCTATAGCACATAATGAATTTTGCTGTAATCTAAACTCCATAGCTTCTAATACTCATAGATTAATAATAGAGTACAAAAATGGACCCAGAGTTTCAACTCAAATTAATGGACCTTTAAAATTTGAATGTCACCTATTATATGCAATAGTAAACACATTTTTTTAAAACTACATGTTTTCAAATTTAAGGTATAAAATATAAACACATATGATAGCTATCTTCATAACAGACAGGATAGATACCCAGTATTTCAATAATATTATGATACATTTATAACTGTTCAAAGAATTTCCGGTGAAACAAACTATTACATGTGCTTCGAAGCCTTCATAAAATGGTGTAAATCTTCCCCACACAAGCATAATGAAAGCATTTAAAAATACTAAAAAGCAATCTTTAAATTTCTTTTTTCTATTTTGCAAAATATTCGGCTGATCCAAAAATTTATGAGATAAGCTATTCTCTTATCAATGCAGAACCCCGGAAGTTAAAGACCATGTCCAACATGCTTTTAACATTTCAAACTGTTTCTCCTAAGAAAACCATACAGTTTTCTCCAAAGTTAGACAAAGTCTCAATTAGTACCTTCAAAATGAACTCCCATACTACAAATGTATCTTTCTGAATGATTTGCAAATAAGGAAAACTCAAAATAAAAACTTAAAGACAGCAAAAAATGGTCTTGCTTCAAAAGCAACAATAAAAAAGATTATAAAGACATGAATTTTTATACCAATGCAAAACACTCAACTTGGAGAATGTCAGTTTCACCATTCCACTGAAAAGCAAGTATAACACTGGATTAACCAGCCAAGTTTTACCCTTGACTCTAAGTTTTGTTGGGTTTGTAATACAGTCTTTCCATTATTTTGAGGTGGGTCTGTTGCATCTGCCAATGGGCAAAGGATTTACATGGGGAACTTCCATGAGCATTAATGAGAGCTCCTGGAGTTTATCACTCGTCATCATTCCCACATACACCGTCAAGGCTCACAGAGTAATGACAAAAATGTTCTTAAAGCTCTATGAATGTGAAAACCAAAATGTCACAAACTAAGACTGTATCCAATAACTGGGATAAACCCACTTACCTAAAAATCTAAATTTTTCAAGATTCAAAGCTGAACTCATTCTCCTCTGATGTGGCCTCAAATTAAGCAGGTGAGAAAGGGCCAGAAGTCACTAGATCTATGTCAGACAGCTTCAGAAGCCCCTAGATAAACAGGCAGTACTCTATCCAGTTTACTTGCACACTCTTACAGTCATTTATTTACTTCAAACCAACAGTGCTTAACAAAATTAACTTTCTTACAGGATTTTAGGCAACACTTAATAAAAGGCATTTAATCCCATTTTCTTCAAGGTCAATAACTCCTATCACTTAACTTTATATCAAGAAATAGAAAGCTTTTCTTTCTTTAAATTCTAATAGCGAGATCCTATCTGAATTAGTTATTGTGAACACCTTAACTACAACTTTAGGAACATGAGTTTCATTACACGTTTCCAAATTCTGACGACATCATTTCAAGACTCTACATTGTTTATTCAATTGTCTCCCATCCAAGAAGCTTTGATTTATATTCATGTGTTGCAGGTATTTTTTAAATCCATACCTTTCCAAATAAACAGTGTTGGTTGTTGTTGGCTTATTTCTTTACTATTTCTTATTTCCTTAATATACATATTCTAGTGCCTCAGAAATAAAAATAGTTAGGCATTACTGATAACCCACAATGCTAGCCAAAGCTGGGGGGGGGGGGGGTGGGGAACACTTTTGCTATCAGTATAGCTTCAACAAATGATACTAATTTCATACTCATTTCATATATCTAGAAACATATTTTTAACTTCCACATTTGAATTTTAGGCTTATTAACAAATAAAAATAAAAATAAATGAGAGTCCTCTATTTGGAAAACAAAATCACATACGGATGAAATTCAAGTTAATATTCATTTTAGTTTTCCCAAACATAAACATATAAAGCTTCCAAGTATATTTTCAAAGTGACATACCTAATAACCTATGTATGAGTATTCAAGTAATCAATACTATAAAATTTTTAAAAACCAAAAATCAATCTAACATAAATTTCCAACTAATAACATGAAGGAAATTGTCAGCAATCTAATCTTGAATGTAAAATGCTACAAAATTCCTGCTCCTCAGTAAGAAATGACATGTAACCAGGGAAAAAAATAAAATAAATGAGGTGACAAAATACAGGTAAGTTGCTTTTGGTATGAATCAAAGCCACCAAGAGGATTCAACAGTGACCTTGTGAAAGTACACTTGGAGCCTTGGTTAACCTTACTTAAAGTGCTGCATAGTCAAGATGGAACTAAAAACACAAGTCTGCCCACTTCTTGTACTAAAGACTTAGAAATCCTTTTCACAGTAGAACGCTGTTTACTGGACTGTACCCACAAGCTTCCTGAAAGTATTTTGACTAAGGCTCTTAAGAAGCTCTATCAGCAGAATCTCTGACTAACAGATACACTATTTTAAGCAGTAAAATCTGCACAGTGGTTGCATCCAGACTATACAGCATACCGGAACATGAAATATACTAAAATGGATGAATATTTACAAAGTAATGACCTTGAAAACTTGCATGAAGAGAATGTCAATAGATGGACAGGAGGTATTACACCTCTAACAATCTGAATGGACAGAAGACTTACCAGAATACTTAACAAACATTAGATTTGCCTAGTACACTCTATAAATTCAATAATGCTGTCTATAATGTTTTAGCTAACGATACAAATATTAATCATTCTACATTTGACACAGTTAAAATTAAGGTTGAAGTTATAAAGGGTATACTATGAACCTTGTAATTTACTTATCTCATTTGTTAATATACTATTAATTGTATAAAATCAAGTTATATTAAAATAATTTTTCCTGCTGAAATTTCTAACATATTTTGAGTCTATTAAGCAGCATAAAACCAACTGCCTTAAAATTTTTTTTTTTTTTCTGGAACTCTACCCATCAAAATAAAAACTTAATCAGGAATATTAAAATACACATTCATTGGACTATCAATTTCCTAACATCATTTTTAATAGAAGTACTCTTTAACTCTAAAATATTATACTATAAATGTTGATTTCAAAAAATACCAAGTATTTTTACAAAGTCATCAAAACTTTAAAATGGGTCACACTGTGCAACAAATCCGAAATCATCACATACATATTATATATATATATATATATATATGATGTCCAAAACCAGTCTTAAAATATCTTAATATCTGCGTGGTGCTTATTCCTTTATTTAAGCCTTTGAACTAAAATGCAGAAAAACTAATATTAATGGTACAGAAAGCTGATGCTTTTGCCGATTAGCATCAAAAACAGTCAATAATTATATGCATATTAAAGTTCTCTGTACAATTGGCATCCCTGAAAACACTGTTGCAAAAAATAAGCTTCCAGCATGTATATTACATGATTTGAGCATGTATTCTGCTAGTGACTGCTGTAAAAATTCTGAATGTAGCGTTGACCTATCCACACTAGTGAGAATAATAAAATGAGATTTTCAGTTTTGAATAGATTAAAAGTGAATACAATCGAAACAAAATATGCATGTTTCTCATTAAGCCTCTTGCTGAACAATAACTTAGAATGGAAAGTTGGAAATCTTTTGTCACACTGTACCTTTTAATGCATTCTTCATTGGTAGCTGCATTCAGTCACAAAATATAACAGAGCATATTACCAGTGAGATATGCAGAATACCTTCAATTACCAAGAGTTTTCATTAGCTGCTCTAAAACTTTCACGGAGAGATGTCTGATAGATGGGATGCTTGAGAGGTTAACATATTTCAATAATATTGGAATTTATTAAACCCCTGCCCATTGTATCACTCATGCTCCAGTATATGAATCTGACGCTATACTTGCAACTGTTTTTACTCAAACGTGTTTCCTCAGAGAGGAGAGGGATGGACTGGTTCAGAAAGTCAATCAAGATAAACTGGTTTTAATAAAATACTTTAAACATATAATTTAACCATTACAAATGAATGGACAGAGCATTTTAAAGCCCCAATTGTTCAGAAACTAACTTAAAACAGAAACCACTCTCTTTTTGTTATTATTTCCCTGTATTTCCCACAAAATGTGCTGCAACTGGCATCTAAATAGTTTCTTTGCATGGTGAACTGAAACATCTTGAATGCTCAAACTGTATTTTTATGAGTGCCTAGGGACCCTAAATTTTAGTGGTCTATTAAATGCCAGCAATTTCATGCTGCCTTGCATAAAACAGCATTCACATATTAGAGCACAGAAGTTCCATAGCTACATTATACTTCTGTTCCAACTTTCTCTCGAACAAAAAACTGAAGCAGAGGCTAATCAAAATAATATTTAAAAAAAATAATCCTTTCCAGTCTTTTCACATTTAGTTTATACAATATCTGTTTATAATTGTACAGCATTTGATTTTTTTAACTTTTTAGAATTTTATAAACAACTATTATGTATCCTCAAAAAAATGTGTAGAGTGGTCAAAAATAGCAGGAGAGTAGGGGAGTATATAAACTTTTCTCTCACGCCCATAGACAATTCGTCTTCATGGTAGATGCTGATGAAAGTTAACCTCTGAAGATAGATTTGCTAATTATATATATTTTCACACAGAAGCGACCCCCAAATTTATTTTGCATGTCTCCCTATGTCTCTTATTGTAAGATATATACAATTTACTATGTTAAGATTTTTTAGTCTCTTACCTGGCAGTGTTATCCTTCTCAAAAAGAAATCCAGTCCTATAGTTTGTTTGTACTGTTTCCCAAAAGTTTCTTGAGCAAAACACGTAGCTAAGGAGGTCTAAAAAATTGATGCATAGAAAACCAAAATTAATGTCTTTGTTTTAGAAATGTAAACATAAAATCACTACTAAACCTTATTAAGTAATCTTAGTATTTACACTCCCATTAATCCAACAAGCAACTTTAAGCAGTTCTAATCAGTTGCAACGGGAGGAGGGACTTAACACTCCACCAGGTAAATTCACTTGCAACTACTATCAGTGGGGACAACAGGCTAATGGGTTGGATCTCTTTAAATCCCCAGATAGTCAGTCAAGCTCCTTCTTGCTGGAAATCAGAATTTGAGATATATCAACAAGAAAACTAAAACAACACAACTAAAGATATGTATATCTATAGATATCAGTTGAATACAAATTTCAGAGAATTCTAAGTTTCATTTCTGAGGTTAAATATTCTGAGTATTTGTGCCCTCAGCCAATAACAAGCAGTACTAATCAAAAAGGGGGAAAGACTGTTTATATAATTTCTTTTTTCCCCACAAAAAAGTATCTTTAAATATCTAATTTTCTCTACATTAAAGATGTTAAATGAAAATGATCCTATAGAATGACTGTGATAATATTTATCTTTAAAATTAAAAAGCATTTTTGAGACTAATATTATAGGCAAAAATAAGTATTTTCGATCCAACAACCATAAAGATTAAAAGTCACAAGATTATTATAACCAGGATATATATATATATATATATAGACATATATATATATATATAGACACATATATATATATATAGACATATATATATATATATAGACACATATATATATATATAGACATATATATATATACTTTTTTTTTTTTAAATAAAAACTCAAAGTTGTACTCAAAACTCTAGAGTACCATTTCATATCAAAGTAGAATCATCACTCTGGTAACAAGTGAAATAACTCAATAACTTAAAGGCTTCTTAAACATTAAATGCACTCTTTATTTGTACACTTCACCAAAAAGGAGAAAGGCAGCTTCACGAAGCTTTTATGCTCTTTAAGCAAGACTCCCAAAGTTAAGTGAAAATTACCCTTTTTTACTCTGAAAGTTAAAATTAGATGTCAACTCCCAAAATAATGAAAACTAAAATAAAATTTCAAAGATAACTTAGTATAATTAATTATGACATAAGTGCAGTAATGCAAAAGAAAACTTGGCCACATTTCAATTCCTTCAAACAAAAAGACCTAAAATTCCTTTTGACACAAGAACCAGATTTTTCACACAAATAACAATTTGCACACCCTCACTCCAATTCTTTTATTATTTAAACACTCAGAACTTGTAATAAATTTCTAAGATATTTGGTCAAATATTTATTGAGCACCATAGGAAAGAGGTTCTGCCAGGCACTGAGAAATAAACTCACTACACCCAAATGAAAATTTATTTGGCTTCCCTGAACAATAGTATAAAAACTAAGAGATTAGAATGAAAAAGGTAAGCATTCCTTTTTAAAGCTTTTTGTTTTTCATTTAGCTTTATTTATGCCACCGAGCTTGTTTAACTTAGAGTGCAAAATCTGTTAAGAGGCTCATAGTTCTAGAGAAAAATACCACTATTTAGTACAGATGTTTCAAAGTGTTTAACACAGGGATGGTTGATATACTTTTATAAGACAAAGAGAAATTCAAGGCACATATAGCATTAGCATCGTGCCATTTAAGGTAATTTTTCCCATTCATTTAGGGTGTTCAAAGTTCAGTATTTTTACATTGATGAGTATTTAGAAAAATTCGAAGGTTCTTTTCTTGGAAACAGGACTGCAAGATTCTGAAAGCCCTACCCTCACACTTTTGAGGCAAACGTAAAGCTAGGATTTTTATTGGAATAAAGTATAATCTGTCAAAAGCATAGGTCACTGGGAACACAGAATATTAACATGTGTTCTTATACCATCTCTGGACAAACAGAGAATCGGCTGAATCAGTGGTAGGCACTTCCTCAATCCTCTGGACCTTCTGCCTCTTTCATACACAAATAAGTTCTCACAAGTCATTATATAAATATCATTCTTAAACAATCATCTACCACATCTGAAACATTTTTATCTGATTCTTTATATTGTTTTTTTGGGGGTGAACTTCTGCTTATAATTTTTACCAATATTACATTTACTAATACCAAAAAAAAAGGGACCAAAAAAGAACATTTTGCCTCAAAAAAATCTTAAGAAACGTGTAATAAAATCAAAAGTATGAATCAAAACAGAAAGAAATAGAAACACATGTTATTAGGAGGAGGAGCTTAT
This sequence comes from Lynx rufus, assembly GCF_022079265.1. NCBI lineage: Eukaryota > Metazoa > Chordata > Mammalia > Carnivora > Felidae > Lynx > Lynx rufus. The sequence goes on from NW_025814845.1 coordinate 6,534,994, forward strand.
ATTTCTCCTGGAGAAACTGTTAGTGATTATCTCAATATTCCACTGCCTCCGTCCATGTGTATCTAAATGCCAGGAGTTAAAACTAACAAGAAAAAATAATGCTAGAAAAAACAGTCAGGCATTGAATCAGGATACAAGTAAGAATGAAAGAGAGGCCGAATTCATAAAAGGATAGTAAAGGAAACAGAATGGGGATGTTGATAGCAGCCAGTAACTTGAGGGCTGGACAGGGTACGGAGGAGAAAAAAGCTTGGTATACCAACAGAAAAAACGTTCAGTTCCTGATGTTTGTGTCTGAGAATCTCCGGCAGAAAATGCCTTTACAGCTTCCAAATAGATTAGTCGAGACTCAATCAGAACACCATAAAGAGTTACCACTGTTACCCTCTGAAGCAGAATGATAGTCCTAATTCAACAGTATGGAAGGGAGAGAAATTATGCCCTGTCCTACACTAGACGGAATTTTATAAAGAGATGAAAAACTGTTATTATTCACATTAAATTAGCAATAAGAAAAAAAAAAAAAACATATGGCAGGCTAAATAAAAAGCCCAGAGACAACATGATGAACAAACTTCAACTGAGTCACACGTGTATGAAGACTGATATATACTAGGAGGGAAAAAAAAAAAATGAGCAAAAGTTTAAAGACTTATGATAGAATGCAGGATAAAGGGCAATTTTTGTCTCTTTAAACAAGTGTACTGGGGCTATAGACTGTCATTACAACTTGAAACAGGAAATAAATTCAGTTATGAGCTGACTGTAAAAGATTTAGGAGATGAAAGCTTAGAAGGTATTCAGAAGGATATTGAATAAAACCATACAAATACACAACTTAATTTTTTTTTTTTATTAAATAAGAGTGTTAGAAACAATGCCGATTTATTTAAAACAGTCGAACTATTCAAAAAGTTGCTTCCCCAAAACCTTCAAAGGTCATTAGAGGGTACGAGGACGCTTTTCCTCAGCAATAAAAATCAGTAACAAAATCTCCACCCGGGAAGGCAGAAGGAAATCAACGGAATGCTGCACATTTCGCATGTGGATGCCACCTCTCCCAGGTGCCCCAGGGAACTCGAATCCCACAAAGCCAGGGGCAGCTCTGCAGGGCCGACTGCCAGGGAAGATGCAACGAGCAGGCGTCGCCACAGAAGCCAGGGTCCGAGCTACACCAGTCACACGGATCGGTGAAGCCGGACACTGGTGGACAATAACCACCTGCGTTTCTGCAGACTCTGGCTGGGAACAGGGAGAGGGGAGGAGCGGAGACAGGCTGCAGCAAGATTCCAGAAACTGTGGGCGCCTTTGACAGAAGCGACAGGTGTGAAGGCACCGCGGGCAGCAGCTCTTCGCTTTATTTGGGGGAGAGTCACTGACCCTTCGGGATCCCGTGGACCCTCCCCAAAGAGCAAGCACCGAGAGAGGATTTTATACCATTTGCGGAGCTCCACTACCCAGAGTTAAAAGCCTCAGCCTAACAAGCCAGGAGACTGGCTGTCGGATGTTCTCACGCACTCGGGCTCAACCAACCGTCCCCAAAGGCTAGACCCTAAGCAAGGATCCCCTCTGGCAGGAGAGCGGCCGTACCCCTCGGCACCCGGCCCTCACTAGGAGCGCCCAGGTACTTGTTGAATGAATGCTTGTGCGGACAGGTGCTGCATGAGCAGCAGCGACGACGAGGTATGACGCCATCAAACAGCAACTGGCGTTTATTGGGTGCACGCCGCGTTCTGAAAGCTTTACGTGGCTTTTCACATCTCTTGTGCATTTGCACACTGCACCCTTTGAGGCGACCCCTCTCCATACCCACCTGACCGATGAAGCCCAAACAGGTTAAGAATTTGCCCTCCGCTGCCCCGACCAGTTAGCGATGGAGCCCCGAGGCGCACCCGGGGAATCTGACTCCAGAGCCAAGTTCCTGACAGCCGCCAGCGCAGTGCTGGTATCCGAAACCGTAAAGCGGCCGGGGGCGCGGAGACTGGGGGGCGGGGGTGGGGGGCGCGGAGGCAAAGTGCGACCTGGACTAAAGGAAGAACAAGTAAGAGGCCCTGGCAGATGTCTGCCAGTCGTCGGAGGCGAGAAGCTGGAAAGCTTCCCAGGAGGGCGATGCTGGCCCGACTCTCGAAGAAGTAGGAGTTCGAGATCCAGGCAGAGAGAGCTGGGGAGTGACTTTTTTTTTTTCTTTCTTTCTTTCTTTTTCTTTTCTTTTTTTTCTTTTTTTTTAATTTAATGGGAGCTGGACAGCTCCGTCAGCCTTCACCCCGCGCCTACTTCGTGTCTGGCCCCAGGCCACACGACCAGGTGGGCCCCCGCCCTTGGGGTAACTAGGCGACGCAGAGCGGCGGGGAGAAGGCTGGGGGGGAGGGGGGTGCCGGGGCCGCGCCGGGGTTCCTGCAGGCCGGGGACGGCGGGCCCGCTGGAGGACTGACCTTCCCGGAGGTGCCGTCCCCCAGCACGACGATTTTCAGTTGCCGGTCCTGGCTCTCCTCCTCAGAGTCCGACATGGTGTCCCGGGAACCAGACTCGCCCCCCCACCCCCACCCCGAGGTAGAGGGAGGAAGGGTAGGGGGGCGTCTCCGGGGGTGGGGGAGAGGAGGAAGGGCGACCGTGGGGGCAGGACCCCCCGCCCCGGTGTCTCAGCGGCCGCTGGACGTATCTGGGGTGAATCACTCGCCGGGCGCCATCTTGCCTACCTCCCCTCCCCCCTGAGCGCGGCCCCGCCCCCCCACGCGCTACGTCGGTCGCGCTCCCCCTCCTCTGGGCCAACCCGCGCCGACCGCGAGCCTCCCTGGCGAGCCGACCCATCCGCCGGCCTGGGATGGGGGAGGCATTCGAACCGAGCAGGGAGAGATGGGCGCTCCTCTCGCAGGGGCAGCTGTGAAGCATAAAACTAAAATATAGTGTTCCAACCAGGTAGAAAAGTGGAAGCTGAGGAGCTCTCAGACGTCGTATCATATTCCCGTGTTTCCATCACCTCCTCAGAAGATCCCTGAAGCAAATGGTTTAGCCCGAGGGGGAGGGGGGGCGCGTAGACGCCTGGGCTGCGCGCCACGGTTGCCATGGAAGGCGGTGGGGCGGGGCCTGTCTCCAGGCGCCCGGGAAGCCGGTTGCGAGGGGCAGCGCACTGGGGCGGGGCCTCTGAAAGTGGTGTGGGCGCCGGGGGTGGAGACCCCAGAGGAGCGTGGACGCCGCGGACGTTGCTCGGGATCGCGCTGCCTTCGGGGACACAGCGATAGTGGCTTGCCGTTTAACGGAGCTCTAGCGCTTATTCTGACCTCTCGAACCATGGATTTTCTCGACCGAACAGAATCCGATGTTTCATTAATCTAGCAAGTACCCTGGAACAGCAGTTCTCAAAGTGTGGTACGAGAAACCCTTGGGGGGTTCCCAATAAAGTCAAAACTATCTTCATAACAATACAAACACCTTTTTGCCTTTTCTGCGTTCCTTCTCTCACGAGTGTACGTTTTCCAGGGGATGCATGATGTGTATGATATCATTACTCGGACAGTTAAGGAAGCGTGTGCTTGTTACGAAGTTTCAAACATTTCTTGGTATTAATTGCAAAGCAGTCATGATAACTATAACTTACATAAACAAAAGCTCTTTGGGGTCTACAATAATTTGTTAAGAGTGTAGACAGGCCCTGAGTCCCAAAAGTACAAGAACTGCTGTCCTGGATGACCTCAGTCCATTAGGGTAGGTAAAAAGACATAACTGAAAATTTCAAGATAGTAGGATAAATTCTACAATAATAATGCCAACTTACTCCTACGCTTGTCTCGTTGTTAACTACTTTACAGGGATTATCACGGTTGATTCCTCGCGGGAACCCCATAAAGTAGGTAGAATTATCTCATTTTACAGATGAGTGAGCTTAAGGGACAGAAAGCCTAGCTCAGAGGCAGTGGTCCTGGAAAGAATGTAGGAAGTAGAATAGGAAACCAGTACAGTTTTAAGGGGAGCCCTAAGGGGAGCATTGGAGTTCTAATCGTAGACCCACACTTACTAAATGTGTGACCTTGAACCACAGTTTCCTTATCTACAAAACAGAGGCACTACCTCCATCATAAGGTTGAAAATTAAATGAAGTAATCAATGTAAAGTAACAGCGCAATGCCTGACATATACTAGTAAGCACGCAATATTAACTGATGTAATTACCATCTTCATCATCATCATTAGCGATGGTCCATATTGGAGCATCATTGCTTCCTAGCCATGTGACCTTAGACAGGTTTCTTATGTAGAGTCTAGTCTCTTCATCTGTAGATACGGTTAGTCCATGATACCCAGTTAGTAGTTCCCAGTACCTTCCCTACTCCCAACCACCACCACTAACAACAACTTCCTACATTACTAGGTGTGTTAATGAGAATCAGAAAAAGTACCTCAAAGGGATCTGCAAAGTTATTTGTAAATGTTCGTTTGAGGAATCTGTTTCTAATGAGGACAGATTTAACCCCTTCTTGTCAATGAAGGGAGTTAATGTTATAGAAATTTGCTTTTCTACTCATCCTTAATGGAAATGATTATGTGACCCAGTTCTGACCAATGAGACAGAAAAGGATATGCTTTGGGAAACATCTGGAGAAGATTTTCCTCCCTGATGAAGAAAAAGAAGAGGAAGAAGAAGTAGAAGATGACGACGACATGCGGGGAAAAAACATCTCCCCCTCCTTTCCCTTGCTGTTATTATTTGGGTGAGGCCATAATGTTTGGAACTGCCTCAACTTGCTTCAGCCCATCTTCCAAGCTTCTTGTCATGGGGCACTTTGGCAATGAATTCCATTACTTGCAGATAGAAACATCCCAACTGGCACAACTACGTTGGCCAAAAGCTCGATTTAGTTAAGATCATAAGATCAATTATCGTGTGTGGCTTCATGTGAGAGGAAATTTAGAAGAAAACTTTGCATTTTCCTATCATCAATTTTCGAGACAACTGTCCTGATGGAGAGACCTCACTTATTTGCATATGGATTCATCCCTGAGCAGTGTTGCTACATGAAACAAGCCAATTGCATTATTTTAGTGACCATATTTTATACATCAGTGGCAAGATTCCAGGTTGAAAATTAGATTTGAAGACTTGGAGCCATATTTGTAAATTAAAGAGAAAAAAAAAATTCCTCTTTCAGGCTAGCTAGCACTGAAAACTTCCAGTATGGTGTTACCAGTCTACAGAGACATAGAGCTGATCCATGGGAAAAAAAAAAAAAAAAAAAATGTTTCTGTGGCGCCTCTGTAAAACAGCCACAACAGGGCCATAAACTAGGGGAATCTTTTTCAGTGGTCATAAAATCAACAATTTAACAAAATGCTTAAAGAAGAATTCTAGAAATTTCAGGAGATTAGGGTTCTTTAGATATGAAGAAGTAAAAGTACTTACACAAGACAAACTTGACTGCTCTCTGCTACCACCTTCCCAACTAATTTTAAAATACCTTCTGTAGCATCCCTCCCTAACAGATGATAAACCTTGTTGGAATACATCCAGATACAAGGAGTTTATTCCCTCATGAAGCAACTCGAACTGTGGACTGATAGGTCTAGTTATTAGAATATTCTTTCTGAGATGAACTGAAGCCCTTCACTATAAATCCCAACTAGTGGTATTGGCTATCTTTTGGAGTAAAACAGATCTCCCCTATTCTAAAAGAAGATCTTCAAATTTACTCATTATGATTACTTACCTGACATATATTAAGTGAATGACTACTATGTGCCAGACATTCTCATTGCACTGTTTTAAGCAATGAGAGCACCCAAAATATACAAGGGCTCTGCTCCCATGGTCCCTGCAACTTGGTGGAGAGGTATAGTAGACTGAATGGTGACTGTCCTACAGCTATCAGGTCCCAATCCCTGGAACCTATAAATATTACCTTGTTCAGAAAAAGTATCTTTCAGATGTGATTAAATTAAGGGTCTTGAGATGAAGAGATAATCCTGGATTATTGGGTTGGGTCTTAATTGCAATCATACATACCTTATGAAAGAGAGACAGAAAGAAATTTGACCCAAACAAAAAAGAGAAGGCAATGTGACCGCAGAGACAGTAACTAGGATGATAGAGCCCCAAGCCAAGGAATGCCAGCCACCGCCAGAAACTGGCAGGGGCAAGGAAGGAATTCTCCCTGTAGAGCCTCTGGAGAGAGTGCAGCCCTGTCCACACTTTGACGCCAGTCTAGTGAATGCAGATTTAGCATTTATGGACTCCAAAGCTATGAGAGAATAAGTGTTGTGTTAAGCCACCAGGTTTATGGTAATTTGTCACAATGGCCACAGGAAACTAATCCAAGGAGGAACACAGATATTTCATACATCAACAGGAAAATCTTAGATTCAGGTAAAATAGGTAATAAAACATTCAATGGATAGAATTAAGAGTCAAAACATCGGAACATTCTATGTATCACCAATTAAGATGAAAAAATGGTAAGTGAATCAACAAGTAAACTAATTTCAAAACCCCCATGTCTGCTATCATTTTAACTCCAAGAGCCATCCATTAGTTTTCTGTCATCTTTTTAAATATTGCATAATTTTGAAGATGCAGGCCTTAGGATTAAAGCCCAAGTGAGGATAGATTTGGAAACAAAGGTAAAATATTGTTGAGGAAGGCAGAATAATGGCCATGCTTTCCGCTTGGGCGCTGTGGCTGTATTTCTGCTGAAAACGTAAGAAAAATATAGAAATGATCTATAGGCTTTATTGTTCCGTTAAATTCCTAGAGGACATAAATAAATAAATAAATAAATAAATAAATAAATAATAAGCAAGCATCTCTTCCTGAAATTCTCTTCTCCCTTGCTTATACACACCTGTACGTGTGTGTTGCAGGTACATGTAAACACCACAGAGATCAAGATACCGTACAATTCAGAATCCCAGCAGGCTCCCTTGTGCTGTCTCTCCATCACTACCTCCTCTGCCACTTTGACTTCTAGCACCATAAATTAATTTTACCTGGTTTTGAACTTTATATAAATAGACTCCATATAGTATGTACTCTTTTGGTATCTGGCTCTATTCACTAAATATAGTCTGTGAGAGTCATCCACGGTGTTATGTGCGTCAATAGCTTGTACTTTTTCATTGCTGCATACCATTCCGTTGTGCGAATTAACCACAATTTAGTTATCCACTCCACCATCGATGGACAAATAGATTGTTTCAAGTTTGGGGATATTATGAATAACGCTTCATGTCTCCCTCAAAGAAAACCACAGACCACAAAATAGCACTCTCCTTTCCCACATGCACACAAGTGCTTGCACACACACACACACACACACACACACACACACACACCAATTGTCCATCTACGTTTTATAGCCTTGAGATAGTTGGAGCATTTAATAATCATGGAGCTGGTTTTTGAGAACACCTTTGTAACATCTAGATACGTTGATTTGTTTTTGGAGTGGCTCATCTGTCATATCTAGTGGTCTCCACTGAAACTTCAGTTTTCACACAGGGGTTTCTAACATGCCAGTTCCACACAAATAAACAGATTGAGCTCATTTTCAACCAAAACCTCCCTGACTGTCTTAAATGTCAGATAATGTTAAACTTCATCCAAAAGAATGAACAATGAGAAAAATTAAGGGAAGAGGCAAGAGATGAAAGGATCACCAGACAACACAATTTTTCCAAAAGACACTATTTACCATTGCAACTATATCATGCAATACCTAGGAATGTATCTCAAATATGTATAGGAAAAAAAATTATGAAACATTGAAAGACAGTAAATAAACAATAAATGGTGATATATCTCATGTCCATGTATAGAAACATAATATTGGAAATACATCAGTTCTATCATATGACCTATAGTATAAATGCAACTAATAAAATTTTTCATGGAATTTGGAACGGTACATATGGAAGGCAAAGATCCAAGAACACGGAAGATATTCCTGGAAAAGAAGAGTAAAGAATTTGCTTTACAGACGTCAAGACTTTGCATCAAGTTATATGAATTAAGATACAGTATATTATTTCAGGGATACACAAATTGACCATTATAAAAAAAAATGGAGAGCCACAGATAGGCTCCCATATTCATGGAACTTTGATATATGACACAATATATATGGTAGTAGATAAAAGGGTAGGTAGTAGTTAGAAACCATACAGGAAAAGAAATGAAACTGGAATCCTACATCTCATCTGTCTCTCACACACACAATCCCAATGTAATCAAGATTCTAAATGTGAAAATCAAAATTTAAATGATTTGAGGTGCCTATCTTTTCTCATCTTGAGATAGGTTTTCTTGAACAAGACACAAAGAGTTCATCATAAAAGGTAACATGAAGAAAATTACAATAAATTTTAAAACGACTAATGAAAAGATACCATAAAGAAAGTAGAAGGGCATCTGGGTGGTTCAATCAGTTGAGCGTCTGAGTTTGGCTCAGGTCATGATCTCACAATTCACGAGTTCAAGCCCCACATCGGGGTCTCTGCTGTCAGCATAGAACCCACTTTGGATCCTTTGTCGCCCCTCTCTTTCTGCCCCTCCCCCACTCATACTCTTGTACACTCTTTCTCTCTCTCTCTCTCTCTAAAAAATAATAAACATTAAAAAAAAAGAAAGGGAAAGTAGAAGTCACAAACTGGGAGAAGATATTTCCAACACCTAAAACTTAAAACCAGTTGATATCCAGAATCCACAAAGAACTACAAATCAATAAGAAAAAAAAATTCAGTAGAAAAATGAGCACATTCATAAAAAGTTATTTTACAGAAAATGAAGCATGGAAAATAAACTTATGCAAAATGTCCAATCTCCTTAATATAACTGCAGAAACACACACACACACACACACACACACACACACACACACACAAAGAGAGCTCAATGAGATACCATTTCATGCCCAGTACATTGGCAAAACTTAAGAAGTCCAACAAATCTTTATCAGTCAAGGAAAGAGAAACCACATAGTAATGTTATCAGAGAGAATTTAACATAGGGAATTGGTTACATGGTGTTGAAAGACTGAAAAAAAAACAAAAAGGAAACACTGCGGTAACACCAAGTTAGTCACTCCTGGAGGCAGTTGCTACCCCAAGACCCAGAGAATAAAGGGAAGAGGTCAGGAATTATCCTAACATTAAAGCTCGAAGGAAGCCTGGGGCTTTGGGACCCAGACTATTGGCTCACTGCTGCTGTGCTTCAGGGACAGAAAGAACCCAAGTAGCTGAGTCAGAATTCTGAGGACAGAGTTCCACTTGCTGCTACAGGCCATGCATTGGAAGATCTGCACAGGGGGCCCCTCCAGAGCTAGAACTCCCCACAGAGGAGAAAAAAACCATTCCACTGCTCTGGTGCCTTTATGTGAGCACAATGAGGCTAATTCTAGGAGTGTGGAAAGAAGTGGGAAACTAGAAATGCTGCTGAGGTGAAATGTCATTGTTGGAAGAACATTGATAGGAATATGCCAAAAATGGGGAAGAAAAGCCCCTCTGCATCCTCCTACCTTCCAAACTCTAGTACCCCTGCCATTGGCAGAAACTGAAAGGAAGAAAATGAGCAAAAGAACAATGCCGAGTAGAGAGTACTAGTCCTTATCATACTAAGTCCATAGGGAAGGTGGGGTTGGGGCTTAACAATGATATTACAACCAGAACAACACCAATTGTTCAGGAGAGTGCGGATCAACAGGAACTTATACTTTTCTTGTAGAGAGTATATGAAACCACTTTAGAAAACAATTTGTCATTGTGTTGCATAATTAAAGATTTGTATACCCTGTGACCTAGAAATTGCACCCCTAGGTGTGGATCCTGAAAAATCCCATCATGCACCAAGAGAATTGTGCAAGAATTTTCATAGGCTGATTTTCATTTGAGAAATAATCCAGTGCGTCTGGATGGCTCAGTCAATTAAGCGTCCAACTCTTGTTTTCAGCTCAGGTCATGATCTCATGGTCCATGAGATTGAGCCTCATGTTGGGTTCTGCACTGGTGGTATAAAGCCTACTTGGGATTCTCTCTTTCCCTCTCGCTCTGCCCCTTCCCCACTTGTGTGTGTGTGTGCGCGCGCTCTCTCTCTCTCTCTCAAAATAAATAAACATTAAAAAAAGAAATAATCCAAAATCTTTTGACAGCAAAATGAATAAATCTTGACATACTCACATAAGGAAATATCATATAGGAGGGTAAAATGAATAAACTACAACTGTGTGGATTAACCTTAGAAACATAATATTGAGTGAAAAAGGCTAATCCCCAAAGACTACATGCAGCATGATACCATATTTATAAAGCTCTAAAACAAGAGCTCAAAACTAAGTGTATATGCACATATATGTATATACATGATAAAAATTGTCCCCAAAAGATAATAATAAACATAAAATTCTAGTTAGTGGTAATCTCAAGATGGAAAGATGGATGAGAGAGAAGAGAAACAATCACAGTGGGGATTAGGTCTTCAACATAAGAGTGGTGTCCTTACCCCCACCCACCCACCAAATTCATGTATTGAAATCTTACCTCCCAAGGTGACTGCATTTGGAGATTAGGGCTTCTAGGAGGTAATTAAGGTTAAATGAGGTCATTGGTGTGGAGTCCTAGGACTGGTGTCCTTATTTTTTTTTAATATTTTTTGAAGTAATCCCTACACCCAATGTGGGGCATGAACCCACAACCCCAAGATGCAGAGTTACGTGCTCCACCAACTGAGCCAGCCAGGAGCTCCAGGACTGGTGTCCTTATAAGAAGAGAAAGAGAATGAGAGACAGAGACAGAGAGACAGAGAGAGAGATCTCCCTCCCTACATCTGCACATGCCAAGGAAAAGCCACATGAGGAATGAACGAGACGGCAGCCATCTGCAAGTCAGATAGAGATCCCTCACCAGAAACTGACCTGCTGAGCCTGGGACTTCTGGCCTTTAAAACAGTGAGGAGAAAAAAAAAAAAAAAAACTTCTGTTGTTTACATTACCCAGTCTACAATATTATGTTATGTTAGCCCAAGCTGACTAAAAACAGATCAGGAACACAATTTATATCAGTATCTAAAAAAAAAAAAATAATAAGTGACACCTGCTTAATTTTTAAATACTGAAAAGAGATTAGAACTTCCAGATATTTTTAAAGTATTATTAAACTACTATAGTTAAACTCATGTGAAAGGGCACCTGGGTGGCTCAGTTGGTTAAGCATCCGACTCTTGATTTCGGCGTAGGTCATGATCTCATAATTCGTGGGTTCGAGCCCTGTGTCAGGCTCGACGCTGGCCGTGCAGAGTCTGCTTGGGATTCTCTCTCTCTGCCTCTCCCCTGCTCTCTCTCTCTCTCATAATAAATACACTTAAAAATTGTTTTAAAAATTATATGGAAAATACCCTGGACTAGATAGATGAATTCCTTCAACAGAAAAGTTCAGAAGGGTTGCAATATATAAAGCCATTAAATAAATAGAAAAGGTGGCATCTCTAGTCAGTGGGGAAGACATGTTATTACCCACTAGGTGTTAATTTTCAAAACTGGATGTTTACCTCATCCATTACCCCGAAATGAATTCCACATGAAATTAAAGCATATTCTTTAAATAAAGCCATAACAAACTAGGGGGAAATGGGACAATATTTATAACTTTGGATGGAAATAGCTCCTGTAAGCATCGCATAAAATTCAAGTCAAAAAATTACATACCAATAATTTGTGTACCTAAAACTTTATATATCCATGTGGCAAAAAGCACCATTAGGATCATATAAGCTTCCAGCAACAATAGGTCAGTTAGGACCAATCTTCCCACTGAGGAAAGCTGGAAAAGCTAGCCATAACATTTATTTTAATCTGTTTGAAGTTATCAGAGAGTTACCAAAGATCTAATGGAGAAAGGAAGCCCAAAGAGCAGAAGCCAGCTGTCGGGTCACTCTTCCCAGAAAGTATCTGCTGATTCGAGAGTTGAGTTTGAGGGGCACCTAAGAGGTTCAGTTAGTTAAGCCTCTGACTCTTGGTCTAGGTTCAGCTCATGATCTCATGGTTCTGATGAGATCGGGCCCCTGGTCGGGTTTCAAGATGACAGCACAGGAGCCTGCTTGGAATTCTCTCTCTCTCCCTCTCCCTTAAAATAAATAAACATTAAAGTTGTGTGTTTGTTTGTTTGTTTTTAAGGGAGCACCTGTGTGGCTCAGTCGGTTAAGCTTCCGACTTTGGCTCAGGTTATGATCTCATGGTTTGTGAGTTCAAGCCCCATGTCAGGCTCTTCCCTGACAGTTCAGAGACTGGATGGAGCCCGCTTCAGACTCTGTCTCCCTCTCTCTGCCCCTCCCCCGCTCAATCTCTCTCTCTCTCTCTCTCTCTCTCTCTCTCAAAAAATAAATATTAAAAAAAATTTTAACAACAACAACAACAAAAAAGAATTGAGTTGAACGATAGGTAAGTAGTGCTCTAAAGAGCCAGGAACAGAGGTGTGAGCAAACATGAGAGTTAAGCACACATCAGCTCCCATCTTTTTTAAGACACTGAAAAGTTCCATTTTAGAAGTGAGGGTGGTTGAACCAGAAAACAATCATCTCCACAGAAACTAAAGTCAAGTTTTGTGTTATCTCAATCCCTCATTGGACTCAGATGACGGGGGCAGGAGGGGAAGGGGGGGGTGGTTGCTGGTGCCCTTAAGTGAACTACTAGAAGCAAAGCTATAGTCTCTCTGGAGGAATATCAGGGTAGCTCTACAATTTCCCATGATCAATTTCTGACTCTCTGTCAAACACTTAGGATATAAGAAGAAAGACTTTGTGACTAAAACTCAAAAGAAATTATGAGCTAGACAAGTATGCCACCAATATCCAGATAATGGAGCTATGCTACAGGGACTTCAGGTAGCTGATATGTGTAAAGATTTATAGGACAAGATTGAGAATTTTGTTAGGGAGGTGGAAACTAAAAAAAGCACCAAATGGAAAGTAGCAATAAAAGACAGAATAACTGAAATTAACCCCAAAAGTAAGTTTAATAGCAGGTTAGACATAGTTGAAGACAGAAGTAACATGGAAGTCAAAAAACAATATCTACACTGAAGGACACAAAAGCAGTGGGATAGAAAATACAGAGAAGACGATAAAAGACAAACGGACTATGTTCAAAATAAATAATTGCCATTCCAAAAGATAATACCTTTTTTCTCGATTCATCATTCTGGCATTCCAGAACACCGAGACAAGAAGACTTTTCAATAAATAACACTGGGCCGATTAGATATTCATATAGAACAAAAATGAATCTTGACTCCTACCTTATGCCATATTCAAAAATCAATTCCAGGCATTTTGTAAAGCTAAGTCCCAAGTAAGAAAGTTTTCTGGGTGCCTGGCAGACTCAATCAGTAGAGCATGCAACTCTTGATCCCGAGGTCATGAGTTCAAGCCCCATATTCGATGTAGATCTTTCTTTAAAAAAATAATAGAAAATAAAATAAAGTAAGAAAGCTTTCAAAAGATTACACAGGAAAGTATTTTCATGATCTTGGGCTAGGTGAAGATTTCTTAAAGAAGACACAAGATAAACCAATCTTTAAGGGAAAAGGTAATTAAATGAGTTACATTAACATTTTTAAATTGCGCTCATCAAGGGGCACCTGGATGGCTCAGTCCATTAAGCGACCAGCCCTTGATTTCCGTTCAGGTCGTGATCTCACAGTTCGTGTGACGGAGCCGGTGTTGATAGAGTGGAGCCTGCTTGGGATTCTGGGATTCTCTCTCTGTCTCCTTTTCTCTCTGCCCCGCTCCCTTTCTTTCTCTCTCTCTCTCTCTCTCTCTCAAGATAAATAAATAAACATTAAAAAAATAAAATTATGCTCATCAAAAGACATCTTTAAGAAAATTAAAAATGAAAACCCAAGAGTGAAAGAAGGTATTTTCAATACACATAACTCACAAGGGATTTGTATCTAGAATTGGAAAGTATACCTATTTCAATAAGAAAAAGACACAAATGACCCAATAGAAAATTGGACACGAGGCTTGAATTAACACTTGAGAAAATTACCAATAACAAAAAAGGTTCTTAACTTCATTAGTAATCAGGTAAATGTGAAGGAAAACCACAATGAACCGTCGCCACACCCACACCAGAATGACTAAAATGAGAAAGACTGCCTTGCCAAGTGGTGGAGATGTGGAGCATTTCAACTTCCATGTGCTGTTTGTAGAAGTATATTTTTCTGAAGCCATTTTGAATTTTTTTTTTCAACGTTTATTTATTTTTGGGACGGAGAGAGACAGAGAATGAACGGGGGAGGGGCAGAGAGAGAGAGAGAGACACAGAATAGGAAACAGGCTCCAAGCTCTGAGCCATCAGCCCAGAGCCCGACGCGGGGCTCGAACTCCCGGACCGCGAGATCGTGACCTGGCTGAAGTCGGACGCTCAACCGACTGCGCCACCCAGGCGCCCCATCTGAAGCCATTTTGGCAGCAAGTATGGCATCGCCACCTAAAGCTGAACGTATGTCCAATAGACCAACAATTTCATTTTTTAGTGTCTATCTGACCGAAACGCACCTAAACGCATACACAACAATGTTCACAGCAGCATTATTCATGATACCCCACAACTAGAACCATTGCAAATGTCCATCCACAGTCGAATTGTGGTATATTCACACAACGGGAAATTATGCAGCAGTTAACAATGAATGGGTGGCTACATGTTACAGTGTGAAACAATTTCATCAATATAATGTGGAATGAAAGGAAGCCAGATGCAAATGAGCATATTCTCCATGATTCCATTTACATAGGGTTCAAAAAAATAACTTCAGGTATTCAATTCAAAGTCAAATAAATGGTTACCTCTGGGGAGGAGGAAGAAGTGATCAAGAGCGGGACACAAGAGGAGCTTTTGGAGGACGGGTAAGGTTCTATTTTTTTACGTGGGTCACATGAGTGTGCCCACTTTCCTAGAACTCACTAGGGTGTAATCTTAAGACAGTGCAATTTTCTGTAAGTACGTTATTCTTAAATTAAAATAGTATAATGTAACATAACATAATATAGTATATAGCTGATCGCAAATAAATAGTAAAATTACACCTAGAAGAATAAAAACCGTATTATTAATACCCATTGATAGCAATGAGATCGTCAAGAACTGTCACTTTCCGTGTTATACATTTCTGCACTGTATGAATTCTTTATAGTGAGCATGCCTGTGTGTTATAATCAGAAAAAAAACATGAAAAATATATCAACAACAACAAAACGCTAAATAGCTACAGTCCTTCTCACAGTGGGCAGATGAGAACTCCGTGATGTGAGTAGATTCCATGCATACAGAAAATTTGTTAGTTTCATAATCATCTAAGAGCCTTTGTTTGAAAAGGAAAAAAAAAAAAAACAAAAACCCTTGCTGGTAACAGAATCCCAAGCTGGTGTGCGAGCTGCAATTTCCCAGCTGTCCATAGTTCTGCCTCATTGCTTGGGGATGTGCTTCACTGATTCCTAAAGCATAGCTCCAGACAAAACCAAAAATTTGTAAAGCAGGAGAATTCTCAAATCACCTCTACAGCTGTGAAAACCAGACCTATCACAACTTACCAGTGAGTCTGACATGGTTAAATAAGGTAATAGGTGTAGAAATGGTTTGAAAAAAGAGAAGTTATGGTACAAATGCAAAATATTATTTGAAACTTGATTGTGGGAGCTTTGGGAATGTGGATTTCCCTGACCGTCCAGAAGGAGCATAGAGAAGTCAGTGATTTTAAGGAAACTCTGCACTTCCAGATTCCATGGAGAGTTATGGCACAAATGTTCTCTGAGGCATAATATCCTTGACTTTGATCCCTTATGGAACCTTGTTTTACACAGCTCTCCTCTACAACATAACTGCTTTACCGGTGGTGTCCCTTAGCTGTCTGGGTTTCCAGCTTATCTACTTTGTTAAATTTAGATTTAAATCATTCCAACAAGAAAGATGCTATTATAAAGTGTTATCTTAACCTTGGGACAGCATTTCCCAGAAGTGTGTTCTTTGGGACACTAGTCCCATGAATTGCTGCTTAGATAAAGTTTGCGACCGGCTATAGCTAACTCCACATTTGGAAAGTGATCATGCCCTTTCAGCATGCCACACTCAGAAATACTGAAGAAAACAATCTCTTTGGACTTTTTAAACCCAGATTTGCCCAAGTTTATTTGACCAAAGAACCCTTTTTCCAAGTAATATTTAATGATACCATACAGAATTAATGTTGCATAAAACATTATTTCAGAAACCCTACTTTTAAACTAAAAAGTTCCAAGAGAGAAATCTTAGAAGTAGTTAAGAAACTGATTTCCAGTTCTTACATCCTTGTTGTAGAAGGGTTCATATGAAAAAGGCCTCAATTCTCCTACATGTATTAAGAGTTCAGTTACTACATACAAATGCTTTGATTCAGAATGTACTTAAAGCTTTTCCAGTGCCTTAGGTATTATTACTAAAATAAATTAGTATCATAAGAACACGAAGAGGTGCCCAAACTTAGTGGTTAAAGCTATAGTCTATAAGCTATAGCCTACATTCAAATAGGTCAGATTTTCACTTGTAGTCAAGTTTATGATCTTGGACAAGTAATTTAAATCCTATGAGTTTCCATTTCCTCATCTATAAAATGGATATTCTAGTAATAGTACTTACTCAATAGGGTTGTTATAAAGCTTATCGATAATATATATACAGTGGTGCCTGGCTGGCTCACGGGGTAGAGTGCACGGCTCTTGATCTCGGTTACTTAACATAAAATCTTTTTTTTTTAAGTTTATTTATTTACTTAGAGAGAGATTGTGCACGAGCAGGGGAGGGGCAGAGGGAGAGGGAGAGAGAGAGAATCCCAAGCAGATTCCACACTGTTGTTGTGGAGCTCGACGTGGGGCTTGAACTCACAAGCCAGGTGATCATGACCTGAGCCAAAATCAAGAATCAGATGCTTAAATGACTGAGCCAACCTTAAAAGTAAAATCTTTTCTTAAAAATACATATACAGTATTTAGTACAACACCAAATCTATGTCAGGACCTATTTTAAAGCTTCTCATGTTAATACCAAGTAAACACATTAGACTACAAATATTCAGTTGAAATTTGTCGAAAAGCCGTCACCATAGCGAGCTCCACAGTGAAGCTAGTGATGCCAATATTTTTCAAATATCTTTTTTGGAAGGTGAGTAAAGGGAGGGAGTAAGTTTTCTGATGCAATGTGGATAAATTAAAGCTTGGTGTGATACATGAGAAACATTCTCCAAAAAAAAAATAGTTTAACTGAATTCAATAAAAACATGTGATGTAGGCTCTGTTTACACAAAGCTGTGGATTAATACTACACGCTGTGTGATGGCTAATTTTCAAAAACTGAGGTTTCCTGCAGAAGAAATTTTGCTTCAAGATGGCAACATAGAAATCCTGTTTCCAGCCTACCAGCCCACCCTACAAATTTTAGACTTACCAGCCTCCGACAGTCCCACGAGCCAATTCTTTAAAATCAGTCTCTCTCTCTCTCTCTCTCTCTCTCTCTCTCTCTCTCTCCCTCCCCCCCTCTCAACACAGACACATGCATACTCACACACGTGCACACTAGTGGTTCCATTTCTCTGGAGAACCACGACTGATACATGCTGTAAGGGATACAAGATGAATTACGACTTCATTGGATTAGCACTTATTCTTTCTTTGCAAATAAAATAACTTACCAGTGGCTGTTTGTTTGAATGCCCGTTATGAACCAGACACCATGAGGAACTTGGATGTACATCATCTAACTTCATCCTCACAATGATCCAATAAATTAAAAAGTAGTAGATCTTAAATTATTATCAACTGCAATTTGTAAATTGCCGTATAAAACATAAGATCCTAAAAAGGGGGGTATAAAATAGGAAAAAATAAAGCAGGAAGTAGTAAAAAAAATAATAAGGAAGGAAAAATAAGTAACTCTGAAAAGGCGTTGTCATTTGGAGGAAACATTTGGAGTTATCTTGGGCTGAGCTCGATTAGCTTCTTCCAAAGAAAGTTTAATTTATAGATAAAGGAATAAAGACACCTCTCCCTAATCACTCAGCCCTCCACCATCCCATGGCAAGTACACAAAAATAATTTAAGGATTATGTGCTGGGGAATTCTGGGATAGAACGAGAGTCATAGAACATGTGTGTTAATTTCAGCTCTACTTATTACTAGTTTGGAGACCTTAGGTAAGTCTCTGAGCCTCAGTTTTGTTACTCATAAAATGGAAATAAGAGTAAGCACCTCATAAGAGTACCATGAAGATCAAACTAAATACCAATATGTTAAAGAACTCTATAAACTATACAAAGATGTGCAAGTACTCGCTGTGGTTAATTTGAACGTTCTCGCTATTACATTTTCATCTGTCTGCCAGTTTGCTTACTATACAGAGATGGAAAGTCTTCCCAACACACAACGAAAGACTTTCAAAAATGAACCCTCTGGGTTTGTTTGGTTTTTGTATTATTAAAAACGGACCGTCAAGAAAGGAAAACTACAGCCATTGAAATTGAAATCTTAGCGAATGGATTAAGCAGTACATTTGAAACAGCTCAGCCACCGGAAGGTGGACATGATGAAATTACTCAGAACGTAACACAAATATTTGGGGAGATTAAAAAAAATGAAAGAGGGATTAAAAAAAAACATGGAGAATAAGATGAGAAGGTGTAATACTCAACAGGAGTTGGAAAAGGACAGGGCAGAGGAGATGCAGAAGTGATATTCTACAAGGCGAAGCCTAAGGATTTTCCAAATTAACGAAGGGCATTAATGCAGACAGAGAAAACACAATATACGGAGGGGAATAACAGAATTGTGGCAAAACTTCATGACCTACCAAAGACCAAAAAATAAAAGAAGAAAGAAAATGGTTTGCATGTTATATTCTATATGCTAATCACAGACTTGATTTATTTTCTTGTAATCAGGAAAGCGCAAAATAATATGCCATAATAATGCATTTAATTGCTATTGTTAAAGCATTTGGAGTTTCTCTTGCATTTGTTTCTCTCTCTCTCTCTCTCTCTCTCTCTCTGTATCAGGCCAATTCATTACCTGCTGGAACTCACAGCACAAAGCATTTTTGCCAACTATTTATGTTCTTTTCTTACTTAGGTAAAGTAAATCCCACACTTTCTCAGTGGGGTTAAGGTCATGACTCGGAGGGGAGCCACTCCTTCCTAATTAGTTCCCCAGACTCCTCTCTTTTTTTTCCCCTGTAAATGGCCACAACAGTTTAGAAAAATGTGTGGAGTCATAATCCTCCTGATAAATGAATCCTTGATCAAGCAGCTGGTTTCCAGAAGGGCCTCCCTTGCTGTGCTGCAATTATGTTGAATCTGAGCCCCAGTAGTTGAGGTCACTGCTGAAGTACTTGAGGGAAAATACCTGTCTCGGAGCTCCACTGTATGATACGCCAAGCTAAGAGACTCCAACTTCTCTGCTCCAAAGCCCTCGTGCAAAATATCAATTTTTCTTCTTAGCAAATGAGAAAAATACTTATCCGTGTGAATGCATATGAAGATCCTCTACTGGTGACCCAAGGTGGGGGGAAGTCCATGCTTTTAGAGATGATGGCAATGTAATACCTATTCTAAAAATCTTGAAAGCAGTTTTCTATTTAGATAATGCGCTTAATTACTCTGCTACTGAACAGTATCTATTAATAGCAATGGCATAATAATAACTGTGGGTGGCACCATATTATCGGTCTGGGATTTTCTAGGCTTAAGTCATTCTAAAGGGAAATATTTATAAAAACGAAGTTATATCTCAGACTAAGAAAAGGGTGTACAGGAAATTACAAAAGGCTACATCTTAAATACTATAAGCAATGATACTTTAACACACATACACAAATGTACATGGAATTTTTCATCTGAGTACACACTGAATGAATAGATTTCAGCTGCTTTTCTATAAATCTTATAGATTTATTTTCCCTGTCTAATTGTCCCAGAATAATAAAAATGTCTTCCTGCTTCGTGTGAAGGTGCAATCCTTCTTTAATTAGTACTGTCAATAATGTTACAACAATTTCAAAATTGATCTGTGTTTTACCAAGAGACTTTCCACTTTCAGTGCCTCTAATAAGAACCATACTTTTTTCTTGAGACTGCTATGACTCCACCTTTGCCGTAATCACACACAAAAAAAATTTTTTTTTAATCTTTATGGAAGAAAAGCTCAGAAGACAATGGGACTCCCTGTGTGAAAAGAGACGATGATCACCCATACTCAGTTAAAAAACAAGAGGCTCATGGAAGAGGTTTGCAACATATAAAATAGAGAAAGAATTAATAACAAGAATAAAGAACCCCTAATATATTAGTTTTCTAGGGATGTCATAACAAATTGCCCCAACAGAAATCTATTGTCTCACAGTTCTGAAAGCCAGAAGTCCAAAACCAAATTGTCCATAGAGCTGCACTCCCTCTAAAGACTAGTGGAGGGGTGCCTGGGTGGCTCAGTTAAGCATTCAACTGGCTCAGGTCATGATCTCCCGATTCACGAGTTTGAGCCCCGCGGCGGGCTCTGGGCTGACAGCTCAGAGCCTGGACCCTGCTGCAGATTCCGTGTATGTGTCTCTCTCTGTCCCTCCCCAACTTGTGCTCTGTCTCTCTCTCAAAAATAAATAAATAAAATAATAAATTTTCAAAAAGACTCTAAAGAAGAAACCTTCCCTGCCTCTTCCAGATTCTGGTGGCTGCAGGCAGTCCTTGGCTTGTGGCCGTGAGATACAGAGAGAAGGGGGAGAAGACCGTGTAAGGAATCCACCTTCCTCTTCTGTATGTTTCTCAGAGTGACACTTATCATTTGACTTAGAGTTCACCTGGATAATCTAGGATGATCTCATCTTGAGATCCTTTACTTAATAACATCTGTAAAGACACATTTCAAATAAGGTCACATTCACAAGTCCCAGGGATTAGGATATAGACATATCTTTTTAGGAGTACTACATCTTTCGATCAGACTTCTAGTTAAAATAGTTCTATAACCTCTTGATTTGAGGCAATTTCCTCTACTGTGTACATATAAAATTATACAGGTGAAGTATACAAATAGAATTCAAGGTATAAATCATGTTGAATTAAAGATTAAGACCATAGAACTGAAACTATGGGCATAAATGACTTCAGGTCTTGAAAAGACAAAAGAATTTATCTCTTTCAAGATTACAGAGATCAAAAGTGCATTCAACAAGAGTCCATATTAACTCATGGGGGGACTTAAGAAAAAGAGGAATAGAAGAGAACTTACTTAATCTGATAAAAAAAATAACTCTCAAATTCTTCAAAATTCTCACAACCTTCATCACACTAAATGGCAAAACTATTGAAACATTCTTAAGAATAAACAAGAATGCTTACTAATCAATACTTTAAGTGGAATAAACATTCAAAAGGAAAAGACAGATGATGTAGATGATATGATCATCTGTAGATGATATGATCAAAGACATAGAAATGCCAAAGAAGCATTTCAATAAACTTAGAGTACAAAAAAGAGTTCATTAAAGTTGCTGGATATAAGATCAACATACAGAAAATAATGGTATTTCTAAAGACCAGCTAAATCAAGTAGAAAGTATAAAGAAAAAAAAGGATACCATCTACATACAAACACAAAAATTATAAATGTAATGAGGAACAGAAGATCTGCAAGAATTTTGTTGAGAAAATTATAACACATCATTGAAGAAATAAAGATATATACTATATTCATAGATAGACTCAAATTTTTTTAATAAAGTCTGTTTTTATTTTTTTATGTTTTATTTATTTTTGAGAGAGAAAATGTGAGCAGAGGAGGGTCACAGGGAGGGGGGGACAGAGGATCAAAAGTGGGTTCTGTGCTGAGAGCAGACAGCCCAACTCAGGGCTCAAACTCACGAACCATGAGGTCATGACCTAAGCCGAAGTCCGATGCTCAACCAACTGAGCCACCCAGGCACCCCAAGACTCAAAAACTTTTTAAAGTTACTACTGTAAAGTAGATCCAAATCTACAAAAATTCTACCCAATTTCAATTAATTTTTCAAAACAGGTTTTAATGTGATACTTGACAGGATGATCCTAAATTTTGGTAGTCAAGTAAGTTTGAAAAAGAAAAACAAATTAAGCAGACTATGTGGAGGTAAAGGCACCAATGGAACAAAGAGAGAACCCAGAAATAGACTCTTACATACACTGAAACATGGTACTTCAAAACAGCAAGGAAAAAATAAACCATTTAGTAAGTGGCACTTAGACTACTGGATATTCATTAGGAAAAGAAATAAATTTTCTATTTTACACTATAAATAAAAATAATTTACAGATATAAAAATCAAACTTTCTAGTATTTTAGGTAAAAAATATAGAACCTATGACTTAGAATAGGGACCTCTAAAACAAAATGACAAAGAAAAATTTTAATGCTCTCCTTAAAATTAAAAAAAAAAACTTTAGTTCAATAAAAAACATGGTAAACAAAGTTAAAAGCAAGCTATGAGGGAACACCTATGCCACATATATAACTGACAAAATTCAAGCCATGGGTATAGCTTAAATTGGATCTCCAACCTTAGTGTTCTTAGGTACATGGAAAAAAACAAAAACAAATCATTTCTGGAGGTAAGCACCCATACCCTATGCACGAAGCATCCCCACGATTAGTTTTATAAGAAAAAAAAAAGAAAACAAAATGGAATTATTGATACAGATAATGAAGAAAATCTGCTTGGTATGTTTAAAGTGATAAAAGGAGGGGCGCCTGGTTGACTCAGTAGGTGAAGCATTCAACTTCAGCTCAGGTCATGATCTCGTGGTTCACAAGTTCAAACCCTGCGTCAGGCTCTGTGCTGACAGCTCGGAGCCTAGAGCTCCGAGGGGCAGCTCTCTGCCCCTCCCCTGCTACTGCTCTTTCTCTCTCCCTCTCTCTCTCTCTCAAAAATAAGGAAACATTAAAAAAAAATTTTTAAAGAGATAAAAGGTAAGTTTGAAAGCTTGAATATATTTGCGGGGAAAAAGAATTTATTAAATACAACAGAGCAGACATAAAAAAAATCAAATAGTATTTCATAACCTGAAAATGAAAATAATTGAGACTAAAAACACAACAGATTTGACAAAGATGATAAAAGAATCTTTGAATCAGAAGGCCGTCCAGATGACAGTATCCAGAATGTAGCACAGAAAGAAAAAAGATTTTTAAAAAATATGAAATAAAAATTGAGAAACCTACAGGGTAAAGTGGAAAGATCTATCGAGTATCTAATCTGAGCTCCAGAACGCAATGAAAGAGGAAACAGAGCAGGTGCTAAGAGGGGAGAGTTGTCATGATAAAGGGCAGAAAGAGTTTTCCAAAAACTGATGAATAACATTAATCTACTGATTCAAGAATCACAATGAATCCTAAACACGTTAAGTAAAAATAAATCCACACCCAAATACATCCTGTGGAAACACAGAACTTCAAAGACAAAGAGAGGATCTGAAAAGTTACCACTGAAAGAGAGGTATATTGACCCTTGACTTCTTGACGGCTATAGTTGAAGTCAGAAGACTGAGGAACTGAACCTTCAATGTTCTACAAGTGAATAACCATCATGCTAGATTTCTATATGCAGAGAAAATATTGGACAAGGAAAAAGACAGAATGAAGGTATTTCCAGGCTAGTAGAAACGATTTACCACCATTAGACCCACTCTAAAGAAAATTTTAAAGAATACACTTCAAGCAGGAAAAACGATCCCATATGGACTGACATGTAAGAAAAGAAAGGGATAAATAAGTTAGTGAACAAATGAACGCTGAATATATAACATAGTAACAATCATATCCTGTAGTGCTTAAAAGGGTAGGATTAAAATACCTGACAATAATTGCGTACGAGCGGGAGAAAGAAAGGCATAAATAGAGTAACTTGGTTTAAAGTCATGATGAAGTTGCACTTCTCACGGGAATATAAGGTTGGTTTGACAATATAAAATTAAATAATATCCTATGCTACATTTAAGGATTAAAGGATACAAATTATGACCATCTCAATAGATGGAGGAAAAGATTTTAATTCAGTAGAATTCAACATCCTGTCATGATTTTAAAAAATCCTTTAGAGGCGGCTGGCTGGCCCAATTGGAAGAGCGTGTGACTCTTATTCTCAGGGTCATGAGTTCAAGCCCCACATTCGGTGTAGAGATTACTAAAAGAAAGAAATAAACTTTAAAAATAAATAAAAATAAAATATTTAAAAAATACTTTTAGCCAACCAGGATAAAATACTTTATCTCCTATTTTGATAAACCAATTTACAGAAAGCCTAGAGCAAATATTACACTTACTGTTACAATGTTGAAAGTTTCTGGGTGCCTGGGTGGCTCAGTTGGTTAAGCATCCAACTCTTGGTTTCAGCTCAGTCATGATCTCACAGTTTGTGGGATCCAGCCCCACACTGGGCTCCATAACAGGCATGGGGCCTCCTTGAGATTCTCTCTTTCTGCTCTGTCCCCTGCCCCCCCCCACCCTCTCTCTCTCCAAATAAATAAATAAACTTAAAAATATATATATTGAAAGTTTCCATCTGAGGTTGGGAAAAAGGTTCTCACTGACACTGGGATTATTAATTGATATACTGGCAATCCTATTTAAGAAACATAACTATGGGGGCACCCGGATGGCTCAGTCAGTTAAGCATCCGACTTCAGCTCAGGTCATGATCTCACAGTCCATGAGTTTGAGCCCCATGTCCGGCTCTGTGCTGACAGCTCAGAGCCCGAATCCTGCTTTGGATTCTGTGTCCCCTCTTTCTCTGCCCCTCCCCTGCTCGCCCTCTGTCTCTCAAAAATAAACATTAAAAAAAATTTTTTTAAAGAAATGTAACTATATACTTTAACAACAAAAATATGCTGTTTATATTTTTATATAAAATATCAAGATATAGCATACAAAATTTTTTATTTTTAATTTAATTTTTAGTGCCCCACTAAACTCACGTTGAAACGCAACTAATGAGTTGTGCCCCAGCATTCCAATGACTGTGGCTGCATCACAAATCCCCTCACACTGGTGGCATGAGACAAGTACGATTTTATTAGATTTTATTATACTCCGGGCTTCTGGTGGTCAGGAATTTGGGCAGAGCACAGCAGGGGTGGTTTGTCTCTGTTTTGCAATGCCTGGGGCTACAGCTGGGAAGAATCAAATGACAGGGAATGACCTAAATGCCTTAGGTCTGGAGTAACCTGGAGGCTTCTTCACGCAATGCCTAAATCCTGGGCAAGGATAACTTGAAAACTTGGCTCAGCTGAGGCTGCCATCTGGCGCACCTACACGCAGCCTCTCACTGCGTCTTGGGCTTATCACAGGTTACTGGCCATGTGCCCAGAGAGAGCATCCTGAGAAGGTGCGACCAGAAAGCGTGCATTCCCAAAGACCTAGACAGAAGCCACCGGGCTTCTTCTGGAGAAACTTCAGAAGTCATATGGTATCATTTGTGCTGCATTCTATCGGTTACAACAAGACTCACTAAAGCAGGTCTGTACTCTGGGGAGGGGAATTACACTCCATCTATCAATGGAGGAGTGGTAAGGACACACTGCAGAAGAGGACCTAGAATGGGAGACATCGTGGTGGCCTTTTTTGGAAGATATGAGCTACAATATCTACAGTAGAAAAACATTTGTCTGGGGCGCCTGGGTGGCACAGTCGGTTAAGCGTCCGACTTCAGCCAGGTCACGATCTCGCGGTCCGTGAGTTCGAGCCCCGCGTCGGGCTCTGGGCTGATGGCTCGGAGCCTGGAGCCTGTTTCCGATTCTGTGTCTCCCTCTCTCTCTGCCCCTCCCCCGTTCATGCTCTCTCTCTGTCCCAAAAATAAATAAACGTTGAAAAAAAATTTTTTTAAATAAAAGAAAAACATTTGTCTACTGAATAATGAAACATGTCCATGCAGTCCAGTTGGGGTTGAATTGTTCCCTCCACCACAAAAAAAAAAAAAAAAAAAAAAAAAGTTGAAGTCCCAACCTTCCAGCTCCCCACCCCCTAGCACCTGTTAACGTGACCTTATTTGGAGATAGGATCTTTGCAGATGTCATCAAGTTAAAATAAGGTTATTGGTGTGGGCCTTTATTCCAATATAACTGGTATTCTTATAAGAGAGAAAAGAGGAGAATGCCATGTGAAGACACGGGGACACATAGAGAGGAGGAAGCCATATGAAGACAGAGGCAGAGATTGGGGTGACCTTGCTACAAGCCAAGGAACACCTGGAACCACCAGAAGCTGAGATGAGGCAAAGGAAGATTCTCCACCAGAGCCTCTAGAGGGAGCATGGCCCCTCTGGTCATGTTTTTGGTTTTGGACTTCTCACCTCCAGAACCATGAGACAATAGATTTAAGTCACTCAGTCTGCGTTCCTTGGAAAACTAACACACGACACCTCCATTTTTTGACACAAATACAATATCCACCACTCTACATTTTTCCTTTTTCGTTTATAAGTGCTCATATATAATCCCATTTAAATGTAAAGTTGGCTTTGCTTCTTTGTAACATTTTCTTCATCTGAAGACATAAGTATTGCTATCAACTCACTTCCTGAACTCTTTCACCTGATATACACTGGATGTTCCCTTCCACACCCATTTCTTTTCTCTAGTGATCTCTAAGGGAATTTGCAAAATGGTTTTCCCTCAACACTTTTCTTTTCTCCCCTTTAATCATGGGCCATATGTGTATGGTTGTTAAGTTACAAAATCAAGCTACTTTCCTGTCCCACTCTAGCGAAATCTCCATTATTCACTCCATTTTATATCACTTCAACAGAGTCAATTCTACATGTTCTCTAAAGGACTATTATTGTTTGCAACCCAACTTCTTGTACCACCATCCTTCGTTCAGACCTTTTTTATATGTATAATTGACATACAGCATTATATTAGTTTCAGGTATAAAACATACTGATTTGCTATTTTATATATTGCAAGATACTCACCAGAATAAGTCTAGTTAACATTCATCGCCTCCCTTAGTTGTGGTGATTTTTCTTAGGATGAGCACTTTTCAGATCTACTCTCTTAGCAACTTTCAAATAAACAGTAGAGTATTATTAACTATGGTCACCCTGCTCTACATTACATCTCCAAGACTTATTTGATTTATAACTGGAAGTTTGTATCTTTTGACCCCCTTTACCCCTTTCCTCCACCTCCGCCCCCCACTTTTGGCAAACACCAATCTGATCTCTGTATCTATGAGCTGTTTCTTTTTTCTTTTGTTTTTGTTGTCGTTGTTTAGATTCCACGTTCCATATATATAAATGTGAGATCATACAATATTTTTCTTCTCTGTCTGACTTCTTTTAATTAGCATAATGCCCTCCAGGGCCATTCATGTTGTCACAAGTGCCAAGATTTCCTACTTTTATGAGACTGAGTAATTTTCCATTGTAGACCCCGTTTTCTTTATCCATTCATCTGTCAATGGACACTTAGGTTGTTTCCATGTCTTAGCTACAGTAAATAATACTGCAATGCACACCGAGGTGCAGATATCTTTTTGAGATAGTGTTTTCATTTTCTTCAGATAGTGAAAGTGAAAACCTTTTTTAAAATTTTTTAATGTTTATTTATTTTTGAGAGAGAGGGAGAGAGACACGGAGACAGAGTTCAAGCGGGGGAGGGGCAACGAGAGAAGGAGACACAGAATCTGAACCAGGCTCCAGGCTCTGAGCTGTCATCACAGAGCCCAATGCAGGGCTCGAACTCACGAACCTTGAGTTCATGACCTGAGCCGAAGTTGGACGCTTAACCAACTGAGCCACCTGGGCGCTCCTGGAAAACTCTTTTAATTAAAGTAGTAAAATGTACCTTGGACTAGACTTAATTTGTTATTGGGGTACAAGAGTTTCCCATAAAACGAAAGGACCTGAATGGAACTGAGCCTCACAGAAGACTTCAAGCAAGACCTAGAAATCCATAAGGGAGACAGAGTCCTCTGCCTGTCTCTCATATTTCTTTTTCTTTATGCACATAATTGAGTCCACTCTATGTAGCCTGGTCCTCTTTGCTTCCTTGTCTGGAAGACAGCCATGCCTCAGCTCCCAGGCTTACATTACTGTAATTCCAACCGCACACAGACATGAATCCTCTGTCTCTGAATCCCAACTCCAAATTTCTGACTGGCCTACATGAGTTCAGGGGTCCATTACAGGTCTAATCAACTGAAGCTGGGGGCCGAGGTCACTAGGCAGGGTCCCTGGTAGGGGGAGGACCCTTACCTGACAAAGGGTGAGGGGAATCTATAGACTATGGTCCATAGGGAACAACTTGACAGAAATCCTTTCAGACGTTTGTCCCTCAGCGGCTCTATTTCAGCCCCCTTTCTACCCAGGTCCCTCCTGTCTGTCTTTTCTAAGCAACCCAACTCCCGGCGACCCTGTCTTCATTTTCCTCCTTACTGATTTCCCTTCGAACTTTACATTCCTCCCTCTCTATCCTCTGAGCTCTTGGCGCCCACCTATGTCTGCATATTCAGGTTGAGGATGTTGGGGGGAAGGTTGGGAAATGAGAGAGCATTACACTAATCACTGCATTATCCCATAAAGATAGTCCTGTACCTAGAAAAGAAACTCTGGCGAACACGACTTCTCAATCCTAATACATCTGTTCATTGATTGATGTTTATCGTCTCTCTTCCCAAAAATGATTTTAAGAAACTCCTTTCGGGGCATCTAGGTGGCTCAGACGGTGAAGCCTCCGACTTCAGCTCAGGTCGTGATCTCGCCATTCGTGAGTTTGAGCCCCGCGTCGGCTCTGTGCCGACAGCTCAGAGCGTGCAGCCTGCTTCGGATTCTGCGTCTCCTCTCTCTCCGTCCCTCCCCTCACTCACACTCTGTCTCTCTCTCAAAAATAAACATTAAAAAAATGTTTTTAAAGTAGTCCCTCTCATCTCTACTTCTCCCCCCCCCACCCCCCACACACACATTCCTTCTTCCATCTCTGCACTTTTTCTTGTAGTACCAGTTATGTGCAATGCTTAGCTTTCAATGCTGACACGTAGCCTTCAAGCCTACAGGGACCGCTGACGCTGTTGACACCGCCTAGTTCTGAACGTCACTTCTCGCACTGCCTCTGAACTTCCAAGTTCATATTTCAGGAACATATACATGAAGCTATATGTTTCTCGGATGGGGTTCCCTGACAACAGGTTTTGAGCCAGAGAATCGCATGCGGAAGGTGGCTTGGGGAGGGGAAAAAAGAGGTTGATTGCTGGGTGCTCCAGTGAGATATTCCTGTAGGGAAGTGTGCACTGGGCAGCAAGAGAAGTTGACCCTGAATGTAGCTGCAGCTGAGGCCTTAACCCAACCTGGTGCTCTGGGGCTGGTGTGGCTCTTTGGGGTTGTTCCGAATTGAAAGAGGAGAGCCAGGTCCCTGTATTCTGAAATCAACCAATCATTCACCACGAGACCCT
Source organism: Lynx rufus (assembly GCF_022079265.1). NCBI lineage: Eukaryota > Metazoa > Chordata > Mammalia > Carnivora > Felidae > Lynx > Lynx rufus. The sequence goes on from NW_025814845.1 coordinate 6,564,461, forward strand.
CTGGGGGGGGGGGTGGCGGGGGGGGTGCATATAACCTGGGCCAAAGCAGTTTCCTGCAGCCAAGGGCAATTCTCCATGAGGAATGCAGCTGTGAGTGGCCAGAAGCGTCTCCAGCCTCTGAGGAGGAGAGCGTTTCCTGGGAACAGAGGATTCGCGCAGAGCATCGGCATATAGCCACCATATATGGTGTCACAGAAAAGTCAGTAAACTACAAGTCAGGAGACCGGGGCTTTGGTCCTGGCTTTCCCAAAACTCTGCATCCTTTAGGCAAATCGCTTTATCTCGTGGAGCCTGGGTGCCTCGGTTATAAGAGGATTGCAGCACAGTCCATGGTATTTACTCTAGAGCAATAATCCCACACGTATATCAAGAGGGGCAAAGGGCTTATGGTTATGATAATGGAACATTCAACACTTGGGAGGTGACTCATAGTATGGATTTACAAGCCCCAGGCAAAAAGAATTAGGTATATCTATATGTACTAATAGGGGACACTTTATTTTTTAATTTTTTAAATATATTTTTTAAGTTTACTTATTTTGAGAGAGAGAGCACGAACAGAGGAAGGACAGCGAGAGAGAGAGAGAAAGAGAGAGAGAGAGAGAGAGAGAGAGAGAGAATCCCAAGCAGGCTCCCCACTATCAATGCAGACAGAGCCTGATGTAGGGCTTGAAACCACAAACTTTGGGGTCATGACCTGAGCCGAAGTCGGACACTTAACTGGCTAAGTCACCCAGGGGCCCCTAATGTGGAAAACTTTTAAAACAATGTTTAAAGTGTGAAAAGTAAGCAGGATGCATAAAAGGTATGGTGTGATTCCATTTATGTTTGAAATAACTCACACAAAACAAAATTATGTACAAAAATACATTTGTGTCTGGAGGGATCAATGCCAAAGTAACATCAGTAATCACCACCGAGAAGGTTCTAGGATTGAGGGGGATGGAGGGAGAGTAAATTATTTTACTTTATATAACTGATTATTTTTAATAGCCATGTATCACTATGTAATTTGAAATTTAAAAAAAACAACATGAAGCAGGTTAAAATAAAGTAAGGTGACTAAGTATGAGTCCTGAAATTCTAACTCTGAAATTCCATGATTTTAGGCCACTTGTCCATGTTGATTCCACCTCCCTCCCTTGAACAGCTATCCACCAAAATATTGGTAACCCTAACAAGACAGAGCATTGATGTCGGAAGCACATCCAACCGGAAGTGACAAGGGAAGGTGAGAAACCATAAATAGAAATATTCTCAAAAGTGACTGCCTCTCAAATGTAAACATATTAGCTAAGAAAACGTAAGAACCAAAGGAGGTTAGAGTGGGAGAGAGCCAAAGCATAAGAGACTCTTAAAAACTGAGAACAAACTGAGGGTTGATGGGGGTGGGAGGGAGGGGAGGGTGGCTGATGGGTATTGAGGAGGGCACCTTTTGGGATGAGCCCTGGGTGTTGTATGGAAACCAATTTGACAATAGATTTCATATATTGAAAAAAAAAGAAAACGTAAGAACCATTTGACTGATACGTGCTCCATACTTAACTCTAGTTTTGATTCAGTAGACCCAGCAATAACAAGAGTTATTAAAATTGTAACAGCTTCAAATAGATGTTAGCTGGTCCCATGGGTCTTTAAGAAAGGGTTTTGACTTTTTTTTTTTTTTAAGTTTATTTATTTCTGAGAGTGAGAGGCAGAGAGAGGAGGAGAGAGAGAATCCCAAGCAGGATCTGCACCATCAGCGTAAAGCCCAATGTGGGGCTTGATCCCACGAACCCCTGATATCACGACCGGAGGCAAGATAAGAGTAGGATGCCCAACTGACTGAACCACCCAAGCACCCTGAGTATTTTGACTTTTAATACAGATAGGAAAGTTAGCCTCCTGACATGTGATCACTATCTTAATAATCACAATCTTTTAATATGTGTAAATTATTATCATTAGGCATTCTTGATTTCCCCACTTCAAAAATAAGCTGTTGAGGGCCGCCTGGGTGGCTCAGTTGGCTAAGCAACTGACTTAGGTCATGATCTCACGGTTCATGAATTCAAGCCCCACGTTGAGCTCTGTGGGGACAGCTCAGAGCCCGGAGCCTGCTTGGGATTCTCTCTCTCTCTCTCTCTCTCTCTCTCTGCCCTCCCCTGCTCACACTCTCACTCTCTCCTTCAAAAATAAATAAACACTAAAAAAAAAATACACATAAAAATAAGCTGTTGAAACTCTGAAATTAAAATAACTGCTTTACATCCTCTCTTAAAGTACCCTAAAAGTAAAATCTTTTGAAGGGAGTTCCTATGCATCCGCCAAATGATGTTTATAATTTATAAATGCGAAAAAGTCGCCTAATCCTAATACATGCACAGTGTTGAAATTCACCCTTAGCCACTTTGATAATGCACAGAACATCCTCATACTCTCAGAAATTTAGTCGAAGAAGGGATGACTGTCTTCTTTCTGCCAGAATGGAAATGTTTGGAGGGGGGAAGACTCCGTCAAGTGAAGAAAAGGGTCAGACCCAATTAAATCTGCAAAGGAAACTTCGAAAGGATGAATGCCATTAGCCCAAACTGGAATGTGGCCAAAACACGGGGTAATACTTCAACTCTTAGGAAAAGTGCCAGGGGGATATTTAACAACTGCAGGTGGCCAAATGCCTTTTCGTAAGTCTCATCAGAAAAGTCACTTGTGGCAACAATATTCACCAAGGTAAAATAATATTATTTGACAAACTGCCTAGTCAAGTACTAGTTTAAACTCTGACGTTTGTCCGGTTATCAGTTGAAACTCCTTCTCCATAGGACAAGTAGAGAAATGAAATACTTCTGTTACTAAGCAAGGTGAGAACGTAGGAAACAATTGTTACTTAAATCTGGCACCAGACTTCCTTAAATGAAACATCAATTATCATTTTGTCCAACAAACTGAGCCTTGATACATGCATGGTTTTGATTTTTCCTTCTAGGTTTTACAAGTCTTTGGGATATTTTAACCAAGATTTTATTCCCCACAATATTTCCTCACTATTATGTTTATCTTCGATGACTTCAGTCAGGTTTATATTTTCCACATCTCCAACAGAAAGAGCTTGACAAGTTAAAAAAATTCACATCGCAAAACATTAATATGGTACACTTTCTTATAACCTTCTTAATCTTTCTTTTTATCTCTTTAATTTCTTCATTTCCTTGTAAACAACCTCCCCCCCCCCATCCACACACACTTTTTCTCTCTTATCTCACTCCCTCTCCTGGGTTGCAAGGGAAACATTTCGTGAACTGTGATATAAGGGCACTGGAAAATGCAAGCCTGTTAAGTGACATAACACATCCATTCTTGAATCCTGCAAAGGATATTATGTGAGCAAATGCACATCGTGAAACCTGAAAAAGGTTCCCGGTTGAAAACGCTGAACGCTTGAGAGCTCTGCCTTTACCTGCTGTGATTTAAAAGGCTCGAGGCCTCATTTTGAGCCACGAAAATTCAAAGTGACAGAAACCTACAAATTTTTATTGCTGTGCATTTAATAAAATTTACATTTACAAGCTGTCAGTGTGAAATGTTGAATAACTGGTACTTTCGCATTCAGACGAGCAGATTGGGTTGTACCGGGGGTTCATTACTACCTACTTACACGTTCTTGAAATGCTCAGAATAATCCTTCAATCTATGACTTTTGATATCTCTTAATTCAACGCTGCACAAAAACACCATTGAGCCTGCAGTAAGGTCAACAAAAGGAATTTATTGTGCTCCCATAAAGCAAGGCGTAATTAAGAGCCCCCTTTCTGCTTGTTTTAATGTGCTAATACGAGAACATTAGAACCAAGGAACAGCCAATTGCTAGGCGTCTGCAGCAGCTGCCTAGGTTTTTGGTAATTTACTTACTCAATTATGTCGACTCTCTTAAATCCACAACACTGGTGGGTGGTAAGGTAGAGGGATAATAAAAAAACATAGAGTAGGAAACGCTTTTAATGCATGTTTTATGTGCATCTTGGGTAACATTTTTTGTTTGTTTGCTTTTGAGAACAAGAATTAAAGATTGTAACTTTAGGAAACTCAGCACAGGAATAACCATGCATGGGTTTAAGACACCTCTAAAAATTATGACATGTCTAATAATCCTATGATTATGTGGTCTGTTCTGAAAAAAGAATATTAAACCAAATGTTTGACTCAGTATTACAAAAACAGATTATCTAATGGCTTCCAAGGGGGAAATATGAGAAAGACCATTCATAAAGTTCCTTAATAGTAATAAATTACACACACTTCCTTATTCTCCACGTAAATGGAAAGACAAAGAGAAACTCTGAGAGAGAGGATGTGTTCTCACACTTTTACAAGGGCCACTGTAATAAAATCTCTTAAAATTGTTTGCTATCAATATGAATCTGATATTCTTTTGAAGTGAGCACCAAAAAAGTGCTCATTACACTTGTAAATATCTCACTTTTTTTAACATTCAAAGAAGCCTTGAATGCCAACCTCAACGTCTTCATTTTTTTTTTTTTAAGAATACATTTGTTGTGTATGCAAGTCAAAACACAAACTGGGGAAAAAGGCCCAAGGTGGAAACTTCATCATGAATTACCTTGCCACTATTCAAATATTAAAAGTTAAATTATTGAACTAAATGTAAATCACTGACAACAATGGAAATTCAAATGACCTCCTTTTAAACTTTATTTAAATTATTTCTATAATTGTGGCTTTCATATAAAAGGGCACATTCTTACATGTCAATATAAGCTGATACTTGGAGGGGAAAAAAAGTAATTTTCTTCAAATGTCAAAATTTATGTAGCACGCATCATTTATTTTCATTTCCATTTAAATTCCATGAAATGTTTTTGATAAATCAAATAATCTCTATACTACAGCTCAAAAATTGCAAAAGAATGTACAAATACCAACCTATTAGTTCTGATTGCATATTAGATACCCTTAAGCTTTCCTCCCTGGAAATTTTCATTCTCTCTTAATCAAGGAGGAATAATTTAGAAATAAGAAAGAGCAAAAAAAAAAAATACCCTATTTTAGTCATTGTATTTGAAATCAGTTTTATCTTTTGCCTCAAAGAGAACATTTTTTCATTTTAGTCTCAAAGGAATTGAAGGTATAAAATATTATACTAATTAAGTCATATACAATATTATGTTCAGTAATACAGGTACCTTTCTCAGTTTTCAAAAGCAACTTATGCCTCATTTTTCCTTTTAGTTGCCAGAAGTGAATTAAATAGTTTGGAAGGGAGCCTATGAAACTTTGTTTTTAAAATGAAAAGTGAAACCTGAAAATGGCTGGGAGGCTGCAAAATGACAGAAGAATGTGTAAAAGCCGTATTTTCCCTTTTTTATTTTCCTAATAATGAAGTCACTGGGCTAGAGGGACCCTACTGAGTTTTCATGGTGCAAAGATCACTGAACTAGCCTCTGTCTGAATTCTGTATGTCCAACTGAGCCACTTGATTCTGTGTTATTCCGTCCATTCTGAAAGATTGCATCCTGCTCAGAAAATATAAACAAATATAATATCTCTAACAGAGCAAAACAATTTCACCTCTCAAAAAAAACAGACGCTATAATCATTGCACGGTAAACATGGCAGTGACATATCTAAGGTAACACATGCCCATAACTCATCTACTACACTCTAGAAGGATCTTTTGCCCTCATTCATCAGCTCAGAGCAAGCTCAGCCTGACCACGAGTATTTACATGCTGACCCTTCCTCAGACACGTAGTTTCCAGGTCTGTTAAAATGCTAGGGTTATTGGTGTAATGCGTGCATTGAGTAGACCGGGTCTATATTAGTTGACTGGCTGCCTTCAAGATAACTGAACTCTTAGTAACTAAAATAACACCAATATTAATATAATTGTATTTACTAACCTCTTGCTACACCCTCCTGCCTGGCATAAGTGTTGGAATTACAAGTCAGACGGCGCTGAACAGCAATCTTCAAGAAAATTGCTTTAAATTGGCCTTCATTAGCGCTCACAGCCCTGGAAAACAACTCCAAGTGCATGCCTTATGGAAGGTAAGCCAGTAGCAAGAGCTCCCTATTAAAAAGGCAGCACATTAACCTGCTCAATCAGCATGTACCACATTCTAGAAATACTATTAAAGAGTCTTTAACCACAAAATAATTCCGCTAATTCTAAGTATTGGGACAATTAGGACCAAATTTAAAATTTCAACCTTCAATGGCATGTATGTTAATTCCAGTTTACTCTCTCCATTTTAGAGAATTGGATATTGCCATTGAAATTTTAAATTTCCTTTACACAAAGTTGTTGCTGGGTGATTAAAAAAAAAAAAAAAACAGTGCCACACAGTAACCAAGAAGAAAGAAACTAGACCTTTCCTAGGGAACTCAATTTAGATACCAACAGCAAGAAGAAAATACATTTCAAAGGGAAGAAAAAATTCTTCTGTTTCATAGTTTTGCTTTGAAGAGCATGCTCTCTCTTGACATCTGCATAGTAAAAGGGAGTTTAATTTCCTTGGTCAACTATCCTTTCTGAAAATCCTGCATTGGCAGACTTGGAAATGGAAGGAATTTTTCCCGGGGATTAATTCGCAGTTCTTAACACTCAAAACGCTGAATATCTTCAGTAGACAAGCCAGGGAATTTGGTGCTGGGAGTTACACTTTTTAGCAAACAAATGTTAAAGAAAAATGTTTTTCACAGAAAGAGGCCACATGAAATCTATCAGATATATGAAGTGGTCTGATGCGAAATTGATATGCATATGAAATCCCCCAACTCAGCCCCCTCCGGTTTACAACTTGAAAAAGTTCCAGCATTTCATCCTTTATATTGGCATTTCCATTTCTGAACCTTACCACTGGTTTTGTTCCAAAAAATGACATTTCAAAACAGAACAGTAAAGTAAAACATTTTAGGCCTAGCAAATAAGACCACCTTCTTGAAAGCCAGGTAATTTTTCTCAAAGTCTAAGTTCATAGCCAATTCTTCCATTTCAGCTCGAACCATTTAATTTAGTAAACATTTTTTTTTAATACAAGGTTCTGTGAATTCATGTCTGTTCAGTGAAACATGGCTATTCATATCAATGGAGAGAGTAGCTTAGAGTAGTGGCTAAAATTTGCATCTGAAGGTCAACTGATCCCAGGTCCACTCTTTACTACCCATATGACCGTAAGAAAGTTAACTGTACCCTGCAAGGCTCCGCCTTTTCAACTGTTAAGTAGGGATCATATCAAAAATTTTCATAAGAAGGAAATGAAATAATGTTTGTAAGGGATCAAGCGTAGTGCCTAGCACCTGGGAAGCCCTCCCTAATGGTAGTTATCTCCATGCTCAACCTGATTATTTTTAAAAATTAGATGGAGTAGTTTTAGACTAAAAATGGCCAGTCACATCTTTTAAAACTACCAGTATTCAGTTCAGATTTCAATTGACCCATCATACACTGCTTATACACACCAGATAAAATGTGAAAACCTGGACCATTCATAAAATACTTCACACACACACACACACACACACACACACATATGTAGGTCAGGTTTTTCCCTCCAAAATATCTGGTTATCTGTTTCTCTTTTTTTAATGTTTATTTACATTTGAGAGAGAGAGACAGAGTGCAAGTGGGGGAAGGGCAGAGAAAGAGGGAGACAGAATCTGAAGCAGTCTCCAGGCTCCAGGCTCCAAGCTGTCAGAGCAGAGCCCCACCCAGGGCTCGAACCCACAAACCAAACCAGGAGATCATGACCTGAGCTGAAGTCGGACACTTACCGACTGAGCCATCCAGGCACCCCTCTGGTTATCTGTTTCTGTAAACAAGACTTAAAGTGACAAAGAGCATGTTTCACTTTTCTTCAAAGGCTTTTACCATCTTAAAAACAATGGTGCTATGTTCCTTCGTATGCCATGTGCATGTAAACCAAATTGTATTTTAAACATTTATTTCAAGATTTGTCTTGAAGCTGATTTTAAAATTTCTTTTCATTGTCCACCGTCGAGTTCTCAAACCTTGCTCTTTATTCTAACTCCAGATTCAAATAAGCTACGTGGGTTTTTTTGCTAGAATCTTGATTTCTTAAAAAAAAAAACAAAACTGTATGAATGGTAGGTAGAGGTATGTACTTTTTTTCCCCTTCAGTTCTCTTGCATACACAAGCAATTTTCTTCAATATAGGTAATATAAATTAGTTCTCTTAATTGCAACACCCATCAGGACCCAAGATTATTTATGTTTATGCCAATCTACCTGTTCTTTACTGGGAGTCTAATTGCCTTATCAATATTTTTAGTCTTATGTTTACAAATAAAGGAGTAGAGAAACCCAAGATAAAAGCCCACGTGGCTCGCTGTCCGCAAGGGGGGTGAGGATTATTTCATACTCATTTACTTCAAAGAAGAAAACTGGATGCTCTGTTAAGGGAGCAGGGAATCTATCTATCTATCTATCAATATATCTATTGAAGGAAGCTTCAGTTTGGGTTTCCTATTTGTAAGGTAAAGTTGGAAGAACAGCCCAGGCACAGCAATGGAAAACACACACACACACACACACACACCCCTCCAGCACAATGATGTTCTTGCCAAATGATCTCTGAAGAGACAAACTGATTGAAGAAACTACCCAGGCCCAGTTTCCTGAGGGATCAAGAGCTTTCTTCTGTCCCTGGGACCAGAGCCACAGCCACTGGGGTGGGGTGGGGGTGGGGGGGGTCTGTTGGCTGTTGCTGGGCATATAGGACAACACAGATTTAGCCAGCTTACCCTTCGGTGCCATTTTCTACTTGCCTCCCTCTGCCCATGGAGGTGGGGACTCCAGAAGTCAATGGGAGTTCAGGGCATGTGAGCCTGTGTAAAGCAAGCCCATACAGCCCAACCAGGCCCATAAAAGCCAGGAAATGAACAAGTTCAAGTTCTCATAGTGTGTTAATGTGCCCACAAATGTACCTACTTTATACATTTAACAGCTCATGTAGTAATGAAAAATGCCATGTAGAACATATACCTGCATGTGCAAGGTGGGGTAATTAATATGCCTGTATGTGCTCCTTAATTGTTTCATTCCCTGTATTTTTGGTTAATGCAACACTCTGCAAACTTTTATATAAATAGTTTGTGTTTTATATGGATTTCCATGTAAAAGAAACCAAGGGGGAATGACGAATAAGGGAAAATTCTAATGGTATTCTTACTGAGTTTCATTAGCTCAATATTCCACCTTATTTTTCTTCCCTATAAACCGCCAATATATTGACACACAATTTTCAATGACTAGCTTGGTCACTCAGCAAGCCGATGGCCGGCTTAGGAAAAGAAAAAGGTCCCCATATCTATCAGAATTAACATGTTACCTTTTGTGTCCTTTCTCAGCCAAGCCATCTCTGTAAAACAGCCAGATATCAAGTTTGGCATTTGAAGTGCAAACATGTTTGCGTTGTCAGTTGAAAACTGGGGAAGCATGGGATAAAGAGCTGAATTTTAAGGTTTTCACTATTACTAGTGAGGTGTGGGTTTGGGTTGTTTTTCTAGGAGAAACCCAAAGGCCACTGAAGATGTTTTTCCATCAATTTTTCATAAGCATTTAAGCTAAAGGGAAAAAAAAAAGGTGGAAAGGTGGGAGGACATGGTTTTCTTTGGGGGAAGGAAATTAGAAGTCACCGCAAATAATTCACCTGGATAGGTAAAGGCGAGCAAACACTGTTTGCTTGTGAATCCCCGACAACCTCATTGCCTTGTACCCAAGGGAGGAGACAGAACCTCTCGCTTCATTTCAGACCGGCCGGGAAAGCGCTTTGAGGAGGGAACCGGGGAGGGGCACGTTCCCAGGTGTGGGTTCAGCTCGGCACTCGCCCGCGGCCTCCGCAGGTGGCTCTCCTTGGCACAAGGCCGGGCGCAAACCCGCTTGCTCGGGAAGCCTGACGTGACCCCCGCCCAGGGTGGCAGGAAGCGACGCTTCTGTTCCCTGCGAGGAGAATGAGGCCTCCGCCGGTCGGCTGCAGCGGGACCCAGTTTGCTCGAGTGCTTCGGCACAAACCGCTGCAAGACCCGAGCTGGGAAACTCAGGACCCTAGGCTCCCCAGCTGGTGACCGCCCTCCCCAAGTTGGCAAACGCCTCGTCGCCGGATGGAGTGTCGGCTGGGTCCCCCGCCAAAGCACTCGGGGCCCCAGGAAAGCTGCAGCGCGTGGCCGCTCCCTCCCCTGCCGGGACCCGGGGACGCCTGTGCTGTCCCGGACCCCCACCGCGTGCGCCACCACACCGACCGCGCGAAAGCGACTCCGGGAAACTGGGGCCGGTGGCGGCACGTGGACCTCCGCCTGGCTGGAGGAAGTAGCCCAAAGGCAGAGTCCAGGTCCCAGGCCTGACTCTCGACTGCTAAACTGTCACCTCCCAGAGGGCGAGGCTCTGGCTGTCCCTGGCTCCCCCGTTGCCCCCGGCACCCAGGCTGTCGGGACGGGCTGACCCGGCCCAGGCCGGACTGCCCTGCACGCGCCTACCGCTCCCCCCCACCCCGCCCGCCGCAGGCGGCGGGTCTCCCTGTGAGGTCCCCGGACCACGTGCACCAGGACCACCCGTGGGGCGAAAACGCGGACTCGGGGCCCCACCCTCACCCCGTGAAAGCAAGCACCCTCCCCGCTGAGTTTTGACTCGGGCTGAAGTTGGAGGCTTGCTGGGCCCTGGCCGATCGCAGCTTTTGCGTTTCAGAAGCATCTTCAGCTTCGCAACGAGAGAGACATCACCACCCCATCTTACAGGAGGACGACCTACAGCACCAAGAGGGGCGGGGGCGCCCAAAGCCCCTCGCGGGCAGCGGCCCTGCGCGGCTGGGGCCGTGCCCGCACGAGCCCTGCGTGGGGCGGAGCACAGGGCTGCTAGGGCCTGGAAGATTCCTGGCTCCACTGCTCCTGCATACCGGCTCCCTCCACCTGCCCCCCGGGACCCAGAGGCTGGCGTTCGGGGGGGGGGGGGGGTTCCAGGGACGGGGGGGGGGGTAGGGTGGGGAACGGAGCCCCCAGCTTGAGGACAGAGGCTGGTTCAGCCAACTGCACCCTGCGTGGCTTTCGCCAAGAGGGGGCAAAGGGAGGACTGGTCTGGCTGGTGCGTGGGGGCCAGGCCATCTTCGTGAGAGTGGGGACTGCGCCCCTCAACCCCATCGCACCCAACTCAAGCTGCCCCTGCGGCCCTTAAGCCGTTTCATCCCACCCGCGGGGGGCCCGCGCCTCCTGCCCGGTTACACTCCACTCAGGCCCGGCTTACGCCCCCTCACCCTCCCACCCGCGAGGCTGCCCCAGGCACCAACCCGGACCGGATTCCTGGCCTCATCCTTTTTGCCTGCCTTGCTAGGAGACACCGACAGGATCCAGAGCGCAGCCGCCCTGAGCAGCACCCCCCACCCCCCAACACACACGTATACACTCCGGGCTCTTCATCCTCGGCCTCCAGCACCCTGGAGGGACTCAGTGTTTGGGGGGGGGGGGGAGGTGGAGGGAACGTTTAGTCCGCGGAAATGGGGTGGCCTTCTGATTGGAGCGCTCGGAAATAAAACTAAATCAGTGTCCTCTGCGCGCCGGGCTGAGAGCCCCTAATTCACAGAACTCCCTGCTCTGGTTGGGACCGAAAGACCCAGGTATTGAAGGCAGGGTGGAGCCGGCTGGTGGCCCCGTCCCCCTTTCTCAAGTCCACCTCGGTCGCAGGGGAGAAGACACGCCAGCGTGGCATCAGACCCCTTCCGGGCCCCGGGCTTGGCTCAGCAAGTCTGTCCGCTTGCTCACCGTTAGTAACAAGAGGAGAACAATGCCTTCCTCTCTCCGCAAGCAGTCGGGCACCGTTCTGGGCCGGAAAGACGCTGCGGAAAGCAGCATAGAGGCGCGGTGAGAGATGCGAGGTGCCACGGTTCAAACCCAGCTTTTTTGCTCGGGAAATTACAGGACCACAGAAAAATTCAGTTCTTGCACTTGAGTCCTCGTAGCTGCGATATGGGGGTAACAATACGTCTCTCATAGAACGGATGTGGCAAATTATCGAATGGGCATAGGTAGCTTGCCATGGAGACTGACCCCTGTGGAAAGCTCACCAAATCGTTAGCGGTCACTTCCATTATCCTGCTTCAGAGTGCAGCGAGCGTGCTACCCATCGGTCTCGACAGCAACGTCTCCGTAAGGATCAGAAGGAAGGGGCGCAGACGTGAAGAACGCAGGGAGACGCCCGCACTGCGGCCGCCAGCCCGGCGGATGCCGACCCTCGGCCCCTGCCAACAGGGCCGGAGAGCCGGAAGCGCAGAGATCCTGCTCGCTCTCCCAGACCTCAGGGTTGTGGGTCGCCCGAGGCGGCCCAGCAGTGCGCCCGGCACCCGGCGCGGACCAGGTGCCCCAGAGCAAACCGCGGGCGCAGGTGCAGCCGCGCGCACGGTTCATCCCAACCCGCCCTGAGCACCCGCGCTGGGCACCCGGGAGCCGGAGGAGCAGGTGCTAAGAGGCCCCCCGGCTTCGCTTCTTCCGAAATGAGTTGCTAGATAGCCTCCTGTCTGAAAGAATTCTAGCAGGAAAGTTCTCGGCTTCGGGATGTCCCTCAGTGAAATGGACAGAAGTTGCACCACAAGCCTCTTGCAGGCTCATCCGGGAAGGCTTAAAAATGCCCCCGGAGGCTTCTTGTGAATGTGTCCCAGAAGGTCCCGCTTAGGCCCTTTTATTCCAGGCATTTATGATCTGACTTAGGAATAGGGGCTTCCATTTTTCCAGGACTGTGTGCTAGGCAAGTTGCCAAACCTTTCACATGCTCTAATTCTAAATCTACAAAATAGGTCCTGAAGCCTGTGGACCTTTTAAATCCCACGGGCAAACGCAAAGTGGTTTCTAAGATCTGGCAAGTAAAGGGGATTTCTGATCAATTGTCCTGCGGAGGAGGAGTTCGGGAGCCCCAGATGAATTCGGCCCTTCCGCTGGCCTTTTGTGAGGGGCTAGGCAGAAAGTGCCCTGTCAACCAGACTTTCATCCATTGTGTCTGCAAGAACCCGCAGACCTGAGGGATTATGATAGGCGTATTAGCACAGCACTTCGATCTCTACCAGTGGACTGAGGAGCTGGTGCCACGGCCTGCGGGGTCCCTTCCAGTGGATCACAGCATCCAATCTAAGAAGAGACTGATTGTTCTGCAGAACACCTTTAAGACTAACTTCCAGATGACCCAAGCCTCCCCGGCCCTTCCTGTTGGGAAATTCTGGAGTTTCCACTGCTAAATGGAAGTTGTTGTCTTTCTTGGAGAGGTGGCAGCTGGCTCCAAGAGGCCGTAATGGGCACAACGTCACCCAACTGTGAGTGGTCAGGTCAGCCTTGAACTCAGGTAATCCCTAAAGTCCTTGTCTCTGAGCGGTCATATCCAGGCGCTCACCAGAGCACGATTATATCGTCTTCCTCTATACTGGGAACACACGTGTCTGTAAGGGCAGTTCATACACCAAGAAGAAATAAGGGCTAACAATATTGAACTCTTACTGTTAGGCAGTGAGATCAATGCTTTACATCTATCTTTTAAAAATCATTTTACATAACAGGAAACCAAGGCACAAGCAGATTAAGTATCTGTTAGCTTAAGGTCACCTGGAAACAACAAGTGAGGCTGCGGCGGTGACCTTGGGTGCAGGGAGAGGCGCCCTGCGTGGCGAGACCCGCGGGGAACCGTGGGGAGATGCCAGGCAGTAGGGACGGCAGGGAGCCGAGGGCACTGGGGCGGGGACGGTGGAGTGGTGGGGATGGGGCAATGTGGAGGCGGAGAGCCACCCCGCCCCCCTTTCAGACCAGGACGCGTTGTTTCCCTTCTCCAGCTGTTTCCAGAGTGGGCGTCTGGTCTGGTTGACCTCGCTGGGTCTACGCTGCTTCTGCGCACTTAGATCGGAGTGATGTCTGCAAACTCAGGCGGTCAGTCCCTCCCAGAAGAGACTTTGTAGAGAGCACCAGGGGTCTCCTCTTCTTCTGGGCCCTCGAGTCCTTGGCTCAGGACTCTGCACAGACAGCAGATAACCTCTAGGAGGCACTTACACCCTCTAGGGAAGCTCGGGGCTTCCTTTCAAGATTGGGTTGCATTCCTTAGTGACAGGAGCATCCCTCACCCACCACCGTGGAAGTGGCACAGTGGCTTTGCTGGAATGGAGCCCCAGCGAAGGTTGGCGCCTTCCCAGTGCCTGGACAAGAGGTCTCTACCGCTCCCTCAACCATATTCGTAGGTGGGTGTTTTCATCCCCATCGGACAGAGAATGGATCTGAGGTTCTACCACATAACTCCCAAGGCCAGGTAGTCAATTCTGAGCAGACACTCCTCCCGGGCCGGTGGACCTTCGTGCTTCCCTAGAACAAAGTGCATCAGTCACTATCAGGCCCTCACGCCTGTGTGATGAACCCTTGTTACTGCGACCCCTGGCGGAGGGGCTGTATCTCCATTTCTCTCTCTTCAAGGTATCCTGAAGACACACGCCTGACGGGGGGGGGGGGGGGGGTAGTTCGAGGAGCACAAGGGAAGCTACTCTTGAAGCAAACTGGAGAATGACGGACAATAGAGAGGTCCTCTGGGTCCACCGAGCCTCTAAAAACGAGCAACACCCGAGACACGGACGGGGGACTCACAGTTTCAGCTTTCTGCCTACTGGCCTCAATTTCTTCACACCCTAGGTGGGAATAATAATCTGCACCCTGCTGGTGTGCGCGCTGGATATGAGTGAGTGGTCAAGGTGAATTGCACCACCTTGGAAAGTGGTCAAGAGCCTGAGTTCCGGGCACGACTCCATCTGTACCAGCCCTTGGAGCAAATTACTTAGCCTCTCTGTGCCTCAACTTCTTCCTCTGCATGAATTCTCGCCACAACGTTCCCTAGAAAAATTTGCCTCCCTCGGTCCGAGGCTTGCAAGTAAAGGAACATGCCAGGTCTCCCTTTCTCACTGCTCAGCACTCCAGAAACGGTTTTGAGAAGAACCTCCCCTCCAATGACCAGCCCTGACATCTTGGACAAGATGCACTCCCCTCTCTGCCCCTCTGTGCCCTCATTTGCAAAGGGAGGGGTCCCTAAAAATGCATCCGCCTCTGAGGTCCCTTCCAAGTTCCGGTGTTTGCCATTGGTAGTTGGAGGAACCTCCTGTTGGAGGGAGAGGCCGGGAGACTGAGCAGCGAGCAGAGATGGGCCCACCCCAGGGGCCCCTCCAGCTCTCCCCCCACCTTGGGCGCGGCCGAGGGGGTGGGGGGAAGCGCGGGCCGCAAGATCTCTTTGCCCCAGCGGGGAGGGAGAACCGTGGGGCCCACAGTTCCCGCTGCCACATATGGTGTGTGGATTTAGGTGTCAAAAACCGGAGAATTAGAAATGGTAATTTTCCGTCATTATGGCTGAAACGCGATCTGTCACAACAACTGGAACATGTCTCCGCGCTAGCGAAAATAATGTTCGTGATTAGGAATCATTACGCATGTCAAGCCGAGTCCATTAAGTTGTAGGGAGAAATTAGGCTTGACGGGCGGAATCAAACTACAAATATACAGGCCTCGCCTTCAGGCGGCCGAGCAGCAGCCCTGGGCAGGAGGCGGGCCAGAGCACCGTGTTTTCTTAATAGGAAGCTGCCCAGAGAATTAATACCCGCTTTCTCGCCCCCCACCAGGGAATTCCTCACCTCTCCCCACCGCCCAGACCCCACCCCAGGAGAGGGAGTGGGGCACAGAAGTGTCCCTGGCCAGTAGCTGGAAGCTTTGAAGTCTCACAGGCCCCCCGGGGTAAGTTTTCTGCTCACCACTCGCAAGTTGTGTGACCCTGCCCTAGTCACTTGACCCCTCCTGAACTTGGCTCCCTCATCTGTAAAGGAGAGATAATCCCACCCACTTCATGGGGTTCTCCTGAGGATTAAATGAGATCAGGTTTGGTCACCAGCGAGCACCAGAAACCCTCAGACCTGAGAGATGCCTTTCCCCTTGTAGGAGCACCCTGCTCTGCAACGGGGGGGCCCCCCGGTGACAGGTCCTGTCTTTGTGCTGG
The DNA here is from genome assembly GCF_022079265.1 of Lynx rufus. Lineage (NCBI taxonomy): Eukaryota > Metazoa > Chordata > Mammalia > Carnivora > Felidae > Lynx > Lynx rufus. The sequence goes on from NW_025814845.1 coordinate 6,580,461, forward strand.
GAAGGGTTGGAGATTAGGGTTGGGTAGCCACAGCTGAGACGCCCTTGCCAATCAGGCCCTGAGAAACGAAGTCAGAATCTCTGAAAATCACGGAGGGGTAAACTCAGAGCAACCCGTGTGCCTTGGGTAGACCTCGTACCCCCTTCCCCATCACATTGCCAAAGAAACAGAGCGCCGGGTCCTCCACTGTGCCTCCCTGGGTGCCCCAGCCACCAGCCCAGAGGGATCCGTGGTGTCATGGGACACCACACTGTCACCAAGGAGAAGTAAATGGTAAAGGGAACCAAGAGTAAGAAATCTTCCTTTACAGGCAGCCCTCTCAGTCCCCTGCCCAGATGAAAAGGCATTTTACTATCCCCTGCTCTCCTCTGTAGGGAGTTTGGGGGAAATCCCCCTCCTTCTGCTGGGGGGGTGGGGAGACCAGTGTGAGAGTGTGAGTGAAAGAAGGCTGGTTCCTGTCCTGCCTTGGACCCTTGTCACCTCGGAGAGCTTGCTCTGTACAGGCACCAGCTCCTGTGGGCTTTGCCCACATTTTCTCCCATTATCTCCCACCACACCTAGGTCTCCAGAGTTCCTTCCTACGGGGAAGCTGAGGGTCAGAGGTTAGGGAACTCGCCCAGGGGCCACAGAAGCCGGGAGAAGTGACAGCCAAGCGCGCCCGGGCTCCAGAGCCTTAACCCGGCGATGCGGCCGAGGCCCTCCTTCATCTGAGCCTCTTGCTACGGGGTGGGGAATCTCGCCTCGCCCAGAAGTGGTGGAAATGAAGTGAGCTACGAAACTGAAACGTTCAGTTCAGTTCGGTGCCTGACCCAGCGCACTCTTCCCGGGCCTCATTCTTCTCCTCCGTAAATGGGATGCCGGTGGCCACGGCTCTGCGGTGGGGAACAGAGCGGAAATATGGCCAGCGCTAAGTAGTTTGGAGCCAGACAGTCTAGTTCGAACCCCAGCTCCGCCAGCAGTAGCCGCAGCGCAGGGTCGATCCCCAAAGTGGGGTAACAGGAATGGAGCTGCCAGGAGGAATGAATGAAATAATTCAAGGAAAGCACTCAGGGAAACAGAGTAAGCGCTAAATACAGCACTGATTACCAGGGCGGCGGTTGGCCCGCGCAGGCTTGGACGGCTGCTGTCTGGGGAGCAGAGGCTGGCCCCAGCCCCCTCCGGAAACTTCTCAGCGTTTCAGCCGCTCCCAGCCCTGGAGATCGGGAACTCGGACATCGGTTCCGAGAGCTCCTGGGTCACGGGGCTGCGCCTCCTGGGCCCTCCCGCAGGCCTCTGGGAGGTGAAGGAAGTTGTTCAAACGGGAGGAAGGCAGGAGCGGCCCGCGCTGGGAGCTCCCGGCCTTTTCTCCGCCCCCACGCTCTCAGAATAGGGAAGACTCAAAGACGGGGTTGAAGGAAGGGACACCACGGGGCAGGGACTTGGCCCGAAAGGGACCTCCTGGTGGAGCCAGTCGGAGACTCAGCCCCAGCGAACGGCACGCACTGAAAGCGCTGTTAACACACGGTTGACATTCCAGTGACCTTCCCGGACTAACCTCGCAAATGATACCCCTTGCGCGCCGCGCGCTACCCCACGGCCTGCTTTATTTTCCTTTCGGCACTCGCATCCCTGCCTCCCACTAGATGGTAAACCCCACTGGGACGGGGCCTCTCTCCTCTGCACCCCTGGCACAGAGTAGCCGCCCAACAAATATTGCTGGATATCTGGACAAACAAATGAATGAAAGAGGAAAGAGGGACTGTCAGCAGTTCCACAAAAGGAGGTTTCTCTAAAGAAAGAAAAGCAAAGAAAGAAAAAGAAAAAGAAGAAAGAAAGAAAGAAAGAAAGGAAGAAAGAAAGAAAAAAACACCCTCTCTGTAATTCCCCTCCCAGCTCTGTTGAGGTCTCCCCTTGACCTACACCTGTGAAGGGTGAGACCCCAGTTCTCCTCCCTGCTATCCTGTGGCTGTCTTTCCAAGGGTGTTCTGGGGTTGCCTTCTCCAGACTGAATGATAAAGCAGGACACGAGCCTCCCGCAGACATCAGCAGCAGCATGGAGGTGGGGGAGTGCTTCCCCGTAGGCAGCATTGCAGAGAAGGATTAGCGGAAATCAAATAAGTAATACGCATCTTAGAAAACAATTACTTTAAGAAACTTTTCTGCCAGTTCTTGTGGACGGAAGGAAACAACTGGAGGGGCGCTTGGCTGGCTCAGTCGTGGAGCGTGCGACTCCTGATCTCGGGGTCGTAGGTTCGAGCCCCGCCCCCCACCTTTGGGGGTAGAGATTACATAACAAAATAAAATCTTAAAAAGAAAAAAGAAGGAATCAGCTGGAAAGCCGTTGATGTATGTCTTCTTTAAACCTTAAAAGTCTACACACTGAATTTATTTTAAAAGCATCATTGCAGTCGCAAAAATACACAGGACCTGTTGCATACAGGGTTTGCAGTGCGGGTTGACTGTTCTCACCGTTTTGCTTGCTTTTACAATCACTCAACATCTCTTGTCCACCCCTACCCATCTCCGTAGATATGTTTCTTTAACTGGTAAATGTCTTATTTAACTGGGCAAAAAATATTATCAGTCAGGCTGTGAGCATTTCATGGTTCCTATTGTTCAGGAAGCACTCCGTTCTTAGACTACCCCATCTTTGCGGAGGTTGGGGGGGTAATTATCTCTATTTTCAGCAGAGCAACTCCATGTGGGTCTTCATCAACCGTCTAGTTCCAAGTCTCTGTTCCCATGGGGTTTTTCAGGAGGAAGCTCTTAACGCCTTCCCTCCTGGAGAATCAAAAAGATGTACTTGGATGCCGGGGTTCAGCATTTCTGTCTGTGAACTTTCTGCAGGCACCAGCTTCTCCCTCTTTGAGGCTACTCACGGAACCAAAACTGCTTGCCGCCGACATTGAACAGAAATGGGCCGGGAGAATCTGTTCATGAAACACAAGCCGCTGGACAGTAGGAATCTTTCATCTAAAAACATGTGAGTGCCAGGCCCTGAGTTGACAATCCAGAGAGTTGCTCAAAAGCAGTTGTCCCAACTAACAGCACAGCCTTTAGGTGGTGATCACAAGTCTGCTCCCCGGGGGACCGGAGACCAAGTTCATCTCAAGGCCTCTAGATGAAGCCGTCGTGCCCAAGGCCAATGAGCTCCCCCCCCAGCTAAGGCCCCCCCCCCGCCGGATCCACCAAAATAGCTCTCCCAGGGTGTCCCCATCCATTGGCCCCGGCTCTGCACTCAGTGGGCCAGCTGACACTCTCCACCATAGCCCCTGTCCAGTTTTGAAATTGGACCAGTGTCCCACCCCACCCCAAGTCCCCCTCCCATAAAAACCGGAAGCACAATATTTTTCAGGACCCTGGGTTTTTCAGTCCTTAGTTGGTCAGGTACTGTGTACATTTTTAAAAAATGTTTTTAATGTTTATTTATTTTTGAGAGACAGGGACAGAGACAAAGCATGAGTGGGAGATGGTCAGAGAGAGAGAGAGAGAGAGAGAGAGACAGAATCTGAAGCAGACTCCAGGCTCTGAGCCGTCAGTACAGAGCCTGACGCAGGGCTTGAACTCACAGACCGTGAGATTGTGACCTGAGCCGAAATTGGACACTTAACTGACTGAGCCACCCAAGTGCCCCTACTGTGTACATTTTAATATGATGAAGTAGGAGATGGTGAGAGGCTTTATCCAGTTTGCTCACAGCTAAGGTGGCTGCCAGGGCGCCAGGAAGAATTTGAGCCCCAGGCCTGGAAGCCTGACCCTGAGACCCTCGAGGCTCCTCCCTGAGCCCAGCTGGGAGAACAAGACTTTGGTGAGGTTGGGGAAAGTGCAGCCGGCCTGTGGATACGCACTCGGGCCGAAGGGAAGGATGGATGGAGCGGGGACAGACAGGGACAAAGCCTTAAGGATCCTGATCGCCATTCAAGAGTCCTTCAAGTATGAACAGCACGTCAAAGAGCAACAGACTCCGTGCGAGGCGCTTAGGGCCACTGCAGGGGCAAGCCCTCCGGACGCTGGGACCCTGTCTTCCCGGATGTTGGAAGGCCAGGTCAGATGATGCCAGAGCACGACACTGAACCCAATATTACTTATCACTGCAGCAAGTGATAATGAACAGGACAGTGGGACAGCCTCAGGGGGGACGTTTAATTGAAACCTGCCGGGAGGGTTGACTCAGGGAAGGCCTGAGACCTGTATGTTGAGACCTGAAGGGCCACCATGAACTTGGTCAGGCTAGGTCTTCCCTTTAGTCGACTTTTTCTTTCACCTGTTCTGTGTCCTAGGAGGTCTGTCTACTCTTTCCTTTCCAACGAAGTTGGTGAAGGCGGGGTGGGGGTGGGGGGAAGGAGGACCAGTTGTTCAGCTTCCCCTAGAGGGAGGGATTCCCAGAAGTCAGTCAGCCTAGGACACGCCAGCTCCAGGTCTCGCGTGCGGGCGGACCAAGCCCCTGTCGGCCCGCCCTCAGGGAAACCGAGAGACACCTGCACACGAACGAGATTTTACAATTTAGTTTTTCGATCTTCAGGGAGAGGTGCCACTTTCATTGACAATCGATCGTTGCAAAAACACAAGCAAAAATGTAGCAGAGCGGGAACAAAAGGCCAGACCTGCGGGTTCATCGAAGCCACACATTGGGGCCACACATTAGGTGACTCCAGCTCCTTGGCGACCTCTAACCTAGCAGTCCCGCATCCTTCAATGGACGCAGTCTGTCGGGCTGGGCTGTGCGCAGCAAGGCATGGACCAGAGGGGAACACCGAGGTCCCTGAAAGAACACTGTGGACACCCCCACACCCACCCCCGCAGCCCCAGCCCAGCCAGGCCCCCCTGCACCCAGGGCAGCAGCACCGAGAGGCAGCGAGCTTGTCTTTGCGTAAAAACGCCCCCGCATTGCTGGGCCACACCGCCAAGGGAGGCCTTGGCGCGCACAAGGGGAGCCATTCAAAAATGTTAATAAGCTTATTAAAATAATCGGCTTTACTGGCTCGTTTTACAGCCTGCTGCCCACCCTTGCTTTCTGGTGGACCATGGGAGAGAAGGCACCAGTGGCATTAATTTTTTTTTTTAACGTGTTTTCCGTCCAAGGACAGGGGACTCTCCAAGGCTCAGTGTGGCCACAGAGGCGGAACAGCCTCAGGTCTCCCCCCACTCCAGAGCGCGGTGGGTGGGGAGAAGTCCAAGCCGAGGAAAAGCTGGACTTTCCAACCCGGCTGACCACCCAGGCTTGGGAAGTGGACAGAGGAGGCCCAGAGATAACGGCCTTGGGGAGACCCACGGTGCGGCAACTTGGGGGACCTAGCTCCTTTTTAAAAAATAACACAAAACAACTCTCCCCCCAAAAGACTGCTCAGGAAGGGCGCGGCTCATTATTTAAAGCAGAAAGGCTTTGCCTTTTACCTCCGCTCCAAGCCAGAGGTGAGTGTGGACTCCAAACATTACCCAGATTTAAAGCGCATGTCACAACCTTTTTTCTTTTTTTAAATATAGATGCGGAGAAGAGAAGTTAATTGCCTCCAATTCATCAAGTCAGTGGCAGAGCTGACTCCTGCCTGTAGACTCAGGCCCGAGGCAGAATCACTCTATGAATCTATGGGGCCATGGAGTCCGATTTGTGCAGGCTGGAGAGAGAAGCTCTCACCTGAACATCTCAGATGTCCAGGGCCGCACTCCCCTAAAAGGATAGGGCGCACCCCCAAGTCTTAGGAGGGGAGCTCAGTCGGGATGCCTGAGTGTGGCGACAGGAAGCGGGCCAGGCCGGGGAGTGGAAGGACTCACCGAGAAGCCATCAGAAGCCCCCCTTATGCCTGGAACTCGAGTTGCTGTTGCAGAAACAGTAAGGAGTGATGTAGGCACCGAGGCCTAGGCCCAGATCACGCGCTCCCAACCCCCGGGCGCTCTAACCGCTGGGGTCCGGGGGCTCCACCGGAGCCTGGGGGCGGGGCACCCCTGGAGAAAATGCGGGTGTTTCTGGGAGGGAGGGTTTGGAGTGCGCGGGCCCCGGGCGTGCAGGCCGGGGTGGGGGAGGAGACAGCCGGACACGCACTCTCCCGCGGGCAAGGAGGAAAGCTTTGAGCCCAAGATCTAGCGCACCTAGCCGGACACTCCGGGGAAGGTGTTGCCCTGGCTCCCGCAGCTACTGCGTGTTCCCTTTGAAATTGACATTCCAACAGGAACTTTCATTTGCTAGTTCTGCCGATTCTGGGTCGGCTCCGGATCCGCCAGAAGGAGGGCGCCTGCTCCCCATCCCCCCTATCCGCCCCCTCCCGCGCCGAGGCAAAAAGTAACCGTAACAGCAGCGTTCCGGCGGGGTGCGGGGTTGGTGGGGCCGTCTGCTCATTTCTCACATCCGCAAATTGCCCCAAATGTGGACGTTTGACGTTCCCCCCACAGCCTCCTATACACCCAACAGGTTGGAAAGAAGTTCATCGTTCAACTTAACCTGGACTCCATACCGGACCACCCCAGCTTGAGGGGCCTTGGGAATCAATCTTCTTTTATAACCGTTTTAATGATTTGGGCAACCAAATTTATGTTGAATAATTTCTATGTGTAACTACAGAAAAAAAATAATTTATTACATGATGTAACCATTTACAGTATAACTTTTTTTTTTTTTTTGCCGCCTGCTTTGGCATTTCTTCATTAAAAAAAAAAAAAAAACAAAAAACAACAACAACATATTGATCAGGAGACTTGAAAACTGGCCAAGCCCCAGAGTCTCTACACCTCTAAGGGACCCATCGCTGAGCACATCCAGGTCACCTGGAAAACCCTGAAGGGTGCAGGAGTTCAGGGAGACTGTTTCAGATCTGCCTACGAGCATTGCCCAGAAGTTCATAATAATAATAATAATAATGGCCACAGTAGTAGCGAGTCCACACTGGTTGTACCGTGCTTAATGGTTTTCAAAGCACACGCATCCAGTCACCCAAAGCCAAACCTGGGAGATGCTTGCTCTAAAGGACCATCTATCCACACTGCTAGCCTCAAATACTAAAATATGCTTCTGAGCTTTGAATGACCCCGAAAGGCCTCTTTATGGCCTCTAACTTCGGTCAAGTCACATTGCCTCTTTGAGGCTCAATTTCCCCGTCTGTAAAATGGAGACCAAGCCCACGCAGCTAAGGCGGCCACAGGAAAACGCTGCGCAGCAGGGTACGGAAGCACTTTTTCAGGCGTAAGGTCCCTGACAACAGACCGTAGTTATCGATGTTTGGGGTTGTTGTTATTATGTATTGTTTGGCTGCTTGCCCGGGCCTCCCTCGGATTATGGAGCGCTCAGCTCCGGCTTCCTTGGCGGGTCTGGGCGCGGCCTTCACTCTCAGCCAGGGCTGGTGCAGTAGCCACGCGCAGCTAGCCTGCGTAACTCCCAGCCGCTACCCGCCCGCAGCGCTTTTCAACTTACGAAGCGCTTTCAAGCGTTTGCTGTGTCCCCCGGCCTCACGCAGCTCGGTGTGATTCCCAATTAAGATTGCTAGCACGGTGAGGTTGGTGGCCCGCAAGACTGGAGCCCTGCAGCGCCTGGGCAGGGCGCCTCCCACCCCCCTGCCCCCTTGCGCCTCGCAAAGTCTGCCTCGATCCCTCCTCGTGCTTTGCGGACCTGGAGCTCCTCCGCCAGTGTTCGGGTTGAGGGGAGACGTCTAATTTAATCCGAGGCTCAGGCTCGGCCGGCGGCAGCTTCCCCGGAGGCAGAGGCCGGAGACTACCTTTTCCTGGCAAACACCGACGAAACGTGGGCCGCAGAGTCGCAGGATCCCCGCGCGGTGGGACCTCTGCAGGCCTCGGAGGAGGTCTGGCCTCTGTGCGATGCTCGGTGCGGCGCTCCCACGCTTGCCACTTTCTGGGTCAGCAAAAACTCCCCACTCCGGGCTGCCCTCAGACGCCGCCCCTCTAGGGGCGCAGCCCCTCGGGGTCCGGGGATCCAGACTGGGCTCTCAGAGGAAAAGGGAGATCTTGTGGGAGCCTTTCTCAGACCTTCTCGAACGAAGTCAACCTGTCCCTTTCCTAGCGCGGAGGACTGGCGGGTGGGCGCGGATTTTCTGCGGCCCGGAAGCCATTTATTTTCTGAAATGGAACTCATTCCTAAACTCCCCGGTTTGGCCCAGCTCTACCGAGATACGCCCTCGCGTCAGTGAGCCCCTCAAACCTAGTTGCTTGGAATTAGAGGAAGGTTGGGAGAGCCAAGGCCAACAGGCCAGGGGTTGGAGTTAAACACACACACACACACACACACACACACACACACACACACGAGACATTTGGCAGCCTGTCATCCCAAATTTGCTGCCCAGAGCCCAAGAATCATCGTGGGCTGAGCCTGAATCCTTGGGGCCGATTTCAGTGCAGGTACAGCTGTTCGCCCCCCTTCCCAGCCATTCCTCCCGCTATAGTTTACCCCTGTAAGTGTGCACGTCGTCCCCAACTGTACCGAAGGCCAGCGCTGAGATTCACTACGGGCCCCAAAGGATTGAGAAAGACGAAAAGGTACCCCCCCCAACATTGGGCTCAGCTGCAGCTCCGCTGGGAAATCAGGCCCCAAGGAAACCGACAGAGAACAGGGCACGCCAGGGGCGCAGAGAGTGAGTGGACTAAGGTCCCCTCCGTCAAGGTGGACAGGGAGCAGGACTGGCTGTTTCTCCCATTTTTTTTTTTTTAAGGCGGGGGTGGGAGTGGAGAAGGAAAAGGAAACTGAGAAAGTAGTACCGCCTGTTTCCAACAGGTCCCGCGTCCGCGGCCAGGGGCCCAGGTAAAGGTGCCGGTCTCGGGTCTCCCAAGTGCGTTGGGAAACCTCCCCAAGCCCGGCTGGACCCGAAGGCTGACTCCGACTCCACGAGTCAGATCACAAGGCGCTGGTGGCAGGGCCAGCCGCGGGGGAGGTCAGAGGGAAACTGCCACAACCCGGGGCAAACTGAATTCGTTTGAGTCATTTTCCCCAGGCGTCTGGAGCCAGCCCGGCAGCGCTGGCCCTGGCGGGGAGCGGAGAGGGGACGCGAAGGGAGCAGGCGCCGCCGGGCCTACTCGAAAGAAAATCCCCAGTCCTGTCAACTCCAGAGCTGCAAGGATGGAAGACAAACCTACCCCCCTCCTGGGCCCCAGTCACAAGTATCTGACATTTTCCCAGAGGGAAGTAATCGACCCTCTCCACCCACCCCACCCCCGCCGGGGAAACCTCTCGTTGTGGCGATCTCTGCGGAGAGGAAGGGCAGAGACTCTGGCATTATCGGAAATGTTCTTTCTACAAGGAAAATGCATTCGTGATTAATTATGAGGTTAAAATGGAATTTTTAAACATGCCAAAAAGGAACAAAATGATTGCAGGAACCACTTAGAAGGTAGTTGGACTCGGGGACAAGGGTGTGCATATCCCGAGGGCCTGTGCCTTTCCCTTTGCGCTTTGCTGTGTCCACAAACAGGAGTCGGTTGGGTAAAGCCCAAGTCGCGACTGTCCACCTCGCTGCCTGCTGGGCCGAGCGGCCTGCAGACCCCTGGCCAAGGACTTTGGGCTACAAAGGCCTAGGGGTCTTGAGGCTGGAAAAGGTCACGGCCTGGGAGGAGGGCGGATCGGCCTTTCCGCGCCGGGTAAAATTGAAAGTAGCTGGGGCCTGGGTTTGGCGTTTCCCCGCTCCGGCGGCCGGCCGGGCGGCCGCCGGCCCCAAGGCCTCAGAGCCTCCAATGTGGCATTAACTCTTCCTTGCTCGACGCGGACCCGGCGGCGGGAGGGGACTGCAGCAGTGAGCATTTTGCTCTGGCCAGTCCTTGACAGCCTGGGGAGTCTGAACGGGGCCTGGGGGAGGGGGGAGGAAAGGTTGTGTTCATCTGTAAAAGGTAAATAATAAATAACCCTCTCCCCACTCATTCTCTGCTTCCGCCTCAGGCTTCTGTGTGGATCAGATGACACCATGTCACAGAGAGAGTCGAATCGCTCTGGAACAAGGTAGAGGGCCATTTGCACCCTGCCTGGGTCAAAGCTCAGTTGACCCTGCCAGGGGGTCCCCTCATTATAGCCTAGTTTGCCTATAGCTGTTTGCCCCTAGTCGCTTTAGAATTTCAGCTTCTTGCTAGCCTATTCTCCAAACGAAATGAAGACAGGGTCACTTACACAAACGCTCGGAAAGTCGAAAGCAGAGAGGACATGGGCAGGTGCAGAAGTCAGCAGGTTAGGAGGGGATTGAAGCTGGGTGTAGGTTCAGTTATGAACGATTTCCAGACTCAGAAACCAGTCCCACGGAAAAAAAAAAAAATAAAAGGGAATCCTAGGCATTTGCTCCCGATTTAGTGGGATTCATCTGTGACTTCTGCAAAATCTCCTAAATCGCCATTCCCTGAACTACATGGGTTTAAGCACTTTCTGAGGGGCTGGAAACACGGCCGCTTCCTCGAGGGGCGAGGCATCCTTGGTCCAGGACCAAAAAGTGGTTGGGAAAATGAGCCCCAGACATTTTCACGGTACTGGATTCCCCAAAGCCAGACGGAGAGAGGCTCAGAGAAAACACGGCGTCCAAGAGGGCATGTTAAACTAAAAGTTTATAAATTAAAGGAAAAAAAAGATAAAGCAAATAGAGCTTCCAAACTTCACAAATCTTTTTAAAGTTAATATTCTAGATGAGTGCACAGTGCCCTTAAGGAGGCAAAAAGCGACGAGGTTGACAGGATCATCTGTCTTCGGGGCAGGGACAGGGATGACAGAATCCTGGGTCAGAACGCAAGAATCTCGGAGGATGGTCGGTAGGGACAGAGGGCCGGGTGGCTGAACAGTGAGGGATGCCACGGAAAGGCTGGTCAGCGATATTCACATTGAATACAAAAATAACCGTTATTTGAATACAAACAACTGAAAAGTGCTACAAGTTTTAACCTCCTTTAAAAAAATAAAAAGAAATACAGGAAAGTTTCTGTGAAGGGCTGCTGGGTTTGCTGTCTCCTGGTTTGGGGTTCCCAGGAAGCTCCCCAGTTGGTGGCGGCCCTGGACTTCGCAGGGGAAAGATTCCGGGGGGGTCTATGCCCTGCCCTGTGCTCAGAGGCTCCCGTCTTTACATTCAGCACCCAATAGGGCATCCCCACCCGAGCTGTGACATGGGGAGGGGTGGGGCAGAGGGCAGGAAAACCAAACCTTTCACGGTTCAAATCAACCCCACGGCTTGGGGCTCCTTGGGGCTGCCAGGGTTCCGCCCCTCTTTGATACAAATGCAATTTCCAAAAAAAAATAGATATGTAGATACACATAGATTGGTAGCATGGATACCATGAACTATTGTGGCCTAGCGCACGAAGCTCCCGGCTAGCCTGAAATTCTGGGGATTCAGGCTAAGTGATCTCCAGGAGTTCTTTCCGCTCCAGGGAAACGTGGTCTCCTGGCAGGTACAATCCACATCCAACTTTGTTGTGATAATAAATAATGTCCCAGAGCTTCCAGGCGGGCGACGGGGGAGCAAGGCCCCTAGGCCATAGGGTGCCTCTGTTCGCATTAGAAAAAGGCGCCCTCTCTGGACAGACTCAGTCCCGCTGCCAGGGCGCACTCCTGGAAGTCTGAGCCCAGGCTGGATTTCATCCTCCACTTGCCCCCTCCGCGGGGCGCCCTTGTGCAGAGCACAACCTGCACAGCCGTCCGCGGCCGTCCGGAACTGGGGCGCAGGGATCATTTGCTGCCTCGCCCCAGGCCGGCTCACTGGGTGCCCGCGGCGGCTGCACACGTGGAGAGTGCCCAGCCGGGGAGGCAGTAGTAAGGGTAATAGTAGGAGGGCTGCAGCGGCAGCAGCGAGGGTGGCCGCAGCACCTCGCCGGGCAAGTACTGTCTCTGGTCGTCGCGTACGAGCACTTTCACCGCCACCTTCTTGGCGGCGGGCGCTGACGCCAGCAGGTCGGCGGCCATCTGCCGGCGCTTGGTCTTGTAGCGACGGTTCTGGAACCAGATCTTCACTTGCGTCTCGGTGAGCTTCAGCGACGCGGCCAGGTCGGCGCGCTCCGGCCCGGACAGGTAGCGCTGGTGGTTGAAGCGGCGCTCCAGCTCGAAGACCTGCGCGTGGGAGAAGGCGGCCCGCGAGCGTTTCTTGCGCGGCTTGGGCGCCGCGGGCTCCTCCTCCTCCTCCGCGCCGCCCGCCGGTCCGCCGCCACCGCCGCCGCCGCCTCTGCCGCACAGCGCCGGGACGCGTGCGCTTCCGGGGCCCACAGCGTCGTCCTCGGCCCTCGGGCTGCGGTCGCCTGCGGATCCCAGGGGGAACAGAAACAACAGACCGTCAGCGCCGCAGAGAAGCGAGGTCGGGCCTCGACCGTGGGGCTGGGGTAGGGTACGGAAGTACACTTTGATCCCCTAAGAACGCTTGGGGTGGGTGTGTAAGCCGCGGGTCCCCGGCAATCAGTCTCGGAACCCTGTCCCATAGTTTCTCGCATTTAGGCCTGTCCTGCGAGGGAAACGCACTCAGCCTGCTCATCCACGCTGCGTGGCCAACATCCAGTTCCCCGCCTTCTCTGGGCCCCAGGCTCCCCTCGGGATCGTGGGGCACTGGGGCCCGAGCACCTCCTCCGCTCTCGGCGCTGAGCCCTAGGGTTCTAGACTACTCCCCTCCCTGGGTTCCCCGGCCTCCCCGCACTCACGCTTACACACACAGTCGCAGCACACAGGCGTCCACTGCACACAAGGGGATGGTGGGGGCCCGAATCCCCGGGACAGAAGTATTCGGGACCTAACCCACCCACCCACCTACCCCCAAGCACCCGGAATTCTGCGGCGGCCGTGGCAACAGGCTGCTCCAAAGCCTTGGTGGGCTTCTCTCTCTCTCTCTTATTGCAAGGAAATGAGGGGAGGGCTAGGGACCGAGGGTGAAGAGAGGGAGGTGCCCCCGCTTGGAGTCCCTGAACCCCAAAACGACGCCAGCTCCTCAGCTTCCTCCTGGATCTCCACACAGCCCCCTAACAGAGAGGTCCAGAGCTCCGGCCTCTGGCAAACACTGTTTACTTGGAGCCAGCGTGAGGCCTACATTGGCGTCGGCCGACAGGGGTGGGAACGGGGGTCTTTCCGACCAAATGACCTGCCAGCCCTAGCTGAGGCTGTCCCTCTCCCTGCTACCTTTGGGGTGACCCACACCAAGCCCTTCTGTCTTCAGCTAGCTGCAGGGTTTGTGGCCAAGGTCTTCGCTCCTCCGCCCTTCCCAGCTCTCCTGACCCTGGGGTCTGGGAGAGGTAAATAAGCCCCCCCCCCCACCCCCCAAAGCCCAGGCTGGGCGGATGGACGACCTCGGTACCACTTAGGGGTCGCCCTCACCACCCATCCTTGAGCTGAGGGCCGGGCCCTGGGCGTTTCTGCTTTATGGGCCAGGGGCCAGGGCACTGGCTACCCGAGGTCTCTGGGCCCCGGCTCTTCCCTGCCGCTGATTCGGGGGATCTGGACCCAGACACGGCCGAAGCACTGGCGACGCACTTAAAGCCAGGGCGCGGCGTTTTTTTCCTAGCCCCGGCTAGGGCACATTTGTCCCTGGACCTCTCAGGCCTCACCGCAGGACGCAGAGCCCTGCGGAGTTTCTCGGTTCTCTCTCGGGCTCAGTTCCCGGAGGATCAGAGCAGTCCGCGCCAGCGCCAATAGCTTCGGTCCCCGACCAGCCACGGGGCCCCAGAGCGCAGGGTGCACACAGCAGGCCCACCCCACTCGGCGTGTTTGCCCTCCTCGCCCGACCTCCCCCCCCCCCCCACTCCGCCCGGCCCGGCCCCCTTCCCCGCGAAGCCCAGGCAGACCTGAGACGCTGGCCGACATCTCGCTGTCGCTCCGGCCTGCGGCTTCCTCCTCCAGGTCCTTGGCGGCGGGCAGCTCGCAGACCGGCTGGCCGAGGCCCAGCGTCCCCCCTGCGCGGCCGGCCCCGCTGGCCCCCGGCGCGTCCGCACAGCGCCGCCCGCCCTCGTTCTCCTCGCTCAGCGCCGAGTCCGAGTCCCAAGCAACCAGGCTCTCCGCGGTCCGCCCTGCAGCCGTTCTGGTCCCCGCCGGCGACGCCAGCAGAGAGTCCTCCGCGCCCCCCAGAGCGCCCGCGTCTGTCTCCCCGAAGAGTCGCCAGCAGCAGACAGCGGGAGCCTCAGCCACTGGCACCGCGGTGCCCCCGGGCACCGGGCGCCCCTCTGGCGCGGGCAGCCCGCCGCGCTCCTCTTTCTTGTTGAGGATTGCCTGGATGGAGAAGGGCGTCAAGGTGTTGGCGCCGCGCACAGCCATCTGCGCCGCGGGCCGGAGCGGCCGGCCGGCCGGGCGGCTGGGGCGCGGGGCAGCTCCGAGCTGGACGGAGCGCGCGGGCCGCCGCAGCGCGAGTGAGCCGGGCGCGCGAGGCCCCTGCAGCCCACTCCTGCGCGGCCCAGCAGCCCCCGCCCCCCTCTGGCCCGGGATCAGCGCCGACCCTCACCCCCACTTCCGAGGCCCACCCCGCGCGGAGACCCCCCTCCCCCCCAATCCAGCGCCAGACGCTCTCCTTTCGCAGCTCAGCTGGCTTATCTCATCGCCTCGCGCCCTTAGGGGCGGGCCGGGGTCTGCCCCCTCCGAGGATGCGGAGGGCGGATCGGCGGGGCCCCCGCCGCGGCCGCAGTCCCCTTCTGGGCGCCTCCGGGGCGCACGGCCCGAGTCACTTTTTTCTTTGCGCCTCGGTCTCTTCCCGGGCTGCAGGATTTCGCTGCTGGCCCGTCCTTTCCCTCCCCGTTGGTCGGGCTCTTCCGGAGCCCACCCCCAGCGGCGGCGGCGACGACGGCGGCCTCTGGATTCCGAGAGGCGCGGGGCACCTTTTTACCCCCTGCTCTGGTTTTATCTGTTTCTTCTCTCTTTCCTTCCCCGGCGTTCCACCGTATCCCCCCCTCCCGCCCGGGTGTCATTCCTCACCGCTGAGTGACAGCCTCGCGCCACGCCCCTTCACTGGGCCGTCCCGGGCCCTCCCGGCCGCCTATTGGCTGGCTCCAGCTGGGCGACGTTGACTTTAACAGACAAAACTGGGCACGTTGCGCCGAGAAAGTCAGGGTCTGACTTAACCCCTTTCCTCCCAAGCCCCGGTCCTCGAAGCATCCTCCGGCGACTGGGAGGCTCACCCACCCACACACTCTGTCCGAGAAGCCACGTGTCTTACCGCTGCGGAAGGATCCGCCCATTCCAGCGCTCTTATGGAACACGCTATTTAATAGTCGAGATCTGGCGGTGGGAGCGTGGGGAGGGGGGAAATCCAAAATAACGCAGTTCGGTAAATCGCGCGCGCAGTTTTCCGTTCTCTAGGAAGGTCCAAAGAGAAGGACAGGATTCTGCTGCTGCTTTTTTAAAAAACCTCTATGTTACAGATTCGTGGCTTCCTCATTGCTAATTCTTTCCGCTGAAATAATCAGTTAATTAAAATCATTAGAAATATTGTTTTTCCTTCTACACCTTACTTTATTGATTCGATTACTGTAGAGAAATCAAAAAAAAAAAAAAAAGGTGGTTCAGTTAGAGGACTAAAGTCAGGCGAGAAATGAGAAGGCATCTTTGGGAGAGTGTCTGGAAATCGCGCGGTCATTTCCCTGGACGGTTAATACTGAACCTAATTGGAGCTTGTTACATTTTGCACCAGGATGGAGGAGGAAAAAAAAATCTTTCCATTTGTTCTTTACATATTCTTTTACTTGTGAGTTGAATGAGATTAGAAAAGATATGTGCTTGCTTAAAGGACTGTATAGATATTACTGTGGCAATGATCTTGACGACATGAAATTCTCTTTAAAAAAGTAAGTCCTGGACTGTTTTACATAACAGAAGGAACCAAGCTAAGAAACACAAATATCGTGGCATGAAAACATTTGTTACTTATTTACGTTATTTATTTTTAAATAAAAAAATTTGCTCAAGTGACATATGTTACTGTCTTCCATAATTTTACCGAAGGTGTAACAATGCCAGAGACACAATTTGAACCACTGAGTATGTTTAAAGAACCGTGATTTTGGTTTAGTAAATGCTGGGATTGGTGGTGTTGGTGTCACTAAAATAAATAACATTTCCCCCTGTTCTTGCTGTTTCTTCTTGTGCACCGCAGTGTGAAATACATGCACTATTCATAATTTTCGGGCTCAGGGTGTACGTTTGGGAGGGCTTTGCCGTGTCTACATTTTTCCAGCACTTTAGCTACATGATGCTTTGTTGCATCCCACACACGGCGGTGCAGATCCGTTAGTGTACTTGGGTGAAAAATTCGCACTTGAAGACATCATTGCCCTTTACAGCTCTTTAGGATTACATCACTTTTAAGGGAAAGGTGCTTGAATTTGGTGTTAGCATCTGGCCAGTGTAAGGAACGGACGCTCTTCAGGCCGGGAGGGGAACAGAACAGGATGCTCGTGAGGTTTCAAAAGAAAGCGTGTCCTTTCCTCCCTCCCGCTGACCTTTATTTACTCTGTAAATGACCTCCCTCCCCCACCATCCTGTTATTCTCTGGGGAGCGCATCCTGGAGGACATTGACACAGGTCGCCCAGAAGGTGAGAGATGGGCAGGTGTGAACTGTGCGTCCCAGAACAGCTATGCGTTTGTGGGGTCAGGACTTGGCGTGGACAAACAATAGAGTTCCGCACCCACAGGCAACCGAGATGTTTTGGAGGTCGAATGACCTAGTATCAGGGTAAGTTTGGGGGCTGCACCAACACTTGCTTGAAAATAGTAACTACTATTTCCTTGCCCCTCACACGTATTTATTTATTTATTTTTAAAGAAACCCAAATCAGAGCAGGATCTGCCCTTTGCCAGTCTACGGCAGAGGCTGACAAGGCGTTAAAGAGGCAGTTCGGTGATTCTGAGTTGTCCGTTTTTCGTGCGTGCCCGGAGCGCAGGAAAGTGGCCGCATTCCGAGACTTCAGCAGGCGAAAGCGACAGAGACTCGTGTCATCTCCGGGCAACTGCGGCGGCTGAGGACCTGAAGGTCTGGTGAGTGGCTGCAGGCTGGGCCGGGAGGTGGGTAAAAGTACACCGGTCTCGAGCTACAACTAGAAGCTGCTCCTGGTAAGGCGTTGGCAGGCGGGTGAAAAGGCTTTGGGGGACGGTGAGCAGACGTAGTAGTAGGCTGAGGTTGCCCGGGATACGTGCAGAGTCCAGGCCGGTGAGTGGGGGCGTGTGGCCAAGGCTCCGCAGGTCAGCGCGCGTAAGGGCCGCGGGTCGGCGGGGAAGGGGCGCGTCCGCGCGGGCGCAGGGCCCCGCTTCCGGAGCTCGGAGGGCGGTGGGCCCCGGGCGCGGCCGCGAGCTCCTGGAACCCCGCGGCTGCCTGACCGCGCCTGACCTTCCGTCGGCGCCGCGCTCTGGCCTGGGCCGGCCCCGCGGATCGGCGGAGCCGGGAGCCCCGGCAGCCGGCCAGCCTTCGAGGAGGCGGCCGGGGAGCTCCGCGCCCGAGCCTTCCCCCCCGGCCCCTCGCCCGGCTCTCTCCTAGTCCTCCCCTCCTTCTTCCCCCCCCTCCCACCCCGCTCTCCGCTCCCTCCTCCGCAGTTCGGTTCTTGCGCGCCCCCTGCCCAGCTGCGCCCTCCCGCCCCGGGCACTGCACTGCTCCGCAGCGCTGCTGGGCGGCGAAGCCTGCGCGGGCCGCGGGCGCAGGGTGGGAGGGGGGTGCGGGAGACGTGGGGGCCGGGGAGGGGGGACCCGGCTCTCCCGCGCGCACCGAAAGCTGACGCGCACGTCCCGGCGCTCCCCCGGACCTGAGTCCGCCGGCATTTTCCCGCGGGGCCACCGGGGGCGCGCCCCTGCCGCCCTCCACCTGCGCCCTTGGCCGGCCTCGGTTTCCGGGGGAAGAGACCGCCTTCTGTGCCCGGAGTGGCCCGAGGGAGTGGGAGGCCACGCGGGACTCGGCCCTCAGACGCCGATGACCTTGACTGAAGTCACCTGCTTTCTCTAGGCCAAGGTCTCCAATCCTTCAAAACGAGGGCTTGTATCTGGTGCCCTACGAGGCCAATGTGGAACGGCGCGAACTGGCGAGCAGGCGGGAGGGGGGAAGCGCGCAGGCCCGCGGAGCCAGGTCTAGGTAGAGGCTGCGCCGGGGACTGACCGCCTGTCTCCACCCGCACTTGTCCACCTCCACCTCCCCCAGGCTTCTGAGGGCACTTGAAACACCCGCAGCACCCCAAGCCCCAAGCTCTATGCCGCTTTCCTGCCAGCAGACCTCAGCTCCTGGCCTCCCGCGTCAGGGCTTTTCACAAACGTGGTCCGGGTGTATCAGTCCGAAGACAGCAGCTTTACTGTGGACCAAGGGAGTTTTACATTTAAACAAGTGTTGTTTACCAACGTGTACCAGCAGTCATGGCCTATTGTGTTATTTAACCTACACAACCGTGGACGTGTGGTTAGTAGAAAACATTGTTATCCCCATTTTATAGGTTAGTAAACTGAGACGGGGTTTAAAAGTGGCGAAATCAGGATTCAGTTCTGACTTTGTCAAAAGCCAATCTGGTTGGGTTTTCTACCCTAACCGTTGTCTTCTCAAACCTTCACATTTATTCTCATTAAACGTTTTCCATGGCCCTCCCTACGGATTTCTGTGCTACTCATTCATCAGAAAAGGAGCTCAGAACTTAAGGAAATCAAAGAAAGAATCCAGGCAGGCAAGTCTAACGATTTTTTCTGTTCCGGGCATTTGGAAATAAAGGACGCTAAGGCCTGCACATCTGAACCTAAACCTTGTTGTATACAAAGAAAGAAACACAGCATTATCATTATAATCAACAAACTAAACCGTGCGTAGAGGGAGACAGCCAGGTGATGGAAGTTGGTTGGGTTCAGAAATAGGGGGACCTGTGTTTGCTCGCGGCTCTGGGATGCGGTGATACGATCTCACGAAAGATACTTTGGAACTTCGTTTTCCTACCTGTAAAAAGTCAGGACTGGAGATCACCTCTCCTGGTGAAAAAGCCCTGGGCGGACTCCCGAACCCGCCCGGGTACAGTGGAGGACGGGCGCCACCTAGCGGGCGCCCCTGAGGGATGTGTGGCGTACCCGTGTAGAGACGAGCCGGGATAAACAGCTTAGGCAGGAAGAAAATGTTGGCTTCACAAACGGGATGTCTTTGCTCCTAGTTTTCTGTTTCCAGAGCCTCACGTTGTCCGTGATGTAGTAGCGGGGGTGTTCCATTTTAAAAACTCACGCAGACGCGTTCGGGACCCCCCACTGGAGACTTTCCCACTCCAGGCCAGGGGAAGGTTGGAGCCTGGAGGGACGTACACGGACCGGTTTCAGAATCGAAGTGGTTGCAGTGGGGAGAGCCCAGACACCTCCTGGCCTAACAGCCCCTCCATCCTCTGTGCTGGCTCCGCGGGCTGCCTCTCCAGAGTGCTGGCTCCAGGCTCCTGATGGGTGGTCATATAGAGCACACGCTCTCAGTGTGTTTAAATGGTGCGGTAGGAAGGTTTTTCTGTTTCTTCGGAAACCAATTTCTTCAGGACACTAATTGGGGATATTTCGCCCTAAACATCGGAAAGTTCAGGCATTAAAACGAACCCATCTTGTCCATCAGGTTTTTTTTTTTTCTCATTTGGGTTGTCGGGCGGTGGGTGATGATGGTGATAATCTGAGGAGTGGGGAGGTTAAGTCACAGGAGCAGGTCTGAGTAGTTAAAGAGGAAGATGTTATGTGCTGCTGCTTGGTCGAGTCTGAGATGCTTGTAAAATACAAAGTCTTCTGGGGCGCTGGGGTGGCTCAGTCGGTTAAGCATCCAGCTTCGGCTCAGGTCCACGATCTCACGGTTCGTGGGTTCGAGCCCCGCGTCGGGCTCTGTGCTGACAGCCGGAGCCTGGATCCTGCTTCGGATTCTGTGTCTCCCTCTCTCTCTGCCCCTTCCCGCTCATGCTCTATCTGTGTCTCTCAAAAAATAAACAAATGTTTAAAAAATTAAAAAATACAAAATCTTCGGGGCCGCCTGGGTGGCTCAGTTGGTTGGGCATCCGACTTCAGCTCAGTCATTGGGTGTGAGATTCGAAGCCGAAAGAGATATGGAGGAAGAGATTTTTAGAGGGAAAAACTAGTGCCCGGGCACATGGTGGGGAGAGTCGGTGAGCTCAAGGCCCCGGACACGACACTCCTGTGGCCAGAGTGAGGGGGGAGGGGCAGAGTGGTCAGAGACCAGACAGCACAGAACTTTATAAGCCACAGTCAAGGGGGTGACCTTTATTCTAAGCATGATTGGAAGCCACAGGAAGATCGGAGGCCCAGAGCTAACTGAATATGAGTTGCATCTGGCTGTTCTGCAACCAAAAGATTCAGGCGGCGGCGAATGGAGAATTGGGGAGAGCAGCTAGAAGCTAGTGAGTCCCTTAGGCGGTGCTAGAGATAGAAGAAGAGATGGAGGGGAAAGCCAGGTTTGGCATCTGTTCTGGTAGTATGTTTTTTAATGGGTTTTATTTTGAAGTAACCTCTACATCCAATGTGGGGCTCGAACTTACGACCCCAAGATCTAGAGTCACCTGCTCCACTGACTGAACCAGCCAAGTACCACAGGAGTATGTTCCTTTTACTGATTTCTTTTAAAAAGTCATGGTGAAATGATTATAACATACAATTTACCACCTTAACCATTTTGACGTTTGCAGCTCAGTGGCATTTCCGTACATTTACGTTGCTGTGGGACCATGACCCCCATCCATCTGCAGAATGCATTCTTCTTGCAGAACTGAAGCTCGTTGAACTGTACTCGTGAAATTAGCTCCCATTCCTCGGTAGCCTCCATTCTACTTTCTGTCTCTACGCATTTGACTGCATTCATTTCTTCCTGTAAACGGAATCCTTCACTATTTGTCCTTTGGCGACTGGCTTATTTCACTAGCATATTTCACTGGCTTATTTCATTAGCATAATGGCCTCATGTTTCATCCATGTTGTAGCATATGTCAGAATTTCTTTTCTTTGTTAAGACTGAATAATACCCCATTGTGTGCATATATACCCCATATTAAACAATTCATTCATCCCTCAGTGGACACTTGGGTTGCTTCTATACATTGGCACCATTGTGAATACTGCTGATATAAACATGGGCTTACAAACGTCTCTTCAAGACCCTGGTTTCAGTTCTTTTGGGTATACACCCAAAAGATCATATGGTAACTGGATCATATGGTAACTTGTGTTTAATTTTTTGAGGAATCCCAATGCTGTTTTCCATAAGGGCCGCACCATTTCACATTCCCATCCACAGTGGCCACGGTTCCAGTTTCTCCACATTGTTGGCAACACTTGTTTCTTGTTGTGTTGTGTTGTTTTTGCTAGTAGCCATGCTAATGGGCAAGAGGTGGCATTTCACTGTGGTTTTGATTCTCATTTCCCCAGTGATTAGGGACATTGAGCTTGTTTTCATATGCTTATTAGCCATCTGAGTATCTTCTTTGGAGATGGGTCCGGTCTCCTCCTTTGCCCATCATTGAAGTGGTTGGTTTTGTTTTGTTTTTTTCATTATTTTTTTTAATGTTTATTTATTTTTGAGAGAGAGAGAGACTGAGTGTGAGCAGGGGAGAGAAGGTGAGAAATAGTCATTTTGGACAACGGGGAAGGAAGATTCCAGGGTAAGGTAGAACAGCTGGGCAGGATTGAGGGAGTCTTTGGGACTCACATGCCTACACCGAAAGTGTGACCGGTTAGCACGGATGTGTCCTTCTGTCCAGCTACATTCCCCGGCTCTGGGTAAAACAAAACAAAACAAAACAAACCCAAAAGCCAAAGAATGAAAAGAAAAAAAACCAAACAGGTAGACTGGTAAACAGTTGGGCTTCCCGAGGTTCGGGTGTTGCGGGGCCGTGAACAGAGAACAAGACAGCTGGGGATTTCAGGCTCGGAGCCAAGGAGTCGAAGCTGGATCAGGGCAAAATGACGACACGAGGAAGGTGATGGATAGATTTAAGATCGACGGCTTAGAAGTTCTGGAAGAGTAAGATGCGTGCTGGAGCATGCGTATCAGGGATATGAGTTGGAAAGAGCCGTAGTCACAGATTGGGGAAATTAGTCAAGACTTCACAGGTACTCAAGTTGTCAGTGACACCGAGGTCAAGGGTGACGGCGTCCGGTGGAGGCGTTGATCACTGAGGGTGCTCTCCGGCCTTATTTCCCCCAATATTTCTTATTTCTTATGTCTGCCGTGATGTTCCCACGAAACCCTCCAACCTTGGCTCCTGTTTCTTCCACCTACCCGCCGTCTGCCCTATTCCCTATGGTGGAGATCCCACTGACCCACAAAGTTGGCAAAGAACACGGAAGCAGGAAAATGTACTTTTTTTTTTTTTTTTTCAAAGATACTGTCCTCCACCTGCCAAGCTCAGCTCACGTATTGCTTTAGTTCGGAGTCCTTCTGCTCCCCTCCCACCCGTACGTGTTGTGACCTTTCCCTCCTGGAAACGAGGAAACCCAGTACTTTGGAATGATTTGCTGGGACACCTGACCTGAGCACTTTGTCTTTAATTTTTTTTTTCCACGTTTATTTATTTTTGGGACAGAGAGAGACAGAGCATGAACGGGGGAGGGGCAGAGAGAGAGGGAGACACAGAATCGGAAACAGGCTCCAGGCTCTGAGCCATCAGCCCAGAGCCCGACGCGGGGCTCGAACTCACGGACCGCGAGATCGTGACCTGGCTGAAGTCGGACGCTTAACCGACTGCGCCACCCAGGCGCCCCTAAGCACTTTGTCTTTAATTAGAGCAACTCATCTGGGCAAACTGCCACCCAGCGATGATTAACAAAGATATTTCATTCGAAAGTGTGGCTTTTTTAGAATAGCGTTTCCTACATTACAGTATTTGATACCTTTTCACATTTTTTTTTTACCATCTGTAGCCACCTGTCATCATTAGTTGCTTAATAGATTTATTTAAATGACTACTTTTAAAAACTCTTTTTTTTGGTTTATTCATTTATTTTAAGAGAGAGAGCTGGGGAGGGGCAAAGAGAGGGAGAAAGAATCCCAAGCAGGCTCCATGCTACAGGTGCAGAGCCTATCAGGGGACTCAAACTCACAAACCGTGAGATCATGACGTGAACCCAAGTCAAGAGTCAGATGATTAACCGACTGAGCCACCCAGGTGCCCCTAAATGACTACTTTTTTTTTTTTTTAATTTTTTTTTTCAACGTTTATTTATTTTTGGGACAGAGAGAGACAGAGCATGAACGGGGGAGGGGCAGAGAGACACAGAATCGGAAACAGGCTCCAGGCTCTGAGCCGTCAGCCCAGAGCCCGACGCGGGGCTCGAACTCACGGACCGCGAGATCGTGACCTGGCTGAAGTCGGACGCTTAACCGACTGCGCCACCCAGGCGCCCCAAATGACTACTTTTTAAACTTGAAACGGGGCGCCTGGGTGGCTCAGTCAGCAAGCGTCTGACTTCAGCTCAGGTCATGATCTCACAGTTCGTGAGTTCGAGCCCCGTACCGGGCTCTGTGCTGACAGCTCACAGCCTGGAGCCTGCTTCGGGTTCTGTGTCTCCCTCTCTCTCTGCCCCTCCCCCACTCATGCTCTGTCTCTCTCTCAAAAATAAATAAACATTTAAAAAAATTTAAAAAAATAAACTTGAAAAAGATTTATTTTCAAAAGAACCTTTGTAGAAAGAGCATGTATTTGGATATAAGTATGTAAATAAATGGGGCACTGGGAACCTCTTGCCAAGTATAATCTGAAAAACCATGGAATGCCAATAAAACAGCATTAGTAAACTAGCTGGGTAGAATGGGATGCCGAAGACTGGGGGCCTGAGGTTGGCTCTCTTACAGGAGCGGCTCGTCGTGTGCTGGAGAGACAATACAACGTACAGGCGTCAACCTGAGCCTCTCTCTCTGACCTAATGAAAAAGACTGAAAGGGAGTTGACCCAACAGAAATGTGCAGGTACGTTCTCCAAAGACATGTACCAGAATGTCCATAGCCTCGTGTTCTAGTTTCCAAAAACCTGGAAACCACTCAAATGCCCATTCAGAATATCATGGATAAATCACGTATGATGTAATCCCAGAATAGGATTCTATGCAGCAATGAAAATCACCAGTCTACAGCCACAGGCAGCCACGGGGATGAATCTCATAAACACAATGTTTGTTTGTTTGTTTGTTTGTTTGTTTTTCTTTCCTTTCCTTTTTTTTTAAATTTAAATTTTAGTTAGTTGTCATACAATGCAATATTGCGTTTAGGAGGAGAATTCAGTGATTCATCACTTCCATACAACACCCAGTGCTCATCCCAACAAGTGCCCTCCTGAATGCCCATCACCCATCTAGACCATCCTCCACCCAATGTCCCTCCATCAAATCTGGGTTTGTTCTCTATAGTTAAGAGTCTTGTGATTTGTTTCCCTCTTCTTTCCCCCCACTTTCCGTATGTTCATCTGTTTGTTTCTTAAATTCCACATATGAGTGAAATCATGTGGAATTTACCTTTCTCTGGCTTATTTTGCTTAGCATAATACATTCTAGCTCTATCCATGTCATTGCAAATGGCAAAATTTCATTCTCTTTGATGGCTGAGTAATATTCATATATACGTGTGTGTGTGTTTATATATATATATGTGTATATATATATATATATATTCATGTCTTCTGCCCATTTCTTTACTGGGTTGTTTGTGTTTTGGGTGTTGAGTTAGATAAGTTCTTTATAGATTTTGGATACTAACCCTTTATCGGATGTGTCATTTGGGAATATCTTCTCCCATCCCATAGGCTGCCTTTTCGTTTTGTTGATTGTTTTACTGTGCGGAAGCTTTTTATCTTGATGAAGTCTGGATAGTTCCCTTACCTTCAGTGACCTAAACACAGTGTTTTAAATGACTCCCTGTCGCATCCCCAGTGCCTGGAGGCGGGGGGGGGGGGGGCGGGGGGGGTCTGGCACATCATAGGCCCTTGGCAAATATTTATTGAGTGTATGGTCTCATTTGATCCTCATACAGCACAATGAGACTGGTGGGACAGGAATCAGAATTTCTAGTTACAGATGAGGAACCTGAGACTCAGAGGAGCCAAGTGGTTTATTCAAGGTCATCCAGAGCATGGCCACTGCATTGGGATGCCTGCTCTGTAAACGGGTTAGTTCTCCATCATCCTCAGTTACACAGCTCTTCCCCTAGCTTTTTAACACAAATAACATATTTCAGTTTCTTTTGTTGTTGTTAAATCATCTTCTGAGGCCCAACTTGGAGATGTTTATTTCCATTATGAGATATTTTGGACCGGGCTTTGAAAGGGAAAGGGCCAGAAGGCTGTGCTTTCAGAGAAAGGGGTGTAGGGTGGGGGAGAAAGCTCACTGGGGAGATTTATGTCAAAGAATTACAGCGAACTGTCATTCTGTCTGAGTAAGTGTGGCGAGGAACAGGAAGGGCAAAAACAGGATGTCGTGGTAGCACGTGGACTTCATGGAATGTCAGATGAACAGATGGGCCTGAGCTGTCCTGGGAACTGTCAAAGGAATAAGCTCGAGGAGGCTTTGGAGAAATCCCTGCACAAGTGCAGGTGACCTGGGCTGGAGACACGTGCTTCTTGTAGGTCAGAAAGGATTCTTAGTGAAGTACACAAAGGCAATGCAGTGGTATCTTCTGTCTAAGCTACGACTCTGCAGTCAGTCTAGATTCAGGCCGGAAGGAAGTAGGGTTCCGGGGATTGGAGGGGGGACACATTTATTGAGACATGGATTTCACTTAAAGGTTAGATTTGCTTTTTTTTAATTTCAAGAACCCGAAACAGCTAAGTGTATCCTTTTAAACGCCAATCGTGTTTACTGGGGAAAGAATTTTTTAAAGGACCAGAGGGCCCCCACAATGACGGGGGTGAAATGAACAACGGTGTCTGAGGGCAAACAGGGACGCGTGAGCCAAAAATAGGAAAAGGCAGGTCTTGTTGAATACTTCTTTTCGGTTGAAAAACTGTTGACTATTTCAAGTAAGGCTTGCGGAAGACTGACAAATTGGTTTCCGCAAATAAAAACAACTCTGAGTTTTGATGATAAACTCATTTTGAAAAGATGACAAAAAAAAGCATTGCATGGATTCCGCGAGTGGTCATAGGAAACACATTTATTAAAAGTGAGCGGAGAGGCTGATCCGTCAGGAGATATAAACTGAGTCAATGAGGACACAGACTTCTGCAGAGGCTTTGAAAAATGTATTTGGAGTTTCCGCTTTAGGAACCATGGCACAGAAGGAATTTAGCAAGGCCCTACTGCAACGAAACGCCCAGATGCTAGTTGAATTACATACCGGGATTGCAGACGTCAAGTGCAAGCAGACGTCAAGTGCATTGCTGAGCTTGCTGGAGAACGAGGGAAATGTACAAGCCGCCCGTTGTTCCTGGGTGCAGAGCAGGGTGTGGGGGGTGAGTCGTCAGGAGTGTGGCGTGTGCCAATTACTAAGCTACTGTTTCTTCATCCCGGAGCCACGCCTCTCGATGCTGCTTCGTGGCATCGGGACCGGCCGTCTGCAGCCCTGGTTTCTCCCTGGGCGGCTGGCTCTCCACCGTCTGTCAGCTGGAGGCACTAAAAAGAGACTGAGGCTGAAGCCGGGGAAGGGATTTGCTGCTTCCTGTTGGCTCCCTCTACCCTTGCAACGTTTCTTCGCCACAGCGGTGGCAGCTGATGGGTCACCGTTGGCTTCAGTGTCCGATTTTTCCTCAGTCTCCTGGAACGAGCCCCCCTGTCCTGTGTCGGGCATGCCAGCACCACCCAGACAGCCTTGCTGCTGAGTCTGAGTCCCTGAGCTCTGCAGGGCTTCCCCTCCGTCTCCTGCCACACTCAGTCTTGTCTTTGCGTTCCCCCAAGCCACGCTGGGGTGATGGTTGCTTTCTGAAGTTACTCTGTGTTACGTCTGTGTGATTCCCTCTTGAGCTTGTTAGTCAAAGCCAGTTCCCTATATTAAATGATTTATTACAATAACTGATGTGGGTTCTCATATCCGACTGGACCGTGATGAAACAGGTCTAAAATGATTTTCTATACTGCTGGTGGGAATGCAAACTGGTGCAGCCACTCTGGAAAACAGTATGGAGGTTCCTCAAAAAATTAAAAATAGAACTACCCGGGGACCCAGCAATTGCACTACTGGGTATTTATCCAAAGGATACCAAAATGCTGACTCAAAGAGGCACATGCACCCCAATGTTTATAGCAGCGCTATGGACAGTTGCCAAATTATGGAAAGAGCCCAAATGTCCATCGACTGATGTGGTATCGGGACCCCCCTCCCTCCCCCCCACCCCTGGTGGCTCAGTCGGCTAAGTGTCTAACTCTTTTTTTTTTTTTTTAATTTTTTTTCAACGTTTTTTATTTATTTTTGGGACAGAGAGAGACAGAGCAT
The DNA here is from genome assembly GCF_022079265.1 of Lynx rufus. Taxonomy (NCBI): domain Eukaryota; kingdom Metazoa; phylum Chordata; class Mammalia; order Carnivora; family Felidae; genus Lynx; species Lynx rufus. Next base: position 6,607,701 of record NW_025814845.1, read on the forward strand.
GAACGGGGGAGGGGCAGAGAGAGAGGGAGACACAGAATCGGAAACAGGCTCCAGGCTCCGAGCCATCAGCCCAGAGCCCGACGCGGGGCTCGAACTCACGGACCGCGAGATCGTGACCTGGCTGATGTCGGACGCTTAACCGACTGCGCCACCCAGGCGCCCCTAAGTGTCTAACTCTTGATTTCGACTCAGGTCATGATCTCACAGTTCATGAGTTTGTCTCATGCTGATAGCGTAGAGCCTACTTGGGATTCTCTCTCTAAAAAAGAAAAAAAAAAAAAAGAAGATGTGGTCTATATACACAACGAAATATTACTTGGCGATCAAAAAGAATGGAATCTTGCCATTTGCAACAATGTCGATGGAACTAGAGTGTATTATGCTAAGCGAAATAAGGCAGAAAGAGATAAATATAGTATGATTTCACTCATGTGGAATTTCAGAAACAAAACAGGTGAACACAGATGAATAGAAGGAAACAATAAGGTAAAAACAGAGGGAGGCAAACCGTAAGAGCCTCTTCAATACAGAGAACAAACTGAGGGTTAATGGGGGTGGGGGTGGGTGGGGAATGAGCTGGATGGGGGATGGGCATTCGAAGGGCACTTGGGATGAGCACAGGGTGTTATATGTCAGTGATGAACCACTGAATTCTACTCCTGAGACCAATATTTCACGGTATGTTAACTAACTTAAATTTATAAATAAAATCAAAAAATAAAATGATTTGCTATAATGTAATACGAAGAATATGATTACCATCAGGCCTTTAATCCGATACTGAGAGATGCCCTGAGAAAGGGATTAGGTGACCTGGAGCTAGAAATTTCCAGGCAAACAAGTGATGGCTTTTGCTAGAGACTTGATACTCACAGAATGCTTTTAGCGGGATGTACCTGGGCCCTCCAGGATCGCTTGTAGCAACAACACAGCAAACGACCCCACCCCTTGGAATTTGTGATTTATGGGCATAGCTCCTTGGAAAATGTCACACAGGCTGTGTCGCCATCTGGGGAGGGATGTGCCATGACTGAAACGTCTTCCTTCTGTGTAAGCGATGGAGCTACAGGTAGTTTTTAGAGACCTTATATGCCAACATGGGTATGTGCGTGTCCTGGCCCAGATCTCCATGCTTGAGTTGTGCCCAGCAGCTATGCGTGTGCTTGACGTTGTTACAACCCTTGACGCTGGGCGAGAGCTCCCATTTATGATGAGTCTGACCTGACAGTTGGTCCTTTGTGTTCTTACAGAAGAAATTTCTCAGAATGTTACCGGGGCTTTGTCAAAATATGATGAAGGTGTGTGATACAGGTCTTAGGGGATCCGAGGGACGAGAGCGGTGAAGGGCATCCCCAGGGCAGTGGTTAGAGGACCCCAGGATGTGAGGGCTGCCAGTCCACACTGGAGAAGTGGAACTCAAAAGACTGATTGGTAGAGAGCTGTTTTCAGCAAGATACCTTCTGGCTTTAGACTGGGAGAACTTGGCCAGATTTCTTTGGGTACTTGGCTTGCCTGGATCTCACACGAACACAGCCCTTGCTTTCCTCTCCACACCCCCAATGTGAGACGCAAAACATAAAACTTGTAGAAGAATAGCTATTTGATCTCGAATCTCAAGACAATAGCTAGCTACAAAATGAAACTTATATTCAGTGACATTAAAATTAAAAACCGTTCACCAAAAGTAGTGCAAAGAAATGAAAAGATAATCTACACAATATGTGCACGTGTGTTTGTGTGTGTGTGTGTGTGTTTGAGAGTGTGATATTTGTGACACATATACACAAAGATTATTGCCTCCAGTACTAGAACTATATATTTACATCTTAAAAAATTTTTTTAATGTTCACTTATTTTTGAGAGAGAGAGACAGAACACGAGCAGAGGAAGGGCAGAGAGAGAGAGACAGAGACAGAGAGAGCAAGAGGGAGACACAGAATCCGAAGCAGGCGCCAGGCTCTGAGCAGTCAGCACAGAGTCCGACGTGGGGCTTGAACTCATGAACCGTGAGATCATGACCTGAGCTGAAGTCGGATGCTTAACTGACTGAGCCACCCAGGCATCCTATGTTTGTATCTTTATATAAAAATATATGAAGAACTCTCACAAATCCATAAGCGAAACACAAAGAACCGAATGAGAAGATGGACAAAAGGCATGAACAGGCATTTCTCAGAAGAGGAAATGAGACGGAAAATAAACCCATGGAAAGATACTCCTTCCACCTTCTGGAAACCAGTGCAAATAAAAACCCCGGTGAGATATTTTACCTCCACCAAATAGGCAAAAATCACGAAGTCCTCAACTAAAAGGTCAAGAGAGGGAAGCGTACAACAGGAGGACAGGTGGTAAACCTGTTTGGGAAACACTTGGACCTTACCTCGCAAAGCTGAAAACATGCTTACCTTAGAGGTTAGCGGCTGTGCCCCTGGGGCCGAAAGCTGGGCATGTCTTGAAGTGGAAAATGGGGGTACGCTCATCTGGCCGTCAAAGTTGTCGGTCTGAGCTGGTCCTCTGGTTCACAGGCTGATGGTCTCCCCAGGCAGCAACCAGCCTCGTCCTTCTTACTTCAGAATTCTGCCCCTGCGGTAAATGTAATTTTCTATGCGTACACAGATATGAGTAACTTTGGGAAGGTCTGCCCACAAAATATTCATAGAATGCTCATGGAAGCATTGTTTAACCCAGGAATGACACAAAGACCAGTAACAGGCAACTAAATGGCTTTAGTACATTGTGGTCAAGTCTTTCACTGGAATCCTACACGGTGGTGAAAATGAGCCAACTGGAGCCACACCCGTTACTGGAGATGACTTTTAAAACACGGTGTGAGGGGCGCCTGGGTGGCTTAGTCGGTTGAGCGGCCGACCTCAGTTCGGGTCATGATCTCGCGGTCTGTGGGTTCGAGCCCCGCGTCGGGCTCTGTGCTGACAGCTTGGAGCCTGGAGCCTGCTTCGGATTCGTGTCTCCCCCTCTCTCTGGCTCTCCCCCGCTGACACGCTGTCTCTCTCTCCCTCTCAAAAATAAATAAACATTAAAAAAAAAATATTCTCTTTATGTAAAGTGTAAAAATGTTCACAACTTGCAATGTTGTTTAGGGTCGTATGCGCATGTAGTAAAATGATAAACTTGTATTTATAATGGTCATGGTAACCTTGTGGGCATGCTGGGAACTTCCAGGAGGTGTTGGTATTTATGATTCTGTGTCTCAAGCTGAAGGGTGAGTAAATGAGATTTTAAAGAACAATTCTGTCAATGGAGTCTGCTTAAGATTCTCTCTCTCCCTCTCTCTGCCCCTCCTTCACTTGCGCGCACACTCTCTCGTTCGAAAATACATACATACATACATAAATACATAAACAAACCCATTCATGGGGCGCCTGGGTGGCTTAGTCGGTTGAGTGTCTGACTTTGGCTCAGGTCATGGTCTCGCAGTTTGTGAGTTCGAGACCCACATTGGGCTCATTGCTGTCAGCATGGAGCCCACTTTGGATCCTCTGTCCCCCTCTCTCTCCTCCTTCCCACCTGGGCTTTCTCTCTCTCTCAAAAATAAATAAACATTAAACAAATTAAAAAAATTCTTTATAGCATAGGTACATACATCATATATATGTATATACACACATATACATTATATATATAATCTTAGAGCATATGTATATACATATATCCATACTTACATACTATGTATATTATCTTATTATATACTTGTATATATCATATGTATGTACATATATTTTATATATGTATATATAAAAGCTCTCTATTCTTTTGATTGTAAGAAATATTCCATAAATACGTAATATTTTAAGAGTATAAAAATGTAGATACGTAAAATCTCATTTTCGTAAAAAATCTATCTACCTATTTCATTAATTCAAAGGCACACTTTTGCCTCCCGTGTTTTAACACCTCTGGAATTAGAAAGTATCTTTTTTTTTCAAGTGTATTTATTTATTTTGAGAGAGAGAGACAGAGTGAGAGAAAGAAAGAGAATCCCAAGCAGGCTCCACACTGTCAGTGCGGAGCCCGACTCGAGGCTCCATCTCCCAAACTGTGAGATCGTGACCTGAGCCGAAATCAAGAGTCAGCTGCTTAACCTGTTGAGTCACGCTGGCACCCCAGAAAGTATCTTAAAATTGCTACTGATCAAGTGGCAGTTAGGCTATAGTTATCGTCATGTGTTCTCGTTTCTAACTACTGATACTGCTGTGAATGATGTGCATCATGGATTCTGTGTGCTTTGATTTGAAACATCATTTAAAGTGTCTTTTCAAAGATTGCAATCATGATTTGGCAATAAAACAGAGGTAGTGTGTATTCAGAAAGTCCCAGGAACCTGGCAGCAAGAAATACCTGACGTATCAGGGAGGCAGATACTGTGTTGGAGGAAAAATACCTGTGATTTCATCTTTTCTTGCAAAGTAACCACCAAGTTCCGTGTGAGACAAGAAAGGAAGATATCCCAGAGCAAGTGAGGCTGTTCCATCTTGTTCCTGAGCTATTTTTCAAAGGATTATGTGGTGGATTCCCAGGCACACAGCTAGCGGTGGGAGGAAATCATCAATCCCTTTCATTTCAAAGCAACAAGTGGATATGATGGATTCATGCCTCTGGTGAGACTATGATGAGTGTCATACTCTCAGTTTTTTCTTTCTTAGTATATAAAGTAATGATGATGCATTTTATAGTCAATAGCATCTTAGATTTCATGAAATATGGCATATGAGTTTTATATGTACGTAAAAAGAAAAGTCTGGAGGAATTGTGTATCAAAGTAATAACATATCTGACTTGTGGGCTTACGAGTGGTTTGGTTTTTTTTTTTCCATCTTTGCCTCCTGTTTTTTAAAATGTTTATTTATTTTTTGAGAGGCGTGGGGGAGAGAGAGAGAGAGAGAGAGAGAGAAAGTGCAAGTGGAGAGGGGCAGAGAAAGAGGGAGAGAATCCCAAGCAGGCTTCGTTTGAGGGGATCGATGCCACAAACCATGAGATCATGACCTTAGCTGAAATTAAGAGTTGGAGACTTAACTGAGCCACCCAGGTGCCCCTGCTTGGTTTCGTTTTTAATTTTTTCCACAACCAAGACATTACTTTTAGAACAAAAATGCTACTATTTAACAAAATTCAGGTTTTATATCATTTGTTTAAAAAGGTCAAGCATACAACTAAGAGGGAGCGAGGACGCTCCAGCCTACGTGTGTCCGCGGGTCACCTGGCTCCTGCCACAGCAGACACTGTCACGGCCACACTTGTGGACGCTGACGAGGCTCACGGCATCTCGGTTCCAGTCCCAGCAACACGTAGTGTGTGTGTCCTTAGAAGTCAGTGATACAACCTGAGTGTCGCCTCTCCTTGCCATAGAACAGGGGGGCCGATATCCTTCACAGGGCTAAGAACCGAGTGGAGTTTTCAGTTTTGAACCTCATCAGTTTCCGTGGATGTTGAATTACGTTTCTGGGTGTGCAGGTGTATGTGTGTGCGTTGGGGTGCGGAAACAGGGGTTTTAGGTTTAGTAACTTCCGGGTTAAACTAACCTGATTTCTTGGAAATTTATGTGCACTGCTGATACATCCAGTGAACTTTCCAGAAGGGCCGCAGGGTGAGGAAGCCTCTCCTGGAACTAGTGCTTTGTGTGATGTGGAGCTATTGAAACAGTTATCGCCTCCAGGAACTTTCTGGAAAGTTGACCTGGTGGTAAAGATGGCACCCATCATGGCCTCCAGTTCTCCCTGCTCGTCAGCTTCTAGAATGCTCTCTTCTCTAAGTTCTAACCTTGCTTAAAACTCGCCTTATACTTAAAAGAAAGCAAATAATGACCTCTTCCTCTGGTCTGTCAGGAGTTAGTCCTTCATCTGGCTTCTCTCTTCCCCCTTCCGGGTCCTGTGCCTGGACAGCAATCTCTGTGCAGCACAGCTGTTTCACTGATGTCACCCTTCAACACCTGGGTTCAGACTCGAATTCCTGGTGCCAGGCCTGGTGCAGGAGCTTCTCAGATACATATTCCCCAGCATGGTGGCTTCGATGGGAAGACAGGCCCTCGATTTCCTTCGCCTCAAGGAGGTGTCCGTGGATGGTGAAGAACGCCTTATTCTTGACTTCATCATAATGATGGCTAAGCAGTAATTCGGGGAAATGTAAAGTGATCTTGCACATAGGATGAATACAAGACACGAAAATCACAGAAAGCAAGCAAACCTTTCGGCATTTGAGTTCGAATCGTCAACCGCCAGCCTCAAATCGGTTAGTAGGTTGACCAGTCGCTCGATGTCTGGGCTCCACTACAGGATGGTCCTGAGGTCGGTGGGCCTGCTGTTGAATTCCATCAGTGGCCCCCTCCCACGGGGCCTGGCACGGAGAACCCCGACCTGGGGGTTAGGAGAGTTGAGTCCCAACTTTGCCACCAACCCACTTTGAGATCTCGCCGGGAAGAGGAACACTAGATGGCCATTCCTAATTGGGGTGCTTAGGGCAGGACATCGTTCGTAGGTTGTAGTCTTTACACAGCCTAGGTGGTGGTGGTGGGGGTGGGGGCATAACGTGCAGAGGCCTCAAGTTGGCAGGGAAGGACTGTGGTCGTGCACGACCAGCTTTAGCTCAAGAGGAATTAGCCACATCACTTTCCACCAGGGGATTTTTCTGCCCCTTCGGGAAGTCTTGCTGGCTTATTCCAGCCCTGTCTCAGCTCTGCGATGTGCTGGTGTTCATGTTGCTCGCAGAGGGGCAGAGAGTGGTGGGGACAGTGGTAGCTGGGCGGACACCAGGGGAAGCTACAGGCATTTGGCACAGACGTTTCTGTGGAGGCGAGGGCGGTCTCGTCCCCTGCAGAACGTTCAGCGTTCTGACCTCCTCCCTTCTACTAAACGCCAGCAGGACTGAATCATCGTGATGACCGAGAACTGCTCCCCTGTAGTTCCGGTGCCCCATGGGATGGTGTCCCCTCCCTACCTGGCTTTTAGAACAACTGGAAGCCACAATGGCCTGAGTTCCCACCAGAAAACTGCATTTCCCAGTGCCGATATTTAGCTCCAACTTTATAAAGAGGCAGCATTTCCTCCTGGTCCGACGACTCTGTTGCTGTCAGGCCATGCCCAGAACAGCTGTGACCCAACCGCATACGCAGGTTTCGCACTGAGAATACAGTTTGAGGTGTTTCTGGTAATCCAGTCTAAACCCCACGGTGCAGAGACTGTGGCTCCAGGACTTTGGGGCCTTGGAACCAACTCTGGCTTCTTCCTTTGACTAAGAAAAGCCACTTTCCATTTCTGAGCTTTGGTTAAATTCATCCACTTAAATGAAAACGAGTAACTCTTCTTGTTCTTGTGTCCAAGGTCCCTTCCAGATCCAACATTCAGTTCTACCGAGGGGCCACCACGGACTCATATTTGAAAGTGAAAATGGAACAGTATCTCCAACACTAAGTATTTGAAGAGAAGAAGTGTTTTTCACAGGAAGAACATTTAAAATACGGAAAAAAAAAAAATCTTACCGCTCAAGTTTTGGAAACATCTTATAATTTATATATAAAATCTTGTAAGAAACCATGTAAAATGACAGAAATATCCACCTTACATTAAGAGTCAAAAAAAAAATTCACACACACTGAATGTAAATTTTAATTATAAAACAATATGAACAAAACATTTTAAAATAATCTCAATTATTTGGCAACTCATCACATCCATTGCTAGAGACAAATTTGATCTTAAGAAAAATTTAATCTTATGAAAAAACTTAGGTTGGACAGTTTGTTCATATGGGAGTTAAAACATGTTTAAAAAAGAACCTGGCGATAAAGCCAGTTTCTATCTTGAAATCACTGTGTATAAAACAACATAAAATCCTGAAGCTCGATAGACAGGAGTGACCTAATCTCAATGCATTTCTCGTCACCGAGAAAGGACAATATGGAAAGAAAATGGGTGGAAGCCTCGGAGTAGCACAGAGGGGAGGAACGAACACCGACAGAGAGGTTTTTGCTGCAGGTGACGGGATGTAGGACCTCGCACGCCAGTGGGGCTGGAAGGAGAGCCACACAGGCGAGCATAATCTAAAAACAAGGTACATTCTTAAAAACAGTCACAGCTGTGAACAGAAAAGCAATGCAGACCCTTTCTGGAGCTAAACTACTTTACTGGGATACATGCGAGAAGATTCTGTATTTCCTGCCGGGTCATATTCATATAGTTACAAGGCAGGCAGCGTCCTAAAACATCTCTACTGATGACTGCATAGCATTGAAACCCACCCCACCCCCTTTTTTTTATAAAAAAAAAATAATAAAATAAAATAAACAGATATATAGTAAAGTTCACAGATAAGTTTTCTCTGTAAAATAAATAAAGTGTTCATTGATTAGCATCATACATAGAGTAAAATACAACCTATTTTTACATGTTTATATACTGTACACAGATTACCAGTAGGCAGCCTGGTGTCTGATGGGCTGGAAGGGTTCGCATTAGTGACGTGTCCCATCGGGAAATCCCAATTTCACATGTTAAAATATACAACTACTTTGTTTTGAGTTCAGATACAAAGTAAACTTATTTTCCTTTATCTGAAATAAATGTACATAATATCTTCTATGAACAGTAGTTTATAAAGCTGTTTAAAACAGAACAAGAAAAAGCTTGCACCTAGAAACTCAGAGCACATGCATGTCCTTTCCCTGGTTTAAAAAAAAAAAAAAAAAAGCTTATGGCCCCACGGCTCGTCCCTCCTCTCTCCACGGTGTCCTCCACAAGCCAGGGGCGGCGGCGGCCAGGATCACCGCTTGGCCTTCTTCGAAGGGGCTTCTTCCACCCTCTGCTGGCCTCTAGTTCGGGCTCCGGGGGGGCTGGCCTCCCTCTTGCGCTTGCTAGGAGGGGAGAGCTGGGCCTTCGATCTGCAGGAAAGAAAAGTCAAGGCAGTGATGAGAGCTGAAGGGAACGGCTTCAGTAACTTGGGAGTTCTTTAAACAAGGGGAGGTTTTGGACTTTAGAGCCAGGAGGAGAAAGCCCGGGTCACGTTTCCGCAGGACGAGGCGGCTCTAGGGGGGAGCAGTGCTGACTGGTCATCCGCTGACCGCCTCATACAAACGGCACGAGGGCAGCTCGGAGGCCTGTAATCTGCTTCCAGCTCCCTCACGCTCCGGGTGCCCGCCTGGGTCCAAGCACCTTCTTCTCTGGGTCCTAGTTCTTCTGTCTACAAAGTAACCAACAGCCAGTCCTCCACGCACTGCCCCGAGTTGAGACGGCCAGCGGGACCCCAGCAGGGCTGTCCGCTACGTCTGGGCGAGGGCCTGATCGTGTTTCACGGGCCAGTTTACAGAGAAGGGCTGGCAATGGTAGAAAAGGCACCAGAGGGGGAGTTCGGGGCGGGTGGGGGAGGCGCACATGGGTGGCTCAGTCAGTTAAGTGTCCAACTTTGGCTCACATCACGGTTCATGGGTTCGAGCCCCCCATCAGGCTCTGAGCTGACAACTCGGAGCCTGGAGTCTGCTTTAGATTCTGTGTCTCCCTCTTTCTCCGCCCCTCACCTGCTCATGCTCTGTCTCTCTCTCTCAAAAATGAATAAACGTTTTTTTTTAAAAAAAAAAAGGCACTGGAATTTCCTAAGAGCATTCTGGCCAATCTCTTCGCTCTCCTGTCTGCCGTGACAATGATCTGTTGGAAACCCCAACGAATCGTGTCACTGTCCTGTTTAGTATTATATGGATGTCCCTGTTGACTATCTGATGCTTTCAAGATAAAGTCATCCCGAGAATTCAAAAGTCCTTTACAGTTAGCCCTTGACTTCTACACCACCCTGGGCTACGGTCCTGGCGAAGTCCTGCCGTTCCCAAACACGACATTCCTTTACGTTTTCGTGCTTTGACATGTGAATTCTTGGAGAATCACCCACACCTCCCGTCTAGCAAATGTGCGCGTTTTTAGGCCCCAGTTCAAAAGCAACTCCTTCCAGGAAGCCGTCGTCATCACAGAGCGAGCTGCTCTCTTCCAACTAGAGGATACAGTCATCGTTCTAGAACGACACGTGAACAGACCTCAACAGGAAATGCCACCAGCATTGCTTCTATTAAATTTCGTTCACGAAAATCTCGTTTCAGTGATAGTGGCAGAATGTGAACACAGGTGATGCTGCAAAACCGTTTTGGCGCGGTTGGGGCCAAGGAAAGTTGAAAATCACGTCCACGCGTCCGCATCCTAGGCTGCTTCTCCAGGGCGGCTGCTGGGTCCAGTACCGGGTACGAAGGCACGTGTCCGCGCCTGTCCGTGTGCTACCCGGGAAGGAGAACACCGCGGAAGCCAAGTCTGCAGGGGCGGACCAGTGGGGCCACACCGACAGGAGAATGCGTTTTCTCTATCGTTCTTCTGACGGCACAGGGACAGAACGCAAACGGAGTCAGCTGCGCTTGTACAGGACGCGGTTCCGGCGGGCCCGCGTGAGCGAACGGCCACCTCGAGCCGAGTCGGGGAAGCCGCCGGCCACTAAGTGAACACCTATTTGCCGAGCAGCCGGTGTATGCCGGGCCTGTGCCCCATGCCATGTGGCGGGGAACAGCAGCTCTCGGTCAGGGTGCTTCTTCCCGGCCGGGGGGGCTCGGTGGGCCCCCCAGGATGCGGTCTGTGACCAGTGGCACCAGCATCACCTGGGGCTGTTGGCAACGCAGACTCTCGGCCCCCCCCACCCCGCAGAATGGCAATCTGGCAATCTTCTTCCTAGCGAGAGTGTCCACGATTGGTCTGCAGTTCCGCTTTCGGAAATACGGGCCAGCCTTTCCTGAGATTCATCCCCTCCCTGATGAAATAAGGGTAAATACTACATTCCACATAATGAGGATTAAATGGAGAATCTATGTGAAAGGCGCCTGGCCCTTTAGTCCGCTTCCCTTTCCAGGACGTGGGGATATCAGCGCATGTACACATCATACACACCCGTATGCTGTGAGGAGCAAACTGTCGTAGGACAGGTCGCGACAGCCTTTGTACAGCGTGAAGAGTCTTCTATCTTTCGGTGCTATGACGTACGGAAAGTAAGACACGCCCCGCATCTCAAGGAAGAAGCTTACAGTCCGGAGGGGGACCCACTGCTATCCTCCGCACAGCAGGCGAGAGGTGCGGCAGGAAGGACAGCAAAGACGCCGAAGCAGCAGGGGGGGCGGGGGGTGCTCCTGAGGAGGGAGAGTCAGGATGGCAGTGCCTGGCTTACTGGGGGCTGGTGGCAAGGGCGCTGGAGACCCAGCACAAGCCAAGGCCAAAAAGGAGGCCTCGGCGCAGCCTGTGGGAAGCGGCAGGACGAAGGGGGCTGTGGACGGTGGGGGCTGAGCCAGAAGCGGCCGTTTTGCTCGTTACCCCATCGCCTCGCCAACGCTCCGGCTAAAACACAAATGGTTCTGGGCTACGAGCTGCCCGACCGTGCTGTGCTGGGTTAGCCAAGCACTGAGACCCGTGGCCACCTGGGAAGAAACACGCCTCGCCCTCGGCCCTGGTGGACGGGAGCCGGCAGGGAAGGCGCACAAGGGTCAAGGGCAAGTCCATGTAGGAGGGCCGACATTCCTTCCACAGCCACTCCAATTCCTTTTGGAGGAGGTTTCCGTTTGGGAAACCAATGATCCCAAAAGACAGATCTTAAAGGAACTTGGGAAGAAAACATTATCGTACCAAAAATAGGCTCAGGGCATTAAAAAAGACTTGGAGTGTAAGCAGGGACTTACCTTCCTAATGGGGGAGAGTTACTAACTTTCTCGCTGGCAGATAACTTCTCTTTTGCTAATTTTTGGCGATTTCTAGAAGAAACTGTCTCTGGGCTGCCATGTTTGGATGCTGCAGGTGCCGATGGCTTGCTAGGATGCTTTCTGAAACAGATTACAGAAACACCGGGCAGTGGTACCCTCAGCACTCCAGTCCCGGGGCCTGTCCCGAAAGGACAAGGCTCCTCGTGGGTGAGTCAGAGAATGGGGACTAAAAGCAGAAAATGGTTGGTTTTCCGGACCGATGGTAAAAAGTGGACCTGATGTCGTCTACCACGAACTGCCCGCACGGGTCTGGATTTGCTTTGATTGTGTGGGAGGTTTTTCCATGATTTAGAGGAAGAGGAATCTGTGATAATAACAAATACACTGGCTGACAAGACAGCAATCCCCACAGTGCTCCCCGCGGGAGAGTAAGGGCCCAGAGTCACAGAAGTACAAGTCACAAGGCCAACGGATGAGGCCCTGGGACTGGGCCGAGTAACGGTCTGCACAGGTGACAGGGGACCGGAGAGCTGGCTTGCCAGGAAGCCCGGGAGAGAAAGCTCGTGTGAGCTGCTGTGCGGCTCCAGTGGAGAATGGAGAGCCGGGCGCACGCTGGCTGCAGCGCGTCCCTACGAGATAAGGCGGGGCGATCCTCTCCCGGGTTCCTTAGCCCACACGTTGTGCAGGACACGTGTGCAGAGCAAGTGCTCCGGAGTGACACAGAAACTCTGGGGAACACATGGATGATGAGGGGGTTCAAAGTAAGAGGACACCTAGAAGTTGCCCACAAGCGTTTAGGGAAACGCTGGAGAGAAGCCCCCGGAGCAGATCCAGAACAAGGGCAGACGCCTCTGGGAGGCCAGCTCCTACTGCACACAAGGAATAGAATGCCAAGCAGGGGTGGCTTCCCCGCCCCCGAGGACCCCGCCGAGGGAAGGCCTTCCGAGAGGAGCTGCGGGCGCAACAGGTTAGCAGCACTGACCCACGGAGACCCCGGCCAACACCCAGCATCTGGAATTAACCAGAGCCAGAGCCCTGGAACCAATCAACGGATGCCGAGGAATCGAAACTAAGACAAGAGAATCCCTTTGTAAGTCAGAAGCCCTGAAGGCACGTTAAGGAGAGCGCCGACAACCTAGGCGATCACGGAATCCGAAGTCGAGTCAGGTTTGTTTTCAAAGAATGAATTCGAAACACCTGACCGCTACCTGCAGACGCTCACTCAGAGACCACAAGAAGGCCCGCAGACTGGCCGTGAGGCGGGCCCAACTGTCCCGGCGGAGGCGGTGGCCCTGCAGTGGTTCTGAGCCCGATGCAGGGGACTGCGCTCCACTTCCCGCCCTCTCCCACGCACAGGGGACCGGACTCTGGCTCTTCTGCTTATCTGAGCTGCTCCAGCTAAAAACCAAGTACGAGGCCACCCGCCACCTCTCTTCACCATGCGAGCTCCTGAAGTCTTGTGGCTCTGAAATCTGATTCTTGGAGAAACCAAACTGTGGCGCCAGTGGCTGCTGATGAGTTAAGTATGGAGTGATCAGAAACGGTGATTTCGGAGCACCTGGCTGGTTCAGGCGGTGGAGCGTCCGACTCTTGATTCGGGCTCGGGTCACGATCTCACGGTTCGTGGGTTCCAGCCCTGTGCTGGGCTCTGCACTGATTCTCTCTCTCTCTCTCTCTCCCTCTGCCCCTTCCCTGCTTGCTCTCTCTCTACCTCAAAAAAAAAATAAGCATTAAAAAAAAACCAAAAAACTAAAAGAAATAGGTTGATTTTAAGTTTTCACGTAAACACACGTCACTATTACTGCTACACGACGGTGATAGATATAATCAAGTGATACTCTTGAAATAAATGTTCCTGAACTTTTTGCTGAATCTTGGGTAATGGAAGGACAGAAGATGATGCCACAATTAGCGGCTTGTGAATCACCTTAAACATGGAAAATAGTCTCGCTTTAGTAGGTTAATAAACCATAAAGAGATGCAACAGGTCTCAAAATGTGCCCTGGGGAAAAGAACACTGACTGCTACTAACAGGTGCGGGTGGGGGTATAACTGGCGAATAATGTCTGTTCAGACAAAGTTCAACAGGTTTCTTTCCTCTAGGACCGCGCCAAGCCCTTGATATTCTCATGTGCACTGGGACTCCTGAAGGACAAAGAATTCACTGGCACTCCCAAAACTCATTTGCCCACGGCACTCTGTCTTCCAGAGGCTTCTGGCTGACCCAGGGCCTGGGAGAATGAACTCTGGGAAACGTGAAGTAACTTATGTGAGGAAAAAATGGTCGCGTGCGGGCAATTTCCCACGGTCAACCTGGTCCGGGCCACCGGCTGCACGCGCCTCACCAGTGACGGGTGTGCCTGCCTCCTCTCTCGCTGGAGCTGAGCCGGCCGCAGGCGGGGCCTGTGTGCGCGCCTCCCTTCCCCCACGGGCCCAGCACGGAATCCGAGACACCGAGTGACGCTCAGTAAGGAGCTGTACCGGGACCGAACGGGTTCCACCAAACGGGCTTTGGGACCCTGGCAAAGACTCGAATGTGAGGGTGGAAGGTGGGTTTCTCCGAGAACTGCAGGGTGCGAGGGCTGAGAGCACGTGCTCTCTGCTCAAGATACAAGGAAAGGACACAGCTTACACCGCGGCACGAGGGGGTCAATGAAAAGAGAATCCCGTGAAACCCGAAGCTGCTTTCTGATGGGAGAAGCTGGTGAAGGCCTTTGGAAGCTCTCTGCCCCCGTTACCTCTGAGCCTCGGATCTGGTGGTGGACCTCGTGGTGGCTCCCGAGGGCTCATCCTCTTCCTCCTCTTCCTCGTCCTCCTCAGACTCCGGGTCTTTCTTGTCCTCGGTGGCTTCAGACACTGATTTCTGGCGTTTCCTTTCTGGCTCTGAAGATTCTGCTCAAACAGAAGGGTAACACCTGGATTCTACAATTCCCCGAGACACTTCCAGAGGAGAGTCATGGCGCTTAGAGCGTAGGATATGAGGGACTTGGAGGCAGAAGAAGCGGTTTTCCATTTCCTTTTGTTTCAGCACTTGCAACTCAGAACTGTTTAACTTAATCTCAAACACATTTGCGATAGTTTACTTAGGCAGTTCACAGCCAGCATTCACGAAAAATCCACATGTACTCAGAAAAGCATCTGGGATGTACCATTTCTGACATGGGATTAGAGCCATTTCACACATATTTATGTAATATTAATACTAGCTGTGCCCCACTGGATTTTCCCTCATCCAGAGAAAAACTCTTAAAAAGGTGATTTTGAAATGGTAAGACTCCGCAATTAAGAACGTGCCAGAAACATACCAGCGTCGTCTGACAGAGTGAGCGAGCGCTTGGGCTTTCTTCCTCTCCGACGCACGCTCGCTACTGCTTTTTCTTCACCATCATCCTAGAAGCAGTAACGATAAAGTGAAAAGGGTGGTTAACTGAACATTTACTAAGTTTATTCCTAAAGGATGGACCTTGATGAGAAAATTAACACTTACATTGCTTGTACTTCTTTCTTGTGGGGTAGTGGTTTCTTTATTGGACTCATCTTTAAGAAAAGGAAAATCTCTGCATTAATACTTGGTGTAAAATCAATTTTCAACAGTCTGGCTTGTTGTCTCCGAATGTACCAGTGCTGATTAATGCCCTGTTACCCCAGCTGTCACCATCTTGTATCAGGCAAGCGGAGCTCGAGTCAGAATACCCAGCAGAAAGTACATCTGAATCCAAGTCGAGACCTCCAAATCTGTGCTTCAGACCCGTCAGAGGTCACCTGCGCCATCTGGGAAAATTATTTAAATTCCCCAAGCCTCAGTGTTTCACCTGTAAGCTGAGGACCTGGCTTAGCCCACCCTTTCAGCTCGAATGCTCTGAACCCAGAAAAGGAGGAGGAAAGGGACATCTGGGACACCTCGGGACACACCGGGAGCTGCGCATCAGGACGAGAGACCTCACAGAGACCTCAGTGTAGCTCCCTCTCTGTTATAATCCCCATTTTACAGTTAGGAAAAACGAGGCCCAAGTAACTTGATGTGAGTAATTTGTTCGGAGTCACATCACAAGTGCATGCTAGCTGGAATGCTCTGACTGTAAACAGTTATATCGGAGCAATGAGAAAAGCACATATTAGAGGCCAATTTTAGGTTGTGTGTGCCTGGTCTTTACATACATGCTTCCTGTAGATGTTACAGCTTTCTGACGGTGTATCTGAAGTTTAGTTTAAGGCGCTGTTTGAAGTTATTAAAGTTATGTAGATGGAACAGTCACGTCAAGAAGGCTGGCAGTGGAGAAGCCTGCCTCAACCGGCCATCGTTACCGAGACTCAGAAAATCGCTGCCAAACCACTGATCACGCAGCTCAGATTAGACTCTTTCGAGGGGATTCAAGTTATAAAGGTTTCTTGTTATATGGATTCAAAGTATTATAAAATTATGAATAAAAACTGGTTAAAAACCAAACATAAGAAGTCCCCTTTGTAAAAAAAAAAAAAAAAATAATAATAATAATCAGCCAACCTTAATTTTCCAAGAGACAAGAAAAACCGGAATTTGATCACAAGATCAAATGTGATCAGTTAAATGCGGAGAAGTTTTTAAATCATGTATTTGCTTTACCTTGCTGAGAACATGTACTTTCCTGATCTAACCAGCTGTTTATTTGATCCCAAATCGTGGTCACATTCATCTTTTTGCCTGTGCCAATCCTTTAAAACCCACCAATGGGTCTTGTTGGTTTTAAGTACAAAGTTTTAAACCACGAAAGTAATATATACACATTGTACAAATTCTGGAAAATGCAGGTAACGAAAAGAACACGGAATGTTCCCATGATCCCACCACCCCGGGCCAATCATTGTCAACATTCTGGAGTATTTTTCTCCTTGGAACGAGGACCAAAATAACGGAAGCAATTTTATCTCTTGCACTCTGCCTCTAGAACTGCACAGGCTACTTTCAAAACTGTGTGAGAACAACAGGCTTTTGAATACCAATTCCTATCTTCCTGGTACGAGTGCCCAGTCCCCAGCCTGACCCATCTCTCCCTTAAACATACCTAGTAAATTATGGTTGGGACACGGCAGTGTCGCCCCTATTTTACTTTTGGTTGCCTTCACCCTCCTCTCTGGAGGCTTCCTCAAGAAGCCTGAAGCCAAGAAGGGCTCCTGTCACAAGAGAGGCCAGTAGCAAGAGTCTCCCAAGGGCTACCAGGGCAACTGTTGAAACCCACTTCACTGAGAAACAATGAAACTCTGAAACCTTCCCCCATAGGCGGCCACCTCCGCTCTGTCCCTAGATCCCGTGCAGAGCAACACTCGAGGCATACCTGCTTGTGTTAATTTTGGTTTGCTGCCAGGTGGAGACTGTTCTACCTAAATTTAAACAAAGAAAAAACTGAAGTCAGCAGTTAGTTGTCACCACCAAGAAAGTCAGCAATTACGTAAGGAAGGTTCAAGATCGCTACGACGTAGGCAGAATCTGTGGAACCTGTCTCCTGCCGTTGGCTAGGTCTACCAAGAGAACATGGACGCCGTGCTTGTGAACGCATGGTCTTTCCACAGGAGGACCGGGGCTGCCACGAGCCTCGTCCCCGGCCGCTCTGCTGCTATGCTGGGAGAGGAGCACCGGAGGGGACGTGGCATGGCCCACTGTTAATATCCCCCAACTCGGGCAAACCATCTTACACGTTGTAAAGTGCATTCACACGTGGCTCCTCGGTCCTGCTGTCTTCTAATAACTCTACTGAGAGAAGCACGGCAGGTACTGTTACGGTTCTTTACATCCAAAGACACGGGAGTCTCTGGAGGCTCACGTCACTAGCCTAGTGCACAGCTCTGGCAGTAAGCGGCAGAGTGGAGACTCCAGTTCCGTTTGGTTTTGTTAGAACACTGGACGTGTGTTTGTCCTTCTAATAATGCTGCCCTTGAAACTCATGCAGTGAAGCCTTGACGCAATGATTTTGTTGGACGGTACACGTCAGGGCCAAAGACAAAGAAAAGATAAAGTATCGCTGAGGATTTTCCTGCACTGATATCGGGGTGCATTTTATCACGAAAGGAACTCCATAGGGAGTAGTAACAGGTGAGACACAGTGAGGGTTTCCATAAAAGAAGCCATTATCTAAAAATCACATACAACAGCCATTTTCTACATCTTAATCAAGGATGACAAGAAGGTAAGTCCCTGCGTAATTTCCATATAACCAAACTCACACGTGAGGGTGGGATAGGACTGAAAAACAGTATGTTTACGTAAAGTTACTGGTAACTGAAATGTTATTTAAATGGTTATTCAGGATTCTATTTGAGGAACTCGTTCAATGCTTTCCAAATATTAAAAAAAAGTAAAGTGGTTAAGAACACGAATGCTGCAGTATATACTATCCAGGTCCAGAGCAAATGCTCCCAGATTTCTCATGCGCTGCAATTACTCACAGTGACAACACCAGGATCTGTTTTGCAATCTTCTTCTAAAAAATACAAAAATAAAAAATCTCACTTAGAAAATCAGTTTGAAAATATCCTTTTTTTTTTTTTTTTTTTTTTTACATAAGCTTATGCCCAATGCAGGCCTCAAACTCACAACCCTGAGATCAAGAATCTAACGACTGAGCCAACCACGCCCCCCTGGAAACGTCTTTCCTGTGAACCGAGAACACATGAAAATAAATACCTACTTGTTTTTAACGCTGTTTCCACGGGGTATTTACGGGGTCTTCCTCTTTTCCTTTTAATAATTACTGGCTGATCCTCCTAAGGGGGGAAGGAAACAAAGAGCAATAAAATTTTGTTGTTGTCTCCAAATGAGATTTAGAGTTCTCTCCTAAGACGTAGGTCTCAGATCCCAGCTCCGTCACTTAAAAAAAAATGCCTGGCCCAGGGCTCCATTCCCTGTCGTGCATTCTGTCACCTTGTAAACACGGAGAACTGTACTACTAATTCACGGAGTCCTGGGGATTAGGTGATGAGCTAACGGAAGTGAGTGCTTAGTGTCAGCTTTTACTTCTGCAGTCGACATATATGTGCACTTAAATATGGATTCAGTCCTAGTCACTTGTGACCAAATGTTATCCCTTATAAAAAAAATAAAGCAGGCCACTGATCTTCTCATACACAAGTGTGAGAAAACAAAGAGAAGTAGTCAGAAGTTGTATCAAGTCAGGCAAACTTGGTCACAGTCATCTGGATGTGGCTGGTGTATAGGTTGTTTCCCTTGATTTATGGGCCTGTCTCAGGCCAGCGGGATTCTGCCTCCACCCCCCCCCCCACCCCCAGGCTCTGCACATCCCCCAGAGTAGAGGGGGATGTGGCTGGAGGTCGGCCTGCCCTCCTGAAAGTGGGTCCCATTCAGCACTCGCTGTGGGCCTTCTGTGCACCCGGCTGTGCTGTCCCCGTTTCGTCCTGTCTAGACTCCAGGGCTCAGCAGTCCTGCTCTCTGACCTAAACACTGAGGTACAGCTCTGGGCTGATCCTACATGGTCGTGACAGAAATAGGTCTCTTAAAATGTTCGGATGAAATGAAGTGAAAATGAAGAGAACAAGATTAACCACAAGACACCGATGATACGATGCGTGGCGTGAAACGGTGGCCCAGCGCGCTGAAAAAACGAACGACCTCAAAGGCACCTGGCAAAACCTTTCGGTAATCGCCTTCAATGCACTCTATCTCTCGTTAGTACTCGCGTATCTGAACAAGAAGACAGGAAGGACACTGCTTACCTCCTGAGATTTCACCGTGTCATCGTCATTCTGCTCCGTCTTTTCGCCAGCAGCTTCCCCGCCGCTGTATTCGTCTGCAGAAAGAGCACAGCTCAGTTCACTGCTGGGGACCCCGGGCAGCCGCGTCGCCACCACACCCGTCCAAGTGGCCTACGTGGTCCCAGTCACCGACGCGCACACACGCCATCCTCAGGCCTATGCCGCCCAAGTTAAGGCGCTGCAGTCTGGCTGACTGATAAGCATACTTTGGGTAGAGTTAAGATCCAAATTCAAAATGATTCCCAAGCCCTGGAGCTATGAAGTGTGAGCCACCGGATTCTCCGGGAAGGACAGCTGAGTCATCTGCAGCTGTGGCCAGCGAAGCCTGGGGACAGACACGCTGGCCGTCGGAAGGATTAGTCTCTCCCAACAACGTATCTAAGTCTGTGTATCACTCACCTTTTTCGTCCGTGGCCCGTGAGGCAGTGCTGTTCGTCTTAGAGTTCATTTTAGATAATTCTTCCAGATCTCCTGCGTTCTCCTCCTATGGAGAGGTTGAACAAGACCAGAAGCTTCCTCACCCTGCCTCCTTTTGTCCTTCCCAAAGTTTTCCTTTCTATTTCAAAACGTATTTCCTAGGAGTTTTTGTAGAAGTTTGTTGCACAATTTTTAAAAAGTAACTGTTTTTGCTGCTAGTGAGGCTATACCAAAAGATACAAATTCCCAAGGTAGACCCACAGGAGATAAGGCTAGACTCTACAGCAACAAGGCCATTCTTTTTTCCCCTGCAAAACAGAAATCACTCTTCCTCCCTCAGGCTGGATTTTGTCTTTTTGTGAGAAACTCCAGAGAAGAACTGATAGGAATTTGCAACAGATTTCTTTTGTTCGTTGGGAGGTGGAGGAGGGGGTAGGGGGTGGGGTGGGGAGGGATAAAGGGGAAAGTGCCTGCGAGAATCTGGGGGGATCCAGCCGGGCTGATTTAGAGCAATGATCTCGCAACACATGAAGTCATCCCTTAGGGGCAAAAAAGTTTTGAGCAAGAAACATCGAAATGCTATACTGTAATACTAACATAGTATGTAAACAAAACCACATAAATTAAAATATAAAATGGGAATTCTGTCTTACAACATTGAAAATATTATCGGTATGTGATTTTTTTAGTGAAAATGGTTGGTATCTTTGACCTAAACTTAACATGAAAAAACTTACATGAAATTGAAGGGACAATATAAAGGTACCCCTTCAACCTGGTCTCTCCAAATCTAGGTGTACTGTCTCAGGATTCTTGTTCAGCACAGGGCAGGGGGAGGGATGTGGTTAAAATCCTCTTTCTTTCCTTCACCATGACCAATTGAAATTCATGACATTACATGGCTCCCTCTCTGGTTGTTAAAATCCTGCCATTACTTTTTATTTAGTTCATTGGTCACTGGGAGAAAAGAGAGACACTGAACTGGTTTTACTAAGCTAGAATTCAATTGCATGTATGGATATAAGTTGACTTCAATACTTCTGGAACAAAGTGGAAAAAATAAATTAGGGAAAGAGAGAACAGGGAGACAGAACTAGTTTGGAAGAGACAAAAAGCAGTACTGAGTCTCAGAAATGGAAGCGTGCCCAAGAAGAGGTGTCGCCAGGAAATGCAGAAACGGGGGCCTGGAGAGCAAGGGCAGAAATACAAATTTGTGAGCCGCCTCCCTGAGTCCTCAGGGGAGAATAAGACCATGTGAACGAGAGGCAGTGGGTGAGGCCAATCCTTGGACTAATTCTATTTTAAGTCCAGGAAGTCAAGTAGAAGGCAGAAGATCGAATTTTTAAAATAACGTGATGCGTCACTGTATTTCAATGTTTTGGTGCAAGCACATCGGTAGCATATGACACTTTGGAAGAAAACACCTAGAAACCTTAAGTAAGTGAATATGACTGAACAGAAACCTCAGCAATGGTTACATATAAACTGTGATGTTACTGCCCTTACAGCTTAAAATGATAAAGTGCAGTATTTGTTGTTTTGCAGGATCCTAAAAAATATACCTTTTATGATAAAGTGACTATTAGAGATACATGAAGTAAAAAGGATACGAGAATGAGAAAGAAGATCATAATAAGTATTCACAATGATGTAATTAGGTTGCCCCAAAACCTAAAATTAATATGTGGAAAAAATACCTTTGTATCTTGCGGCTCAGTTTCAGAACACTGTGCTGTTTCTATTCTGGAATCTAGGACATCTGGATTTTCATCTGTAAATCAGTTTGGACAGAATCACAAAGGGATAAAAGCTAAATGAAAAATGAAATGCATAGTTCTATTTTAAGACACTTTAAGGCTTCTTTTTTAGTCTTGTGATATAGTGAACCCAAAAGTTACTCTAAATGTATTTATGTCACGTGACTTGAGCACTGAACACTGATGGTGGCCCTGGCAAAACCAGGAAAGCAAAATATAAAAAATAAAACAAGAAATCCACAAGTGCTCAGATGACACCAAAAAAGCAGCAGGTTCCATGGAAAGGGCTTAGGGCACACGGAGTTCCTGGAGATACGTTAGCACCCTCAATGAGTTACCACCTAGAAGGTGTAGTTTAGGGATTAAGACCACGGGCTTGGGAATCAGATTTACTTGGTGGGAATGAAGTCATCGTCTCGCCAAACCTTCACTTACAAATTCATTTACAAAATGGTGATGATGCCTAACTCACACAGTTATTATGAACGTGTATAAAATAACATGAATGGTGCCTAAAATATGAACTCGAGAATTAAAAAATAATTACATGCTCCTAACCAAAAAAGGAAATTCTTTTTCACATATTCTTTCTCACATATTATTTAATAAGCATTTATTGCATTTCTATTTTGTGTCAGGTATCAGTCTCTGTACCATCCAATACGGTAGCCATTAGCGACACGTGGCTGTTGAAATTTAAATTAAAATTGAATGAAATTATAAATCCAGTCTTCCGTTCACACTGACGGCATTTTACTGCTCAACAGCCAGCCACATGTGGCTCTGGCTACTGTACTAGACAAAACAAATGCAGAATATTTCCACCCCTGCAACAAGTTCTATTGGATGGCACTGTTACAGACCGTGGGAAAGTCAACAATATGAAGCACAGAAGGGCTACTGTATTTAAGCTTCACTAACACACTTCACGAGCTCTGTGGGGCATCTGTTTATGATATAAAATAAGGAAACTGGTGGCCCCTGGCAGGGTCCAGGCACAGGTTACAGAGGGACCCATAAAACCCAGGGTTTATGTCAGTCCCAGTGATTGGGTCTTCTGCATGTAGTTTCTAGATCAAGTCCAGAAAAATCCTTGAGGTGCCAAGCCAGTCTGGACACAAACTGGACTCAAGAGTTGTAAAGTAAGTAATTATCACCCTCTAAAATTTTCTAGGATGTTTGCCCAGTATTTTGGATGTAAAAATAATATGTCAAAGATGTCTAAAAGAGGAACATATACATTCTACATACCCTGTTCATCTTCTGAAGAGGGGTAATGCTTCTTTCTTTTTCTTTTAGGCATCTGCCTTTCTTCCTCTTCAACCTGGAATGAAGAATGACTATATTAAAGGCAATACAATCTGGGACCACATCTATTGAAATGACAGCACATTATATTAGCTTCTAGCCTCTGAAATAAATTTTCATGCAATTTTTTTTTTTTTTTTTTAAATCTAGGATAGCATTTTTGGCATCTAGATTTGGATGAGACTTATTTTGTGAGCCTGAGTCTTTTTTTTTTTTTTTTTGGATCTGAATGTAAATCCATATGAAACATCTAAATCTGTTTCTGGTTAGATACTGTAATCCAACAACTCTAAAATATGTTCTTAAAGAAGTATTTCTCGTTTTTACCATCCCTGAAGTCCAGCTGTGTCTTACAATCAACGGCATGTCATAAATGAATCGGTAGGGCTCTTCTCCTCCTCAGTGGCCCAGAAAAGAGCCAAGGAAAGGCAGGGTACGAAGTAACACTTAACCTTCCTGACTGTACAACGTGGACACATCCCAATAACTACTTACACAACACAAGAGCATAAACAGATAAAAGGGATACGGAGATTCATTTAATTTTTAATACATACAAAAAAGTGAAGCCTTTCTCCGTGCACCGGTGAAAACACTAGGTACAAACCGTGAAATACTTGAGTTTCTTATGAAAACTCACCTCTTTAGGATTTGCTTCAACACTGTGATCTCTTAAGGCTTCTGTGTTCTCTTTTCTGCCATTGGACATCTCTGATTAATAAACAACAAAAAAGAAAAAAAAGGTTAAATTATTCATTCCGGTACTTATTTGAGGGGCGTGCGTGGCAGAGGGAAGGACTTCATAAATCTTTGTGACGGGGTCCTCACGGCAACTACGTCAGGTAAGCTCCGTGATTTCCATTTGTAAAATGTGAGTAAATGGGTTTGTGGAAGGATGAAGGTCACTGGACTCTACACAGAGTAGCGCCATTTTCCTCCAGCTCATGTAGCAACATCTTGTGAAGACGTATCCAAGGAAAACAAGTCCTTGTTTCACAGTCCTCCGATTAGCGAACATTCCTGAGTCTGATAATACTAAATATAGGAGACGATGTGGAGCTATAATTGGTACACCACCTGGGGACACTTGGGCACAGTCTGTGAAGCAGAGGAGGCGGCCAGCCGCTCAGCAACTGCACACCCAAGTCACAGCCACACGACTACGCGTTGGGAAACAGGTACAAGATCCCGCACGGCAGCACTCTTCGTAATTGGGAAAAGTTGCTAGAACCCAAACGTCCACCAACCAAAGCAAAACAGGATGAAGGTGGTCTAGTCCCACAGTGGAATACTAATGTGATTTCAATTCTATCTGTAACATTTTTTTTCCCAAAAAGCCGATAGAGCAGATATACCAAATTTTAAGATATGACAAAAGTAGGTGCTGAGTATTTGAGTGTGTAGAATTACCGCTGCTTTACTTTGGTTTGAAACACGGTACATAACGTGTTACAAAAATACCTCTTTCCCCATTCTTGGAGTAAGGTGCCCACAGCAGGAATCGACTAAAGTCTATGTTCTGCTTGAGAGGAGAATAATCCCTCTGCAATTGGCAGCCTCCATAGGTTTCGTGCAGGCCTGACTCCTGGGAGAAGAGCCACATAACCGTGACACCCCTGATCTACCAAACTGGGACTGTCTGTCTGAAGGCAACACAGGTACTTAGCACAGGTACTGAGCACAAGTACTAGGAACTGTTCTTACAGTACAGACCACGGGAACTATGCGTTTTGTGTTCCCGCCGGATTTAAGTCCACTGTGAAGTTACCGGCAAAGTTCTAGTAGCTATTTACGGCAAGCCACCACTCACTTATCTGCTAGAGGGCCTTGAACAAACACTGGACTTCTCCAAGCCTCAGTTTCCTCAGCTACAGAAGTGATGCTGCTAACACCTACCAAATGATATGACTTGACTAAGGGCGACTTTGTGAAGTAATTAGCATAGGGCCTGACAGACAGAAGGCCCTCGACAAATGGTAACCACAATTAATACTAACGTCAATAGTACGAAATTCATTAACTTACCTTCTTGGTTATGAGATTTGCCATGAATTTCTTCATTTGTTCTGGGGCCTGAATTTTTGACCTAAACATACCATAGGAAAGGTTATTTATGGATTGTGTCACCAAAGTCTTAAAGGCAGAGAAAACAAATAAGGAAGATAGTGGGCACAATCTGGTAGTCTGTGGGAATGCTGAAATGGACTACAACACATGCTCAAATTTCACCCAGGAAAAAAAAAAAACACGTTCAAAAACTAAATTTCACCCAGAAAAAAAAAAAAGTTCAAAAACTAAATTTCACCCAGAGGCATAAGAGCAGAGTGCTTTTGAAGAAGTTTTGGTTTAACAAATTATCATCCCACTGTGTTTACTCTCCTTGTCTTTAAAATGGTTATGGTAAAAGTGTAAGAGGTAAGAAGAATTTTCTGATTTCTATGAATTCTCTTCCCATCCAATGATCCCTCATGACCTTTTCCCCCCTCTTTATTTAAAAATGCTGAAGGATTCTGCCATTCTGTCATCATCTCTCTCTGGCAAATCTTGTCAATTGTGCTTTTATTTTTTTAGCTGAGGGAAGTCTTAGAATACCCTACAACACTCGAAATCTTAGCTACAGAACTTTATGAATACTTGGAAAGGACAGTGATGCCCTGACTGGGGAAAGGCAGCTGCCGGGGGGCCTCAGGGAAATGAGGCGGGGTGGAGGCCTCCACATTTGGAACCCTTTTGGAGGATAAAGCTGAACCAAACCCAGTGGGCTTTTTTCTCTTCCTTCTCACTCAGCTGACTGTGGAGGAGTTTCCAGCTACCATACAGGATGTTTCAAAGGGGTGAAGTTAGCCCTCTGATATCTGCTGGTGCAGAGCTCCCCCAGTTCTCTGGGGCACTGGAAAGAATGTGTCTCTTTGCAACTTGCAAGCATTTTACAAAATGTTCTCTCCTGGTAAGATATCAGGTCCCTTGTGCGTTAAGAGAGACATAAAATTTCTTCCCAGCACAAAAGGGATTATGACAGCCACCGCTGGGAAAGAATACGTATGCATGACAATCACAGTTGAGTATCTTCAGAAAAGCTTTCCCCAAACATAAAACGCCCTGTAGTTTTCAAACGGTTTTGTCCACAGCACCAGGATAATTTCAGACGCCGCGTTCCAATGATCAAACTTGCTACCATTCATAAAAAATAGAAAATTCATAGTTCTTTGAAGGATTGCATTAGTAATTACCAGGTGAGTTTCCTAGTCTGAGGTACGCAGGCCTTCTTCTGTTTCCTTAAATGCTTCAAGACACCGGTCTAAGGAGTCACTAGCACGCGGTACTGCTGAATTCAGGGAGACCCTTTCCTTCTGAGGAAAACAACTAAATTTCACGACTTCAGGGGACACAGTTGAACGCTGGCTGGCAGTCAGTGCAGCGAGAGCAGTCAGCGTGCTGCTCTCGAGTGGAGAGCACATTACAAGCAGCCTCCTGTCTCCTAAAGAATGTACAGGACTGCCCTTCTGCGAGACGCCCCTATACATTTGCTCAGAACACCAGACCCCGCGACAAAACCCAAAACACGACGGTGACTTACGTTAAGTGATTCATTCACTGAGAAAGGCTCCCCCTGTGGTCCAGCTGTTCAAAAACAAAAATGAGAAATAAGGAAACCGAATACAGTTTCTGAACCACAGAGAAACAAATTGAGAACTTTCTAAGGTAAGGTAGGGGCTATGCCGCTAAGTGGCCTAGCTGCCTTGTGAACTATGAGATTCTGACCAATTGTTTTCTACAATTCGTGTCTGCCATTATGCCAGAAAAACAGGAATTATTGTTGTCTGCATTTTTATAATAATGGCATTGGTCCATCAAATCGCTGCAGCTATTTAACTATGTTGGTGATCTGAAGCTTAGAAGAAAGGGAGACCTTTGCAAAGTGACACGGGTTTAGGTGCAAAGTGACACGGGTTCATTTAAAAATAATGTCATCAAGCAAAAAGTCAGATTCTATCCCTTCAAACAGCAACGGTCTATTTATATTCTCTGGAAACTTGAAGTACAAGGTCTACTGTTTCTACTCAACAATGACAGAACACACATTTTTCTTTTAAACAACTTCCTTTTACGTAAGTAGATCTCTTATTGAATCGTACCTAAACACAGTGAAGTCATCTGGATTACACTGTGGGAAAAAAGACTTCAGAATCCAAAAACGTCACCTTGACAATTAACAAGGGGATGTTAATTATTTGTACTCTAACACATACAGACCAATTTTAACTAACGCATCTAGGTTTTGGATAAATTAGTCACTTTTCTTTTTTTTTTAACGTTTATTTATTTTTGAGAGAGAGAGAGAGAGACAGAGCATGAGCCGGGGAGGGACAAAGAGTGAGAGAGGGAGCCATAGATTCTGAAACAGGCTCCAGGCTCCGAGCTGTCAGCACAGAGCCTGACGCGGGGCTCGAACCCACAAGCTGTGAGATCATGACTTGAACCGAAGTCGGACGCTCAACCCACTGAGCCACCCAGGCACCCCAGTCACTGTTTTTTTTAAATTTTTTTTTTTTTCTTCGTTTTTATTTATTTTTGGGACAGAGAGAGACAGAGCATGAACGGGGGAGGGGCAGAGAGAGAGGGAGACACAGAACCGGAAACAGGCTCCAGGCTCTGAGCCATCAGCCCAGAGCCCGACGCGGGGCTCGAACTCACGGGCCGCGAGATCGTGACCTGGCTGAAGTCGGACGCTTAACCGACTGCGCCACCCAGGCGCCCCCCCAGTCACTGTTTTTAACATGTCACCATGAATGGCTTCTCAGGTCTTGGGGTGATCCCCAAGGACTATTTGGTATTTCTGCTTATAAGGCTCTTGAGATCATATACTCTGGAGGCTGTGCCTTCAGATGGTTTTGCCTTGGAGGGTCCCTGTTCTGACCACTGTGGACAGTCCTGGGTGAGGATCCACACACACCGCTCCCTACACACCGTCCTCCTCCGTCGCCTTGTCTACCTAATGCACACCTGCTCATCCTTCCATAATTTGGCTCCAACTTAGGGGGAGTGACCAGCACTTAAGGAAATTTAAACCTTCTACATTCTTTGACCCTTCGATTCTCTTCCATGGAAATACTTGGGGGAAACACAGAACTATATGCCTATGAAAGTTCATCGCAGCTTTATTTATAATAGTAAAAACCATAAAAACTGGAGACCACTAAAGCTCTAACAAATGGGAAAATGCGTTACAGACTACTTTCAGCTGTTAAAACAAATGAAGTCAACCTGTATATGCTAACACTGAGTTAAAAAAAAAAAAGAAATTACAGAACACTACACATACTATGATTTCATCTTTGTTTAAATACAGAATTGTATTTAAGGTGGGTATCATGAAATGTGGGAAACCTTGCTATGCACTTCTATGTATCTTACTTTCTATAATTAAAGGGGAGAGAGAGACTGGTTCAGCTTAAAGCCAGGCCCTCCCCAAGGCCCTCCCAGCAGAGCTAGCCCCACTGGTCATGCATGTATCTGTCTTACACAGAGAACCTTCCTCACTGGCAGTTACTTCTGCAAACTCCCTGAGCACAGGAACCACATTCTCCACCTCCATTTCCTTGGTACTCACAAGGAACCCCGCTTACTAATGTTTGTCGGGGGAGTAATTTAAAGAGCCAAGGTCATCATAGTATATATAATAGCTGCTCTCCTAGCCCCTTCTCCAAGAACTCAGACCGTGGTCTCGGATACTACATGCTTCCAAAGACACTAACTCTACTCTTACCCCAGGAACAGAGAGCACTTGATTCACTTTGAGTCAACCAGCAAATCATATTCATCTGGTCATAGCAGTTAGTTTAGAGTGGACAAAGGTATGTAAGCTGAAATCAGAGTAAGTCTCAGGATTTTGGCCAGGAATGACAGGACAAAGATATTTCTCTAAAGGCTCACAAATGAGAAAGCAATTATCTCTGTTGGGGGCTGAGGGAAAGGGAAGAAATTGGGTCTTTGGGGACCTCATCATGCTCCGAGATCTTGCTCTGCCTGAACTTTGCAGTTGTGTGAATACTATGGATTGGATGTTTGAGTCCCCCGCAAATTCATATACTTAAACCCTAGTCCCCAGTGTGATAGTATTTGGAGGTGAGGCTTTTGGGAGGTTTCAATATCATGAAGGTGGAACACTGTGATGGGAGTGGGGTCCTTGTGGAGAGCAGAGGAGGTAGGAAATCTCCTTCTCTGCATGCATACATGTGAGAACATAACCAGAAAGAGAGCCCTTACCAAGAACCTGACCATGCTGGCACCCTGAACTTGGACCTCCAGCCTCCAGAACCATGAAAAATAAATATGTCGCTTCAACACTCAGTCTATGGAATTCCGTTCTAGCAGCTGAACTGCCTAAGATGCTGAGCGCACACATTCCCCATAAACATTGGCAGGGTTTCTGTTACTTGCAACCAAAATCGCCTTGACCGTTCTACGTGGCTTATATGGACATTCCAACATTTAAAAACAAACAAAAAAGAACAGACTTAAATTTGGTCACATACTCTCAAGTTCCTAGTATCTTTTTCCCTGGTTGATGTGCAAACCAGAAGAAGATGTTACAGTACTGATTAGAAACAAACCAGAAATAATTGTCCATTGTCACCATTCTCATATCTATTTCCCTAACCCAGTGATTCTCGAAGTGTGGTCCCAGGACTCCTAGGACTCCTGAGATCTTCCATCAAGGGGTCCACAAGGTCCAAACTACTGTCAACACACTAAGATGTTATTAACTTTTTAAGTTCATGAGTCCACAATGGAGTTTTCTAGAGGCCATGTAATGTTCCCAGAATTATCTGAAAATGCTATTAAAAGCCAACCATTTCAGTGTGATGCTGGGTTTTCTTCATATACTTCAATCAAGACAGCATCAGCAATACACTGAATAAAGAAACAGCCCCGAGTAACCAACTGCTTTCTATTAAAGCCAGACTTACAGAGATTTGCAAAAATGCAAAACAACGTCACTTTTCTTGGCACATTTTGCCGTTTTGGAAAATGTGCTATTTTTCATGAAAAAACTGTTACTTGTGCTTAACCTATAGTGAGCTGGTGATATTAACTCAGTTTTAGTTTCTTATTTGATAAATGCCAATGGGTATCATCCACGTAACAAAAGCCGTCTGGGATCCTCAATAATTTTTAAGAGTGGAAAGGGGTCCCGAGACCAGAGTTTGGGAGCTGCTGTAAATCCTGGGGCTCTCTCCTACGAAGCCTGCAGCGGACCCTGGAGACAGCGCACAGAGACCGGGAGGAGCCTGTGCGTGCCGGGAGCAGCTCTGTGCTCGCTGGGGCCCAGCCAGAGTCCAAGGGACAACAAGCAGAGCTTTGAAGGGATGCACGGGCTTTCCAGCTTTTGGAAAGGACCTGTGACAGCATCTTCCGTGGCAGGAAGGTGCAGGGAGCCAAGAGCTGGGGAAAGAGCAAGAGTTTGCTCCAGAGCAGTTTGCCTCCTTGCACACTTACTTGGTAAGAAGAGATTTAAACAAGTACCTTACATGAAACTGACAAAGAGTCAGTTTGATGAGAAACTGTATATGCTAAGATAAGAAAGAGTATATGCTAAAAATGAAATAGGAAAGAACTCTTTCCAACCTATTTTAAAAAGTGAGAGGAAAATTCATATAGCCTGTGTTTTATAATTATGAATCAGCTATTGATTTTAAGCTGCAACAGAAAGTAAAAACTGTAGACCAAGAAAACAGTAACATGGACAACCACTAAAAAGGGCTTACCTGCTCCACTTGGCTGTCTCCCATACAGACTTTCTGGTGCTGCTAGAATTTCCTGGGTTTTCTCTTCCTCTGATGGTACAAATGTCTAAAAAGTCCAAAGCACCATAAAACACTAAGTTAACTGAGGTTCTGACGACAAGAAGGCAAGACTAACATCAAGATAATGAAGGCATCTTGCATCTTGTAACAATATAAAAGACCACGTTCAAGTCTGTGCAGAATTGAAAGCGAACACATGCCAAACTTTGAAAACGAAAGTCAGTCTAATCTCATATTTCATCCATCAGTGGTTGCCCCGTCCCCTTAAAAGTGAAACGCCACCGTAATATGACACACAGACGACCCCCCGCCCCCATCACGTCCCCTCCCTCGTCAGGCCTCCGTTCCCGCCCCACTGCGGGGTCTGGGGCTCACAACTGCCCTCCTGCTCCACGTCCAGAACACACTTCTTTGCCTTCAAGGCTCTTTTCCGTTTCGTTCCCCTCTGGTAAACCCCTACTCTGCTTGTGAACCACCACTCAAATGTCTTCTTTGCAAGCCCTCCTGTCTGCGCACCATTGCTCCTGCTGGTAAGTTGACCGTCCTCTGCACTGTGCATCGTTCCCGTGCTTACTGCTACCTTGTCTCACACACTCAGAGGGGGCCGTGAGATCCGGCTGCAGAGATTCAAGTCACATTTTGGACATGGAACGCGTAGGAACTGGCAATGGCTTAAATGTAGGGTGACACCGAGAGACTGCGGGTGACTCCTGGTTTGAGTACATGGAACTGATGATGGCACTACGTGTTGAGATTATTAGCTTTCCTTGCACAGGACTCGACCATGACAACGTGTAAACGTCCGAAGTACAGTGGCAACAGGAGCCGTGTGATGCTGAAGGACGCACACGTCTACGCGTGGTGAGATAGTACTTACACCACGTGCAGCCCAGTGTAACTGAACTGTCAGCCATACCTCAGTTTTCAAGCTGCCTTTCAGTGCCCATCCTCCCAAAACACTCGACGGAG
Organism: Lynx rufus; assembly: GCF_022079265.1. NCBI lineage: Eukaryota > Metazoa > Chordata > Mammalia > Carnivora > Felidae > Lynx > Lynx rufus. Next base: position 6,639,422 of record NW_025814845.1, read on the forward strand.
ATTCTTCAGTGCCTAAAGAAAGCCAAACCGTTAACCAATTTAAGAATTTGCTTGCAAAAAAAAAACAACATGCTGAATCAAAAGGTAACAATGTTGTTCCCTAGCCTGCCGTGACCCCTTCCTCTGCTGTTTTATTTTGCTGTCAGTAGAAAACAACAAAAGGAGGACGTGTGAAAAATCGTGGCTGAAAGGCAGGAGTCGTTTGCTAAGTTTGGGGGTGAAATTGTTTCTCGCTGTTAAGATGGCTGCCCAGAAAGAATAACAGAAGATTATTTCTGGAGACGTGATATTTCCAAATATTTTTCTACAGTGTTCTGCATCAAGTTTGGCCCTAAAAGAAAAAACTCTGGGCCGCTGAGCTATATTCTCAACAAAGAACATGTTTATGAACAGATTCACTTTGCTTGCTTCACCCTGACACAGCAGAGTTGAAAATAAAGTTAGGAAACCGGGAGGCAGAAGGAAAGAAAATGGCATATTCTCTGGTAAGACTCAGTCCTATCCCTGTTGTGATCCTTCCTCTCTCGCCCTCGTCCCTCTGTGACTGTGGCCTCCAGTTCTTTCATCCACCCGCACAGAAGCCTCCAAAGAAAATCCTTCCTTTCTCTAAGAGGATGCGGGCTTTTCCTTGCTAAAATCTCTTCTACTTTTTTTTCTTTCTAACGTTTATTCATTTTCCACAGAGACAGAGCACAAGCGGGGAGGGGCAGAAAGACAGGGAGACGCAGAATCCGAAGCGGGCTCCATGCTCCGAGCTGTCAGCACAGAGCCCGACGCGGGGCTCGAACCCACGAACTGTGAGATCATGACCTGAGCCGAAGTCAGCCGCTCAACTGACTGAGCCACCCAGGCGCCCCAAACCTCTTATCTTGTTCCTTCAGGGAAACAAAGCAGGGGAGAAAGGAGTAGCAGACTGTAGCAATAGTTAATGCACAAAAAGTTGCAGAACACTTGGGGCGCCTGGGTGGCTCAGTCAGTTGAGTGTCTGACTTCGGCTCAGGTCATGATCTCGTGGCCTGTGGGTTCAAGCCCCTTGTCGAGCTCTGTGCTGACAGCTAGGAGCCTGGAGTCTGCTTCGGATTCTGCGTCTCCCTCTCTCTGCCCCTCCCCCACTCATTCTCTGTCTCTCTGTCAAAAATAAACAAAATTGGCAGAACACTCAATTTCCCTAGGCAAAAAGCAATGGAAAAATTTCAAGTCCCTTATTTCAACCCTTGGAACACTTCTTAATGCCCCTTAAGTCCCTATAATGAACAGGACTCAATCTATTGGCCTCAGCTTCCTGAGGCTGTATTTGATGACATCTAAGGGCTGTTGCAGTTTAAAAGTCCAGAACACTCTAATTCACACACCCACAGAAAAGAAGTCGACGTCCCTGACTCCCTCAGGTCCAGCCCACGACGTCCCTTTGACTTCCCACAGCATCTAAGCGCCTGCCATCAGAGCGTCCCTGCCTACTTAAAATGCAAAGCCGGATTCACAGCTGCTCCCCTTCCCCAAAGCCCAGCACAGTCGTGGCTGGCACAGGGTGTCCCAAGTTGGATGGCACAGTGAATGACTGAGCCTAAAGGTTACCCCTTTGAAAGTTACCAACTGTTTCTACCAACATCTACTCTCTGAGATCTGTCAGGAGGGAACACGTTTCTTTTTGTCTTTCCAATTCCAAACCAGAAGCTCACTTTACCTGAATGAAAAACTCCGTTAAAAAATACTGTGCTCCCCTGATGACAAGTAGCCAGCCGGACTGAACTGACACTCATCGCAAATCTATAGGACGTTAGATGAGGGCTGAATCATGTTTGTTTTTGCACTATTATCCGCCTTTTATACGATGGAAAACTAAGGCTCAGAAGTAATTTTTTTCTAAAGGGCCCTAAGTACCATGCAAGTTATTTAAACTCTCTGAACCTATTTTCTCATGTGTAAATGGAGTGATAAGAAAATGCTCACTTCACAGGGCTGTTGTAAGGTAGTGTTCATTTTGACAAAAACCCGAGGCTTCAAGGTTTAGTAGCTTGCAGCAGTCATGCAAATCACACACGGGTGGCTGACCTCCCCTCCCCCAGCTTCCTGCCTCTGCTCTCCTGGCACATGAGAAACGGGTCTAAGGTTTTAAGTTTTTAAACCCATGGTTCTGAGCTCAGTCTTCCTACTTGAGAAGTTATTTTGTGACATCCTGGAAGCAAAACCACCTTTTGAAAGATGGTTTTAAACATACTCTACGTGCAATCACCTTTGTAAAACGCTAGTATGTGCAATTAGGGAGAGTCTCACCTATATCGTGCAAATTCTCCTCAGGAGGAACAATGACCTTGAGGTCTCTTTCCTCCTGGAATGATTTCCTCATGCCACTACTGTCTCCTGCTTTCTCACTGGACCCTTGGATTGTCCGTCTGCCGTTGTGGTCACTTGTCACGGTCAAGTCCTGCTCACGTCTTGGAGCCGACGGAGCTACAGCACAGGCAGCTGGAAGGGGCACCGCGTGGGAAGGACCAGTTTCTGACTCTCGGCCATTAACACATTCACTGGTGGTGGTTTTCCCGGGGTCGGCCGGCCCACGGTGCCCAGGAGAGGGCGGCTGCGCTGCAGCGCCTGGGACAGGAGGCACGTTGTCGGCCCTCCCGGCACCGGGACTCACTGCCGGCAAACAGCGGCTCCCGAGGGAGGCGTCCCCGGCCGTCCGCCCCTGTCCATCCTCGGGTGCACCCGCTCCCCTCTGCTCGCCCCTCCCTGCCCAACAGGTGTCATGCCCTGCCGCGGCGGCCGCCTGGCCCCCCCGCCCTCTCTGAATGGAGCTCGGCCACGTGCTCCTCTCTGCCACGCCGATGAGGGGCGAAGGGCTCTCGCTCCGTTCTGTCACTGCCGGTGGCACCTCGCAGGGACGGTCCTCGGGGCCCATGGCTCTGGCCCCTGGCGGCGGCGCTGGGTGTGGAGGGCTGTTTGCGGCCATCGGGCTGGGCGTCGGGGCCTCGCCCCGGCTCCTCCTGGCGGCCGAGGGGTCTTTTCTGTCAGCGACGCTGGCGGTCAGCGGGCTCTCCTCGTGCCTGTCGAGGCCGGCAGGGAGCAGCACGCACTCGGCCGTGCTGGTGGAGATGATGGCCGTGTCGCTGGAGTCCTCCGTCCTTGCAGCGGCGGGCCGCTCATCATCCCGTGGGACAGCGCCCCGCATGACCGCCTCACGGCCTTCGGAGGTGCTCGTGGAAATCATGGCGGTGTCGCCGACCTCCTCCGCCCGCACGGCCGAGGGGTGGCCTTCCTCCCGCGGGGCGGCACTGGACACGGGGCCCTCGCAGTCCTCCCCCGAGCTGGTGGAGATGATGGCACTGCCGTCCTTCTCTTCCAGGGCAGTGGCGGGCCGCGCGCCTGCCACGGAGGCCTCACGCTCCTCCGCTATGCTGGTGGAGATGAGCGCACACTCGTCCTTCTCCTCCTTGCTGGTCGAGGCAAGGGGGCTTTCAGCTTGCGTGGGCGCGCTGGGCATGGGCACCTCGAAGTCGTCGGCACTCGCCGAGCCGGCGCCTTTGGCACTCTCCTCTGCCGTGGCTGCCGGCGGCTGACTTTCGGCACACACGAGGGTCGTCGCGCTAGAAATCGGCACCTCGAACTCTTCGCCGATGCTCGTGGAAATCATGGCACACTCGTCTTTGTCCTCATTTCTCACGGCAGCCAGCTGGCTCTCACCTGACACCGCACTGGGCATGGGGGCCTCGAATTCTTCCCCATTTATGTCGGCACCTTCCCGATCTGCCCCACCTCTCAGTGCGCTTGAATGACCCTCCCGTACATCAGCAACTGTGCTTAGCTGAGGGGTGCAATCGTTTGTCGTGCTGGTGGAAATCAGCAAGCCTTTGCCTGGACTTTTGCCCCCAGCTACGCCAGCTGGGTTGGAAATGGTGTCACTGGCTGTAGTGGCCAGAAGGCCATCACACTCTTCATTTTCCCCAGAGGTGATGATTCCTTCGTCTTCCTTCCCACCAGGCGACATGTGCCCAGCTTCACATTGTGGGACTGCACCCGACCCGAGTGCCTCGTAACTGCCCCCCACCAAGCCAGTGGAAGTAGTGGTGTCGTCCACTTTTTCCTTCCTGGTGAGCAGACTGTCACTGTGATCTGAAGCTGCACTGGTCATGGGAGCCTCGCAACCTCCGGGAACTGGGGCCACGTCACCCTTCCCTGAAGCCACACTGGTCACGCTGCTTTCTACGACGCCTTTGGCGCTGGAGCAGATCTCCGGATCTTTCATGCCCTTCTCCGCACCGCTCAAGCTGTCAACACTGCTCTCGTTGGCGTTGGTGATGGTGGCTCCGGCCTCAGCTCCCACGCACCCTGCCGCAGTACCAATCTGACTGTCCCCTTCTTCGGCACTTCCGCAAATCGATACCCCCTCGCTTTCCTCCTCTGCCCCGGTGCAGGTGGACGCATGCCCGATTTCATTTCCCCTTCCGGTGCTGGTCACCACACCTTCACCTTCCTCGTCCTCCTCTTTTGCGCCGGTGCTCGTTACAATGCCTTCGTCGTCACATGGGCCAGCGGCGACCAACGGCACGTTAGTGGCTTCTTTGGCTACCGTGCTGTCCATTGCGCTCTCTCCATTTTCTTCTGATTCAGAGCTCAGAGCAAAGCCCTCGCTGCCCTCTTCCGAGCCTGTGCAGCTGGCTGGCCCCTCTCCATCTTCTTCTGTTATCCCAGTGCTGGTGACGGCACTCTCACCTTCCGCGCCGTCATTCACAGAAGCGTCTCCGTCCTGGGGGGCGCTGGTTCCTGGTGGCACGTCATTACCCGCCAGGGCCACGGCTGCGCCTGTAACCACACGCTCCTCCTGTCGCTCTGCACCTGTGACGGAGCACATGACAAAAGCAGCGCTTCTCCTTTCCGCTCCGGTGCATGTCACAGTCCCCTCGGTTTCTTTTTTAGGGCCCGTTCTCGTCACATTTCTCTGGAACCCATCCACCTCCTCACTGCTTAAGGAGCCCTCCCTTACTTCTGTCCCAGCACTTGTCACCGCGCCATCGCTTTCAACCTCACTGATAAAGGTGACAGTTCTTTCTGCCATTTCCAACGCACTACGTGAAGAGCCGTCACACTTCTCTTCAGAGCCGGCGCTGGTGACAGCATCATCTTTCTCTTCTGTCACCCCACTATTGACATTGTCTTCAATTGTTACTGCGTGAGCAGTCACGGGGTCTGCTGCCCTTTCTTCGGATTCAGCCATAGCACACTCTGCACTCTCTCCCTCCTTGGTGCTTGTGAGGAAGGTTTCACTTTCGGCAAACCCTTCTGTGACAACGCCTCCGCCTTCTTCGGCCGCCGCGAAGACAGTGCATTCGCTGGCTTCTGCCCCGATGTGAAGAGGACTGTTTCCAGAGCAGACACCTGCTACGAAGCCTTCGTCTGCCTCAATGCTCATGCAGGGCACAGCCACCTCACCCTGTCCTGTTTCTGAAGACGTGGTTGTAGCATCCCCCGCCTTCACGGTATTGAAGGGAACACCTTCGCCCTTCCCTTCGGAACTAGTGGCAAAAGAAGACTTTTCTGCTCTGCCAGGCCCGGCAGTCACACCCTCAGCATTTCCACTCCTTTGCTGCAAAACTGGGGAAGCGGCATTACATCCAACACTGGTGTCCACCTCGCTGTTTTCAGTCCTTCTTTCAACATCAACTGATGTGTTTTCTATTTCACCTGGGCCACTACTACACTTGAGCACAACTGTCTCGGCAGCTTTGTCTGTCCGCGTGGCGAGCACTGGGTCAACAGTGACACCATGCTTTTTGCCATTTTCTTGCACAGCTCTCACTGTCTGCTTTGAACTGGGCTCTGTGCTTAAGTCACTTTCTTTCCTGGCCACGCCCATCAAGCCATCTTCTGTGTTAACACTCTCACTTTCCATCCTCACATCAGTTAACTTGCTACCAACAGGCATATTTACTTGTCCCTGCTTACTGTGCAACACAGTGGGCTGGTAACCTTCTGGAATGTGTCTTTTGCTATCCACGCTTGCTTTTGCCGGTGTATCTACTGTGGAAACTGCCCCACTTTCTTTGCTGTCACCTGTCATAAGGACTTGTGATTCCCTAGCAGTCAAACTTGTGTTAGGAATACCAGAGTGCTCCACAAGTGAGGGGCTGGCTGGGTCACCTTCTAAAACAGTCCTCCCGTCAACCAAAGAAATTACGTCCGAATCAGGAGACTGTTTTGGAGGCACGACAGTTACTGAACTTAAGGATGGTGAAGGATCTAAATTTGGGGAATATACACGATCAGCATCTCCTTGGGCAGCATGTTCTTCAGGGGGTCTGGTTGTATTTTTCAAATTCTTTTGTGCCCTGTCATTGTCGGACGGGGCTCGAGGAAACGGTGTAGGACTAGTTTCGGAGTCTGTATTTGTTTCATGAGTTCCCTGGTGAATGGGTTCTTTCTCCCCAGGGTTCAGTTTGGACACAGCACTTTGGATATGCACTTTCTTGGTCAGGGTGCTTTTATGGTCAGCGTGCTTTTCAGAATTACTAACAACTCCTGTTCCACGTCCTGATTTACAGGCTGGAGGTGCTGTTTTTGAGTCTACTGTGGAAGTTCTTAATTCATCCTTTAGAACCGGGACTGCGGTTTTTTGTTTCGTAACATTTTCAGAGTCAACGTCTTGTTGAGAGATAGTATTGCTGTTGTCTTGGGTTTTAGGTGCTTCAGACACATTTTCAACAGCTGGCTCGGAATCAATTTCCATTGGCTCTTGTTCAGGCATCGATGTGGTATCACCACTCCTTTTTGGTCTCTGAATGGAGGAACTACTGGTGGTGCCCAAGGTGTTTGCTGATCTTTCTTCTCCTTTGGTCATTTCTTGGGATAAGCTTCCTCTTCGGTTTTCACACAACTTCCTACTCAATTTCTTTTCTATAACCGAACTATTCCCTCTGGCCTTGTCGTGATTACTGTCAACTTCTTTACCATCTTTGTCATCTGATTTATTTTCTTCCCTTTTTCTCGCTTCCTTACTGCTATGCTTTAAGCTTCTGCTTTTGTGCCCATCTGATAACTTCCTCTCAGGTCTGGAGGGGCCTGAATCTTTTTCAGCCTTATATTTCTCCTTTGCTAATGGTAACTTGGCTCTGTGACTCGAAGAGTCCTTCTGTACCCCGTGTGAAGAAGCGGCACTGTCCGATACAGCTTCTACACCAGTTTCCTCAGAAGGTTTGTCTTCAACTTTAGACTTTCGCTGTCTATCTGGGTTGATCTCTTCTGCATTCTTCTCCTTATCTGGTTTTGGAGTGGTCACCTGTTTCGTGACACTTTCTTGTAATTCCGGTTCAACTACTTTTAACTGCTTGCCTTGACTTTTTGGTTTTGACTTTAACAAAAGCTTCTCTTCCAGTAGGCTCTTTGTTCTTCGCTTCTCCTTGTGAACCATCTCTTCTGGTTTCGAATTACTATCTACATTAGTTGGGTCCATATCACACTTGTCCTCTGAATAACTGTCACTTCTTCTCTGCAATGGGATTCCGTGTTGCTTTGAACTCAGAGAATCTTTCTGAACTTTAGAATCACTTGATCTTCTTGATTTGTGTTCTGCCTTAGTTTTCTCGGCTGAAACATGTCTCTCTTTTTTGTTGTTTTCTTTACGAACATTCTCATCTGTTTTTATAATATATTCAGAAACTGGCTTCCCATCTTTGCCTAAAATTGATAATTTCCTCTCATTCTTATGTTTACTTTTTCGTTCAGTTTTATCATCCGAAGACAGTTTTGGTTGCTGACTTTGCTTTTGAGTATTTTCATCCACTTTTAAGCTTTTCTCAGAAGAGTGAAGCTCCGTCTCCTCACTCGTTTTATGCAGACTGTCACCTTTATATTTATGTTTCATAGACACTTTGTCTTCTGACAGAGTCTTCTCTTTTTCAGGCTTGTCCTTTGAGGACTTTGCCTCCTTCTTAGGTAGGCTTTTCACATGTGGTGTTTCAGAATCATCTTTCTTTAGATGCTTTTCATTTTTAAGTGTGTTCTTCTGTTTCTGGGGCTCTTCGGTGCCAACCTCTGACCGTTCTGCCTGCCTCTTCCCATCTCTTGCGTCAGCCTCTTCCTGTGCCCCTTCCTCCACGACGGGGGTGGATGTGCGTCTTCTGTGTTCTCTCTCTATCTTGGATTCATTTTTGTTTTCATCAGCTGAATGCAACGACTCGGAAAGTCTCCGGGCAGGTTTACTTGGTTCGCTTTTTGTGTGAACATGCTTCAGGTCCTTTGAAGAGGACACTTTTTCCTTTTCGCCATGCTGTAAAAAAAAAAAAAAAAAAAAAGGTAAAATATGAGCAATACTAAAATCAAACTTAGCATTTGGGTACCCCCGATATGCTGACTGCCGTCACGTGTTACATGTCACTTAAGCTCGCCAGCAGCCTGTGGTAGGTACTGGTGACCCCACTTGGTGCATCGGGAAACCGAAGCTCAGTGGGAATTGATGACCTTGTCCCCAGGCCAACGACTTCAGATGAATTCGTTCGCAGTCTAGGGCTCTTCCCACTGCACCGCAGAGATCTGTGCAGAGACCAGCTATCTCTCCTGAGACCTGTCCCTGCATTTGGGAGGCCTCCTTGAACTCCAAACCATTAAAGCTCACTAACACCCAGCAGCCACTAATAAACATAAGCTGCATGAATGAGAGCTCAATGTTCTTTTCAGTTCCAAAACATGATGAAGACAATTTAAAAATTCTACACTGAAATGAAGGTTTCTTACATTTTAATTTAGGAGCCTGAATGATTTGTGGAAACCTCATGAATTCAGGCTCCTTAAAGGACATTCTAGTTAGGAAGTTTCAAATGCACACAAAACCTCACTGTAACAGTAACCTTATCACATATCAAGCACGTGTACGTTTATGTATCCGAAGGAAGACAATGATGGACCAGAGCATCCAACCCTTCCTCCCTGTCCCACAGTATGGCACCGAGTACATTATTAATGTTAGTCAGTGAACGCAGACCACACATACTACAGTCTCATTGACCACTACCTATAATTTCTCATTCAAATAATGAGCTGAAGTTCTCAGAAGATCTGTGTCTCTGGGTTAGTTTATCACTGCAACTTCTTACAATTTAACACAAAGATTAATGCACTTCTACAGATTCAGGAGTAGGACACAGAAAGATCTTAAAAAAACACTTTAAAGTGAAATTCCTCAAAGAAAGAACAAGGATTTTATTGCCTAATTTTACAGTAAGCTTCAACCAGTTTATATGAACAAAATTTTATGAAGTCATTTTTAAAAGAAATTTATCACAAAATGAAGTTAAATATTTTAAAGTATGCCATTAAAACATCAGGATATACTTATAAATATGCCTCTAATTTCTGAATAAAGAAATCAAGATTATTTACTGGCTATGAATAAATAATCACTAAATTATTAGTTTTCCCTTGGAAATGTGAAGATAGTTTCAGTATAGGGGTGCTTGGCTGGCTCAGACAGTAGAGCCTGAAACTCCCGATCTCAGGGTCGTGAGTTTGAGCCCTAGGTTGGGCGTGGAGTCTGCTCAAAAAAAAAAAAAAAAAAAAGATAGTTTGGCTATAGAATTATAAATATGGCAGAGTAAATAAGGATTTGAATCCAGTGAAAGCAAAAGTTTATCCCAAGAAAATAATCCAAACGGGGAAAAAATGTATTCATTAAACATACTTGAGTACTTACATTGGTCAGATCTTGGAAGTAATCTAAGTGTTCAACTATAAGGGAATGCTTAAGTTACAGTCTATTCAATACAACCCTATGCAGTCATTAAATATAATAACTAGAAACTTACAAGGTAACATGAAATGAGCAAGAGGGAGTGTTAAAATCATTTTGCAAGATTGTACATTTGTGGAGGAATGTAGGAGAATGAAGTGAATAATCTGCCCTGGAGAAGGGATTTTAGCTACCCTCTTTCTTTTCCATTATCATTACTGGCAATTTTGCTATTGCTAATATAACAAATGAGGGTGGGGGGCTGGGGAATGAGGGAAAGGAAAGTAGAAAAGTAGCTATTACTTGGATAAAAGATCACATGAATCAACTTGGTCAAAATGAGGAATTCAGGTCATAATAAGATGGGGGTTCAAGAATGTTGAAGGTGGGGGCGCCTGGGTGGCGCAGTCGGTTGAGCGTCCGACTTCAGCCAGGTCGCGATCTCGCGGTCCATGAGTTCGAGCCCCGCGTCGGGCTCTGGGCTGATGGCTCAGAGCCTGGAGCCTGTTTCCGATTCTGTGTCTCCCTCTCTCTCTGCCCCTCCCCTGTTCATGCTCTGTCTCTCTCTGTCCCAAAAATAAATAAACGTTGAAAAAAAAATTTAAAAAAAAAAAAAAAAAAAAAAGAATGCCGAAGGTGATACATTTTTTATCTAACTTGGAAAAGATCAAATTGCATTCCAAGTTTTACTCCAAAGGACTGAATGGCCTTTATCTAACAAAAGAACATTTAAAATGGGTTTTATTAATTCAGACACACCTCACTTGTCTTGAGAGTTTCTTTGGAATCTTCTTCACATTGCTGTTTCTTTTTAGAATTCTCCTCAACATTCCTAAGTGGGAAGAAAAAGTCATATATGAGCTTAATTTGAATAAAATATAAGAATTTCGGGGCGCCTGGGTGGCGCAGTCGGTTAAGCGTCCGACTTCAGCCAGGTCACGATCTCGCGGTCCGTGAGTTCGAGCCCCGCGTCAGGCTCTGGGCTGATGGCTCAGAGCCTGGAGCCTGTTTCCGATTCTGTGTCTCCCTCTCTCTCTGCCCCTCCCCCGTTCATGCTCTGTCTCTCTCTGTCCCAAAAATAAATAAACGTTGAAAAAAAAAAATTAAAAAAAAAAAATAATAAGAATTTCTCAGTAAGATTACTGGTTCAGCTAAATCCAAGTCTGTGACAAATGTACACAATGCAACTTGACTGTAGCCTATGGCTCATAGGCCTTCAGGCCACTTTCAGAGTCTCTTTGGCTTTCTAATTCTTATAGAATTCACTATGACAATGCAATGACAGATAAGCATTTGGTTCAGCCCTCTGGTTTATGGGGAGAAGCATGAGACACTGTTGAAGGGAATGCCTAGCAAGACTAGAAAATGGATGCAGTCATTGGGGCGCCTGGGTGGCGCAGTCGGCTAAGCGTCCGACTTCAGCCAGGTCACGATCTCGCGGTCCGTGAGTTCGAGCCCCGCGTTGGGCTCTGGGCTGATGGCTCAGAGCCTGGAGCCTGTTTCCGATTCTGTGTCTCCCTCTCTCTCTGCCCCTCCCCCGTTCATGCTCTGTCTCTCTCTGTCCCAAAAATAAATAAACGTTGAAAAAAAAAAAATTAAAAAAAAAAATAATAAAAATAAAATAAAATACAAGAATTTCTCAGTAAGATTAATTACTGGTTCAGCTAAATCCAAGTCTGTGACAAATGTACACAATGCAACTTGACTGTAGCCTATGGCTCATGGGCCTTCAGGCCACTTTCAGAGTCTCTTTGGCTTTCTAATTCTTATAGAATTCACTATGACAATGCAATGACAGATAAGCATTTGGTTCAGCCCTCTGGTTTACGGGGAGAAGCATGAGACACTGTTGAAGGGAATGCCTAGCAAGACTAGAAAATGGATGCAGTCATTGGGGCGCCTGGGTGGCGCAGTCGGCTAAGCGTCCGACTTCAGCCAGGTCACGATCTCGCGGTCCGTGAGTTCGAGCCCCGCGTCGGGCTCTGGGCTGATGGCTCAGAGCCTGGAGCCTGTTTCCGGTTCTGTGTCGCCCTCTCTCTCTGCCCCTTCCCCGTTCATGCTCTGTCTCTCTCTGTCCCAAAAATAAATAAACGTTGAAAAAAAAATTTAAAAAAAAAAAAAAAAAAGAAAATGGATGCAGTCACTATAAATAAGTGGTTAAGTGGCTACTGTAGGGATACTTCCTGAGTATTCTAGAGGGTCCATAAACTCTGAAATTCTCAAAACAACTGTGTGTTTATACACATGCATTTTTCTGGGGAGATCCGAAACTGCCATCAGATTATGAAAAAGTTCCGGGCCCCCCTCTCCCAAAAACATTAAAACACACTACTTTACAGTAGAGATACTAACACAAGGAATGAGGATATAAAGAGTTCTGAATCCCCATGGTTCTCATAAATGTGCAACAATAACACACACTTTCAAGGTAAGGTTCTTTACTGTCACTGCCAATGCCTCCCTTCTGAAAGTATGCCAGGGGGAAGTTATAATGGGAGCACTGCCAGATACAACATGTACCTTGAATCTTTCTTTCTTCTTTTGCTTAAGGCTACCTTTTTCTCTAATACTTTCCGCTCTTTAAGGACTTCTTTAATTCTGGGGGTTTTCAGTTCCAAAGTCTTTGTTGATGATTCTTCTAAGTCCACACTATTTTTGCCTAGGAAAGAAGCAATATCAATAAGCTGTACTTTAGAATGGAATTTATAAACAGTGTAATATTTATTTTTCATTGAGAATTTCTGATCAATGTAAAAGTGCTGAATGGCTTTAATATCCTTAAGTTGTACTAGAAGAAAAGTAATATTTTAGATGGACAAGTCTTAGCTTTTTTATTTCAAATGCTTATGTGTGTGTATTTTTTTTTTTTTTGTATGCTACAAAGGATCAGTGCCCAGAGAAAGTTCAATTTTGTTCAATGAAATATTCCAGATAAATGTTTGACACTTTAGTAAACAAAAAAGCACAGATTAATTCCACTAATATCACCAGCAAGGCTTGATTACTCACATGCAAACAATCCATTTTCCAGTGATAATTCATTCCACAATGGCTGGAAAATAAATTGCTAATGAGAGCTGTATAAGCTGGTACCTGACAGAATGTATAACTTAGATACAGCAAAAGAATTTAAAAAGTGAAACATCAGAACAAAAAAAAAACCTTCCATATTTAAGAATAATTTTTTTAATACAACAGCTTTATTGAGATGCAATTTAGATCATTTTATATCATCTCATAAGTAATATGAATATCTAGAAAATAATGGAGTATACAAGATAATTTAAAATATTAAAGTTAATACCTCCTATACCTTGACTCTTAGCTTTTGAAGACTTTGTCTTTTCTGCCTTCTGCTTTCGTTTTTCTTCAAGTTTCTCTCTATTAATTTGTCTTCTTAAAAGCCTCTCTTCTTTTTCTTTAGCCTAAAACCACAAAATATTCACAATTATCCTGACCAACTATTAGGCAAAAGCAAAAACAATGAAAACAAGTATGTTTACCCTTCAAATATTCTTACAAAATAATGGGCTTTGCAAAGGTGCATACACATTATATAATTTGGAAGCTAACAGAAGAGACAGATCAGAAAATTTTCCATTACTCTTTCAGATTGCCATTAGTTTAAGGAATAGGAAAGGTATCATTTTGGGAAATGGTGGTTTAATAAACCAGTTACTTCAATTAAAAGGCTGGCTGTGAAAATATATATGAACATCAATGTACATCATATGTACACAGGCAAATCTGTGTACAATAATTTTTAAATTATTCTTAAAAAAAATTTTTTTTAAACATTCATTTACTTTTTGAGAGACACTGAGCGGAGAAGAGGCAGAGGGAGAGGGAGTCACAGAATCCAAAGCAGGCTCCAGGCTCTGAGCTGTCAGCATAGAGTCCGACGCGGGGCTTGAACTCAAAAACTGCAAGAGCACGACCTGAGCCGAAGTCAGACGCTTAACCGACTGAGCCACCCGGGCACCTCAAATTTTTAAATTATTCTTAAAGGAGAAACTGAAGTGCAGATTCAAGAGACAGGCTAGTTCTACAACAAATATGACTTGTGGGTTATGCTCTTGGGACCCAGGTTTTGGACATGGGACTTTCTGCTATCCTATGTTAAAAAAACAAGGGGCGCCTGGGTGGCTCAGTCGGCTGAGCATCCGACTTTGGCTCAGGTCATGATCTCATGGCTTTTGGGTTTGAGCCCCACATCGGGCTCTGTGCGGACAGCTCAGAGCCTGGAGCCTGCTTCAGATTCTGTGTCTCTCTCTCTCATTCTGCCCCTCCCTCGCTCATGATGTGTCTTTCTCTCTGTCAAGTATAAAAAAAAAAAAAAAGAAATTAAATAAAATAAAAAAACAAGAGTCTGGTCATTGTGGGTTACGCTCCCCCACCCTTTTCCAGCCAGAACTCCAAGTCTCAGAGGGCCAAAAACCCTAAGCATTGGTATAACCTCTGATGAAGCAAACTTCTCAGAGACAAGCAACTATCAGCATTTCCACCTCCTTCAAATGACCATCATAGGTAACAGCATTTCCTCGCTCTAAGATGTGCAGCTCCATATTTTAATGTTTCTAAAACCGTAAGTCATCTTAAAAATGACGTACACCTATGATAAGGTAGCAAATTTTTTTCTCTAAGAAGCTGTTAATCCAATGACACATCTTGTACCTAGGACATTTGTAGACTGCACTTCTCTCTTTTTGAAATAAAGTTTTTTAATGTTTATTTACTTCTAAAAGAGAGAGCGAGCGCATGAGAGAGGGAGGGGCAGAGAGAGACAGAGACAGAACGTGAAGCAAGCTCCAGACTCCAAGCACAAAGCCTGACACAGGGCTCGAACCCACAAGCAGCGAGATCGTGACCTGAGCTGAAGTCTGACACTTAACCAACTCAACCACCCACCTGCACTTTCCTCTTAATCTTATGTTAATGGCTGCACATCCTATCTTTGTATGGACTGGATCCACACTTGATTCAAACATTTCCATACTGTGAAACACTTGTTGCCCGGTTTTCACTATTAACCATAATGACACAAACACCTACGTCACACGTTTATGTCTGTTCTGCCTAAATGACAGGCTGCTGAAGGCAGAACCTCCATGTCATGGTTCTGTCTGCTGCCCAGTACCTTGCACACAGACTAGCCAGGTTTGTCAACCTGATGTGACAGGTTAAAATAGCGACAGATCGAATCTGACTTACAATAGACTGGCGTCGTTGTTCTACGGTAAGTTCATCATCAGAGTCGCTATAATACTTTGAGTAAAGATATGGTTTGTGAACATACGCATGCCGCACGCTTTTTGCTTTTCCTTCACTGGGGTCGCTGTTTTGAGTTTTTGTTTTGTTCTGCTTGTTCTTCTCCTCATCTGGAAGAAAGCCAACAGAAAGAGGAGTGCTTCTGTGAATTACCAATAAAGTCGACACCATGCTTGATCAACATCAAGCAACAAAAGCAGTTATTGATATAGTTCAAGTGCATTTGTCAGCCCAATGGAAAATATCAGGATGCAAAAAAATCAGAAATAAACATTTTTAAAGGCTATCATCCCATCCATATCGAAATTTACTTCTTCCAATGAGCTTCTCACACATAAGGAAGGCAAAAAAAAATTAGACCCTGTCACCATTCAGGGTTCCCTGACAAATACTTAATTCTCACTAGTACGTCAGTAGACTTGGTATGGACGTGGCTTTGCCACTGTAAACCTGAACAAGTTCAGTTGAACCCACACTTTAAAGTAGGCTTGAGATTTTTTTTTTAACTTTGAGATTTTAATGACCACCTGAGAGTCTCTCACTACGCAAGAGGCAAGAGTCAATAATTGGCCCACACCAAGTATGTACTAAAAGCCCTCTACCCTAGGAAGGTGGGTATGTTTCCCACAACACAGCAAGTGAAGTAGAAAACCTGTAAACAAGGTCTTCATTTCTACCACTTAGTAGTCTCCAACCAGTCACCTTCTTACTTCTTGGATCTCAGACATATAAAACCTAGTCCTGTCCAGGAAAAAACGTGGAAAGCCCCACAAAAGCACCTAGAATGAGAATTTTAGTCAGGCTTCAGAAAGTGGGGTACACACAAGATGAGTGATATCCATCATACACACAGGGCCTATGGAACTGACCTCACAACGAGGTATGAAAAGCATACCTGATGTTGTTTTCTGGGCTGGTCATTTCGGTTTCAGGGGGATACTAAGGATGCAAACCGGGATGGACTGAAAATAAAGGTGGAATTAAAAGCTTCTACTTTTTCTCCTCTAGGATTTTCTCTCTAGGTGTCCTATCCAAAAGCCCACGGCAAATTTACAAAATGCTGCTTACAAGTAGTTGCAAATAATATTTCATTTTTAACAAAGGTCGTAAGCAGAACTTAATCACGTGATACAGAGTAGCACAAAGTGTTGGTCAGAAGCCCAGACCAGGGTTGAAACTGACACCGGAGCTCAATAGCTGCGTGACCCTAGATAGGACACCTTCTCTTGGTGACTCTCTTTCCTCACCTGGACCTACTTCTCAGGACTGTTGAGGATTACAGGAGCTAGGACACAGAATAGTACACAGTGCCTGGAACACAGTAAGTGCTTAGTAAGGGCTGGGTGAAAAACAAACTCTACAGAGAAGTATGGTCTTGCCCGTAGCTTCTGGGAGGTAATCTCTAAGTCTGTGGAATGTCATGTCTGACACAAGTGTTTGTCTGCCTGGGGGTCTTGGATCAAGCTAAATCAACTCACGGGATGATCTGGGTCAGTAGCTTTGGGCCATGGCATATCAGCCTGACCTCTGGAGGGGCTGGAGATTAAGATCTGACGCTATGTCTCCATGATGGAGCCCCAGTAGAAATTTTGGACATCAAGGTTTCTGTGAGCTTCCCTGGTTGGCGATTAGCCATATACATATTTCTGACATCAATGCCAGGCAGGTAATGCTCTCTGTGACCCCGCAGGGAAAGGGCTTCCGGAAGCTCCGTGGACTCTGGCCTGTGTGCCTCCTCCCTTGGCTGATCTGAATGTGTGTCCCTTCACTGTAATAAACCACAACCATGAACTGTAAAGCTTTCAGTGAGTTCTAGGAGTCCTCCCAGAGAATCGTCAAACCTAAGGGTAGGCTTGGAGACCTCAACTTTGCAAATGGTGTCAGAAGTGAGAGCAGCCTTGGGGACTGTGCTCCCCCAACAACGCCCATACAAACCCACAGACACCCACACCCACAGCACCGTCATATACACTGTCTCCTCTACATCTTCTAATAAACCTGCGGGATGGAGTTCAAGGATGGAGAACCAAGGCTTGTGGAGTAACTTACCAAGCTTGCTCAGACAGACAACCTCGGAGCTGGGACTCAGAAACACATCTTCCAACTACAAAGTCCCATGCTCTTGCCAGTATACCACACTGTCTTTCACGATATAGCCATGTGAATATACAAACAATGCTCGACAGGAAGCTTCCCAGAGGCATTATTAAGTAAAATGCTTTACCGTCTGATGTAATCTCTCCTTCTTCCATGCTATCAGACATTACAACTTCCTCCTCGGTGTCTTCTTCAAAAGATGAAAGGTCACTGGTATGGACAGAGCTAACTGTGATGTCTGTAAGTCCATCCACATCAGAATCTATCAAAGAGCAATCTTCGAGGAGGAAATAAAACACAAAGATAAGTCATGTTATAAGAACAAACTCAGCACCCAATTCCTAAATTACGTTTAAAATACTCTGCATTAAATACAGGTCAAAAAAATTGCCCCCCCCCCCCAACTGACACTCTTTGATCTGTAAACTGTTGTAGATTTTTGCAAGTTTTTATATACCTTCTTTTGTCCCTTCAGTGGTTTTAGCTTTATTACTATTCTTTTCTGACGGGAGTTTTGAACACTCTACTTCTTTTTCCTTTGCTTGCTTTTCTTCTTTCGCTTTTTGTAGGTCCTCACTCCTTTTTGGGTGGTCAAACTTCTTTTCGGTCTTTTCCTTCTTTTCTTTCTTTCTTTCTCCTTTGTCATTGCTCTCTGGTTTCTTTTCACCTTTGTCCGTTGATTTATTTTTTTGGTCAATGCTTTCCTGTTGAACATCCTTATTTAGCAGAATTGAACTATTACTCTCTTTCGTGTGATTTTTAATTTCCTCAACTGGACAAGGGAGATCATTTAATTCTTCAGACTTGGGGGCTGTTTCCTGTCCTTCCCCTGCAGAGTCGGGTGTAGACTTTTCTTTGTCAGCCATGTCCTCTGAAGTTCTCTCTTTCTCAGTACTAGTGTCAGTGCTGGGCTGAGATGGGAGTTTTTTGGACACTCTCTCACTGGTCTTGGTGTTTGATGTTTCTGTTGAAGCTCTGGCTGCACTAGCTTCTTGATTAAGAGAAGTTATGGTTTCCAAGATTGACATGGCGTCATTGGCTACATTAGCGCTGGGTCCAGGCACTGGGACACCTTTGAGGGAAAAATGAGCGTTAGAAAAAACTTATGCAGAAGTAAGCCCCTCTGATGAATCGATGCTACAAGACGCTCTCATCTTTATAAGACACGTATGCTGTGCAGACCATTCATATTCTTTTAGACTTTCGGATACCAATGCTAACACCGAGCACATTCTAAATCCTCTACTGTTCTAACACTGTGTCATAGGAAAGGCACCATGCAAACCTGAGAATAGTCTAATTCTCTTCGGTTATATTAATTATTCCCTCAGTTGAAACACACACACGTACAGACAGCCAACACGTCAGGAAAATGTCTACCATTTTGCATTAATCTCAAAAAGAAATGTTCTATCAGTTGAGGAATGTGATATTTGAAATAAATACAATTTCACTAGAGTAGCCAAGGAACAAAATTGATAATTATATCCCTAGCTTGATACCCAGTTCAAGAAGCAAAGCAAAGGAACTGACCAAGAGTAAAAGCAAAGCACCTTGTGTAATGACGGAAGAGTCTGGTTTCTCGTCATCGGGGGCTGTGCTGCCACTCGCTTCCTCTTTGTGGTTTAGGGTGGCCAAAAACTCATGCACAGCTTTCTCCACCTGAGGTCTGAACGTGTGGTTGATCTTTGGATCCACAACCTGAGAAATAATTCGGTCAATACCAGACTCCAACATTCCTGATCTGAAACACAAAATAAGTTTTACAGAAAGGTAAAACACAATTTCATATGATTTACATTAACTGCTTTTAAATAAAATTGTACCTGTCACATATATGTTCAACCTGAAATTACCCAATCCACTCGTCTCAATATATGGAAAGAATAGGCAATGGGGAGTCAGTTTCACACCAGGCAGCATTTAGGTCGATCACACTGCAAGAAAGTCTGTATACTTTCTACCAGCGGTGTCACTAGTGGAAACGCTAAAGCAGGCAAAACAAGAAACAAAACACCTTTAGAACTAGACACAATACGGGGCGCCTGGGTGGCTCAGTCGGTTAAACGTCTGACTTCAGCGCAGGTCATGATCTCACTGGGTTTGGGAGTTCCAGCCCCACGTTGGGCTCTGTGCTGACAGCTCAGAGCCGGGAGCCTCCTTCAGATTCTGTGTCTCCTCCTCTCTCTGCCCCTCCCATGCTCATGCTCTGTCTCTGTCTCTCAATAATAAAAAAATAAACGTTAAAAAAAAAAAAAAAAAAAACTAGACACAATACATTATCTAGAGCCCACACTTCCAGGTGATGCTTACCTTACCCCACCCTGGCCAGGGCATATGGGAATAAATGATCATTAAAGCTGAGTTCTGGGTATAAATCTATGGACTCCACAAATTTTTTTTTAGAAGAAAAATGTAAGCCTTTTAGAAATATGAGAATCTCCAGGAAAACTGAAGAACATACACAGAGTGTAATTTCAACAAGCTTATAAAACAAAGAAAAGAAAGCAAACTTCAGAAAAATAAAGAAAAACTTAAGACTTCTCGTTTTCTTTTTATTACATTATCTTCCTGCTGTAAAAACTGATGATTTATTCATTCAACAATCAGGTTACGAGTGTCTTCTCCATAACAGGCACCGTGCTGGGGATTGGTCTGTTACAAATCAGACCTGGTTTCTGGTCTGGCGGGAGAGACAGACACGATTAAAATACCAGAGGGCAGGCACCATAAGACACCGTCTACTCTAGAAGTACTAAATATGTTTAAGGTGATCTGGGAATGCTTCACAAAGAGAAGACACTTCCACTGAGCCTTGATTTCCATAGAAGCAAAGAGGAGGAAAGAGCTGAGAGAAATACATGCAAGAGACGGGAGGAGCAAAGGGGGCGACACAGACTGAAATGTGCAGAAAATCACAAAAGCGTGAGTAAAATAAGAGGATGTGGATTTGTTTTAAGAAATGCACTTACACCTCGTTTCTTGCTAAAACAAAACAAAACAAAACCAACCACCTGAGGAGCCAACGTTTCTGGACAGTATTGGATGAGCCAGGGGCCGTCTCTTCCAGCTTCTAGGCCTCGGCTCTCTCCGCAGAACGGGGGAGCCATCTCTCCTTACACTTGACAATGCTATTTTTGAGTGCAGCTCTTTCTGAGTGGAGGATGGATTTGATTTCCATTTCCTGAGGTACCTTGCAGCCTTGTGATACTATAATTCTACTTATGTGGGCCATAGAGAAAAATGAGTCAACACCAGACAAAGTAGGTAACCTGCTTTTTAAAGTTCTAAGATAAAAAAAAAAATGCAAATCCTGCACACATCGTTACATCTTAGAGGTGCCTTTAACATGTAGCAGGTGTAAAAGAAATAAGGACAAGCAATCTTAAAAATGTTTTCAGGCACACTACAAAGGCACAGCATAAAAAATAAAACCCACTCACCCTAACATCACTGCTGCAGCCGATGTTTTTCTGCCTCTATTCCAGGCCCTCGTCTATTTCAGTCTAGTCTCCCGCGAGGTCAGCTCTGATCTTAAATCAAAGTGGGGGCCATCCTAATGAACACACTGCTCTTAGTGGGCCCACTCTAGTATGGTGTGGTCACAGCAGCCTCACCAGAGGGAGATGCTACAGCCTTGGACTCAAGGGCAAAGCCGAAATGCCAGTAGGTAGTATTTTCCTGATTAAAGCTACTTCCTTTTCCTTTCAAATTCTGTTAAGATCATTATTTAGAGCTATCTGGCATTTTAGATTCTGTTGTTCAAATGAATGCATAAAAAGAACACTACTGAGAGGTGCCTGGGTGGCACAGTGGGTTAAGCTTCTGACTCTTGATTTGGGCTCAGGTCATGATGTCACGGTCGTGAGATCGAGCCCCACGTCGGGCTCTGCGCTGAGCATGAAGCCTGCCTGGGATTCTCTCTCTCTCTGCCCCTCTTCCACTCGCAATCTCTCAAAATAAATAAACATTAAAAAAAATACCACTGAGTCCGAAGATCAATTATTAAGTTGAACCATTTGAAATTGCCGTATTTTTGTCCTACAAAAATGGGAATTGTAGACGGTTCAGGCTAATGGTCAATTGAATATTTCTCAAAGTCTTTGTAGGAAAAACTGTTTGAAATTGTATGTATAGGGGCTGGTCCCTCTCTACAACAACAGCTGGACAACTAAATACTGTGGTATCTTTCCTTAAGGAAGCTTGAAAATGATATACTCAAGTGATATGTAACTTTACTCAGTAAGAGAATATTTTAATTAATGGGGCATCTGGGTGGTTCCGTTGGTTGAGCATCTGACTCTTGATTTCGGCTCAGGGCATGATCTCATAGTTTGTGAGTTCGAGCCCCGCGTCGGGCTCTGTGCTGACAGCGTGGAGCCTGCTTGGGATTCCCTCTCTCCCTCTCTCTCTGCCCTTCCCCAGCTCATGCTCTCTTACTCTCTCAAATAAACATTTTAAAAAAAATAATAAATAACCTAGCTAGCAGAGAATTTACAGATGTTAGTCTAAGAAGAGCAATTCCTAAATTATCCAAGGGAAGCTGTTTGTCCTGTTATAAAATGTCTCTAGAAGACAGGCGCGTGGGTGGCTCAGTCGGTTAAATGCCAGACTTCGGCTCAGGTCACAATTCAGGGCTTGTGAGTTCGAGCCCCTCGTCCGGATCTGTGCTGACGGCTCAGAGCCCGGAGCCTGCTTCGGAGTCTGTGTCTCCCTCTCTCTCTGCTCCTCCCCTGCTTGCGTGCGCTCTGTCTCTGTCTCTCTCTCTCCCAAAAACTGAATAAACATTAAAAAAAGAAATTTAAGTGTCTCTAGAAGATAGTTCCCAAGACCCAGGCTGGTGGTCACAAGAACCCTTTTCTGCAATGTACAGCAACCCCTCACTAAGCATGATTCTGTGAAAATGTCTTATAAGGGGGCTATTAAGAATTGTTAAGTGCTTTTGATTTTACAGGGGTGAGAAAAGAATGAAGGACTGCTTCCCTCCTTGATAGGTTTTGCCTGCTGAGGGATAAATACAATGCCAGGAAATCTGCCTATGACTTCGGTCGCTCAACTTTTGAAAAAAAAGAATGCACCTCCCCCACACCGCCCCAGTAAAAACTCTATGCTTCCAAAGGGATGTAATGGCTGGTTTGAAAAGGGGGGCAGCTCCACCCTCTGTAATCTGGAGTGCTCTGTAGAAGCGAGGGCAGGCCCCGACCTTGCCCCGAGGTTTGCCCCACCCCCACCCCCTGCTATTCCGGCTACTGGTCGGAAAAGCCTGGAAACGTTGGCAGCCACAGACCCTTGGGTTTTCAGGAAAGTCTTTGGCTTTTCCCATCAGGTATTAACTCTGCAGCCTTCCCTGGCATCTTTTGACCTCTTGGGGACTGTTTTATAGGTTTCGCAAACATCCTTTAAAATGCAGACAACAAAGCTTTTGTTAAATTTCCCTCGTCTCTTATTCAGTAGGAGACAGTCAGAGCCCCCAGGTTCCAGGTGTCTAGTATTACGTGTGGCTAAATGGGTCTTTGAGTCAGAGTGTGAAGCTTTGTTTGTGGGGCTTCCCTGGGGCCTGCACACCAGGTAGGCTCGCAGGGTTCCTACCCGGTTAGAGGGTTTGAAGAGGTGGGAGGTAGAAGATGAATTTGTTTAACTGTTTAAAAGTCACATTTCATTCTAAAAGATGAGCTTGAACGTAAATATTTGTCAAGAAAGGAAGACTGGGCACTCTTTAAATAACTCAGTCACCCCTTCCGCGGGGAGGGTGACGCAGGGATACGAGGTCCGGGTCTTCCTGTCTTGGCAAATATTTATATTCAAGAACAAGATGGTATTGTAAATCTGCTTTTCTGGGAACAAATATGATTTTTTTTATAGGTCCCTCTAAACACTCCAGCTCTTCTCACTCTCTTTATCTTACCCAAAATGGCTCTGACAGGTCCAAACACACTTTCCTGCTTTTTTTTTTTTTTTTTTGGCTATATCATCACTAAGAAGCAGACTTAAAAGTCACAGTAAAGTGCAAAAGAAAAACAAAAAGAGGGGAGTCGTATTAGAAGATAGGAGACATGGCCTCAAATTAGGGGAAATTATTTTAACTGCCGTGATCTAGAATGCCTTTTTTACTTATCAAAGCAGAATAATAAAGCCTGATCTTTATGGGATATTCTGGCACTTACCAGCAATTAACATTATACCCTAGTATTTTGTTTCTGGAGTCACACTGGCATCCTGGTCCTTCAGGTATTTCCAAAGGTCTGCAGAAGTCAGACTGCTAAAATTCATGGGGAAATGTGAAGCGATTTGAGCCCCCTCTAAGACTGCACTGCATCATCCTCGAAACAGCCAACCAGACGTGATAAAATGACATCTAGCTTCCACAAAATGGTCTCGGCCTTCCACAGAGCAGACTGACGCCTTCAAGCCTGCCTAGGGACTCTGGGTCTGGAAGACTTACTTGAGCACCTGCTGTCTAATGTTGTTTCTCAGCTGGTTCTTATTGAGGTGAGGACTCCATGTATGAGTTGCCAAGTGGTTCGCAACAAAGCTGTCAACCCGTTGTCTCAGGTTCTGATAGGCAGGCTGGGAAGTGGGGGGGAAAGACAAATGTTAAAAATCACAAGTGTTACATAACATCAATATTTCTAAGTCTCAGGAATTTGAGGATGCTTAACAGTGTTAACGTTTTTTACATTACAGCATCAATGTGGCCACAAGGTTTCTCAGCTTAGGACCTTCGTGCTTCAGGATAACTGAGACATGCAAATACTGCTTATTTTGTCGAAGCCAAGATGTTTGGAGATAGGAGGACACAAAGAAGAAAGACATACCTCTCATCCGTAGACAAAGGACTCGAAAATCAGATACAAGTAACTATCTGGGTTAGATTAGCTTCAGATGATCTGGAGCCAAGAAAGGGAGGGGAGCAGAGGAATAAGTCTTTGCTGAGGATGTGGCATTTGAGTTGGACCCTCCGAATTTCACAAAGCAGCTGGTCATCGGAGACGCAGGCCTTGCACATACTGCCAACAATAGAAGCAGTGCAAGTGGATGAGAAAATGTGGGGTCAGGAGCATCTGGGAGCCTCCAAGTTGGTGGGGGAAGAGAATATAAAAAAGCAGAGATACGAGGTTGCAGACAGCCTGCGGCCACGGGCTGGAGGGCTCTGGGGACGTGTAGACGTCTGGGATTATGGGGTTGAGGACAGGAACTCACTGCACGTGAGCAGAAGGATACGCTATGGCTGAGCTTTCTGCCCAGTAATCTTCCGACAGGGAGAGAGTAAAGAGACACACGATATACTTCGGAAAGGAGGCAGTAACTACAGCGATGAAGATGTGTACCGGGGGAGTGGAAACGGGCTGAACCAACACTGCAAGCAGGCATTCGATCTAACGTAAGCGGTGGTCCTCAACCAGAAGCGATTCTGCCTCCACCACCCCCACCCCAGGGCACTTTAGACAATGTCTGGAGACAGTTTTGGTGGCCACAACTCAGGGAGCTGCCACTGGCATCTTGTGCGTTGAGGGCAGAGATGCCGCTGAGTGCCCTAGAGTGCACAGGGAACCCGAACAACAAAGAACGTTCCAGCCCAGAATGTCAACGGTGCTGAGGCTGAGAACCCCTAAGTTAAGGGAAGCAGGAGAGAGAACACATGGTATGTCACTTTTTTTTTTAAGTTTATTTTTGAGAAAGAGAGAGAGAGAGAGAGAACAGAGGAGGGGCAGAGAGAGGAAGACAGAGAATCCCAAGCAGGCTCCACTGTCAGCGCAGAGCCCGATGCTGGGCTCCAACTCGCAACCCGCGAGAGAACCGTGAGATCGTGACCTGAGCCAACATCAAGAGTCGGATACTTAAGTGACTGTGCCATCCAGGCACAGACTTAAGTGACTGTGACATCCCCGCATGTCACTTCTTAAAAGGACATGCCTAGGGGTGCTTGACCACCCTATCAGGACTGCACCCCTCCTTCCTAGAGCCTGCCCCCCCACCCCCACCACTCGCGGTCTGTCACGTGGCTTTTCATGTAGGGGAGTGAGAGTCCCTGAATGGCCATACGGCTTCATCTGCTGTTTGTGGCTCCTAACCTTACCCTTCAAAGCCCGTAGTCCAGTGAAACATTCTCACGCCTTCAATCTTCTGTACCTACCATTCCCTCTACTCTCTATTTGGCAAACTTCTCGCCTTCAGAGCTCACCCTCATCTGTGATGTCACCCCTGGCTTTCCCCCATGTTCCTCCCATCCTGTGTACATCCCCCCTTTCCAACAATGCTTGCCCTGTACTGTATTTTGGGGAGGGGGGTATTTATCTCTCCACTGAAGAGGAAGCTGGGTCCTCACATTCCCTTCATCTTTGTTTTCACATAGCTTCTCACACTGCTTGGCAGATAAGCAATTAAAAAAGTAGCTGTCCGCGGAGACGGCCAGATACCTATCTCAGGCACAGATGATAAGACTTCATCCCTTTGTGATGCCCCCTCATCCCTCCCAATTTCCAGACTTTTCCTGATTCCTATTTCCTGTCCTACAAGAAACACTCAAGATCCCGTCTCACATCCCTCTCCATTTATCCAAAATCAACGTGAACTAAAACGAATTCTTTCTCCCCACTGACTCTAAAACATAATTCTTGTCTCCAGTATCCCCCAATCCCAGAACCACTGGACTCAAACATCATCACAAAGCATTCAGCACTCTAGCTGCCCCAAACAAGCTCCAATCTGAACTACAACAGGTAAGTCTCCTTGTTGCCACATTCTCCTTTCAGTAAAAAGCCTAGTGACTTCAGCAATATTTTGGATCCCATTACTCCTCTGAGAAGCTTTCCTTTTCCTCTTTTCTTCCTTTTCCAGTGCTCTGCTCAAAAGCCTTGGAGTCATCCTTGACTCCTCCCTTTCTCTTCCACCCCACCTCCAAACCTTTGGCAAATTCTGTCCACAGTAGCATCAAAATACACTCAGAATCTGACCACTTTCCACCCCCTTTACCGCCACCCCTCTGGTCCAAGGCGCTCTCATCTCCTCTCTCGATTCCCAACCCATCTCCTTACTTCTGACCACTTGCCCACCTGAAGTCTATTTTTCACACAATGGCTCGGGTTAATCTTCCAAAATTAGGGTAATCATATATTTATTGTCCAAACTACATCATGACTGAATGTGAAGGGGACACCCTTAATAATTACTCACCTAAACCCAACCCATCTAAAAGGGGAGTCAGACCACGTCCTTAGGCTCAGAAGGTGCCAATGGCTTCTCAGCTCCAGTAAAAGCCAATTTCTTACCATGGCGTCCAAGGCCTGCCAGACCCATGAAGGGAGGGGGGACGGAGGGCCACTCCTATCTCACCTTCTGTCACTTTCTCCCTCACCAGGTCCTGCCTCAGGCCTTCCCACTGGCTGTGGTCTCTACTTAGAGCACTGAGCCCCACACAGCTGGCTGGATGGTCTCTTTGGTTCCTTCAGTGACGGCTCAAGTAACACCTTCTCGAAATCTTCCCCGGACAACTTACTGAAAACGAATCAGCAACCCTTCCCAACCTCACCCTGCTTTATTTCTTCCACAGAACCTATTACACGTTATCCCCTGTCTGCTTTTCGCTGCTGGGATGCAAGCTCCATAAAAGCAGGGAGGTGTTGTTCACTGCTGTATCCTGGCATCTGAACAGTGCTTTGTACATAATGAATATGTGTTGGGTGAGTAAGTTTATATACTCTGTCTTCAATATTCCTTTCAAATCTAAAAAGGAAAAAAAAAAAAAAAGAGGCAATAGTCACAGTGACCAGGAGCCACTTGTAACCGAGAAAGTATACAAAACTTGGCCTTTATCACCTGGGGAGAAAGGTGCCATATTTATTTGGTTGGTGAGTTGTCTGCCTGGGACAGAAGGACAGGCCTCTCTTGATCTTCCCTCTTCACACTCTCCAGGGTGACCTCAGAGCCAAAGGGTCAGAAACGGCAGGGATCTGAGAACTAGTAATCTACAGCAGAGGACCCTCAGCCTTAGTTAGATCTTGGGATGACTAAGGTTCTCATTCTTTGGGTAGGAGGGCTGATTGGTTTGCTAAGGTCAGATCCCTCTCTTGGTTGGTTAGAGGCCATCAATAACCCCAGGGCAGTCTGGAGGGTTTTCTGGCCGGCAGGAATGCCAGCGGACTTTCGTACTTCTCATCTTGCTGTAACCACACTGGGCTGGATGGTGGCTTTGCTCTTGGAGAGCTCCTGATAGGTGTCAAATGTCTTGATTCTTAAATATGCATGTGACTGACAAGCCAGTTACTGCTATAACCCTATAGATTCTGTACTGCAGGTCAGAGTTTGACATAAAGCAGGTCAGTCTTCAGGGTTCAATTATCAAAAGCACCATACCACAAATGGTCTCAATTACAAGTTGTTCTTACAGAGCAGATTCGACGGTTCCCTAAAAGTGATGCTCCTTTGCATGAACAGGGGATCTTACGTCTACTCTGACCCACTCATCGCATGGAGAGGAATGTCAGGCTCAAAAGAAAACCTTGGCTTCTGTAGGATTTTTGAGACTTTCAAATTTAAGTCATATGTATGTATACGTATATACGTTTATGTGAAAAAGGATATAAAATGCTACAAAACAAGAAGAAACACTTTAAATCAGATTAAAATCTGCATAATCGTTAGTAAAGCTAAGGAACAGGAAGAGGGAGACACTCATGGGGGAAAGAGGAAAGAGAACCAGAACCAGGAGGCACAGAGGTAGAAGACAAGGAGGAAAAAGAGAGGAGGGGAGGCATCAGGAGTGAAGACAGAGGGAGAAAGCAAGCACAGGAGGGGTGAGGAAAGAATTTCCGCTGCACACAGGCATCCTTTTCCGTCAGGGAAGGGGTATTATTTCAGTTCTCTAGTTTCCAACATTAAAACAAGGGACCTTGTTCTGCGGCCCCTGAAGTCCTTGCAACTGGGTATTAGGTTGAGCCACATGTAACTGCCTACAGTCGACCGTTTCTGAATGACGAAAGTTTCACTTTAATATGCACAGGTACATTTTTTCTTGGGAGAAGGTCCTGGCTTCATTAGATTGTCCAAGCAATCGTCCTCCCTTCCTTCCCACCAAGAAAGGTTTTCAGGCTCCACTTTGAGAGGATCTGGCAGGGGCATTACAAACACGTAACAATAACATTTAGTGGGGATGGGGGATGAAGAAAAATTTGAGCCTTAGGTGTTGCAGCGCCCCCTTTAGCATATTCAAGTTTCCAATGTGCCTGCGCAAGGGTAACATAGAGATGTGGTTTCTCAGAACAGCAGAGTGAAATCTCTATTTGCCCGATACAAATAACCAGCGTCATCTACATGACACGTACCTGGATCTGTCTTATCTCCCATTTTTTTTTTTTAAAAAAGGGCAACAGACATTATTTTCAAAAAGATGGCTGTGCATATTCCCTGAAACAAAGTGAGAAAACTATATACTTCCTACATAGATGAACATCTCCAAGTATCTTGAATTCTCTGTGGTGTAAAAACCCCAACACCCCGAAAAAGCACATTCTACTTCTGGTCCACATGGTGGATCAGAGATCCCCAGATTCTCCAGAGGGTTTTCCCAGGGAAGACAGCAGAATCGTGTGCAGTTTCCATCAAATCCTGGTGGACAGAGTCACAAGGAAAAATCCGTGTAAGGATGCAAACACCCCTTGTCTCAAAGACATGAGGTTCCTCAGAAAATGTGAGGAATGTGTTGAGAAAACCCTCACCCCGTGCAAACTCCAATCTGAGGGACCCAACCAGATATAAACCAAATACCCCAATTTCCTAATTGTTTCCAACTGAAGCTTCCTGCTTCAGTCATTTCCAGAATTCCAGACTCTGTGTCCCATCCTCCTCACTGATTGCTCTATCCTGGTTGCCCACTGCTCATTCTTTGCAGAATCAGCAAAGTATACTCATTCCGGCTACCACCCCCTTTCACTCTGACATTTGGTACAAAATCCTTCCCCTTCCCAGCCCCTAACTCTTTCCATGCAAGGAAGCACCTTGCTTGCTGACCTTTCCCCTCTTCCCATTACTCTCCAGAACTCTCTTCTTTCCTGTCCTTCTTCCACTTCAATCAATACCTGCTGTCACCTCTCCTCCAACCTTTCCTCACTGAATGGCTTGGTTCTCCCTATCCCCCTGCCCCTTGTCACTTCAGAGAAGTGACTTGGCCTGAGCCACCTTAATCAGGCAGTGAGCGGTGGAAACAAGAGTCTCAGTCTCTCTAGCCCACCTTTCCACCGTCCGGCTCTGTCTCCTTACCTCTGCCCCCACGCACACAGTGACCAGCAATGCACAATGCTAATAATTTGATTCATTACCACTGGATTCCTCCAAAGGACACAGACATGACCCTTCCCGCCCAAAGATCTTCAAGAGAGCACGCAAAAATAACTTGGATACAAAGTAAACCACGAAAAAAAAAAAAAAAGACCAGAGACGAAAGCCCTGTTAGCATTAGTGTTTCCAGACGAGTCTCCCGAAGAACCATGACTTAGTCTTGCTCACCACCATACTCCCCGCGTCCAAGCAGGGCAGGTGATTAACACGAGCCCGTTAAACGAACGACAGGATCGGCGAATGAATGAACGCACCGAGCTTCGCACAGTGCCCGGCCCCTGGCAGCCGCTCAAAGAGGAAGCGGCTGCCCAAGGAACCTGGGGAGGGAGGGGCGCGCTCAGCAGGGGCCCCAGCTGGGGAAGTCGAGGCGCAGCCGGCCGACGGACGGGTGCGGGACACTGCCCGAGAGGGCCGCCCTCGGGGTCCTCCCCTTCGCCCTGCCCCCGCAGCCCCCGTGCGCCCCGAACCTTGGTGTCCACGTCGGCCAGGCAGTCCCTGCGGAACTGGTCGAAGAGCCCCTGGCTCTTGAGGTGGTTCACGATCATGGCCACGAGCTGCGGGTCCCCGGCGCCGGCCCCCGCGCCGCCCGCCGCACCCGGGCCAGCCCCGGGGCCCGGCGGCGGCGGCGGCGGCTGCGGCTGCGGCGGGGGAGGCGGCGGCGCCGGAGGAGGCGGCTGCGGCTGCGGGTTGGTGGCCATGGAGGCCTGGGCCGGGGAAGGCGCGGGCCCGGGCGGGCGGGCGCTCCTGGGAGGCGGCGGCTGCACCGGTCCCGCCGCCTGAGGGAAGCCAACGGGATGTTGTTACGGAACCAGCGGATCC
Organism: Lynx rufus; assembly: GCF_022079265.1. NCBI lineage: Eukaryota > Metazoa > Chordata > Mammalia > Carnivora > Felidae > Lynx > Lynx rufus. The sequence goes on from NW_025814845.1 coordinate 6,669,654, forward strand.
AGAGCAACCCCGGAAGTGAAAGGGAACCAGGGGAAGAGAGGAAAAGGAGGTGACAATAGCAACGGAGGCTTGGCGACGGGAGCCGCGAGGGGCCAGTTCCGGCCGCCCGCGGGCGCCCTCGCGAGGCGCGCTTGCGGCGGAAGCGGCGGCGACCAGGCGCTGCGAGCCGCGGCGTCCGGGCCAAAGACCAAGGTCAGGAATCAGGGGTGGTCGGGCGTGCGAGCCACGCGACTCTCTGGGCCAGGGGGCCAACTGGGCGCCCGCGCGGCACCGGCCGGGTTCCCTGCGCGGTGGCATTTAGGCCTGACGCCCTTGTTTCTCTTGCACGGAGCAGTCGAGATCCATAGTCGTTTGTAATGCGAACCGTAGGTGGAAGTGCTTCTCTAAACTCTCCCAACCGTCTTCGCTCAGCCTACGATCCGGCCCAGTTTTCTTCCAAGCAGGTAGCTCCAGCCGCCTCCTGTCTTTCTTCCCCTCTCCCTCCGGTTTTTCCGTGGGCGTCCCCCTCTTACTCCGAATGTGCCCGTGGTCTGGAACTCGCTCCATCCCAACAGCACCTTCCTGCCCGTGAAGACAAGCCCCCAGGCTTTTAGTTTTAACGGTTTGTTATGGATTACTTTGATAGGAACAGGTAACGCTCCTGTAGCTCTCATGCAGCACTGTGTGCCCCGCATGGCCCTGAAAGCTTCTTATATGCATTAATTAGTTCAGTCTTTGGAACGACACTAAGCTACTAGGTCTTAGTACTGTCATCGGTCTGCAAATCAGGAAACGGAGGCCCTTGAGACGTTAAGTAAATTGCCTAAGGTTACACAGCAAGCAAATCGCCCGATTCTAGACTAATCTATTTTTTAAAATTATTAGTACACCAAGTGAAATAAGTATTAACAAATTTTCGTAATTATTTAGTAGAATGCAAAATTTATTGGAAAATACATCTTGGTTAAGCGGATACTGTTGCTTTTACAAATTCATTTGTCTCTGGATGAATACGCTTCATTGTTGGAAGGAGAAAGGCTGAGCATGACTTCTGTTGTTATTTCTAGTTTTTATAGCTCTACGCCCTGAAAAACCGTGTTCATATAAACAAGTACATACCTGTGAATGGAGTCTTATTATAGCAACGTCACTCAATTCTTGATCTCAAAAAATTAGAGTTGATGACTTATGAGTTCACTTACTCAATTCAGCCTCCTTCAATTTTGTTGAAAGCAAAGAATTGAAAGCCACCCGACTTGCCAAAGGATTTGTGTATCTAGTCCTTATTGTTCTACTTTTTCAGTTTCTGGGAAATACAACAAATAGGCTTAACAACATATCAAATGACTATGAATTAGACTTTTTTTTTTTTTTTTCTTCAGTGAGATGTATCTTGTGTAACCTGACACGCTCAAAATTTGGGGAAAATCTAGACGTTCATTTTCGTAAGTGGCTGCAGATAAATTTTTTTTTAATTTTGTTTTATCGGATAGCTCAGTTTTGTTTTGTCAAGACTTTGCAGCTAATTATACAGCTCATTCCAGTTGAAACTTTGTCAAGCATGGAAAATGTTTGTCATATACCCTAATTAATAGCGCCCGTTTTCGCCATCGAACCAGCCAAATTGGATTTAGTTTCCGTGAGAAACACTTTGACTTCCTTGTTTCAGTTTAAATAAAGTGTCTTGCATTTTGAGGATTGTAATGAATACTGCGGAGAGAAAAAGTGGTTGAATGAACTGTGAAAGATTTACTAAAAGCAATAAAGATTAAAATAGTGTAAGACAATTGTTTTATCCATTTTCAAAATTAGTGAAAATAAGATGCAAATATGATGTTTCCCTTAGTTATCAACAGTGCAATATAATTTGCTAAGTATATTTATATTATTTATTAAGTGTGTCTAGTATGATAAAAGGCATGCCATTTGGTATGTATGGGTGCTTGTATCACCAAACTTATTCAGCTTTAGGGGAATAACTAAGTACGAATCATCCATAAAAATTCAGCAGAACTCCATGAATATAGTCAGTCATAGTGATCAAACCTAAAAAAAAATAATAATAAGGCATTTTTGCTACTAAAAATAAATCGGTTCATTGGCTAGTAATTTTTTGTTTTGTGAACATTTTAGAAAATCCTAAATATTTTCTATGTAAGAACTGATTATAATTTAAACAGATGATCCAAAAAGACCAGTGTCATTTCTTAAATGACCCTCCACCCACCCAAAGCCCAGTTAAAACCCTGAAAGTTCACTTTTTCAATGACACTAGAACACGTTTTTAGGTGGGGTTCAAATGCCCATTAAGTTGGGGTTTTTTTTATTGTATTATTATTTTTTTTTTTTAGTTTATTTGTTTTTGAGACAGAGACAGAGAAAGATAGAGTGCAAGCAGGGGAAGGGCAGAGAGAGAGGGAGACACAGAATCCAAAGCAGGCTCCAGGCTCCGAGCTGTCAGCACGGAGCCCGACTCGGGGGCTTGAACTCTCATGAACTGTGAGATCATGAGATCATGATAGGAGCCCCCCAGGGGCCTCACCCACGAAGTTTTTGTAACAGTTTTTGTCAGGTTGTGGGGAGAGGAAAGGATGTGTGGCTTGCCTCCCCACAGCAAGCTCCGCAGTCACAGCCAGCCCTCCATTTCGGCTGTAGTATAAAATACCCGGTAAAGACGGAAGTGGCCGTTGCACAGAGCGTTATAAAACGTGAATGTGAGAAGCGGGGAGCGGGGGGTGCTTTCTTCTCTGGAAGGAACTTCGAAGAATTGCCCCTTGCTCCAGGGTCAGGACCTGGAGATGGGGTGTCAGAGGGGAGACGGTCAGGTAGAGGGCTGGTTGTCCAGGGCAGCATTTGGCTGGCAGGCACTGGAAACTTCCTTGTTCCTTGCCGGTCTGGGAGTGCTCAAGAGTAGAGGTGCTTTGGCAATGGTGGCTGTGTGAGCATATGCTAGAGCTGCAGAGTTCGAGAAGGTCGCTGAGTCCTAGCTGGTAGGACAGTGGAGGGTGGGACTAGCAGAGCAAGATAGCAGTGATGGCAACTGAGAACCAGGGCTGGGCCGTGGGATACTGGGGCAGGAAGTCCAGAGGAGAGAAATCATGATGTGGGGTGTGGTGAGGGGAGCTGGGAAGGGACACTTTCTGGTGAAGTAGGACGTACCCATCACCTTAGTTACTCATACTTTACGTGATAGGAGAGTCCTGTGTGGGTAGTCAGGAAGATTAGCAGTGGTGCTCAAACTTTAGCATGCACCAGAATCTCCTGGAGGCCTGGTGAGCACACAGTGCTGGCCCCATCCAGGCCCAGAGTCTAATCTGGTAGGTCTGGGACAGGGCCTGAGACTCGTGTTTGCAACAAATGCTGATGGATCACCGTCTGAGAAACACTGGATAGACAAACCACACCCCACAGGCCTAGTCCCGTTTACCTGTCCTTATTAAGTATTCTCTGGAACCTAGCCACGCCCACTGGGTTTGCTTGGTTTCCAACGTCTGGCTGCTTTCACTGCAAGGTTGGAGTTGAGATGAGACTGTGTGGTTGGGAAAGCTGAGACTAGTTACCATGTGGCCCTTCATAGAAAACGTCTGCCAAACCCCTGGGCTGGAAGGAGGCCGCAAAGGTGCGGTGGTGAGGCTTTCCATTTGGGAAGCCTGTATTCCAGAACTTCTGCCATTCACTAGATAACAAGGTACTTCTCCCAACAGAGGAGATAATGCCTACTTAGCAGGGAAGCCAAGTCTTATAAATGACCGTGGTTTGTACTGTGCAGCCCAGATGAAGTGAATTATTAAGAATGGGTGGAGTTTTGGAGAGTCCGGGTGGCTCAGTCGACTGAGTGTCCGACTCTTGATTTCTGCTCAGGTCAGGATCCCAGGGTCATGGGATTGAGCCCTACCCAGGGTTCCGCCAATGGAGCCTGCCTAAGCTTCTCTCTTTCCCTCTGCTCCTCTCCCCTGCTCGTGCCCCAGTGGGTGTGCTTTCTCTGTAAAAACACAAAAGAAAAGAAAACAAAACAAAACGGAAGAAGTTTGGATAGAGAGAGAAAGGAGAAGCTATGCCTTGTTGAGGAAAGAACACGCTCTAAAGGAAAAGAGAGTGTGCCTTTGTTTCAGTCTCCAGTCACTCCATAACTGAGAATATAATCAAGGTAGAAAACCAGGTCTCTAGCATGGTGCTGGGCACACACTATGGATGTAACAGGTGTTCATTTATTATGGCATATTTATTTCATTTCTGTTAGAAATATTCTGTGATGTAGCCCGTCAGTTAACATTAAACTGTCCATTAACACACATGGAGATTTGCTACTTTGTGAGGAAATTGCTGTTGGTCTTGAAGGAGGGAGGGGCTGGGTATACCAACCTAGAACTCTAAAATAGGAATTTTCTCATCTACATTTGTGAACTCTGATGGCCATTTATCTTTCCCTTAAGCGATAGCCTTTTTGTCATATTTTTATTCCTTGCTTTCTAGTTTGAACACTTTTTTTTTATAAGAAAATACTCCTTTAATGCATGTAACGTCACTTTTTTCATATTTCTTTGCTTTTAAGATTTAAACTTCTGGTAACGACAGTAATCAGATTAACAAAAGTAAGATTTATTATGAAGTTAAGAAGCCAGTATCTGTTAATGTTACTGAGTTGCTGGCTGTTTTGACAATTGGGGTAACATAGCAGATGGCTTGAAATAAAAAAATATTCCTTTATGTGCTTATAAAGATGGAAAGGAACTTTGCATTTGTGAGTTAGTCGTCACGAAGACTCTCTTTATTTTTAAAATAGCTTTAGTTTGTGTATATGTTCCTTGAATAGTCTAGAAGGTACATGGTGCCCTGAACATGAAAAGTCACACCTCCAGGAATGAAACGAGGAAATGCAGAAATGAAAGGAAGATCTGTAGAAATTATGTGATATTATCTGAATACCCTAAATCTAATCCAGGTCTAAGTGGAATCTAGGGAGAAATTCTAGTTAGAAATTCTGAGGAGGAGGAGAAAATACTAATTATAAGCAAGAAATTGTATACTTAAGTAATGAGAATATTCTACCTCTGGAAAAGGAATATTTTCAGAGGGGAGATGACAGACAAAGTTTCTGAAAAGGAGGGATTTACAGTGTCTGGAATCGGCATTGTCTCCGCGGAGAGTATATATTTGCTGTGTCGGGACAGAAGAATTTTCCCTTCCTCCCCACTAGGTTATTTGGCTGGTCAAACAACCAAATGGAGATTGGACAGGATTAACAGGAGAAAAACTAGTGTAATTCTTCACATCCAGGAGCCGCAAACCTGTGACACCTGAAGGACAGCCAGGTAACAGGCTTCTGTAACATCCTAGCCGAAGAGGCTGGTAGGGGTCTGGGGATACAAAGGGAAGGAAGGCTATTCACGGGAAGGGGAGAGATGTTTGGAGAACAAAGCTTGCCCTGTTATCCAGGGAAGTTTCTTAGGTAAGAAGGGATCTTCTAGCCCCTTTCCTCAGCTGGCACTAAAGTGATCGGTCCCTCCGAGGAAGCTGAGGCCATGCTTACCTGCCTGCACTCCGTCCTTAATCTGCAAGGTGGGGAGATGACCCCCACAGAGAAGACCAATGCCCTCAGTAGAGCAGCCGGTATAGACGTTGAACCTTTCTGGCTAGGCTTATCTGCAGTGGCCCTGGCCGATGTCAACATCGGGAGCCTCAGCTGCAGTGTCGGGGCTGGGGGACCTGCCCCAGCAGCTGGTGCGGCACCAGCAGGAGCCCCCGCCCCCTCTACCACTGCTACCCCAGCTGAAGAGAAGAAAGTGGAAGCAAAGAAAGAAGAATCTGAGGAGTCTGATGGCGAGATGGGCTTTGCTCTTTTTGACCAAACCTGTTTTGTAACGTGTTCAATAAAAAGCTGAATTCAAAAAAGTGTCTTCTGGGGCGCCTGGGTGGCTCGGTCGGTTGAGCGTCCGATTTCAGCTCAGGTCATGGTCTCGCAGTTCGTGAGTTCGAGCCCCACGTCGGGCTCTGTGCGGACGGCTCAGAGCCTGGAGCCTGCTTTGGATTCTGTGCTTCCCTCTCTCTCTGTCCCTTCCCTGCTTGTGCTCCGTTTCTCTCTCTCTCAAAAATAAATAAACATCAAAAAATAAATGTCTTCTGGTAATTGTTCTCTTCCTGGTATAGGCTCCCTTTCCAGTGTAAATTTAGGCAGCTGAGGTGGAGATAAAGAGATTTTCCTAAATCTGCTGGGTTTTGGCTACCTGAATTTAGTTCAAGATAATCCTCATGTCGGAGGGCACTTGTTGGGGTGAGCACTGGGTGTGTATGTAAGCGATGAATCACGGGGACTCTACCCCAGAAACCAAGAGCACACTCTATACACTGTATGTTAGCTAACTTGACAATAAACTTAAAAAAAATAATAATAATAAGTAAATCAAAGATAATCCCCATGCCAAAGGGGCATATTTTGGAGACACTTCTTCTGAACCCCCTCAGCCTTTAGGTATCAGCCATTGGGATCAATTAGAGAATCTTGGGGCGCCTGGGTGGCTCAGTCGGTTCAAGCATCCAACTCTTGGTTTCTGCTCAGGTCATGATCTCGTCGTTTGTGGGTTTGAGCCCTGGAGTCTCTCTCCCTTTCTCCCTGCCCCTCCACTGCTTATGCTCTCTCTCTATCTCAAAATAAATAAAAACTGAAAAAATATATAAAACATTAAAAAAAAGATCAATTAAATGATCTTAGTTGTTCCTCTTATGACTCTGATCCTTAGGCAACCTTTGGGGGACCTAATTAGCTTCCTATTTGTTCAGCAAATATGGGAAGCTCTTGACTTGGTTATGTCTCTCCCCATGAATGATTTCAAGGTGTTTTTTTTTTTCCAAGTTTTTATTTTAGTTCCAGTCCTCTGAATGATTTTTATGCATAAAGCTCTAAGAGCTTGGTTTACTTGTGAAACTATCTGGGGTTCAGATACATTATTTAAGTACTGATATTCACCTTCTGACCTTGCAAGCCTGAAGGCAGGGCCCACACTGTGGTGAAGGAACTGAGTCATTGCCTTGGGCAGTATGGGTGGCCACTGGCCTATCTCAGGTCACCTCCAATTTTATTGGTTTTAAATTCAAGTGGCACTGATTGCAGTGGTGACTCGTGTTCTTTGTAGACAAGGAGGAAAGTCTAGAAGTTTATTGACAACAGCTAACAATCTAGAGATAAGCCCCTGATCCGAGCTGCACTAATTAGAATCATCTTTGGGACTTTTGAAGTCCTTTTTGGTATCCCTTCCTGGTGGCCACACGGTAAACACATGTCTGGAGTAGTCAACCACCAGATCATCTCCCACGTGGTCAGAACCGGTCTCTGGGGGGAAAAAAATCTTGCTAACCTACAGAGGAAAGCACAGAGAACACAAAGGCCCAGCCTGCATCCACCATGTTCCTGCAGCCCAATTATACTTGTCCCTATTCATCATTTGATGATGTAAAACAAACTCCAAAATACATCCTAAGAAAAGTCCCGTTGTTTAATATGGAGCATGCCTTTCTGTGGTCAAGGGAGAGACCGAGAATGGGAAGGGCTGGTGCAAAATGGTAGCATGTGAGTGGGAACCCATGAACACCAGCATCGGTCAGTGTTTACCCCTTTGTAAACAACCTGAGCCCGGCACTTCCTGCTCCTTGCTGCTGGCAAGCATCGAGGCGTCCATACAAATGTGATCTGCCAGCCAGACAAATTGTTCTTTTCGCTTCAGGGCCGCAGTTACTCAGGGGGGCCGTGGATTGGGTGGGGGCATCTCTTTAAAGGCAGGAAGTCTCTTGCTACAAAGATCTGACTCAAGACTGATTTCCGTGGGGTTGAACCATGTGCCTCAAGAGATAATCAAAGTTAGTTGGGACAAGAGAAGACAAATGCGCACTTCTTAAAAGAAAAGGGCGGGGCGCCTGGGTGGCGCAGTCGGTTAAGCGTCCGACTTCAGCCAGGTCACGATCTCGCGGTCCGTGAGTTCGAGCCCCGCGTCGGGCTCTGGGCTGATGGCTCAGAGCCTGGAGCCTGTTTCCGATTCTGTGTCTCCCTCTCTCTCTGCCCCTCCCCCGTTCATGCTCTGTCTCTCTCTGTCCCAAAAATAAATAAACGTGGAAAAAAAAAATTAAAAAAAAAAAAAAAAAGAAAAAAGGGCATAAAAATATTCATCAGCAATTATTTCGACAATACCAAACCAACAGTTACGCTTCTCCGGATGTAAGTCTGGCGATCGTCCGGGTGTTTTACATGCTCTTTCTGTGACAAGGATGAGATCGTGATTAACAGGTGAGACTCCGGTAACCGTTTAAAAAAAATAATAATAAAAGCCTGAGTAGCTGTCAAGATTCTTTTTGCTTGAACGCAAACTTGAATTTCTACTACTTTAGGTTATTGGAAATAAACGCTTTGATGTGGTAAACATGTTGAACAAGTTACAATGCTGGTTAAACAGTGAATTTTGTAATAAAGCGTTTGTGGTGTTCCCCAAATCTGGACATGTCAACAAGGAATGGAGAAGAAAGTGCATTTTTATTTATATATTCACATTTTCTGCTAATAGGCACCTGAACACCTGTTCTCTACTGGGTTGTTGGCCCCACGTGGATTCGCCTAAGATAGGAAGCCCAGTGGGCATGGGTTCCATTCTCAGGGAGCCGGAGTGCTCATTGTAAAGACAAAACATGCTTGTCATGCACATACAGTGCATATTTTTAAAGCCTTGATTTAAATTATAATACATATTTAAAATAAAATCAGTGCAGTAGGGTCATGTAAAAATGAGGGCAAAATGGAAGAAATGGATGTGTACATATATGGAACAGTGCTGGGCTGGGCTCAGTTAATCCATGAAACACTCTGTGGGAAGGCAGCCTTGAACCTGGTTTTAAAAGAGACAACAGACACTGGATGGGCAGGGGGAGGGGCTGGAAGGTCTGAGTAAGTTGTTAAGCAGCCTAATTTTCAAGGTCAGGCACAGAAACAGTGTAGTCATACAATTATAGGCATATTCACTCCCGAAGTGGGCATTTTCCTTAATTTTGATTTACATAAAATAGTACATTAGCCCTTTTGCTAATGAAAGCGGAGCCACAGGCACCTGGGTGGCTCAGTTGGTTAAGTGTCCAACTTTGGCTCAGGTCGTGATCTCACGGTTTGTGGTTTCGAGCCCCGCTTTGGGTTCTGTGCTGACAGCTCAGGGCCTGGAGCCTGCTTCAGATTCTGTGTCTCCCTCTCTCTCTGCCCCTCCCCTGCTCATGCTCTGTGTTTCTCTCAAAAAAGGAATAAACATCTAAAAAGAAAGCAGGGGAACCGATTTAAAGCAAGGGCAGAGTTCTAGACTAACTGTAATATCTATCACAATATACAAGTGAAGAAGCTTGTTTGTACAGGCATGACGATGAAGGGGTAGAGCCTGGGGGCTTTGGAGCCACATCTGGGTGTGCATTTCAGCTTCGCTGTTTTCAAGCTTCATGACTGTGGGCAAATTGTTCCACCTTTCTGTGCCTTGTTTTCTTATTTGTTAAATACAGAGAATAAGAGAGCTACCGTAGGGCTTGGGAGAAGATTGAGTGAGGTCATTCATTCATTCCACAAATATGTTTTGGGCTCCTGCTACATGCCAGGAAATGTTCTTGATGTGCAAGAGAAAGCAGATAAGCAAGACAGACAAACCCTTGGTCTGGTCAACAAACAAACAAATACATGAATAAAATATCAGGCAGAGATATGTGCCCTGCAGAAGATTAAGTAGAGCCATAGGCTAGAGGGTGAGGGGAGAGCAGCTTAGGTCCAGTCTTTCTCAGACCTGAATGTCCTAGTGAAGTCAGCAATAAGAACATGAAGAGGAACAGTCCTGACAGGGAGAACAGTTCGTGTAAAGGTCCTGGGGCAGGAATCAGCTTTAATGTGTTTGAGGAGAAGAAACAGTGTCATTGGGGCTGGAGGATATTAGGCAAGGGGTAGAGGGGTAGCAGATCGAATCAGATCATGTAGGGCTTTGACATCAAGGATAGGAAATGTGTTCTGTCTTAAGTGCATGGAAAAGCCCCTGGAGAATTTTAAACCAGTAAATGACATGATTTCCTAATGGATGTACAGGGCTCACCACCGGTCCTGGCATAGGCTAAACATTCAGTATTTGTTAACTGCTATTACGATTTCATTTAATCCTCATGCCAGCCCAATGTGATGGTTACCATGAAAGGAAATCATTCCAAATCTCATCCGGGGCAGAACTTGGTGGGTTGATGTGATTTTCAGCCCCTTTGGGAAGGATCTAGCATTCCTGATAAAGCACTGGTGTTTTTTTTTTTTTTTTTTTTCCTGATGGACTTCAATACGATTTAGAGTCCTTCTGGGGACTTAGTTTGACTCCATTCCGCTAACTCTCATTCTTTCGAGGCACCCAATATCTTTTAACCAGATATTCAAAGGTAGAATGCTCTTTTAAGCCAGATGCTATCCTAGTAATCTGTAAGCCACACATTCATCTTTTAAACCTCTAGTTGGATAGTGTTCTTTAAATCACACTTGTTTCCTCTCCAAATAAAACCTTGGAACTGGTTTTTCTGACGTCTTTTCTCTCGCCCCTAACAATGAAATAAAATGTGGATAAATGTTCACACAATTCATCTGAGAAGCTGTTTTGAAGCTATCACGAATATCCCCATTGTACAGTCGAGGAAACTGAGGCTTACAAATGTTAAGTAACTTGATCAATGCCACAGATTGCTTCCCAAAGCCTGCACAGGTAGGCACTCCACGTACTTCTTCCCAGAAACACCAAACTTAACCCAGAGTTCTAAGAAGCAGCAAAGCACATCTGAGCCCAAGGGAAAGGATGATCCCTGGTTTCCACACTCCTTTTTCTTTTATTGAAATCCCAATATTATTTAAGTTTATATTGATTTTCAAAGACTGATTCATTGTGACCTCCTCTCCCCCACCAAGGTGGTGATATATATATATATATATATATACACACACACACACACTACATACATATATATTTATACATATATACTATATATATGTACATTTCCTAGACATAGGGTATATGTAGTTCACCTCTATTCCCACTCTGCTTTTCATTTTTAAGAAAATTTGTTCCTTCACTAACTGAACCCAATTTTGTCTTGGATGGATTTTTTCTCCAGTTTGACTCATGAAACCTATTCTTCTGGTCTAGAAAGTCCCTTGCTTGAATTTTCAGTCCGTGGAACCCAGAGCTTGAAGTCATTAGTGTTCTGTGTGCAATGCCAGTCACACAACCAGACTGTGTGGGTCTGCCAGACTGAAGTAAATTACGCATTAGCCCTCGTGAGAAGAAACCTGGATGAGACCATTGAGGGATGCTAAGACACTCTGGATTATTTTGGACTGGAGGATGGGAGAGTCCCTACTTCTAACTAACAAATATTTTCTTAGAATGGAATTGCTTCCATAGGTGTCCTGGAGCCAGTTTCAAACAACAAGCTCATGTTAAATTTTCAGGTAATTTTGCGAAGTAGTTGATGCCAAGTTGGTAGATTGAAATTGGTCACAGTGAAGTATTTATACCAGAAGTTGGAAAATGCCACAAATGAGGGTATTTCTCCCCCCCCCCCCGGAACCAGTGTTTAAATATGTACCAGTATATCACTCAAGTGCCTTTTGGTTCACCCTTGTTTTCCGACTGGTTACAGGCCAAGGAGAGGACATGGAAAGACAGTGGGACAGTTGCCAGGACAGGTTTTTGGCTGGCATTCATTTCCTTTCTGCATTTTCCCCCATCACATACTCTGCCAGGAGTTCCTTAGTCAGACAGACCCCACATTCCTAAGAGCAAATGAGCGTCAATATCAGCCCCCACCCCCACTCCCTGGCCCCAGGGTTGAACCCAGCTAATTGCCACTTACCCTGTGGCTTGAGCTAGTCAACTATCCACATCTCTAGGCCTGTCTCCTCCTCACTATAATGAAGAGAATACTGCCAACCCCAAGGTTTGCGTGTGACATTTGGGGTTGGGGGTGGGTGGGTAATAAAGGGTGTCCATGGAAGGCTTTGCTTAGAACTTAGTGCGTTGTAAGCTTTCAGTATATGATAGCTCTAATTGAAATTCTAAATGAAGCTCTAATTGAAATTCGCCAGGTATTCACAGACACTCAGGGACCCCCTGCCCTGGAAACGCTTGTAAAGTGCTAGTTCCCAGAGGCCACCCCTCCCCGCCATCTCTGGCGATGTCTGCAACCCTGGAACCAGCCTGGCTTGTGCCATCTCTTCCACCAGGTGGCAGTCTCTGCCTGCCTGTGCACCGTGTGGCTGGGAGCCCAGGCACGGGCGTGACTCTGGGGTACTTCAAGCCGCCCCAGCGACATACCCTTTCATTCAGTACCCACCCCCAGGGATACCTCTAGTGCTCCTGGCTTGACAACATGTTCAGCTACAGAGAAATGGGGAGAAAGAAACCTTTCTTGAAATATGTTGATGCTTTGGCCCGGATGGCTTTTCATTGATATACAGGAGTGTTTTGTGTCATAGTGCAAAAATCCGCCTTTTACTCAATGCAAGGATGTTTTTATTTTCTTTCTTTCTTTCTTTTTTATATTAAATATAATTTATTGTCAAATTGGTTTCCATACAACACCCAGTGCTCATCCCAACAGATGCCCTCCTCAATGCCCATCACCCACTTTCTTCTCTCCCCCACCCCCATCAACCCTCATTTTGTTCTCAGTTTTCAAGAGTCTCTTATGCTTTGGCTCTCTCCCACTCTAACCTCTTTTTTTTTTTCCTTCCCCTCCCCCATGGGTTTCTGTTAAGTTTCTCAGGATCCACATAAGAGTGAAAACATATGGTATCTGTCTTTCTCTGTATGGCTTATTTCACTTAGCATAACACTCTTCAGTTCCATCCACGTTGCTACAAAGGGCCAGATTTCATTCTTTCTCATTGCCAAGTAGTATTCCATTGTGTATGTAAACCACAACTTCTTTATCCATTCATCAGCTGATGGACATTTAGGCTCTTTCCATAATTTGGCTATTGTTGAGAGTGCTGCTATAAACATTGGGGTACAAGTGCCCCTATGCATCAGCACTCCTGTATCCCTTGGGTAAATTCCTAGCAGTGCCTCAAAGATATTTTTAACAGGCAGAAAGCTGAAGTTTTGGAGGGTGTTTCTGTTCTATTTTGTCTGTCTTGGTTCCTTTTTTTCCTCATTCTCCAGAGTCTGAAGGCGACATGATAGAGTAAAATCAATGTGGGATCAGCAATCGGATAGACCCAAATTTGACATATGATTCTGCTCCTGACTGGCTGAATGACCTTGGGCTACTCATCTGAATTTCTGACCCTCAGCTTCCTAATCCATAAAATGGGGGTCTCTCTCCCCCTTTCTATCCTGTATTCCTCGATCTTGGATTAGTCCTGTACTTCACAACCCGGCCACGCATTAGATTGACCTAATTAGGGAGCTTTTCGGAAATCACTGCTTCCTTGGCTCCACTCCAAAAGACTCATTCAATTGGACTGGGTTTCAGCCCCAGCGTCAGTCCGTCTTAGAAGCTCCCGGACAATTCTGTGAGCAGTGAAGGTGGAGAATTGCCGAGATCCTCTTAGTAAGCCTCTCTAAGCCTCCGTTGGCCCATGTCCTCATAACCTGGAAGTCCCTGGACCTCAGCAGCTCATAGAAGTACAAAATGAGCTCCCTTCGGGAACGGTCACTTTGTGACTGCAGTCCTCCACCTGTTCAGGCAGTGCAGTCTGTTCACCTGCCCCCACCCCTTGTCTTCAGGGGCCTTTCATGAGGCACCCAAGACTCCCCATTGGTGCTCTGCAGGGGAGAAGAACAACAATTGGCGTCCTTATCCCCACGCTGAAGCTGGGCAGGCCCTGTGGCCAGCAGAAATGCTGCGGTGGTTGCTCAGAACAATGGACCATGGTCCTTCTCTTGGTTTACCTTTGGTTACGGGTACTCCCTTATATTTGCCCTGGGTCGCCAGGACCACGCCCATCAGATGTCAGGTCTTCCACGTCACACAGGAGCAACCACGTTTTCTAGGGCACAGCCCCGTAACCAGAGAGTGGTGTCATGAGTGACAACATCGTTCACTCACTGCTCAGAGCGGGACAATCTGTTGCAACAACCTATGTGGTGGTTGCTCAGTCCATGCTCCTCCCTCTTGATGAATTTCCTCTTGGAGATCTTTCTTTTTCATCTCGCTCTCTGGCCTCAGATGGGTCCACCCTTGTCCATCAGATGCGTTCTAATAAATGTAATTAGTGGCTAAATGGCCACCTTCTGCTCCCAGAAAGATTCTTGGCCCACCGAGTAGATTCATGCATATATATATATATATATATATATATATATATATGCATATATACATATATATACACACACACACACATTATATATATATAAATGTATGAGAGAGGATCCATGATCACTTATCAGCCTCTCTCTTCTAAACATAAGCTCCTTCCAAGCCTCCTCTCCACTAAAGCAGCCCCTTTCCCAATATTGGTGGGCAGGACTGCACTTACTTTGCATATGTATAACTCAGAGGAATTATTGAAATGGTCATTTCCAAGACAAAGGACTACTTGCCCCAAACGAAAGTTCAAATTTTTACCATGAGAAACCACAGAACACAGCCCAGATGGTAGTTTTGTTCGTTTCAACCAATTTTAGGATTCAGTCTCTTCCGGGCAGCCCGTTTCATGTAAATGGGGTTGATGTGAAAGGCAACCTCGCAGGGTGGTTGAGAATAGGATGTGGAAAGAGCAACTCGTAATGTCTTATTGTTATCTCTGTTACTAGTTAGTGATGCTAATCGGCATCTAATCAGAGTTGCCCCTTTGGACAGTGAGCACCCGGTGACGGACTCATCTCCCCTCCTCTTACAACCCCATGCAGTGGTCAGTGTAGTGGTCCCAGCCCCTGACCAGTATGACTCCATGACCCTAGGTTCTCACAGTATCACCAGCGAGGGAAGCCACATGAAGAGTGATGGGGCTCTTCACTGAAATGCAGGCTATGGGTGCTGTGTTATTTGCTGTCTCCATCTCTGGTTCTGGAAACTGAGTCCTTACATTGAGCTAAAATCTGGTGGACAGAACAAGATTGTTCAAAATTTCCTCATTTATGATCCCACCTCCAGCCTTCAGGGGGAGGACGACCCTATCGCCAGCAGGTGTGGGTTGTGCTGCCTGTTTTCTGTGGAGCAGCTTGACGAGTGGGGAGATCTGCAGGGGCTGGCGTGCTCTCCAGGCAAAAGATTGGGGATCCCCTGAGAAAGAAAGACCCTGAGAAAGGATGCTGGAGGGGCATGGCCCAATAGGAACGGGGTGAGAAGAAACAGGGAGGGGACGGAGGAAAGAGGCAGAGGCATGGAAACTGTCCCAAATTATTCTTCAGTGATTCTGGAGTAGGATTGGGGTTTGCTTGTGGGTGTGTGTGTAGATGCTTCAATCAACTGAAATGTCTGTGAAGGGAGAACAGGGGGCCCAAGTTGTGCAGGGGCATTTGAGTTGTGTCTGCTCCCCTCAAGTACCCTGCATCAGCGTTACATTCTCAGTGCAAAGAGCTTTCGGAGCTCTATCACCCTGGCCGTGGTTGTCAGAACGCCACCTTGCTGCCTTTCTTCCTGGCCCAGATTGCCTCTTCTCTCACTTCAAAGGTTGTTCCAGACCAGAAGTTGTGGAGAGAGAGGAGGAGGAGGCAGGCCATGTGTCATCTCTGACCCAGGGTGGAAGTTTGTCCAGGGCACGGGGTAGCACAAAGATCTCCAGATCTTTGTCAGATGTATGTCAGAGGCCTTGGGCTCAAACTCTTTTCTGCAGTAACTTCACATGCAATCTTTTGTCATCCGCTCTCTTCTCTGTGCCTCAGTTTCCGCCTCTGTCCAACAAGAGGCCAGGGCTAGAGCAATGTTTCAAATGCTGCTCGTTGCACACTGCATGATCTATAAGGGGCGGCCAGGGGCTTGGGACAGGGTGGCAGCAATGTGGCTACTTAAAGGGCTGGCTTCCTGGCCACTGTCCTCAGAGTGGCTCTGTGCTATATACAGGACAGGCTGGGGTCCCTTAAACCCCCCTCTTACCACGAAGTTTCTTTGCTTCTCTAACTTGGAATATTTATTTATTTATTTATTTATTTATTTATTTATTTATTTATTTTTAGTGAGCTCTATGCCCAAAGTGCTTGAACTCACGACCCCGAGATAAAGAATCAAATGCTCTACTAACTGAACCAGCCAGGGGCCCCTAGTACCACTAAATTTCTGCTACTAGAGAAAAAAAAAAGGCTAGAATCCAACAAACTTTATCAATATTTTGTCCATATGTGTGTGGTGCATGCCCCACTAGAGGGATACATGTTGACTTCATGTGTTAGATGGCTGACCATTTTTTTTTTTTTTTTGGAGATCCACTTGGCACATAATCTTCTATTAGTTTCAGGTCCACAGCATTATGATCTGATACTGTGTGGATTGCAGAATGATCCACATGTAAGTCTCGTTACCATCCGTCATCCCAATGATTATAATTTTTTTTCTTGTGATGAGCACCTCTAAGATGTATTTTCTTATTAGCACCTTTCATATCAACTACAGTCACCATGCTGTACATTACATCCCCAGGGCTTACCTATTTCATATCTGATAGTTTGGACCTTTGAACCACCTTTACTTATTTCTCCCATCCCGCATACGCTGCCTCTAGCAACCACCAATATAATCTATCTATGAGTTCCGTGTTTTTTAGGTACCACCTATGAATGAGATCGTTTGGTACTTGTCATTCTCTGACTTATTTCACGTAGCATACTGCCTTCAGGATTCATCCATGTTGTCAAAATTGGCAGGATTTTGTTCTTTTTTTATGACTGAATAATATTCTATTGTATATACCTACCACATTTTCTGGTTTGGCCATCAGTGGACAGTAGGGTTATTTCCACATCTTAGCTCTTGTAAATAATGCTGCAATGAACACGAAGGTAAAAATATCTTGGTGAGATGGTGGTTTTGATTCCTTCAGATAAGTATCCAGAAATGGAGTTGCTGCATAGTATTGTAGTTCTATATTTGATGTTTTATTTCTTTTTTTTAGTTGAAGTATACTTAACATATAGTGTTATGTTAGTTTCAGATGTATAATATAGTGATTCAACACTTCAATACATTACTCAATGCTTATCATGATAAGTGTGTCTTACTATTTTTTTAACGTTTATGTTTGAGAGAGAGCACACGTGGGGGAGGGGCAGAGAAAGAGAGGAGAGAGAGGTTCCAAAGAGGGCTCTGTGCTGACAGAGGAGGCTCGAACTCACGAACCTGAGATCACGACCTGAGCAGAAGTCAGACACTTAACCGACTGAACCACCCAGGTGCCCCACTAGTTTTAATTTTTTGAGGATCCTTCATACTTTTTCCATAGTGGCTGCACCAATTTGCATTCCCACTTGTAGTGCACAAGGGTTTCCTTTTCTCCACATCCTTGCCCGCTCTTATTTCTTGTCTTTCTGGTAGTAGCCATTCTAACAGGTGTGAGGTGGTATCTCATCATGTTTTTGGATGAACATTTTTAGCTTTCCTGGTTACCATGTTTATTTTAATATCTGTAAGGAAAAATATAACGAGCACATGAAGTGTCTAATTTCACTGTTTATTGCCCAAGATGAAGGTAAATGTAGTCAAGTAAGCGGACTTATTTAAAGGAAGAGAATAAGCCAAAGATAGTACCGATGCCATAGGAATATGGCGGTCACGATTGATATTTGGAATGGGCAAAATGGCCTCTGCAGGTCTTCCTGGCTCTGACGTTCTGACGTTCTTACCCCTCCCTGTCTTTTGTCCTGTCTCCTCTGCCTCTCCAGGAGAGAGGGCATTACGTTATGCATTTCCAGATTCAAAACTGTGCTGGGTGGCTCTTCTCCGTCTTCCCCAGCCAAGAGCTCTGTTTCGTCAAGAGTCAGCTCTGTTGTCCCACCTCCGTCTCTGATGAGGCACATGAAACTGGCAGGAAAGCAGACCCAACTGAAAGCAAGAAAAAGAAGCGCGGTGTTGTGGACAGTTGTGTGGCTGTGCTTCACCTGAGATTAGCCAAGGGGCTCTCTGCTCCATTAGCAGAATACCTCAGGCCCTCCTGTTTCCAAAAGCAAGTCTGCAGAAACAGCAGCCAGTGAATTGTTAGTGTTGCAGACCATTGGTTCTGTGCTGCTCCTTGATAGCACCAGGGCTCACTTATTTTTTACCTACTTCTTGTCACGAAATCATTTCCTATATTCTCTTTTTAACTCCCTCCTAATGGCATAATGTGTGTATTTTCCTCATTCTGGATTCTGAGTGATTTGTCCATGATTGTCTGTTGTCTAATGTCAGACGCGCATTGGTTTTCTGCTGTTGACGAAGTGTGGCACGTCGTGGTGGACACACCTTGGGCGTTGGGCCAGGCAGACCTGGATTTGAACCTGGCTTAGCCACCTATGACCTGGAGACAGGTGTTCCTTACAATAAGCCTGGGTATCATTTTCTTTGACTACTCGGCAAGAATCATGCTTCTCTCACAAAATCTTTGTGAGGATTTAAGAGGTCCCACCTGTGTGTATATAACCCTGGTCCGAGTCTGTTGAGTTTTAGATGTTAAATAGATATCAAGTTCTTTCATAATTTTCCGCAAGCTTGACAAGTCTTTGTACTAGATGCTACAGACAAAGCAGAGATGAACTTGACCTAGGTCAGGGCGGCACATAGGTTTTATTTCATGTGCCAGCCCTCGTGGAACCTGCAGCTTCAGGGACAACCTTGGAGATGGATTTTAGGGCCCAGCAGGGAACAGGGGTGTCATTGGTTAGTCATGTCCTCAGGCTCAGGAGGGGACAGTGGGGGACGTGCCCATCCCACATGTGCCACCACTGACCCAGCTCTGCTTTGGGGAAGTCAAAGCTAATGGAGCGTAACATTCCTGGAGAAGAAATGAATAGCTATTGAGCACAAGGACAGTGGTAGGCGCTTTTACTGGTGTCATGTCTCGAACCCTCTCAGCAAACTGGAGAGGATTGAGTTATTGTCCTCATTCTATTTTTTTTATAATTTTTTTTAACGTTTATTTATTTTTGAGACAGAGAGAGACAGAGCATGAACAGGGGAGAGGCAGAGAGAGAGGGAGACACAGAAGCTGAAGCAGGCTCCAGGCTCTGAGCCGTCAGCACAGAGCCCGACACGGGGCTTGAACTCACAGACCGTGAGATCATGACCTGAGCCGAAGTCGGACGCTTAACCGACGGAGCCACCCGGGCGCCCCATCCTCATTCTATAAATGAGGAAATGAAGGCTCAGCCAAGCCGAGTACGTGCCTCCAGGTCTCACAATGTAGGGAGTGGTGGAAATGAGATTTGATCCTAGATCTCTCTGATTCCAGAGGCCTTTTATTTGCAGTTACTAACTTGGTAAATTGGGGTGTTCAAATAGAGTCCTTTAAAAGACCTGAGGTAATGGGGTGCCTGGGTGGCTCGGTTGGTTAAGCGTCCGACTCTTTGTTTCGGCTCAGGTCTGATCTCACGGTTTCGCGGGTTCAAGCCCCACGTTGGGCTCTGCACTGCCAGTGCAGAACCCGCCTGGGATTCTCTCTCTTCCTCTCTCTCTGTCCCTCCCCCACTTGCCTCATCTCTGTTTCTCTCAAAATAAATAAATAAACTTAAAAAAATATAAAAACCTGAGGTAAAATTAAGTACTTTAAGGTTTGCCAAAGTGCTCTAATCTTAGGTGTTCAGCTTGTATAACCATCACTTGGATTAAGACAGAACTTTCTCACCTTTCTGGAAGGTTCCCTTGTGTGCTTGCCCCATGAAAACCTTTTCACTTAGAGATAACCACTATTCTGATACTTACCATCAGTGATTAATTTTGACTGTTCTTTATTTTCATAAAAATGGCATTTCATAATTTTGCTTTTGTGTCTTGCTTCTTTAACATAATGTCTCTGAGATTTATCATGTCGTATTAGTACTTTATCTTTTTTTTTTTAATCCGTTGTACAAAAACACCATAATTTATTTATCTGTTCTTCTCTTGGGGGACGTTTGGATTGTTTTCAGCTTTTGCTTATTATGAATAAAGCTGCCGTCAGCTTTCTCATAACGTCTTTGGGTGAACATATACCCTAATTCCCTTGAGTGTGTGACTACTAATGGAATTACTGGACCACGGGCTGGGTGACTATTTAACTTCAGTCGATATGAGCCTTTGCTTTTTCCAGTGGAAGCTCCATAAAGTCATGGACTTAGGTCTTTTCCGTCTATGCTGCATCCCTGGAACCCAGAGAAGTTTCTGGCTTTGAGTCGGTGCTAATGGGTTGTCTTTGAGTACATGAAAATATTTACATATTGTGCATTTTGCTTTTTGGCTTTGTATTGGGGCTGTCCTGTTTCAGTGAACAGAGAGGTCAGAACCTCTCTCCCTGTGCCCAGAGCCCCCCTTTTAAACCAAATATTTAATTAGTAATTAATTCATTAAATGTTTATTTATTTTTGAGACGGAGAGAGTGCAAGCAGGGGAGGGCAGAGAGAAAGGGAGATGCAGAATCCGAAGCAGGTTCCAGGCTCTGAGCTCTCAGCACAGAGCCTGATGCGGGGCTTGAACCCACGAACCACGAGATCATGACCTGAGCTGAAGTCAGATGCTTAACCAATTGAGCCATCCAGGAGCCTCTAAAACAAATATTTTATAATGCCTTTTTATTTATCTGGAAATGAAGTTCATAGATATTACAGCTTGTCTACACATGTATGTTCTTTTTAATCAATACGATGTTCTAACTATTCTTCAAAGGAAAAAAATAAAAGAAAATAATTTATAGTAAGGTAATGAGAATTTCAGTATATAAATGCCTGAGGATGACTGCCTCAGAAGGACACAATGAGACACACAGACACAACTACACATGTGATCAGTACAAATGCAGAATGAAGTGAGAGACGTCTGATGGCCTTTTAACTCCTGCCTTGAATTGCACTGTTGTTAGTGATGTGATTTTCCAAATGGTGACCCGCTCTTGGTAATGTTTCTAATAAAGGAAAGTACAGTCTTCCTTTGATCGGTTCTGGAAAAGTCACTGTCTATTAAAACTGTGCGAGAATGCTTTCTCTATGTAAAATGGAGCTGGGGTCTAGGTTCAGATAACTTCATCAACTACTGGAACATTCTGTGGCATGACACATATTCTGAATTGAACAGGATTGTCCCAAGCATCACATAGAGTGTCTACTCTTTGTGGTCCTCAACCATGAAATGCCAGTGGGGGCCCTCTTATCACAATACCAACCATCCCCCCCAAATTTCCAAAATATCTTTGGGACTACCCCCATGTGAACCGCGGTTCTCATTCAACACCCTCATTTTACAGATGGGGAAATCTTGGGATTTCCCCGATCATACAGGGACTTGGAAGCTAGGCGTGGACCACAGTCTTGTGACTCCTTTGTCTAAATGTCCTTGGTCTTCTGTCCACAGTTGTGGCTGGAGCTGGGTCTTTGAGTCAAGTCGACTTGGGTTCAAATCCTAGTTCTGATCTTAGGCAAATTGCTTCATCTTTCTGAGTTTCTGTTTCATCATTTGGGAAGTTGAGATTAAAAATAACATTTACCTTGGGGTGCCTGGGTGGCCCAGTGGGTTAAGCATCTGTCTCTTGATTTCAGCTCAGGTCATGATCTCAGGGTTGGAACTAGAGAATTGGCATTGGATTCAAACGCTAAGCCCTGCTTAGGATTCTCTCAAGAGAATTCTGGGTGGCAGCTGGGTGGCTCAGTTGGTTAAGCGTCTGATTTTGGCTCAGGTCATGATCTCGAAGTTTGCGAGTTCGAGCCCCGCATCGGGCTCTGGGCTGACAGCTCGGAGCCTGAAGCCTGCTTCGGATTCTGTGTCTCCTTCTCTCTGCCCCCCCCTCCGCCCTGCTCTGTCTCTCAAAAATGAATAAACATTAAAAAAAAATTCCTTTTCCAGTCCTTCTAATCCCTTCCCCACGAAAGCTGTCTTGAGGCACGTTCATGAACAAAAACGTCTTGGGCTGGGCATCTCTGAGCATCCTGACAACTAAGAAGAAACCTTAGGGCTGGAATTTGGATTGAAAAGGAGGAAGACAGATAATGACATCTTTGAGCCCTTGTTTTGTTTCGGATGAGTTGCACGTGCTTTATTTTTTCATTCTCTCGACACTTCGTGAGGTGGATATTGTTTATTATTACCTCTGTTTACCAATTGGGAAAGTGAGGACTGTAAGCCGCTAAGTTCCTTCCTCGAGGTCACAGCGCCAAGATTGAAATCAAGTCTGATTTGGGCTGTTTTAAGAGCAGACCCTGAGACAAGGATATGGATGCAAGTAGTTTATTTGGGAGGAGTCTGTGTGATTAACTTATTGCTTCTCAGCTCTGAGGCAGCCCTTCAATCTATGCTCTGTGATAACGGAATTCCCTTAAGTATTTTCATTTTATGTGAGCACGGAGTCAAGCTTCTCAGTAGAGGGCGCTGGAGGGCTGTTGCAGAAGAGGAGGGTCTCCTGCCATTTTTGTACCAGAGGGGGCTCAACTGTTAAGGGTGTGAGGACATTCAGTGGGGCCCCCCTCAGCCACGGGCCAAAATGCGGTCCTTTGGCAACGTGGCAAAGGTGGTGATGACATTTGTGCAGCCCCCTCGACGCAGAAGCCAGAGCCTGGGACATAGACGTATTCTCTGAAGGACTCCTGGCCCTGTTGGCTTCCCAACTGCACACCCTAAGGTCGGTCGCTGGTTGTCCGCTTTCTCACACGCTCTCTGGAGTGTGGTCTCTTGTACTTACAGCGCCTCTGGACCAGCCCCAGCCTGGCCAAAGCAGCAGACTTCTCTGCTATCCAGTGGGCAGAGTTACACCTCCAAAGATGTCTGGACCCCTCGCAAGTTTGGTTCTTCCGTGGGTACCCCTCCTAAGCCACAGGGCGCCTTTCTAGAGTTTTCTTGTATCTGACAGTTACTCTATCACAGTTAATGGTTCTTTGTACTAAGCGTGCTCTGTTGGAGTTAGTTTGTGGTCTCTGTCTCCTGTTTGGATCCAGATTGTCATAGGAGGTGATCCTAGGAAGAAAGCAAGAGAATGGAGAAGGAAGAAAGCCAATAAAGGATGTGTTAACGAGTGGCTCACTATTGTGGGCTCTTGGGGCTCAACTGTACTGGTGTCCCTCTGAGAGTCTGGGTACCACACGCTTGAGCGTTGCTCGAGCAAGAGGCAAGGGGTCTGGATATTTATGGTATGTATCTACCAATTTCCATCTGTCACTGGTTGAGCGTTGCTGTATGGGGACCCTAACGTCCTGGCACTTCTGTCCTGCCTTGTGTGCTTGGACTGTCCAGGGCACACTTCGGTGGACAGAAAAAGCCCTTGGGTGGAGAGAAGCAATTCCTTGATGGTAAGATATCCGTGTGCTCGTGGGAACTCCCCCTGAAGCTGCCGGTGGCCTCCGGGGTGGGACCGAGGAAATGTGGGTGGGCACCAACGAATTTACTAGTGACATGTCGCAGGATGCAGGGTGACAAAAGGAAGGTGGTCTGCTGGATGCTGGTCAGTTGCACCGACTGATCTGCGGGCGCATTTTCTGGAAAGGCCAGTCGTAGGGGATCAAACGTTTTTCCGACCGGTATAATTTAATTGTATGGTCAAGTGTTTGTTATAGATAACTGGGTTTTTCTTTGACCTTGACAGTCTCACTGCCTTAATGTCTGCGCTGGAGGCACCGTTTTCTAACTGTTTCGAACACGACAAGCCAAAGCCGGCTGCCACTGCTACGTTCAGGAGGTGCTGATGGCCGCGGTACCCAACCAGCAAAAAGGCAGTGGTGTTTGTATTTCCCGTTTTGCCCTTTACGAGAGCCTTTCAGCTGAAGCGAAAGGCTTTCTTCTTCACCCTGGGTTTTTAATAGAAATCTTGGTGCATAAAGCCGTTTCAGTTCTGAGCGCCAGCTTGCAAAGTTCAGTAGCGACAAAGCTCTCTTCTGGCGTGGAACCCAGTGGGCACCAAGGTGAGAGACGCTCATTGGCAGGAGCACCAGGATGCAAATCTAAGCAGGCGACAAGTTTATTACCAAGGACAATATGGACCGTGTTCGCCTGTGGGTGATGTGGGCCGAAGGTTATGTCTATACCAACCATTTTAAATCACTCACATTTTGCGGTAATTCTACCAATGTGTATGGTTTGCCAACTGGCAGTGTGTGTTTTTCCCCCCATATTTGAAATGCTCAGTGAGAAAAAGAACAAGGAAGCTTACGTCTCTGAGATATGGTGTTCAGTGACAAAAGCAGTATGTGGAACAGTGGTGAGTAGGTACCTATTTTATGAGAAAGAAGGAAGAAAAGATTATACAGCCACACTTGCTTATATTTACATAAAAGATCGAATAAAAGCATCTGGGCATGGGTAAGGAGGGCATCCACAAGATGGGGCCTTTTTCAATTTATAACTTTTCTTTATAGTGCTCTGATTTAAAAATCATGTCAATGCATTTCCTGTTCAGATCAAGAAACAGCAAAATGTCCGGTGAAAATATAATCATTGGAAAGCAGGCCTCTGTCCTATGGTCACTTTTGCAACCTTTGAGGGATAGCTTCAGATGGAAGAAGGCATTCCGTAAAATTCAAATATCCGCACATAGAGAATCCTTTGCAAATATTTAGGGCGTGAGTGGAAATTTTTTACATCGATGCTGCTATTTACCGTATGGACAGCAGGGGGCAGTGTTTCTCTGTTTTTCTTTATGCCTCCATCCACCTCCCCGACTTGAGATGCAAAACCAACCGCGAATCCTCTAATTCAAATCTATGCACAAAACGCACCACATTTTCTAGATTCATGGTGTTACTCTCTCATCCCGAAAACCTTTTGGGGACTTGGAGCTTCAGCAGGCTGCTGCTGATTATTCAAATGGGGCTGACTGATTATTGGGCTTGCTGGTGTAAAGTCTTTCTTCCCTCTTCTCTGCTCCCTTGTCGAGCCACTTGGCCCCCACCCATCCCTTTCCATCATCAGGCCGTAGGAGAAAACCCTTAAATTATGAGAATGCACAGCACGTGCTCTCTCTCTGTCTCTCACTTTGTTTTACTCTGTAGACGAGACCCAGGATTTGGAAGGCAAAACAAACAAACCGATATAGAGAGGGCGTATTTTGGATCTCCAGAAATGGTGCCAAAGTTAAGAATAACGGAAAGAGGAACAGAACGAGTGTTTATCTGTGTGCCTGCCTGGCCCCGCACCTGCCAGAACTCCTGACGTCTTCACCACAGAAGCATGTGCGTTCAGAGCCATTTCGCAAAAAAGGAGATCGAAGCTCAGGAGGGAGAAACTTACCCAAGTCTATGCTGCCGAGAAATGATAGAACCGGAAGCGGATGCCAGGCTGCGTCCAAGGAGGAAACACCGGAGTGTCTTTTCCCCCCCGCACCATCTGAATAAATGAAGGCAGTGCCTCCCCTGTGTTCTCCTTCCTGCCTCTGCCCCCCAGTCTCTATCCTGTTCTCCCCCCTCCTCTTGGTGTCTCTAGAAAGGGGAAAGGGGGAAAGGGAAGCCACCCCAGGGGCTCCCCAGATACTCAGTGGAAGCTGTTCTTGGTGGTGCACGGGCGGCGATTCCTTTCAAAAAGGCAGCGAGTTGAACGGCCCAAGGTCAGAGCCCCCGGAGCCTCGGACTTGGGGAAGCGCCAGAGAAGGCGGTGCGCCGTTTGCAATCTGCTGTGGAGCGTTTCGTGCTCGTGCGTGTTTTGAACTGCTTCCGCTTCCTCATCCCTGCTCCCTGGCAGTGCCCGCAGGTGAAGGAGGTGGGCGAGTCGCAGACACTGACGCCTTGGAACGTTGCACGGACTAAGTGTAATGGTGGGCAAAGACCAACGGTGAAGACATTTCACCCAAAGTGAAGTACGCGAGATTGATCTTGGGTGGTGCCGCGTCCAGGCTCTGTGATGGATAGTACACCAGCACAGCTTGGGAGAGAGCTGTGGCCCTTTTCGAGGTGGAGCAGGGCCAGGAGAAATCGCCTTTTGTGCAAGCACGACGTCAGTAACCTTTGGACACTAGCCGTGCTGCCATTTCAACGGAGAGGTGCACGCGACTGGCTGGTGTCCTTGGGCGGGCAATCATACCCAGCTAGAATTTTCTTTGCTTGTTTTACTTTCCTTAATTATGATTCTATTTACGGCAAGTGATTACGGTTTTCGGTCTATGGTAGTGGTAAGTTGTCCCTTTAAAATACGTGCCTTGGGGCGCCTGGGTGGCGCAGTCGGTTAAGCGTCCGACTTCAGCCAGGTCACGATCTCGCGATCCGTGAGTTCGAGCCCCGCGTCAGGCTCTGGGCTGCTGGCTCAGAGCCTGGAGCCTGTTTCCGATTCTGTGTCTCCCTCTCTCTCTGCCCCTCCCCCGTTCATGCTCTGTCTCTCTCTGTCCCAAAAATAAATAAACGTTGAAAAAAAAATTAAAAAATAAAATAAAATAAAATAAAATACGTGCCTTTAAGAAATAAAGTCAACTTGAAGAAAAATAGTTGGGTAAATCATAGGATAGGTGGTATGCAGATGTGGCAAATAATGAAACGGCACTAAAATGATTGAAGTACAAGGATGCCATATTGGATTCTTTCTTTCTTTTTCTTGTTTTTAATGTTTATTTTTGAGAGACAGAGAGCACGAGCGGGGGAGGGGCAGAGACAGAGGGAGACACAGAATCCGAAACAGGTTCCAGGCTCTGAGCTGTCAGCACAAAGCCCGGTGCAAGGCTCGAACTCACAAACTGCCGGATCATGACCTGAGCCGAAGTCGGATACTCAACCAACTGAGCCACCCAGGTGCCCCATGGAGTCTTTCTTTCTCTCTTTCTTCCTTCCTCTCTTTCTTTCCTTCTTTCTTTCTTTTCTTTCTTTCTCTTTCTTTCTTTCTTTCTTTCTTTTTTAATGTTTATTTGTTTATTTTGAGAGGGAGAGAGAGAGACAGAGAGAGACACAGAGAGAGAGAATCCCAAGCAGGCTCCCCATTGTCAGCACAGATTTTGATGGGGGCTGGAACTTACAAGCTTCGAGATCAAGACCTGCACTGAAGTTTAATTCTTAACTGACTAAGCCACCCAGGCGCTCCCATATTGGATTAGTTCTAAACATATCTTCCATCTCAGACAATTTGGGACTCTATTGTCATCATTTGAGAATCATGGCAAAATTGGAATTGTGTAATTTCAGAACAGGAAGGGATGACCTAGTCCGATCTCCCCACGTTATAGTTGATGAAATGTAGGCTGAGAAATGAAATGGAGGCCCAAGGTCCCACAGTTCTGTTGACTAATAACGTGGGTGCGTGTGTGCGTGCCATGAGGGGTGGCTTTAGCGGGGAGAGCAGGTCCAGACAGTAGCCAAAGGTAGCTCTGCTTTAAGTAATTTGACTTGTCTTCACACCGTGGAGGGAAAGAGGGAATAGGAGGGGGACACAGTGTCTGAACAAAATGAAAACCCCTAGACAGCAAGGGGGAAAATATCCTGAAAACCTAAGTTTCTTTTGCTTGCTGCAGCAGCCAAGGACAGAAGCTGGTGGGTTTTGCGAAGTAATCCCAAGCAGTAGCTTTTTGCTGCGGAACACGGCATTAAATACGATAGGTCGGCACCGAGCTTGAACAAAATGTGATGACTGATTAGGAAATGAACGGTAAGCCATGGATAGTGGTGATGCTTATCAACATCCTCCCCCGCCCCCACTGGAACAAACAAAGCTACACTTGCAGGCTCATGAAGCTGAACCCTGATGGCCTTGTCCTTGGGACGATGTAGCTCTGGCTAGGACAGTCATCGATGAGGAAATCAGGTGTCACAGGGAGAAAAGACTCAGCTGTGCTTCAGATGCTGCGCGGGGGAGAGGGGGTGCCCTGGGGGACTGTGGCCCCTTGTCTCCTCTTCACTGTGAGATTTGTTCTGAGTCTTGCTTTCCTATGTGTATACTGAGATTATAAAACTGGAGTGCAGGGGCGCCTGGGTGGCTCAGTCGGTTAAGCGTCCGACTTCAGCTCAGGTCATGATCTCACAGTTCGTGGGTTCGAGCCCCGCATCAGGCTCTGTGCTGACAGCTCGGAGCCTGGAGCCTGCTTCGGATTCTGTGTCTCCCTTTCTCTCTGTTCCTCCCCTGCTCATGCTCTGTCTCTCTCTCTCTCCTTCAAAAATAAATAAAAAAACATTAAAAAAAATAAAACTTGGGTGCAGCCCTGATTTAAAGACAGCTTCCCTTGCGGATGGGACTGGGGAGCCCATTGCATGGTGGGGGGCAGGGACTTAAGATGTATTTGTGGAATAAATGACCACAAGTCTGGATAAATCAATCAGTGATCAATCAGTGGGTCTTGCAGCCAACTGCTCACCCACCTTCCTATGCGGACAAATCGATTTTTCAGAGTCACTGGTTCTTCATGCCTAAACTTTACATAAGAAACTGCATTCTACAAATATGTTGTCGGGATATGAGAGATGAGTCTGGTGAGTGTGGGGGTTGCCTGTCTATTCATTCACTCATTAAATCATTTATTCGTCCAACCAACTGATATTTATTAGGCACCTAGTGCACAGATGGCCTCGGCCCCTTCTTGTAAAGGTTAAGACCTAGTGGGGAAGTCAGGTAACAACCACATAGAAGAGGTGGAAAGCCAAGATAATGCTTTCAGAATATACCGGCTAGAATAAAATAGCAATTAGATGAAAATACTAATACTATTGGTGAAAGCTAACATTTATGAAACACCACGTAGCATACCTGTTGCGAACATTTACCTGCATGATGCATTTAACCCTTACTGTCATCCTAAAAGAGGTATAATTATTATCTTCATTTAATAAAGGGAGACTGAGGCACAGAGTGAGAAAGTCGTGGGGAGAGGTGGGACATTTTAGACAGCATGATCAGGAAAGACTACAGGGGAACGACTTAAGCAGGGGCTGGAAGTGCACATTTCTTGTGTGTCCCTAAAATCCATAATTCCTTTTCTTTCTTTCAATGTTTATTTATTTTTGACAGAGAGAGAGACAGAGCATGAGTGGGGAAGGGGTAGAGAGAGAGGGAGACACAGAATCTGAAACAGGCTCCAGGCTCTGAGCTGTCAGTACAGAGCCCGATCCCGGGCTTGAACTCATGGACCTCGAGATCATGACCTGAGCCGAAGTCGGACGCTCAACCGACTGAGCCCCCCAGGCGTCCCATAATTCCTTTTCTAATTGCTCCACTTTCACCCTACCATCGTTTGGTGAGGCTATCCTGCCATTCATCATCATCATAATTACCTTTAAGTAGACTGGCCCTCCTTGCAGCCAGAGTGGTGTGACAAGTATGAGGAGGACAGAGAGATTGGCCAAATGCATTGGCCCGCTTGTTGCTCTGTTGACCGTGCTAGGGTGTGGCCTATCGATGGCCTTTAAATTTAGAGGGCTGAGAGCTCTAGGATGATATAGCATGGAGTCACAGCTTGCCACTGTGCACTTACCCATGGAGAGGTCTGGTCTACATATTCTCTTCCCTTAAGCATTAAGTCACAGCCACTTTCTGTGAGGTTGGGCAGATTGGTGGGGGTGGTAATCACAATAATTTCATCCATGCACACAATACATTGTTTCAAGACCCTTCACATCCAGATCCCACCTGGGAATCCCGAAGACCTTGGGAAGCAGAGACTGTTAGGCACATTTGGAAGATCAGAGACAGGGAGGTTGAAAAGCTTCAGAAGTTTAGCCAAGGCCATACAGCTGGCAGGGGACAAAGCCAGTGCTTGAACTTTCTGAGAAAAGGAAAATCTACCAATCCATCTGATCATAGACTATAGGGATAATATCTGTCTTCACGGCAACAATGACCACCATCCACTGTTATAAGCGCTTACCCAGTGTCACGTTCTGAACCAGGACCTTTAAACACGTTAACTCATTCAATCCGGTTACATACGGCATGGAGAGCAATTGGCACAGTGTCTATCCAGGTGTGGTTAAGAATTCAACGTTAACTTACGTGGCTCTATTTTTGGATAAGTGGAAAGTGAAGTCCAGAAAGCTTGAGTAACTTGTCCAAAGTTGCACTGTCGGTAAACAGTGGGGCCACGTGGTTATGAGGTCCAGTTCTTGTCCACGATGCCCATCGCTGGCTGCCCTGCCTCAGAGTTGGGTCCCCTGTACCTCCGTGTGTGTTGTGGGCAGTGCACGCTGAAGTTTCGCCTTGTGCGACTTGTCTCTTGAAACACTTAGACTTTCTTCAATTTCACTTGAATTACCCTTCAGAGTCATTTAAGCCTTGGGTCTTCAGCCCCGCGGGGACAATTGGGACTGTAGCTTCCTCTGTGGTTCCCTAGAAAGGCCACTCATGTCTTCACTCAGGAGAGGCTGAGAGTCTGGGGACCGGACAAGAAGGCTTTTCCCTCACCGTGCCCTCGGGGATTCATGTTTCTTAGAGGGGTTGGTAGAATTCCTTCCCCATGAATGCAATTGGATGTGGAATTCCAGTTGTAAGGGTTTCCTGTTTTGAATTTTGCCCACGTTTCCAACATAAAGCTGTTTCCTAAGTAGACAATGTCCTGGCACACCTCATCTCTACTCCAGGCTGCAGATTCATGTTTACTTTCCTTCAGTTCAAACAGAATTTATCAGTGGGGCCTTGCTCTCAGCAACTCAGAGAAGCCAAGCTGAGGGAGATCCAGACTGTTTCCCGGCCTGTGGGATGTGGCAGAGAAAGGGCCGATGATTGTCACTGGAAGTTTTATCAAGGAGGCAGAATTTTAGCCAAGGTTTGAAAGACACTGGAGTTTGATTGATGGGGGAAGAAGGCAAAAACACAGCAAGCCATGTATCTGACAAGGGCTTAGTATCCCAAACATGGAAGCAACTCAAACAACTTAACAGTTTAAAAAATAAAAACAATGCACATGATGTTTTTTAACGTTTTTTGTTTTGTTTTGTTTTGTTTTTTGGAGACATAGAGAGACAGAGTGTGAGCAGGGGAGGGGCAGAGAGAGAGGGAGACACAGAATCGGAAGCAGGCTCCAGGCTCTGAGCCATCAGCACAGAGCCTGATGCGGAGCTCGAACTCATGAACCGCGAGATCGTGACCTGAGCCGAGGTTGGACGCTTAACAGACTGAGCCACCCAGGAGCCTCAAAACAGTAAACGTGATTTTAAAAATGCACAAAAGATCTGAATAAACATTTTCCCAGAAAAGAAATACAAATGGCCAGTGTGTATATGAAAAGGTGCACAACATCACTAATCATCAGGGAAGTGCAAATCAAAACTACGGTGACATATCACCTCCCCTGTCACAATGGCCCTTATCAAAAAAGGCAAAAGATAATAAATGCTGGTGAGGATGTGGAGAAACTGGAATGTTGGTGGGAATGTCAATTAGTATAGCCACTATGGAAAACAGTAAGGGGGGGGGCGGGATTGTCAAAAAATCAAAAAACGGTCTCACTTCTAAGTGTAGAGATATATATATATATATATATATATATATATATATATGCATGTGTATATATATGTGTGTGAAATGAAATCACCATCTCAATATCTGCATCCCCAGATTCATTGCGGTATTATTTGCAATAGGCAAGATATGAAAATGACCTAAGTGTCTGTCGATGGATGAATGGATAAAGACAATGTGGTATTTGTATGTATGTATATATATATATACACACACATATAAATATGTATATATGTATATATATATGTATATATGTATGTGTGTGTGTGTATATATATATATGCACACAACGGAATATTATTCACCTTAAAAAGAAAGAAGTCTTGCCATTCATGTCAATATGGATGAGCCTGGAGGTTATTATGCTAAGTGAAATAAGCCAGACACAGAAAGACAAATGCTACACAATCACAGATCTCACCAACATGTGGAATTGATAAATGCCAGACTCATAATAGCAGAGAGCAGAACGGTGGTTTCCAGAGGTTGGGGCGTAGGGAAAATGGGGAGATGTTGGTAAAAGGGTATAAAGTTTCAGTTATGGAAGATGCATAAGTTCTGGAGATCCAATGTGCAATACAGCGCCTTCAGTTAATAATGCCGTATTGTACACATGACATTTGTTAAGAGAGTAGATTGTAAGTGCTCTCCCCACACAAGAAAGGTGGTAACTATGTGAAGCGACGGGTATGTTAATTAGCTCGATCATGATAACTGTTTCACAGTATATATACATATATCAAAACATCACAGGATACACTTTAAATACATTCAATTTTTATTTGTCAAGTTTACCTCACACACACACAAAAAAACCCGCCAAATACCACAGGCTCCTGGGTGGCTTAAACAACAGAAATGTATTTTTCTCACAGTTCTGGAGACTGGATGTCCGAGATCAAGGTGTGGGCAGGGGCTCCTGGTTTACAGATGCCCGTCTTGTGCTCTGTTCTCACAGGGCATTTCTCTGTGTGCATGTATCTTTGGTATCTCTCTGTGAATTTCTGCTTTTCTCCATGTGAATTTTTGCTTTTTATAAGAACACCAGTCAGATTGGTTCAGGCCCACCAATCTGTACTTAATCACTATTTAAAGGCCTCCCCCCCTT
Source organism: Lynx rufus (assembly GCF_022079265.1). Taxonomy (NCBI): domain Eukaryota; kingdom Metazoa; phylum Chordata; class Mammalia; order Carnivora; family Felidae; genus Lynx; species Lynx rufus. The sequence goes on from NW_025814845.1 coordinate 6,702,214, forward strand.
AATCACTATTTTGTACTTAATCACCATTTAAAGGCCCCCCCCTCCAAACATGGTCACCCTCTGTGGTACTTGGAGTTAAGCTGGTAAATGGCAGAGCCAAGATTTACCTACAACCAGGTCTGTCTGATAAAAGTCTTCATTCTTACCATCCAATCTGGCTGAAGGCAACCGGTTGTCTTCATGATGGGTATGTTTAGGTTGTGGTCAAGGGCGTGCTGTACCTCATTATCAGCTCCTCTTAATTTGGTCTGGAAAAACAGCATCAGCAGGGAAGGGTTTCCAGGAAGGTGGAGAATATAGGCAGAGTTTCATTATTTTTCAGATAGGTATTTTGATCTTGGAAGGGAGTGGCAGTTTTGGGAAGGGCACTGCTGGCTGTGTACATGGGGTTCCATCATGGGATTGGCATCCTGAGCTCAGGAGGAGATGGTGATGACTCCTTGGGCTGGCTCCATCCCTGGGGATGAAGAACAGGCTATTTGTTCTGTAGTTCAGCCGACTGAAGCACAAGGATCTGAAGTGAGTAGCAATGATGTTCTCCATTGAATTGTGTTTCCTCAAAAACATATGTTGAAGTCTTTACCCCAGTACCTGTGAACATGACTTTATTTGGCAATAGGATCTTTGCAGATATAATTGGTTAAGATGAGGCCATACTGAGTTAGGGTATCCCTCATCCCAGTGATTGGTATCCTTCGAAGACAGTGGCCATGTGAAGACACAGAGATTGGAGTGATGTCTCTACAAGCCATGGAACACCATGGATTTCTGGCAAACACCAGATTCTAGAAGAGATGCACAGGACGGATTGTCCCGCAGAACTTGCGGAAAGAAGCGACCTTGTGGACATCTTGATTCTGTGTTTCTAACCTCTAGAACTGTAAGGCAATACATTTCTGTCATTTTAAGCCACCGGGTTTGTGGAACTTTGATAAGGCAGCCCTAGGAAACTAATACAGATGGGAAGGGAGAAACGTTCATGGAAATAATTGCTTTGGCCGATAACAAGTATGAGTCAGAGAGAAGAATGGAGATGCAGAATGTGTCTGGGGACTTATGGGAAGGAACGATTTTAAAGGAGGTGGGAATTAGGGTCTCAGAATCTCCATACAAATTGGCAGATTATAAGAAAGAAAAGAAACTAATGACAAAATGTGGTCAATGTGATATTTTAGAATCACCAAGACTTGAGCTGGAATTCAATATTGGTACATACTAAAATGAGTAATATACCTATTATGTGAGGAGGTAATTTGTGTTTAAAAAAAAACCATAGACATACTGATGGAAATGAGGGCATGAGAGGGAAAACAGGTCAGCAGAGAATAGGGTGAGGCTATAAATAAAGATGCATGGAAGGGCTGCTGCTACAGGTGTAATAAAAGCCATGTGAATCTCGAAGGAAGTGACCAGATGTCTCTCTCACCCAGGTCACAAAGTGCTCAGAGGTAGGCTGTTGTAGTAACGGGGGCTCACATCACCGCTCCAGATAACTGCTGCGAGCTTTATCTGGCTGAAAGTGGAGAAGTGTGCCATATTTTTGTCTTGTTTTACGGACAACTGCCCCTCACAGGGGGCAGTGACTAAGGAATTTCAGCTCTGGACCTAATTATGAGTTATTAATTGGCTGGTGAAGTAGAAATGACAGAATTGTATGAGAGAGCCAGATGAGATTTCTCCTTTAAGGTTGAACATGACCTCATAGAGTTTATGAGCGCCAGTGAAAAGAGAAAAGACAATAGTGAAAAGAGAAAAGAGAATAGTCCGGACTAGACCCTAGACGTTGGGAGGAAATACTTTTAAAAAATTAAGAGAATATCCTTTTCTTCAGGTCTTATTGGCAGATTGCAAAATTCCAGAAGTTTTTTTTTTTTAATCCTTCCTCCCTCCCTCCCTTTCTTTATAAAGTGAGAATACTAGAACCTACCCTAGTGAGGACTAAATGTCATCATGCATGTCCACTGTTCAGACAATGCTCAATAAAATGGGAACTAAAACCTACCAATACTTGCAAAGTGCTTACAATTAGGTATCATATGAAGTGCTTTATGTATACTGCCTAATTAATCCCCAGAAAACTCCATGAGGTAGATATTAATTACTATTGCACATGCTTTATGGATAAGGAAAAATCTGAGGCGGAGGACTTTTAGGTAATTCTCAAGATCACACAGTTGGACCCTGGCAAAGGAGGGATTTGAACCCTGGAAGCATGGTTCTAGACTTATTACTGGTAACCACCATACTGCGTGGGATGATAACAAGAATCATCCATTTCTTTACTAAATGGGTCTCACAATGAAATCAGAGCCAAGTCAATGGTCTCTCTTCATTCGCAAACCATTTCTCTCCTCATTTGCTATGGCATCTCGAGGGGCGGTGTCTTGCTCACTCCCAAACCCCTAGAACTTTAGCTCAGCCCTTGCTCTATGAGTGGCTGAGTCAAGGCCTTTCCCACATTGACCTTTTCAGTCATCCACGCTGATGCTGCTAACTACGTATTGTTCCATCTGGGAACACCGCCTGGACAGAAATCGTCCCAGGTTCCACTTTGAATCCAATGCTCCTTACTTAGGGCGAACATTGTTGAAATTTTGTGAGGTTAAGCATCCACCTGATGGAAACCATCCTGTTGAGCGTCTGGACAATGTCATTTTCTGCTAGTATTTCTTAAAATTCATGGAGCTGACTGATGATAGCTGTTTAGTCTCGAAGAGGACCTTTGTGATAGCCTAGAAGACAGGAAATAGTGATCCAAAGTTGTAATGTTACCCTCTAGAGCTTAGTCAGGGGTAGATTTCAGACTGGATACCAGGACTCCCCACACGTGTCCAGTGTACTTTTCCATTTGCATATAGTAGGAAAAACTGGGATATTTTCCAAGCTAGGCTTTGCTTATATGTCACGTAACATTCACGCTAAAGCTGAAAAATCCAAATAAATATTCATGTATTCCTTTTTTTAACTAGTGGAAACTGTGTCTTTAAAAGGCTCTTTTAACAATGAACATTTTTTAAGGACATTCGTAGAAGGCTCATGGACAATGAAACTATGATAATATGACTTAAGGCCCTCGATGAGATCTTAGTAGAGGTTCTGTACGATTGGTGTTTTGTTTTGTACACCATACATCGAGTAGGTAGGTATTCTACAAAAGATTAAAGACATCCAAGATACTCAGAAGTGTATCATTTGTGGAAATTTCTAAGCACCCACAGAACAGACTGACAGTGCTTTGGACAAACTCACCTGATTCCACTAATGGAAACCCTAGAAAAGAGGGCTTGAGTGAGGTTTGAATCAAGATCCATTAAAATATTCCTTTAACAGATGAGCCATTTGTGAAATTGGATTTTCAAACAAATGACTACACCATATTTTGAAATGAGTGGCTTACAGTTTTGCTTGGAAAGGAAGAAATTTGTGAATTTAGGGGAGAGATATTTTCACAATGACTATATTAATAGTGGCCAAAGATAACAATGATTATTGATTAATCAATGCCGGGAAATTACTAGATATATGACCCAGATACACCCTGTCACTCCTTCTTCAGAGCTACCTCTGTCCTTTATACATACTTTTAGCATGGCAATAATCTCACCCTTAAAGTATTTGTAGCCTATAGGCTACTATGGGTAGGGATGCTGCCTCCTTATTTTTTTTTAAATTTTTAAAAATGTTTGTTTATTTATTTATTTATTTATTTAAATGAAATTTATTGTCAAATTGGTTTCCATAGAATACCCAGTGGTCATCCCAATGGGTGCCCTATTTTTGAGAGAGAGACAGACAGAGTGCGAGTAGAGGAGGGGCAGAGAGAGAGGGAGAGACAGAATCCAAAGCAGGCTCTAGGCTCCGAGGTGTCAGTCCAGAACCCGACATGAGGTTTGAATTCACGAACGGTGAGATCATGACCTGAGCCGAAGTTGGACGCCTAACCGACTGAGCCACCTAGGCGCCTCGTCTTTCATTTTTTTTTTTTTTTAACTGGTGAGGCAAGTTATTCAATGCCATGTATGGAATGAGTGGAAGATCCAGGATTAAAACTCTGATTCTTTGATTCCAAGCCCTGCGGAAATAAACAGAGATCACCCAAATAAACAGAGATCAAATGGGGAAAGCAAAGGCTATTTATTCTGAACTTGGGATAGCAAAAGAGTCAGCCACCATCACTTGGGTTTTGGCAAAGACTCAAAGGCAGGCAGGGAAAGCGTTTTAGTGGAAAACAGGGAAGGCTTCAGGTATGTCCTGATTGTAGGCTGTGGGCCCAGGGAAGCTGCAGGCAGGATATTTAGAAGCCAGGCACCCTGTGTGATTGGGTGGGATGCGTATTTGGCTTTTTCTTGTCCTTTGTTGCAAGTGAGGATGAACATTAGGAAAGCTGTCAGTCGTTCATCAAGCCCTGACTGCGGTTGATTGTTACAGGATTTATTGTTTGGCCTGGCCTGGGTGCTGGAGACGATGGTCTCCCCTCCCACAAGCCTGACTTGTAGTAACAGGTTGGTTTCCTGCGCTGGTTATTATAGGTCATGGACTGGTTTCTTGAGATGGCTGCTGTAGATTGTGGGTCAGAATTCATATGGGTTTATGTGAGTCAGTTTTACATTTGGTTGGCCATGTATGTGTCTATATTTGTACATGATATATATACAATGGCAATAATCTCACCGTTAAAGTATATGTAACCTGTGAGCTACCGTGGGCAGGGACTCTGCCTCTTTAATTTTTAATTTTTATTAAAATTAAATCGACCCTAAGTTCTGTGGAAATCAACGGAGATCAGCCACATGCAAAAAGCAAAGGCTCTTTATCCTGCCCTTGCTATAGCAAGGCAGGCAGCTACCAAATCTTATTTGTAGATGATGTATATATATATATATATAATTTGTACACAGCCTCTCCGATCAGTTCTCCTCCTTCTACATCAGGGGTGGCAAACTTTCTGTAAAGGGCCAGATAGAACGTGCTTTCAGCTTTATGAGCCATACGGTGTCTCCTGCAATTACCCACCTCTGACATTTTAGCACAAAGACAGCCATGGACAGCATGTAAACAAGTGGCTTTGGCTGTGTCCCAACAAAACTTTATTTATAAAAACAGGGGGCTGGCTTGACTTGGTCGCAGGTCTGCACTTAGCCGACCCCTGTTCTACAATGAAGAGCAGGCAAAATCAACAAATGTGCACATGACAGTGGCCTCCTGGACAGTGACTCATTTCCTTTAGGCCTGTGTTCATGCTACTGAAGCTATGATCGCTGTGGTCTAGTTTCTGAGTGGTTTCTATTCAAGAAACATAGTTCAACCACCAAAAAAATTTTCAGAAGTTCTATTATTTCTTCCTTCCTCTCAGAGGATGTTATATGGTACCCATTGAGTAACTAAAGTGATTCTTCTTCCAATGTTTTTTTCTGTCTCATTCCCCTATAGACCATACTCCCTTTTCTGAACCTCTTATTTGTCTTCCGCCCGCCCCCCGCCCCAAGAAACACACTGTCATCATGGGGAATCAGCACAAGGAACCATCTTCCTTTCAACACACCACATGTCAGTCAAGAGCAGGTAAGAGCAATGTCGTTAGATTGGTGTGAATCCTGGCTCTGCCACTAACTAGTCTGTGACCTTGGTCCGTCCTGGTCCCGTTATGTTTGCAACACGTCTGCCACAGTTCGAGGTATCGCATCTAGATTAACAAGAAAATCCAGAAGAAGTAGAGGGCATTTCCTCCTTGTATCCCCTTGAGAGTGAAGAACCATCTCCCAGAAGCTTCCAAGCACACTCATCCTCATATGTCATCGGCCCAGTTGCATGACATACTCCTAAGTCCACATAGGTAAGGGGAATAGGGCCGCTGTGACTGGCTGAGATTAAGCAGGAGTCACCCGCTGAGACCGGGGTACATCCTGCCTCCTCTGATGCACGTGGCCTTACAGAGGAGGGTGGGATGCAAAGGAGTGAATCCCAGAGTGGGCAGGAAAGATGAGGGAGAGAGGTCCCTCTGGAGACGTCAACCAGCTGCGTCTTCAGCAAGAGGCAAAGGGGCAGCGAGGGCTTTGGCCATAGAGGGAAGGCAGCAGGAGGTAATAGAGGACATGTGAGGAGTTCAGCTCTAGGTTTTTTAACATTCCTCAAAGTAGAAACAGTCAAGGATTCCTTTTCATGGCAGACAAGGCTTGGGTTTGTTGACGGAGAGCTGTGTCCCATCTTCCCCCGAACACATCACGGACCAGGCACGGGTGGGTCACGACCACATTGTCAAACTGGCAGATAGCAAACAGTGTCAGACTGTCAAACTGGTCTGCCTGTGTTCTCTCTAGCCTGGTTTGACGTCTGCTTTCACTCTTTCCCCTGGCCTCACCCACCTGTGCCTGAGGACCTTGCACGCTTCACCATGTAACTCACCATGAGCTCACCATCCGTGCTTTCAGCTGGGGGAGCTCGGCAGTGGGGAGGGGAAGAGGTGGGTATGAATCCCGACTCTGCCACTTACCAATCTGTGACCTTGGGCACGTTACTGACCAGCGACAAGGATTAGTCACCCATGTGTAATGAGGGGAGACGTCTGCCTTCCTCACTCAAGCAGTTGCTGTGAGGATGAAGTGAAATTTTTCAGTGCCTGTGGCATACAGGCACTAAATATATGAATTTTTTTCTTTGGGTTGATTAAACCTGTCTACTCATTGTTCCCTGAAGGCACTTACTTATTTTGTCATTTTCTACCTTTACGTGTAGCCCATGCCCTTGCTGCTTCTTACTCTTTTTATTAAAGGTTTTTTTTTTCAATTTATTTATTTTGATAGAGAGAGAGAGAGAGAGAGAGAGAGAGAGAGACTGAGAATGCAAGCAGGGAGGCACAGAGAGAGGGAGAAGGAGAGAATCCCCAGCAGGCTCTCATGAACCATGAGATCATGACCTGAGCCAAAATCAAGAGTCAACGCTTAACCAAACGAGCCATCCAGGCCCCTCCTGCTTCTCACTCTCACACCCCAACCACTTGCAATGCCTTTCCCTCCCTTCTCCACCGCGGATCTTCTCTGCTGTCTGAAGTCAAGCTTGACTCCACATTGCTTGCAAAGCCCTCTTCTGCCTTCCAGACCTAGGGCCCCATTCTCTGAAGGAGCCATCAGGGATCTGTGGCATTGAGGCTGTCACTGGAGAAGCCCCAGAATGTCAGCGTTGCCCAGGAGATAAGCAGTCCTCAGGGTTGCCGGAGCAGGGGAAGCAGGAGGCCGCCAGCTCTGGGATCAGGGTTACACAAGACAAGGAAGTGGAAGCCCAGGACTAGATGGAAAGAAATGACACTGGGAGATTTTGCCTACAGTCCTATTCTTCCACACGTCCCTTTCCTTTCCTTTCCTTTCCTTTCCTTTCCTTTCCTTTCCTTTCCTTTCCTTTCCTTTCCTCTCCTCTCCTCTCCTCTCCTCTCCTCTCCTCTCCTCTCCTCTTCTTTTTAAATTTATGAGTTATTTGGGGTGCCTGGGTGGCTCAGCAGGTTAAGCATCTGACTTTAGCTCAGGTCATGATCTCACAGCTCGTGAGTTCAAGCCCCGCGTCAGGCTCTGTGTTGACATCTCAGAGCCTGTAGCCTGCTTTGGATTCTGTGTCTCCTCTCTCTCTGCCCCTGCCCTGCTCACGCTGGGTGTGTGTCTCTCAGAAGTAAATAAACATGAAAAACTTAAAAAAAATTACAATTTATGACTTACATATGCTATTTGAATATCAGTTTTCCCATCTCCAAATTGGGTTCCATATCTATGTCTTCCTCCCTCCTAGCCTTTATGAACATGTGAAATCAAGAGGCAGGGCCTATATTTTATTTTCAAGGCAGCAATGTGTCCAGCTTATAGTATACTAACTGACTCCTAGGAGGCACAAGATACACTTGTTGAAAAATGAAAGGAGTGTGAAATAAAGAAAACATAGATGTTAAATGTTTGTAAACTTCAGTGCAATACAAGTGGAAGGCATTGCTCACCATCTCCAGGAGCTTAGCAAAGATCTCTGTATGGAACAGTCATGCAGTTCATGTTAGCTGATGGGCCACATATTCTGTATGGAACGTGGAGCCTACGCAATGCTGTTTTAATCAAAATGCGGAGTCTTCTACAGCAGGAGAATGTGTGTCTTGTGTCAGGGGAGCACCTATAAATCCTACCTCCAGGTTTCTTAACATCTAAAGGCAGGTAGGTACCATGCAAGGCTCTGTCTTTCTCCTCTACGCCCAGGGAAGACATTGCTAATTGATCGTGACACTTTCCCACCGACCCTGGACATTGCCTCCACAGTCTTTCACAACCATTTTTATAGACAGCTGCTACCAATTGATCAGAACTGATCAGAATTCAACTTAACTCGAGGCCTGTTTGCTCTCCCTGGTCTTAATTCAAGCATGCTCTCTTTTTGCTTGTTTGTTTTCCTGAAGATTTCCATTGATGGAATCTCCAGTCTGGTTTTGTTGATGACTGCTTCTTTTTCTTCTTCAGCCATCAGAAGGTTCATATCCAAATACAATCTCTCCCTCTGTAAAAATAGGGCTGTCCTTATCCTTCAACCCAAACAAATATCTCAGAGAAATACGATTTGGTTTTGCTTCTCAAAAATAAGAGACATGTCAAAGGGGAAATGAATCAATCCACTTCAGGAAGATTACGGTGAAATTTATTAGAAGTAAGCTCCTGTGCACGCAAAGGCCACACCTAGACCACCAGATTCACGGGTAAGTGCACTGCCCTGTTTCTGTAATGGGATGAGCTCATCCACGCTTTCTACTTTCTTTTAAAAAATATTTTTTTTTAACGTTTATTTATTCTTGAGAAAGAGAGAAAGAGAGACCGAGCACAGGTGGTGCAGGAGCAGAGAGGGAGACACAGAATCCGAAGCAGGCTCCAGGCTCTGAGCTGTCAGCGCAGAGCCCGATGTGGGGCTCGACCTCGCCAATGGCAAAATCATGATCTGAGCCGAAGTCGGATGCTTAACCGGCTGAGCCACCCAGGCACCCCCTTTTTTTATTATTATTATTTTTAATGTTTACATTTCCTACTTTTTAAAGCACTTTACAGACTTTTCCTAATTGATTTTTCGCCCTGGAGCCAGTTTAGAACACAACAACAGGGTGGCTAAAAGACCAGAAGAACTGATTTATGATGAATGAAGGAGAATATGGGGTACGATCTGAACTTGGCCAAAGATCTAGAGGCAGACACCTCAACCGCCTTTAGCCATCTGGCAGAGCAAAGACTCCAGAGCGAGAGACAAATTATGTCACTTGGCTGTAAGAGGTTTCAGAAGAGAAAGTTGGTGGTGCTTTTTCGTTTTTTTGTTTTTGTTTTTTTTAGTGAGGAAAAAGTCAGTCAGGCAGATGGACTCTCTGGGGCTATGGGCTGTCCCAGAAAGTGGCCGACTCGAGGTTGCCACAGGACCAAGTTCGAGAGCAGAGAGAATGAAGCTCTGCCACGTTCAGGAAATAAAACTAAAGTCTCCTTCTCCATTGTTCCCATCCTCCCCTCTCTCACGGTACATCTGCTTTTCATATACGATTTTGGGACACGTTACTTCTCTGCGAATGAACTGAGAATCTGCAGCCCCCAACCTGTAAAGGAAAATACAGCCTGATTCACGGTGGAGGACGCTCCCTGCCAAAGAGATCGTCTATTGATCAGAGACACCAACCTGGGCATTTGTATGACTTGTTCTTCCAGGTGTTTGGAAGCAACGCTTCTCAGGTTTGCAGAAATTGTGTAGTAATGAAACCAACAAAATAGCTCATAGATCCTTATGTTTCAAAAAAGGGTTTTGGTTTAATTTTTGTTTCTTATTGTGAGAATGCACGTCCCAACTAAAGGTAAATAATATTTCTTAACTCCAAATTATTCATTAATGTGTAGGTGTATTTGCCTAAAAAGCGTTAAATGGATAATTGCTATATACACCTTATAATTTAGCCGATTGAGAAAAAGTGTGGTTTTGTGTGTGTGTGTGTGTATATATATATATTTTTTTAACCAGCCCTCTCCTCCCTAAGAATGGGAAGACATTAGAACAAGGATCCCAAGAGGCCCATGATCCAAGCAGAAACTGGTTAACACAATCCCCTGGGGCCAGTTCCATGGCCAGGTGGGTCTCCTGCTCTGAAGTTTCTGTTATTAGGTGATATCTACTCACAGCATAGTTTGGCTGTTGAGTGTCTTGTAGTTAGATTTTTTTTTTTTAATAGAGCCTTATGCAAATTTGCCTTCCTCCTTGCTTATGCAGCAACCCCACTGACCAACCTGTCAGTGCCCTTGGCTTGGCCAAACCTAGAAACAAACAGTACGTGCCTATCCAAAGACGTCAAAGAACAGGGCTAACGGCTTCTAATTCATTCTCCTAAAGCCTCTGCTAGAAGCAGCAGCCAGGATAACGCCAAGTTGAACTGGGACAATAAATTATATTTAATATATATATATATATATATATATATATATATATATATAAAAGAAATTAACCTAAATGCCACTGAGCCTGGTAGGAAAATGGGCGTTGAAAGAGAAGTCACCCCACCTGGGGAGAGAGAAAAGGTTCAAGGAAGTAGAGGTGTGACGGGGCCTGCAAAGAGCAAATGCTGAGACTCAAGAGACAAGGGATTCCAGACTCTTTTCCTTATTGCCACAGTGTGGCTGAATTCTCATCTTTGCAATGAAGCCTGGGACTCTGGCCAGGGTGGAGTTTTGGGGCTTGGTGCTGCCTATCCGTGGCAGAAAATGGCCCTGCTGAAAGTCAGTGATACCGCCCCAGACGGAGGTAAACTTGAGAACTGTTGGAAAAACAGACACCTGCGAATCCCAAAACACAGAGTCTGCCAAAGGGGTTCGTCTGGTGGACCCAGTAGGTTGGAAGGATGGGTGGACCCAGGAGGCAACCTGAGGACCCAGCGGCGGAGGAGAGAGCCTCTGAAAAAGAGCTGTGGTCGTGCCCACAAGTGGAGGGTTTGCTGCGGGGGTGGGAAGGGAGGGGCCTGGGAGACAGCGGGGTGCCCAACTGATTGGGGTGCAGAGGCTCAGCGCTGCCATGTTGGATACGGCCAGGGAGTCCCTGTGTTCAATGGGAATAGTGCCCCTTGGGTTGTGGGAGGTGAGTGCAGGAGCGCTGAACGGGCCACGACAGAGGACTCCCGGGGCGCAGGCATGGAGACGAGAGCTATCCAAAAGTGTTTGGAAAGAGTTTCAGAGGAGATGTTATACCAGCTAATTCGTGCTGATGCAGAGCGAACTAGAAGGAGAGAGAGCGAAACAAATGTCAGGCAGAAGAAACCAGCTGTGGATGTCGGGGGGTCTGGCAGAGCAGGCTGTCCTGGGCAAGGCTGGTAGAAGAGCAGAAGACAACACTTAGGTGGCGCAGGAGGAGTGGAACGGAGGAGGCAGGGGAGAGGCGAGCCAGTCTCTGGCGATCCTTGAACAGCACGCTGGGGTTCAGTCTTCCTTTGCTGTCATGGGGAAGCCATTGCAGAATGACGTAGGCAGCCATGGCGAGGGGCAGGGAGGACAGAGAGGGGGGGAGACCAGTGACAGGGAACCGATGAGGAGGCTGTTGAAATAATCCAGGCCGGCAGCAATGAGGGTCTGAAAAACGCCACTGTGCGAAATGGCAAAGCAAAAGGGACAGGACCTCCGCTCTCTCCTTCATGCTTTGGTCTGTGTCCGTTTCCTTTCAGATGGAGCAGGTCGGGTATCCTTCACGTCTATGCCGTCCAGGTCCCTGCCGGCCGGAGCGTGGAAATACCTGGAAACATTTTATTCTCAACTTGCTTGGGCGTAGAGGTTGACCATTACCTGGAGCCACCGGACCCCAAAGTCCTTCGTCATCCGGCAAAACGACCTTGCCTTGTGAAGCGAGGAGGCCACTTCGTGACTCTTTTTGCATTTCTAACAAACGCTTCTCTTTTTGTGGGGTTGACGAATTTGAGAAATCGCTGGAGCAGCATGGAAAGGTTATGCGGACCATCACACAGAGCCCACAGGTCGAGAACCAGATGGATTTTAAGGCAGAGACTCTAATACTGTGTGATAGTACAGGGAGCGAGACACAAAAAATATTATGGCAGGTCCCAAGCACCATACCTACCACAATCTCCCGAGTTTACAGCTCTCCCGCGAGAAACCTAATATATAAGATTGCCGTGCAACACCATAAAAGGACTTACACAGTCCATCCTGAAAAACTGATACTTCAGTAAAGAAGATAAGTGGAGAAACCAGGATATAAGAAAACATATAAAAAACCTTTAGAAGGTCAGCGAAGCCTAGGGAGATAAAACTCAATAGTTCAGGGACAGAAACAAAATGGAGTTTTCTTTGTTTTAGATGGAAAATTACAAGGTGCTGTTTGAGGTTATAGCCGTAGTTGGATGAGTCCCGTGAACGAGGGCAATTTAACAAGCCAGCTAGGAATCTGATCCCATCCGCGTAAAGGGAACGGACAACTTCTGCCGGCTTTTCACCGTGATGGGAGATGTTTCACCGGCAAGGAACTCTGGAGGGGCTAGAAAGTGTCCTGCCTTGTGGTGGGTGGTGATTACAAGGGGTGGCGGTACAGCTGGCAAAACTCTGAGCTAAGCATTTCAGACGGGTGCATTTTATTGATATCAGTACACCAATAAAAAAATAATACAAGTGATAAAATGAGGTAAAGAAGGAGAGGAGCTATTCTGCCACGGTGTCAGTGGCAAATAACGTGCACTGGCCGGTGGGGCAGGTCAGACTTGGAACGGTCAGGACCTTAGGATGGGAAACCTACCCCAACCAGACCAGTTGCTTGGATGAGTGGCCAAGTTCATTTCATGAAACTATGGGGCTTAGGGCATCTGTAAGTCGCACATACACTGGCCAGACTGCAGGCACTATTTGCCTTTGCTTCCATGGCCAGGCACAAAGCTAATTAGGTCCCTCTGTGAACTTGGAAGCCAGTATGAGTATAATGGGTAGGTTTCATTTTCTCTCATCCATGAATCACACACAGAGCTCTAGGCTAATGAGGACTCCAAGACCTCATCCATATCCAAAGAGGAGAGTCAGCATTGATGAGCGATGTCCGTTGAGGGTGTGGTAGGGTGGATTGAAGGTGTATATGCCAAATACTTACTAACCACCCCTGACCTAGTTCTTTCAAGGGATACAGAGGATGGGGGCCAGAGTTTTAAGGCCACCAGGAGATTTCTCCAGTGGTAGGAGTAGTGACCATGGTGATGGAGAGGATGTTCAAGCACATCGGGTCTGGAGATTAAATTCTATCCCTTCCAGAAGTTTTCAGAGGTGAAACTGGCTTGAGAGAGCCAAACAGCATGACCGAAGCACCAGTCTGAAGGGGCTGGGTTGGGGTGGAAACCAGGTCCATGGAAAGGTGACTGAAGCCATAGAGAATTGGGGCAGAACGAGTGAGTGTTGACTAGTTTGGGAAGTGGCTCTGGATTGGGTGGGGGTATCACCCCAGGGGCTTTGTGGGAGAGATGACTGTTTCCCACATTGTATTCTTGAGCGAATTGAGGCCCTCAGACAGGAGGGAGTTTTGTCCCCAAGTCACCAGTGCCTGCAGGTCTGGAAAGACCTGCGAGTATTTTAAGAATGGAGTTAATCAGTACTATCTGTAACTGACTTGCCTTCCACAATTGGTCTGGACCATGAATAAAAAGCCCAGGGATTGCTGCACTCTGACTCCTTTAACCATCTCTTCCTTCCTTGAGGACAGATGTGGTGCCAGGACCTGGGGTCCAGGAGTCAGATGTAAGGGAAGGACAGAGAAGGGGGTGGATGAAGAGGTCCATAGGGGTCTGGAGGGGAAATACCCACTTTGGGTACCGTCTCCTGCACTGTTGACCATCTCATTTCTCCAACTGCTCATCATCCTTTCTAGATTCAGGTCTACTTTTTTTTTTTTTAAGGGCAGGATATACGTACATTACAGTGAATGGAGTATCCCAGTCCCAATGGGTTTCTTCTGTGACTCTTTCTAGTCTGTAACCTCCTCTTATGGGTTAGTCATAGGGTGACCAATGGTCACAATTTACCTGGAACTAAGGGGTTTCCCGGCATGAGAAACTTTCTGTGTGGAAATTGGGAACGTCCCAGGCAAATCGTGATGGTCGGTCCCCACAATTCTGGCCTTAGCCATCATTGACTAAGTTTGCCTGGTTTTGAACTTCATTTGGTGGAGTCAGATGCAGGTACTTCTCTGCATCTGGCTTCTTTCATAGCACGTCTGTGTGAGTTGAATTATATTATTGCATGAAGCAGGGTTTTGTTTTTTTTTTTTTTCATCTTATTGCTGAGTAGTATTCCATTGTATGAATACACTGAAGGTTGCCTCTTCTCCCGTGGGGCTCTCCCATTCCTATTAGGGCTCAAATACTTCCTGATGTGAATAATAAACAAATTGACTAACTTTCAAAGTTAGAAATTAGATGGAAGGACACATTTTAAGCACATCTATAATCAAATAGGGGATGGTGATTACTCCATTTCCTTAAATCAATTTCAGGTACTGTGTCAGGGACCAGATAAAGAGCTTAATTATTTGATTTTTATGACGCCCCTATATGGTGCCATTGAATAATTGAGAAAATTGAGGGGCGCCTGGGTGGCTCAGTCAGTTAAGCGTCTGCCTCTTGATTTCAGCTCAGGTCATGATCTCATAGTCGTGAGATCAAGCCCTGTGTCGGGCTCGGTGCTGAGCGTGGAGCCTGCTTCAGATGCTCTCTTCCTCTGCCCCTCCCCCACTCACATGCACATGCACACGTACTCTCTCTCTCTCTCTCTCTCTCTTAAAAAAATGGGGACATTGAGGCACAGAGAGGCTAAGTAACTAGTGTGTGCCAGAGACGGAATTTGAACCTAGACATCTGGCCCCGGAACCTGCTTTCTCAACCACTTCATTCAATACTTCTTGCAGAAATGAGTAAAAACTTGTCAGGCAGAGATTCCGCCTTAAGTCTCCGCAAAGAGAATACTGAAATCTGAGTGGCCTCTGTAAATTCAGAAAGTCAATGCTTTCCCCCCTACCCCAAGGGTATGAATGAGTGTAGACTCGGAAGGGGTGTGTACTTGTATGGAATTCAGAAATTTCGTCTGATAATATAATTGTCCAACCATTCTATGGCTTCTGACTGACGTTCTACCATACTTTGTTCCTTGATTTCGATGGCCTCTGATTTTCCATGAAATTTCTAGGCTTGAAAAATTATGATCATCGAGAATACAGGTATTTATCGAGTGTGTTCTGTTTCAAATAGCTGGATGCTTTGAAGGACATAACAGAGACAGAACAGGGAGACCTCAGTTTTTTGTTAGCAGAGTGAAAATGACTATCTCCCACATGGTGCTCCCGAGCAGGGAGCTCTGTCCCCAAGCCCCTACCTACCGTGGGGGGGCCTGGAGAGAAAGGACCGGCGAGTGTTTTGCTGGAATGGTGTTGATCGGTTCCATCTGTAACTGAATTGTTTTCCACATAAACAGAAGGGCAAAGGTGACGTGGGCAGATAACACAAATACTTGCTTTCTTTCGAGGGTGACTCATTTCCAGCCCGAGGCACTAGATCCAGATTTCAGTTCGAATTCATCCTATTTCTCTAGTTACCCCTGCTTTAGCACAGGGATTCATTTCCATCCTGGTGGGCTTGGGTGGTGAACTCATTAGGATGGTTAGAGTTTTAATAATTTAAGCAGATGAAGATCTGTGAAGAATCAGTTTCTCAGGACTGTGACTTGAACACAGGGCCCAGTGAACTGCTTAAAATCAGTATTCATCTGAAAAATCTTCTGCGCTCACACCTGCTTTGTCTGTATCCCTCTCTCCTTAGCTCCCTTACTTCTCTATTTTTCTTCCCCGTCTGACCCCTGTGTGTCTCCTGCTCCTTTCAATTTCTTCCTCGTGTCTCCTGTTGGCCTATGTTCACTAAGGGGCATGGGGTATAATGGAAGCACAGAACCCTAGATATGAACAATAGTCTCCGTGTTTTGTCGGTGAGGAAACTGAAGAATGGCCCAGGGAAGGGCTTTGATACAGAGCTGGTGTGGGAGCGTGGCTCTCGTGGTTCACTGCTCAATATTCTTATTTAGTATTTACCAGAAGAATTAAAACACATTGATTAATTTTTTTTCTTGCTATGAAATATTATTTGGCTTATGTAAAATGTGTTTAAAGATATGGAAAATTGTAGGGGTGCCTGGGTGGCTCAGTCAGTTGAGCGTCCGACTTCGGCTCAGGTCATGATCTCACGGTTCGTGGGTTCGAGCCCCGCATCAGGCTCTGTGCTGACAGCTCAGAGCCTGGAGCCTACTTCGGATTCTTTGTCTCCCTTTCTCTCTCTGCCCCTCCCACACTTGTGCTCTGTTTCTCACTCAAAAATATGTAAACATCTTTAAATTTTTTTTAAAAAGATAAAACTGTAAATAAAAAATGAAAATCAACTATGACTTCACCCAGAGATAACCCTGTTAATGATTTTGCTATGTTTCATTTCACTCTCTTTTCCATTCATATCGACAGACTTTATATATATATTTTATTTTATTTTATTTGTTTTGTTTTGTTTTTATTTATTTTGAGAGAGACAGAGACAGCACAAGTGGGGGAGGGACAGAGAGAGAGGGAGAGAGAATCACAAGCAGGCTCTGTGAAACGGAGATCAAACCCATGAAGCCACGAGATCATGACCTGAGCTGAAACCGAGAGTCTGACATTTAACTGACTGAGCCATCCAGGTGCCCCGACATTATATACATTTTAAAGAAATAGGATTCTCTTATAGAGACACATTAGGATCCTATCTTTTAATTTTTTTTTTTTAACGTTTATTCATTTTCTGAGAGAGAGACAGAGCGTGAGTGGGAAAGGGGCAGAGAGAGGGAGACACAGAATCTGAAGCAGGCTCTAGGCTCCAAGCTGTCAGCACAGAGCCCGACTCAGGGCTTGAACTCACAAACTGCGAGATCATGACCTGAGCCGAAGTTGGACCGAGCCACCCAGGCGCCCCTGGAATACTATCTTTTATGCTTAAGCTTCTCTTATTAGCATTGTCTCATGGCATTAAATATTCATGAAAATACGACTTTTAATAAGAGCATGCTATTCTAATTTATGGTCATACCATAATTTATTTAACCATTTGTGGAGCTTATTGAATTAAGCTCCCTGTTTTTGACTTAAAAGCAGGGGAGTGAGTCATTTTATATGTCCCAAACGGGAGAAAGAAGCTCTCCAGTAATCCTAAATGAGTTGCTTTTTGTTGAAAGCTCTCAATGGATTTCCCTCCTGTGGATCAGAGACTCGGAAGAGAGAAACGAGAATGGTTCTGTAACTTGACTGGGTTGACTTGATTAGTATCTTTGTCTAGAGACTTGCTTTGCCTTCTCTTCTGTTCCCATATGGGGCAGAGAATCCATTTTATTCTGTGTCTCCTCCCCTTGCCTCCAATCTCATTTTTTTAAATTATTTTTTTATGTTTATTTATTTTTGAGACAGAGAGAGACAGCATGAATGGGGGAGGGGCAGAGAGAGAGGGAGACACAGAATCGGAAGCAGGCTCCAGGCTGTGAGCTGTCAGCACAGAGCCCGGTACGGGGCTCGAGCTCACGGACCGCAAGATCGTGACCTGAGCTGAAGTCGGACACTTAACCGACTGAGCCACCCAGGCGCCCTAACCAAACATCTTTAGAGCAAGGCACTGAACTTTTCCTTTTCTAGATGCTTCTAGGCCTGTGAAACTCTGCAGATACTGACTTTGAGAGCCCGCAGCCTGCCCTCTGAACTTCCTGGACAACGGCCCGTTTCTGGGAAGCTGCCCCACAGATCTTACTGGTCCCCAGAAAGATGACCCCAGGTGACCCCACCTGCTGCCCTTTGGCTTTGGAACCTGACTGGAGCTGTCGCATCCACTTAGACAGACGTGACCTTCACTGCTCACCTGAGAGTGTTCTCTGTGAGCTGAGTCTGGATGTCCTCGGTGCAGAAAAGAAGTTCTGTGCTGTGGAGAGCAATTCAGAGGAAAATCTGCTCATAAACACGGCCGTTTGCTCGGAAAGTGATGCATTAGCAGGCTGGCGGCTGCTCTCCCAGGCTGAACGGCAGTGACATCTGAATCACCTTCCGGAAGCACCTTGTGGCAATTTGCTAATTATTTTTATGATGCCAGGTCAGCAATAAAGGTGGCTTTCCTGCTTCACTCTTTCTCCACAGCCGCGTGACGGGAGGGACCATTTTTCAAACCTGAGTTTCAGGCTCAGCCTGCCTGGTGGGGGAGGCCCCGAACACTGGCCGATTTGGTTTGCACTCAGTTCCCTTTTCCTTTCCTTGTCCCAGGCCTGATTTCTTTGTCCTTCTTGGAGTTGGAAGGTGTTTTTGTTTCTCAGGGCTTCCACAATAAATACCACAAATTGAGTGGCTGAAAAAAACAGAAAATTTGGGGCGCCTGGGTGGCCCAGTCGGTTAAGTGTCTGACTTTGGCTCAGGTCATGATCTCGTGGTTCATGAGTTCAAGCTCCGTGTCAGACTTGTACTTACAACTCAGAGCCTGGAGCCTGCTTCGGATTCTGTGTCTCCCCCCCTCTCTACCTTGACCCTACTCATGCTCTGTCTCTCTCTCTCAAAAATAAATAAACATTAAAAAACAGAAAATTTATTCCCTCATGGTTCTGGAGGTGGGAAGTTCCAGAACTGTGTCAGCAGGGCAGTGCTTGCTCTGAAGGCTCTAGGGAAGAACCTGTTCCATTCCGTTCTCTTGGCTTCTGGTGTTGCTGGCGATCCTCGAAGGGCTGTGGCTTACAGCCTTATCACTCCAGCCTCTGTCTCGATTGTCACATAGCATTTTCTGTGCATGTCTCCGTGTCTGTGTCTTTTTCTCATTTAAAATTTTTGTTTTTAACATTTATTTATGTTTGAGAGACAGAGAGAGACTGAGCGTGAGCGGGGGAGGGGTAGAGAGAGAGGGAGACACAGAATCTGAAGCAGGCTCCAGGCTCCGAGCTCTCAGCACAGAACCTGACGTGGGGCTCGAACACGCAAAACGTGAGATCATGACCTGAACCAAAGTTGGGCGCTTAACCTACTGAGCCACCCCGGGCCCCCTGTGTCTCTACGCTTCTAATAAGGACACCAGCCATGTTGGATGAAGGGCCTACCCTACTACAGTCTAACCTCATCTTCCCTAATTTCCTCAGCAAAGACCCTATTTCCAAGTTAAGGTCACGTTATAAGGTACTGGAGGCTAGTGTTTCAATATATTTTGGGGGGGCCACAATTAAAACTAGAGCAGAAAGTATCTAAAGGTATCTCGTTTATGAAAGTTGGGGGCATAATGATGGAATACCTAATGATCTGTCAAGCCAGAGACTGTTAAGAGATGCTTTTTGTGTTTGCTTTGCAGGTAGAGAGTGTGGCTCAGCTCCAGGCTTACCCTAGTGTGCACGCATGTGTTTTTTCGCTCTGTGAGCTACGTTTGTTTGTTTGGGTGAACACAGCTCTCTCATTATCCTAACAAGATCATGGTGTTCCAACGAATAAAGAAAAAGAGGGCTCCCACCTTTTTACTGAGTCACAAGACCCATTTGCCGGAAGCTACCTCATTTTTGTGGCCCCCTCTTCTGTGACAAAACCCGGTTTCCAGCCCGGAGGAAAAAATTTACAGGGTCATATTAAATTACCAAAGAAAAGCTAAAACTCTGGAGTTCGTCATTTCAGGAAAGGCTGAATTCTTTTAACTAAACGGGCAACTTTGAAATTTAATGGAAACCCGAGAGCTGTAATATAATGTGAAACCCTCTATTCCTTTTAGTTATTTCATGAAAAGCTGGGCATTTCTGTGGTGACTTTCATCCGAAGTGCCTCAAATGTCACGCTAATTTTACAAATTACGCCGTCTATGGGGATTCTATATTCTGCCCGCATTTCTTCTCCATTTCCAGAACCTTTGGAAGTGCAGCCCTCTCTGAGGTCCAGGTTGAAGGGCTCTGTGCAGTAATGCCTCGAATTAAGTGATCTTTAGGATTTTGAGAATTCTTATTCCTAATCGGTATCAGAAGGAAATCCTTGGCATAGTAGAAAGGAACACGGATCTGAAATTCGCAGTGGGAATCTGGGCCTCCGTTTCCTCAACTGGGAAATGAAGCATTTGCAGTGATAACTTACGAGGTTCTCTTTCGAGTCTGAGCTTCCAGGAGTCTATGGTTTGCGATGGCTTTTCTAAATTGCTTCAAAATGTTGATCAGGAAGTTAACCATGCTTTTAGAGAGAACCGTCTGTGACTTGGCAGTCTAGTCAGGGCTGCTGACAAAAATCTTCTGTTGCATGAAAGATTTTCCTGGTATTCGACCTGTGTGTTCTTCGGGCTTGTCAATGCCTGTAGCACAGCAGTGACCTTGCAAAGGTAACAGCCGCTTTGTATTTTTTTCTGCCCGTGTTCCTGTTACCCGATAGGCTGTCCCAAAGATTATTGATGAAGGCTCTGGCCCAAAGCGATCCCTAATATTTGGGTAGCTCTTCACACTTTTCACAGTGGATTCATGAACATTCATTTATTCAATCCCTATAACAGTCTGAGGTAAGCTAGACTGGCGTTATTATTCTCATTTGAAGATTGAGGAAACCAAGGAACATTGAGCCTGCATCACCTTACCAAGGTCACAGAGGAAGTCAGTGGCAGAAGGAGGGCTGGAATACACCTTTTCTGCCTTCTAGTTCAAGTTTTTTCCATTCCATTCCATTTGGGTTGAAACGTACAGATGTGGAAAGGAAAACCAACCAACCAACCAACCAATCCAACCACATACACACCTACTATGTGCTGGAGACTGTCCTAGACAGATTCAACCATCACCTATTTGATTCCACAGACTAAATTCCTGTCATTACGTAATATTTCTTCCTTGATGACTGGAAACTAAGTTTAAGCACCAAGTGCCATTGTATCAAGGAGATCAAATTAGTTTGGCTTTATAAGCATTTGGGCACCCCCAGTTGCGATGGGCTGTTGTGCTTAGGGGCACAATGAGCCCTGGGCTGGGTCTGTCCCCTTGGTGTCTTCCAGAGAGGGTCTATGGGAAAGGAGTGGGGGCACAGAGAAGCTGTATTGGGAATGCATTGTTTCTCTCTGGGAGATTCTACTACAAGACGGGAGGAGCCAGGAACATCACTGTCCTCCCACCTGAATGGATGATGTGATTGATGTTCAAGGGTACCAGGGATTCCTTGTATCCACTCTTATGTCTTCCTCTGTTGATGGCTGGACCCGCAACTTTATCTCTAGGGACTGACCTCAAGGAAGTAATGCCAAATAACTATAATAATGCCAGCCTTATTTTCCTTCTTGTCTGCTGTGAAGGTCAAATGAGATAACATACGTATTTGTGTTGTGCAAAAGCAGCCAGCTGATCATAGTAAGAAAATGTAACTTTGAAAAAAAGTTTATTTATTTATTTTGAGAGAGAGAGAGAGAGAGAATGGGCAGGGGAGTGGCAGAGACAGAGGGGGAGAGAGAGAATCCCAAGCAGCCTCTGCCCTGTCAGCATGGAGCCCGTCGCAGGGCTCAAACTCATGAACCATGAGACTGTGACCTGAGCCAAAACCAAGAGTCAGAGGCTTAACTGACTCAGCCACTCAGGGCCCCCCAAACAGCATTTTCATTAGCGAATGAGCAGGGTGTGTAAGGGCTGCTCTGCCACTTGGGCAGATGCCTTATCTTGTTGGGCCCCCGTTTTCTCATCTTGCCTGATGGTGATCCTGAGGCCTCAGTGAGTTGGTCTCTTTAAATTGCCAGGCCCATCACACCTGTTAGAATGGCTAAAATCAAAAACACAAGAAACAGCAAGTGTTGGTGAGGATGTGTACAAAAAGGAACGCGGTGCGCCGTTGGTGGCAATGCAAACTGGTGCAGCCACTGTGGAAAAAATTAAAAATAGAAGCACCCAGTCATCCAGTAGTTGCGCCACTCGGTATTTATGCCACAAATACAAACAAACAAATAAAACAACAGATTCAAAGAGATACTCCCACCCCTATGTTTATCACAGCAGTATTTACAATAGCCAAATTACGGATCATGCATCTATCCATTGATCGATGAACGGATATGGAAGATGTGGTATATATATACACAAAGGAATATTATTCAGCCATAAAAAAGAATGAAATCTTACCATTTGCAACAACATGAATGTAGCTAGAGAGTATAATGCTAAGTGAAATAAGCCAGTCAGAGAAAAAAAAACACCATATGATCTCACTCATATGTGGCATTTAAGAAACAAAGCAAATGTTGGGGCGCCTGGGTGGCGCAGTTGGTTAAGCGTCCGACTTCAGCCAGGTCACGATCTCACGGTCCATGAGTTCAAGCCCCGCGTCGGGCTCTGGGCTGATGGCTCAGAGCCTGGAGCCTGCTTCTGATTCTGTGTCTCCCTCTCTCTCTGCCCCTCCCCCGTTCATGCTCTGTCTCTCTCTGTCCCAAAAAAAATAGATAAACGTTGAAAAAAATTAAAAAAAAAAAGAAACAAAGCAAATGAGCTAGAAGAAAGAGAGAGGGAGAGAGAGAGAGAGAGAGAGAGAGAGAGAAAGGCAAACCAAGAAACAGACTCTTAACTATAGAGAACAAACTGATTACCAGAGGAGAGGTGGGTAAGGGGATGGGTGAAATACCAGATGGAGATTAAAGAGTACCTTTATCATAATGAAATAAAAAAATGAAATGATTAAAAATAAGAAAAATTGCCAGGCCCAGTTCCTGGTCTTTTCCACAAACAGTCCCCACTAAGAAGCTCCCCTTTCTTCTCTTTTGGCTTAATGAACTTCATTCCTGTTAAGTATTCTGGGAAAGGAAACATTTTTGGGGGGAAGTGGTTTATGCTTTTCAGGAACACAGGATCTGCAAGCATAGCGTTTTTTGTTGTTTTTTTTTTTAACTAAGTTTTCAAAGCTGCTTTCTCACATCAAGCTTGACAGAATTTTGTTCAGTCCTTCCTTTGTAATATACTCTGCCCAAAGATGATCTCTTCCTTCTGGGAACTCTTCTCCCTCCCTTCTTGTATTTTTTTTTTTTTTTTTGGTGGGGTGGGTTGACAATCATGTGGCTCTGATGCCCTTGCCACGGTGATTGGCTCAAGAATGGACATGTGACCTGAGAGGAACCAATCCTAGTCTTCGCTTGAGTTTGCTGTGGTTGCTGTAGATAAGAAGCAACTCTCTTCTGTCAGGATGCTGGCTGTGAGCAAGGTTAAGCCTGGAGCTGCTTGTGGCCATCTCTCATGCTTTGTGAGGGTGTTTTGTGAGCTTGCTGAAGATGACGCCCTCATGATGGAAAGCAGGAGAAAAGAACGTTGGAGAGAAAGATTCCTGATGGAATACTTAAACCTCTGCATTTCACCATGTTAAAAAGTCATCTCTGCATCTGGTCTGTTCAGTTCCTTGGAACAAAAACTCCCTTTATGGTTTAAGCTAATTTAAAGTGGTTTTCTATCCTTTCTAACTGACGGGAGCTCTAAAGAGCACTTGCAATTCGTGGAGGGACCAAGCGTCCTGGGTGTCTAAGAAGGCATGTAGTAATGGGTCCCTATGGATGCCAGTCAAGGTATTGAAGTGGATCATTAATGACAAGCTTTGGCTAACTTGCAACGGTCAGGAGCTGGGTTGCTCTTCAGAACAGACTTGCACAGAAAATTCTCTGTGTACAGATGGACTCATAATTTCCAACACAGCTATAAGAATTACAGATGTCTTGAGGAGGCGGCCAAAATCCTATGTAATCTTTTAGACCCCTACCAAAGGCAATTATGAGGCTTTACCTGGCAGGCCTCATGGGAAGAAAGCCACCCTCCTCGTATCAGACTTGCATTGCCATTTTCTGGAAGGAGATGCAAGGACTCAGGATCCCCCTCCCTTGGCCAGCCGTACTCAAAAATGATCGTCTGCCACCCTAATCAGGCACTTCCATTCAGAGGCCTCTTTACTGGGGGGCCTTGGCTGAAGCACTTTGCTCCACTTTGAGTACCTTTCTATCTCTAGCCCTTCCCCCTTTGTCCCCTTGCTTACATGCTCGCAAAGAGGCTGGAGACTTTGCTCAGGGCATCCCCGATCTGTGCTGCATCCAAAGGACCCTCACCTGGGGCCACTCTGTGGGGAAGAGTGGAGCACTAGGGAGTCAGCCCCTCTTTTTTGCCTCTTGCTCGCATTGTTGCAGTGAGGGAGCCCAGGCTCGACTGTCACTTTCAGTTTGGCTCGTTGTCCTAATTGACCACCTGGACACCTGGAAGCTTAACGGCTTTCAATTCATTTCTCTGGATCCTTCTAAACAGTATCATGCATAGTTATCCAGACTGGCTTGGAAGAGAGAAGCATGAGGACAGTGAGTCTCACACTTCAGTGTAGCATTTTCAACTCCCGCTGTCCATTTAAAAGTTTTGATGCTCAGGTCCTATCCCAGACTAGCTTTATGAGCGTGCTTGTGGATGGAGCCCAAACATGGTGTTGTTATTATTATTATTATTTTAAAGTTTATTTATTTTGAGAGAGAGAGAGAAAGAGAGAGAGAGAGACAGGAGGGGTGCAAGGAGAGAGGGAGAGAGAATCTCTAGCAGGCTCTGCACCATCAGCAGAAAGTCCGACTTGGGGTCCCAAACCCACAAACCATGAGATCATAACCCGAGCTGAAACCAAGAGTCAGATGCTCAACCGACTGAGCCACCCAGGTGCCTCCCCTCCCCAGGCAAGGTATTTTTAAAGCTCCAGGTGATTCTATTACCAGCCAGTGTTGTGAACGCCATTTTATCTGGGCGTCCAAATCACTAATCTGGAAAATTAACAGCAAAAACTCATGAGCTTTCATTGATCTCCTGGGTGAGACCCATGTAGGGGTGGATCCTGGGAATCTGAAGAGTCCAGATGGTTCTGATGCGGGTGTAACTAGTTTGAGGGGAGTTGAAAAGCATTGGTCCAGCACATGAGTGTATGTGCTTGCATGTACTGGTTTATTGGAGGGAAGGAAAAAGGAAAAAAGAAGGATTAAGAACCCAGAATCCAAGGAATAACCTCCAAAGAATTTATATTCACCCACCCATCCATCTATCCAGGTTCGATGGCCATGTAACACGACACTTCAGAGCATAGGATCCTATCAAAAACACAGCTGAGGGGCGCCTGGGTGGCGCAGTCGGTTGAGCGTCCGACTTCAGCCAGGTCACGATCTCGCGCTCCGTGAGTTCGAGCCCCGCGTCAGGCTCTGGGCTGATGGCTCGGAGCCTGGAGCCTGTTTCCGATTCTGTGTCTCCCTCTCTCTCTGCCCCTCGCCCGTTCATGCTCTGTCTCTCTCTGTCCCAAAAATAAATAAAAACGTTGAAAAAAAAATTAAAAAAAACACAGCTGAATCCTGGCTGTGCAATCATTACCTCTGTCACTCTGGGCAAATCATGCAACCTCTGTCAGTCTCACTTTCTTCATCTCAAAAATAGGGACACATATAATACCTTCTTGCGGGTTGCCGTGACACATAAATAATTAATATTTGTAAATTATTTAGTATAATTTCCAAAACTGCACTGCCTTGATATGGGAGCCACCAGCCACATGTGGCTGCAGAGCCCTTAAATGTGGCTGGTCCGAATTGAGATGCGCTGTAGATAGAAAATACACACTGGATTTTGAAGATTTAGGATGAAAAAAAAGGAAAATGTAATTTTAAGAATTTTAAAATGTTGAAATGGTAATATTTTGGATGTATTGGGTTGGGATGATAATATTTAGGTATATTGGGTTAAATACAATATATTTGAAAAATTAAAAAAATATTTTACCTATTTATTATTACTTTTTAAAGTGTGGCTACCAAAATATTTAAAAGTAACATATATTGGTTGCACTTTCCGTCCTTCCTTTTTCTTCCTTTCCTCCTTTCTTTCTTTCTTTCGTGAGAGCGTGAGCAGGGGAGAGGCACAGAGGGAGAGAGAGAATATTAAGCAGGCTCCTTGCCCAGTGGTGGAGCCTGACCTGGGGCTCGATCTAATGGCTGTGAGATCATGACCTGAGCTGAAGTCAAGGGTCAGACGTTTGACCAACTGAGCCATCCAGGTGCCCCTGTATTGTAGTTCTATTGGACAGCCTTGGCCTAGAACATAGTAAACTCTCAGTAACTGTTCAGTGTATTATTGGTATTGTTTTATGTATTTAATTCAAAAGCAGCTGGTGAACATTTGCTGTGAGGGATGTAAACATCAATCATTGGTCAAAGTGCTTAGAGTCTAGCGAAGGCAAACAAAGTCACCAGGAGTGTGTCGGACTTGATTCACTCTAGAACTCCGGGGTGTGCCTGGCATCGTCCACATTTTTACAACAAACACGAGATGAGATGCCGTCACATCATTCCTGGGACGTTGCAAATTGTGGCGATTGCCTTGGGTGCCCTGAAGCATGTGCACTGTCTAGTGACAAGAAGATATCTCAGGGAGGACATCAGAGTTGAAGAACTTTCCAGACATATAAAACTATTTTAGAAAATCCAATTTTGATACAAATCATGTAGCTCTCACCTCTCCCTTCCCCAACGTTACAGAGAAGGAATCAATGCTCTTTGGGGTGGTGGGACCTCAAATTCATGTCCAACTGGAGATTTAGAGTACAGCCTTACTTGGAAATAGGTCTTGGCAAATGTCATACATTAGCATGAGGTCATATTGGATTCGGGTGGGCTCTAATCTAATGATTGGGGTCCTTGTATGAAGAGAAAACAGAGACACAGACACACAGGGAGAATATATGTGAAGATGGAGGTAGAGACTGGAGTCACGTAGCTACAAACCAAAGAATGCCAAAGATTACTGACAGCCACCGAAACTAGGAAAGATAAGGAAGGTTTTGCTCCTAGAGCCTTTGGAGGGGGCATGGCCCTCCTCACACCTGATTTCAGACTTCTCTCCTCCAGAGCTGTGAGAGAATAAATTTCTGTTGCGACAACCCTCCTTGTTTGTGGTAATTTGTTAGGACTGCCCTAGGAAACAAATATATTGGATGTTCCTTGAACCAGACTTGGTCTTCTTAACACTTTGTGGTACAAATATTAATGGTTTTTTTTGGGGGGGGGTATCAGTGGGGACTCACTCTTGGGTCCAGGGAGAATCTGATAGCTGTGTATCACACTGATGGTCTCAGATAAGGTAGAGACGGGTTCTGGGAGGGACCAAAGAGTGTTAAAACAATGTAGTCACTGCGAGTTTCCAAAATGAGAAGCAGGCTAAAGGTCAATGCCAGAAAACAGTGCCAAGGATTGGTGTCACGTGAAGAGAAATGGAGCAAAATCGGACTCAATTGCAGTCAGACTGGCAAGCAGAGGGTCAGATGGGGAATGGGGAACAAGGCTGTCATCAGTATGAGAGGAACAAGAGCCCCATTTCTCTATTGAGCCCAGCGTGTGGCAGAGCTATGGTCTTTAGGACAAACAGTTGGTGTCAGTGTTTCTTCCCATGTGATGTGGCTGCATCTGGACACACGGGGACGTGATGGGAGTGATGTAAATCTACAGGACACATGCAGAGCATCTCCTATCGTCACGACACAAAAGCAGACATATGTTTAGGAATATAATGCAAAATTTCCATGATATGCGTAGTCTAAAATATACGATTTGGAAAGTCTTCCTTTTGTGTTGTTCACTTCGGGCTATCTTTAGAGCTCTCCAGCTGTACACAACCACTATTGTGTGCTGATGTCGGCACCTCCACAGCTGGAAAGCTTGAGAAGCACTGATATAAAAGACCCAGAAAGGACTGGCTAACAATTTTCGTCATTTCTGATACATAGCCCGTGCACTGTGTCTTCATATAGTAGGCACACGTTAACCATTTTTTGGCTCTTGTATGATAGTCAAAGTTAAAAACTGGTGACGCATTTCTCGCAAGAATTTTGGACCATGCGTTGGCACACGCTTTTATAAACAAAAGAGGGACGCATATACAGGAAGGATATTTTTAGGAGAGGTACGCATGGTAAGGAATGCTTGATGATTCTCAGACTTGCAAACCCACTGGGTACATCAAAGTGAGAAGAAAGTAAACCAAGTGCGAACCCACAACTTCTGCCTTTATCTACACAAGGCTTTCTAACTAAGAAAGACTTGGGGCCATGAACTGTGTTTTCGAGAGCCCGTCTTGTGGCAAGTCAGGGTCTGCCTATGTAGTTTTGTGCGCCAAACTTATGTTCATGTTCACCCTATTCTTCTTTTAGTTAATCCCATGATGATGTGTGCAATTTTAGCCTCTGATCATCAAGGGGAGATGGAGTTTTTTTGAAGCCATTTTCCTGTGCAGAACCAGAGCCACTACTCTGTCTTGATATGGTGAACATTGAAACGATGAAGGGCCCTGTGGAGAAGCCTGGGAGTCATTGTAGATTCTTTCTTCTCTCTTCCAACGCTTCCTCAGCCACCGAGTCCTGAAATCTATCTCTGCAGAGCTCTCAAATGCATCCACTTCTCTTCATCTTTTTGCCTGGGCAAGAGTGGAGTCTAGTCCCCATGGGAATGGGGTAGGGGTGAGAAGTTAAAGGGTCTAGAATTGGCATATAAAGTGAAAAATCAGTTGTGGATAGCATTAGTACTCTTGGGAGCAGAACATGGGGAAGAAAGTCCTTACATTTTGCTTAAAACACCTGACTTGGGCCCATTAAAATTCAACACCATAGAATAAACTGCTACTTGTCTTGCTTTTCCAACTGAGTCCATCCTTGACCTGGACCAAAGCCTGTTTCTGACAGAGGGAAGGATGGAAAGGTAAATAACCACATGTCTCTTTTGAAAATTTCATTTCATGTCTGTTCAACCTGATTACGAATGAACGGATATGATGGCACCAGCTTCCAAAGGCAGGCGTCTCCTCAGTCTTTCCAGGCAGGCCTTGCAAACCATGAGCACCTAGATAAGGGCATTAACCAAATAGGATTATATTGGCTGAAGCTTCAGTTCTGCCATAAGTGTCATTTGGGAAGAATGTATATTTAACAAAAAGCCAATGTTAGACTCAACTGCTAGAAACACAACAAGCCAGAACGTGAGTCTTTTGGGGTAAAAGTGAACGGAGTTATTGATAAAGAAATTTCTGGCCTTCTCTGCCAACTGTTTGTTCCCAAGGGCTAGGTCTGGATGTCCCTGCTTATTGCTCTTACAAAGTGGCCAATGTTGGAAATTTCCCTGCCAACCCCATTTCCACTCCTGGAGGGTGGTGTAACTGAAGGTGGGTGGGCCCAGTGTTCCAGAACTGCCTCTGTGACAGAGCCCATCTAAGTATGGCTGCAGCCACAGAAGGAGTGTCAGGTGCATGGCTGGTCACTCTTTAGAGAGCATGGATCTGAGTTCACATCCTGGGCTTGCTACAGAGCTGGACATCATTGAGGAAGTCACCAAACTAATTTGCTAGTTGGTTCCTCTCATCTGTTAAATGGGGATGTTCTTGCCAACTTCATAAAGTTACTGGGCGGGTTATGAATGCAAATTTTGGAAGTGTTAAAAATGGAGCTCCTATCCTACTTGGCCATTCACAATGGGAGAACATTCCCAGAAGTTCCTAGAGGAAGCAGTAGTTAGAGGAAATATGATACCAATGCACCCTATGTATCACACTCATAGAAGTTACATAAGGGCAAAAAAGTATTTTACAGTGGCTTTGAGAATTCTTTAAACACAAGATCGGTTTCCTATCTTTTCTCCAACACAGTCATCCTCAGATGATTGGAGAGATTTACAGGCTCTTAGGTATTGGGCTCAATTCATAACAGCAAGGTTACTCTTGGTGACCATAGAGCTGCATGTGCACATCTGCCTAGCTGTCCTGTCTGGGACAGAAAAATGATTTTCATTTTTCTAACTCTTGATTGAAATGGCATCTCTCAACCACTTTCCAGTTTGTGGTTACCTATGATAATGCCAGGATACACTGAAGATGGGAAATCTGTCTTCTTTCGCCTGTTGGTATAGCCACCCTTCAGTACAGACTCCCATTCATTCCATTATGGAAGTCTCAGCCCTCAGGGCAGGCAAGCAGTTTTAACTTGGAAGCCAATTTGGTCAACTGGTAGTGGGTACCTATGATGCTTTGTTGAGAAGGTATCTGAGCTCACATCTGCCCTGCATAGAAAGAGAGCCCAGATTAATTTATGATACCTTCTGTGGGCATGGATGGAGGAGTGGGCTCACACATTTCCCTTATCTGTGCTTCATCTGTCTATCAATCATAATGTCTACTTCCTCTCTCCACCTTTGACTCTCTTCTAGGATATTGGTAGGACACAAGAAGGAAATGCAGGAAAGGATGACATATATTGACCCTTCCCATCCTTGTGTGTCAAATTTTAACTAGTGTCTTTACTTAATGTAGAGTCATGATTTGTCTGTGGTTGTTGTATATATCTCTTTCCATTGCCACTTTGTGCGTGTCTTGAAATTAGGCATGGTTATTCTTCATTCTCACATTTTTTAAAGATTGAAAAAAATGTTTTATTGATTTTTGAAAGAGAGAGAAAGAGAGTGTGAGTGGGGGAGGGGCATAAAGGGGGGGAGACAGAGGATCCAAAGCAGGCTCCATGCTTACAGGAGCAAGCTTGATGTGGGGCTTGAACCCATGAACCATGAGATCATGACCTGAGCTGAAGTCGGATGCTCCACCGACTGAGCCACCCATGCACCCCTCTTCCTTCTCATATTGTCCCTCATCTTGTCCCTCCCACTCCAGAACCTGGTATAATGCCTTACACACAATAGTCATTGTTTTATTGCTGAGTTTAAATTTTTTAATTATACTCTTTTAAATCATCTACACTACCAACACAAATATCTTTCTAGTCTACAAATATAATCTTGCCTCACTTCTACTTAAAACTCTTCAATGACTCCCAACTGGCTAGAGGATAAAGTCCAAATTCTAAATCCTTTATTTTGACAAAATGAGTCTTTCAAGGTTTTGTTCTCACCCAGTTCTCTGAATCACCAGCCACTACACGCTCTTCCACTTCTTAGACACCATATTATTTTGTATTTTGAGCCTTTAAGTCTATAGGTTGTTCAGTCCAGAAAGCCCATTCACTGTTGCCTGTCCAGTAGACTGCTCTTCATCCTTTGAGATTCTGTGTCTTGAAAGGATGAGGTGGATTATAGTTAAAAGTGTGACTCAGGCAATGAGTACTTGGGTTTAAATCCTGACTCTAGTTGTGTGACCTTGTGCAAATTATTTAACTTTTCCTAGCCTGAGTTTTCTTGTTTATAAAACGGGGGATAATAGGGTAATTGGTAGGAGGATCAATGAACTAGTCTATATAAAGCGCTTTGCACGATGCCTTGCACACAGTGAGTATTCAGCTAAATTGACCTATTTTCTTAACTGGGATTCAGAACTAAACTAAAAGTCCATTGGGGCAAATGGCAAGATTGTAATGTAATATGATGGGGATTGTAATCATGGTGTGAAGAGGATGCAAAGGGAACACAGAGGAGAGCCCAGAAAAAAAAAAAACAAGCACAGACTCCAGGGGTGGGGGGCAGGGGCCTGAGAAAATGCTTCCGGCAGGACAGGTACTTGAGCTGAGTTCTAAAGGATGGGTCAGAAACATGGTGCCATGAGGCCATAGACGGGGATGGTGGATCAATGATGTGTGGAGCAGGGGCCTTGTGGACTTTACCTGACACGTGCTGCTTCATTAGGGTGAGAGGCAATTACCCCAAAGTGAATGTTTTGGACATGAGTGTTTTTGGTTGCTTTTGGATGGACTGGTTTCCTGTTTAGAGCATTGGCACCCCAGGCACCTTGCCCCTTTCTCACAGGCAGAAGAAAAACTGGAAGAGGGCTCAGCCAGCAAAAGCTTTCCTCCCGATGGAAGGACAGATGGAAGGTATGAGCCAGAGGGTGGAAATGGGGCTCCTAGGGAAGCGTCTCCTTAATCTCTCTCTTATTCTTGACAGAATAAACAAAGGTGGCCCTTGTGGAGCAGGCTTTATCTCCTTCCTCACGGTGAGTTGCTGGGGTGGGTTATGCCGTGGCTGGATGGCCCCCTGCGGGGGAAGAGAAGGCTATCCTACCCTTGTCATCCCAGGGTAGACCAGCAGTCCCAGTGGTGATAAGGACTCAAATGCCATAGGTACCTTTGGAAAGCATGAAACAAAACCAACTCCTGGTCTCTCTTTCTCTGCCTAAGAGCATCTTGTCATTATCATTGTTATTATTTTATCTTGACTTTCATGGGTGAATACAAAGAATAAAACCCCAAAAAAGTGGGTAGAGAAGTGTGATTCCTAGGCATTAAATATTTTAGTGACAGCAGGGTAAGACTCGATTCTAGGCCAAACTAGTTCAGGCCAGTAGATTCACATATGTGTGAAAGCCTTTTCTCTGTGCATGATAGAACACTCTCCTGTATTTGTATAGGTAGGAAATCCTTAAATCTTCCATTCTCATTTTTAATAAACAAATGGAGACATTCTCAACATCCTCAAAACAACTAATTCAAAGTCACATAGTAGTGAAAGAACTGAGGAGTCCTGGGCTTAGGAAAAAAGTTCTTATCACAGATGGGCTATGCTTTTATGATAGAAATTTTAGAATCAGATGACCAAAAAGAAGAAAACTTCAGTCATCTAGAATCGCCCTGGCCACAAGTAACAAAGAGCTCTAGGAATCCATATGTGGCAGGTAAAACCTCCCCTCCCTGTGGTCTCCACCTCCACTGGCATGAGGGAGGTAGGGTCCCCAGGACTCTGCAAACACCCCTTCCTCCCCTCACCTGCAGCTCCCATGGCTTTCTCACCTCTTTCTGCCTTGAGATGGCAGGATGAACCATCCCAGAGTTACTTATCTCAGTCAGCCTGGTCCTCCCTCTTGCTCTAGGACTCAAATGCCCTAAAGGTTCTTGTGCCCAGTGTCCCTAACCCTAACCCCCAAACTATCAAGTCTTTTTTTCTTATGAACATGATTTATTATCAAGTTGGTTTACATACAACACCCAGTGCTCATCCCAACAAGTGCCTTCCTCAATGCCCCTCACCCATTTTCCCCTCTCCCCCACTCCCCATCCACCCTTAGTTTTTTCTATGTATTTATGAGTCTCCAAGAGCATCTTTTATGCTTAGTTAAAATAATTTCCTCTGTTCAATGAAAAAAGGGGGGAGCTATTTTTGTGGTAGGCAGGGGAGTCCAAAGAGAGGCGACCTCATGGGATTTTTCCCTGAGGCTCATTTTAATTGGATAGGAGTTTGCCAGTTAGCAGAATGTATGGATGGTGAGATGGAAAGAGGGTACTAGAAGCAGAGGGCAGGGCATGAAGACAAGTGTGGCACTCTGATATGTTAAAGATTAGAAGAGGCCTCATGAATTTTTTTTTCTTTGAAACTGAAATTGGGCATAAATATCACTTAGTAAGACTCAGGGGAAAAAAAATCAAGTATGACATGTGAAAAGACAGTATGAATGTAATCAGAGATGTTAGTCTGCAAAGCTTAATTTCACCTGAAAGAAATGCATAAGAAAATAAGAAGAAATGTATTCATTAGCAATTGCCCTGTGGCAGATGGGAATACTGAGTAAAAGATAGATAGAGGAATATGGATCCTATAATATAGGTATTTAAGCAAAGTCCCAAAATGTTGAAAAAGCACGCATTCCTGTATAATCCTTGGGTAGCCTTCTTTGGAATCTTCTCTTTTCAACTGTTTGATTCTAAAGGGGAGCAACATATTAAAATGTTAGTAAGTGTGTGATTCGGATTTTTAGAGGCTGTGTGCAAACACCTGAGAGGTCCTAAAAAATTGACCAGTTTTCAGATATCCACCTGTCCAAGTGGTGCAGTGAAAAGCAACGGGCTTTTTAGCTGGACCTGCTTGGTTTTGAATCCAGGCTCTACCTTTACCAGCCATGTATGTAGGGAAGAGAGTTTGCGAAAATTATAAGTAAGCCCTCAAAAATGGAAGCTGCCAGTATCACTAGCTGTTACAGGGGTATCTAAAACGAGATGATTGTTGATCCTTTGGAGACAGAAATAAGACTTTGTTTCTTATTTGTTTGTTACATGGGGGAGGGGGTTAATATGTTGTTGTGCTGAGCAAGCATTGACATCGCATTCTCCGTCAGATTTTCATCCAGAGTCTGTGCATACAGGTTTTATGGAATTTAAGGACATTCTAAGATTTTGTTGAGAGTGTGCGTGTGTCGGTGTCATGACCCTCTGTGTGAGAATCCTGCTACAAGCAGGCTGTGCACTGTCAGTGCAGAGCCCGATGTGGAGCTCGAAGGCATGAACCACGAGATCATGACCTGAGCCGCAGTTGGACGCTTAACTGAGCCACTCAGGTGCCCTGGTAATTTTGCGTTTTGACCCTAGCTATTGGTCTGGTGGCCACGCTTGGAGATGGAGACAAACCCAGAAGGGGCAGGTGGCTCATGTTATCGTGAAACTTAGGCAATATTTCAAACAAGAAATAGGAGAACTAGGCTTTAAGGTGGAAGAATGGTCACTTCTCTAGGGCCATAGGGGTCAGGAGAACCTACAGAGTCCTTCTGAGGCACTGACCCCAAGGTCTCCATCCCGCATCTTGGGGTCCCACTCCTTTCTGCACCACAACAGAACAAGCTTCCCAGGGGTGAGAATTTAATCTCCTCCGAACCCCACAACCTCTATACTTATGTCCTGGGTCTGATCCTTAGGTTTTCCTGTCCTCTGGCTGCAGAAGACGAGGAGCCTATATGCTGCCAGGGAGATCCTCTGGGGTTTGCACTTGTTCTTAAATCTGTGATTGAGCACGTTCAGCCTTTCATTGCATTTGTCTGATGCATCCTCCAGTAAAAACCATCCTCTTCCATGGTCCTTGCAACCACTGGTTTTCATAAATCTCAGCAATATTTGAGAAAATGCCCTGCTGGTTCATTCCCACCCACCGGCATCGCACCTCAGTTCTCCACCTGCAAAACTGTAACAACTCCTGCCTCGTTATGCTTCGGGCTGTTAGTACTTCCTCTCCTCCCTGTGACGGATTCCCCCATGTCCACCAGCCGGCAAGTGACCCGGCTCCAAAATCCCATTTAAAAGTCTGTCCTTTTGACCACTCCTAGCACTAACTCTCTGTTTCTGTTCCGTGAGAAATACTATGAAGTAAAGATTTATGGATAGGGAGCTTATGGGGGAGTACTTTGGGGAGCAACAGCAGACGGGGAGTGAGGTGGGAGGGAGAAGGTATTACACTTACAATACAGGTCTCAGTTGATTTCGTGGGGCCATTTTGGAATGTGGATGGCCTTTCAGAATTTTCCGAGTCTAGGTGGAAGCTGGATTTTGTGTCCCCCACATCTCCCAGTTGCTGGGTGTGGGCTGTTCCAGAGAAAGCAGTGTAATAAGTGGGGGCAGTAACTCATCTCTGCTGAAAGTCTGGGGTAAGGGCTCAGTGGGGAGCCAAAAGCAGCCACTGCCCCCAGCAGCAGGGAGCTGAGAGTACCAGATGAGATAATGCGCAGGAAAGCGTTTACGAACAGCTTTATTTCACAAAAACAAAATCACATAGTAGCAAAATACAGTAGAAAGAACCAGTGGTTTGATACCAGAGCTCTTCCCAGCTTTGCTCCTTTCAGTTTATTCCTCATTCTCTCTGAGCCCTGGTTTTACCTTCTGTAAAATGGGGATGAGTATATTTTTTCTTGCAAGAGTGCTTTCAAGGACAGCTGAGTCAATACTTACTAAAGTATTTTATACTTTGGGCAACACTGTTCCAAGCTGTTCTCATACTCAACTCAGATTTTCTCACTCAATTAGCTCTTGTCCTCACTATTCTCTGGAGTACTACATATGTGAATTATAATGGCAGTGATGCACTTGAAAAGGATACAGATTTTATTTGATTTGAATGGTTATACAATTTCAAGTTCCCTTGCCCGGCCTTCAAACCCATTTTGGTATGAAACTCTTTTGGAAGTGACATGATGGAGCTTATTCAAATTGCTGATGAGGGTTAGTTTTGCCTGGGTAAAAATTTTATCTCACTGGGCTGGTCACATTTAAATACTGAGTCTTGGCTTTCCCTAATGCATCCCATGGTCAGAATCTGTCTCTCCAAGTAAAGGTCAATGACAATTCACCTGCAAGGGAAAGATCCAATTGCACCTCTAGAATGAAGATCGATACAATCACCGCAAGTAAACCGTGTCCGACCTCATCCTTTGTAAGAAGGAAAAGAATCAACAGGGCATGAAAAGTGTCAGCATTTTGAGTTTTGAGGGGTGAGAAAGGGGAAAGAATGTATGCCATACTCATCCATCATTGGGCTTCAGTAAGATCATTAGGCTTCAAACTAGAGATAAAGAGGTAGAAACATTCAGTTCTGCTGTTGGAAATCCTAGCATCAAATTCAGTTCAATTCAGTTCAAATCAACTCCATTCAATCTTATTTAATTCAACAAACATTTATTTAGTGCCAGCATTTTGTCTGACTTTATGCCAGCTGCCCCCAAATCCCCGATCTCTGGATGTTCATTCATTTTATTTCATGCCAGTCTCTGTTAGGTGCAGAGATAAGAAATAAGCATGTAGGGAGAGAAAGATATGCAGACACACAGAAAATCTATTGGGATAACTACTGAAAGACATGGATAAAATACCATGGAGTTAACTGTGGAAGGAAACCCAAGCTACGTGTTCATGGGGAAAAGGTGATTTTGAGTTGGGGCTTGTGTGATGAGTAAGCATTTACTCATGAATGGGGAAAAGCTTAGTTTAGTTTGACAGTTATTTATCAAGGTATATTATGTGCTGGAGCCTGGGCATTGAGGAGGTAAGTAGAGCATCACAGCTGCCCTCAGGAAGCTCACACATGTCACACAGCAGGTGGAGGTAACACTCTGAAGAAGCTTGCCTAGCTGATAAAGAGACAAGTGAATGGACAAGGAAAGGTCTCATTTGCAATCTTGTTCAACATATCTGCTGTCCAAGATAATCTTTGGTCTGGGTACAGTTGTTATGTTTTGCCCTCATAATGGCAAAACCACCCTCAGAAAAATGCCTGGAAGCTGGAAATGAGTAAGTACATGTCCAAAGGTACGGTAACAAAGAAGTTTCTGGGGGCGCCTGGGTGGCGCAGTCGGTTAAGCGTCCGACTTCAGCCAGGTCGCGATCTCGCGGTCCGTGAGTTCGAGCCCCGCGTCGGGCTCTGGGCTGATGGCTCAGAGCCTGGAGCCTGTTTCCGATTCTGTGTCTCCCTCTCTCTCTGCCCCTCCCCCGTTCATGCTCTGTCTCTCTCTGTCCCAAAAATAAATAAATGTTGAAAAAAAATTAAAAAAAAAAAAGAAGTTTCTGGTGTATTTGGGATTATGGTGCATATTTGCAATGGAAGACAATGCGACTGTTCAAAATGGGGCACAGAGATACAACATGGGAAGTGATTTATAATATATAGTTGAGTTACAAATGCAAGAAATATAGTGTATGCGGTGTGATTTCACTCTTGTAAATTTTTGGTGTACATTCGCAGGGAGTGATGTAAGACCACGGTCTACATACAAACTGTTCATGGTGGTTCTATTTGGATGGAGGGATTATGAACAGAAATTATGAATAGTTCTGTCTTCTCTTTCTTCCTCTTTCCCGTTCTTCTTCTTCCTCTTCTATTTTGCTCATGTGCATTTCCTTTCTTGTTCTTCAACAAATCTGAGTTACTCCAGAAATGAAAAAACAAGCGAACGAAAAGTTAATTGTAGCTAGAGTGTATGATGCTAAATGAAAGAAGTCAGCCAGAGAAAGACAAATATTATATGTCTTTTCCTCATGTGTGGAATTTAAGAAACACAACTGATGAACATAGGGGAAGGGAAGGAAAAATAAGATAAAAACAGAGAGGGAGGCAAACCGTAAGAGACTCTTAAACACAGAACAAACTGAGGTTGCTGGAGGGGAGGTGGGTGGGGGGATGGGCTAAATGGGTGATGGGCATTAAGGAGGGCACTTGTTGGGAGGAGCACTGGGTGTCGTATCTAAGTGAGGAATCACTAAATTCTACTCCTGAAACCAATACTACACTGTATGTTAACTAACTTGAATTTAAATAAATAAATTAAAAAAAATCCTTTAAATTAAATATGCACTTCTAGAGTCAAGACAGTCCTTATGGTTATGGTATTTGTTCCTCAGAATAATCCATTCTATTGGAGGGATAGCATCATTACTATTATTGCTGTTATTATTTTATATCCATGGTCTGATGATATTTGAGGTTTTAATTGGTATGCTCTCCTCACTCCCAAATCACACGAGAAACAGATCATCTTCCGCAGAGCTAGAAACATAGGCTGCAAACACTTGCCACGGACAGATTTGGTTGCCAGTTTTGCAGAACAAAATATCCTACTGGCAGAGATCTTGAAGAAAAAGTGATCGCTGGCTGGGGAAGAGACACATGGACAGGAAAGCATGATAGAAAGGAATGGAGATCCTCAGTCCGGGAGCCCTGGGGCTGCCTGGAAGCTGAGTGGGCAAGGTCTTAGGGACCCTGTCACTGTCGAGGAGGAACTACCATCCACCTATCGTCCATCAGTTTTCCCGTCTGCAGTGAAACTCATCTGAGGCTTGAGATTCTGCTCAACTCCCATGCATCTGCATAGACATTGCCCACTTCTGAGCCTGGGCAACTCCCTGCTGCATTCCCATTTTATTGATGGAGGAGTGGAGGTTTGAGGAAGCTGAGCGATTTGCATAGAACTCGCCAGCAGGGGTGAAGCTACCACTTGAACTTCATAAATCCCTATTGAGCACTCTTTCCCGTACCCCACCACGCTGCCTAAAGCTTGATTTGTGGACCACAGTTTTTCACAGCCACCAGTTCTGTCCCTCATTTCTCCCTGGGCAATGGCTCCTTCCTGTTAGGAGAAATAAACAAGATGGTGACAGGCTTTTGAGGTTGTGTCATTTCGAACCCGGTGCCCCGCTCCAACAAGAAACAGGGTTATTTCTGGTGAAGTCTTTGCTGTAAAGTACACCAATCAATTTTCCTTACAAATGATTTCTAATATGTAATCATGTAATCAAGCACTGCCATAAACAAGCCTGGCCTTGACATAGAGTGATGGCGTGCCGTAATATTTTAAATAAAGGATGATCACACAGCCATTTATTTTGAAGTCCAATTTTCAGGATTGGGAACTATACATTAATGGAAGTTTAGAGATTAACAGCAAACTAAATGTGAAACCCTGTGAGCTAATGCCTTCAACACAAACAAATGTACAAAAATAGCATCCTGCAACTGTTTTCAAAGTCTGACAGTCACAGGGCTTTCGGCAAGGCAGAGGGTGCAAAGAGTACCAGATTCATCAAATTCTGGCAGCGATCTGTTAAAAAAATTATGGTTTTGTCTACAAATGGAAACTGCTAACAGCTTTACCCGTCCACTGCAATCATCTTTCCATCTGCTTGGGTTTTATCATTGTGTCGCCTTTGGAAAATTACAACACAGAGCATATTCTCTTGGAGGTCTGTTGTTGAGCTGAATATTCTGGGCCACGAAATGGTGACAACAGTTGAAGAGTTTCCCTGCAAAAGCGTTACAACCGTTGCATGCCAACAAGCCGCCCGTGCTGCAAGGTTCTGGCAGGAGGGGAGCAGCGGACTGCGTTTAGTAGAGCACAATTAAAAAAACGCTTGCATATACTAGAAAAGGCACAATCTAACACTTGCAGTGACTTGAAATAATGGCTACTTGTTTTTTGCCTCATTCTGTCATCGTTCCTTCTTACTCTACTTTCTTTTCCATTTCCCTACTAAAAATGTGTTGTTACCTAAGTGCAAGGTCATGAAGGACCTGGACAGCTCCTCTAGCCTGTGATCTGCTCCGGAAGGAACCTTATCCCTCTGTCTCCAGATCCTTTGCCTGGAGCCGGGCTCGGGGTGGTGTTCAGTACCTAACTGCTGAAGGAATGAATGAAAGGATGAATGATGCTATGCCTTTCATATGATGATTTATATCTTAAAAAACATTATGTACTTTGGAAAACATTCTCACTGACACCATCCTTAAAACAATATAAGAGGCAGGAAGATGAGGTATTGCCTCTATGTGTTAGTTCAGGTCCTTCAAGAGGAAGATGCTAAAGTTGGATTACACATGAAAGAGACTGATTATGGAAACTGCCCTTGAGGGAAAATGGAGAAGGAGCAGTGGAGAACGGGGCGGGGGGGTGGGGTAGCCATCATACCGTGATGCAAGTCTTACTACCACGGAGAGAGAAGGAAGGATTGAGTAGCATAAGTATCTGACAGAAGTGCCATTCAAGAAAGTTTCAGTAAAGCTGATGGAGAGTCTTAGGGCCAAACTCATTGGTCTGTGGAGTCCCACATCCTCCAGAAATGTGCCTGCTTTTCCCAGAAGTGGCCTTGGTGCACTCAGACTTTGGCTGGTGGTGCCAGTGTGGTGATGGATTTTAGACAGCATGACTACTCTATGCAGTGGGAGATTGGAGAGGAGAATTCTCATGGTGACCACAT
Source organism: Lynx rufus (assembly GCF_022079265.1). NCBI lineage: Eukaryota > Metazoa > Chordata > Mammalia > Carnivora > Felidae > Lynx > Lynx rufus. The sequence continues at coordinate 6,742,705 of NW_025814845.1, forward strand.
TCTATTTTAGAGATAAGGAAACTGAGATCCTGAGAGATGAAGAGACATTCTTAAGGTGTCACGCCAAGTGAATGGCAAGGTAAGGGTTAATACCTGGCTCTTGAAACCTAGCCCATGTGTTTTCTTTGTGGACGGACCAATGAATCTATTTCTACTGCTGACTCAGTGCCCCATCTGATTTGGTGGAGAGGGCAAAGCACAGGGAGCCAAAACACTGGGTGGGCAAAACACTTCTCAAGGACATAAGAAGAGGCAAGGAGTGCGATTTCTTACACTTCTGGTAGAAAGCAGAGTATAAGGCTGGAAGGCGAGGACAGAAAATCTCATTTTGGTGGGGGAGAGTATGTAAGACATTCACTCTCTCTAATTAAAATACGCCATACAAGGGGCGCCTGGGTGGCGCAGTCGGTTAAGCGTCCGACTTCAGCCAGGTCACGATCTCGCGGTCCGTGAGTTCGAGCCCCGCGTCGGGCTCTGGGCTGATGGCTCAGAGCCTGGAGCCTGTTTCCGATTCTGTGTCTCCCTCTCTCTCTGCCCCTCCCCCGTTCATGCTCTGTCTCTCTCTGTCCCCAAAATAAATAAACGTTGAAAAAAAAAATAAAAATAAAATACGCCATACGTAAAATCAAATCTTTTGATAGTTAAATAGCAGATCATGTTCTAGAGAATCACATAAGCTTCTGGAAAGTAGAGGCCTTCTTGTCTATTTTTTTCAAGGCTGGATATCCAGAATCTTGACAGTGCTTGGTAAAAAGGCATGGAATAAATACTTGTCTTTGTTGAATGAATGAATGTAACTTTAGTCTTGGAAGGGGTCTCAGAAAACATCCAAGGTACTTCAGAAGATAAAGATAATGAGATAGTGAATAATGGTTAAATCACTTCTCAGAGGGAATGAGATCCCAAAATTCCTGTCTCCCTGTGCAGTGGTCTGTCCCCCTTCTATCTGGAGCTACGCTGGGATGAGGGTTCTGCTCTGTCAACCCCAAAGAAAATTGACACATTGATATTGAAGTCTCTAGCATATTTGACCAAAAGGAAGACTTCATCTGTCCATGTTTTGAACTGCAATCTCAATGTGGCGAATAGATTAAGACCAAATTCTCAGCAAGAATGAATGGGTAGAATGAGTCATTTGGAGAAAAGCAATGCATGAAACCTACATGAAGAGATCAATATTTTGGGACCATTATGGGAAACCCCAGCTGACAGACAGCAGATAGCAGAAAAGTGGAGGAGACCAGACATACTTATTAAACCATTATGCAACTTTTGAAAACTCTGGCCTTGAGGGGTTGCTCTGCCGGATATTAATTCACTTATTCACATAGGAAGTATTTACCGAGTACCAACTCTGTGCCGGGCACTATGATAGGCTGTAAAGATTGTTGGCAAACAAGACCCTATTCCTTCCACAATAGAGTAGAGCATCTCGTGGAAGAGACAGACAGCGAATGCACACACAATAATTCCAGAGAGTTGGAAATGTTATCAGAGAAATCCTCAGGGTATGGGAAGCAGAATGATTACATGATAATGGGCAGACTCTGAGTCAGTGAAAGTGGCTTGAGATCTGAATCATAAGTAGTTACCTCTGTGAAGATCTGAGTGCAAGAGGTTCAGAAGGAAGAAGAACAGGTGTAAAAGCTCTCGGGCCCCCAGCAAAAATAAGAGTGTTTAAGGAGAAGCAGAAAGGCCAGTGTGGCTGGAACACAGAGCAAGGTGGGTGGCAGGAAGTGAAATGAGAAGTAAGTGGGGCCTGATCCTGCAGAACCTTGCAGGCAGAGCAAGAAGTTTGGGGTTTTATCTTAAGTGTGTTAGGAAGTCACTGCAGGCTTTTAAGCAGGAGAGTGTCATGGCCTGATTTACGTTGAAAAATGAACTTGATCTGAGAAAAAAAAAAAAAGACCAAAGAAACAAAGACTAGAAAGCACCAGAGAGCATCTCCAGAAACACCAACTCTACAGGTAACACAATGGCACTAAATTCTTATATTTCAAAAATCATACTAATCAATAATAAATAGTAATAATAAATTCTGAATGTAAAGGGATTAAGTGCTCCAATCAAAAGACATAGGGTATCAGAATGGATAAAAAACCAAGATCCATCTATATGCTTCTTACAAGAGACTTTTTTTGGACCTAAAGTCACCTGCAGCTTGAAGGTGAGGGGATGGAGAACCATCTATCATACCAATGGATATCAAAAGAAAGTCTGAGTAGCCATACTTATATCAGACAAATTAGATTTTAAAACAAAGACTGTAACAAGAAATGAAGAAGGGCATTATATCACAGTTAAGGGGTCTATCCATCAAAAAGATCTAACAATTGTAAGTATTTATGCCCCCAACGTGATAAGCCCAAATATATAAATTGATTAATAACTAACATAAAGAAACCCATCAATAATAATACGATAATGGTAGGAAAATTTAACACCCCACTGGCAACTATGGGCAGATAATATAAGCAGAAAACCAAGAAGACAATGGTTTTGAATGACATACTGGACTGGATGGACTTAACAGACATATTCAGAACATTTTATCCTAAGGCAGCAGAATACACTTTCTTTTTGAGTATACATGGAATATTCTTCAGAATAGATCACATAATGGGTCACAAATCAGCCTTCAACAAGTACAAAAATTTGGAGATCATATCACGCATAGTTTCAGATCACAATGCTATGAAACTTGAAGTCAACCACAAGAAAAAATTTGGAAAGAACTAAAATACATGGAGGTTAAAGAACATCCTAGTAAAGAATGAATGGTTTAGCCAAGTATTAAAGAAGAAATAAAAACAAATACATGGAGGTCAATGAAAATGAAAACACAGCAGTTCAAAACCTTTGGGATGTAGCAAAGGCAGTCCTAAGAGGGAAGTATATTGCAATCCAAGCCTATCTCAAGAAGCAAGAAAGGTACCAAATACACAGCCTAACCTTACACCCACAGGAGCTAGAAAACTAGCAGCAAATAAAGCCTAAAGCCATTGAAGAAGGGAAATAAAGATTAGAGCAGAAATAAACAATATAGAAACAAACAAGCAAAAAGAGTGAACAGATCAACAAAACTAAGCACTAGTTCTTTGAAAGGATAAACAAAATTGATAGCCCCCTAGCTAAACTTCTCAAAAAGAAAAGAGAAAGGACCCAAATGGATAAAATCACACACAAAAAAGAGGAGAGATCACAACCAAACGAGAATACTATGAAAAATTATGCCAACAAACTGGGCAATCTGGAAGAAATAGACAAATTCCTAGAAACTCACAAACTACCAATGCTGAAATAGGAAGCAATGGAAAATTTAAAAAGATGCATAACCAGCAAAGAAATTGAATCACTAATCAAAAATCTTCCAACAGGGGCGCCTGGGTGGCGCAGTCGGTTAAGCGTCCGACTTCAGCCAGGTCACGATCTCGCGGTCCGTGAGTTCGAGCCCCGCGTCGGGCTCTGGGCTGATGGCTCAGAGCCTGGAGCCTGTTTCCGATTCTGTGTCTCCCTCTCTCTCTGCCCCTCCCCCGTTCATGCTCTGTCTCTCTCTGTCCCAAAAATAAATAAATGTTGAAAAAAAAATTAAAAAAAAAAAATCTTCCAACAAACAAGAGTCCTGGGACAGATAGCTTCCCAGGGGAATCCTACCAGACATTTAAAGAAGAGTTCATATCTATTCTTTTCAAACTGTTCCAAAAATAGAAATGGAAAGCTTCTAAACCCATTGTATGAAGCCAACATTACCTTGATTGCAAAACCAAAGACCCCACTAAAAAATAGAATTACATACCAATTTCCCTGGTGAAACTAGATGCAAAAATTCTCAATACAATACTAGCAAATGTAACTCAACAGTACATTAAAAGGGTTATTCACCATGATCAAGTGGGATTTATTCCTGAGCTGCAAGTCTGGTTCAATATTCACAAATCAATCAACGTGATATACCACATTAATAAAATAAAGGATAATAACCACATGATCCTGTCAGTAGATGCAGAAAAAGCATTTGACAAAAGACAGAATCCATTCTTGATAAAAACCTTCAGCAAAGTGGGGATAGATGGAATATACCTCAACATCATAAAAGTGATATACAATAGATCCACAGCTAATATCACCCTTAATGGGGAAAAACTGAGAGCCTTTCCCCTGTGGTCAGGAACAAGACAAGGATGTCCACTCTCACCATTATTATTTAACATAGTACTGGAAGTCTTAACTTCATCAATCAGACAACAAAAAGAAATAAAAGGCATTCGAATCAGCAAGGAAGAAGTCAAACTTTCACTATTTACAGATGGCTTGTTACTCTATGTAGAAAACCCAAAAGACTCCCCCCCCAACACTGCTAGAACTGATATATGAATTCAGCAAAGTCTCAGGATGTGAAATCAATGTGCAGGAATCTGTTGCATTTCTATACACCAATAATGAAGCAGCAGGAAAAGAAATCAAGGAATTGATCCCATTTGCAATTGCACCAAAAGCAATAAGATACCTAGGAATAAATTTAACTAAAGAGATAAAAGATCTGTATTCTGAAAACTATAAGATACTTATGAAAGAAACTGACGAGGACACAAAGAAATGGAAAAAATATTCCATGTTCACAGATTGGAAGAAAAATATTGTTGAAATCTCTATACTATCCTCAAAGCAATCCACACATTAAATGCAATCCCTAGCAAAATACCACCAGCATTCTTCATGGAACTAGAACAAACAATCCTAAAATTGTTCACAAAAGAGCCCCAATAGCCAAAGCAATCCTGAAAAAGAAAAACAAAACTGGAGGCATCACAATTCCAGATTTCAAGCTATATTACAAACCTTTAGTCATCAAAGCAGTATGGGACTGGCATTAACACAGACACATAGATCAATGGAACAGAATAGAAAACTCAGAAATGGATCCAAAACTATATGGTCAGCTAATCTTTGACAGAGCAGGAAAGAATATCCAATGGGAAAAAGTCTCTCAACAAATGGTATTAGGAAAACTAGATGGGGACCCACAGAAGAATGAAACTGGACCATGTTCTTACACCATACACAAAAATAAATTCCAAATGGATGAAGTATCTAAATGTGAGATAGGAAACCATTAAAATCCTAGAGGAGAACACAGGCGGCAACCTCTTTGACCTCAGCTGGAACAACTTCTTACTAGACATGTCTCCGGAGGCCAGGGAAACAAAAAACAAATGTGAACTATTGGGACTTCATCAAGACAAAAAGCTTCTGCACAGCAAATGAAACAATCAACAAAGTTAAAAGGCATTCTACAGAATGGGAGAAGATATTTACAAATGACATATCTGATAATGGGTTAGTATCCAAAATCCATAAAGAAGTTATCAAACTCAACACCCACAAAACAAATAATCCAAAGAAGAAATAGGCAGAAGACATGAATAGACACCTTTCCAAAGAAGACATCCAGATGGCTAAAAGACACATGAAAAGATGCTCAAAATCTCTCAACATCAGGGAAATAGAAGTCAAAACCACAGTGAGATACCACTTCATACCTGTCAGAAGGGCTAAAATCAACAACACAAGAAACAACAGGTGTTGGTGAGGATGCAGAGAAAGGGGAACCCTTTTGTACCGCTGGTGGGAATGCAAACTGGTGCAGCCGCTCTGGAGAACAGTCCGGAGGTTTCTTAAAAAACTAAAAATAGAACTACCCTATGACCCAGCGATTGTACTCTCAGGTATTTCCCCAAAGGATACAAAGATACAGATTCAAAGGGGGTACATTCACCCTAATGTTTATAACAGCGTTATTGACAATAGTCAAACTATGGATAGAGCCCAAATACCCATTGTTGGATAAATTGATAAAGAAGATGTGGCATATATATATATATATATATATATATATATATGAATATATATATATTCTTATACACACACGCACACACACACAAGAATATTACTCAGCCATCACAAAGAATGAAATCTTGCCATTTGCAATGACACAAATGGAACTAGAATTTATTATGCTAAGTGAAATGAGCCAATCAGAGAAAGACACATACCATATGATTTCACTCATATGTGGAATTTAAGAAACAAAACAGACAAACATATAGGAAGGAGGGAGGGGGGAAGAGGAGAGAGGGAAACAAACCACAAGAGACTCTTAACAAACTGAGGGTTAATAGAGGGAGGTCAGTGGGAGATGGGCTAGATGGGTGACGGGCATTAAAGAGGGTACTTGTTGTGATAAGCACTGGATGTTGTACCTAAGTGATGAATCACTGAATTCTCCTCCTGAAACCAATATTGCACTGTATGTTAACTAACTAAAATTTAAATGAAAAGTAATGAAGTTGATCTGCAGGAAGGCAAGCGGAAGCAGGGAGACGAGTTGAGCCTGTTGCCAGAATCTAGCTGAGACCTAATGGGGACTTGAGCTGAGCTGGATGGACGAGCTGGAAATAGCCTGGTGGACGATAGGGAGGGATTCCCTGCTGAAGGATAGCGTGTGCAAGGCAGAGAGGCAGAGGGGCGAGGACAGGGTATACTGGGTTCACATGTGGTTTGCAATGGCTGCAGTATTGGGTGCACATTGCGTAGCAGGAAGAAATGTAAAATAAGGAGGATGATCTCTATTTCATAGAGCTGATGCAGGGATAGCTTGAGAAAACAAGCCACTTCCCCTCTCTGTGCCTGTTTCCTTCTCAGTAAAATGGAGAGTGGTGTCACAAGGCAATCACTGAGACACTTTCCGTTCTGTGATTCTCCTGCAACCCAGGAGGTGAAACCTGATTGAAGAGTCTTGAGTCTGTGGCATCGGCAATGCTGGGGCTTCACCATGTGGGTGTTTATGGCTTAGGTGCTGGGAACGTGCTTTTAGAAGTCAGAATAATAAGTGGAAAATGGAAATAGACATTGGATATCACCAAGCGTTGAAAGCCCCTTTTAATGGGCTATACAAAACAAATTGTTACAGGAGACACCTGGCCCAGGCTATTTACTTCCTGTTTCCCCATTCTTGTCAGAGCCAAATTTCTCATGAGTGAAGTAGCCGTCTCCTTACTGTCCTGAACACACAGAAAGCCCTTCTGTAGAAAACAGCAGAGGCCACCATATAATAATGATTACTGATCTGTGTTTCTGTTTTAAAAGGCTGTTTGAGAACAATCATACTCTGTGCCTGACGCGGATCCAAGCAGTTCATTTGCGGCAAGCTCCTGCGAGCTGCACAAGTTGGTCATATTTTCCTCCTTATTTTACACATGGGAAAAGTGAGGACCAAAAAGGTAAGTAATGCTTGAGGCCACCATAGCCTTTCTACAGTCTCAGCAGAAAACACACTGGACCCAGCCTTCAGGGATTGGGCTCTGCCATTTGACAAGGTATGCCCTTGACTTTCAAGTCACTTGATAGTTGTTCTTGCTTGATTTCCTCATCTGTGAAATGGGGATAATTATAGCACCTCAACAAGCTGTGTGAGCATCGAGACACGTTGTGTAAGGAATCTGGTACAATAAACATGGGTGCTCCCCACACATAAAGATGTTTTGTAGACTGCTTGCTGTTATCCAAAGATTGAATGTGACCTTCCTATTTCTAGCCAATTAACTTGCTTTTGTACAAAAATCATATTTAATGTGAAGATATTTGTAGCATGAGAGAATTCCTACGGTTCTTGGATTTCTGTATGAGTGTGGAGGGAGGTGTTGAGGTAAATATTTCCTCTGCAGATTAGAAAACAGTGAGTCAGGAATTTGAACAAGTTGATATTAATTTCAGGCAATATTTTCTTCTGTTGTATGAAGCCAACATGGAAGAAATAAACCAAATATTTATTAAGTGCTCGGCCATGTTCTAGGTCCTTTGGGAGAAGAGGCGGGGTCCAGAGATGAGCCACACTCTTGATTTTCTCAAGGAGCCTGCTCTCTACCATCTACTATGCTGCCTAGATGGGATGGGTTTCTGCTGGAGGCAGAGGCTGCTCTCACAGCAAAATCTGGTGTGTGTGTGTGTGTGTGTGTGTGTGTGTGTGTGTGTATGAGAGAGAGAGAGAGAGAGAGAGAGAGAGAAAGAGAAAAGGATACAGAGAATTATTTTCAGGTTAATCATGTTAATCAAAAGGTCTTGGGGTAGGCTCCATAGCTCAGTGGTTAGAGCACTGGTCTTGTAAACCAGGGATTGTGAGTTCAATCCTCACTGGGGCCTCTTGTTGACTTCTGCTTTGAGGTGCCTGGGTTCAGTTAAACATCCAACTTCAGCTCAGGTCATGATCTTGTGGTTCGTGGGTTCAGCCCCGGATTGAGCTCTGTGCTGAGAGCTCCCAGCCTGGAGCCTGCTTCAGATTCTGTGTCTCCCTCTCTCTCTGCCCCTCCCCTGCTTGCGCTCTGTCTCTCTCTATCTCTGTCTCTGTCTCTCTCTCAAAAATAAATTAACATTAAAAAATAATTTAAAAAAAGGTCTTGTGGGTGCCTGGGTGTCTCAGTTGGTTAAGGATCTGTATTTTTATTTTGGCTCAGGTCATGAGCTCACAGTTGGTAGGATTGAGCCTCATGATGGGCTCTGTGCTGACAGCGTGGAGCTTGCTTGGGGTTATCTCTCTCTCCTTCTCACTCTACCCCTTCCATGCACGTGGTCAATAAACAAACAAACAAACAAACTTAAAATAAAATGTCTTGGATTAAATAATGTTGAAAAACTCTGGCCTAGACAGAAAGATCCATGAAAGAAGAAATGAATCAGGGAGTTGGTGAGCAGTCACAACTAGCTTTTATGTAGACAATGTGTGGGTAACCAAATATTCATTGGGGGGCTCCTGGATGTAGACCAGGCTGCCCAAACGCCTTACTGCCTTATGCCTCCTTTTAGTAACTAATATTTCATAACATGTTCTTCACTTTACCAGAAATATAACACAACCCATCCACAACATGATTTTCAAAACAAATCAGTGTGATGCCTCAACATAACCAAGGAACAAGTAAAAGGAACTTAAGATAAAGTAATATGTATCATATTTTAGCATGTGAATGCTCAGATATGACTACAGGAGAGAGATCGTGAACGGATCACATGATATGTACCCCCAAACTCCTCGTGGACACATCTGGGGCCTTGGTGCTGGCTGTTGCTGGGCACCTGTGTTCCTCCACGTGACTTTTCTCTCCATGCCTTATCTCACCATTTTGTGGTTTAGCCAACCTTACACATGGCAGCTGGCTTCCAAGATGGTGAAACAGAAGCATCAAGACTTTCAAACTCTAGGCTTTGCAGTCACACAGCATCACTTCTGCTGTGTTCTTTCCATCAAAGCAAGGCACAGGGCCAGCCTAAACTATTCAAGGAGTGGGTGGGTGGGAAATAGACTCCTTCTTTACAGGAGGAGTGGAAAAGTCATGTTGCAAATGGGCATGTGGGATAAAAGATTATTGTTGCCATTTGTGGAAACAACCTACCTCAGAAGAAGAGCCCTGAGAAGTAAAAATAAAAAGAATTAATCTATTTATTGAATTCTTCCTGTATGCCTGGCCCTGTACTAAGGCTTTACGTGTACATGCTAAGTACATCTTCGAGCAACCCCACGAGGTAGACATTATTATCTCTACTTTACAGATAAGAGAACTGACATTCAGAGAGGTAAAACAACTATGGTCTCACACTCAATAAGGATCTGAGACGGGGTTCAGACCCAGCTCGGTCTGACTCCAAAACCAGTGGTCTTGTCTGTGCTTCATGCAGCAGCTACTTAGAGAAGAGAGAAATATGCCTTCTGAAGACAGTCATGGGGTTCGCTTGAATATTTGTATTTGGTTGGATCCAGGGACTGGGTACAAAAGATGTTTGATCCCCTGATAGTTAGCAGAGGACCACAGCTGTTCACTTGATGCTTTTTAGTTGATGGGGATGGGAGATAAGTCCAAGCGTTGGCCTGTGCACTCATTCCCACATAGTGGGTTAAAAAGGCGTTGTAATGTTGCAAGCCTGTGTGTTTCAGTGCCTGTAAGATGTTCAGGTATGCACCTGTACAAAAAATGTGTGGTTTTGGAGTGCCAGTCGATTGAAAGATGGCCGTATCAGTCATGCGCAGAAGATGATTCCTAGTAACCCGGAGGACAGTGCCAGAATGATGGATGAGGCATGTGTTTCCTGGTGGGACAGAACTGCTAGGAACTGTTCATGGCGAGGCATAATTTCCATGCACGGATGGAACAATAGAAAGCATCCCTGATCCTTTTGATCTTTGTTCCTCATCAAACAAGGTTAATCTTTCCAGGGGTGTAAGACTCAAGTCACAGTTGGTGTTTGCTATTTGACTTGATTCAAAAACCATAGTAGACTTTTGTAAACCGTATCAGTTTGAGATGATCCTTAACTCAGCAATTCTCACAAGGTTCTGTTTAAGGCATACAGAATCCCCCTAACATCACAGTGTGGAAGCTGATTCTGATTTTTCTTCCAACTGTATTGTGGCCTGGATGTGTGGAAGGTCTTTCTGGAAAAGCTTCGATAGCCCTGTAGCCTAAGAGTTTATTCATCCACTCATTCATTCACTCACTCAGCTGATATTTTCGGAAGCCTCTAGCTACATTGTTCTAAACACTGGGGATATAGTAATAAACAAAAGGATATGGAGTTACTAGTCTCATGGAACTTATATTCTAGTTGAAGGGATGGGGTCCTGACATTATATACTATTTCAGATAGGGATAGGTGCTCAGAAGAAAAATAATACCAAAGAAGAGGACACAGAGTGATAGTGCAAAGCTATTTTGGACAGGTTATTTGGGGGAATCGCCTCTACTATACTAACATTGGAATATAGCTCTCTGTGAAATGGAGGAGGCAGCTAAGAAGATGTCAGGAGGAAGAGATCCCCAGGCATGGAGAGCAGTCAGGACAAATTCCTGGAGGTAGACATGTGCTTGGATGGGTCAGGAACAACCAGAAGGTTCATGTGGCAGGAGCAGAGTAAGAGACGAGACACTGGTAGGAGATGAGGTCAGACAGGAAGGGAGCCAGCCTGGAACACCAAGGGCCTTTCAGGACCGGGTAATGACTCCTAATTTTATTCTGAGTGATATGAAAATCTGTTGAAGAGTTTTGAACAGAAGAGAGGAATAATTTGGCTTATAATTTTAAAGGTTATTCTGGTTCATATATGGGAAACAGAATATAAGGAGGCAAGAACAGAAATAGGGAGGGTAGTTGACTAGTTCAAAGACTGTTGCAACAATAATTCATAAAAGGAATTGTGGCAGCTTGGACTCAGGTGGTAATGGAAAGTTGTAAGAAGTGGTCTGATTATAAGTATTCTTCAAAATTAAGGTCAACAGGGATTTGTTGAAAACAAAGTGTGGGATGGGAGTGAAGAATGACTCCAACTTCAACCTGAAAAACCTCAGGGATGGAGCTGCCATTTATGCAGATGGGAAAGACTATGGGAAGAGCAGTTATGGAGAAAAAGAGAAGGAGCCCAGTTTTAAAAATGTGAAGTTTGAGATGCCTATGAGATATGTAACAGAATATTTTAAATTAGAAGTTGAATGTGGGAGTTTAGAGTTCAGGAGACACGTCCAGGTTAGTGATGAGTATTTGCATAGAATCAGCATATAAATTGAAAGCCATGGATTGGATAAGTTGACGTATCCAAAAAAGTCAGTGTAGAAAAATAAGAACAGAGATCCAAGGAATAGGTCTTTGAGCACTCCAACATTCGTAAGTTGGGAAAAAGAGGAGGTGCCAGTAAATGAGCCAAAGAAGGAGTGGCCAGTATGCCAGGAGAAGAACCAAGTGATGTCCTGAAGGCAAGTGAAGGAATATCAAGGAGGAGGAAGTGGTCAGTCATGTCAAATGAAGCTGATAGGTTGAGTCTGGTAAGAACTGAGAACTGGTTTGGTTAGGACATGACATTGAGAGCCTCCTGGAGGATGTTTGAGAGAAAATGGAAAGAGAACGTGGAGACAACATGCACCACTCTCAGGAAGAGTTTTTCTGTGAAATAAATGGACAACAGCTGGAAGAGGTTGATGGGGGACATTATATCGTATTTGTTTGCCACTGATGATGATCCAGAAGGAGAAATGATCAATGATAGAAGATATGGGGGAGATTTGCTGGACAGGTTCCTTGAGTTGGCAAAATGGGATAGGAGCTAGTGGGCATGCGAAAGGATTGGCCATAGATAGGAGCCTGCCATTATCATATGGGAGGAGATGTTGTATGTATGGTTCAGGTGCATTCAGTGCCTGATTCGTGTGGGAACATGTGGAGGTTATCTTCTGATTGCTCTACTATCTCAATTAAATAAGATGCAAGGCCATTGGCTAAGAATAGGAAGTAGGAAAAGATGAAAGAACTTTGAGCAGAGATAAGAAGGTAAGAAACAGGCAGCCAAGAAGGTGAGAGAAATGTTTGAATAGGGGCATGTGATACATTTCATGAACAGCAGTGCAGACTCTTAGGAGGTTAATACTTGGGAATTCAAAGTGGAACCACCCATGTGCTTGTGTGTTTTCCTCCAGCCATGTTTGCAGCCCCCCAAAAGGTTGAGAATTGGTTTTCAGCATGGACTTTTGTTTGTTTGTTTGTTGGTTTGTGTTTTGTTTTTCCCCATGCAAGAGTCGGGAGGAGAAAAGTTGACAGTCTATGTAGAGGACTGATGACAGTGATAGGCTGTGGAGTTTTATGTGAACAAAAACAAAAGGGTGTGGAGTGAGGAACAATAAATCCAGTGATTTTCAGTCTGGTTGGGGCTGAAGGATTGTTGGAATGTGAGCAGAACAGGACAAAGCTGGAGGTAGAGTTGGCAGTACGTGTGGGATTCTTATAGTCAATATTTTAGAGGGATAGCAATAGAGTGTGGTGATCTGGGATCTGACATGTAATAGGGCTGGGAGAGGGGACGAAGGACACAATTTTTGTGTGAAAGGAAGTCAAAGAATTGAGAAGCTAGAATGTTGGATGGGTCACCTGTGTTGATATTGAAAGTACCAACCTGAAACTCTCTGTATTGCCACTTACTAGGGTGATTCCCTAAACACTCAATTCTTAGGGAAGATTTGTTGAATGAAAGGTTGTTCCACAATGACAAACAAGTTGCAGCTAGTTTCTCATGTGCACAGGTAAGGTAGAAATAAATAGATCTATTTCACAGTGAGCCAAAGTGAGGATACTAATCTCTAAAAATAGAGTATAGCAAATTAGCTCTTTGGGGGAATTACTTGGCCAATTCTCTTTCCCTGGACACTGTGAACACTTAGCTTCCAGAGCACTAACATAATGAATTCATATAATACCAACAAGCATTCATATCTTTAAAAATGTTTCTGTTTCTATATAATTAGGTCTTAGGAAAGGAGACAAACATAAGCAGAGGGTTTTGTGTACAGAGAAGGTGATGAAAGGGGAAAGAGTCAATGGAATTTGGATTTTTCCTCATCATTATGATGGTCCCTAGAGCTTAGCATTTTCTTCTTTTTGGTTCCAATTAAAAGTGAGAGCTTTGTGGGGCACCTGGGTGGCTCAGTGGGTTAAGCATCCAACTTCAGCTCAGGTCATGGTCTCACAGTTTGCGAGTTCAAGCCTCATGTCGGGCTCTGTGCTGACAGCTCAGAGCCTGGAGCCTGTTCCGGATTCCATGTCTCCCTCTCTCTCTGCCCCTCCCCAGCTTGCACTCTGTCTCTCTCTCTCTCTCAAAAATAAATAAACATTAACAAAAATAAAAAAAAAGTGACAGCTTTGAGGCTGACCTTCCCTTAGAAATAGTGAGTACTGTGAGAACACGTTTCTATATTTATACTGATAAATGGATGGAGTTCCCAACCTTTAGGGGTTGGTTTATTTGGTAGGTGAAAAGTATTTTCCCATGGAAGTAATTTTACATATGGAAGTCAGGTTCCTAGGCACGTCTTTTTAACCATAATGAACACAAAATAAAGAGTATTATTGTGTTTTGTCTTAATAAAGAGGGCTGTAACATTTTATGATACAGGGTTAATATAATTGGAGGGAAGATAGCCTCTCTTTTCCTTTGGATCTAGCTTAGCCAATACATAATTGCACCAATATCTCTTTCCTTTTAAGGAAAAATTGGGGTCCAGTGTGAAGTGTTGAAAATGATTCTTGAAATAGTATTTACTGAGAAATATAGGGGGAGGGATGGGGTAAGTCATTGCCATAGCCTATTTTGGCCTCGAGTTCAAGCATCACCCAATAATCAAGCTCCACCAGTAATAAAGCAGACATTATATTTTAATTCCTGACTAGCTCCTGTGTCTACATTCCAACTGGATCAGAATCTTTAGGAGAGAATAAAGTGGTATATTGGTATCCTCAAACCTCAGTGATATATAACACCAGGCCAAGATGCACTTGGGTGATGCACTTCATGGATGCAAGTGAAGGCCGACTTGTCCACCAACTTCATCAGATGCTTGTCTACCCTCCACTGTTTGAGAGTTTTTCCATGCCGTTGGCCCATGCCCTCCTCTGCTCCTCTTTCAGACCCTTCTCCCACCATGATGGTCATGTCGTTGAAGGGGATATCTGGTGTGATTTAAACAGCTCTGGTCAAAGGCTTCCCACCTTGTCACCATTCAGCCTGTCTGCTATGCACTCATCTATTCTTTGTTGGAAGGCCGTGGGGCTCACGGGAAAGACAGCGCTTTGGGATAGACAATTTGATTTTAACTTGGGGGTACTATCTACTTGGTTTGGAACCTTGGGGAACTTAGTTAACTGCCTGAGACTTGGTTTCCTCACATGTAAAATCAAAGAGGACAACTAGTGCCCGACTTGAGGCATTGCTGTGTGGATTAAATATTCTCACCATGTGTATGTAGTGCTGTGTCTGCACAAGTAGGTATATTAGCAAGGCTATTGGCTCCTTCTTATTAACTTTAAGGGTAGCAGTTACCTCCGGTTTATAAAATGAGACAGCGGACACTCTGAGTGGGTAGGTAAACTGCAGAGCTGGGATTCACACCCAGGCTGGTCATACTCCCATTACATTACATGTTTAGTCCCCTCTCAGAGGGCCCTTCATGTCACCTGTGAGGATGGAGTAGTAACTGAGGTTGGGCTGGTGTTGTCCATAGAGCACTCCCAGAATGCCCCTGTCGGACAGCAGGAAGGTGCCTGTTAAGATACCGTGGAATGGGTACCCACTCCAGGCTCTTCTCACGAGTAGTCGTGACTTTCGGTGATAAAGTTTTTACAAAGAAATTATGCCACTTTCCTCCTTTCTGAGATACCAGTAGGCCACAAATAGCAATGGCTATTTTCCAAACAACAATTAGAAAAAGCCATACTGCGTGGAATACCCAATCCGAGAATCTCAGCCTGATTAGAAATGACTGTAAAAACTAAAAAGCAGTATAATAGTAAAAAAAAAAAAAAAAAATGTGAGAGATGTGTGAGACACAACTTTGCCTTTTAACAATTGGAAATGAAATAGAACTTATAAAGACAAAGATAAAGATGTGGTTCCTTGTGTGGAGGGAAAACAACCAATCTCCTGAGGCTCATTGATCTGAGTATGAGAAACTGTCATCACACACCTGGCATGGCCCCTTCAATCGCGGACAAAACATAGAGGGGGAATTACTAAGGCTTCAGAAGGTTCTGAGCCACAAGTAACTTCCGGATGAGAAAGTCGGTATTGGAAATATTTTTCTGTGTAGAAGTTCAAAAAGTTCACCAAATCTCTCCCTCAAAGGATTAAGCTGTCTTCCAAGAATTTGTTGTACTTACCGTAGAGACAGGTGGGGTGACAAAGTAATGGAACAAGAGAATGAAAATGGCTGAAGGAGAGCATCAGATGGAGAGATGCACAAAAGGAGGAAAGAGATCTATGCCAACGGCGACATAGATGTTATCTATTACAAGGAAAAAGAAAACAGCATGGTCTGGGGTGGCTTCCGGCCAACTCTACGAACTTTATTGGCTTTTTTTCATCAGAAACTCTGGGGAAAGACGTAATCATTTTTCAATTGGAATTTGATTCCTTGGTAGCTGTGTAGGTGGGAAATAACTCTGGATTGCTGTGCCGGTCTTCCCTGTTCCAGGTACACTCATGCCTCACTCCTGTATTGCAGCCATCTGTTGGTAATAAATCTCTGTGTGGTTGCCATCTGTGGGCGGGGACAGAGAGTGACATGCTTCTTTATTCAGGGAACTTTGCGTATAGTTTTAGTTCTTTTTAAAAAATTTTTTTTTCATGTTTATTTTTGAGAGAGAGTCAGAGCATGAGCAGGTGAGGGGCAGAGAGAGAGAGAGGGAGACACAGAATCCGAAGCAGGCTCCAGGCTCCGTGCTGTCAGCACAGAGCCCGACGTGGGGCACGAACTCACGAACGATGAGATCATGACCTGAGCCGAAGTCAGGCGCTTAACTGACTGAGCCACCCAGGCGCCCCAACATATAGTTTTAGTTCTAAGAAGGACCCTGGCACTAAGTATGTGGATTCACTCTCAGATTTTTAGACAGGGATTTTTAGACAAATCCTCATTGGAGTTAGAAGCTTCTACCTCCACAAACAAGCCTGTACGAGCTTGGGCAAGCATGTGACAGCTTTGTGTCTCAGTTTGCTCATCCACAAAAAGAAGGATAATGCCCTTATAGGGTTTTGTAAAGGGAAAACGCATTTATATATGTAAAAGGCACATAGCGTCTGGCACATAGTTAGTTGAATCAGTCAGCGTTCATTCAGAAATTCGGGGCACCTGGGTGGCTCAGGCGGTTAAGCATCTGACTCTCGATTTTGGCTCAGGTCATGAGCTCACAGTTCGTGAGATCAAGCCCTGTGTCAGGCTCTGCGCTAACAAAATACATCATTTTGTATTCTCAGGATGATCAGATACAATTCTAGAAAACTGACAATTTGGACTCATCTAGTCATCCATCCATCCGTCCGTCCATCTATTCATTTTTTAAAAACTGTTTTAAATGTTTATTTTTTCTCTCACTTTAAAAATACGTAAATAAACTAAAAAGAAGAAGAAGAAAGTGGAAATTCCGACATTTCAACAGAACAGAATTTAATGTAGGGGATTGATTAAACAGGGATTGGAGGACCAAACAGGAAAAAAACAAAACAAATGAACAAAGGCCAAAAATCCCGACTGAGGCAGCACAGACATAGTAACCTGGGAATGAAGTTGGGGTTATGGGACCGCGGAAGCTGGGAGGAGGAGCTTGGGATCCAGGCCTCCAGAAGGGGATATGAAACATGAAACACCTTGTGTTTCTGAGGAAGCATGGGGAGACCAATCTTGAGAGAGTGGGGGAAAAAAACCAAATAAACCAGAAATCTAAAAGCAAATCTAAAGCAACAGAAAAATAATTCCTAGGATGTTCAGTGTAGCACCATAACCAGGTGATGAAGAGCCTAGTCTTAGATCCTGGACCTTGCCATTACTGGCTCTGTCACCAAGGTCCTTAAACTTTTTTGTGCCTTTTTTTTTTTTTTAATTTCCAATGGACTAGTAGTACTTAGCTCATAAAATTACTAGTAGGATGAAATGATTCAACATATATAAAGCAATTAGAATCGTGTCTAGCATATAAAAGGCATTAAAAGTGTTGGCTGATATTAATATTTGTATATTAACTTATAGTTTAAATTCATCATTGCATTTAATCCTTAAAACCCCTCCTTGCCCTAGAAAAGTAGGCAGGGTAGTTATTGCTTTCCCAAAAGAGAGAGTGAGGTCCAGTGAGGTTATTTTATTTTATTTTATTTATTTTATTTTATTTTATTTTATTTGGGGCGGCGGGGTGAAAGCCACAGAAGTGCACAGCAGTGGAACTGGAAGTCTATCTAAGTGCTTCTTCTATAAAGTTCTTTCTATTATGCCACAAGGCATCATATCTTGACTCTTGGAAAAGCAACTGTTTGTCCCCCAAATGTCGTAGCAACTGACTGGCTGCAGCTGAGCTGACTGTAAACACAGCCAAATGACCCAGGCTGCAGCCTAATCCAAGCCACTGCCACTTTGCCCGCATCTGCCACTCAATGCAAGGTCCCTGGTGATCGAGGGACAGAAGGTGTGGGTCAGGGAACCGCCAAACACCAAACATACATCTTAATTGGTTACAGGCAGTCACCTCCGTCCAAATCCTTGATGAGAAAATGGTTCCCACAGGGACCCATAGAATTAGGAATTCATTGTCCTTTTAACACCAAAACTGGCTTTGGAGTTCGAAATCACTCAAGAGTGAGATGTTTTTGATTGATATTATGTTCCAAATATGGGTAGATTGTCTTGCTTGTTGCATTTGGCTTTAGGGTCGGGTTCTGTGCAAATGCATCAGAACTCTGAGACCTGAGACCGCGATGCTGAGGGAGAAACAGGAAGTGGTGCAGGAGCCCAGTGCTTATCAGAAAAGGAAGCACAGTCACAACTTGCGGCTGCCACAGAATGAAGGTGGGGGTGGGCTGGTGGGGGTGGGGTGCTGGTGGTTGTGAAATGAGACCTGGGAGATTTGAGGTCCTGTTCATGTAAGTTCATCTCTTGAATTCCCAGTGCTGAGCCCTGGGTCAGCAAGTTGAAATCGCCCTTGCTTTCTCCCAGCTCCTAGGCTGGTGGGGGAGAAGTGTAAGCACACACTTCTATTACAATGCAATATGGGATGATACGATTTTGTACAAGTAGCACAGAAGAAACGATGCATTTGCATCTGGGAACCTGAGGTTTTAGTAAGCAGATGCCATCTAAGCAGAATTTGAAAGTATGAGTAAGAGTTTTCCGGACAGATAATTTGAGGAGGTGCATTCTAAGCAGAGGCCATGCTGTATCTAAAGACCTATAATTATGTCCATGTTCAGCTTAACCCAAATTGGTTTCCTGGACAGTGTACCGATTACCAGCACTTGGTGTTATCCTCGTGGTTTTTGCCAAACTGCTGGCTGTGTAATATCTCATCATGGCCTTAGGTTGCATTTCCTTAATAACTAATGCGATTCAGCATCTTCACATATGTTTATGGACAATTTACATTTTCTGTGCAATACCTGTTTATGATTCACGCCCATTTTTCTATTTGGGTTGTTTGTATTTTTCTTATAGACATATGGGAATCTCCATATCTTCAGAATGTTAATCCTTCATTGGTTTTGTTTTGCAAATATATTCTATGTGTATTTATTCTTATATACATATATGTATTATAGATATCCTACATGTTATATATAATCATTTATGTGAATTATATATACTTATCGATTTATATGTATTTATATACCTATTTTATAGCATACAATAAATAATTATATATAATTTACATATATATTATATTAAATTAGTCTCATTTTATTTTGTTTATTTATTTTTTAAGTTATTTATTTATTTATTTTGAGAGAGAGAGAGAGAGCACATGAGGAGGGGACAAGCAGAGAGAGGGAAAGAGAGAATCCCAAGCAGGCTCTGCACTGTCAGCACGGAGCTCGATTTGGGGCTCAAACCCACAAACCGTGAGATCATGACCTGAGTTGAAACCAAGAACCAGATGCTAAACTGACCAAGCCATCCAGGTATCCCAAATCAGTCCCATTTTAAATACATATATAATATGTATATAGACTTCTATATATTGTTATATATACTATATATATACATATTACAAATACATCTCCTAAGGCTCATCTTTTCACATTTTATGTTATGTATTGATCTCTCTTTTTGAAGAAATATTCTCCACCTCGCACCATAAGAATGTTTTTTTATGTATCTATAGTTTTAAAGTTTTGTCTTTACTATTTAAATATATAAACTACTTAGAATCAATGTTTATATATGTGTTTACTTATGTGATTCAGGCATCTACTGTATTTTATTTTTCAAAACAGGTGACTGATTCTCACAGTACCATTTATTGAATGGTCCATATTGTCTTGTGTGATCTGAAAGACAACTCTGATGTATAACACGTTTCTGAAGTTACATTATTATTTTAATTAATGAAAAATTAATCTAAAAATCTTTATGAAACCCCTGTGAAGTACACATTAGCATCTTTATTTTATATATAACTTGACCAAGTTGCGTGGAAAAGGATACGAATCCTTATGTCAGCAATGTCCATACTCCTATCACTTGGGGAGGCGGGAAAGTCCAATCATGCAGGGATTTGGGGAAACCAGGATTTAGGGCCGCCAAAAATTAGAAAGCATCAAAACGCTTTCGGCAGGGGAGGGGGTTGACATACTTTGTTTGACATTTTAATGATTCTTTAGCTGTTGGGTAAAAAGTAGGTTGTGAGGAGGCAAACATGGTTGGGGGGAGACCTCGACATCAGTTAGATGGCTCTCACGATGGTCCAGGTGTGAGTTGGCATCACTTGGACCTCCAGGAAGTCAGTGGAGAGGACATAAGTGAATGGTTTTGAAACACATTTTGGAGTAGAACCCATCAGAACCTTCTGTTCAACTGGATTTAATTGGAGGCAGAGAGAAGGGGAAGAATCAAGGAGGACATGTCGAGTGAGCACCTGACTGTTGGTCATGCCGGTTGAGATAGTTCTGGAAGCCTAGGGTGTCTCGAGGGGAGTCAAGGGGACACATGGATGTGTGATGTCTATGAGGCACGTAAACAGAGACGTCAGCAGGCACACCTGATATACAAGTTTGGAGCTGGGGTGGAGGGGGAGTCTGGTCTCTAGACGTACATTTGGCTTGGCTGGTGACTTTGGCTGGGAGATTTACACAGGAGTGATATTATAAGGATTCCCGATTTTGGTGAGCTGGAAAGCCAGCGGGAGGTGACACTGGAGGGTGTGAATGCAGACGAATCATTCAAGAAGCTCAGTTGTGAAGGAAAGGACATCAAAAGCAGAAGCAACAAAATTGGAGGTGTATAGAGGGCAGAGCACCTTTTTTTAAATAAAAGAGACGTTTGATACCGTGTGCAAGGAATGAATACAGAAGTAGCAGGCAAAAATAAAGGGAGGGGGGAAACTGAACCTGACCGAGGAGACAGTGGGGGTGAGGAGACGGGGTGGAGGGGGATGGCCTTTGCTGGGAGGGCAGAGAAACAGCGTACCATTCCCTGAAAATGGCAGAGAGAGGCGACACTGTAACGGGATGTCCAGCCGGGTGGGGTAGGTTTGCGGTAGGCTCTGCTGTTTACAAGCGACAGAACCCTTTCAATCTTATTTTCTTCACTGGAACATGGGGATGATGATACTATCACTCACATGTAGGACTGTTACAAGGACCAGATGAGATACATAGAGCGGTTAGCACACAGCTCAGTAAACATGAGGCCATACTGTATTAATGAATATAGGTGTGCTTCTATAGGTGGGAAGTCAAGGGTATTCACACCGAGTCTCCCCATGGCTCAGTGAGGTGGTATGGGGCTGGGTCACAAAGCCCATCTGTTTGCAAGAGCTGTTCCAAATGACGGACAGGGAATGGCTGCCCGCACCGCCCTCCTTCTGCTGGCATTGCTATAGCAGGGGAAGCTGGTCTAATATGAAAATGAAGGGCCAGAGTTCAGACTGTTCGTTCCTGGGTGATACAAGTGAGGGAGACTGGACTGGACATGGGGGTGCATGTGTCCCTTCGAAACAGCACACCTGTATCTCTTGGATAAATACCTAGTAGTGCAATTGCTGGGTCGTAGGGTAGTCCTATTTTTAGTTTTTTGAGGAACCTCCATACTGTTTTCCAGAGTGGCTGCACCAGCTTGCATTCCCACCAACAATGCAAAAGATATCCTCTTTCTCCTCATCCTCTCCAACGTCTGTTGTTGCCTGAGTTGATAATGTTAGCTATTCTGACAGGTGTAAGGTGGTATCTCATTGTGGTTTTGATTTGTATTTCCCTGATGATGAGTGATGTTGAGCTTTTTTCATGTGTCGGTTGGCCATCTGAATGTCTTCCTTGGAGAAGTGTCTATTCATGTCTTTTGCCCATTTCTTTACTGGATTATTTGTTTTTTGAGTGTTGAGTTTAATAAGTTCTTTATAGCTTTTGGATACTAACCCTTTATCTGATATGTCATTTGCAAATATCTCCTCCCATTCTGTTGGTTGCCTTTTAGTTTTGCTGATTGTTTCCTTCACTGTGCAGAAGTTTTTATTTTGATGAGGTCCCAGTAGTTCATTTTTGCTTTTGTTTCCCTTGCCTCCGGAGATGTGTTGAGGAAGAAGTTGCTGTGGGCAAGATCAAAGAGGTTTTTGCCTGCTTTCTCCTCGAGGATTTTGATGGCTTCCTGTCTTACATTGAGGTCTTTCATCCATTTTGAGTTTATTTTTGTGTCTGGTGTAAGAAAGTGGTCAAGGTTCATTCTTCTGCATGTCGCTGTCCAGTTTTCCCAGCACCACCTGCTGAAGAGACTGTCTTTATTCCATTGGATATTCTTTCCTGCTTTGTCAAAGATTAGTTGGCCATACATTTGTGGGTCCATTTCTGGGTTCTCTATTCTGTTCCACTGATCTGAGTGTCTGTTCTTGTGCCAGTACCATACTGTCTTGATGATTACAGCTTTGTAGTACAGCTGGAAGTCTGGGATTGTGATGCCTCCTGCTTTGCTTTTCTTTTTCAGGATTGCTTTGGCTATTTGGGGTCCTTTCTGGTTCCATACAAATTTTAGGATTATTTGTTCTAGCTCTGTGAAGAATGCTGGTGTTACTTTGATAGGGATTGCATTGAATATGTAGATGGCTTTGGGTAGTATCGACATTTTAACAATATTTGTTCTTTCTATCCAGGAGAATGGAATCTTTTCCCATTTTTTTTGTGTCTTCTTCAATTTCTTTCATAAGCTTTCTATAGTTTTCAGTATATACATTTTTGAGCTCTTTGGTTAGATTTATTCCTCGGTATTTTATGGCTTTTTGTGCAACTGTAAATGGGATTGATTCCTTGATTTCTCTTTCTGTCACTTTATTGTTGGTGTATAGGAATGCGACTGATTTCTGTGCATTAATTTTATATCCTGCAACTTTTCTGAATTCATGAATCAGTTCTAGCAGTTTTTTTGTGGAAGAGTGAAAGTTTGACCTCCTCCTGGCCGATTTGGATGCCTTTTATTTCTTTGTGTTGTCTGATTGCAGAGGCTAAGACTTCCAATACTATGTTGAATAACAATGGTGAGAGTGGACATCCCTGTCTTGTTCCTGGCCTTAGGGGGAAAGCTCTCAGTTTTTCCCCATTGAGGATGATATTAGCGTTGGGTCATTCTTATATGGCTTTTATGACCTCAAGGTATGATCCTTCTATCCCTACTTTCTTGAGGGTTTTTATCAAGAAAAGATGCTGTACTTTGTCAAATGCTTTCTCTGCATCTATAGAGAGGATCATATGGTTCTTGTCCTTTCTTTTACTGATGTGATGAATCACGTTAATTGTTTTGTGGATATTGAACCAGCCCTGCATCCCAGGTATAAATCCCACTTGGTCGTGGTAAATAATTTTTTTTAATGTATTGTTGGATCCGGTTGGCTAATATCTTGTCGAGGATTTTTGCATCCATGTTCATCAGGGAAATTGGTCTATAGTTCTCCTTTTTAGTGGGGTCTCTGGTTTTGGAATCAAAGTAATGCTGGCTTCATAGAAAGAGTTTGGAAGTTTTCCTTCCATTTCCAATTTTTTGAACAGTTTCAAGAGAATAGGTGTTAACTCTTCCTTAAATGTTTGGTAGAATTCTCCTGGAAAGCCATCTGGCCCTAGACTCTTGTTTTTTGGTAGAGTTTTGATTACTAATTCGATTTCCTTACTGGTTATGGGTCTGTTCAAATTTTCTAATTCTTCCCGTTTCAGTTGTGGTAGTGTATATGTTTCTAGGAATTTGTCCATTTCTTCCAGATTACCCATTTTATTGGCATATAATTGCTCATAATACTCTCTTATTATTGTTTTTATTTCTGTTGTGTTGGTTGTGTGATCTCTCTTCTTTCTGTCTTGATTTTATTTATTTGGGTCCTTTCCTTTTTCTTCTTGATCAAACTGGCTAGTGGTTTATCAATTTTATTAATTCTTTCAAAGAACCAGCTTCTGGTTTCATTGATCTGTTCTGCTGTTCTTTTGGTTTCGATAGCATTAATTTCTGCTCTAATCTTTATTATTTCCTGTCTTCTGCTGGTTTGGGGGTTTATTTGAAGTTCTTTTTACAGCTCCTTAAGGCGTAAGGTTAGGTTGTGCATCTGAGATCTTTCTTCCTTCTTTAGGAAGGCCTGGATTTCTATATACTTTCCTCTTATGACTACCTTTGCCTCATCCCAGAGGTTTTGGGCTGTGGTGTTATCATTTTCATTGACTTCCATATACTTGTTAATTTCCTCTTTAACTGCTTGGTTAGCCCATTCATTCTTTAGTAGGATGTTCTTCAGTCTCCAAGTATTTGTTACCTTTCCAAATTTTGTCTTGTAGTTGATTTCGACTTTCATAGCGTTGTGGTCTGAAAATGTGCATAGTATGATCTCGATCTTTTTGTACTTACTTAGGGCTGATTTGTGTCCCAGTATATGGTCTATTCTGGAGAATGTTCTATGTGCACTGGAGAAGAATGTGAATTCTGCTGCTTTAAGATGAAATGTTCTGAATATATCTGTTAAGTCCACCTGGGTCCAGTGTGTCATTCAAAGACATTGTTTCCTTGTTGATTTTTTGATTAGATGATCTGTCCATTGCTGTGAGTGGGGTGTTCAAGTCTCCTACTATTATGGTATTACTATCGATAAGTTTTTTTATGTTTGTGATTAATTGATTTATGTATTTGGGTGCTGCCACATTTGGCGCATACATGTTTACAATTGTTAGGTCTTCTTGGTCTATAGACCCCTTGATTATGATATAATACCCTTCTGCATCTCTTGATACAGTCTTTATTTTAAAGTCTAGATTGTCTGATACAAGCATGGCTACTCCAGCTTGCTTTTGTTGACCCTTAGCATGATAGATGGTTCTCCATCCCCTTATTTTCAATCTGAAAGTGTCTTTAGTTCTAAAGTGGGTCTCTTGTAAACAGCATATAGATTGATCTTGTTTTCTTATCCATTCTGTTACCCTATGTCTTTTGATTGGAGCATTGGGTCCATTGATGTTTAGAGTGAGTACTGAAAGATATGAATTTATTGCCATTATGATGCTTGTAGAGTTGGAGGTTCTGGTGGTGTTCTCTGGTCCTTTCTAATCTTTGTTGCTTTTGGTATTTATACATATATATATATATATATATACACACGTGTATATACCTGTGTATATATATATAGGTTTTTTTTTTCATCTTTTCTCCCCTCAGAGAGTCCCCGTTAAAATTTCTTGCAGGGCTGGTGCAGTGGTCGTAAACTCCTTTAATTTTTGTTTGTCTGGGAAACTTTTCATCTCTACTTCTATTTTGAATGACAGCCTTGCTGGATAAGGAATTCTTGGGTACATATTTTTCTGATTCAACACATTGAATATATCCTGCCACTCCTTTCTGGCCTGCCAAGTTTCTGTGGATAGGTCTGCTGCAAACCTGATCTGTCTTCCCTTGTAGGTTAGGGACTTTTTTTCCCTTGCTGCTTTCATGAGTCTCTCCTTGCCTGAGTATTTTGTGAATTTGACTATGATATGCCATGTTGATGGTCGGGTTTTGTTGAATCTCGTGGGGGTCTTCTGTGCTTCCTGGATTTTGATGTCTGTGTCTTTCTCCAGATTAGGAAAGTTTTCTGCTATGATTTGCTCACATAACCCTTCTACCCCTATTTCTCTCTCTTCCTCCTCTGGGACCCTATGATTCTGATGTTGTTCCTTTTTAATGAGTCACTGATTTCTCTAATTCTTAAATCGTGCTCTTTTGCCTTAATCTCCCTCTTTTTTTCTGCTTCGTTATTCTCTATAAGTTTGTCCTCTAAATCGCTGATTCTCTGTCCTGCCTCGTCCATCCTTGCCACCGCAGCATCCATCCGTGATTGCAGCTCAGTTATAACGTTTTTACTTTCACTCTGGCTGTTTATTACTTCTTTTATCTCTGCAGAAAGGGATTCTAATCTATTTTTGACTCCAGTTAGTATTCTTATTATCGTGATTCTAAATTCTGTTTCACACATCTTGCTTGTATTTGTGTTGGTTAAATCCCTGGCTGTCATTTCTTCGTGCTCTTTCTTTTGGGGTGAATTCCTTCGTTTTGTCATTTTGAAGGGAGAAACGGTATTAATGAGGTAGAAAAATTGAAATTAAAAAAACTAAAATTAAAAAAAATATTAACATTAAAAATTACACACACACACACACAGAAATCGAATAGATGATACTAGATCCTAGGTGTGTTTTGGTCTGGGTGTGGAAGGTGGTTTGACCGATTAGAGAAAAAAAAAAAGGGGGGGAGAAAAAGAAAAAAAAAAGGAAATCGTTTGATAATTTGAAAAAATGAATACACTGAAGTAGACTAAAATGAGATGATGGGGGTAAAATAGAATTTGAAAAAATATGCACAAAAGTAAATATAGTAGAAAAAAGTTAAAGAAAAATATTTTTAATAAAAATTAAAAATAAATATGATTTTTTTCATTTTCTGTATTTAAGAAAAAAGAAATGAAAAAGAGAAAAAAGATAAAAAAGGAAAAAAAGAAGAAAAAAGAAAAGAAAAAAGACATCGTTTGAAAATTTCAAAAAGTGACTACACTGTAGTAAACTAAAATAAAATGATGGGAGTAAGATAGAATTTGAAAAAATTTACCTAAAAGCAAAAAATATGGTAATAAAAATTAAATAAAAATATTTTTGAAAGAAATTGAAAGTAAAAATGAACTTTTTCTCTTTCTGCATTCAAGTAAAAAATGAAAAAGAGAAAAAAAGAAAAAGAAAGAAAAAAGGAAATTGTTTGAAAATTTGAAAAGGTGAGTACACTGAAGTAGACTAAAATAAAATGATGGAAGTAAAGTAGAATTTGAAAAATTTTACACAAAAGTAAAAAATATAGTAATAAAAATTAAAGAGATATTTTTTTTAAAATTTTTTTTTCAACGTTTTTTATTTATTTTTGGGACAGAGAGAGACAGAGCATGAACGGGTGAGGGGCAGAGAGAGAGGGAGACACAGAATCGGAAACAGGCTCCAGGCTCCGAGCCATCAGCCCAGAGCCCGACGCGGGGCTCGAACTCACGGACCGCGAGATCGTGACCTGGCTGAAGTCGGACGCTTAACCGACTGCGCCACCCAGGCGCCCCTAAAGAGATATTTTTAATAAAAACTGAAAATAAAAATGAACTTTTTCTCTTTCTGTATTCAAGAAAAAGAAAAGAATTGTAAAAGAGAAAAAGAAAAAAAAAAGAAAAAAATTGAACAGATGAACCTGCTAACGGATTGAAATAGGACTGCAATTGCTTCGTTTTCCCCTAGAGGTCAGTCTATGTAGCTCTTTATAGTCCATCAATTAAGCCGGTGGTGAGGCTTGTGTTCTTGAGAGAAGTTGGTCCATTTGGGTGGGGCTCGGTGTAACACCTCCGCTCTCCACTAGATGGCGCTGCTAGCCTACTGGGGTGCAGTGTTGCTGCGCTTGTATGCGCATGCGCGGTAAAAATGGCGCCACCCAGCCACCCAGTTTGTTCTCCCAGATCACCAATCCAGCACCAGTCCTCTGTCCTCAGCTCTTGTCCACTCCCTGCTTTTCCATTCTCCATGACCAGACCCCAGGCAGTACCTCTCTCCCGAGTTTTGTCTCAGATGTGGCTGTTTTCCCCGGCCCCTTACTTCCGGAGGACGGCGGCTTTGACCCGCTCCGCCCCTCTGCGGGAGGGTCTCACCGAGCAGTGGCCGAATGAGCAGTGGCCGAATATTGGCTGCACCCAGGAATGCCCGCTGGACCCTGCTGCTGCCGGTGCCCCTAGACTGCGGCCAGGTGCCGGCCCGTCCCAGAAAATGTTCGCGAGACAGTGTAGCAGCAGCGTTTCAGGGGTTATGGAAAATCACAACTCACATCTGGCACCAAGCTTCACCCTTAATGACCTTGTTCCAGAATCAGAGAAAGTGGCTGTTTTCTGGGGTCTGCTGGGACCAGGTGGCTTCAACAGTCTCTACCAAATGTCCTTCCAGCGGTGGAACCGCTTTTCCCCGTGTGGCCTGAGAACCTCCCGGACCCCACTCTGCTCCTGGGGACTCGCCCTTCCTACCAGAGCAACGCCAGGTATGGAGCTGCGGAGTTGCAGACTTAGCGCTCCCCTTGTTTACAGTCTTAATGGAATTTAAACCCTCTCCTTTCTCCTTTCTCCCTTTTTAGTTTAGTCCCTGCGGCTGTTTCCAATTTTCCACTTTCTCTCCAGCTGCTTTTGGGGAGGGGTGCTTTTCCCATATTCTCCCCTCCTACCCAGTCTCCGTCCTCTCTCCGCCCGCAAAAATGGTTCTTTACCTTTCGCGGCTTCTTGCTCCCCAAGTTCAGCTCTCCGCGCCGCGTACCTGCTGAATTCTGTGGTTCAGGTTGTGCAGCTTGTTGTGTTAATCCTCCAATCAGTTTTCTAGGCGTGTAGGATGGTTTAGTGTTTGTCTGGCTCTATTTCATGGACACGAGACACACAAAAACCTTCCATGCTGTTCCGCCATCTTGGTTCCTCCCCCTTTAGTCAAAGGTAGTTCTGAAGACAGCTTCCAAAAGGGTTCTTATGGGGATCCAAATGTAGGGTTGATCCTGGGGTTCCTTCACCATTTAACTGTGACTCAGTCAGCATCTGGAAAAGCATTTGGTCTGAACAACTGATGATTCTCATCTAGTGCTAGAACCTCACTAAGCCATTCCTGCCTGAGAGATGGAGATGACTCTTGCCCCTTGTAGGTGTATGGAAGGTTTGGTTGACAGGAGGCTGTCCCCCGACGCATCAGAAATAGCTAGGCATGTGCTATGTTGATTACTCATTGTTCTTTCCTGTTTACCAACAGGGTTGTTTAAGAAAACATTTATTGGAGGTCCTCTCTGCTAGGTGCTAAAAGTCTGATAATCACCCAGATAGATCTAGGCCTGTTGTGTTTTTTTAACCACAGTAGCCCCAGAAGAAGCTTCATTACCCAGTAGAGTGTGTTTTGATATTTCACCTAATGTCTTGGACTCAGCTTAATTGTATTCATCAACTATCATGTACTTAGAAGATTATTTCGTTCAAATGGTATGTGTGGTATCCAGCATAATTCCTGGCACACACAGGGCGTGCCATAATATCGGAAAGAAAATCCAATTTGGGAAGGTGTCGTCTGGGTAACGTAATTTCTGTTTTCGTGCAGTATGGAGGGAAGAGTGTAAGTGGTAGGGAATTAACACTTGTTTAGCATTTATTATGTAACATTTGTTATGTAATTTTGTGGCACTTTAAATACATCTGTTAATATGATTCTTTTTAATTGTCTGCTTTTTTTTTTTTTAATGAGAGACCTGAGATCCAGAAATGATACGTAACTACTTTATGTCACTTAGCTCTTCTGTAGCAGAGACCCGATTTAAATCATGGGCTGTCTGACTCCAAAGATTATACTTATTCTATTTCTACGTGTTTTCTACCATTGCAGGAATTACTGTTATAATCAGATGCAAAAGCCCCCTGACAGTGATATTACATCAGTAAAAGCTCCATGATAATTTGGGGTCTCCAGGTCCTGCCGGCCTGGTGTCAGGCTTTCTCCAGCTTCACTGTCACTGACCACAGAGGTCCCAAAGGCTGTAGACCAGAATAGACCCCAGATGGATGATGGCATGAAATTACAAATTGGAGAGAAGATAAGTGCTGTTGCTGTTTTTAACCATGGTGATAATAAGGACTTACACTGACATGATGCTTTATGGGTTACAAAACACTTATCCACATGGCCACACTCCTGGGAACTAGGCAAGGCAGGGGTCAGCAAGCTTAGGTCCCTCCCCCGAGCTTGCCCTGCTGGTTTGTGGCCTGGCTGAGTCCAGTGATACGTAGAATCATGAAAGACACTCTCAGTTCGGAGAGACCATGCATACACCAACAGCAAGCTAACCTAGCAGATACACAGATTTATAGCTAGGCTTAAAATAGTAACGACATCATTTCATAACAGCTCACAATTTATTTTTTTCTGTTGGAAAGGAAAGATGCCCTTTCTTCTTTCTTCCTTTGTGCTTGGTCAGAAAACCCAGTTGTGGGTTGCAGTCAGGAGCAGATAATGGGGTCCTCTCGGTTCGTTCAATTTCCAGACCGTCACAAAGGAGGGAAAAGCTTTTCAGTCATTTGGAAATGGTAATAAACAAGACTTTGAGTCAGGCAATTTGCAAGAGACCTGAGCAATTATGATACTTCAACCTGTTCTAAAAGGAGCACCTCCCCCAAGAACTTCTTTGTTGATTTTCTAATGTATCCACCTAAAATTGCAGCCAGCAGGGAAGGCACCACAAGGCACATCTTACCCTTTTTTTCAGGAGCTAAGACACAGTTCACCTCTGAGCTGACGGACCATTCACCAACAGTTACATGCTGCTGCTTCTGTGGGTTTCAGTTTTGGTGTTTGTTTTTCTGTCCTCTTTCCTTCTCTGAGTGCTATTCTGTGCTCAGAGCACCCTAGTTCCTCTGGAGACAGGCAATTTTGGTTTCAAAGGAGCACATTGTGGATTTAGGGAACATAGTATCTGTGGTTGGTTGGTTGCCAGCTCCACCAATTTGAGTCTTTGTGATTTCATAAGCCTCACTCTCTTCATCTGTGAAATGGGAAGAAGACCAGTCTCTGAGGGCTTAGTGGATAAAATATAACACAGTGAAAAAATACTTTGCACAGAAAATTGATCGTTACTCTCTGAATTATCGTGTCCTTTCACATTTATGGCTCTCTCTCTTCTTTCGAACGTTACCCTCCATTTCCAGCAAAATGTGCCTTCCTCAAATTCCTTTCAAGTTGTCCTTTGTCATTCTTTTTTGAAAGGCCCGGGGCTCTGTAATGGTTAATTTTAGGTGTCAACTGAGCCCTGGTGCCCAGATATTTTGCCAAACAATATTCTGGATGTTTCTGTGACGGTGTTGAGGATGCAATTAACATTTAGATCCGTGGACTTTGAGTAAAGCATATTGCCCTTCACAGCATGGGTGGGCCTCATCTAATCAGTTGAAGTCTTGAACAGAAGATCAACCTCCTCGGAGCAAGAGGGAATTCTGCAGCAGACGGCTTTCAGACTCAAACTGTAGTGCTGGATTTTCCTGGGACTTTGGCCTGCTGTCCCACACCGCAGATTTTGGACTTACCAACCCCCAAATCATGTGATCCGGTTCCTTAAAATATTCTCATTCTGGATATATTCATATACTATTGGTTCTGTTTCCCTGGCCAGCACTGACTAATACAGGCCGGTTTGTGATAGCACCCTGCTGAGGTTGCCACTGAGCTGGGGCCACGGACCCTCACCAGGGCCTGTAAGCTGCTGATCCGTCAGGATACGGGGCTGGGAGCTGGTGCATGATGACCCCCAGGTCGGTCTCCTGCTGCTGACGTGGCACCAGCATGATGGGAACGGACCCATCGGTACTCCTGCCTCATGAAGGATGCCCTGGGGCTCTTGCTCCCTTTCTGTGACCTTCCTTCTCCAACAACCCCAGACAAAGCACAGATATTTTCCAGGCGTGTTCCTCTTCCAGATATTGGGAGATTTGGGGACGCTGCGTCTGGCGGTAGCATCAGGTGGCTCCCCTCCTTGGGCACCAAGGTGGTTCCCTACCCCACCACATTGTCTGCAAAACCCAAGCGCATTTATCCTCTTCCTGTCCTTTGGATGTGACATGCCCTTTTTGCTACCATTCTTCTGCACGGTTTCCTCCTTTCTGACGCGGCTTCCCTGATTCCACTCAGTGCTGCCCAGTCTTCAAGATCCCTCTCAAGTCCCGTGTCCCTCCACAAACTCTTCCTGATGGCTCCTCCTCATCCTGGGTCCTTCTCCCCTGAGCTTCAGCACCCCTGACAGACCTGAATCACCGGTATGGTTTTGAGTTTTGTTAAAGTGTCTGTTTTAGATCCTTAACTGAGGTGAGAGCTTTTATCTTTTTAAAAAATATTTTTTAAAGTTCATTTATTTATTTACAGGGAGAGAGGGAGAGTGCATGTGAGCAGGGGAGGGGTAGACAGAGAGGGAGAGAGAGAGAGAATCCTAAGCACGCTCTGCATTGCCAGAGCAGAGCCCGTCGCAGAGCTCAATCTCACGAACTGTGGGATCACGACCTGGGTTGAAACCAAGAGTCGGCCACTCAACCGAGGGGGCCACTCAGGAGCCCCTGAGGTGAGAGATTTTAAACTCAAGCAGTGAGAAATGGTTAACTGAGGAACTACTTACTATTCACTTAGTATTTGTCTCTGGTAAATTAGGGTACATTACCTGGTTTGTATTCTTAAGTGGCTCATATCTAATGGGAGAGATAGAACAAAACCCAGAAAATTAAAATGCACTGTTACGAGTGTTATCGTAGAGATCTGTACAAAGCCCTTAGGGTGACGGGCTGACTGTGGAGAAGGGCCCATTGTTGAGCACCTGTCACACTCTGAGCTCTGCACGAGGGATGCGTACGCACCATCTTATTTAATTTTTTATTTTACTTTTTAACTTTAAGTAAGCTCCTTGCCCAATATGGGGCTTGAGCTCACGACCCTGAGATCAAGAGTTGCACACTACCAACTGAGCCAGCATGGTGCCCCATCTTATTTAATACTTACAATGATCCTGTGTGGAGCAGTGTCCTCACCTTCCTAATGAGACCAAGACAGAAGTGACTTGCCACGTTCGGAGAATTTGGGGGAGTCCATGCGTCTATTGGCTCCAAAGCCCATGCACTTTTCCATTACTCTGCCCCCCGGGAAGGTTGATTGCAAGTCCTGCTCTACCTTTGACCCAAATTCTTGCCTCTTTTCAGTAATTTTTGGGCCATCTGTACCTTTTCTTTTCTCTCACAGGAGCACTGATTTTACTGGAGACTGCCAAAGAAAGCCGACAAACAAATAATAGTAGCAAACGAAAACTCTTCCTTTTTGGAGTGCGATAAAGACTCGAGTTATCAATTTGTTGCTGAAACCTGAGTTTGAAGGAAAGAGTTTTACATTTTTTATCAGTTTATAATTTGTTCGGTAGCCAGACACCAACATTAAAAATCCAACACGTGTTAAAATATTCCATCAAATCTAACTCCGAGGCGATATGTTTTTTGGATGAGTCTTCTATAAAACCTTTGTGTTTTCGGCTGGGTCTGTTTATCTCAAGAAATAAAAGGTGCAACTGTGCTTTTCATAGGGAAGGAGGGTAGAGGCAATGAAGGAAGGAAAGAAGAGAAGAAGAAAGGATGGAATGGGGGCCAAGATGGGAGAGCCCTGCAAGGCATTCTGGGAGTAGTGGTCTGACAGGAGCTCTGGATCTACTGGCCATGGAGTGCCTGCGCTCTTTTCTTGGGTGTGTTGGAGATTCTGTGTCCACCCCCTCAGGTCAGAGGAGTGTCTCCCACTGCAGGGCTGTCTTAGTCAGCTTGGGGTCTCATAGACCGGGAGACTCAAAGGACAGACATTTCCTCCTCACAGTTCTGAAGGTCAGGAAGGCCAGGATCAAGTTGCTGGCTGACTTGGTTCCTGAGGAAGACCTGCTTCCTGGAAGAAATGGACGCCCCCTTGCTCTATCCTCAAATGGGAGGGAGAGGGTTCCTGGGTCTCTTCCTTCCCTTCTAAGAGCCCAAAGCCCATCACGAAAGCTTCACCCCGATGACCTTATACAAACCCAATTCCTTCCCAAAGTCCTCACCTCCAAATACCATTACATGGGGAATCATGGTTTCAAAATATGGATTTGTGGGTACACAAGCAATCAGTCCATACCGAGGCCTCCTCTGTCTCCATATGAGCATACCCAACATTTTGTCTTCTCCTTTTCTCTCTCCCTTAAAATGTCCAATGCCATTTGGACTCAATAATCCTGCTGGTGGGAATGAGGTATCTTTCACTTGATGGATGGATCTTCCCATTTATAATCATTCTTTCCAACTTTATCTTCCAAAAAACCTCCTCCCACCTGCAGCATCACCTTTCATTCCAGCCAATACATGATTCTCTGTCTCTTTCTCTCTCTTTTATTTTTTTTTAATTTTTTTTTTAACGTTTATTTATTTTTGAGACAGAGAGAGACACAGCATGAACGGGGAAGGGGCAGAGAGAGAGGGAGACACAGAATCAGAAGCAGGCTCCAGGCTCTGAGCCATCAGCCCAGAGCCCGACGCGGGGCTCGAACTCACGGACCGCGAGATCGTGACCTGGCTGAAGTCGGACGCTTAACCGACTGAGCCACCCAGGCGCCCCTCTTTCTCTCTCTTTTAATTAATTATTGTTTTTTAATTTCAGAGAGAGAGAGAGAGAGACACAGAGACAGAGAGAGAGAATCCCATGCAGGCTCCATGCTCAGCACGGAATCTGATGCGGGCTTGATCTCATGACCCTAGAATCATGACCTGAGCTGAAATCAAGAGTCGGACACTCAACCAACTGAGCCACCCAGGCACCCTCATGATTCTCTGTCTCTTAACATCCCTTTGCCTCACATGTTCCTTCCCCTTGGGTCTACCTCCTTTCATTTCTAACCCATTCTTCAAAACTCCCTTTATCAAAGCACCCCCTGATCTTTTCAGTGGGGACCTATCTCTCTCCTTCTATTATTAGCTTTTATAGGCGGTGGGAACTGAGATCCAGATCTAACTTCTACTTGTGTCATTTATCAGCTGTGTGATTTCGAGAAAATTCCATAATACCCCAGATTCACCTCACTTTCTCTCATTAAATGAAGAAACTACACGTCTGTCATGCCTTTGGGACTTTGCAGATGTTATTTTCTCTGCCACGTACAATCTCTTCCTCTGATTTGTTTGGCTGACTCATCCTTCAGGTTCAGCTTAGAAGTCACTTCTTCCTGGAAGCCCTCTTTGATTCTCCAAATTGGTATTAAGTGGCCTCCACTTCCCCTGTCGCTGCTTCCTGTTACATTGTAGTTATGTATTTGCTTGTTTGTTTCTCTCTCAAGGCCCTATCCCCGGGCCTGGAGCACAGAACAGATGAGCCCCAAATATTGCCCAAAGACCCTTTGCTAATTTTCTATGTAAACCACAAGGCACATGGTAAGTGGTTACTCAATAAATTATAGTTTTCTCTTCCTTACTTGTACCTTAGCATATCCTGAGCTGGAGTTGGTGTTATTTGTTTCTGTCTCCCCGCTTGATTTTGTGCACTTCAAGACCTGGGTCCACTTAAGACCTGAATCCGTGACTCAATTACCTTTGTATCCCCCTCCCGTTCTAAGGCAGCACCTCCCACACATACAATAGGTCCATGACGAATGTGGGATGAAACAGTGATACATTTTAGTCTGAAATAGTTGTAATTCAAGGCTTCATGTTAGCCAAATACTCTGCCTGACTTCACTGGTGTCATGAGAGAGAGAGAGAGAGAGAGAGAGAAAGAGAGAGAGAGAGAGAGTCCACTTTACTTCAGAAAGCGTTTCTTGTCCAGAAGAGGGGTTCAGTGTGTGGAATGAACAGAGGCTGAGCCCGTTGTGTTCTTTTCCTTGGGGCCTGTGCTGGGTTGAAGTTGATCTCCTGAGGACTGGGGGCTCCGGCCTCCCCGCCCCGCGCCTGGCGTGTGGATCTGTGCTCGAGGAAGCCTCGCTGATTGGAACTGCGGAAAGAGAGCCTTGGGATTCAGCTTTCCCTTTGCTCTTTGGATTCCTCCGACGTCCCTCATGTCGCCTGGACAGTCAGGGAGCCCGGCAGCGTGTGGCCGTATGAAGATGAGAAGCCAAGAGAACAGGCATGAGAGGAAGGAAACCCTGTTGCAAGTCAGGCATGGAGATCCGCTCTCTCGTCTCTCTTCCTTGTTGCCTGTTGCAGGGACATCCTGGGGAGAATAGGTAAGAGGCTGCTGTTCCTACAGTGAGAGACGAGGGGCCAGCATGTCCGCTGGCCAGGCCAGGACCCGGGGCTGGGCTCTTCCGGCTCTGCCCTCAGGCCTGCCAGGCGGGCGTGGGCTTGTCCTGGACTTCCCAGGCTCAGCCCCGTGGAGCTTTTGGGGCTGCTGGGAGACAGAAGGTGCAGGCGAGGGCAGCTGCCGAGGGCAGGCACCACGGCAAAGGTGCCAGGAGAGCTCTTTTATTTCACACTTGCGTTTACAAGTATAATGAAGCTTCCGCTCTTGACTGCCAGCCTACCCTCCATCAACCCCGTTCCACTGGAGGCAGCGCCCGGGTCCTGTTGGGCCTCTGAAACGTTCGTTTGGTCTCTTCTCCTGCCTTGTAGCCCCAGTAAACAAAGGGAATGGAGCTACAGATGGAAGTTTGCTGCACGCAAGTGTCTGGGGGCAGGCAAGCCTGCGGCTGGTGTCCCTGCCAGGAAACACACCAGCTGGTGATGTTTTTACGTCTGCTTTCCCTAGCTCCAACTACATCGGGGAGTGAGTCGGAGAGCTGATGTGCTAAGCCTGCCTTCTTTCTCCCTCCAGCTTCCATTCTGGGTTTATGCATTCTTGGCATGAGGGCTGCCCAGCTGTAGGCCCTGCTTCCTGGTCCTCCCGGTCCTGGGGCTGTGATGAGTGGCCCTCTGGGATGCAGGGAAGAGGTGGATGGCTTCCTGCACCTGCTCTGGCTTGCATTAGGGACTTCCCCTTCTCACCCATTAGGTTGAGACAGCTTGGTACAAATGGACTATTTCTAGCCCATTTTAGGGGAAAATTGGATTGAATTCTCTGCTCAGAAGGGAAGCTTCTTGGATAATGCTAGTGCTGTACCTTGAGAGGAGACAGCCTGGATCCCATATTTAGGACTATCCATCCATCACCTCTGTCATACTGGGTTCCTCAAAGTAGAGGTATTACAAGCTCTTTGGATACATAATTCTGATTCATAACTTTACTAGGTGAGTGACTTTGGGAAGTTATTATTTAACCTTCCTAAATCTCAGTATCTTCATTTACAGAATGAAGAGTGAATGAATGAATGGATGGATGAATGAATGAATAAATGGATGAATCTATCTATCTATCTATCTATCTATCCATCCATCTAATCATCTGTTGATCATTTACCTATCTAGAAAAAGAGAGTTTTAATTCCATCCCCTAATGGTCTTGTATCTCTATGAGTGGTGCTGATTTGTGTAAAAATCTTATAGGCTTCCAAATCCCATTATATAATGAGATGTCTGTAATTTTGGGTTTGCTAGTGTTACTCTTGCAACTCATGTCTCTGTGTTAGGTGTGTGTGAGTATTTGCATGTGATTGTGTGTTGGTCCTTGAAACTCTGTCTCGAGAGGCATATGGCATCATGATGATACTCTAAGGTCGAAATAACCCAGGTTGGATCTGGGCTCTGCTACTCCCTACCAATTTCACATTGGATAAGTGGTTTAACCTCTCTGTACTGCAGTTTTCTTTCCTAAGATGAAGATAATAATAATAATAATGCATAACTCTTGGTGGTGTGGTGGGATTCGATGAGTTTACATAACATTACTTACAATGATGCTTGAGGCATGGTGTGCTTTATAAGAGTTTATTTCTTAAGTCATACAGAGAAAGACAGATACCATGTGTTTTCACTCTTATGTGGACCCTGAGAAACTTAACAGAAGACCATGGGGGAGGGGAAGGGGAAAGAGTTAGAGAGGGAGAGAGCCAAACCATAAGAGGCTCTTAAAAAACTGAGAACAAACTGAGGGTTGATGGAGGCGGGGGGGGGGGGGAGGGGGGGGAAAGTGGGTGATGGGCATTGGGGAGGCACCTGCTGGGATGAACACTGGGTGTTGTACAGAAACCAATTTGACAATAAATTGCATATTACAAAAAAGAGTTTATTTCTGTGGAGGATGGCCAAAGAATGTGATGTTAGAGAGTCTTAGTCTTAAGGAGTTGTCTGCTGGTGTATAAACATCTTACCTTATACACCAGACCCTACAACTTTGCCATCAGAGAATATTCCATGTAAAGTCTCCCTCACTGCTTAATGCGCTTTGTGTTCCCCTTCTTCCCTTGCCCTCTTCCACTTACTTTGCTTTAAGCAACACTGTTCATGTCATCCCACTGCCCTCTGTCATAAGAATGGAGACCCTGCTCATGTCCCTTCTGTCATATAAAGATATTGATCTATGTACACATGCATACACACACACACACACACACACACACACACAGAAATATAGACTTACATATGTAACATAAGTAATAATTTCAATGTCATCAGGAACTAAAGTTCTCCTTATTAGAAAGGGAAGATACAAGTAAAATGGACTACTGATAAATTTTCTCTTAGAAAGAATGAATGTTAGCTCTGTTCACTGTAAAAACCTAAGAAGAAAGAATGATCAATCCAGTAGCAATGAGGATCTTCATATCCTCATTTTGGTCCCCAAATAATATTTTTCACTAAAGGGCTGGGGTTTCTTGGAGAAATGGATTACTACAGGCCTAAGACAGGAAATGTGTAGATGAGAGGAGGACACCTTGTCGTGCCAGAAAGCAAGGAAGGTGTCAAAGGCCTCTGGAGCCAGGTTAAAATGCCTTAGGAGCAATGTGAGATTGCTTCCAACAGCTGAAGATGAAAAATTTTAATATCTAAAGGAATAATAGCTGTAATATAATTGAATCCATCAAATATATAAGAAACCCATGAGCTGGGGCACCTGGGTGGCTCAGTGGGTTGAGCATCTGACTCTTGAACTTGGCTCAGGTCTTTTTGTGTGTGTGTGAAAAATAAGCTGTTCCTTATTTTGATCTCAGCAAAACTTCATTTCCAAGAGCTATCACATACTTCTTTATTCTTTTCTTTTCTTTTTTTTTTTGAAGGCTTCCTTTTTAAAAAAATTTTAAATTTTAGTTAACATACCATGCAATATTGGTTTCAGGAGTAGAATTCAGTGATTCATCACTTACGTGCAACACCCTGTGCTCATCGCAACACATGCCCTCCTGAGTCCCCATCACCCATCTAGCCCATCCCCCACCCACCTCCTTCTGTCAACCCATAGTTTATTCTCTAGCTTTAAGAATCTCCTATGGTTCATTTCTCCCACTTCTTACCCCCACTTCCCATATGTTCATCTGTTTTGTTTCTTAAATTCCACATAAGAGTGAAATCATATGGTATTTGTCTTTGTCTGATAGACTTATTTCGCTTAACCTAATGTATTCTAGCTCCATTCACGTCACTGCAAACGACAAGATTTCATTCTTTTCGGTGGCTGAGAAATATTCCTATATATATATATGTGTGTATATATATATATATATATGTGTGTGTGTGTGTGCATGTATGTGTGTATGTATATATATACGTATATATATATATGTGTGTGTGTGTGTGTGTATATATATATATATATATGATCTCCAAGTAATATTTTTTTTTAACGTTTATTTATTTTTGAGACAGAGAGAGACAGAGCATGAACGGGGGAGGGGCAGAGAGAGAGGGAGACACAGAATCGGAAACAGGCTCCAGGCTCCGAGCCATCAGCCCAGAGCCCGACGCGGGGCTCGAACTCACGGACCGCGAGATCGTGACCTGGCTGAAGTCGGACGCTTAACCGACTGCGCCACCCAGGCGCCCCTCCAAGTAATATTTTTCACTGAAGGACTGGGGTTGCTTAGAAATGGATGACTACAGGGTGCCTGGGTGGCTCAGTTGGTTGAGCATCCGACTTAGGCTCAGGTCATGATCTCGCAGTTTGTGGGTTCAAGCACCGCATCGGGCTCTGTGCTGACGGCACGGAGCCTGGAGCCTGCATCGTATTCTGTGTCTCTCTCTGCCCCTCCCCTACTCATGCTGTCTCTCTCTGTCTCAAAAATAAATATAAAAAAAATTAGAAATGGATAACTACAGGTCCAAGACAGGAAATGTGTAGATGGATTGATCTATCTATCTATCTATCTATCTATTATCTATTTACCTATCCATGATGTTTCTCTTCTTTTGTTTTTCAGAAGCCACATTCAACCCTTATTCCAGAAATTACCCCACTTTAAAACAGTCCCACACATACATAGACTCTAACCTTCTAAGAATTTATGACACCATTATCTTCCTTTGTCTTGGATCTCCACCCCAGTTGGTTTGGGGATTGTCCATTCTCTTGTCTTCCCTTCCATATAGCCAGTAAAATGGTGCTGTTGAGGTATGGCACTCTCAGGAAGGTAAGTGGGACTTTTAAGAGCAGTGAACAACATCGCATGAGGGAAGAGGGCTGCAGTGGGATGGCCTGAAGTCCTCATCCTACCCATCTCCAACTCTCTGCCCCCTCTTTTATCAAAAGAGAAGTATGGGGGTAGGAGAAGAGGCATTTTGTCATGGTGTCATTTTTTCTAGAAGACATGGCCAGAACCATTCCAAGCTGATATACAGGCTTAAAAAAAAAAAAAAAAAAAGCCAGACTAGGGAAAAGGTGAAATAATTGTTTGCCTAGTAAGGTGACCAGATGCCCCAGTTTGCCCAGGACTGGGGACTTGGTATTTTCAGCTTAAAACAAGAAAGTACCAGACAAACCAGCACAAGTAAACCAGGAGTGTCTTACCTGATAGTAAGATCAAGGTTACTTTTCTTAGAAGGTTATATTTCTTAAAGGCTGAGTCATGTGGGTAAGTAAGTTCTTTTATAATTGGAGATAAGTCTATTTTCTTCAGGAGAAAATGAATAATTATTGTGATAATATGTGCTTCCTTTTTAGTGATTAACTAGCCACAGCCAAAGGTGGTGGGGGGATTGGCCTAGATTCAGAACACCCACTGTCTTTCCCCAACTTATGAGACCACCTTCATGGTTTTCTACTTTAAAACTGCAGAAATCTAGGCAAAGAACATCTCTAATAATACTTGGCTCAGGTCTTACAGTGTGAAAACAAGAATATCAATGTTACTACTAACAACATAATTACTGAAAAGACTTTAAGATTCTTTCCTGGTTGTTGTTTTCATCTTTAGAGGGATATATAATCAAATTACTGTATTCTAAAAGTCACTTAAAATAATTCTTTTCTCTGAATGGTTAAGCCACTAACTCCAAACACAATTAGCTTTGCTTCCTTCATTTTGCTTTTGATTTTTAGGATTTCTCATTTTTAAAATTTAAGGACTTTTACTTATGACAGTGGTATTTGGGAAACTGTTAGCTTGGCCAGAAAGGAATTTTGACTCCTTTTTCCTTCCATCCAAAGCCCCTTCCTTTAGTAGGAATGTAAAAGAGTACAGCCACTATGGAAAACAGTATGAAGATCCCTCAAAAAATTAAAAATAGAAATATCTTAAGGTCCAGCAATCCCACTTCTGGATGTACGTATACATACATACATATATAGCCAAAAATAATTGAAATCAGGATCTTGATATTCCTACTCCCATGTTTACTATTGTTCATAGTAGCCAAGATATGGAAACAACCCAATATCTATCCAAAGATGAATGGATAAAGGAAATATACATTTATGGAATTATATATATGTGGTATAATACATATATGGTATATACATATAATGGAATATTATTCAGCCTTAAAAAAGAAGGAATTTCTACCATTGGTGACAAGATGGATAAACCTTGAGGACATAGGTTAAGTGAAATAAACCAGTCACAGAAGAACGGACATTCCATTATTCTACTTATGTGAAGTATCTAAAATCGTCCAACTAAGAGAAATCAAGAATAGAATGATGGTTGCCAGGGACTGGGGGTAGAAGGAAATGGCAATTTGCTAACTAACGGGTGCAAATATTCAGTTATGCAAGATGAATAAGTGTTAGAGGTCTGCTGTACAACATTGTGCTTAGAGATGGGATTACTGTCTTGTGCACTTAAAAATCTATTAAAAGGGTAGGGGCACCTGGGTGGGTCAGTTGGTTAAGCAACTGACTCTTGATTTCGGCTCAGGTCGTGATCTCACGGATGCTGAGTTTGAGCCCCACATCGGGCTTGTGTTGACTGTGTGGAGCCTGCTTGGGATTCCGTCTCCCCTCTCTCTGCCCCTCCTTCCACGTGCACGTGCACTTTCTCTCTCTCTCTCCTTCAAATAAATAAACTTAAAATGTATTAAGAAGGTAGATCTCATGTTAAGTGTTCTTACCACAAAATCAAATGCAAAAACAAAAATACAAAGGGATACAAGCAAACTTTTGGAAGTGATGGGTATGTCCATTACTTCGAGTGTGGTGATGATTTCATGGGTATATATGTAGGTCCCAACTCATCAAATTGTATACATTGGTGATGCACAATCTTTTTGCTTACCAATTATGCCTCAGTAAAGGCATTTGAAAAACAAGTTCCATTCTTTGGCCTAGAAGCTACTTCATGTAAGGATGAATAGTAGATTCCTTCTTCCTTTCCATAGGGACAGAGTAAGTGGAAAAGATTTGTGCACCAAAAAATAGGAATTAATTTAAAAAAATTAGAACTTGTGTCTTAGAATGTAGAGTGCTGAAGAATAGAGAGAAACCAATAGAAGTGTCTTCTGCTAAAATTCAGCAGAATAAACAGTCTCTTGGCACATATACCACATTTCATTGATTCTGCAGTCCAGAATTGTCTTTTTTCAGCATTAATGTAAATTTAGTTTCATCCTGAAAAATGCATAGAGAAGGGCTGGGGGAGTGGATGAAGCATCACCATCTTCAGTGTTTTGCAC
This sequence comes from Lynx rufus, assembly GCF_022079265.1. Lineage (NCBI taxonomy): Eukaryota > Metazoa > Chordata > Mammalia > Carnivora > Felidae > Lynx > Lynx rufus. Next base: position 6,785,290 of record NW_025814845.1, read on the forward strand.
CCCCAGCTCTGGGCTTTAGAGGGGCTGGATCTCCCAGGCTCTTCTACATGTTTCTGCCTGGTAGAGGGGCTGAGAACAGACTGGTCAGGACTCAAATCACCTGGTGGGCAGATGGAGTCCAGTTGGAAACTGTTGCCAGGGAAACTGTGCTCCATGTAAATTCCTCTGCACTGGGGAGGGGGCATAAGCCAGCCTTCCCTCCTCTTGCTCCTCTTCTCTGCTTCAGTGGCCCACGTCCTATTTCTCTCTGTCTCTCTCTCTCTCTGTTGTTCATCAGTAGATGTTACCCCACAGACATCTGATGTGCAATTGCACTGGCAGTCATAGGAAATGGATCTGCAGTACAAACAAGATTAGACCAGCAAGGTGAACATGCCAGATTCCTATGATCCACACCTCTGAGCTCCAGAACTTTTAACATCTCAAATTTGAACGCATCTGGTAACTGAAGGCATCATATTGGGTGAGACATAGTATTCCTTTGTGAATTTTTGAGCTTTATTTTATATTTCTGCACTTGGCAGCAAGAAAGCCTAGTTGTCATAAATGAAGCATCAAAATATGTTCACAAAAGAATTCAAAAGAGCTTTGAATTCAGGGCTCGGGGACATGGAATTAATTCCTGGTCCCGCTGCTTTTGAGCAGTGTAACTTTTAGCAAATAATTTCCTCTTCCCGAGTCTCTGTTTCTACATCCGCAAAATGTAAGGTGGGACTAGCTGCTTCCCCAGAACTCCTTTAAGGGCATCCAGAGCAGGGAGGGGGTGGCAGGTAGGTGTGGCTCTGGAGACCCTCTGCCCCGGCTCCTCCAACCTAGGACAGTTCTGTGTTGCGTATTCTACAAATCAGACTTGTTTTTAAGTTTTCTTTTGAAGAACGGTTACTGTTGTTAGGGAGACAAAAAGCTCAGAAAACCCTCCAACTGGCATTTATAGCTGCCACCAGGGGTCTGAAGAGGGTTATTAATTTGAAGCCAGATTTTTCCATTGTCCTTGAATGATGCCAACTGGTGTTTGAGGAACAATAAATCGGGGTCATTAGAAACATAGACATTGAGGCAGCTAGACTTACCTGGGGAGTCATGCCTGTGATATGACATTGGTCAAGTAATTGTAACAATAGGGATCATTTTGATACCTCCCTCATGGGAAATGTCAGGGAGACCATTCATGGAAAAGGTCTGTGCAATGCCTGACCAGTAGAAATCTTAGCGACCAGAGCAATGACCACGATTTTTGTCACCCGGATATGAATTGGGGAAGGGTCTTCATTCCTCCTTATCAGAGAATCTACATTGGAACCCCACCCTGTCCCCTCCCAGCCCCACCCCTAGAAAGTCTTATTAACCTCAGACTCATGCTCATGCCCAAGAGGCATTCACCACCAGCGATGGTCTTAGTGGGTTATAGGGTTCATTATTGATGCAGCAAACCAATGAGTGAGGAAGTGCTCTCAGGCTGGTAAGCCCATGGCAAATGCTGACAGAGGTTGTAAAAGCAGACTGGTGGGTAATCTTAGGGTGGACACAGGAGTTGACAACATGCCGAGGAGCTCAGAGCAGGGACTGATTGATCCCTACATGCGGGGCTGGGAACGTTTCCTAGAGGAATGAACATTTGAAATTTGAGAGGACAAGAATGATCACAGGTGGGACAGTGGAAGGGAGAGGGCTTCTTATCCCGTGCCATGGCAAAGAGTGTCCTCAAAAATAGCAATAAATAAAGTAAAGCAGGGGTTAAGAAAAGTCACAGTTATCATTCCTTAAGTGCTTGATGCTTAATGAAGCACTTTGCATGGATTATTTCATGTAGTTCATTTAGTCCTTAAACAATCCTAGGTGGCAAATTTTATTAATATCCCCATTTTATAGAAGAGGCAACAGAAGCATCCAGAGTGAAGTATCTTGCTCAAGCTGGTGAGGTAGCTTGGATTTGAACTCAGACGTTCATCCTCTTAACCTACGGTGAACATGGACAATCAGGCTGGTCAACCAGATTGGGGCGAGATTGTGGGCTGTCAGGAGCCATATATAACAGTCATGGAGATAATGCTGGGCTGGTCCTTCCTTCTAGGACAGGGCATCTCAACTGAGGCACTGTTGACATTTTAGGCAGGATAATTCTTAGTTGGGTAGGGCTCTTCCCTGGCTTCTCCCCACTAGATACCAGTAGCACTGCCTCTCCAGTTGTGACCACCCAAAATGTCTCCAGACATTCTAAATGTCCCCTGGGAGGCAAAGTCTCCCCTAGCTGGAAACTGCTGCTGGAAGCAGCCTCACTCAAGGCACTGGGTTTGCCACTCGGAATAAGCAGAGCAGAAGCCAGATGAAATTCACTCTGCTGTGCATAGAATTGTTTCCAGCAAATTCTCAGTTTTGACATTGTTCATCTCAGCAGCTGGGGTCTTGATTTCTATGAGGTGACTCACACAACCCCTGTCTGTGGGAGTCACTTGGTTATCTGTTCTGACAAGGCCCCTTGTGCATTTGAAGGAGGGGCGGCATGAGACTCATCAAAGCGTGCTAGAAGTGCAATTACCTCTCTGCATTGTGCTTGCCAAAGCATGACAGTTGGAACACCTTGATCCCGGGCTTGTTTTGTTCTGACCAGCGTCAGAAGTTCTGAACCGGAGATTGAGTAGTGAAACTGATTATGTATTCAATTTGCTACAAGCCTACCAGCTTGGGCACCTGTTCATCTTTTCATTTTCTGGATCCACCTCTACAGACAACACTTATGTAACCTTCCTCAAGGCATTTTCCATGATGACGAGGGCTTTCCAGAGTAGGTTTGGGTGGCATGGCTGCATTATCAGTATCTCTCCTTGAGACCTATTGAAGAGAGACCCTGGGTAGGCCCAAGAGGAGGAGTTTGGAGGCTGGGACTTGACTCTGGGTGAAGCCCAAACCTCAGAAGGAGCAGCAGGAAGCAACAGCGTGGAGGACCAAAAATCGAAATCCGAAAGGGAAGCCGTGGGTTCTTCCAAAACATAGATATGGGGCCTCACTCTTAGATACGGGACGTGAGAACAAGAGGGAGGGCTCTGGGGCCATTGTGTATAACAGTAGCTGTCCTGTGAGGCATATGTTAGAAGTTAATGGGCACTAGCTACGTAACAGACACTGTGCTTGTGTGCCATCAAAACAACCCCGTGAAGCAGGCTCCACTATCCTGGAAGTGGAAGCAGAGGGGGTGTTGAGGTGCTCATTCCAGGTCACACAGATGGAATGTGGAAGGGCCAGGGTGGGAATTTGGTCTGTCTGACCCCCAAGCTCAGGACATGAGCCACTGAGGTCTGTTCTGCTCTAGGAGCAGGGTATGCCTCTTAGGACCTGAGAAGGCTGGACTCATTTAAAGGGTCAGGATAAGGTAGATTAGAAAATTATTTTATCCTGGGGTTATATTCTCCTGGGGTAGAGCCAAGAAGGAGAGGAAGAGATCCCTGGCCACAGCTGCTCAGGCTAAGCAAGGGATTTGCTGGTTTATATACCTCCCAAGGAAGACATAGTGAAGGTCCTGAACCCCTGAATCCTTGTCCCATTGCTTGCTGGAAGCATTGTATTAGTTTGCTATGTGCAACAAAGTGCCACATACCGATGGCTTAGACGAGAGAAATTGACTGTCTCACAGCTTTAGAGGCTACAAGGCCAAGATCAAGGTGGATCAGGGTTGGTACTTTCTGAGGGCTGTGGGAATCTGTTCCACACCTCTCTGTTCCAAGCTACTGGCTCTTTGCCAGCAATCTTTGGTGTTCTTTGGTTTGTAGACACATACCATGATCTCCGGCTTCATCATCACAAAGGAATTCTCAACGTGTGTGTGTCTCTGTTCACATTTCTCCTTCTTGTAAGGACACCAGTCATATTGGATTAAGATGCAACTTAATGACCTCATCTTAACTTTATCATCTGTAAAACCCTATTTCCAAATAAGGTTACATTCATAAATACTGGGAGTTAGGGCATTAGTATTTTCAAAAGGACACATTTGAACCCATAACAGGGAGTGGTCCAGTAAAAGACATAATCGTTATTAGCTGAGGCTTTTGTCCCAAACCCCTCTATAAGCTGGGCTGGACCATATGGATACATTGGGGTTGTGTATCTCTTGAGTGTAAGTCTTTGACTGGAGACCAGCACAAACAGTTTCCTTTGATTCTTCCTGTCCCTACCCCACCTCCTGTCCTGCATGACGCTTTGGGCATTAATGAGTGAAGAAAGCATGAGAGCACCTAGGGTCTGGCAGCACTGGGAGGAAACAGAGGAAAGAGGTCAGTGATAGTTTTATGCGTAATTCTGTCTTTCCTCATCAATGCCATCTTCCAGTTTTCTGACCCCTTTTGTGTGAGCTTGAAACTCCATATTCTTTTTCATCCATGCCCTAGAACTTCATCTTCAAAAGTTAGGTTTTCTCTCTTTCTCCTTTTCCTCCTCCTCCTGCTTCTCCTCCTCCTCCCCCATCACTTCCTCCCCCTCCTCCTCCTCCTTTGATGGGGGAAGAGAAGGTAGAGTAGAAGGAAGAAGCCATATTCCTGTCTTGGGGAATAGAGTGTAGCGAGTAATTTGATGAGGAGTGGGCAAGAAGTCTAAACCTTTCTCCATAGTTTGATGTTTATCCCTTTGCCTTGACCCCATTTTCCTCAACCAGAGGGACTGAGGGTATTTAATCCTTAGGTAGGGTTGGTTCTAGAAATGGAACAGGAACATGGAAGAAGGAGCAGGGGAAAGAAGCCAGGACTGCTAATCAAATATCCACTCCCATTCTGACTGAGCTTTGCTCAGATAGTAGGAGACAAACTGTTTTATATTCACTTATTTTATGCTGATGTATGAATGTCAGGTGATCCAGCTGTGCTAGGATGTTTGTATTTCATCAAATTATTGTTACTAACCACCATCTTTAAATAGCAAATTAGTGAGATGAATGATGGAGAAAAGAAGGAACTCACATTATTGAGCACGTATTTTGTGTCGGGCACTGAATTTGGACTCCTCCCTATATAGTCTTGTTGAACTCAACTAAGCTAGGGAAGCAGGTAAGATTATTTTCATTTTACTGATGAAGGATGAAAAGGCACCATAAGACACCATGCCCTTGGGGCGCCTGGGTGGCGCAGTCGGTTGGGCGTCCGACTTCAGCCAGGTCACAATCTCGCGGTCTGTGAGTTCGAGCCCCGCGTCAGGCTCTGGGCTGATGGCTCAGAGCCTGGAGCCTGTTTCTGATTCTGTGTCTCCCTCTCTCTCTGCCCCTCCCCCGTTCATGCTCTGTCTCTCTCTGTCCCCAAAATAAATAAAAACGTTGGAAAAAAAAATTAAAAAAAAAAAAAAAGACACCATGCCCTTTGTGTCAGGCAAACTTGCTGAACCCACTTGTTAGTTCACATAGTTTTTTAGGTGATTCCTTAGGATTTTATATATATACAATCAAATCATCCGTGAATAAACATAATTTTACTTCTCCTTTTCTAATCTGGATGCCTTTATTTTTTTCTTTGTATCTAATTGCTCTGCCTACAACCTCAAGTACAATATTGAAATGGAAGTGGCAGGGGTGGACATCTTTGGTTCTTACTTTTAGGAGAAAAGCTTTGTCTTTCACCAATAAGTATCATGTTCATTGCAGGATTTTGAAATACACCCCTACCAGGTTGAGGACCTTTCCTTCAATTTCTACTTTGTTGAGATTTTTATTTATTTATTTTTTAAATCAGGAAAGAATTTTGGATTCTGTCAAATGTTTTTTTTTTTTCCCTCTATCTGTTGAGATGGTCATGTGGCTTATGTCTTTGTTTGATTAATATAGTGGGTTACGTTGACTTATTTTCATATACTGAACCAGCTTTGTATTTCTAGGATAATTCATGATGTATAATCGTTTTTATAGGTTGCCAGATTCAGTTTGCTAGTATTTTTTTTTTTTTTAGTATTTTTCATCCATATTCATGAGGAACATTGGTCCATTGTTTTATATTCTTGTGATATTGTTGTCTAGTTTTGGTAGTAAGATAAAAATAGCCTCATAGAATAAGCTGGGAAATGTTTTTTTCCTTCTACTTTTTGGAAGGTTTCTGAAAGATTAAGGATTGATGTTAACTCATCTTTAAACATTTGTAAAATTCATTAATAAAGTCAGCTGGGCCATGGGTTGTTTTTATATGAAAAGACATTTTGTTATCATTTTGCTACATAACATAGTAGTGAATATACTCAATTGCCTTTTCTCAAATGGCAAATGAGACAAAAGATAACATCTTTTTGATTCCTGAAAACCTCAGTATCATCTGTCTTTTGGAGGATCCAGGTCCCTATGACATCTATGATACTGTCCACGAGGATACCAACAGTATTTTGCTAAGTAGTTCTGTCATAGGTCCTTACTCAAAATGTTCATTTTTTTTCTTCTCATCTGGTGTTCAGCACTCGATCATGTTTTCTTCATTATTACGCACAAGATCTGGCTGAGGGATAGGTTTTGTATGTTTATACAGAATGTCCACAGAGGGTGGCGGCACACTTTCATCCTGCCATCAGATGTCATAGCAAGCTCTACTTTGCAATGATAGTCATCTGGAAGAGAAAATACATAGATTTATGACAAACACAATATAAAGCTCCATTTTGAATTGGAAATGAATGTTTTCAGATAGTTCTGTTTGATATGGCCACTTTACTGCTGTTAATGCCATGGTAAATCAAGATGTTTATCAGGGGTGTGAAAGAAGATGATCTGAATAGAAACTGAGTTTAAAATCTGCTTCCAGGCATACTTATGTTCATCCTTGACAGCCTCTCACTGCGAGCCCGCCATCTTACCTCCTTGATTTTTGTGTTTTGGTTTTTGTTTTTTGATTTTTTTTGTAGTAAGTTTTTAAACAAGTAATTTAATCTCTCACTTGGTTATAGATCTATTAATATTTTTTATTTCTTCTTGAATCAGTCTCAGTAGTTTGTCAGTAGGATTTTGTCCATTTCATCTTGGTTATATACTTCATTGGTAAAGTTGTTTATAGTATTCCCTTATGATCTTTTTCATTTCTGTAAAGTAGGTAGTGATGCCCCATCTTTCATTCCTGATTTTTGGAATTTGAATTTCCCCTCTCTCTATTTTCTTTCCCTTTTTGCTTTGGTTTCAGTTTGTTCTTCCCTTTTAGTTTCTTAAAATGGGAAGTTGGTTTATTTAGTTGAAATATTTCTTTTTTTAAAAAAAAACAGTCATTTATAGCTATAATTTTTCTCAAAGCACTACTTCAGCTGAATCCCAAAGATTTTTACATGTTGTGTTTTGTTTACATTCATCTCAAAGTATTTTCTAATATTCCTTCCGATTTCTTCTTTGATCCATTGTTTATTTAGGAGTGTGTTGATTAATGTCACAAATTTTTAGGGGCACCTGGGTGGCTCAGTCAGTTAAGCATCTGACTTTGGCTCAGGTTATGATCTCACAGCTCCTGAGTTCGAGCCTTGCATCGGGCTCTGTGCCGACAGCTTAGATAGAACCTGGAGCCCCCTTCAGATTCTGTGTCTCCCTCTCTCTCTCTCTCTCTCTGCCCCTCCCCCACTCATGCTCTGTCTCTCTCCTCCAAAATAAATAAACATTAAATTCACAAATTTTTCAATTTCTCAAGTTTTTTTTGTGATTGATTTTCAGTTTCATTCCATCGTGCTGGGGGAGTAATACTTTATAATTTCAGTTCTTTTAGATTTATTGAGGTTTGTTTTCTGGGTTGAATATGGCCTAGTCAGAAGAATGTTTTATTGTACAGTTGAGAAGAATGTGTATTCTGCTTTTGTTGGGTAGAACATTCTGTAAATGTCTGTTAGATATGGTTAGAGTTGTTTAAGTCCTCTATGTCCTTACTGATCTTCTGCCTATTTGCTCTATCCATTATTGAAAATGGGGTATTGTTGAATGATCTATTTCTCTCTTTAGTTTTATCAGTTTTTTTTCTTCATACATTTTGGAGTTCTCTTGGTAGGTGCATATATGATAGCAATTGTTATGACTTCTTTATGAGTTGACCATATTTATTATTATAAAATATTCTTCTTACCTCTAATAACAATTATTTTGTTATGGCCTATTTTGTCTGATTTCCGTACAGCGACTCTTACTCTCTTTTGGTTACTCCTTGCGTGGTATATCTTCCCCCCCCCCCCCCACAATTTTTAAACATTCAACCTACTCATATCTTTTCTACAACTGTGGAGTTGATCCTATGGTTTCTCCTTCTTTATTCTGTCTATATGGTGAATTACATTTATAGATTTTTGAGTGTTATACCAACCTTGCATTCATAAGGTAAATCCTACTTGTTCATGATGAATTATGCTTTCAGATTATTGTTACATTCAATATGGTTATATTTTATAGGAGCTTGTTGCATCTGTATTCACAAAACGGTAGTTTTCCGGTGTCAGAGTAATTTCCGCCTTATAAAATGAATTCAGAAGTATTCCTTACTTCTCTATTTTCTGAAAGTGTTTATGTAAGATTGGCATTATTTTTTTTCCTAAAGATTTGATAAATTCACCAGTAAAATAGTCACCTGAGTTTGGAATGCTTTTTTGGGGAGGGACTGGTTTTTTGAGGATTTTAATGCAAAATTTAATGTCTTTAAGAAATACACAGCTATTTTAACTTTCTCTTTCTTCTTGTATCAGGTTACCAAGTTTGTGTCTTTTGATAAATTTGAACATTTCACCTAGGTCATCAAATTTGTTGGCATAGAGGTGTTCATGACATTCTATTTTTGTCTATTTAATGCCCATAGAATGTTCAGTGACATTCTATTTTATTTTTGATATTAGAAATTTTTGTATTTTTTGATAAGTCTAGCTAGAGGTTTATTATTTGTATGGATCTTTTTAAACTAGCAGTTGATGGTTTCGTTTATTTTTCTTTATTATTTGCTTTTTCATTCCATTGATTTCAACTTTTTATTACTTGTTTCCTTGTACTTTGGATTTCAGTTTTTTTCCCTAGCTTGTTAAAGTGAAATCTAAGATAACTGATCTTAGATGTGTTAAACATTTTCAACATATGCATTTAATGCTACAAAATTTCTTCTAAGTACTGCTTTATTTGCATCTCACAAAGTTTCACTCATTTTGAAGTATTTTCCTAATTTCCTTTTTCAAATTTTCTTTGAAAAATGGATTCTTTTGAAGGGATTGTTTTTCCAGATCTTTGGGATTTTCCTAATATTTTTCTGTTTGAATTTTAATTCTGTTGTAGTCAGAGAAAATAGCATGTATGATTCTCATCCTTTGCAATTTATTAAGACTTGTTTTATGGCCCAACATATGGCAGATCTTAGTGAATTTTCCATATACACTTGAAAAGTATCTATATTCTTTGTTGTTTGGTAACTTGTCTATAAATGTCAGATTAAGTTGGAGGTAAATGTTGCTTACATCTTCTAGTAGACCCTATTCTGTCTAATTTATGTATTAACTACTAGAAAAGTGTTGAAATCTCCCCTATAACTGAGAATCTGTCCACTTGCCTTTTAGTTCTATCTGTCTACACATTTAGGATTGTTAGGCCTTCCTGATATGTTGAACCTTTTGTTATTATGAGATGTTCCTCTTTATCACTCACTAGCAATATTCCTCATCTTAAAGTCTACTTTTTCTGTTAATAGAGTCACTCAATTTTCTTTTTTAAAAAAATACTTTATTTATTTTTTTAAAGTAGGCTCTGGGGTGCTTGGATGGCTCAGTCGGTTAAGTGTCCACCTTTGGCTCAAGTCATGACCTCATAGTTTGTGGGTTCAAGTCTCGTGTTGGACTCTGTGCTGACAGCTTGGAGCCTGGAGCCTGCTTCTGATTCTGTGTCTCCTTCTCTTTTTGTCCCTCCCCCCACCCCTGCTCTCTTTCTCTCTCTCAAAAATGAATGAACATTAAAGAAAAAGAATAAAGTAGGCTCCACACCCAACATGGGGCTCAAACTCATGACATCAAAGTCAAGACTCACATGCTCTACTGACTGAGCCAGTTTTATTATTAGTGTTTACATTGTGTATCATTTTGTACCTTTTACTTTTATGATGTACTACTCTTAAAAACAGTCTACTTCTGTTCTCCCTCAAGCCAGCCTTATAATTTGGTTATAATACAACTTACTTCTGCATGTTACCAACTCTATGTTGCATTGTGCTTACTTTTTCTTGAAATGATTTCCTTTTAAAGAGTTAAAACATGAGGAAAAACTTTCTTCCTTTACACAGATAGTTATCGTTTAGACTTTTCTGAATTATTTTCAGTAGATCCAAGTTTCCATATGGTAGCATTTTCTTTTTGTCTAAATAACTTCCTTTAACATTTTTTGTAGCAGAGATATCCTCACAATAAATTCTTTTAGTTTTTGCTTATCTGAAAACATTTTAAATTACTCTTCACTTTTGAAGGATGTTTTCACTGGATATAGAATGGCATTTTATTTCCCTTTCAGCACTTTAAAGATGTTTTATTGTCCTCTGTCTTGCATTGTTTGTGATATGAAATCTGCCGTCACTCTTATCTTTGTCTGTCTGAATATAATGTGTCATTTTTACCTATGGTTTCTTTTATGATTTTTCTTCTTATCAGTGGGTTGTTGCAATTTGATTGTGATGGGTTTTGGTATGGATTTCTTTGTTTTTATTTTGCTTGGTGGTTGTTGAACTTTTTGACTGTGTGTGTATATAGTGTTCATCATATTTGAATAAATTTTCAGCCATTGTTTTGATAAACATTCTTTTCTGCCTTCCTCCTTTACTCAGGCATTTACTCAGTTGCATTTATATTAGACTACTTGATATTGTCTCTCATTCACTATGGCTCTATTAATTATTTACTGTCTTTTCTCTCTTTGTGTTTAAGTTTGGGAGTTTTTATTGCTGTTTCCAGATCATCCTGATATTTTTTAAACTGTTGCTATCTAATCTATTAATCCCATGTAGTGAAGTTTTCATTTCAGATATTGTATTTTTCAGGTCTAAAAAGCCGCCTTGGTTCTCTTTTGCTTCTCCTACCTTTTTTTCATATTTTTTGGTAAACTTTTAAAAAATATACATACTGATGGACTATTTCAAAGTGCTTCCCTATATATCACATTATCTATGTCATTTCTGGATCTACTTTTATTAGCAAACAGAGTATTGTGTAGGGAATTATTTCTGAAATTTGTTGAAAACCTCTCTGTATCTATCGGTTGTGTGTTTGTCTTCAAATAACAGGATAATCAACTAAGGGTAAATTAACTACATAAAAAAGTAAATAAAGGCTTATTTATCTCATAAAATATATGAAGGTAAGTCATTGCTGGTTCTCATTCAACAGCTCAATGATGTGAAGATTATTGTGATTCTTTTAGTTGTTTTTCTCATGGTTGGTAACCTTATTGTTTCAAGAAAGCTAAAAACCTCTAGGGATTACAGGTGTATTCTAAGTAGGAAAAACACTATACCTCAAATCAATTTTTTTCCTGAAAGTGGCGGTTTCCTGGAAAACCCAGTAGTTTCCCATGTTATTGGCCAGCATGGGGTCACATTACCTCTTCTAGACTAACCGCTTGTCAACTTGAACAAAATTACCATGACTAGATTAGGCCAATGACAAATCTCTTTGGACTGCTAAACTATTTGGGACTCTGCTAGCAGGGGGCTGATAGCCGGGGAAGAGACAGACAGTGTTGTCAGTGCTCTGCCGTGACAAAATGTCAGGGTCACTATCAGAATGGCATTTGATCGTGTTATAGGAAACTTGGTGGGAGGGAGGAAGTAGAGTCAAGAGCAGTGCTTGCCATCTCTAACGTTATCTAGACCCCAAACAAGTTAAGAATGGGGAGCCAATTACAAGGCTTTTTTGAACCGTTTAAATTTTGTGATCTTTTATGCGCATAGAGGTAGGTGAGCTGCAGAGTTTTATGCCAGCTGGAGTATCTGGTAGCATAGAAGGAAGGGAGAGTCACAGTAAATTGGAAAAGGTACGAATTTGAGTCACTGTAAAGCTGTTGAGCTCTTGTTTCTTGAAAAATTTTATTGTGAGTCATGTGACCTTGAAAAACTTACCTAACTTCTCCAAACTTCAATTTACTCATCAAAAACTAGAAATAGCAATATAGCTTGTGTGAGGGATTAAGAGAGACACCATGTCTAGCTGAGAGCACCAGCTCTCAAAGGTTTAGATGTCAGGGCCACTTTACACCCTTCAAAAAGTACTGAGGGCTCCCAAGGGCTTTTGTTCACATTTGTTATAGCTACTGATATTTACCATATTAAAACTGAGAATTAAAAAATACACACTGTGTATTAATATGCATAGTGATATGCATTTATTAATTTACTAAAAATGAAATAAAAATACATTGCCTGTTGAAACAAATCACACATTTTTTTCATTGTTCTGAATATTTATTTTCACACTTTTACACAAAAATATATTTATTCTTTATCTTTTTGGATTTATTTATTTAAATTCAAGTTAGTTAACATACCGTGTAGTATTGGTTTCAGGAGTAGAACCCAGTGACTCATCATTTCCCAACAAGTGCCCTCCTTAATGCCCATCACCCATTTAGCCTATCACCCTACCTGCCTCCCCTCCAGCAACTCTCAGTTTGTTCTCTGTGTTTAAGAGTCTCTTATGGTTTGCCTCCCTCTCTGTTTTTATCTTATTTTTCCTTCTCTTCTCCTATGCTCATCTGTTTTATTTCTTAAATTCCACACATGAGTGAAATTGTATGATACTCATCTTTCTCTGACTGACTTATTTCACTTAGCATAATACCCTCTCGTTCCATCCATGTTGTTGCAAATGGCATGATTTCATTCTTTTTGACCACTGAATAATACTCCTGTGTACACGCACGCGTGTGTGTGTGTGTGTGTGTGTGTGTAGCACATCTTCTTTATCCATTCATTATTTGCTGGACATTTGGGCTTTTTCCATAAGATGGCTATTGCTGAAAGTGCTGCTGTAAACATTGGGGTACAAGTGCCCTTATGTATCAGCAATCCTGTATCCCTTGGGTAAATTGCTAGCAGTGCTATTGCTGGGTCATAGGGTAGATCTATTTTTAATTTTTCGAGGAACCTCCACACTGTTTTCCAGAGTGGCTGCACCAGTTTGTATTCCCACCAACAGTGCAAAAGGGTTCCCCTTTCTCCACATCCTCGCCAACATCTGTTGTTTCCCGAGTTGTTAATTTTAGCCATTCTTACAGGTGTGAGGTGGTGTCTCATTGTGATTTTGATTTGTATTTCTCTGATGATGAATGATGTTGAGCATCTTTTCATGTGTCTGTCAGCCATCTATTTGTCTTCTTTGGAAAAGTGTCTGTTCATGTCTTATGCCCATTTCTTCACTGGATTCTTTGTTTTTTGGGTGTTGATTTTGATAAGTTCTTTATAGATTTTGGATATTAACACTTTATCTGATGTGTCAGAAACAAATCACATTTTAAATGAAAAATAACTATATCTTCCAAAACAAAAAATAATGAGAAGCGTTACATTATTTTACATCTTTGCAAATCTCTCCCGGTTTAGTAGAAGACAGCAGGATTTTCCTAGGTGTTTCTGCATTCAGGCTTTCGTGAATCATATGACACGTAGGGTCCAGAAAATTCCAGCATATACTTGTGGCAGAAGGTGAGTGGAAAGGTCCCACAGTGCTTTGGTATTGTTTTGAAAACAGTTTTGATCTCATGGACTCCTCTCCAGTGTCTCTGGGGGTTCCTGAAGTGATATCGAAACCTGTTGGTTAAGAAAATAACCTCTTCTTCTTAGTAAACATGGGCAAGACCTGAAACACATCTGTGCCTTAGTTTTCAACTCTATAAAATGGAACTCCTAATACTACCTATTTCACAAGATGCTCTGAGGCTTAGGTAAGTTCTCTTGGGATAGTGTGTGAAATTGAGTAAATGCTCCATCAGTTAGCATGACTCTTCATGAAATGCACAACAAACAGTTTCTCTTCTTTTTCTTTGGGACAGAAGGGACCTTTGAGACATTTTGTTCAAGAAGTGGAAGAAGGCAAAACACTAGGTTTATTCCTAGGGGACCCAAACTTGGATCAAATGACCACTTTGGGAAGTAATGGTGAACTTATACCACCCACATCATATTATAAGTCATTTCTGCAGCCAGTTTCTCCCTTATTTCTTGCAACAGACTGTACACAGGGGAGGCGTATTTATGATCCCCATTTTTACGTACCAGGCAACTGAGATGCTGAGGTTAAATGACTTGCCCAAAGTCAGAAATCTCTAAAGAGAGCCTTTATCTTCTGGTTCTACATCCTGAGCCTTTGAAGCCTCCTGCCTGCCTCCCAGTTCCGGGTTTTGTACATTAATATACATGTGGTGCACCTGCTCTGCAGGAGGTGGGTTCACCTGCATCAGCATTTGAAGTCAGTGCCTGAAACTTGTTTTTATTAAGGATGGAAAATTCACTGAAGAGACAGATGGATTTGAAGGCCTTTACATCACTTTGGAGATAAAAAGTGCTGGGTAAGTGTTATTATCCCTGTGCTAGTAATTTGATCAAAAAGCAGTAACTATGCAGAAATGACCCAAAGAAAATGGGTTCTGAAAAGGGGGCAGTGGCCATCAACTTTGCTCCAGAAGATCTCAGGCGTATTCATATTTGCATTTAAGAAGTTGCTAAGGGCTAAGGGGAAAACGTCTGTCTGAGACATTACTAAATTCCACAGCTGACCTCAGTGTAGTAGGGGACTGGGAAGGATGTGTAAATTCAATATAATTAGCAGAGGTGATGACGCACCCACGGTGATTCCTGGGAGAATCTTGCAGGCAGGAAATTGGGGAAAAAGGGTAAAGATGCCAATTAAACTGTAAAGACTCTGTAGAAAGCCTGGTGCTTGGTGCTGTTAATAGTTACAGAAGTGGTCATGCTAATTATGCTACTACCTGATGTGGACCAAGTATCTTCTCTTGGTCAGTCTTGGTATCAAGGGCTTTGTGTGCTGCATTTCAATTCCCACAGGAGCCTGTGAGGGAGGTGTTTTTATTATACTCGTTTTGTAGGTAAGAAAACTTAGTCTCGGGACATCAAATAATTTTGACATAGTCGAATAGCTGGTGAGTGCTATATAGAGGAAAGACTCAAACCAGAGCCCAAACCACTTGACTTACTGCCTCTCCAAGACGTTTTGATCTTTGTGGGAGATAAAACAGTGACTTTTAAGAAACATTTATTACTGGAGATACGGTCACTTGGTAACCAAAGAAACTCTGAATTTCTTTAGGATAAGTTTAACTTTCTGGGTATTGACCCATTAGGATTCCAACATAAATGAGTTTTTCTTTTCTTTTCTTTTCTTTTCTTTTCTTTTCTTTTCTTTTCTTTTCTTTTCTTTTCTTTTCTTTTTTCTTTTCTGAAGGGCAAAAAGTAAGGTCTGGGAGGACTGGCTGAAGGCCACGTTGGAGGGGAGAGACCAGAAGAGGGGCAGGCGACCTCAGTCCATGGGCCAAATCCAGCCCACTGTCCGTTTCTGTAAATAAAATGCTTTGGAGAAGAGCCATACCCTTTTGATTATGAATCATCTATAGCCTCTTTCTCACTACAATAGCAGAGTTATGTAGTTCCAACAGAGACTGAGTAGCCTTTGAAGCCAAAGATGTTTAGGACCTGGCTCTCAACAGAAAAGGTCTTCTGACCCCTGGACTAAACCCTGGGCCCCAGGAGTGTTGAACATTAGTATTCCTTCTACCAAATGGGAGAATGGAGAAACAAGAGGTTACATGACTTCCCTAAGGGCAGAGGATGAGAGGCTGGTAGGTCTAGGCCCACTGTTATTAACAGTTAACATTGACTGAGTGTTTTCTGTATGTTGGACGTTACGCTAAGCACTCTGCTATGTGCACTGTCTCATTTACTACTCACAACATCTAGTGAAGTAGGTGCCTAGAGTTATTCTCATTCAGATGAGGGAGCTGTGGTGGGCTGAACAGTGTCCCCTCAAAACTCATGTCCATCCAGAATCTTAGAATGTGACCTTATTTGGAAATAAGGTCCATCAACTGATGAATGGATAAAGAAGATGTGGTATATATACACGATGAAATATAACTTGGTGATCAAAAAGAATGAAATCTGGCCATTCGCAACAACGTGGATGGAACTAGAATGTATTATGCTGAGCAAAATAAGTCACTCAGAGAAAGACAAATATATGATTTCATTCACACAAAACATGTGGACGTAGGGGAAGGGAAGGAAAAATGAGATAGAAACAGAGAGGGAGGCAAACCATGAGAGAATCTTAAATACAGAGAACAAAATGAGGGTTGCTGGAAGGGTGTTGGGTGGGGGATGGGCTAAATGGGTGATGGGCATTAAGGAGGGCACTTGTTGGCATGAGCACTGGGTGTTATATTTAGTGACGAATCACTAAATTATACTCCTGAAACTGCTATTACCCTACGTGTTAACTAACTTCGATTAAAAAAAAGGAAATAAGGTCTCTGCAAATGCATTTAGTTAAGGATTTGGAGATGAAATCATTCTGAGTGTCAGGTGGATAGTAAATACAAAGACTGATATTTTTATAAGAAGAAGAGAGGACACAGTGAGGCACACCGGAAAAAGTGAAAATATACAGGAAAAAATTACACTTATGCTGCCACAAGCCAAGGAATTCCAGAAGCTTCTAGAAACTAGAAGAGGTGGGGTAGGGGTCACTCCTTAGAGCTTTTGGGAAGACAGCCCTGGCCACACCTTGGTCATGGGCTTCTAGCCTCCAGAAATGTGAGGGACGGAGGCACAATGGACTTCTGTCACCTAGACTCGTGGGGAATTTGGCTTTAGAGTCCAAGCCTCTCCCCACTGCACACCCTTCCTTCCAGGGCTGGGAGAGCACACCACACTCTCGCTGAGCGCAAGACACCAGGAATCAGGTGTGAGGTGCCGGACCAAGTTCATGTGCAGGACCCAGGGTGAATGTGGGAATCACAGCACCACAGTGTTTTGCCATGCAGCCAGGTGTCTCTAGCACAGAGAGGTGGATTTTCTCCCCAGCTTGCACCCTTGAGAGGGGGTCTGCCCTGTTTATCAGTTCAGACAAGTCAAGGCGCATGGGGCCTGCTGGGGTGGGTGTGGCGCTGCGGAGAGAACAGTGTTCCCTAGTCCAGTGTCTCCTTGTACCCTGGAGGGAGGACCTTTAGAAGGAAAGGTCTTAGCCTTTGCATCTGACCTGCCTGCGCTTAGACCCGGGAAAGCCCAGGCAGCCGGCTGGCATGCGTACATAGCATGCCTTGAATCACCAAGAAAGACCCCATCATCATCAAGTCCCCGCGATAACACCGTGGCTTTTACAGCTTAGGAATCTTGGGCTTAGAGAGTTGGTTAGGACACTTTTCCAAGATCACATGACAACTAAGGGGCAGGTCCAAAATGTAGAGTTCTGAACCTACAGCAGCTTCCCATTACCTGTGGGGTAAAGTCTGACCTCCTTACGCAACGGAGAAAGCCCTGTAAGCTCCACACTACCTCCCCAGTGCTCCTCAACTTTTGGACCTGATGCTCTGGTGATGATTAAGTGCTTTTAGCACACACCATATTTGTGCCATGGGTCCTTCTTCACCTGGATAACTCTGAGTGGGGCGTGATTTCAGCTCGCACCCCTCAGGCGTACACGGATGCAACTCTCCTTCTTTTTCTACACTTCTTGTGAGCCCATTTCCTTATTTTTTTATTTTCTCAGGACCCCCTATTTCTGCTCATGGTGAAAAAGTTTCTCCTGTAATTTCATGGCAACTCAGTCACTTCTGGATTTAAACATGGTCCATTCAGAATGTCAGTGTGGCTAACCTAAGACTCTTTCTCTCATCCTGTCCTTCGGGGTGATGGATGTTGCCAGGAGACGACGTGTCTCTTTGCCGTTGTGTGAGGCACATGTGTTGGTCCCCATGTCTTATTTGTCTCTGGTGGCTACCTCCTTCTCTGGGAGGCTGCATCTGCTGCTGATATCTGTGACCTTGCTCTGGATTCTGGGTCCGAGGTCTCTATGTAACACATCTTTCTCCTCTCACCAGCTGAATGGACTTCTGTTTTCAGTAGGGCCGGAAAGTGCTTCCGTTGTTACTCGTTCTTTCCTACTCTCTAGCTTATGGTGTAAAGTCGGTGCTCTGCATGACTCAGTTTTTCTCTACAGGTGAAAAGACAAGTTCTTTTCAGAACTTCTTTTCAGCTAACCAAATCCTCAAAGTTTTCTCTCTGGGAGGGCGCTTTTCAAATCTAAGAATTTGACTCTGTTTGCAACTCTGTCTCCTCCCCGTGATGCTCGTGCATATACAAGGCTCTTGCTCCTGGCTGAGATCTCTCAGAATATTAATGCTCTGTATTCAATCTGCCACCACTTCCATGAAGCTTTCCCTTATGTCTCTAGTCAGTGAAAGGCACCCTTCTGTGCTCCCACGATACTTTATGCCTACTCCTATCATCGTATGGCCCTATTTTATCCTAATAGTGCATTTACTTGCCATCTAGCAAGGACATATTATTATCTTGAAGACAAAAGTAATGATATTTTTAAACTTGTTTTTGTTTTGAGAGAGAGAGACAGTACAATAGAGGGAAGGCCAGAGAGAGAGAGAGAGAGAGAGAGAGCGAATCCTAAGCAGGCTCCGCAATGACAGCACCGAGCCCAATGTGGCTTGAACTCATGGACCATGAGATCATGACATGAGCTGAAACAGAGTCAGATGCTTCACTGACTGAGCCACCCAGATACCCCCCAAGGTAATAATTTTTAATTAATTATATTTCCAGGGCTTCATATAGTACCTTGCATACTGTAGCTGCTAAAAAAAGTAGATTGTTGATAGAATAACCCGTGCAACTTCCCCTTCCATTCACTTCAATGACCATCTGTTTAGTTTCTACTACACTGTTAACTTGCTTGCAAGGCTGTGTTTTATCCTTTCAATGAATCATAAAGTCCTTGTAGGCACCGACAATGGTATAGAACTTAATTTTTCTTTGATTCTTCTATAATACCCTCTACACAACTAGGTATACATAAATATTTGTTTAATTGAAGATTAGCGTGATTTCTCTTCTTTTGAAGAAAATAAGTACATGCAATTTTTTTCTTAAGTACATGCAATTTACAGTAGCCTTCTAATTTGGTCCTTCAGGTAGGTCCTGCCAACTTTGCTGCATCATATATCACATGTATTTTAATGATTAGATATTTGTCATATCTCTTAGACTTATGGCCATGTTTATTTTAAGACCCTCTGCTCAACAACTCCAGGACTTGTTTGTACTGGAGAGAAATTCAATAAGCACTGAATGATGATAGGATATTGGATGTTTTTGTTGTTGTTTGCTTTGTTTTGTTTTTTGTTTGTTTGTTTGTTACCAGATGAGCTCCTAACAATTCCCTAGTCTGTCCCTGTGAACTTGCCTAAATAATAGAGGATACTACACATTTCACAATGCACTCGCTGCACCTCACATCTGGTGACAGAAATACAGAGTTAAGGAATGATGCTAAAGGACCTTCAGCTAGTTACTTCCTTCGTTTGAAACCAAGTTTGCTCATCTATAAAAACAAGAGGGAGGACAGCGTGATCTGAGTTCTCTCCATGTTGTGTAAATCTCTTCCTTCAAATCGAGGCAGTTGGAGGAGGGCATAGGGCACAGGCTAAGGCAATGGGATGTGTTGCCTTATTGAGCCAGCTGCTTCACCCTGCAAACCACCCAGGAGTCCCCTGCTGATTGAGCAGCAACATAGGGACGGGTGCAGGGAAGCTAAGGGTTCAAGTGCAGTAACATCTAGGACTTGCTGTAAGCTACCCTTACAACAAGTCCCAGAGAGACAGCCTTTTATTGTTTTTATCTACTTATTTAGAATACGAGCAAACGGGAATGTATCGAGGTCAAATAATGTGCACAAAGTCACATAGCTGGACTAGGGCAGATCCAGAACTGGAACTCACATCTGACTTCAGAATCCCACACGCTCCCTCCCCTCGGCTGTGCCGTCAGTCCCAGGTCTGCGATTAGCCCTCTATCTTTATTTAAACAACAGTGTGATTTTACCACATGTCATTAGAAGCGGCTGGGAGCATCATTAACACTTGGGGCCACAAGAGTACCGTTTAGTGCAATGAAGCAGACATCTTTTCATACAAATAATTTATTTGCACCAAAGGTTTCCACTTGAGCACCCAAAGTGAATTGGACTAATGTATTATTTTATACTAATGAGGTAGTTGGAACCTGGTGTGTTTAGGGTTTATGAAATTTCAGACTAGCTTTTAAGCCTTTTATTTATTTTCTGGTGGATTACAAGCAAAACGTAACCTATATGATTCTTATCCATTTACACGTTTACTTCGTGAAAGCTATTTGGATGAATTATTTAATGTCCCCTGTTTATGTTCTTTTCTTAAAGGCCATTTGAAGAGTCTTTTTTAAAGAAACAGAATGTGTTGATTTTGATGCCAAGTGTAAATGAATTTGAACCATGAACAAGTTTGGAATTTAAGGTGACGCATTGAACTCCAGAGGCCCCAGTCTGCTTCCAACCTTGGCAAATGCATTCTTTAACCTCCGAAGCAGTTATATTGGAGCAATCCAGAGGGATAACAGGGCTCTAATGGAAATTGTCAACAAAATTGAAAAGAAAAAAAGAAAGCATATTTTAAAATCCCAGAACTTGAGAGGTCCCTAACTCCAAACAACTGAGGCATAAAACTCGAGAAGGCTTCAAATAGCTTTAATCTGCTGGCGAATCTATCCTTTGATAGCATGTAAAATCCAGGCTGAGGAGAGTGTGCCTAAGGGTTTCAGTACACTAACTCCAAGATTGATTTTGCTCAAGGACCTGACCGGCATTCAAAAAAAGAAGTAGCAAGAAAGGGAGCAGGAAGAAAGAAAGGAGGTTTAGAGAGAGACAGAGAGAAAGAGAGTGAAGGAGGGGAAGGAGGGAGTGTTGAGAGACCAACAACTTGGGTTTGAACTCTGGTTCTGCCATTGACATACAGGATTTCAAGCAGATGTCTTGAACCAATCTGAGCCTCAGGTTTTTTTTTTTTTTTTAATATGCATAATGGGAACAAGGGTCCAGACTTGACAGTGTGGGACTGATGGGGGGGGGTGATAGAAGTGGGGAGACTGTTACTCCCCCACTCTCTCCTGGCAGTCCTCCTCTCCATCTGTCCCCATCTTCTCCCTTAACCGAGTTGTGTTGCTTCTCTCTGGTCACGGGCAAGTCTTCCCAATCTGCTCTAGACCTTGTGCCTAAGTTCATCTCCTTCTGTTCGTTTTCACTCTACTGTTTTTTTCTGCTTCTCATGATTCCTTCCATTCGTCATTTGTTTTTGGATCCTTGTAGGGAGCCTTCACACATCTCTTGACCTTCAAGTTGCCCTTGTGTTGCCACTCAACTCTCTTCTCTATTTCCATATTCAGGATTCTTAGAAGGCGTATATGCAGAAGCCGCCTTCCCTTCTTCCCCTCTGGAGAGCTTCTCAATTCATTCCCATATGGCTTCCACCACCTGCCCTTCTACTACTCCCTGGAAACTGCCTTTTCCAAGTTCACCAAATGGTCGCCATAGTGCAGAATCCAATAGACAGTTTTGTTGGGGCTTCTGTGACTACAAACCTTCTGGATGTTCTTGCCACCTCTCTAGAAGCTCCCTCTGAGTCCTTTCTGATGGCCTATTCTCTTCCTCCCAATATCTGCACGTTGGAACATCCCCGGGCCCTTTCTCTTCCATGTCTACTC
Source organism: Lynx rufus (assembly GCF_022079265.1). Lineage (NCBI taxonomy): Eukaryota > Metazoa > Chordata > Mammalia > Carnivora > Felidae > Lynx > Lynx rufus. The sequence continues at coordinate 6,807,036 of NW_025814845.1, forward strand.
TCCCGGCTAAGCACCTGAAATCTCCTATGTACCCAAGACTCTCCAGTTTACCCCTCTCCCAGCCTCTCTCTTGTCCAGTCTCACATTTCAGTGCCATCTCAGCAGTTCTATTTGAGTATCTCCCAGGCATCCTAGGCTGAACATGTTCAAGACTGAAGCCGTGTTTCTCTCCTAGCTATGCCTCTCTCCCAGGCTTCGCCAGCTCAGTGAGCGACCTGTTGCTCATGTCTGAAACCTGGGAGCTATTCTGGAAACATACTCTTCCTCACAGATCACATTAAATGTAACACCCAGTCCTGTTAACTCATGTCCCCCAATAATTCTGTGTTAGCTCTCTTTCGTTGAGATCTACTGATGTCACTCACCCAGACTGTGGGATTGACTTCCAGGCTGCTTTTCCTACATCTCCTTCTGCGGTCCTCGATCCTGCTCTCCACACAGCAGTGTGTGATCTTCAAGAAATGCAACGTGGTTATGCTGTTCCCCAGCTTAAAAACCTTCATTTGGGTTTCAGTGGTACTTACTATAATATCCAACATTTTTATTGCAATCTGCAAGACCCTTCGTGGTCTCACCTTTGCCTCTTTACAATATCCTCTCACTCATCACCGACCCTCTTACCCACTGCTGATCGTTTTTGGCAAGGCAGCTTGCAGTTTAACATTTTTTGTGTGTGTTTTAAAGGACAAGCCATCACAAAAAACTGAGAGTCGAGATGCCACAAAGACAGAAGTCCTTTTGCTTATGCTTATCGTAGAATTTATTATCTTATGTGCATCCTGAAGGAATGTTGGGAGAAAGGAGAACATTTAGCACATATTGGCAAAACTGTTTTACAAGGGCTTCCTTTCATTTATGATAAAATAATAACATCAGAAGGAGCTTGGAGGTCATCTATTTCTACTCTTCCTTTGAAGAAGAGGAGACAGAGGTTCAGAGAGGTGAAACGACTCTTGAGTTCATAGACCTTGCTAGTTCTTATGTGATGAAAAACATTCTTGGCCAGGTACAGCTATGAGCAGACCATGTTCACCTTTCTTAGACGAAAGCCATCTTTTGGTCTTCAGATGGTTCACCACTGTTATCAGGGATAAAAACCTTGTCATCTGTGTGTTCCTATGAATACATTTAAGGAAAGGTGTTGTAAAAATGCCACTCATAGCGTAAATCTCATTCTTTAGTGGCAATAAAGGACTCTTCCTTTCCCTTTAGATACTTCAGGCACAGTGAAGGCAGAACTTTTCAAGTTGAAGGCGTCCAGAAGCCTTTCACTCTTGTACCTAAAATCCTACCATTCAGAGGACACCCAAGCGTCAAACTGGTTGTGACTGCAAAGAACCAGGGCAGCTTTGTCAATGCCTCAGTTTCCCCATATGTGGAACAGAAATAATGTCCATCTATCAGTGTGTTTATGTCACAAAATTGTGGTGATAAATAAGAAAATACACTTTTCCTGTTTTGTTTGCTTCTTTAGTCAAATTATATAGTCAATTGTATTTCTACCTGTAACTAAAGGGGTTGGGGGATATGTATGTATATATGTATTGTGTATACACATAAGCATGTAAACATATATGTTATCTTCGTCTATTTAGCTGCTATCACAAAATGCCAGTGATTGGGTGGCTTATAAACAACAGACATTTATTGCTCACGATTCTGGGGACTGGAAGTCCAAGGTCAAGGCACTGGAGGATTCAGTGTCTGATGAGGGCCTGTTTGCTGATAGATGGCTGTCTTCTCACTGTGTCCCCATGTGGCGGAAGGAGCAAGGGAGGTCTCTAGGGTCCCTTTTATAAGAGCACTAATACCATTCATTGGGGTTCCACCATCATGACCTAATCCCCTCCCTAAAACCCCACCTCCTAATACCAGCACCTTGGTTAGATTTCAACATATGAATTTTGGAGGGAGGTAAACATTCAGTCTTTATCATACATGCACTTAGATGTTCTCCTTTGTAGTCCTTACCACAGTTGTAATTATGTAGTGATTCATTTAAATACATGTCTCATGTGGGACTCTATCTGAATTCTAAGCATTAGGTAAGCAAGAGTCATTCTTGTTCCATTCTCTGTTGAATGTGAGCACCTACAAATATGTACTTTTAAATTTTTTTACATATAATTTATTGTCAAGTTAGCTAACATACAGAGTATACAGTGTGCTCTTGGCTTCGGGAGTAGATTCCCATGATTCATCACTTACATACAGCACCCAGTACTCATCCCAACAAGTGCCCTCCTCAATGCCCATCACCCATTTTCTCCTCCCCTCCTGCCCACCCCTCCCCCCCCCCCCCCCCGCCCTGCATCAACCCCGAGTTTGTTCTCTGTATTTAAGTCTCTTATGGTTGGCTCCCTCACAGTCTGTAACTGTTTTTTTTCCTTCCCTTCCCCCATGGTCTTCTGTTAAGTTTCTCAAATTCCACATATGAGTGAGAACATATGATATCTGTCTTTCTCTAACTGACTTATTTCACTTGGCATAATACCCTCCAGTTCCGTCCATGTGTTGCAAATGGCAAGATTTCATTTTTTTCATTGCTGAGTAGTATTCCATTGTATGTATAAACCACATCTTCTTTATCCATTCCTGAGTTGATGGATGTTTGGGCTCTTTCCATAATTTGGCTATTGTTGAAAGCACTGCTATAAACATTGGGGTACATGTGCCCCTATGAATCAGCACTCCGGTATCCTTTGGATAAATTCCTAGTAGTGCTATTGCTGGGCAGTAGGGTAATTCTATTTTTAATTTTTTGAGGAACCTTCACGCTGTTTTCTAAAGTGGCTGCACCAGTTTGCATTCCCACCAACAGTGCAAGAGGGTTCCCCTTTCTCTACATCCTCAAAAACATCTATTGTTTCCTGAGTTGTTTATTTTATTTTTTTATTATTACAACTTTTTTAATGTTTATTTATTTTTGAGAGAGAGACACACACAGAGTGCAAGCGGGGCAGGGGCAGAGAGAGAGGGAGACACAGAATCGGAAGCAGGGTCCAGGCTTTGAGCTGTCAACACAGAGCCTGATGCGGGGCTCGAAATCACGGACCATGAGATCATGACCTGAGCCAAAGTCAGAAGCTTATTGAGTTGTTGATTTTAGCCCCCTCTGACTGGTGTGAGGTGGTATCTCAATGTGTTTTTGATTTGTATTTCCCTGATGATGAGTGATATTGAGCATTTTTTCATGTGTCTGTTAGCCATATGGATGTCTTCTTTGGAAAAGTGTCTATTCATGTCTTGTGCCCATTTCTTCACTGGATTATTTGTTTTTAAGGTGTTGACTTTGGTAAGTTCTTTATAGATTTTGGATACTAACCCTATATGTTGTTTGCAAATACCTTCTCCCATCTGTCGGTTGCCTTTTAGTTTTTTGTTGATTGCTTCCTTTGCTTTGCAGAAGCTTTTTATCTTGATGAGGTCCCAATAGTTCACCTACAAATATTTGTCTATTAAATTTACATTTAATTTTTGGTGTTGAGTTAAGTGCCATACACTTTTCTAGACTCTGGATGTCCGGCCATTTAAAAAAAAATCTTGGGGCGCCTTGGTTGCTCAGTCGGTTAAGCATCCCATGTTAGCTCAGGTCATGATCTCACAGTTTGTGAATTCAAGCCCCACATCAGGTGAGCTAGAGCCCAGCTTTCTGTGAGTTTGAGCCCCATATCCGCTCTGAGCTGACAGTGTGGAGCCTGCATGTGATTTTCTCTCTCTCCCTTTCTTTGTGCCTTGTGGGATTCTCTCTCCTTCCCTCTCTGCTCCTCACTCACTCAAACTCTCTCTCCCTCCCTCTTTCGTCTCAAAAAAAAAAAAAAAAAAAAAAAAGGGCTCTGGCTTATGGTGCTTCATTCCAGGGAGGGAAGACAGAAGATCATATATCCCTGCTTCTCCATTTACTAGCTGTGTGATTTCAGGCAAGTTATTCAACCTGTTTGTGCCTTAATTTCCTCATCTGCAAAATGAGAGATAATTCTCCATGGGTCTCTCCTATTTTCTACCTCTTGCTAACAGCTGTGTTTTAGACCAACTTTTCAAGTATATTTTGTGTTTCAAATAGTCTAGGAAGGTCTCTCTCTGGTGTCAGGGCGGAATTGCTCCCTGACAGTTTAGCAAATATCATGTTTCCTATGAGGCAAAATTTGGGCAGGTTTGACAGTGGCCTCATTGTAAGATTGGAGGCTTCATATGCTCAGGTTCCTCTAAAGTGATTGGGGTCCACAGTGCACACAGCATCCACATGGTCCCACCTATGTCGTGCAGTGGGACTTGGGGACAGCAGGGGTGACCAATGCCCATATAAAGCTCATGATGCCTGCAGTGCTGTGAGTAACAGTATCTTTTGCCTCTGATCCAGGGATCTCAAAGCTTCTGACAGCATCTACGTGTGGCAGGTTGACAGCCGGGAAAAATCTCAGATTCTATCTAGTTGTTGACAATAATGTTAATTTCTAATTTCTGATGTTGTGATGAGGATTAAAAGGAAGACTGCCCTTGTATTTGCTGTTATTTTGTCCGGAATGTTCTTTCCCCCCACCCAGAACTTTGTTCACTCATTCACTCACCTCCTTTATGTTTTTCCTCAGTTAGTACCTTCTCAGTGAGGTCTATCTGGACTCCCCTATTTGACGCATCAGCTTCCTACTACATCAGTCAGGGTTCAACCAGAGAAATGGAAGTAGCAGGAGATTTGTAGCAAAAATTTCTTTTAAGGAATTGTGTCTTTTATGGAATTGTGAGAGCTGGCGGGGCATGTGTGACATGGCAGGCCAGCACGTGGGCCAGGTTGGAGCTCTCAGGCAGGAGCTGACACTGAAGTCCACAGGCAGAATTGCCTCTTCCTCTGGGAAGCCTCAGCTTTACTCTCAAGACATTTCAACTGATTAAGTCAGGCCCACCCAGACTACCAAGGATCATCTCCCTTACTTCAAGACAACTGGTTATGGACTCTAATCACATCACAGGAGACCTTCCCAGGAGCACCTAGATGTGTGTTTACTGGAATCACGGGGACCATGGCCCACACATGTTGACATGTCAGATTTGAACAGTCTCATCTCCAATGCTCCCTATTCTCTTTCTCTGTTGTGTTTTTTGCTATGGCACATCTCAGCATCTAATTCACTATTTTACTTATCTTGTCAGTTGTGTGTCTCCCCCGCTGAAAGGTAGACCCACGAGGAGAGAAGTTTTTGATTTCACCGTTGCGTTCTCTGCACCCGCAGTGGTACTTGGCCAATCAATACTTGTTGAACAACTGAATGAACGAAGAAGTGCTTAGAACAGGGCCTGGCACATGGGAAGTGTGGGATCAGTGCAAGCTACTGGTATCATAAATGTGCACACAATACCAGTGTAAATACTTTGCATATATGGGCCTCAGCATTTTTTTCACATTTTCCTCTTTCGATCCCAGACAGCTTTTCAAAGGTGCCGTCTGCCCTCCAGCAAAAATCTAGTCAGTTCTCCTTTCTCGGCACGCCGGACCCCTCCTGCCCCCCTCTCCAGCCTACCTGAGCATCTCTCAAAAGCATCCGTGCCCCGCCCTCGCTGAGATCTCTTCACACCCATCCCTCGGTGCTCTGGGCCGCACCCCGTACTCTCTTCCTTTGCATGAGATGCTCACTCCGCCGTGAATACTTGCCCCAACTTTGTCCTCACCCGGCTTATTTATTCATCCTCAGCACTCAGTTCAGGCGTTGACTTCTGTTCAAGGGTCTTCCTGGTCCGTCTTTTTTTTTTTTTTTCCTTCCTCTGTGTTCCAAAGTCAGCTCTGTTGTAATGCTCAGCCAACCTCACTGCTCCACGCCGATGGTCTCCTCACTCACTCCACCGTCAGACCCTTGAGGACGAGGTCATGTGGTTCATCTGAGCCCCACCAGAACACAGCGCAGCTTCTGGCATGCAGAGATGCCCGATAAATAAACCGGGCCCAGATGAGTTCTGTTGAATGGAGTTTCCCAAACGGTGCCCGAGCGGCCGCTTTGCTCAGCATCATTCAAGAGCAGTGCCTCTCAACCTTCTTCCTGCCTGACAGTCTCCCCAAGAGAGTTTCAAAAATACAATGCCTGAGAGAGCCTGGGTGGTTCAGTGGGTTAAGCAGCAGACTCTTGATCTTGGCTCAGGTCATGATCTCATGGTTCAGGTCATGATCTCATGGTTCGTGAGATCGAGCCCCATGTCGGGTTCTACACTGACAGCACAGAGCCTGCTTGGGATTCCCTCTCTCTCTCTCCCTCTCTCTCTCTCTCTCTCTCCCCCTGCTTCTCTCTCTCTCTCTCTCTCAAAATGAATAAGTAAAAAAAAAAAACGTAAAAAATAGACAATGCCTGGGCTTCAACCCAGGCTTTCTGATTAAGCTCATCCACTGTGAAGCTTGGGTGTTGGTATTTTTCTTAGAAGCTCTTTAGGTAATTTTGCTGTGTAGCCAGAGGGGAGAAACACAGCCCTTTGTGTAACTTTTCTCGAAGTTTCTAGTTTATTTGCTCTATATCTGGTGAGAGGAGCAGGGCTGCCTTTTTCTCTCTAAATCAAGAGCAGTTTTGTGCCCCAAATCCTTGCTCCTGTCCCAGGCACTACTCAAAGTTAACCTGTGTTTCTGGCCTTGGGAAGCCTGGCCAGGGAGAAATTGGTATTTTTACTGCATTTCAACCTTTCATTGAAAAGGATGTAGTATATGTTCATGGACAGATGCTTCAAAGCTAGTAGAATGATCCAGAATTCATCATTCTAGCTCACATTTGTTCTTTGGGAGCGGGAAGGAGGGTGTAGGCGGGCGGGGTGTTGTGAAGGCTCTGAGTGAGACGGTACCCTGTCAGGGTGTCTGAATTTTTTCCTGTCCAACCACCTTTATCTCCACATGGTGGTTAAGAGGGAAGACTCCGGGGGCACCTGGGTGGCTCAGTCGGTGAAGCGTCCGACTCTTGGTTTCACCTCAGGTCATGATCTCACTGTTCTTGGGTTCGAGCCCCACATTGGGCTCTGTGCTGACAGCTCAGAGCCTGGATTCTGCTTTGGATTCTGTGTCTCCCTCTCTCTCTGCCCCTCCCCTGCTTGTGTTCTCTCTCTCTTTCAAAATAAATAAATAAACTTAAAAAAAGAGAGAGAGAGAGAGGGACAGAGAGAGAGAGAAGACTCTGGAGTCAAATGCCTGAATTTAAGCCCCAGCTCAGGCGTTTAGTAGTCTGTAGTCCTGAAACTTTTTGTGCCTCAGTTTCCTCGACTGTCAAGAGGGGGAGGAATTAAGATGGCGGAGGAGCGGGGGATCCGGATTTCCCTCATCCCCCCAACGCAGCTGTATTGAGGTCAGAACACTTGGAACACCCGGGAGCTCAATCTGCGACGTGATAGAAAAATCTCCACAGGTGGAGGGAGACAGCTTGGTGGGACAGGGGTGTGTGTATGCGAACTGGGGGAGGTAAGACGGCATAGGCACAGGGGGAAGGGAGCCCCTTCTGGGGTGTTACCTCAGCTGCCACATAGGGCCATAGCCCTGCCACATAGGATCTTGAAGATTAAAGTAGGTGCCCCAACGCAAAGCTGTTACTACTGCCCTCTCCCCGTGCCTTCCTCATCGCCCCCCAACCCCCGGCTCAGGTGAGGCCACCTCTTCCCTCACCTGTCCTGCTCCAATGGCCCCTTCCTTGCCTCCACCCACTTCAAATCCATCTGGCACAGGGCCTACCCTGCTGCCTTCTGGATGCGTTATTTTGATCAAGTTTTTCACCTGTCCGATCATCTCCAGAGGCTCTTGCTAGCCCTGATTCCTCTGGCCTCCTTTCCAGTCTCCTATGACTGAGAGCCGCCCAGACAGAGCTGGCTAACGACACGCGTCACTGTTCACTGGCATCCTTCTACCTGCACCACCCTTCGGTCTGATTCAGCCATTTCCCCTTTGTCATCCCTGCCACGTGCTTTAGACTTTCCCCCTCACCACCTTTGCTGGAGCGACCCCGTGAGCCCAGGACCTTTGTTGTCTCCTCTGTGGTCACATAAATCTGAACTCTGCCATGATGGCCTTGTACCTTCCCGTTAACTCCGTGCTTTGACTTCAGCCTGCACTGCTGACTCTTCTGGGAGCCCCACATTTTGCTTAGGGTATGCTAATCTGTGAACAAAGCAAGCCCCCGACCTCAGTGGTTTAGCCCTCGATGGTTCTTTTCTCACAGCTGCCGCAACCCGGTGCGGGTCTCCATCCTTGAGTGCCGGGTCCCTATGCCCCAGCACTTACCTGAGGGCCCAGCTTCTTCCTTAGGGCCCCTGTGTCCACTTCCCAGGGCCTCTGTGTCCTCCCCTGGATCCTCCGTACTGATCAGAGGGGAAAGGACACACAGAAGATCGCTTAGAGGCTGGGCGTAAATGACACACACACCAAGCTCACCGACGTTTCTTTAAACTCCGTGGGAGGGGCCGATCTAATTGTGACGGAGGCAGGAGCGTGTAGTCTGCCTTTGCGCGCAGGTAGCACAGGAAACTGATATACAAACATGCAGCATTATCTCTGCTGCAGTCACTACAGCATGGTGTGACAGCTGACATTTCCAGCTACTTTGCAAATGGCCCGTAGTAATTTGGGATGCAGCTATGGTCTGAATGTGTTTTGCTGCCACAAACTCGTATGTTGAAATCCTAATGCCCAGTACGATGGTGTTGAGAAGTTGGCATCTTTGGGAGGTCATCAGGTCATGAGGGTGGGACCTTGTGAATGGGATTGGTGCCCTTTTAACATAACCCCCTCAGAGCCTCCTAGCCCCTTCCACCACGTGAGGACACAAGACAAAGTCTGCAACCTGACAGAGGTCTTTCTCTAGACACTGAATCTGCTGACACCATGATCCCGGACTTCCAGCCTCAAGAACCGTGAGAAATAAATGTCTGCTGTATGTAATCTCCCCGTCTGGTATTTTGCAGTAGTCCAGTCTGAACAGACGAAGACAGATGCTTTCTTGAGATGGAATTCACTGGTGCTTTCTTTCCAGGGCAGCGCGGTTAAGAAATGAGACGTGATCAGCTGTGCTTTGCTTTGGTCCATAGAGACCTTGGTTGGCATTCTCTGAGGACATGGGAGCTGCGGCCTAGTCATGGTGGAAAGCACCCTAAAACGAGAGAGGGGTTGATGGGAGGGAAGAAAGAAGATGGATGGAATGAATGAAGAGTCTTACAGTTTATCAAGCTAAGGGTGCTGGAATCTCTACAAAATATATCCACGCCCCCCCCCCCCAAATATCACAGGCTATTTCTGGATGTGTCTTTCTCTTCTGGCTCTAGATAGGTTGCGGGTTGAATTGTGTCCCCGCTAACCCCTAATACCTGTGCCTACGAATTTACTTGGAAACAGGGTCTCTGTGGATGCAACTGAGTTACAGTCAAGTCATGCTAGAGTAGCATTGGCCCTACTCCAATGACTGGTGTCCTTATAGGAAGAGGGAGATGTGAACACAGACACACAGAGAGGAGAACACCACGTGAAGACAGAGACTCGGTCGCAAAGAAATGGCCACGTGAAGACGGAGGCAGAGACTGAAGTTATGCAGCTACAAGCCAAGGAGCATCAAGGATCACTAGAGACCCCTGAAGCTGCAAGAGGCAGGGAGGACTCTTCTCCAGAGCCTTCAGAGGGAGCACGGCCTTGCTGATGCCTTGACTTCAGGCTTCTAGCTTCCAGAACTGTGAGAATACATTTCTCTTATTTTAAGCCCCTCTCGTTTGCGGTGCGTGGTTAAGGCAAACCTTGGGAAACCAGCACGATACCCAGCTCATGGGCCTCTGGAGACATGGACTGGAAAGTGAAATTTGGGGACCATATTTTAGGGGCAAGGATTTCTCTTTCTAGCTCTCAAATCCCACTCGCAGAGCCCAGGGGAGTACTCGGCTCGGAGAACTGGTTCAGTCGTGCGAGGTTTCTATTGATTGCTGGTTGAGGGGAGCTGGGAACTGAGAGTCAAGAGGTGTGAAATGATTAGCCTCCTGTCTTGGGGCACCCACACATCCGAGACCAGTCCCTTTGGGATGTCTGAAGGAATGTGGAGTGTGTTCATCGTGTCTTCTTATTCTGTATTTTTTCCAGCTTTATTGAGGAATAATCAACAAATGTAATTGTATACATTTATTCTGTCTTTTTGATGCTTTGACATCTTGGGGGCTTTGCTAACCCTGGTGGGACTGCCCTACCTGGGGCCAGCTGATTCCTAGAGGCAGTTGGCCTCTGGGTGCCATCTTTCATGTGTAAACCAATCTACCCACTGCTCAGTCCTCAACCATCTCCCTTCTCAGCTCTACACTCCAGGCCGCACTTCCCTGCCCTGGTCATCTCTGGGGCATGTGCCAGACTGTGGGGACAGACCCTAGGCCCCAGATCCCACTTAAATGATTCACACCAGCCAATCCCACACCTGCTTACTCTGTACCCCCTCCCTGGTCTGTCCTGTAGACACCACAGTAAAGAGTAAAGGCTCTTGTCCCCGGCACCCCCCACCTTTCCTCCTGACTGAACGGTGATTCTTCCCGTGGCTCCACAGGGCATGGTGTGAGAATGAGGAAACGTCCTCCTTCATGACAGTCATTTCTCTGCACGCTTTACCATGTCTGATGAGAAAACTCCCAGGTACCCATTAAAACGAATGGTTTGCGAAACTGCTAGGAATCCAGAGAGAGTGGGGCCAGAGGGAAGGGGGTGTAGTGAGTGGAGGGTGGATGGGAATGACAGGGATCAGGCTCTAGAGGACAGGGCAGGGATGAGAGAAGATAGCCAGAGGCCATCAGGGCACCGGGCATTCCTCAGGCACAACCTGGAGTGTGGAACCACAGGCTGGTTTGGATGCCTGCTGTGAGCCCCTGCCTCTCCCCAGGGGCAGGGGGGGGGTGGGTGGGCAGAAAGGGCCCTCATGCACACCTCTGGTGGCAGGAATAAAGGGTGTGTGGGTTGGGGCTGAGGAGCCAGGGTCTCCCTCCATGAGCAGGCTTCAGGGAGATAACTCAGAGAGGATGTGGAAGCTGACAGGGTGACTTTGGTGAGAAAACAGGCCAGGTCCCTGGAGAAGAACAGGAAGCCAGTTGGGGCCTTAGAAGCAGCTTGGCATAAAAAGAAAGCATTCCCAGGGGACCCTGTGCTGTTAGAAAGGCAACCCGCCCTTCTGCGGGCTCTGAGCCCTCCCTCCCAAGGCCCCGATGAAAGGAGGGACCTGACAGCCTCAATCAATTCCCCTTTATCTCATGTCTTCCTGACGAAGGATAATCCTCTGTTTTGTAGTCTCTCCCCATCCAGCATGTAGCATCCATTGATTTTTGTAGTTATTTTTGCTAGTTGATACAGGTGCTAAAGGAGAATGACCCACAAGTCTGAAGTCGACCTTGAGAGAGCCCTGTCACTCCTGAGAGAGACAAATTTTTGTTGTTTCTGTTTTTAAAGGGCCAGGTCCCACAGCCTACAGTACATAGGTGCTCTTTGAAGGGGTGCACAGATATTCTGATTTAAGCCTTTTATTCTTTTCTGTCACCCCCGCACCCCCCTCCAAAATGAAACCCTTTTCCTGGTTAGTTATTCATCCAAACTCATGGTGGCATAATGTCCCATCAGATACCACAGCTTGCTTACAGGCCATTAGGAGAAAAGAAGTCACAGACATAACAGCAACACAAGGTCAAATCATAGCATCATGATTCAGAATAACTATTATTTAGGCCTTTGTGCCTCACAAAGCCCTTTCTCCTCTTCCTAGTTCCATCTCTTTGTGAAATCAGAGTTTTACACGTTAGGAATCTGAGCCTCAGAGGAGATTCATTCATTCATTCATTCATTCAGCAAATAGCCATCAAGCGTCCCAGTACTAAGATGTGGGTGCTGGGGATCCAGTGTGACCAAAAGAGATGAGCTTCCTGCCTTCCTGGCATTTATTCACACCTGAAAATGGGCTTGAACTCAGGTCTTCTGCTCAGTGCGACAGGTGGATTTCCAAGGCAGTGTGGGGTGGAGTTTGCCCCTCACCGGCTGTGAGATTCTGGGAAAATTCCTGAACTTACTTGAGTCTCGATGATTGCACCTGCTTCAGAGGTTGCTGAGAAGTTTGGAGATTATGGAGATTAAATGCCTGGCCCATAGTCTGGGCTGCACACAGGACAGCTGTCAGGACTGTGCGTGTCTGGAACTGGGAGGGGTCTCTTTCCCCTTGAGGAAGGGAGCAGAGGAGCTCCTGGGAGTGAGTGTTGACTTGATCTGGGCAGTGAGACTCATTCCTATTCTTGAGAAACTATCTTTCCCATATGTTAGAAGGTGCTTGGTTGTAGCCTAAGTGTTTTATGTAATGACCTCACTTCCTCATTAGAATTTTTCCCCAAGCTTGTGAGTTTAAATCAACATATACAGAAAGTCCCAGTGAGAGTCACGAAGTGGAAAAGAAGCTAAATAATCGGGTGCAGAAATGCAAATAAATATGAAACTGGGTTCAGTACTTTTATAAATCTTCCTCTGCAGTGGCACAGAGGTACTCTGAAGTCAGGTGCGGAGCCTAGGTTCGAATCCTGACTCCACTAAGTGTAGTTTGTGCCACGCGTAAGTGCAGGAAACCCTCTGGGTCTCAGTTCTCGCCACGAGTTGGGAAGAACAACTCCTCCATTATGGAGTCTGCACGTCTTCAGAGGGAGAACGCTTGTGCGCTTAGCATGGCACTTGGCCGGCAAAGGTGAGCTGAAAAAAGTTAAATAACTGCACCAAGACTGGTTTCTTCTTGCCTATTCAGTTTGGTTACTGCATGATGGGGAGGGGAGAGCACTTTTCTGGCTTCCAGAGTCCTAGGTCCGGCCGTGGGTCAGCTCCTTAGTCAGACGTGGGCCATAGGCTAGTCCACTGCCCGTTCGGGGTTTCCGTGTTCTTCTTTATAAAACCGATAGTGGCACCACACCTGGGTTTCTGTACCTTTCTTATAGCTCAGACGTGATCCCAGAAGCTGCTTCAGGAATTTCCAATATTTCAGGAAGCCCGCTGGCTATTTTCCGGGTAGGCTAAAGAAAAGTACACAAGCTAGGAAGTGGGACGCATGTCTTATGCTGTCATTCCTTGGTTTAAAAAATCTTCCAAGGCTCTGCGTTTCCCTTGGAGTAGAGCAGCGTCTTCACAGCGTCCAAAACAGCCCTCCGCCATCTCTTTCTCAGCGACGTCTCTGGTCATCTACAGCACTATCCTTCGATTCTGTCTGGCTGCACTGAGCCTGTTGTCCCCCTGACACTCCAGGCGTACTTTGCTGTTCCCATCTTTGCTTAGACTGCTCACTCCCCACATACCCGTGTGGCTCACTCTTAGCTCCTCTGACTGGCACTTTCTCCACAAATCCTGTGCCGAAATTACAGCTAACACTCCTCACGTTCACCACCCCCCTCCACATATCTCCATGGACACGGCTCTTACGTTGCTTTTCTTTTTCTGGTAACTCTTACCATTTTATAATACACAATATATAATGCACAATACAATATAATACACAATATAACGTATTTTATAATATCATTTTATAATGCACCATATAATACACATTTCATAACAGGATTCACTTATTATTTTCTTGTAAATTAGTTTTGACTTCCCTTTGCCAGTAGAATTGATGCTACCTGGAATTTTTTTTTTCTTACCATTTTGTTCTTTGTCTTGTTCCACGTACCCCAAACAATGCCTGTCACAAAGCAGGCACTCACTCTATATATGATCGTTAAATGAATATATAAATTTTGGCTTGGATTCTATTGACTCATGATGACTTTATTTCTGGAAAGAAACTCTTATTGGAAGTTTTAAATATAAAATGTGGAAATTAATTATTACTTAATAATAGTTTGCCAGTTTGCTTAATAGATACGATCTTTCAAACAGGACGTAGGTGAATATTGGTGAAATCATAGACCCTTCGTGGCAAATGTTATAAACAAAGGTGCCTTTTTTAGAAAACCCATTTGAGACCTAAAGTTTCTTAGAAATATGTGAATGTGTGCTGTGGGGAGTGTGCAGGGAGGTTAGACTTACTGCTTCCCCAGCAGAACCCGCCATATTGAGCTCTGCAGCCCCAGCATTGAACACCTTATCATAGTAGTTGCTCAGTTAATCTCCGTGGATTTGTTTTGAACCGAGCTTAAGATGAAAATATTATCTCAAGAATTTTTTTTTCACTGGAACTGAATACCTAAGGGGAAATATTTTTATTATATCATTAAGTAAGAGAAGACAAGGAGACACAGTATTTATGCCCTGATTATCTCTCCCCACCAACTTGCTATTTATCTCCATGGGGACACTAGAGGCAATAATTAGAGAATTAAACCTCCCTTTCTCAGTCATGCAGTGCACACAATCACTTGCCATTTGGTATTTATTTTCCAGATGAAGGAGTTTAATTTATTTTCTTTCTTCCCTTGGGACCCCAGCTGGCTGACCTAGAGCAGCCTCCAGGTTTAGCTGAGCGGGGCCTCCATTTTCATTGTCCTGTGGGCCTCTCTCACCTTTGGGCAGGTAAAGAAATATGCGGGAGCCTTGGATGCAATCGAATCCTCATCTGTGTCAGATGGCAGTGGATGGGGGAGCTCCCTTGGGTGGGGGAGGGTTCTTCCTCATCCCTGAGACACACCCACCCCCTTGGACTCTCATGACTGCTGCTGCCAACAAGGCTGTCTTCAGACACAGTCCATATTACTTTCATATGTGCCCAAGGTGTACCTAAATCCACTCCTCATTCCCCGCGGTACAACCGAGGCAGGCACAAATGGGTAGCAGGGCTCCCAGGACACAGAACGGAATTAACCCCAGACAGTGTACTACTTGGCACTTTGCTTTAGAAGATACCTGCTCCCTGGGCGCCTGGGTGGCTCAGTCAGTTAAGCATCCAACTTCGGCTCAGGTCATGATCTCGCGGTCCGTGAGTTCGAGTCCCACATCGGGCTCTGTGCTGACAGCTCAGAGCCTGGAGCCTGTTTCAGATTCTGTGTCTCCCTCTCTCTGACCCTCCCCCGTTCATGCTCTGTCTCTCCCTGTCTCAAAAATAAATAAAACGTTTAAAAAAAAAAAAAGATACCTGCTCCCTGATGCAGCCTTGGGTCCCCCTCAGGCAATCTACCTGCTTTGCCTTCGTCCACACCTTTCTTTGAGGCCAGGGCCAATTTCCCATACCTTCTTTCAAGTGCATTTAGCTACGTCAAAATCTTAGCTAAAAAGTGAGCTCAGAAGAAAAGGAGATTCCTTTTTTTTCCTGCCCATCCAAGCTTTGCTTGGTTTTGTATACCAGAACCTGCCCCCTCTTTGATGTCAAAAATTGGGAAAGATTAAACCTTTTGGGGGTGATCATGTTTTTCTTTTCCCATGGATGTGAACTTGTCACCTAGCTCCAATTTGCAAGCTCTCTCGAATACAGTATGATGAGCCCAACCTGCCTAGAAAGAATACATTTCTGTGCCTCAATATCTCATTCAATATCTCATTTGCAAAGTGGGACCATAACTGGTACCGTGTAGGTTGTTTTGAGGACAAAATGTAAAACACTTTGGAAAATGCCAAGCATATAGTAAATGCTATTTAAATTCTAAGTGTCATTGTGTCTTTGGGGTCAAGTAGAAATAACCCAAACAGAAGCTGGGGCTTTCTGTAGTCCAGTCTTTGTGAGGAGTTGTATTCAAAATCGCAAAGATTGAAAACCTAAAAATAATTCAAGGTAATTCAAATCTTTAATCCTGATCTTTAGAAGTTTCCAGAGACAGGCGAGAGGTCATCACCCAGAAGGGTGGAACCTGTGGTTGGCAAACACATTCTGGGATCTAGGTATTCAGACAGCAAATCTCAGAGCCAAGCTGAAGACGGTAATGCGGATAGACGTGATAGAAGGCTTGTTAGAGACAGTATAAATCACATATCTCGGAACAGAGTGAAAACAATAGTAATAGCCAACATTTATTCAATGCTTACTATGTGCCAGCTTCTGTGCTAAGATCTTTACTTGCGTTATCTCATTTAATATTCACAGCGTAATGAGGTAGGTACTATTAACATTCCTACACCACTAATCTGCCTGTTTTAGAAATAAGGAAGCTAAAGCCCAGAGAGGTAAACTTACAAAACCAAGGTCACACAGCTTCTAAGTGACAGGGCTAGAAACTCACATTGAAAATATGCTTGCCTGATGTAGGAACCAACGCACACAAAACAGGGTCAGGTCATTACAGCACGAACCAGACGCCAAACTCAAGGAGCTGAAGCTGAAAAGTGGTCAGAAACGGAAGTATCGATTCACAGAGAGCAAGGTGCAGAATGGTTCTTGAAGATGCAGCATAACCTCTGTGAATCGTCTGTGTTCATACACACTTTGACATCCTCTTCTGATCTAATGCTGGTCTTCAAAGCAGCAATACTCCATGCAACGTCCGGGGAAAAGATTTTGTAAGTCACGGCATTTGTCTTGTTTATTTCTTTCATTCATTCTACAAACATTTCACCTATGTGGCTGGGACCCAGCTGTGCACTAGGATTACAGTTTTAAACAGAGTCTGTGTCACTGAGGAGCTCACAGTCCAGCGTAGGAGACCAACATTTACAAAATGTAGTTCTTTATGAGAATGGAGACTGGGTCTGCCTGAGGAAAAGCAGACTTCCTGGAGGAGGTGACCATGGAGATGGTTCTTGAAAAAGGAGGAGGAATTTTTCAAGTGCCTAAGGGGTGGACAGGAGAGAATTCCAGGGAAAGAAAATTGCACGTCCTATTACTCTTTTCCCAAACACACGCTGTTATCTCCCATCCACCTCAAAATGCTTGGATATTTGCTAAATATGCTTCTTGCCAGAGGCAATGCTGATTTGCAAAGGACAACATTGATTGATTGGGTCTCAGGTTCTCAGCGGTCAGGAAAAGTGTGGCATCGGTAATATTCCAAAACACATGCTAACTGCGGGCTCTCCCGCCCGGACTCCAACCCCTGCATGGAGGCAGCCTGACCCCCATATTTTGCTGCCTTGCTTTTGCCTTGGGAATCCAGGATTCAGTAGGCACCTTTGCTTCTCTGACACACTCTTCCATGAGCTGCTTTTTCTATCTATTCCAGCTGATGCCCTTCTCAACTTTGGCAGCTGTCCAAGCCTCGTTGTTCTCCCCACACAGGGAGGCTGCGCATTGCTCTGTAAATTATGCACCAGCCCCATGATGTTTGGGGAGCCTGTGGACCCATTTTGTCTGCATGGAGGTTAATTATTTAGCAATGGTGGTGTGACTGATTCAGAGGCGATGGTGTGAAGGCTGGCTTTGGAGCAGCCTGTCTTGGGAAATGTGGCAGACCCCGGCAGGCAGGGGACACGGCTCCCAGGCACAGCTGGGCACGTTTTATCCGTTCCCTGACACGTGTGGGTTCCTCACCCTGGCCCATCTTCAGACAGTGCCCCACATTCATAACCATTACAGTTCAAAATCTGTGATCTCATTCGGTGCATGCCTCACCTCTGCAGGTGCAGCGGTTTAAAATAACGTGGTGGAGTGAAATAAGCTGTGTCCGGACAGAGTTGAGTGTGTGCCCTGCAGTTTTCCATCCTGTCAATTGGAGATAATAAATGCAAGTGTGAGTGGGCAATCCCCCCATTCGAATATTTAGTGGAAGTCACCCAGCCAAGCCAGACTTCCTTACTGTTCTATCCACCGCACTCACTGGAGGAGGGCTCCCAACTTGGGACATGAGACCCTCCCTTGTCAGCTACTCGGAAGTAAGTCCTTGCGGTCATATTTGATTCACCTTTCTCCTGCAGCCCTGTCATTCATCCATTTACTAGTCCCGTCTGTTCTGCATCCAGAATGCGAATGGTCAGGTCATTGTCACCGGCCTCGCTGCCATCTCCCATTGAAGCCTCCATCAGTTCGGGTAGGTACGGAAAAGCCTCCTCGCTCTTCTCCCTGCTGCTTCGGCCACTCCTCCGGGCCCCGTGTCACCTCCGCCTAGCAGGCAGGAAGGTCTTCCAGAACTGAAAGGAGGACATCCCACCGTTTGTGACGACATGCATGAACCTCAAGATCATTAGTGAAGTAATGCCAGCCAGCCACAGAAGGACAAGCACTCCATGATTCCTCCCAGGTGCCTGCAACAAACTCACACAAGAGGAGAGTAGAGAGGTGGCTGCCAGGGGCTGGAAAGGGGGACCTGGGAATTGCTCTGGAACAGATAGAAAGTTTGACTTGTGAAAGAGGAGTCTGCTGTACAACATTGTGTGTGTTGACAGCAATATTGCAGTGTTCACTTAAGAGTGTATTAAGGGAGTAGATCTCATGTTAAGTGTTCTTCTGAAAATTAAAAAAGCTAATTAAAAATAAATAAATTAGATCTTATCACTCCCCTGCTAATAACCCTCTGATGGTGTCCCATTATTCTTTTTTATTTATTTATTTTGAGAGAGAGAGAGCGAGCGAGCTGGGGAGGGGCAGAGAAAGAGGAAGAGAGAGAATCCCAAGCAGGCTCTGCGCTGACAGCACAGAGCCCCATACCTCCTTGGGATTCTCTCTCTCCATCTTTCTCTCTGCCCCTCCCCACCTCATCCCCTGCACTGCTCTCTCTCTCTCTCTCAAAATAAATAAATAACCTTAAAAAAATAAAACAATGACTGCATGCGACATACTTACACTGAAAAAAAAATTTGTCGCCTTTGTGTTATTACTTGCTCAATATGCTAGCCTCGTTCCCAAGGCCTGTCCCAGGAAGGGCACCTTCATTGGTGCTTACTAAGTTTTTGTTAGAAGAAAAAAAGAAGAAAGAAAGAGTAAGAAAAATAGTCATAAAATGAATCCTGCAGACGGAATTCCTTGAATCTTTTGCCTTTGTATTCCCAGCATCTTGTCAGCACTTGACCTCTGACAGGCTCAAAGTAAGAACGTGCTGAGTAAATGGGGGGAGGAGTGGGGTGTCCAGTGTGCTTTTCTGTCCACGTCATGTTGGTAGTTTCATCTTGCAGTTGGAAAAACAGTATCAAAGAGCAGGAGTCTTTTGCAGAGTCAAAGCAGAAAGAGGCTTCTGGAAGGGGGCTTATGTTAATGAAACCCGCTTGCCCCTGCATCAAAGAAGCCTGGTAGAGGCGGTCTACAGGACTACTGGTCTACCTCCTGGGATTGCGGCTTTGAGGCCAGGCTTCAATCTGTTTCCTCCACAAGCTTCCAGAGTCCCTTCTAACTTCAAGTGCACTGCATGGTGGTAAGATGGCTGTTGGAAGAGCAAGTGAATGGAAGGTCCAGGTCGTCGCGTCCAGAATCCAGACAGGCAGCAGGCAGGAGCAGGTTACGACAAAAGATCACTCACCCCCTCCCTCTAGGAAACCTTCCTGAAAGCCCCTTATAACACGACCTCTTGTATCTCATCGGTCAGAACTTTGTCTCACGACCATTTCCAGTAAAGGAGTGAGAAATACTGTCTTGATTGCACATGGTCATATGTGCTTTACTAAAATGGGGGTCTGTTCTTAAGAGAAGAGAATGATGTAGGGGAGCAATGAACAGCTTCTGCCTTAGCTAGAGAGAGACAGACAGATTTCCAGTGTGCCCTCAGTCTTCTGTACCGTGTGCTATTCACAGAACCTCCTAAGTGTGGAGACCAGGCTGCCCCCCCCTACCCCCAACTGCCTCCTGCCCACCTGACCCAGAGACTTCCCAGATCCCTTGGCTACTGGGCCTTCTGTAGTGTGGACCAGTGCTTCAGGGCGTGGGTCAGAGCCTGGCCTGTGGACCTTTGTGTTAATCTACAACCATGGGTGTCACCGAGGCCACAGTGTATTCACAGTCTAAAGGATACTGTGGAGACCCAGAAGTGGTTTATACTGCTGGAATTAAAATACAGAGATAGAACTAGGGATGAGACGGTGCTAGAGAGTCAGAGGTCAAGGAATGTGTCTGATCCATTGTTCCAGGATCCCAATAGATCTCAACATGCTCAAGCAACAGTTGGTGCATAATGAGGCCGAATTGAACAGGAATCAAATGGACTACACTTGAGTCCAAATGAAAACCAATAAGATAGACTGGTGTGACTTAATATCAACAGGGCAAAGAATGATTGAGGTACTTTCTTTGGTAGCCATATGAGCCAGGCTCAAGTAGGGAGATACTTTGTTTGTAGCCTATATCAGTAGGAGCACAGAACTGAAGAGAGGGAGGGGACAGCCACACTCTGTGGTGCATGGATTAGACCACACGTATAATGTTGCTTTCTGTTCTGGGCTCTACACTTCAAAGAAAAAAGGTAGACCAGAGTTTTAAAAGAAGAGTAACCAGGATGGGATTGAAGACCAAAGCCTGTCTGCTTAACATTTTTATCAATCACCCGGGTCATGCCTGCTTATCAAATTTCTGGATTACTCTAGTCTGACAGAGGCAGAAAATACCGTGACTGATAGAATCAGTCAAGAAGAACAATGGGGCAAAGTCAACCTATGAAATTGAAAATGGATTAAGGTAAAGTCCTGAATTTTAGTCAATCAATCAATTGGTCAAGAAGGGGATGAGAGAGACAGGGTTCGCCAATGTACCAGGGTGTGTGTGTGTGTGTGTGTGTGTGTGTGCGTGTCCAGGGGCCTCTGCCCAGGACTGACCTTCATGACTTCTCCCCAACTCCAGGGCTTGACCTTTGCTTTTTTTGGAGGGAGGGGTGCGGTCTTATGCTCTAACTGTTCCAAAGCCTACCTGACTTGAGGAAAACAACTTGTGCTAACAGTGCTTCTAGACTAAGGAATAATAAAAAGTGATGCCAAATGTATTGATTTTCAACATCAAGTATCCTTTTTCTTTCAAGAAAACAACATGGGGAACCAAATAATTCTCCTAAGGAAGAGGGTTGTGAGAGGTGTGATTTGAATACTCGGTGGTGTTGCATTGGAAGAGCCTGATGATGCTTCTTTCTCTGATGTGGACGTTCCCACACTGGACACATCCAGCTAACCTCTAGATATGTCAGGTTGCAAGCAACTTTTATAGGCCTTGGAAATCATTTTGTCTCTTTGAGATGATTTGGCAGAGTTGTGCTTTTTTCTTTTATTTACTGATATTTTCTACAGCTCTTAGGAAACAACCTTATTTCGTTCTTCCTCTAGAGCTGGAGTGTATCAGCTTGCCCCTTCCTTTGCTCTGAGGCTCTGGGGTGACATGGGAAGAGGGAGTGACCCCTAAGGGTTAAGCTCATTAATGCTTCATTGCTGTCTACTCCCAGACAAGTCAAAGTTACTATCCCCCAGGCATTTCTCTGGAGGAAAGGAACTTTCCCAGCTCTCCAAATATGCTATCCTTTAAGGGTAGACTGCCAGCTACACTTAATCAGTGCCCTGCCCTTTTCCAGCCTCCTGGGTACAAAGGCAAACAATCCCAAGGCATTGGCTTTGCCTCTTCCCCATGGCCTCCTTCCCCAGTGGGTGGCCATATGTATTCATTCACGTGTCCAAAGGGATTCCTCTATTTATTGATGTTCTTGTCATATATCCCCTAGGAGCTCATTGTATCAGTCGAGATCTCAGTGAGAAACAGATGGCACGCTCACATTAGGGTAATTTGAGAAGAATTTAATAAAGGGCTATTTACAAGGCTGGGAACAGGGCTTAGGGAAAGCATAATGAATAGTCCAATACTATGAAATCTAGTTGCCATTGTAGGTCTGAAGGTGTGAAGAGAAGGGAAAGAGAATCAGGATATGGGGATGCTGTGTGGAATGAAGCTCAAAGCAGAACACTTGACCTTGGATGAAACCAGACCATGGCAGTCCCACAGCATTGGTAATAAATGCTACCCTCCTGGTTGCTTCTCTCCTTCACTCTTGTTGGTGTGAAACTTTGGCCACTTGTAAATCAGTAGGCAAGGGAGCCCAATGGTGTGGTCCAAGGAGTTCAGTCTCCCAGGGTTTGGTAGAGTGGATAAAGGTAGAGGGTGGATGGGGGGGGCAACTAGAAGGATCCAATAAACCCACTGAAGGATGGAATTTGTGGTAAAAATCCTTCTCTTCTTGGGGTCCCACCTGCATGTAATAGGTTTGTAGCAGTTTACTTGACTATGAGTTTCTCTCAGTCAGAGCCTCATCTTTGACTCCTGTATTTCAGGGCCCAGCCCAGTACCTAAAAGATGTTTCATACATGCTTATGGGATGCCTGGTGAGTGAATGGATGAATGAAAGAATGAAGTGAGCTCAGCGGGAATTTGTCCTTATGTTTTGCTCACTGCTGTCCTCTTTGGAAGCCACCACTTCCCCGCCTCACTTGTGGGGCCCTAGGACCAGTTCCTGTTACTGAATGTCTGTATTACCCTCCTGTACCTAGATGGAGCTTCTGATGAGGTCTTGGGAGTCTTTGCTTCTATCATAGGAGTGTCATCAGGGAGCTCTTGTGTGGGGTACAGCCTCTGCTCTTTGGGATACCTCACTTTCCACCAGACAGGACTTCTATGACAGATGCTTAGTTCTTGTCCTTCTTCAGGGTTCCTGGAGGAAACCAACTCTGTTCACTTTAGGCAGATGGAATTGCTTTCTCCCTGCTATACTCCCATTAGATGAACTATTAAACATCTATGTTTTTGTATTTGTCATGTTCCAGGCACTGTGTTAGGACCTGGGAATGTTCAGGTGGATACGACATACATAGTTGGACACAAGGGACAAAGAACAGCAATCCCGAGGGAGAGAAGACAGGTAATAGGTAGTCATTACTAGGGTGATATGTGCCATGTTGCAAGAAAACCATACAGTATGGGAGCACAGATGAGGAGCATTTAACCCAAACCAGAGGTTCAAGGATGTTCTGGAGGGGTTGGTACCTGATCTTGTAGGATGGGAAAGAGCTAAGCAATGGAAAGTGAGAAATATGTTCCAAACTAAGTGAAAAGTATGATAAAAATGACAGATGCCTGACATAGCATGGTCAAATCTGTATTTGAACAAATCTACATGAACAAAACTCTGTTT
Organism: Lynx rufus; assembly: GCF_022079265.1. NCBI lineage: Eukaryota > Metazoa > Chordata > Mammalia > Carnivora > Felidae > Lynx > Lynx rufus. The sequence continues at coordinate 6,829,962 of NW_025814845.1, forward strand.
TACTAATAAAAGTCAAGGTAGGATGGGCTGAGATGCAGGTGTTTCAAAGAGCAGGTAGAAGAGAAAATGGGGAAGGCTTGGTATGCTAAGCTTAGGAGTCATCAGGACTGCGATGAGGGTGAGTAGTGAAGCAATTACTTCAGATGCCAAATTTAAAGAGGCTCCAAAAGCTCAGTAATCAAGAAAAAATATCAAAATTTTAAATAATAATGAATAAGTATTACTGATTTTTTTTTCTTTGCCTCAGGTCCCCATGTGGCTCAGCATGGTACCATTACTGATCTTGTCTTCATGGCATTAAACTATAACTTATCTCTTCAACATATGGTGGTGGGACAACTGTATATCCACGTGCAAAATAATGAAGTTGGACCCCTACCTCACACCATACACAAACATTAAGTGCAAGTAAATCATAGTCCTAAATGTAAGGATTTAAATTAAAACTCCTAGAAGGAAACACTAGAAAAAGTCCTCATGATCTTTGGCTAAGCAACGATTTCTTAGATTTGACACTAAAACCACAAGCAATCAAGAAAAGATTAATACGTGGGACTTCAAACTTTTGTACTTTTTTTTTTTTTCAAATTTTATTTATTTTTGGGACAGAGAGAGACAGAGCATGAACGGGGGAGGGGCAGAGAGAGAGGGAGACACAGAATCAGAAACAGGCTCCAGGCTCTGAGCCATCAGCCCAGAGCCTGACGCGGGGCTCGAACTCCCAGACCGCGAGATCGTGACCTGGCTGAAGTCGGACGCTTAACCAACTGCGCCACCCAGGCGCCCCCAAACTTTTGTACTTTTAAGGATGCCATCGAGAAAGTAAAAGGATAACATACAGAAGAAAATATGTGCAAATCATATATTTGATAAGGAACTTGTATCTAGAATACATAATGAACACTTACAATTTAATGATAAATATCTAATTAAATAATACCTAATTAAATAAATTAAATTAAATTAATAACCTAATTAAAAACCAGGAAAGGGCACCTGGGTGGCTCAGTCACGTAAGTGTCTGACTTTTGATTTCGGCTCAGGTCATGATCTTATGGTTTCAGTTTCGTAGATTCAAGCCCCGCGTCGGGCTCTGCACTGACAGCATGGAGCCTGCTTGGGATTCTCATTCTCTCCCTCTCTCTCCACCCCTCCCCTGCTCATGCTTTCTCTCTCTCTCAGAATAAATAAATAAACTGAAAAATAAATAGTAATAATAAAACCCCAGGCAAATGATTTCAGTAGACATTTCTCCAAAGAGGATACCCGAATGGCTAATAATCATGTGAATGATGCTCAGCATCCTTAGTCATTTGGGAAATGGGAATCAAAACCACAAAGAGGCCATACTTCACATTCACTAGAACAACTAACAAAAAGAGAGCATTACAAATATTGGTGGGGATGTGGGAAAATGGCAACCCTTTTGTGTCACTGGTGCTAATGTGAAATGGTAGGACTTTGGAAAACATCTTGGCATGTCCTCAGAAACTCAGGCATAGAGATGTTATCCAATCCAGAAATTACACTCCTAGCTACCCTCCCAAGAGATATGAAAACATATGTCCACACAAAACACGTACATGAGTGTAGACAGCAGGATAGAACCCGTACCCCCGACCCCCAGCTATCAATCAGCTGATGAATGGATCAATGAAATGCGCCACATCCATGCAATGGAAAAATTTGGCCACCAATAAAGGAATGAATTTCTTTCTGATTCATGCTGCAAAACAGATGACCCTTGAGAAAATGCTACGTGAAAGAGGCCAGCCGCAAAAGATCACTTATGATATGATTTCATTTCTGTGAAATATCTAGAAAATGCAATTATACAGAGATATAAGGTAGATCACTGATTGTTTAGGCCTAGAGTGAGTGGCAAGGGTGCTGGAGTGTTACTGCTAACAGGCACAAGGCCACTTTTTGAAATGGTAAAGCTGTTCTAAAATTAGAATGTGGTAATGGCTGCATAATATTGTAAATATACCAAACCCTTGAATTATATACTCCAAACAGGTAAACTTTTTTTGGTTTGTAAATGATACTGCAATAAAGTCGTTGATATATTATTCATCTTGATTACCATTTTGGCACCCTCTTAAATTTGTGCCTTCAGAAAGGGCCTCCCTTGCCTCACCCCAGAGCAGGCCCTGGGAGTTAAGACTTCATCGGGTATACTGTAGGAGACCATTGGAGGGTTTCAAGCAGGGGATGGCCAGGTGTGCCTTCTGGGCACGTGGCTTTGCTGCGTTGTGGGGGATGGTTAAGGGCGGGCAATGTCACAGCCAGGGCCAACAGCTGGGGGTAGTTATGAGACCTTCATCCCTAATATGTGCATGTGGCAAAGGGAACGTGCATGGATGACAGGTCAGGAGAAGGGACTGATGAGCATGGTTCGGAAAGAGAAGTCTGGGCTAACTCTCAGCCTCTGGGTAGGTGACTTGGTGAATCTCAGTACTGCTGACTCGGGATATATGACACGATGACTTCAGTTTCGAACTTGGTTGAGTTTGGGCTCCTTGTGAAGTACCCAGGAGATTATAAGCCACCAGCTCATTATTATATTGTATCCTCCCCCTGCTTAACCATTTATGGCAGTCTACTGCTCCTAGGATAAACCCTAGTCCCCTGCGGTGGCCTCCCAGGCCCTCATGGACCTCTGCCCACCTCTCCCTCCAGCTCCTTCTTCCTCTCACTCCCTCAGCTCAGCCACTCAGGTCTCCTTTCTGCTCCTGGAACGTGCCAAGCCATGTCCTCCCTAGGGGACCCAACACTCAGTTCTTCTGCCTGGACTCTTTTTCCTTCAACATTCTTCCTTCCTCTATTTTGAAAGACGCCATGATTACACAGGGCCCAGCCAGACAATCCAGGATATTCTCTCCATCTAAAGGTCGGCTGACTAGCAACCTTAATTCCATCTTCAACCTTATTCCTCCTTTACCAGGTAACCCAACACATTCCCAGCTCTGGGGCTGAGGGTGTGGACACCTTTGCTTTCCACACCCACCTTCCATTCTTCACGAGAGTTTTACAGTCCCTATTACCCTCTGGCTTTATCTGCTTTTCTTACCTACTAGGATGAAAGCCCATGGGAATCTTCTAGCCTGTTGACATGGGTAAAATCTGGAGGGTGGATGGGAATGTGGAAGATAATGGTTCTCAAGCCTGTCTGCCCATCAGAAGCTGTTCACTTGTTCACACACTCGACCATGTTTATTAAGCATCTCCTTAGTAGCAGACCAGTGAACAAGACAGACTACAGATGCTCCTTCCCCAGCTCTAACATCTTTAGGAGGGCTTTAAATGAAAGGGATGCTGGGGCCCCATCGGATGCCCTGGAGGCCTAGTCATGTTGACGAAGGATGGCTAATCATTAAATGGCAAGTTAATATTTGAATCTATTTGTTTTCTCCTATCAATTTGACCCTTCTTCCAGAGCAAGAGTTTGTGTGGGTTTTTTTGTTTGTTTTTTTGTTTTAGTTTTTTGGGTTTTTTTTTTGTTTTGTTTTGTTTTTGTTTTGTTTTTATTTTTGTTTTTGTTTTTGTTTTTTTGGAAGAGTGCTTCTAAAGCCATCTGTCGTGCAGGACAAATTGTTATGTAATTTCCAACCCATTGCCGACGGATACTTCTGTATAGTACAAAGAAGTAAAAAGAAAATGCTATAAAACCTGAAATGAGGCTTGGTTGTCATGGCAGTGTTAAATGCTGCTAAAAGTTACTAAAGTTAGTATAGTGTCTATACTAAGCGTGTCATAGGCAGGGGCAAACGTTTCACAGGGTGGGTCCAGCCCTAGGTCTCTGACTTAGTTTTTCATCTGTAAAATGGGGAATAGTTTTACATATAGAGAGTTATTATGAGGATATGATTGGATAATGCAAATCACCAAGGCCATTTGGTCTGGCTTAACAAGTGGTAGTTATTAATGTCCATGGCTGTTATGCCTTAATGCTTCTTAATAATACCATAATATTCTGTTTTTGGTGTCATAAAAATCAAATTGGAGTTCCTCTGATTCTTCAGCAGAAAGCAGTATCTTGCTGGCTCAATGTAAAAACAGTGAAGATTTTGAATATCTGTGCTTGGGATTTGTTTTTCTCCATAAACAACAACGCAGAACACTGTTGATGAATAATAATCATTGAGAAACCCCATTTGCCTTTTAAACACCGGCCAGATGTTACCCTTCCCCATTGCAAACTGTGCCCACCCTCGGGCCCATTAGACAAAATGCTCGCTGTCACCAACTGACAGGGTCTTGGGATTGGCTCTTTTTAAATAGCCACAAGGTCACGGGGATTAAACGTTCTCCAGGGAGTCACAGGAAAAGTAGAATGTCAGCGTCGCCTTTTTTTCCCTTGAAGATGGCTCAGTGACATTTTCAGAAAGGAAGGACTGTTCCTATCTGTCAGGACTGAATGAGGAACACAAGGTTAGCGAGAAGGTTACTCACCACCTGGAGGTTGGCAATGCTGCTGGAGTCTCCTTCTGAGAAGCCAGGCTAACAGAGAGAGCAGGGAAACTCTTTCGAGGGCTGGAAAAAGGAGGCGATGGATGATATGACAAGCCACTTGGCAATGGGAAAGAGCTAGCACTTTGGTACTAGATGGTCCTGGGTCTGACTCCCAGCCTGGGTCTTTGCTGATCTTGTGACCTCAGGCTTATTGCATAGCCTCTGGGACCATGGCACCTCCCTTGCAGGATCGTCTTGGGTGTTAGTGATACTGTATGTGAGTGTCTGGAACACAGTGAGTGATTGTAGAGTCTAACTATTGCTGATCTGGTCTCAGTCACCCGAACAACAAGGTTCAGCAAAAATTCCTTAAAAATTTTTTTTTTAATATTTATTTAGTTTTGAGAGAGAGAAGGAGAGAGCAAGAGAGGGGCAGAGAGAGAGGGAAACACAGAATTCGAAGCAGTGCAAAGCTTGAACCCATGAACCATGACATCATGACGGGAGCTGAAGTCGAACACTCAATAGACTGAGCCACCCAGGTGCCCCTCAACAAAAATTCTTGGACCCCCTTTATCTGTTTGGCACATATTTTTAATCTTTGTACATGAGTGATTCTACTTACTATTAGTGCATTATAGATGCCAGCAGCTCCCTCAACCACACACATCGGGTGTTTTGCCCCTACGTCTATCTAGATACAAAAATTGTGATCCTTAACAAGAAATGTGTGTGTGTGTGAGCATGTGTATAAGTGAGTGCGTGAGTGGGTGTGTGTGTTCTGTGTGTCTGGGGGTTTTACTAAAGGTCTGTAGCATGGTTGAGGAAAGGGCCCCTGCAGTGCTCCTTGGTCTTATAAAAGACCTTGTGTTGGAGGTTTTGTCTCCAGAGTCTCCACGAAGCAAAGATGAAATCAGAAGCTTACGTCTCTTCGTTGAGAAGAAAAGAGTGAAATAAAAATCATGTATGTTTCCTTAACTGAATGGGAAGAGCTTTTGCAGAGGGAGAACCTTATACGTGGATTTAAAAGGACTCATTTATGGAGGAGCAATGCTCTGAGTTGCCTCTCCTTGTGGTGATCCAAAAATGGAAAGATTCAAAATATTTATGACCCATTGAGTTAATCAAAGCACATTGTCAGCTGGCTAATCAGCTTGTGGCAAAGGTGTCAGGTAAAATTAAATTTGCCTCTGCTCGGTGCTCTATCACATGCTAGAGATCAGATAAGAACTCTCTGAACTCTAGGAGATGTCAGTTTAAATGAAAAATTAACAGAGCTTGTCTTAGCTGGCCAGGATCTAACCTGGTAACCCTGAGGACTGTGATAATGCCAGTATTTGTGAATCGTGGTCTGGAGAGTTGAAGTCATTGGTACATCTTCTTCTTTTTTTTTTTTTTAAGTTTATTTATTTATTTTGAGAGAGCATGTGTGCGGGAGAGGCAGAGAAAGAGGGGGAGACCAAGAATTCCAAGCAGGTTCCACACCGTGAGCGCAGAGCCTGATGTGGGGCTTGAACCCACAAAGCCGTGAGATCATGACCTGAGCTGAAATCAAGAGTCGATGCTTAACCGACTGAGCCACCCAGGTGCCCCTGTGAATCTATTGAAAAAACCACCATATTTCAAAAAAATGTGACATACTGTTGATTGTAAGACACACCATTCTTATCCAAAAGAAAGAAAAGCCCCGAGATTGTCAATTACTATATACGCCCATCAGTTGTAAGGTGAATCCTGACCTGCAAAGATATTAAAGTGTGCAAAAACAATACGTGCGTCTTAGAATGGATAAACTGTCATAGCATTAATTTATAAATTATTATTGATTAGTTTAGCTGTGCAAAGACCTCACTAAACCTATTTTAATTTGGCCCTGCTACACATTTTGTAGATTTCATGTTGGTCGCTAAAGGTTTTCCTCACCCTGCCTCATGCTGTCAGCAGACAGAGGCATTGACTCTCCCACCGTCTGTCTCAACACCAGAGGCAATATCACTCCCCAAATCCCCATCACTTCTGGGACTCTCTCCTCTCCTTTCTGCATCCAAGGTGAAGCCTCCATACCACGTAGGGATTTTCCTTCCTTGGTTTTCTTTGGGGGAGCTCCAGATTCTCCATGTCTTTATTAAGCAGAGCAAATTCTTCCTCCCGGGTTGTGTCCCTAGATTTATAGAGCCAAGATACCTAGGAGTTCAACAAAACAAAGTTCCTGCAGCCAGAAAAATCTATCTTTTTTAGAAGGCAGGAGAGCAAGAATCTATTTTCAGTCGTGCATGCTCCCTGGGGCCTCACCCCCTAGCTGAAATACCTTGTCCACTGTTTCTTCTAAAACAAAAACACAACATCTTTCACAAGGCAGAGTCTTGTTAAGCTGTTGAGATACCCTTTCTCCAATGTCATTGTCTCTGTATGTAATGCTGCGGGTATATGTTTGTGTGGCTGATTAATGAGACACAGTCTACGACATACAAAGGGCTGGTGAGGCAGGTGCCTTTCCTGTATGAAGGGGAGAGGTTTCTGTCTGAGGGGTGAAATCATTGCTTGTTTCCATCTTCCCTGCTAAATCAAGTAGGTGAAGCTTGCCTGGGAGGCAGAAACTGCACTAAGGTGGGAGATAGTTTGCTCGGGTAGAAGATTTGAGTTTGGGTCATTTTGGGCTCCCCATACACTGCTGTGATTGGTTCCACCAGCAGCTGATATGAACTGAGCACTTCCTGTGTGTGAGGTCTTGTGTGATGGAGGTTCAAGCTATTCCAACTCACATGCCACAGACCAGAAATGGTGTCTCAAGTTTGGTAGGGACTTGCTCAAGGTCACACAGAATGCTGGAGAAAATTAATGATGATGATGGTGATAATTTTGGTCTTTGAAGATGGCTCTCTCCCAGCAGAGTCTGGGTAGCGAAGAAGGCGTGGGTTTCCTGGGAGGTGTTTGTGGCACAGATTTGGAGCCATTCCTGGAATCGCAAACTGCTTTAGGAGACCTGAGCCTCAGGCTGAAGCCTGGTTGCAATGGTTGCAGAGGAAGATGGCTGTCCTGGCCTTCTCCTTTGTGGAGGATTTCTTATCTCGGGATCTGGGGACTGTGTGTCGGGGAAAATAACATTGGCCTTCTCATGGACTCTTTAACACTTTCAATTCTACTTTCTATCCCACAGCCTAGCACAGAACACACATAAATCCCTCCTTCTCCTTCACAACTATAGCATGTCTTGTAATTTAGCAACTGTAAAAATGAGTAAGTACAATTAACAATGCAGAGTGAAAGACAGTGTGCCTATAACTCGTTATAAGTCAACTGAATCTCATTATTAAGGGATATAATGATCCTAATTAATATCCCGGCTTTCTGGTCTCTCCATAAATCAGTTGGCCATTACCTAGCTTTTTGCCTTCATAGTTTTAATATCAGGTCTGATTCAGGGCTACTTGGAGCCATTTGGCTCCTTTTTGACCTTGATATCACCCAAGGGATTGTATGGTGTGGCAAAGAGCAAAGGTAGGTACACTGAAGGTAGGTACACAACACTTGAGGTGAGCACAGAATAATATATAAACTTGTCAAATCACTATATTGTACACCTGAAACTAATGTAGCATTGTATGGTAACTATACTCCAATAGAAACATTTTAAAAAAGAGCAAATGGGTGTGAGTCAGGACTTCTGTCTTCGCCAAGTCCCTGCTTGGGACAACCACGTGGGCTTGGGGGTCAGCTTGGGGACTGACAGCACCTGATGGCCAGGTGGACTTGGGGAGAGTGGGTTTCTATGGGTTTTTTGGAGAGGTGACAAAGGAGAAGCAGGTTCGGGGTCAAAAATCATAGTATGGAGCATTTGGAACCTGATATTTCTTCCTGATATTTATGAACAAATGTCGATCAGGACTGGGCCTCGGGAGAGGGATCTGGAAGGGGTTTTGGGGAGCAGATGAGGGAGAAAAAAATGAATGGAGGGCAAGTGGAGAATGCCACAGGGATTCCTGCTTAAGGCTCCTGATGGTCTCACGTTGAAGTCGCATAGATCACTTAAAAGGCTGAATAGTGTCACCTTCTATTGCCACCTCTGTCTGCCAGAAAAGAATGAAATACACATTCAGCATAGTAGCCCCAGTCCTGTCCCCAAGGATCTACATTTTGTGTTACCTCCCTTCCTCCTGTCGGGGAAGATGGCCCATCTGGTTAATAAGGAAATTCGTACCATTGTCTCACATGCCTACAGACATTAAGCTTCAGGTGAGAGGTGGGCTTTTCTGTTCCTTTCTAAATATGGCCAGCTGTCGGAATGTGACTCCTGGGAAGACATGTGAGCACAGATGCACCACGAAGGGCTACGTTAGAGTCCTGAATGAACAAGATAAAGCTGTGGTGGTCGATTTACAATTTGTTGGAATTGTGGGTTAGGGGGCTTCATAAGAGCTTCAAACGGCTTAAAGCGGGAAGTGCTGGAGAAAAGGGCAAGGCCTGCCTGCCGTCCTCAGGGCTGCCATCTCTTATTTCCCTCTGACTGCCTGCCTTTCCACCGACGGAAACCTCATCATGACCATTAACGTTAACAACTCCTATCCTGGGAACGCACTTGACAAGAGTTTGGTGATCACACATCCCATAAAAATCCAGGGAAGGAGCCCTAGTAGGTAATTATTAATCTCCTTTTACAGAGGGGGAAACTGAGACTCAGAGAGAATAACTGCTTGGCCCAAGGACAAGCATTGAGTAAGTGATGTTGCTGAGATTAGGGCCGTCACACCCCCTCTCTCCCCACATCCAGTGCTATTGCCCTGGTTCGAGCCTCCTGCTTTCTCATTCGGCTCATTACAACCCGACTTCTAGTCCTTTACCTCTTTAATATTTGATGTACACTTTGGTAGAGTCATCGCCCTATAACAAGGCTTATATCATGTCTACTGTCTTCCTTAAAAATCTACCCTCTCCCCCACAGCCTGTTACCAAAGGTGCAACGTCTGTGAGAGATTCTCAGAGCCTTTGATCATCTGGTCCCAGAAGATGTGCCCTGGATATTGTAGCAATACTAGGCTAGTCATCATTAGCCAAACATGCCTCCTGTCTTCTTACCTGTCCAAGCATTTGCTTGTGCTATTCCTTCAGCACAGAGCACTTTTCCTTCTTTCATCTATAATTTACATTCTGCTCATTTTTTAAGGTTCAGTTCAAATGAACCTCTTTTAGGAGTCTTTCCTGATTACCCCAAGTCGAAATCAATAGCTCCTTTCTTTTCTGTTGTTGTAATTCCTTGCTTACAGTGCTTGTTTAACTCAACTTTGTGCTATGGTTCATAGTGCCCAGGCCTGAACTTCTTTCTACGTTTTGAATTCTTTCAGGGGGGTCAGGAATCGCCTTATTCTTCATTCATGCCCATAGTCGATATGTAGTAAACACTTATTTAATGAAGAAATTCGTTAATAGGACACGCCAATATCCCAAGAAAGTCAACGAGCAAGCAAACATATTGAGCGTTGCCCTTGTGAGGAAGGGGGACTACTTGGGGCTCTACAGAACAGTGTTTCCACACATTGCTTGTGCCCTGCGCTCATCTTCCTGTCTAGCTGCAGAATAATGATCGGGACCACTTGTTGAGGATACTGATCTGGGCTCTTACTCCAGAGCTCTCTTGTCTGGAAATGTATGCTCTGACAGGTTGCCCAGGTGACTATATGCTAAGCCATGCTTGGGAGCCACTGGTATTGAATGTGTGAGTCTTTAAGAATGCCTTCATCTGCAAAATGAGTCAAGTTGGCTAAAGATAGGCTATATTCATTCATGAGACTGGGACTACTATTTTTGGATACTCTTCTTAGTCATGAATCCCTGAGGTTTACAAACAGATTCTGGAGTGTTGTGTCCCACCAGGAAGAATCTAAGTGGCTTCCGGATGGGGACAGGAGGATGCTTCAATTTCAATCTCCTCACTATTTTGACTTCTCCCGAGTTCCTGATTCCTCACCTCATCCTTCTGATTTCCTGAGTCTTGTTGATTTTTTACTGCCTGTCATGTTTGCATATCCCTTATTTATCCTCCAAATGCCGTCAACCCACTTGTTTGATGAACACATCTCCTTCCTCCTGCTTTCTCTCTTTGATCCATTGTTACCCCAGTCTTGGCATTTTCCTCAACATCCAGCTGTCATCCAGTGTAGCCAATTCTGTGAAACCTCATCTGAGTGTATTCCGAGTAAGATCTACCCGGTGTGTTGTTTCATATATTAAATAGTTCACCTCAAAGGCAGATTAAGCAATACATCAGGGTAGGTAACTATGGGTATTTTAAACACTCATCAAAATATCATAATTATAAATTGGGTTTTCTTACTATTGAAGAAAGAATATATCCCTTGCTTTTGTGCACTTAGTATAATTGATCATGGAGGACTACTTGCACTATAAAAAAAGCCCAGTAATATTAAGAACAACAACTTTTGTTATTGTTAGCATTGCATCCGTGGTAGTATTAATATTACCATTTCTAGTATTTCTATCATCCCCAAAATTTATTGAGTGATTGCTATGTTGGGAATTCTCAGAAAACATTATGAAGCAGGTATTACTGCATAATATTTATATTTGTGGAAACTGTGGCTCAGAGAATTTGGGCACCTTTTGCCTAGGGTCACACAAATGGTAAGCAGTAGAGCTAGAATTCCTCATCCCTGGTCTGTCAGACTCCAGAACCCATATATTACCCCTTTTTTTCTGCCCTGTTCTGGATACAAATATAGACTTTTGTTTCCAGAGGGTTGTAAACTGTAAAGTGAAATCGGTTAAGGTCTGATAAGAAACGGAATTCAACTCCGATGGTTCAACTAAAGAGACTTTAACAGAGGTGTGGGCAGGATTAACAAAACAGCATGCGGTATTGGGGTGGCACTTGGGGACCTTATTACTATCTCCAGGACTGCAAGAACCTAAACATATAACATGAACATCAACAGAGTTTTAAATGCCATATTTTGGGGTACAGATATGTTCATTCATGACTTATCTAGCTTCTTGACTTACTGTTTCTTTTAGTAGCATATAGTGTTATGCTTTGTCCCCTTCTGATTTCTTTTTGCCTCCTACTTAATTAATTAATTTAGTTTTTGGTATCAAAATCATCATTCCATTTCATGTTTGCCTGCTACAGCTCATTCATTTATTTATTTTCAGCTTTTTGAAACAGTCCTTGAAGTGGGTCTGTTGTACACAACAAATTCCTGTATCTTGTTGTTTAAGTTTATTCATTTATTTTGAAAGAGAGCGAGAGAATACCAAGCAGGCTCTGTGCTTCCAGCACTTGACTCCACATGGGGGATTGATCCCACAAACCATGAGATCATGACCTGAGCTGAAATCAAGAGTTGGAGGCTTAACTGACTAAGCCACCCAGACGCCCTGTCTAGATCTTGTTTTTAAATCCAATCCATGTGTCTCTGTCTTTCCAGAAGTGAGTTTAGTCTCTTAATATTTAATGTAGTTATTACACATTTTCAAACATCTTTCAGCCATATTTTCTGGGTTTTTTTTTTTTTAGCTTACTATACATCTCATGTCTTGTAAAGTTTGAAATAAAACTTTCATATAGAAGAACTTCTCCAAGTATGTTTCAAAGACAGTCTTTGTACTTCTCCAAAGAAAACATCCAGATGGCTAACAGACACATGAAAAGATGCTCAATATCACTCATCATCGGGGAAATACAAATCAAAACCACGATGAGATACCACCTCACACCTGTCAGAATGGCAAACATTAACAATTCAGGAAACAACAGATGTTGGCAAGGATGTGGAGAAAGGGGAACCTTCTCACACTGTCGGTGGGAATGTAAAACTGGTGTAGCTACTCTGGAAGAGTGGTATGGAGTTTACTCAAAAAATTAAAAATAGAGCTACGCTACAGCCCAGCAATTGCACTACTAGGTATTTACCCAAAGGATACAAAAATGCTGAATCAAAGGGGGCACATGCACCCCTAGATTTAGAGCAGCACTATCAACAATAGCCCAATTATGGAAAGAGCCCAAATGTCCATTGATGGATGAATGGATAAAGAAGATGTGGTATACATATACAATGGAATACTACTCAGCAATCAAAAAGAATGAAATCTTGCCATTTGCAACAATGTGGATGGAACTAGAGTGTATTATGCTAAGCAAACTAAGTCAGTCAGAGAAAGACAAATATATGATTTCATCCTTATGTGGAATTTAAGAAATACAACAGATGAACATGGGGAAGGGAAGGCAAAATAAGATAAAAACAGAGGGAGGCAAACCATAAGAGACTCTTAAATACAGAGAACAAACTGAGGGAGGCTGGAGGGGTGCTGGGTGGGAGGGATGGGCTAAGGGGGTGATGGGCATTAAGGAGGACACTTATTGGGATGAGCCCTGGGTAGTATATGCAAGTGATGAATCACTAACTTCTATTTCTGAAACTATTATACTGTATGTTAACTAACCTGGATTTAAATAAAATTTTAAAAAATTAAAAAAAAAATAAAGTAGGTGCATAAATAAATTAAAAAAAAAACCCAAATAACAAAGAGAGTCTTTGTGTGGTAATTCAAGTGACATCCCATGCACCTGAAACTACTCTGGCATTCAAACAGAAGTTCAGATAGATGTAAGATTTTAGCTTCAGAGTTTTTCCATGCATTTGTCTTGCTTCTAAGAAATCAGATGTCAACTGGATCTTCGTTCCATTGCAGGTGACCTTTTTCTTTGGAAGCTTTTAAGTCATTTTTCAAGTGTTTATTGATGTTCTTTTTCTCTGTTGAGTTAAAGTATGGGTGGTCTGTTGTAAGTTTGGATTCTATAAATGTTCCAATCGCATAGGTTTCTCTAATTTGAAAAAAATTATCAGTCATTTATTTGTGTACTTTCTCCCTCATATGTTTTCTTTCTTTCTAGGGGCCCTATTGTGTTTATGCTGATAGGACTGACAGACTTTTTTTCATACCTTTTATCCCTTTTTCTCTTCCTGAGGCTATTGGTAGCATCTTTGACTTAACTTTTCAATTTATTGATTTATTTTGCGGCTATATTCATTCCGTTATTCCATTCATCTATTGAATTCTTTATTTCAGCTACAAGTATCATGTTTTTCATGCATAGTGTCTTTATTGTGTTATTTTTTGAAAATGAATTTTGTGTTCCTGGCTTATGTCTTGGATATCCTCCTCGTCTCTTTGGGGATATTCAATAAACTGTTCTTTAATTTTAGTTTTATCTGGTATATTAAATTTCTTCATCTGGCACAGATAATTCAGCTTGTTGCATTTCTGTCTGAATTGCAGTAAAGTGTGGTGGTAAAAGCACAGGCTTTGGAGCCAGACTGCTTACCTTCAAAGCCCAGTTCTGCCCAAGGTCAGCAGACACAGGGTCTGTGTGATCTTGGACAGATCACTTGACCTCTCTGTGCTTTCCTTCTTTCACATTTAAAATTGGGATAATGAGTAGTTGTGAGGCTCTAAGAGGCTGATATTTGCGGCATGTAGAACCATGCCTTACATATGCTCAGTGATGGGTAAGTTTTTACTATTACCAGGGTCGTTTTACTCCTTGGATATTGTGTTATTTTCACCTCTGAGATGATATTTTTTGTTTTGTTTTTGTCAGCATTAAAGGTCTTGGCCATTGTTTCTTTCGCTGAGTTTCCTGGGGAAGAGAGAGTGTCACATCTCAGTTATAGCCCCTACCTCTGCCCTGGCATTGATTCTCTGAGCTTTTCTTCTCTCTCAGTTGCAAATACCTGGCTTTTGGGTTTGGAGGTGTGGGAGGAGGAAGGCTTTGGTCAGCCCTGCAGGTGTAGTTCAGTGCTCCCACTTCCGGTGGCTATTACTGTTGGCTTGCAGCGGTCTGCCCTGGACATCTTTTCCTCTGGGATGTCCACCTCCACTCCATCTCCAGGGGGCCCACTCACCTTCTCTGGCTCCTTGGATTCTTCTAGATGTTCCCCTAATTCTAGAGATGTGTCAACCCTCCTTTCCCTATTTTGGGAGTTGCCAGTGTTGCATTGTGTCGGGGGTGGGGAGGTTGGGGAGGGGGGAGAGGCAGTCTTTGCTACTTTTCTATCTTGTCAGGCTATTAAAATCATGATTCACTCTCTGGCTTCACAATGGAAGAAATGGAGGCTCACCTTGGGAGGGGAACTCATGTTTACTGCATTCCCGCTGCTGGTGAAGCGTAGGTTCTAACACCGCAGTTTTACATCATCAGTGTGCAAATGTCTTAGTAAATTACAAGAAAAAGGCAATCCTTTCAACAGCTTAACCTCCAGAAACCCATAGACTCAATTTCCTGGAGCCCTAACACCACCCTCCCCTCCAGGGTGATGTGGGGAACAAAGGTAAGATGAAAATATAAATACAATTACATTTCTTTATAATCTGCAGCCCGTTGACAAATATTTGAGATAGGCGGGGTAAAACATTCCTCCAATAAACTCCCAACTGTCATGCCTTAATGTTAACACCTTACCAGAGGGAAAACAACTTTAGCTTAGCAAGGCCTCCAGGATCTTAGGAGTCCTCTTTAGCAAATGAAAATCCTTCTGGAGGCCTCCCTTTTGCCTCTACCTCCCCCAACTCCGTAGTGAGCTATCGGTCACTCATCATCACAGTCCCAGTGCAGCTCTTTCTGCCCTCTGGGTCCTGTCCCCCTGCTTTGATAAAATCACCTTTTGCACCAAATATGTCTCAAGAATTCTTTCTTGGCTGTCAGCCCCACAGTTCCCAAACCGCATCAATAGCAGTGCTCCCCCCTCCCCCACCCTCCCAGGCAGGAAATGTGCTAGATGCTTGATTCCAAATCCTCACAATTCCTGCAAGGAAGGATTTCTTGCCCGAGAGGATGCTGAAACTCCGAGAGGTTAGGTACTTGGCTTAAGCACAGAGAGCGGATAGATAAACGGCAGAAGCTCCATGCTGTAAACACCAGATCACACTCCTTTCCTCCCCTCTGCTTGGAGGCCCTTGGCTATAAAACGCCAAGTCCAAGTCACCAAGGGAGCTGGTGACAGCCCAGCAGCAGATCTTGGTCCAGGGACTCCTGATCCTCTGTGCTGTCTGCCACCTGCCCGGTCCTAGATCCCTGTTCTCTTCCTTGTCCATGTCCAAGGATGCAGACCAGTCCTTGGAACAGTCTGCTAGCAGCTGAGTGGAAAAACACCACCAGAGAACCAAGAAGGGGATTAAAAAAAAAAAAAAAAAAAGCAAAGAGAAGAGGCAAACACCTTATTTATCACTCTTGACTTCGTTACAAAAGATCTGCAAAGCTCACACAAAAAAGTCAACCTGCAAATCATGTTATGGTTAATAAAACAGTAATTTAAGCCCCCCTGGCTCTACCTGCAGCACCCTCAGGTACTGACGGTCCCCTTTCGGTGTTTTATTTTAGGGCCCAGCACAAAAGGTTTTCACCTTAACGTAATTAACTTTTTATCATTAAGATTCTGAAAAATTGAATTGTGTTGGACACAGGTCACCATAATGGGAATTTAATGGCCACGTATTACCATGCAAGCTAAGCTTTGAATATGTGCTAAAGGCTTCACATTGCTCCTGACCTATGCAAATTTCCCTCTCAGTGGCCCTTATTCTTCCCCACGGTGGCATCCGGCCCCCTCCCTGATTTCCTCTCATCTCCTTAAACAATGATTCCCTCATTTTCATATTAATTGCATCACTTAACTGAGATAATGCTCCCTCTGAAATGAGCAAAGGGATGAATCACTGAAACGGGCCATTATTCTTTTTGCTTAACCAATTTCACAGGCCCCGCACAAAGCACTGCCTTCATTTGGCTTCCTATAATTGCTTATCATTAGGCCCAGCCGCCCCACGAAGTACCTTTTTATTTATTTAAGTCTCATCTGATGGATGGAAAATGAGTCACTCACATATCTGAGGAGCCCAGACTATTGCAGGCGAGGGGGTGATGGGATACCCTGGAGAACTCTGAAGGCAGGAATCCAGGACGGCCCCTCCCCTTCCTGGTTCCCACGGAGACTCCGGGCAGGAGACAGCCATCAGGTGACCTAGGGGCATCCAGCAGGAGCCTCCCTGGCTCCCCGTGGCCGAACGGAGAGGAGAGAAGGCTTGATCCCCGTGATGGTGGCAGCTCAGCGCCCACGGTGGGATGTTTGGGGCTGCCCAGCTGCCCGCTTCACCAGGGAGCTCGGTACGTGCCTACAGGACAGGGGCAGGTGTCCGTACCCTGGCCCGGACCTGCCTGTGCTGGACCCTTGGGCCACAGCCGGCCGGAGGAACACGGAGAAAGCCTGCTATGCATTCTCTCCCCGCTGCCCCTCCCCTGCAGCGGGCACTGAATGGGGAATGAGAGGGACAGAAGGAAAGGACATTTTCCGAGGGAAATTATGCTGTTATCAACCACAGACACACTCAGAAAGGCATCAGGAGAGAATAGCTCACGTGACAGGAAAAGGGAAAACTCCTACGAGGCTGTCAGGAGATCTGGGCTGAAGCATTCCCCGGAGGTTTGCTGGGGCGCACGGTGAACTTTTGTTCCTGGGCGCAGGACGGCCGTCCGGAAGCCAGCTATCTGTGGCCTTGCAATCCGTGCTGTCCTAATATCGTGACTCAGATATCGCTGCTGTGACTCGGGCCCCGCCTGTTTGGTGGCGGCTGTAATTTTACCTGTAAGTCTTGTGCTGGTCACCACGGATCCTTGGCTGGGCACCCCTGCCCTCATAGGAACCCATCAAGAGCCTGACCTGGCAAATAACTTCTCTGAGGAAGTAAGGACAGTTTCCTGTGTCGTTGCCTTTGTGTCTTTGTTTGTGATGTCCCTAGGATGGCTGATAGAGGCTGAAATCCAGCCTGCACCGTCACCCTTCTTGACACAGAAGGAAGATGACTTTGGGAGTACACTTGGGCCACTTGATTTAGGGCAGGAGTTAGCAGAGGACGGTGGTGCTCAAAATGGGGACCTCAAGGCAGCAGCATCACCTGGGACCTTGGTAGAAACACTGATTCTCAGGCCCCACCCCTGACTGATGAGTCTGGAAATCTGCAGATGGGCTCCAGTGATCTGCGTTTCACAAGGCCTCTGGGTCATTCTGCTGCTCAACCGTATTTTGATTTGGCTGTTTTATTTTTTCATGATGCTCTCACATGCGGCACCTCCCCGGATTCTTGCCATTTTGGAAAGCTGGCAAGAAAGGTCAATCTGGTGGCGGTATCCCCTCTCTGCAGATGGAGAAGTAAAGATTATAGAGGTTACACGACTGGCTGAGGGCTTCCCAACCTGCTGGAGCCGGAAATTGTCCTCCCATGTCCAGGTCCAGGCCACTCGAACTCAGCGTGCAAAGACAAAGATGACTCTTAGAGGCGGAGCAGAACTCCAGAGTCAACAGCAGAACACGAAAAGAGAGGTTTTCCATAACCCTCCAGGTATTGTTCAAAGCGCATTCAAAAGCCACAGCCCTTTGGCTAACAGCAACACTGAGACTACCACCCCTTACCAGCCACGGGAGCTTGCTCAAGGTCCCAACGTCTCAGAGCCTTGGCTTCTGGATTTTAAAAGGGGGTTGTGGGGCACCTGGGTGGCGCAGTCGGTTAAGCGTCCGACTTCAGCCAGGTCATGATCTCGCGGTCCGTGAGTTCGAGCCCCGCGTCGGGCTCTGGGCTGATGGCTCGGAGCCTGGAGCCTGTTTCCGATTCTGTGTCTCCCTCTCTCTCTGCCCCTCCCCTGTTCATGCTCTGTCTCTCTCTGTCCCAAAAATAAATAAACGTTGAAAAAAAATTGTTTAAAAGGGGGTTGACACGGGGCGCCTGGGTGGCTCAGTTGGCCAAGCGTCTGGATCTTGATTTCGGCTCAGGTCATGATCTCACAGTTCTGTGAGTTCAAGCCTCATATCGGGCTCTGTGCTGACAGTGCGAAGCCTGCCTGGGATTCTGTCGCCCTCTCTCTCTGCCTCTCCCCTGCTCTCTCTCTCTCTCTCTCTCAACAATAAATAAGTAAGCTTCTAAAAAAACCTTATAAAACGAGGCTGATAATAGAAGCATTTACCGCAGAGGCTGTTTTGGGAGTCAAAGAACGTAATGCTTGTAGATTCATTGGCATATATGTCACTCATAGCCAGCAGTTAATAAGTGATTATATTATTACCATTAGGAGTTAACAGGGGGGTAAAGAGGGACACATCTCAACCCTTAACTGTTCAAAAGGATAAGGTCAGCAGACATGTACCAAGCTCCTCCCACACGCCCTGGTTTCTGAAGTGGGAACCTCTTGCAGGCATGGGACTGGATGCTGGGTGAGATCTGTAAAGGCCGAGAGGGCTGGAACTGGGGGAGAAGCGTTTTCTGGAGTGGCCAGTGGGGGCAGAGCCGGAGGGAGACAGAGCTGTGTTCAGGAAGAGGCACCCGACCCGCAGTCAGGAACATAGAACGCGCAGGGCAAGACTGAATGTAGGATGAGTGACAATGACGGGATCTGGCAGGTGGGGGTGTGGTGTTCAAGGGGAGGTTTCTGTAGGTCATTCGGGGCCAGGTCTGTGGGCTGTGGATGGTAAAGAGGTCCAGTGGTTTGTGGGGCTGGCATTCTGGCATGGGGATGGTCTGATGGCTCACGAGGGCTCTCTGCGCTGCTAGATGCTACAACAGATTGAATCTTAATATTGCATGTTTGAAAAAATATTGACAGTGTTGCAGGTGAGCCCCCTTCCTGTGTCTGGCAACCACAGGGGAGAAGGAACCCGAGGAACATTTGCAGGGTCCCTCTTTCCTGCAAGTGCGACTCAGTGGCTGAGTTGGATCCCTGGCTTATTCATGCAGCTGCTTAGGAAAGGCTGCCCAGAAGCTGTTCCCCAGGGTCCTCCCCAGGAACTGAACCAACCAGCACCTTGATCTTGGACTTCCAGCCTCCAGAGCTGTGAGAAATGTCATGGCTTAAGCTGCTCAGTCTGTGATATTTTGTTATAGCAGTGTGAGCTTGTAACTCAGCCAATGTGAGTTCACTCCTTGGTGTGTCAGAAACCACACCAGGAAGAGGTGCTGAACAAAGAAAAAGTATCTGCAGCAAATAAGGAGACCACAGGGAATGGCTTCCAAAGCCATGACTCCCCTAGAGAGGATGAATGGGTTCCTTTTGCTTAGGGTTAGGGTGAATATTTAGATAGGGAAACCTTGTCATGGTTTGTAGAGGCGGGCGTAAGGTCACACATGTGCCATAAGGAAACGTGCCTATGCATACATTGTATTAACATACATGTAAATGAGGCTGAGGCCCCTACTTGGGTGATTTTAGTATTATAATGGAATAAAGGCAATGATAGATCATTCCAGAGGTCACTCCGTGGTCCATCTGTGCAGCCACAAGTCAGGGGTTTAGATCAAAAGTTCTGGGTGGTCTGGGATGGTGGGAGGTCTTGTCAGGGAAGTCTCCATCACCTGAGGGGTGGTTTTGGGGTTTCATTTGCCCGAGTTAACAGGTAACCTGGAAAGAAGACCTTAAGGAAAAATGTAAGACAAAGGTTAGTGAGTACAAGCAGGTGGGCAGTAAATGTCAGGTCTTGGGGTCTAGCTGGTGACAAGCTGACCAAATCACTACATGAATCAATAGTTTGCTTCCTGTTTGACTTTTGCAAACTGACCCTTGAGACCATATCTTCCTGGTTGGATTCCAGAGGGTGGGAAGTTGCTGTGGCCCCCAGCCCCCTAACAGGACAGTCTATTTAGGCTTCTGCTGGCTATAGGAGTCCTTCAGACACTTCCAACAAACAACTCATTAGCTTCTGCTTGCATGCCATTAATAACAGGGAACTCACTCTGTTCCAAAGCAAGCTTATTCACCACAACTGTGAGACCTTTTCAAGAAGAGAAATCATCCCTGAATCGTCAGCTCCTAGAATCATGTGTGGCATTTAGCAGAGGCTCAATGAGTCTTTGTTCAGTTAGTGATACAGGGATGCAAAGTGCATTTACTCATTGCTGGAGTTGAATAGTTCATTAAACTCATTTTTCATGATGTACAACTGAGGATTTCAAGTAACTTTGCCAAGTTCGTTGAGTAGAATCCCACTCCCTTGATACCTCCACTATGATGTTTCTTATTGTGAACTTTTTCTTCCTATAGAATTTAGAACCCACCATGGACAAGAGGAGGAAAACGTATGAACCTAAGTAGTGAAGAATGAAGTGCTTATTGTGTGTAGTACTGGCCTGGAGGGCCATGGACTTCAGAAATCAAGATTGATGTGAGCTGGAGTGTTTGGCATAAACACGTTCATCATGGTGTAGGCAGAATGAACTGAGCCCGAAACGGTGAGCAGGACTTAGATGGCAGAGGGGCAGAGACAGGTGGCTGTCACTAGAAGAGGTACGAGGACCACAGAAGATTGGTGAGTGCAGAGCATGGGAGGGAATTTATAGGTAGTGGGGCCAGAGCCTGGAGGGGAGTCTTGAAAGAAAGGGAAAATGACAATAGGGAGCCATTGCAAGTTCTTGAACAGTGAGATAAAGTGGTGCTTTACAAACAATAATTTGAAAGTGATGTTTGAGATGGATTCAAGTTCAGGAGACTAGAAACCCTTATTATACCCATTAGCAGTCCAAATCACCATATTTGTTGTTGTTGTTGCTGTTTGAATACTACGTGGCAATGAGAAAGAATGAACTATGACCTTTTGTAGCAACGTGGATGGCACTGGAGAGTGTTATGCGAAGTGAAATAAGTCATACAGAGAAAGACAGATACCATATGTTTTCACTCTTATGTGGATCCTGAGAAACTTAACAGAAGACCATGGGGGAGGGGAAGAAAAAAAAAGTTAGAGAGGGAGTGAGCCAAATCATAAAAGACTCTTTAAAACTGAGAACAATCTGAGGGTCGATGGGGGGTGGGAGGGAGGGAGGGTGGGTGATGGGTATTGAGGAGGGCACCTGTTGGGATGAGCCCTGGGTGTTGTATGGAAACCAATTTGACAATAAATTTCATATTAAAAAGAAGTTAAAAATAGAAAAAAAATTCAGTGTAGGGATGCCTGGGTGGCTCAGTATGTTGAGTGTCCAACTCAATTTTGGCTCAGGTCATGATCCCAGGGTCGTGAGACTGAGCCCATTTCAGGCTCTGTGTGGAGCATGGAGGCTGCTTAAGATTCTCTCTGTCTCTGTCTCTGTCTCTGTCTCTGTCTCTCTTTCTTTCTGCCCCTCTCCTC
This sequence comes from Lynx rufus, assembly GCF_022079265.1. Classification (NCBI taxonomy): domain Eukaryota; kingdom Metazoa; phylum Chordata; class Mammalia; order Carnivora; family Felidae; genus Lynx; species Lynx rufus. The sequence goes on from NW_025814845.1 coordinate 6,851,597, forward strand.
TGCTCCCTTCCTCCCTCCCTCTCTCTTTAAAAATATAAATTAATAAAAAATAAAAAATTCAGCTTAAAGTTTAAATTGCTTTCTCCAGCAATGCTCTGTAAATCGCAGACATGCCAGAAGGGAAGAGCCTCCCTGGAACTCCCAAATCACACCGTATTACACACTTCTCTGGGTTTTAGTGTACTTAGTTGTGACTGGGAATGAACCAATTCCATAAACTACCTCTTTCCACAAGGTGTGACTAGTTTGTTTACTGCAGCAGATCATTCCAAATTTGGAATAATTGGTGTTAGGAACCATTGAATTTCCTTGACTTAGAATTGCCATGATAAAAGCTACGGTTGGGAGAGATTGTAGAGTGGCAGCAAAGAGATATTTTCATTGTGAACAACATATAATTAAAATGAACAGGTTGACTTTAAAGCTGACATATGTCATAAAAATTAAACTGGGGAAGAGCCAAGCTTAGAATAATGATACTGAGGAAAAATAATCCTTAACAATTGTGGAGTACATTAACATTTGTATTAGTTTATGTGGACTAGACTGGAGCCAGAAAGAAATTAAGAAAGGTAGTAGCTCAAACACAGGGAAACTTGTTTTCTTCTTACCCGAGTCTAGCAGGAATGGTTGCCCAGGTCAGCAGAGGTGACTGGTGGTGGGGAGACAGCTTCTGCCCCATGAAGTCTTCCAGGGACTTAGGTTGACAGTGGCTCTGCCATCTTCAACACATGGCTTCCAAGGCTGTCCCAGTCATCATTATTGGTCTGTAGCCACAGGAAAGAGCACATGGAGGAATCTCGAGGTTTTTATGGCCCAGCTTGACATGGTACACATCACGTCCACGTGCATCCCATTGGTTCAGACCCAGTCGTGCAACCATGCCAAATTGCACAGGAGGCTGGGAAATGCAATCTAGCTCTGCACCTAGGCAGAAAGGAAGACTAGATCTTAGCAGACAGCTGGAATTCTTCACACAGTAGATCTAACAGGTAGGTACTCTGATTTCTATTTTACTGATGAAGACGGTGAAATTCTGGTTAGGTGAATTTTGGGGGAAACATTAGCTACGTGGATCAGGAAAAATTCAAGATTACTGTATCATCTTTCTGTTTAAACTTCTGCCAGAAATGTAATTATTTATAAAACCAAAGATTCAGAGAACATCTACAGTGCGCCTACCTCTGCATCTGCATTATGTGCTTAGAATTCATTGGTGGTGAAAGTCTCTCTTGGCTTTCCCACTGAAGAGTGGTTTCTGCTCATACGGACTGGAGAATGAAGCTTCTTTGCCTTTGAACTTTAAACACTGTGTGAAACCCATAGTCGCATGCCTTATTTCCTAGATGGGTTAAATGTTTAGTATAATACACATGACATTTTAAAAAGCCCTACATATTCACAAAGCTGTAAATTTGTCAAGAGGAGAGGGAGTGACATTTCTGGATGTTTTATAAAATCTTTGTAGCATTTAGGATGGGGTTTCAGAATCAGACAATAAGGAGTTCTTTTTTTTTTTTTTATTTTAGAGAATGGGAGCATATGAATAGGGGAAAGAGACAGAGGTAGAGAAAGAATTGGGATCATGACCTGAGTGGAAATCAAGAGTCAGACGTTCAACCCACTGAACCATCCGAACCATCTAGGTGACTCAAGGAATTCTACTTTCAGTTTCTCACCTTTAATCATTTCATTTTACCTTTTAAGTTGTGGTTACATTCTTTAAACAAAAATATTTAACATTTATTCACTTTTGAGAGACAGAGAGAGACAGAGCATGAGCAGGGAGGGACAGAGAGAGAGGGAGACACAGAATTGGAAGCAGGCTCCAAGCTGTGAGCTGTCAGCACAGAGCCTGATGTGGGGCTTGAACCCATGAACCATGAGATCATGACCTGAGCTGAAGTTGGATGCTTAACTGCCTGAGCTACTCAGGTGCCCCGATCTTTGTGTGTTTTTATGTATGTATGTGTGTATGTATTGAGTTTCCCCAATGAAATGCTATCTCCTTGAAAGTAAGGCTCCTGTTAGGTTCACTCACTGCCACGTCCATAGCACTAGCACGATCCTGGAATCATCCATTGCTGAAGAGACTGTCTTTTTTTCATTGGATATTCTTTCCTGCTTTGTCAAAGATGAGTCGACCATATAGTTGTGGGTCCATTTCTGAGTTGTCTATTCTGTTCCATTGATCTATGTGTCTGTTTTTGTGCCAGTCCCATACTGTCTTGATGATTGCAGCTTGGTAATATGGCTTGAAATCCAGAATGGGGATGCCTCTGGTTTTCTTTTTCTTTTTCAGGATTTCTTTGGCTATTTAAGGTCTTTTCTGCTTCCATACAAATTTTAGGATTCTTTGTTTTAGTGCTACGAAAAATGCTGGCGGTGTTTTGATAGGGAATGCATTAAATATGTAGATTGCTTTGGATAGTATAGACATTTCAACAATGTTGGTTTTTCCAATCCATGAGCATGGAATGCTTTTCCATTTCCTTGCGTCCTCTTCAGTTTATTTCACACGTGTTGTATAGTTTTCAGAGTACAGATCTGTTACTTCATTGGTGAGGTTTATTACTAGGTATCTTATTGTTTTTTGTGCCACCCTGTCCATCTTGAATGATGATTGGAGTAAATATGAAACAATGAATGTGAAAGGGATAGGATATTATAAAATGTGATGAAGACACATAGAATCATTATACTACTATTTGGTGCTCTGAATTTTATCAGAGTACTAACCACACATTTGCTCTCGTAATGTTCACAATGTTCTATGGGAGGTAGGGCTTATTATAATTGCCATGTTTACCAAAGAGAAAATTGAGCTTTGGACAGGTTTGTGGCTCCTTCTTTGTCCACAGGTGGAAAGGACGAGATAGGTAGTATGAGAACATGAAGGACAGAAATTGTCTCTGGAGGCCAAGGACTGACATTTGAGGCCCATCTCTGGTAAATATCAGCTGTGTGAGTTTAGAAAAATCACTTTTCCTCTCTGAGTCTATTTCCTAATTAGGTAGAAAAATAGCTTTGTTCCCTTTATCATCTCACAGGGTTATTATGAAGATCATAGAATCAATATATCAAAATTATCTTAAGGTTTTTTTTTAATGGCTTTGTTAAGAATGAAAAATTCTAGGCTCTGTCTCAAGTCAGCCTGTGGTAGCAGGAGCCATATAAGTTGAGCATTCTCTTTTCGCAGATTGCTTCTCATTTCACTGAGGTCTGGGGTGAGATTTGAGCACAGACCCTGAAGCTTTCAAAGACTGATCGTTATGTTATAGAATATTAACATATAGAATACTAATATTAACATTGGAGGCCTTTAAACTTTAATCTAGTAAAAGCAGTCATCAAACACAGAATTCCATTAGATGGTATCTTTGAAAAGATTGTCTTTCATATCCAGTTGTAATAATTCCAGCAATGGGAACTAACTTACTTATAAGAAGGCACATTCTATCTAGGTATTTGGTTTAGTCAGTTTATTGACCTACCTCAATAAATGCCTACCCTAGCTAACATAGAGGATTGGATTCTCGAATCAGACTTATAAGGATCAAAGATCTTACACAGTACCAAGATTTACTAATAATTTCAGAGGTGCAAGCAATCTAGTTGCACAAGCGAAGCAGAGAGAAGTCTGGGATCTTCTATACGACTTCCCAGGTCTTTCCTTCCTGAACCACGCATGGAATTTCTGGCCCAATCTAATAGGTGAAGTTGCTAAGTGAGGTTTGTGGTTTGCTACACCCGGAGGAGAGGGTTTGGGTTAGGAAACAGTTCCATTTTATACCCTCAGATATTTGTACTACTTATGTGACATTCTCTGGGAAATTATGCCACATAAATCCGTGGATTCTAGGTTTGTTTACCCCAAGAGATTCTAAACCAGGGACATCTTGCTAAGATTATTCTGTAAATAATGACCCCCTTCTAGGAAATATCATGTCTTTCTTTTCCAGAAGGTCCAGTTATCAGCATGTTTAAAGAAGATTAGATTGGGCTATCTTCCTTTTTTTCTTTCCCTAGAAAGTTCTCTGGTAATTGAAAGACAAATGAATCATAGACCAGGTACTTTAATTCCTTTCCCTCCAGCTGAGTATGGGAAACGTAATGGTGAACAGAACATACAACATCTCTGACTTTGACCAAGTCACTGACTTAGGAGAAAAAAGGAAGTCATCAGACACGTTAAATAGGACTAGCTAGTCTATGGAGTGGTGACCAAAACAATTTCTCAACGCTGGGTAAAAGTTATCCTTGTGAAAAGCAGCCCAGTTTCAAATCATATTTGCAATTCAGGGACCTATCTTTTTGAGTTTTGATTTGGGATTCCTGTTTTTTTTTTTTTTTTTTTTTAATTTATTTTGGGACAGAGAGAGACAGAGCACGAACGGGGGAGGGGCAGAGAGAGAGGGAGACACAGAACCGGAAACGGGCTCCAGGCTCCGAGCCGTCAGCCCAGAGCCCGACGCGGGGCTCGAACTCCCGGACCGCGAGCTCGTGACCCGGCTGAAGTCGGACGCTTAACCGACTGCGCCACCCAGGCGCCCCTTGGGATTCCTGTTTAGAGCTGTCACTCTTCTCCTCTAGCCATCAGTCGACCTGCCACCCATATGGCATGCTGTCCCAGTTGTCAGTTCTGTTCTCCTTCCCTGTCCCTCAGCCTTAACTGCTCTGGACGATGGTTGTCTTTCTGTTTGGGAGTGACACCAAGGCCACTTAAGTGGATTTTATCTTTGCTGCATAGTCTGTATTTTAACACAGACCCTCCCATTAAGTGCCCAAATTATATGAAAATCCATTTAGCTATTTTCAACTGCTGTGGTAACATACACACTCACGGAGGTTTGACTTCTTCATATGCATGCAGAAGGCCAATGGTGGAGATGTGTATAGAATGCTACGGGAGTAGAGAAGAGGGGCACGCCCATAAACAGCCAAATCAAGAAGAGGTGACAAGACACTTCAGCAGAAAACAAGAACTTAGAGAATAAACAACTCTGCGTGTGCCAAAATTGCAAGTAGTTTGGTCTTCATTGGACATTAGGGGCGAAGCAGGAGTGGGAGATGCTGGAGCTGGTGTGGCCAGCCAGAGAAAAGCCTAGGAGCTGTAAAAGAACTTGGATTTTATCCTGTTGACATGGTGGAGTAGGGTCATTAGTTGCTCCAATGCCAGGAAGCTGTGAACTACAAGAAAGTTTTTTCCCTTTTTGAGATGAGATCTGCCACCCTGTTATTTCTGTCCATTGTTTTTATTGCTGCCCTTAGAGCTAGTGAGACGACATCTAACTTCTCTTTAAACTGATGACCCTCAGACGTTTGAAGACAGATCTCATGTTCCTCTGAGCTTCTCCAAGAGCAATCTCTTCATGTTACATGGCCTCTAGACTTGTCACCATCTGGTTTCCCTTCAGTTTAGCATCTCCCAAGTGCCATGGTTCAGAGATTGGAGAAAGGTATTGCTCTCAGGGTTGAGGCAGGGAAAGCAATTCAGTCTTGGATGCCAAGAAATCAGTTACTTTGCCTCAACTAAACCTCTGTTAAATTAGGCTTTTCCATATGAAATTCAGTTCCTTAATTCCTTTCACAATCAGGTATGTTTTGTTGAGGTTTCACCGATTGCAAGGAAATATTCAGAATTCCCCCTAAAATTTGTATATAATGTCTCTGGAATTTACTTTACTATGATCTCCTCTGTCTCATGTTTCTGTAATTGTGCATGTTGTCTTTGAATGGCCATGCCAATGAATGCTGAGAACAGTGTGTATGTAGCACTTGATTTGTGCCCAATAAATATTTGTTGAATGAATGAATAGACCAACATCCAGGCAAAATCCAGTGTCCTCACTGGTTGCTCCTTTGCTTCAAGCATTTCTTAGTTGAGAAGAATTTATTGGAAATTAATGGTCACAACAAAGTAAGGCTGCAATTTTCTGCTCTTTGTTCCTTTTCTCAATCCATGTTCTGAAGTTCTTTCTCTGTCCCTACCTCCTTTCCAAAACTTAGTCATATGCATCAAGAACAAGGTATGCTGGGGAGTGTTTAACAACTGACTCTCCCCAAATTCCCACCATGGCTGATGTCAAAGTACCGACGTGAGGTCACTCAACATAGGGTTGGGCAGAGATGCACAGGATCAGCTCTTGAGAGCTGATAGAAACTGGCCCTTCAGGTCACTCTAGGGGCTCACCAAACAAAGGATCCACCCTCCTTAGAGGATGATTGAGATCACAGTTACTTTTTTCCCTCTGATGACATCAAAAATTACGTCTAGCACAAATTAGACTTTCAAAACAGAACTCCCTAAATTTACAAACTAGTGCTTAACCCTTTAAACCAGTGGTACTGAAATGGGAGAAGTGCTGCCCTCCAGAGGGCATTTGGAGATTTGTGGGGCTAGTTTTGACTGTAGCAATAACTGTGATGCTATAGGCATTTAGCGGGCAAAGGTCAGGAATGGTGAATATTCTGCCAAGTGAAAGACAGTGCTGCACAACAAAGAATGGCTCTACTCCCAAATCTATGGCACAATCCTTGGACATTTCTGCTCTGCACCACGCTTCACACAGGTTGGCTTTCTGCCAGACCATAGTCCTTTATATTCTGCTAAACTTTTGTGATAGAAATAATCATACCCTGATGATTATAGGAAAAGGAAGTTCTATCTCAGTGACAGATGCTTGTTTTATTCTTAAATGATTGAAATCAAATGCATTGGAATGAAACTTTTTTTCCCTGTTAACCTTTAGCAGCATTTATAATGACCATGTTAAATCAAACCTCATTACAATGAAATGGGGCCTGACTGAAATACTGCAGGTATGATGCTGAGTAATTTCATAAATTATTAAATGGTAATTGAAAGTAATATGGCAGAATACATTCTGCTCCTGAGGGGGAAAATATAGAAGACTTTGGAGGGAAATAAAGTTGGTTAAAATACAGCATATATGAAAGGCTTGAGAGCAGTGTGGAAGGGTGACAGAAGACCTGAAAACCTTTTGATTTTTGGCATTGCGTTAACATACGTGATTTTGATACAGGGGTTATGCTCTGCTTGAAACATTACAGACATCTAGACTCCTCTCCCGCTTCTTGTGCGCAGGCATGTTTCAGGGCAAAAAAAGATCAAATTCAAATTATGTTTTATACCAAATGTCTCTCGATGCCATGTCTTTATTTCAATTATAGTTCACTTCAAGACTTCATTTTCCCAATTGCTTTTCAGAACTTTCTTTAAAAAAAAAATCCCCATCAGTAAGTAATTATGCTTGTGAAAAAAAAAATAGTAAAAACTATAAACTTGGAGGGGAAGTCTTTTACTACCATACTCAGTTCACTCTAGGTAACATATAATTCTGGATCCACACACATTATGCTTGTCAAGTTTATTTTTCCAACAGGGGCCTATACTATAGGGACTATTTTACAACTTGCTGTTTTCACTTATCATTATAGCTTGGGCATCTTCCTATGTCTATGTATGCAGATCTAAACTTAATTTTTTTTTTTTTTGTTTAAAGTATGCCATAAATTGTGCAGAACTTTAGTGTAGATCTTTATGATTTTTACCAAGTGAATATAGCCATATAATCACCATTTAAATTAAGATAGATAACACTGCCTCTGAATTCTCGCTTATACCCCTCCAAATCATTTTACCCATTCTCCCTGAGTGTAACCACTATCCTGAATTCTGATACCATAGATAAGTTTTGCCTTTTCTTGAGATTAATATAAATTGAATCATTTAACATTAACTGTTTTGGTGTCTGGGTTCTTCTGCTTGTTATGTGAAACTCTTCCACTGTTGTGTGGAGTAGTAGCTAGTTCATTTTTGTTGCTGCAATGTATTCTATTGTATGACCATGCTATAATTTATTTATTCATTCCACTTTTGATGGACTTTCAGACTGTCTGTAGTTTGGGCTACTACGTATAATGCCTTTATACATAGGTGCTTTTGAAAGCAATTGTAAGAATTTGTAGTTCCACAGGCTGTTCCAATTGAAGTTCCAGTTGTTCTATGTCTTTGCCAACACTTGGTAGAATTTTTTTAAATTTAAATTTAAGCCAATTTTGTGACTATCAAATAGTAATTCACTGTGGCTCTACTTGCATTTTCCTTATGACTTAGGATGCTGGACACCATTTCCTATGTTTAAATCCACACTTGGTGAACTTCTTTTGATAAGTGTCTGAACAGGTATTTGCCTTTATTTTATTGGATTGTTTTTCTCCTTCTTACATATTTATTGGAGTTCTTTGTATATTCTCAATGTAAGTATGTTCTTGGATGCATTTATTGCAAATTTCTTCTCTTACTCTGTGTTTTGCCTTTTCATTCTGAGGCATCTTTTAATGAAGTTCAATTGATCTGTATTTTATTTTATGAGTAGTGTTTTCTGCATTCTGTTTGGGAAAATTTGCCTATCCCAAAGAATCTATTATCTTATATTATCTCCTTTAAGTATTATTGTTTCACTTATCACAATGAGACCTATGATGCATCTGAAAGCAGTTTTTGTGTATGGTGTGAGGAAAGAGGTAAAGTTAATTGATTTAGCATCACTTACTGAAAATAACATGCTTCTTCCACTGTATTTCATAGGCAAATTTTGTGCTATATCAGAAGTATGTATGTGGATACTTCAGTTTCTGGAGCCTTTATTCTATTCCTTTATTGTCTGTTGTCTATCCTATCTCCACCATCACACTTAGAATTATGGTCTTATGAGAGTTGGTATCTGGTAATGTAAGTCATTCAGCTTTGTTCTTCTTCAGGATTATATTCATTATTCAGAACCCTTTTCATTTCCATATTCATCTCATTTAGAATCATCTCATCAATTTCCATGAAATTTTTGTTGGAATTGAATCTATAAATCAACTTGGGGAACTGATATCTTTAGGATATTGAGTCCTGTAATCCATGGATGTTGTATAACTCTTCATTTTTTAGTTCTTCTTTAACCTTTTTTATTAATGTTTGTATTTTTTGGTGCAGAGGTCTAGCTATTTAAACAATTAGATTGATTCCTAAGTATTGATATATTTGAATGATAGGTATTGTTACTTTTATTTCTGTAAATTTCATTTCTTTTTTTTTAAAGAAATTAATATCTATTTATTTTTTTTGGTGTGGGGAGGTGCAGAGAGAGAGGGAGACATAGAATCTGAAGCAGGTTCCAGGCTTCGAGCTGTCAGCACAGAGCCTGATGTGGGGCTGGAACTCACAAACCATGAGATCATAACCTATGCTGAAGATGGACGCTTAACCGACTGAGCCACCCAGATGCCCCTGTAAATTTTATTTCTAATTATTTGTTGCTGGGATGTAGAAATATGATTAATATCTGTATGTTGACTTTGTAACCAGAAATCTTAAAAAACTAACTTATTTACTTTCATAATTTATTTGTAGTTTTTTTTTGCATTTTCTATTCATGTTGAATTTTTTGGGACCAATAACATTTTTATTTAATTTTTTAAATGTTTTCTTACTTATTTTGAGTGAGAGAGATAGAGAGCGAGCAAGCATGAGTTGAGGAGGGGCAGAGAGAGAAGGAGAGAGAAAATCCCAAGCAGACGCTGAGCTCCAACATGGGGCTCGATCTCACGAACTGTGAGATTATGACCTGAGCTGAAACCAAGAGTTGGACGCTCAACCAACTGAGCCACCCAGGCACACCCTATTTAATTTCAATTGTAATTTTTCTTTTCTTTTCTTTTTTGTGTCTTATTGCCCAGGTTAAAACCTCTAGAGTAATGATAAATAGAGGAGGTGAAAGCAGTGCTAATGAAAGAGTTATTCATGACTCGTGAAAATAGTAAGGCAGGCTTTATTCAGGACTATCGTGATAGGTACAGGGACCACTGCGATGGGGTTTTGCCTTAAGGAAGAGAGGTAAGGCTCAACTCAGAATACAACTTAAAAGGTGTGGATTTATAGCCAGCCACGGGGCAAGGTTTGGGGGAGGGAGCCAGTGGATGAAAAATTACTAAGAGTGTAGGGCAGTTCTTTGCCAACCTGACCTAATAGAATTCTTGCTGTGAAGGCAGGCCAGGGTGATCAGATATTACGTGGGAGATGGTGGAAGATGAGAAATTTGTTTAGATAATGAGAGCGGGTGGCGGATCCTGGGTAAACTGACTTAGCAGGATTCTTGCTAAAACTGGATTCAGCAGGATGGAGGCAGAAGCCCAAGGGCTTGTTGAACAGAGAGCTCACAGAGGCTTGCCTGATGTCTGGCCAATGAAAGAATCTTCGTCAGCAGAATAAATTCTTTGTATGCGTCACTGCATTTGGTTTGCTATTACTTTGCTTTGGAGTCTCGCATGTGTGTTCATTACAGAGATTGGTCTGTACTGTTTTGTTTTGTAATTTCATTGGCAGATATTGGGATTGGGTTATGCTAATATCCTAAGAAGAGATATCATTCTTCCTATTCCCGGGAAGAGTTCATGTATGTTTGTCATTTCTTGTTGAAATATTTGAAAGGATTCGCTGGTTAAGTTATTATGGACTGAAATTTTCTTTGTGGGAAGACTTTCACTTATGGATTAAATTTCTTTAATGGATGCAGAAATACTCAGGTCTTTTATTTATTCTATGCCAGTTTTGGTAAACTATGCTTTTAAGGAATTTGTCTATTTATTCCAAGCTTTCAAGCTTATTCACACAAGTTGTTGATGTTGTCTTCTTACTATCTTTGTAATAACTTCAGAAATTGTAAGGATGCTCTTTTTCTCTTTGATATTAGTAATCTGTTACCTTTCGTCATTACTTTTTCTCGAAGTTATAAGAAGTTTATAGATTTTATTAATCTTTAAAAGTAACCAAATTTTTATTCAAAAAGGTCACTGCCTGTCTTCTAGGATTTTTAATGGCTTCAGGTCTCACATTTAGGTCCTTAATCCAGTTTGAATTTATTTTTGTATATGTTGTAATAAAGTGGCCCAGTTTCTTTCTTTAGCATGTTGCTGTCCAGTTTTCCCAACACCATTTGTTGAAGAGACTGTCCTTTTCCAATCGGATATTCTTTCCTATTTTGTCAAAGATTAATTGACAATATAGTTGTGGGTTTATTTCTGGGTTTTCTATTCTGTTCCATTGATCTATGCGTCCATTTTTGTACCAGTATCAAACTGTTTTGATTACCACAGTTTTGTAATATAACTTGAAGTTTGGAACTGTGATGTCTCCGGCTTTGCTTTTCTTTTTCAAGATTGCTTTGGCTATTTGGGATCTTGTGTGTCCCATACAAATGTTAGAATTGCTTGTTATAGTTTTGTGGAAAATCCTGTTGGTATTTTGATAGGGATTACTTTAAATGTGTCGGTTGTTTTGGGTAGGATAGACATTTTAATAGTATTTGTTCTTCCAATCTATGAGCATGGACATCTTTCCGTTTCTTTGCGTCTTCTTCAATTTCTTTCATCAGTGTTTTATAGTTTTCAGAGTATAGGTCTTTCACCTCTTTGATTAGGTTTATTCCGAAGTATCTTAATATTTTTGGTATAATTATAAACGGGATCGATTCCTTGATTTCTCTTCCTGCTGCTTCATTATTGGTGTATAGAAATGCAACAAATTTCTGTGCATTGATTTTGTATCCTGGGAGTTTACTGAGTTCGTTTATCAGTTCTAGCAGTTATTGGTGGAATCTTTCAGGTTTTCTATATGGAGTATCGTGTCAAGTGCAAAGAGTGAAAGTTTTACTTCTTCCTTACTGATTTGGATGTCTTTTATTTCTTTTTGTTATATGATTGCTGTGGCTAGGACTACCAGTACTATGTTGAATAACAGTGGTGAGAGTGGACATCCCTGTCTTGTTCCTGACCTTAAGGGGAAAAGCTCTCAGTTATTCACCATGGAGGATGATGTTAGCAGTGAGTTGGGATTACCTTCTTTTTGCCTGAAGGATTCCCCTTAGTATTTCCATTCTACTAATTGTATATTCTTGCCATTTCTGCTTTTCTAAAAATGTATTTGGCTTTCATTTTAATTTTTTAAAATTTTACCGAGCAAAGTATTCTAGATTGGTAAATTTTCTTTGTTCAACACTTTATTTTTTATTTTATTATTATTATTTTTAAAGTTTATGTATCTATTTTGAGAGAGAGGGAGAGAGGGAAAAGGGGTGGTGCAGAGAGAGACAGGGAGAGAGAGAATCCCAAGCATGGTCCCCTGACAGCACAGAGCTGGACATGGGGCTCAACCCCACAAGCTGTGAGATCACGTCCGGAGCGGAAATCAACAGTTGGATGCTTAACTGACCGAGCCACCCAGGCACCCCTTGTTCAGCACCTTAAAATTCATTATATTGTCTGGCTTCCATAATTCCTGCTGAGAAGTCAGAAGAGACTTTTTTGTTCTTCTTTCTGTTTTTAAGATTCTCACTTTGTCTATGTTTTTCAACAGTTTTTTTCTATGATGTTCCTTTTGTGATTTTTTGTGTTTGTATTCATCTTGTTTGGGTTCTGAGATATTCTTGAATTTGTGGTTTGTTGTTTTTCATGTTTTAGAAAGTTCTCAATCAGTCTTTAAATATTTTCTGATCAATTATCTCTCTTCTGTCTTCTTCCTCCACATTTCATGCATCTTTTTCCATTTTGTTCTCTATACTCATGTCTCCACTCTATGCATCAATATGAACATTTTTTAATGATTTGTTTCAGTTCACTGATATTCTCCTTTGTTTTCTTTAATCTGCTTTGTATTCTAATTTTAGTTATTATATTTTTTATTTTTAGAATTTCTACTGGGGTATTTTTTTATAGATATCAATTTATAGATAGTAAAACTCTATATCTTATCCTATATCTTATTGAGTTCACTAACTATAATTTCTTTAATGTCTATATGAAAATCCAATTGTGTGATCACCTTTGGAGACGTTTCTATCATCTATTTTTTTCTTTTGGGTTTTGATCATTTGTTATTTTGTTCTGGCATGAATTATAATTTTTTTCATTAAATGCCCAATATCGTGTATGGAAAATTTCAGAGGCTCTGAATGACACTACTTTCCTGGAGAGAGGATTTACTTTTCTTCTTGCAGTTATATAATGTATAAGAATTGATCCAAGTAAGCTACGTTTCTGGCTTCATCAGGGCTTATTTTTTAGCTGTTTCCTCACTTTGGGGGCATAGCCATGTAACATTCTCAATCTAAAACCTGGGTTTTCTACTGAGGTCTTCTTCCATGATGGATTCTGGGCTCCAGTTTATCTTGCCCTACTACCATAAGAATGCCTAAATCTTTGCTTAGATTTTAAACTTCTTAGCAGCTGCTTTTTGTTTGACTTTTTTTTTTTCCCATTAGCTAGCTCCGTGAATCCACAGTTAAGAATCAGGGAGTAATTGGGCAAAATTGCATGAGTAATTTTGGGCTTACTTTGCTCTGGTGCCCTTTTCTCTGGACCCCTCCACTCCTGGCTGCCTTCATCACCTTTAATTCTAATTTTTGTCTTTCTGTTTCAGCGAGACTGCTGCAATTCTATTTGCTTTCTATTTATCCTCGGTGCCCCTTGCTGCAGATTGGCAAAGCCCTAACGGGCAGAAATGGCCATGGAGTATGGCTCATCTTAGTACATTTTCTTTCCTTTTGGGATTCTGACCCCTTAATTCTTACCTGCCTTGGTTGCTCTCTGATAGTTTCAAAATGTATCTTTTTAAAATGTATTTTAACCAGTTTTTAGGTTGTTTTCACTAGAAGGGTTAGTATGACATAAAATGGTCATAATTGTGGGGACTATTTTATTCATTTTGAAGGCTGCACGTAATTTCAAGTTTCTGATATACCAATTATTTAGTCCCCTCTTGGACTTCTGGTCTCTTTCTGAGTTTTCACTAGTAAGAACAGTGCTACACTGATATTCTTGTGATATAATTTCAGGCAACTTTTACAAGTATTTCTTTAGAATAAATTGCTCACAGAGAATGGCTGGAAATGTCTTATATCGCTTTTGCCCATCTTCTATTGGCTAGAACTCAGTTGTAGTTTCAACTTAATCGCTGGGTGGACTGGGAAATGTAGACTTTTTGTATGTACAGGAAGAGTAAATGGCATGGCGAATGCGGAATTGCCTTTGCAACTAGCTACTCCCTAATGTCTCTGTAACTTGAGACTCTTCCTCTATAATCCATGCACTATAATATCACTTAATATCTGTAAATATCATTTCATGAGAACCACCAATAGACCAAAATCTTTTGGAGTCTTTTTTTACAAAAAGATTTTTAGTGCTTATTTTTGAAACAGAGAGAGAGAGAGAGAGAGAGAGAGAGAGAGCACGAATGGGGGAGGGGCAGAGAGAGCTAGGGAGACACAGAATCCGAAGCAGGCTCCAGGCTCCGAACGGTCAGCACAGAGCCCGACGTGGGGCTCAAACTCACCAACCGTGAAATCATGACCTGAGCCAAAGTTGGACGCTTAACGGACTGAACCACCCAGGAACCCCGAGTCTTTTTCTTTTTTTAGCTTAGAGAATGAACTGGTGACTTCTTACAAATGTATTAAGTGACACAGACTGAAAGAATGACCGTTTGTTTTGTGTTTGTGAACCCAGTTCTCTTATCATCCTGCCCTGACTTACTTTTTTTCGTTTTATCGATAGAAGTGAGATGACGTGAAGGGTTCAGAGGGGCTCTGGTGCACAGTTGGGTAGAGATGATCACGCTTACCGAGGCCGTCTCTTCCCAAACACCAGTGTAGCTGCGAGGACGAAGGCAGAGGTGAGAAAGGCAGAGACATATGGGATTCACATTGGTTCTGCCTCATCCGGCAATTAGACCTTGGGCAGGCTAGTCAGTCTTTCTGTGTGTCTGTGTTCCCAGCTGTATTACCCAGTTCTGATTATGGGATGAAATGGAAACCATATTATCATGACCCTCCAATCTCCATTTTAAAAAAAAAATCACCAGAAAAGATGGGGCTTGGCTTTGGGAAAGACAGGAATCTGAGCCATAAAGCAACTGTAGGTGGTGTGTGTGTGTGTGTGTGTGTGTGTGTGTGTGTGTGCGCGCCCGCGTGCACGTATCTGGTGCTCACACTAAATGTCTCAGCCCTCAAAGCCGAAGACACCATCTTCAGCGCATTTTTATTTATTTGGAGTCATTCAGATCAATCTTCATAGAAGCAGTCACACTTCAGGGTCCTGACTTTGTGAAGTGCCTCCTCAGCTCTCTGTCAGAAGATCCAGTTTAAGGCCTCACAAGTGGATCTCTTGAAGGTTATTTGTTTTTAATCTGCTGTGAGAGGAACAGCCTGGTGGGAGTCCCGCAGCCCTAGTATTTCAGCTGTCCTCTTTAAGAAATGGGAGTCCTCCAAGTTCATTATCGGGTTCCTTTTGGGCCATTAGGTTGTCTTTTCACAGACAGGGGTTAAAGAGCCCAGTGTAGAACCCTTGCGTAGGTGTAATCCCTGAGTACTTTCTCTGAAATAACACAGCATTGACCATAAGAAAAGAGTCATTGATATTGTTTGCAATAGAGTATTCTTGGTTTGAAATAGATAGGCAAATTGCCCAGTTAGGATCCCACGTCTGCTATTTATTAGTTCTGTGACCTGAGAAAAGTTGCCTAAATTATTCGTGTCTCAGCCTTCTTAAATATAAACTGAGAAAAATAATGGTACCATCCCTATAGGTCCCTGTGAGAATTAAATGAGGTGATTTATAAAAAAGAGTTTGAATAATGCGTGGCATATAGGAGGCCCTATGTAAATGTTAGATAGCCTTGTTTTAAATAATGACTAATTATTAGATCATTTCATTTATGTAACACTCCTCTAAGAGAGATATTTCACTTTTATTCTCCTTTTACATATGAGGAAATTAAGACAGAATGGTCAAGTAACTTATCCTAGCCAACCATGTTCGATGTTACAGAACTGGAATTCAAAACCAGGCAGTCTAGATAAAGAGGACCTAATAATGAGGGAAATGTGACACTTGATCCCAAGGGGAGTTATATCCCAACATAGAAGCTGGTCATTCTGATGCCACTTAACTGTGGTTTGTGCTGACTTTTCTTGGCTTCATCAAGGTATGGGCCATTGATAAAGGCTACATAATTTTGGGTTGAGAACTTACAGTCTGGAGTCAGACAATGTGGGCTGAAACTCCAATTCTGCCTCTCAGCATTTGTGTGACCTTTAATTTACTTAAGCTTTGTAAGCCCAAAGGTCTCAACCTGCAAAATCCTAAAAATGCCGTTGTGTATTAATGCATGCAAAATACTTAGCAAAATATCCTAGGATCCCATAAAGACGCAGAAAGAGTTAGCGATTCCACACTGGCCCCAATTCTTTTCTGTATTGATACCTTTTTCCATGTAACTTTTTGGTGTCTTCCACTAGGTGTCCAGATTTAGCCATATGGTGCTCTTTGACCAATAGCATGGGGTGGGAATAATGGTGTGCCAGTTCCGAATCTCTTGTATCCTGATCATCACAATGAGAACATGTAGATGCTGTGCCAGTAAGAGAGATGCGGAGCTGGACTGAGTCAGAGTGTGAGGCGGACCTGGGATTTGAATCCAGGTTGATCTGGCTTGATAACTAAAGCTCTTCTCCACTTGGCTGGTGCTCGTGGCATTAGCACTGCTACACGGAAAACTTAGGGGCAGATAGAAGACAAATTTCTGTGGTTGTTTTTTTTTTTTTTTGCATTAGATTGGAATACCACAACGTATTACAGAATAAACTTACGTTTAACCAAAATGTGACTACAACGATGAGTAATACAGAGAATATAATAGTAGAGTATAATAATAATATAATAATAATATATAATAATATGATAATAATATAATAATAAAATAGAGTAATAAAGAGAATAGAGAAGAAAATTTATACGTATGCGAACAAAATCAGTTTTATAACATGTACATAGATAACGCAGAGTGGTTTCTCTAGTCACATCTAACATGTTCCTTCTTCTGTAACATGTGAGCTCACATTTAATAGGTTATGCCTCCTCGACGCTTTACAGATCCAGCAGCCCGAAATGTGTTAGGAGCAGTTGTGCTTGGCACCAGAAGAAGGGTACTATATAATAAAGAATGTGACGAGCCTTTGTTCTAGTTCTGGGAAGGAGACTCTAAATCCTTGGAATTTCTTCAGTAATAAGAGCCTGTTATTTATGAGCCTCTCAGACATACCTGAGTTTATGCTAGTGAGGTGACTCAGATCATGGGCTGGTCCTGTTGGAAAGGCAAACCGGGTAATTAGAGGGTTGGGGCTTTGAGCCAGATCTCTCAGTAACCGGCGGCGGGGGGGAGGGAAGTGAGGGGCTGGAGAGTGCCTTCAGTCATGTGGCCAATGAGTCCAACAAGCACGCCCTCGTAATAAGTCCCCAGTAAAACTTTTGAACGTGACAGCTTTCTGGTTGGTGAAAACATCAGTGTGCCAGAGGGGTGACATATCCTGATTCCACAGGTTGAGAGCAAGAAGCTCTGCCTTCAGGACCCTCCTAGAATTTGCCCTGTGTTTTTTCATTCACCTGGTCTTGGTTTATATCCTCTATAATAAAACTGTAGTCATAAGGGTAGAGTTCGTGAGTTGCTTCAGCAAATTATCAAAACTGAGGGGTGTCATGGGAAGCTCTGGATGTGTAGTGAATTGGTCAGAAGTGCAGGTGGCCTGGGAACTCCCAAATTTGTGGCAGGTGTCTGAAGTGTGGGCAGTCTAGTTGGGGACTGTGCCTCTAACCCGCGGAATCTACATTTCCTCTGCACGGTTAGCATGAGAACTGCACTGCAATATTGCAAGTGGCCTGGGTGACTTTATGTACTTTCTTTAAAAAGTTGGTATTTTTACTATCTAATAATAATGTGTGTATATATACACATATACACACATATATATGTATATGTATATATATGCATCCTTATTAACACTGGAGTTTTATACAGGTCGAAATGCCCTTTATCCATCTCCTCTCTAGCCTAATTTCCCTTCTTCTCAAAGTAAACAACTTTGGTTACTTTGTTATTCAGTTTTCCCGTTCTTTTGAGGCATTTGCCAAAGTGTCTCCATAGACGACACAGAGTGTTATTTTGTGTTTGTGGTTTGTTTATTTATGTATTTATGTATACGACACAGAGTGTTATTTTGTGTTTGTGGTTTGTTTATTTATGTATTTATGTATTTAGTTTTAAACGTGTATTTACTTTTGAGAGAGCAAGACAAAGCACGAGTGGTAGAGGGGCAGAGAGAGGGAGACACAGAATGCGAAGCAGGCTCCAGGCTCTGAGCTGTCAGCACAGAACCCAACACAGGGCTCAAACCCATGAACCAGGAGATCATGCATGACCTGAGCCAAAGTCAGATGTTTCCCCGACTGAGCCACCCAGGCGCCCCATATTTGTGTTTTATTTGACATAAAAAATGTCATGTTTGTATACCCACCAAGGTTTTCTTTTCAGTCAAGAATACTTTTCGGACACCTAATATTTATAAAGCCGCCACATTAAAAGCAAAACAAGGCAAAACACCTTTGCCCACCCATTCCCCTGTTGAGGGATATATAGGTTGTTTCCTAACTTTAGATATCATTTCAAATGGTGATGTAATGAACATCTTGTGCATGATTCCTTGGACCCATGTTGAGTGTTTTCCTAAGAGGTTATCTTTGAACAAATGTGCTGTGTGCCTTTGAAAATTCTAGTGTCCTTTCCATGATCTGCTTTGACCCTTTTAGAAATAGTTTATTTAGTGATGATTTGATGATTTAGAATCAGTGCCTCAAAGTTATAGTAGTTATGCATTATGAGGAACAATTTGGTGGTGGATAGGCTGGCTATAAATTGATTGTCAGGGGGAGAAAATTTTTGGCTAGAGGAAAGCATTATATTTTTGTGTATTGTAAATTGTAAGATAATTGAGAAAGTGTGATTTTGAAGGGGAAAGGATAAATGGTTAATGTTGTGATTTTGCAACTTACAGTCAAATATGTTTGCATATGTCATGAATGCGTGTGTGTGTGTGTGTGTGTGTGCGTGCATGCGTGTGTCTACGTGCATACAGGCACAGTTATACACACAAGAGGATTGTAATTTAAAGATGGGGTGTGATGTTCCTCAATTGCTACCCTAACTCTGGCAAGTGCTGTTTATAGAATAACAGTGAGTCTGCCCAGGCTGCTAGATTGGGTGACTTCAACAACAGACATTTATTACTTATCTCTGGAGCCTGGGAAGTCCAAGAACAAGGTAAGATTCCCTTATAAGGGCACTTACAACTTCCTCTTATTTTTTAATAAGCAGGAGCAGAGAGAGAGGGAGAGAGAGAATCCCAAGCAGGCTCCGCCCTGTCAGTGTGAGGCCCGATGTGGGGCTCAGACCCACGAACTGTGAGATCATGAGACCATGACCTGAGCCGAAACCGAGAGTCGGAAGCTCAACCGACTGAGCCACCCATGCGCCCCTTACAACTTCGTCTTCTTATGAGGGCACTGATTGCATCATGAGGGCCCTAAACTTATAACACATCATCTAAACCTAATTATCTCCCAGAGACCCTATCTGCAAAAACCATTTTGCTGAAGGTTAAGAGTTCGATATATGAATTTTGAGGGGACACAAATACTCAGCTCATAAAAAAGTGGTTACGTCCTCATCCCAAGCCCTTAGAAGAATGGCCTCAGTAAGTCCTTCTGTGACATGTGTACAAAGATTTTCTTGTGGTTCACAAACTTGTAATTGATGATGCTTTCTTGCCACAGTTTCTTTCTTATTCACTCTCCTTTCCCACCTATGATGGTTATGGAGCAATGTTCTACACTCATCTTGGGATCTTCTTTTTAAGGCTCCGAAGTGATTCCATCAGCCAGATGGTTCAAAAATTCTGAAGGGATTCCAGGGCATTGGTACTTTATTTAGAAACAGTTACAGATGAGAATCACAGCTTTGGACACTAGGGCAAATTTCAGTTCATCACAGACCTTAATTATCTTTTATTCATGGCTCATTCCCACGAGAGGAAGCCCGGAGTGATTCTGACCCCTTTGTTGTACAAAATATTGCTCAGTTTTTTACCTTTAGGTAATGCTGTCTTTAGGCAGTTCTCTAGCCTTGTACATGTGAGAAGAGTGACAGTCTAGGGGGTGACAGGGGAGATATCCTATGTGGTCAGCAGTGTCTTTCTTGCACGAGGAGAGGATTAAGTCTGGATGCTGTACATTTGCCTCCCTGCTGTACAGATACTTGCTTCCTCCTCCTCTCGATTCTCTGGCCACTTATTCTCTCTTCCATTGGTGTGCTCATCATAGTTCCTTTCTTCTTAGGTCAGTTTTCCACGATATCACCACGCAGAATTCATGGTAATGTCAATGACAATCATTTATACTAACAGCTAACATTCACCAAGTATCTCCTTAGTTACAGGACCTGCATGTTTACACTTAATTCTCTTACTAATCCTGGGGCACCTGGGTGGCTTAGTCAGTTAAGCATCTGACTTTGGTTCAGGTCATGATCTCATGATCCATGAGTTCGAGCCCCGCGTCGGGCTCTGTGCTGACAGCTCAGAGCCTGGAGCCCACTTTGGATTCTGTGTCTCATTCTCTCTCTACCCCTCCCCTACTTGTGCTCTGTCTCTCTTTCTCTCTCAAAAATAAATACATGTGAAAAACAATTTAATTCCCTTACCAATTCTAAGACACTGGCTCTAATGTTATTCCCATTCCATAATGGAGAAAATAAAGGCTCAGAAAGACTATAGAGTTATCTGAAAGTCTTACAGCCAGCAAGTGGCAATGCCAGGATTTGTACCTAGGCAGTCTGACTCCATTTTTTGAATTACTACTCAGTTCTTTATAAACTGGGATTTTCACTTAGCATCCAGGGCTATTTAATTCTTGTAGCAGTACTTTAAAGTTGAGATGATGAAGCCCACTTTTCAGATGAAATTTCCAGCCTCGGCAAAGTTAGTTTGCCCTAACTCATCAGTAAGTGGAGGAACCCCCTGAAATCTTTCTTTTTCATTAGGCTGCCTCAATTTACTTTCTCCTTGTTGCAGTGAATTGAATCAAAGTCTCAAGGTCTTCTGTCCCAAGCCAGAAAATAAACTGTGAAATGCAGAATGTGTCTGTTTCCTTGACTTTCTCTTGCTCTTTTCTTATTTTTGTGACCTTGTAGATCCCATTATCATTGCCCCTTCATAGGATGTGCTTCAACATTGCCCTCTGGTCTTCTGGCCCCTTGCTTCTGCCCTCAAGCTACAGCCAGACCAATCTACATTTTAAAGTTGTCACAAGTTATGTTCAAATTTCCAGAGTCCTTGCTGCCTTAAGGAACAGTGATTCTAATTTTAAAATGATTTATCGTTGCAATTTGTGCTAATATCATTATAAATCATCAATTTACATAGACTGAAGATCTGATTAATTCAAATGTATTCATTTATTTTAGATTAATATGCACCCAGTGACTAACCTCTGTATTCATTTACACACAAGATTAAAAACAGATTATTACATCCAAACAAGTACCTACCCCAAGCAGCTTGAGTAGAGTTGCCCATTTCCAGTGCTGGTGGGGTAGCTTGAGGATTCCTTCTGCAATCCTGGAGGGGTCAAAGGAAGAAGCATCCCTTCTGGCATTGATCACAGCAACAGGCCTTGAGCTTCTCACTCTTACCCTGACACTGTAAGACACTTGTCAGCCTTGGTTTTCCAGTCTATAGAGACATAACAAGTATGGACAAAATGCTTAGCGCATGCTCAACCATCACATAGGGCTTTACAGATTCTAACTCATTTAATCTTTGCAACAACGCTTGAGGTACTAATATTGCTCCATTTTACAGAAGGGGGAATCGAGGCTTAGAAAGATAGTAATTTGCCTGAGATCAAGCTAGTAAGTGTAAGAGATAGGATTCGAAGCTCCAGAATCTGGTTCCCCAGTCCATGTTCTTAGCCATTCTTTTATGTGGCTTTAGGATCAATGCAGAATCATGCAAGAATTGAAAGGGCCCTTAGAGATTTCTCCGAAATATTTCTAATGCTAATTGTCGACACAGATAGACACTCTGAGTGGGTGAAATCATGTCCAACACTTATTATGAAATCTCAAGATACTCAGTCTAGTTCCGGAGAAAAGGCAGTTGATCAATAGATGTGTTTTGATTAGCTCTGGATTATTTTCCCTTCATAATGGAATCATCTCTTTAGAATGAAGATATTTGGTTAAGGCCATAGAATTTGGGGGTTGTAAATTATGAGTTTGGTTTCCACTTCCATTAGTCTTTGTTCGGCCACTGTGCCCAAAGCCCCTGGGGGAACTTTAGTTTTCTACTCTGTTAAGCTATCATCTTGTTTCCCTGATTGGCTTCTTTGGTCTGAGCTGTGAGCTCCTATGACACATCAGCTGATTCCACAATGCCTCATTAGCCTGGACCTGAGTTTCTACCCCCTGCAGTTTTTCCCAAGTGCTTCACTACTGAAGGAGAGTCCAGGAAGCAGGTCACCTGTTTCCAATCTGTTAAAAGTTTACAGGCAAAGGCATTGGGTTGACTTGAAGCACAAAATATGATTAATGATTTGGAGTACTAATGGAATGTTGGCCCTGCAAAAATGCCTTTCTATATATTTCCAAAAAGGCCTTTCTTACCTAAGACCTTGAATTTTAAATTATGTTCCTAGGTCCACTTTTTTATAGTCTAAACATATCTGTCGGCCACCTATTGTGTGAAAAACATTTTACCTTGTGGGAGAGGAATGTTAACAGTAATAAATATATCGTGAACTTGTAGAGTAGATTTTTTTCAAAGGATTTTCATGTACTGCTTTGTATCATTGAAAGTGCAGTGAAATGAGAGACTGAAGCTTGAATCAGGTTTTATCATGGCAAAATGACCTTAGATAAGTCACTGTCTTTCCTTGGGTGTCAATTTACCTGTCTGATGTGGGATCTGAACTCTGCTTTTGTATGATGCTTTGATACTTTGTCTTATTTAAAGTGGAAGCTATAGTCCCTCACACGTTGAAAGACACATGCTAAGTGCTCAACAATCTTGATGAACTGAATAAAAAATATACCAAATGCTTTAAATCATAGGTTCTGACATCAGGCTGCTTGGGTTCAAATTCTGGCTTAACTATTTAGTATTTAACAAGTTACTTGATCTCTGTATCCCCATGTATAAAACTGGGGTGGTTAATAGTACCTATCTCACCAGGTCAAGTAAGGAGTAAAGTAGTTAATAAATATAAGTGCTACAGCAGTGCCTGGCTCATAGTAGGTGCTCAGTGAATACCAGTGGCTCTTGACTGGTTAAGAAATATGGAAAACACTTTCACGCCAAATGCAGAACCCTGATGTTTACCCATGGTTTTTATAAAATCCACTTCAGGTACTGAGGTCCAAAGTGGAACTGAGCAGAGGACAGGACCAGATGTGGGGGTCAAAATGGAGTTCTCTGGACCACTAGAAGAGGTTGCAACTTTGTCTTGGAGATAAGCATGTTTAAAGGGCAGAGGGAAGGCTACAAAATGAAAAATGGCTAATGAGGTAGGGACCTGAGAGCCAGGTCTCTGGGAATAATGCTCATTCTGATGACCCAAGAGTCAAATTTGTTTTTCTGTAGGTGATTGTCCTTTCTTTGTTTTTGTTTTCTTAATTTTTAGAGACTTAATTTGTAAGAGCAGTTTTAGGTTTATAACACAGTCGAGAGAAGATTTCCTGTGTATCTCCTGACCCCACACATACATCTCCTTCCACCTTATCAACATCACTCACCAGAAATGTACTTTTTATTTTTTAAACCAAGTATAAGCCTCCGCTGACACATCATAATCACTCAAAGTCCAGGGTTTACTCTCGGTGTTATACATTTTATGAGTTTGGCACATGTATAATGGCATATATTTATCATTGTGATATCATACAGAGTATATTCACTTCCCTAAAATTCTCTTTGCTCTATTCATCTCTTCCTCCCCTACCTATCCCTCCCCCAAACCCCTACCTCTGATCTTTTTAGTGTCTCCATAGTTCTGTCTTTTCTAGAATATCATATAGTTGGAATTATAAAGTATGCATCCTTTCAGTAATATGCATTTAAGGTTCCTCTGTGTCTTTTTTGTGGCTTGATAGCTCATTTCTTTTTAGTACTGAGTACTAAGCCATTGTCTAAGTGTTCCACAATTTACCCCATTCACCTACTAGAGGACATCTTGGTTGCTTCAGAGTTTTTGGCAAATAGGCATTAAACTGCTGTAAACTTCCATGTACAAGTTTTTGTACGGACATAAGTTTTCAATTCCTTTGAGTAAATGCTAGGGAGCAAGATTGCTGGATAGCATGGTAAGAGTATGTTTAGTTTCATATCCTTTTTTTTGAAAAAAACATTTAATGTTTATTTATTTTTGAGAGAGAGAGAGAGAGAGAGAGAGAGAGAGAGAGAGAGTGTGAGCAGGAAAGGGGCAGAGAGAGAGGGAGACACAGAATCTGAAACAGGCTCCAGGTTCCGAGCTGTCAGCACAGAGCCCAACGCAGGGCTCAAACTCATGGACCACAAGATCATGACCTGAGCCGAAGTCAGACACTTAACCAACTGAGCCACCCAGGCACCCCTCGTATCCTTTCTTTTTAAAAGCATTTGAGTTCTCTCCTCCAGGGTCTTGACGTTTCAGCATTTTGCAAATTTTCAGGAACCTATTCCCCATGACGGGCACTGGCTTTGCTATCCTTCCTCTATCTCTTCCTATCCTTCTTTAGCGCATTCCTGTTAGTAAGAGATCTTGTCATCTCCCACCCCATCAAGACCCGAGTCCTGTGAATCCACTCACCTGATCCTCTCTTTTTCCACTCTTGGGTCGAGGTCCCCTTGTCTCTTGCTGGGACTGTTACTATATAATAATCTTTTGCTAGTGTCTCTGCCTTTGGGATAGAAACCCTTCAGGGCTGACTTCGGAGTTTACACTTTTAATACCCTCTATTATGCAGTAGGAAAGAGATTTATTCCCAACTTCATTTATATCTTTTTGGACAGGTTACTTGTCTTGTTCCGTTTTCCTATCTGTAGGCAATAATAATACCTACCTCCCAACGTGGTTTTGGAGACTAAACACCTATTGGTGGAGATTAAACATCTATGCTCAGCACTTATCATAGTGCCTGATTCATGGTCATCTTAAAAACTCAATGTTATATGTTGCTTGTAATACGACCACCGCCACCACTAACCGCATAGAAAGTGAAGCTGGAGGGAAGGACAGGTTCCAGATGTGAGCTACATTGCAGTTCCAAGTGTCATCTGGTCTCCAGCACAGCAGTTCATGCTCGTTGAATTTTTAAGACCATGGGGCATCTGAAACTCTAACACACAAGAGGGATCAATGGAGGCAAGGTCGCCGAGGCTGGCAAAGGAAGATGGCCCGTGTCTATGTATTCACAAGTCTGTGGAAGAATTATTAGGAGTGATAATATTAGTAAAAACACAAGTTACGACGATAGTTGTGTGACTACTTCTGCTACCACTGCTGTCACCACTGTGGGGACAGACACTGTGAGAAATTAGCCACCTTTAGCTTGCTTCCAGAGCTGAGGAAGCAGAGCCAGTGGGAGGCACGGAATGGAACACACGACACCGCATCTCTGTCTAGCTTAGTCTTCCCAACAACCCTACGCTACATTTTCACCATCCCCCTTTTATGTCTGAGGAGTCTGAAGCTCGGAGTTGAAAACATCAGAGCTCAAAACTCTTCTGAGATACCATGTTTCTCCTCTGGATTTTGGCGCACCATGGGGAAGTTCCTTCTAACAACATCACATGTAAAAGAGCTCGCCTTTGCCCATTGGAAGCTCTCCGGTGCCATATCTCGAATAGAACCTCCAGTTTGTGAGAACGTGATTAAGAATGCACTTGTATAGTTAGTTAGTAGCCTTTATCTATAAATCCCCTCAAGGAAATCCCAGAGCATTAATTGGCCATGAAACTCCACAGAGGGGCATTTTCCTTAGCTAAAGTCAGCATTTTCTAACTTCCTGTAAATATTCGCTCACATGGAGCAGCTAGTAGGTTTCCTCATGCAGAACATTCTTGGCCACCGATGGAAAAGGTCTCTAAAAGATGGATTGCTTTCTTGTGGCCTCAGGACAACTGCTGGTCGGAATCTGTATGCTGCCTGACACCCCCAGTTAATATCACACCTCAAAGTACGATTCCACGGCCAAATAAAGACAGATCCATGAAGGGTCCCACTTTATTGTCTTACCAGCCTTCACTCCATGCTGGGCACAAGTCTAGGGGCTTTCCATACATTATAACATATGATCCTCAAGGCGACCTGGCACAGGATATACTTTACAGATGAAGTTGCTGAGGCTCAAACAAGCTAGATATGAACTGCCCAATGTGATAGCCACTAGCCACGTATGGGTATTTAGATTTACATTTGCGCTAATTAAAATGGAATAAACTTAAAAATTCAATTCACCAGTCACCCCAGCCACATTTCAAGTGCTCATTCGCTACACGTGGCTCACGGCTACCATATTGGACGGTGCATATGAGAATATTCCCATCATCTCAGGAAGTTCATTTAAATGGTAGAGCTGGGATCTAAAAACAACACCTTTGATTTTTTGTTTGTTTGTTTGTTTGTGCAGTGCTGTGCTCCAGAGAAAGTCATCTATAGCAGATGCTCTCTAACTCCTTAAGTGGGGGGGGGCGGTGAATGAAATTAGCAGAAGCATCAGGGTGGATATTTGGGTGTGGTGGGATGTTGAAGGGAGGACACTTGCAATAGGCCTTGTGAGGTCCCCTGATGTCAACCAAGTGAACACAATTAACTAGTGTTGGGGCTCAGACCTCCGTGTACCTTCAGAGCCCTTTCCTTCAGAAACCTACACTGCTTTTCTATTTCACTAAAAAGCCCAAGGTATTTCAGAATTATTTCCGCCAAATCACTACAGATAGCTTGCCCATTGACCGACGGATCTTTGAAAGTGGCATCTTGCTGTAAACTGATCAGTGATCCTGTAACTGCCAGCAGACGTGTTTACTGGGGTTGCTTCTCAGAGCCCCTTTCTACCCAACGTCTCCTCCTGAGGCTGCAGCATGTGGCTCTGCTGGAATCTTCCTCGAAACACTTCTGAAGTTCAGAGCCACCTCCAAACTGCATAAGGAAAGCAGATGGAATATTTAGTGCAGTTGCTGGAGCCATAAAAGAAAAAAATTAACCAAGCTTATTAGGCTCCCTGTTTCTTTTCTCCCATAAAGGGAGCGATTGGCAATAAATGCCATTCTGCTTTTTCACAGATGAATGGCCCGGTCGTGATAAATCCACCGGCATTTTCTGGGAGAAACATATTTTACTCCAGACAGTTTTAGTAGTGGGACCATATTTTTCCAAGGAGTGGCGAGGACACTCTAGTGAGGGTTCAACTTTTCAAACCGGTGTGAAGTCTGGGCCAAGAGAGTCCAGCTCCCCTGGGCTTAGATTCCCAAGTCAGGGAAAGGTACATTCGCCCACGGTTCTTTCCCTCTTTCATCAGCTTGCCTACAGAGTCTTCACGTTTCATCACCTCTGTGTTTTTATTTGATCTTACGTTTCTTCCTGGGATTAGGGAATAGACATGGATTACCTTTGTGTTCTTAGGTGGGGAAGTAACGCTCAGAGAGAGTCACCGTTTGCCGAAGTCATATACCTAGTAAGTCAGATGTCTAGGATTTGGACCCTAGGCCTTCACTTTCCTACTTGTTTCCTTCAATTTAGTTTTTGTCCTGCAGATGGTGAAGGAAGTACCTGGGAGTTAGGAAGTCTGGGTTCTGGGCACGGTTTCGCAGCCAACTGGTTAGATGACCTTGGGCAAATCATCTCCCCCTTATTTCCTGCTGCCTGCACGGTGGGTTCTGAACTGCCTGGGATCGAGGCGTTTTCTGTAACGTGGGATGTTTAGTTCCAAAACCTGGGGGGCACCTGGGTGGCTCAGTCGGTTAAGCAGCCGACTTCAGCTCAGGTCACGATCTCGCGGTCCGTGAGTTCGAGCCCCGCGTCGGGCTCTGGGCTGATGGCTCAGAGCCTGGAGCCTGCTTCCGATTCTGTGTCTCCCTCTCTCTCTGACCCTCCCCCGTTCATGCTCTGTCTCTCTCTGTCTCAAAAATAAATAAACTTAAAAAAAAATTAAAACCTGGAAAATGTCATGCCACCCCAGTTCTGGCATTGATCCGCTTTTATTCTCCATGAGTGCTCTTTGGGTAGACTCATGTAATGGCTTTGAACACCAGTACACTCTTACCCATCCTGTGTACTGTTTCCAATGTCTCCCCTTAGCTGTAGCCCATCTACATGATGGACATGCTCACTGATAGTGCCACAGTTTTCTCTACCCGAGTGTGTTCCACACTGCCCTCAGCCCTGTCCCTCTGCCACTCGGCCCCAGCCCCACCTCTCCAGTTACATTTCCTAGCAGAATTTCTGCTTTATTGTTATTCAATGAACTCTTTGGCTACAAAAGATAAGGACCCTGAGGATACTTTGGAGTGGGGAGATTGACCAGAGGGATCTAAAACCTTTTCATATCACACAGCAATAGGAATTTTCAGGTTCTTAATAGAGATCTAGAGACTCGGGGGGTGGGAGTCAGCGAACCGGGTGAGGACGAGAGTTGGCACCCGCCCACTGGGGTGGGTGGGGTACAGGTGATGGGCGAGGTGATCTGTTGGGAGAATCCAGGTCCCGACAACATGGCAGGAGGCGTACACCCGGGAGAGAGAGGGCCTGGGAAGGCTTGACCGATGAGCTTTAGAAGCAGCGATGGATGCCCTAGAGCGAATTTCTCTTCTACCTCATACTGCAAGGACTTTGCATGTTCGTGAAGTTCTCAGGACCACCAGCCTCACAGAACAGCATTGTGTTTGGATGCTTTGTCTCCATCTTCCATGGGGTGAGGAGATGTAGAGAGAACAGAAGTCAGCCAGCAGGAGTATATGCATGATGCCAACACAGGCTGGAGGAACCTGGGAGGAGGCATTTGGAACAGGAGGAGAGAGGCCACACATGGGAGGCTACATGCACCAGAAATTCCTTCTCCCCCAATCCAATCCACAGACGTATACAGGGGGCCTGCCTTTCATGCAGAAACATGTAAGATGTGGACTTGTGTCACTGTATTTAAAACTCAGGGGACACCTGGGTGGCTCAGTCAGTTAAGCGTCCGACTTCTGCTCAGGTCATGATCTCACGGCTTGTGAGTTCGAGCCCTGCATCGGGCTCTGTGCTGACAGTTCAGAGCTTGGAACCTGCTTCAGATTCTGTCTCTCTCTGTCTCTCTGTCTCTGTCTCTCTCTCTCTGCCCCTCCCCCACTTGTGCTCTGTCCCTCTCTCTCTCTTTCAAAAATAAATAAACATTAAAAAAAAAAAAACCTTAAAAAATTCAGGAAACCTGTGAGTCCAGAAGGAGAGACTTAAATTATATTTGTGCCAGGTCGTTTACTGATTTGGTCACAAAAGATTCATTGAGTCCCCACTATGATTCAGATTTTTCCATACATTATCTCACAGAATCCTAGCCCAGCAGGTAAGGATTGGTATTGTAGTTAATGCCTGACAGATGAGGAAGCTGAGGCTTTCAGAGTTGGGGCAACAACCCTGGTCCTGCCTCCTCACAGGTTAGCGGGCAGCTCATGTCTGTGGAGGGTGCTTGGTCGTGCGAGCCCTGGGAAAATGCAAGGGTTTATTGCCAGTTTTTACTTTCTGGATGAGGGACCAAAGCAGAGAGGAGGTGAGGGATGTGCTCTGTCTGCCTGGGCTGGCCAGTTGCAGTGTCAGGGTCACCGATGTCATAATGCTGGTGCTTCTTCCCCACTGCAGCTGGCTCTGATTTTATGAAGTGCCTTACGGCCACTTTTATGAGATTGGCCTTGGCTGCTGTGGTTCTCACTTGCAGCCGGACCACTTCAGGCCTATGAAAGTTGGTGTTCCCTCCCTCTTGCCCCTTCTACTTGTTACGGACTGATCGGTATCCCCGCAAACGATATATTGAAGCCCTAACCCCCAGTCTCTGTGCATGTGACCCTAGTTGGATATGTAGGGTCTTAGCAGATGTGATGAGGTTAAAACGAGGTAGTTGGTGTAGGCTCTTTCCCACATGATGGGTGTCCTTATAAGAAGAGACAGAGACATTCAGGGAGAACGCCATGTGACAACACAGGCAGAGATGGGGGTGACGCACCGGCAAGCCAGAGACAGCAAGGGTCACCAGCCACTGCCAGAAACCAGAAAAGAGGCAAAGAAAAATTCTACCCAGCGCTTCCTAGAGAGAGAGAGCATAGCCTTGCTGATACCTTGATTTTGGAGTTCTGCTGTCTCGAACTGTGAAAGAATACATTTCTGTTGCGTAAAGCCACCCAGCTTGTGGCACTTCGTTACAGCAGCCACAAGAAGTGCATGCGTTACCCTCCATCACCTTCAGGCTGGCAGAGGTCAGCTCCTGAGTGTCTCATCCATGCTCTGCAAAGATCACCCCTTCCTTCCTTCCTTCCTTCCTTCCTTCCTTCCTTCCTTCCTTCCTTCCTTCTTCCCTTCCTTCCTTCCTTCCTTCCTTCCTTCTTCCCTTCCTTCCTTCCTTCCTTCCTTCTTTCCTTCTTTCCTTCCTTCCTTCTTTCCTTCCTTCCTTCCTTCCTTCCTTCCTTCCTTCCTTCCTCCCTTCCTTCCTTCCTTCCTTCTTTCCTTCCTTCCTTCCTTCTTTCCTTCCTTCCTTCTATCCTTCCTTCCTTCCTTCCTTCCTTCCTTCCTTCCTTCCTTCTTTCCTTCCTTCCTTCCTTCTTTCCTTCTTTCCTTCCTTCCTTCCTTCTTTCCTTCTTTCCTTCCTTCCTTCTTTCCTTCCTTCCTTCCTTCCTTCCTCCCTTCCTTCCTTCTTTCCTTCCTTCCTTCTATCCTTCCTTCCTTCTATCCTTCCTTCCTTCTATCCTTCCTTCCTTCCTTCTATCCTTCCTTCCTTCCTTCCTTCCTTCCTTCCTTCCTTCCTTCCTTCATGTGCATGGCTGTGCTGAGCATTTTATAAGAAACGCATGTTCCCAAGTTACCTTCAGTTTAGGGAAATGAGGAATTCACATCAAGAGGCTGATCAAATGAGATGAGATGGTGAGTAGAATGTGTGTTTCTGGGCCAGTCCTGGCACTCAGCAGGCACTCAGTACCAGCAGGTGTTATTGTAACATCAGGAAAGGCAGTAGATAGACCATGGGCTCAAGCCAGACTGGTTGAGTTGGAATCTCGGCTTCTCCAATCTCCACTCACCCCCTCTCTAGGACAGCTTCCTCCTCTCTTGCCCCAGTTCTCTACCATATTTTCCTATTTATTTTTTCTGTGTCTCAGCAGTCCCTGAAATGATCATATTTATTGATTGGTTGTTTAGAATAGGTCTTCTCAACCTCAGCACTACTGACATTTTGGACCAGATTGTATTCTGTTGTGGGCCATCCTGTGAGCTCTAGGATGTTTAGCAATATCCCTGGGCTGTACCCACTAGAAGCCAGGAGCACCCCTCCCAGGCATGACAATAAAGTATGTCTCCAGACGTGCCAAGTGTCCCCCAGCGGAAAATCATCCCCAGGTGAGAAGCACTGATTTCAGGTCTATCTCTCAAAGCAGAAATATCCTGCCTCGTTCTCTATCATATCTCCAGTGCCTAGAATGATGTGTTTATGTAGTGTATGCTGGGTAAATGCGGGTTGACAAGCTGGCCGGAGAGCTGCCTGAATTAAGTTTGCTGTTTTGTGGGAGTTCATAGAAAAGTACCCTGTTTCTGATTGGAAAACACCCCAGGGGATGCAGTGAGGAGCTAGCACGTAAGTGGAAATCCGTAGCATGAGCAAGATTTATCCTGGCCAGGGGCAGATGATGGGCATTCCTAGCAGAGGGAATGGGGTATGGGTTGGAGTGTGGGATGTTGGTGTAAAATTGGTGGTGAGGCTGGGGACAGAGTGACCAGCTAAGGAGGGGTTCGGGGGGGGGGGGTAAGGGCACAATCCTAAGGGCTGGCTGAAGGCAGTGACAAAGGGATTGAGTTCCACTTTGAGATGTCTGATTAGTAAGAAGTTGCTCTGAAGTCCTTAATATACCTGATTATCTCCTTGATTCATGCTCCTTGCTGATGGATTAGTGCTTCACGAAATGCCAGTACCCTTGTAAGTCATATTTCTCTACTTTTACTTTTTCTCAGCAACTATCACTTCTGATATTTTTTACATTAATTGCACATAACACTGCTTTGCTTTAAACATATTATTTTAAAACATTTTGTTTTACAGTTCACTTCACAGCTTGAAATTCTGTAGACAGTGGTCATAAATCTCTCTTGAAAGAAAATGGAAGTTGTCTCTTTTAATTTCCTATCAATTCCCTACTGCTTGGGAAGAGGGATGGGACACACACACACACACACACACACACACACACACAACTTTGCAAGCGCTTGCAAATCTCCATGTTTTACTGGCAAATTGCTGCTTTTAAGCAAAATAGATTACTTTCAAATTGCATGTGTTTGAGGTTGGGTTTGCAGACATGTTTTGGGATAAGGTGCAAGATTTGAAATAGAAACAGCAGTTTAATTTTGGGATGTGACCAGAAGTGTGGCAGCAATGAGATTTAAGAATCAGCCCAGGTTCTGGGCCAGAGAGATTTGGTTTTAATTCCAGCTGCTGTGCTCACTAGCTCTGTGACCCTAGGCAAGTTGCATTAATCTCTGTCAGTCTTCATTTCTCCACTGATGTGATGGTGGGCAGAGTAGTATAAACCCCACCAAAACTTAGTGCCATAAGAGAGCAATGGTAATCAGTTATTTTGCTCAATTAGCTATTATTTTCTTTGGGGCAGGACTCAATGGGGATGACTTATTTCTGCTCCTCATGGTGACAGTGCTGGTGACCAGAATGGAGCCAGAAGATGCATTTCCAAGATGGCTCCCGCACCTGGCTGCCACGTTAGCACTGACTGTTGACCAGGAGCTCAATGAAATCTGACAACCAGAGTACCTATAAGTGACCTCCCCAGTTTGGTGGGCTCAGACTTGTTGGACCACTTATAAGGTCTGGCTTCCCCTAGAATGAGTGTCCCAAGAGCGCTGGCAACCATTGTTCTAGTTTCCATCTCCATGTACTTGACTATTCGAAATACCTCATATATGTGGACTCATACGGTATTTGTCCTTTTGTGATTGGCTTATTTCATTTAGTATAATGTTCTTAAGGTTCATCCATCTATCTGTACCAGGTGCCAGGGTGTCCTTGTCCTTTCTTCTTAAGGTCAAATAATATTCCATGATATGTATTTACCACATTATTTTTTACATTCACCTGTTGATAGACAGTTGGGCTCATTCTGCCTCTTTGATATTGAGAACAGTACTACTATGAACTTCGTTTGCTATTTACACTAACTCATAGGTGTTTTTGGTTATGCTCTGTCTCCTGAGGTCTCTCCATGCTGGGAATTCTACCTGGCAAAAGATGTACCTTTTGTTTTTCCTCAGCACCATTTCTTAGACCCTGGGACAATGCTCAGTGGAGTGTAGGCAACTCGAATATTTGTTGACTAAGTGAATGGACAAATTTAATTTGGAATATATTGAAAATGCTCTTACTTCTCTGTGGTCACATTTTCTTTTCTTTAACATCTCATAATTATGTGAAAATATATGTGAATGTGTAAACCTGGAGCTTCCCTGGAGAGAAAAAAAGAAGCTCTATAAAGTCAACATCCCTCAGGAGCTATTTACCTGTCTTTGATCATTTAGGGACATTATACATTTATTTTTGTGGTAAGGTAAGATCATACAGTTTATGTATTTATAATAACATCTAAAGAGATTTTTAAAATTCAGGGTTTTGTGAAGATGATACACAGAAAAGATATAAGGAGAGTTCTTGCATGGAAATCATAGGTTTTGTTATACTTTTGCTTTCTGCTTAAGGGCTCTCTGGTTCTGATGTTAACTGTAGGATCCTCAAATAGGGCATTGGGGAGAAATTGTCACCAGTTCTGAGGGAAATGACTGGCTCGGAATGGCTTCTTCACTTTGGGCTAAGTTCAGTGGTGTTTTTTGCCTAATGCTATTCATTCTGAGGTTGGTTAGCATTTTAAAAACTATTATGGAAAATTTCAGACATATAAAAAGTAGAGAGCATAATATAATAAATGACTTCCATGTACCCATGAGGCAATTTCAAGTTATCAACTCATGGCCAATGTTATATCGCGTGTGCCTCCAACCACCTCCTCCATCCTCCCCCTGTCCCCCGAATTATTGTAGAGCAAATCCTGGACATTATATAATTTAATCCATATAGATTTTCAGCAAGTTTTTAAGAAGGAAGTACTCTTTAAGGAAACATAATGACAATACTATTTTTACATCTACATAATTAAAAATAATTGCTTATAACCATGAAATACTGAGTCAGTGCTCAAATTCTTCCAATTAGTATATGTTCTTTAAAAAAAATGTTTATGCATTTTTAAGAGAGAGAGAGAGGGAGTATGACTGGGGGAGGGGCAGAGAGAGAAGGGGACAGAGGATCTGAAGTGGGCTCCATGCTGACAGCAGCGAGACTGATGCAGGGCTTGAACCCACTAACCATGAGATAATGACCTGAGCTGAAGTCAGCCGCGCAACTCACTGAACCACCCAGGCGTCCCAGTTTATATTCTTTTTATAGTTCTTTCTATTGGCAGTCAAATAAATGTCATACATTAAATTATTGGATATGCCTCAATTTTAAAAAGAAACCTCTTCCATGTCTTTCTCTAGTCTTTTATTCCCCTTGTAATTTACTTGTGGCAAAACTACCTGTTTGGCCTGTAGCCTTTCCCATGTTCTGGACTTTGCTGGTTGATTCCCTGTGGCATCATTTAACATGTTCCACTGCCTCTCTATCTCTGGTAAATTGGTAGTTAGATCTAGAAGCTTGATAGATTCAGGTTGGAGTTTTGGGCAAGAATAACGCAGTCTGTAGATGGTGGTGTATTTTTCCCTCGCATCTAATGGGCTTTCTGTGATGTGAGCAGTACTTCATCATCATTGCCTGGATCCATTATCTTTCGAGTTCACAAAATGTTAGGTCGTAATTTTATCACTCTTCACTTCTCTTGGAAGTTGGGAGACTGCTATAGAGAGAACCCCCTCATTATGGCTTTGAATACGCTCAGATATGCTTTGTACAGAAAAGGCAGATAAAATGCTTGATTCCTTTTACTTTTATTTACCAATTTTCAAAGCAACACAAGAGATCAAGGAGATTTTCTCCTTACCTTTCTCCTTTCATCTCCTTGTTTCTTCTCCAACTCCTTTTCCCATCCTTCATTCTAGCCTTCCTTCCCCCCCACTATTAACCCATTTAAATGTATTGTTAACTATATTTATAACAAACATCTGAACTAGTTTTTAACACATGTGATGGGTTTTGATAGGAGTCATTAATTTATAATTTTAGGTCTTTATTTCTATTTGAAGAAAATCCTTATGTATATGTACTTGATTATATGCCTTCAGTAAATGTTAATTCTTTTCCAGTTGGCTGTTATCCAGACTCTCCCTGCAATGTGCCAATACATACACATAAGCAGAAATCTGCTGAATGAGGCTTCCAGATAAGCTAATGTTTTCCTGATAAAAATAGATTCAGCTGGTGCATCCTTTCTGCCCCTTTCCCTACCCTGTTTTCCCTGCCTGGGATGTGGATGCAAAGGCTAGAGGAGTAACAGTGATCATACCAAAAAGAAGATGAACACTTCTATGCATACTCAGATAGGAGCAGAAATTGCATTGGCGCCTAGTTTTTTGATGATGCTCTTATGGAATTGTTCCATTTTGAAATTATTGTAGCTGACTTCCTGTTATTTGAGAAAAAAAACAGTTTTTTAAGCCACCATTTATTGGCATTTTTTTTGCGCTTTTATTTTTTTTTATTATTTATTTATTTATTTATTTATTTATTTTTATATATATGAAATTTATTGACAAATTGGTTTCCATACAACACCCAGTGCTCATCCCAAAAGGTGCCCTCCTCAATACCCATCACCCACCCTCCCTTCCCTCCCACCCCCCATCAACCCTCAGTTTGTTCTCAGTTTTTTTTTTTTTTAATTTTTTTTTTCTTCAACGTTTTTATTTATTTTTGGGACAGAGAGAGACAGAGCATGAATTGGGGAGGGGCAGAGAGAGAGGGAGACACAGAATCAGAAACAGGCTCCAGGCTCCGAGCCATCAGCCCAGAGCCTGACGCGGGGCTCGAACTCCCGGACCGCGAGATCGTGACCTGGCTGAAGTCGGACGCTTAACCGACTGCGCCACCCAGGCGCCCCTGTTCTCAGTTTTTAAGAGTCTCTTATGCTTTGGCTCTCTTCCACTCTAACCTCTTTTTTTTTTTTTTCCTTCCCCTCCCCCATGGGTTTCTGTTAAGTTTCTCAGGATCCACATAAGAGTGAACACATATGGCATCTGTCTTTCTCTGTATGGCTTATTTCACTTAGTATCACACTCTCCAGTTCCATCCACGTTGCTACAGAGGGCCATATTTCATTCTTTCTCATTGCCACGTAGTATTCCATTGTGTATATAAACCACAATTTCTTTATCCATTCATCTGTTGATGGACATTTAGGCTCTTTCCATAATTTGGCTATTGTTGACAGTGCTGCTATGAACATTGGGGTACAAGTGCCCCTATTGGCATTTTTTAAAAATATAATTTATTGTCAAATTGGCCAACGTACAAGTGTGTACAATGTGCTCTTGGTTTTGGGGGTAGATTCCCATGATTCATCGCTTCCATACAACACCCAGTGCTCATCCCAACAAGTGTTCTCCTCAATGCCCATCATCAATTTTCCCCTCTCCCCACCCCTTCATCAACCCTCAGTTTGTTCTCTGTATTTAAGAGTCTCTTATGGTTTGCCTTCCTCCCTCTCTGTCTGTATCTATTTTTCCCCCTGGCCTTCCTCCCATGGTCTTCTGTTGAGTTTCTCAAGTTCCATTTTGGATATTTGCAGCTGCATGTTTTCCATGCTACATTTGTCCAAAGTCAGGTACTCATCGTATAGGAGACCTGGGTCTCAACTCCAGGTTTGTTAACATCTGAAGCTTGTGTTCTCTTATTAAATGATACGGAGAATGGTGGGCAAGGGCTACAGCTGAATATTTCTATGAAGAAGACACTTCATTAACTCTTTGATTACCTTCAGACATGCTTTGTATAGGAAAGTCAGGGTACATGCTTGATTTGTAAACCGGCCTCTTCCTCTAAGCTGCGCTGTTCTCTGAAGAAGAGGCTGGGATTAACACACATTTTCAGCACCTCCTCAGGCAAGGAATGAGATGCTTCTGGCCTCATGTAAAAAGCTGATGAAATATCTAAGCATTTTCTTGCTTCTTGTCAAATGATTTCAACTTTTCTGCACCAAAAGGACCTCTTTTATTAACTCCCTGCAAAGTACAACATGTTTTGAAAGGTTTTGTCAAGCAAACTATACCTAATGATAAATATTTGATTCATTTTTCCATTTAAATTTAATCAAATGCACATATAACCTCTAATCAAAGTTTCTGATCTACATGACTGGTGTTAGCACACTGAGTTGGTTCTAATTTGAGTTGAAAACAAGGACACTTGGGTTAGCCTGCACAGCCTTAAATTATGTTGAAACTTAAGGATGATAAAAACGCCCCCACGAGTTCCCTGGTCACCTCTGAAGACTCCTGTGGGTCTGGGGATTCTGCCGGGGATCCAGGTTGGGCAGGTGCTGCTTTAGAGTCTGGTGGTCCATATTCCAATAAGGTCAGTTCTCATCACAACAAAACGTGTAGAAGAGGCTTCATTTGGAAGGTGGATTGGCTTCAGGTTCCTCTTACTGCCACATACTGCTTCTGAGCTAGGCTGAGCTGGGGTGAGCCATGATTGTCTCGTGCCCATCTAGCTTCTGATGCTTATCACTTCCCCCCCTGTAGTCTCAGCCAGGCCTGGTCCCTGGAAAACCAAGAGGTAGAGTATTTTAGGAGCACCATGAACAAGGGTAAGTGGGACCTAGAATTGGTCTTACTTAGGAATCTAGCCTCCCTGCTTGCTGCCCTGTAGAATGAATGTGCTGTAGCTTTCCCTTCTATCTCTTATCCTGCTCATTATGTTCATCGTGTATGAATTCTTTGTGGAAAACATTTATCCAGCACCTCCTGTGAGCTTGTATAATATTAGATGCCAGGTTACAGAGATGAATAAGATCCTATGCTTAGGACTGGGCTTCTAGCTTGATTACTGGTTGGTAATCTGTTTTCTTCATCTGAAGACTTAATCAGAACCCTTGAAAGGGTTTGTGAGACACTATGTAGCTAATGCTAATTTCCCCTAGTCTTCTACTGGAGTTGGATCCCTCTGATGGGCTCCACTGATGGGGTCCTTCTCTAGCCCGGATGGGTTACCTACCATCTCAACACTGCAGGCCACGCTTTTCACTGAGAAGGGGCTCTGTTGCCCCACTCTTCGCACAAGACTGGGTTTCTCCGTGTTCTTCTTCTCTGTGACTCTCTCTCACATTAGGTTATAAACTCAAGGGCAGGGAATTTGTTCACTTGAGTATCCCCAGCACCATTCCCAGTGCACAGTGAATGGTAGGCTCTGGTAGATGCTGGTTACTGTTTGTTGAATGTTGCATAGAAGCGAGTGCTATATGCAGAAGAGAAGAGAGACTTGGGCATGCAGGATCATGGACCTGAGAAGTCTGGCGATTGTATAGTCTGGCCATTGTGAATGCTGCAGTCCCGTGGGGTGATACGGGATGAAGGGGAAGCTGTGGGCCAGACGCAACAGCCATCAACATCAAACCATCATTTAGGCCATTGACAGAATGAATAAAGGCCAGGTGGTGGTTGGAAACCATGGTAATGGAGGTAGAGACTGGGTGATGGCTGGGGGAACTGAGGCTCAGGAGGAAAGGGATTTTAACACAAGAGCACAGGGAGCTGGGAGTGGCACTGGGTACCAGCATGATGATAACAACTCTGAGCAATGTGGAAGGATGTGTTGAGGATGGGCAGATTCCACGTGAGGTGGCTGCAAAGGAATTGGTATTACCAGAGGTAATACCAGAGGAAATTACCAGAGGTAACACCAGAGGTATTACCAGAGGAAACCAATCCTCAGGGAAGTGGAGGGCTACTCAGGGAAGAGGTCATGGATGTGTGGGAGTTGGTTAACCACACTGCAAAGATTGCCCAGACCATGACCTTAGCTAGATTAGTCCCCATAATGGCTGCCTGCCTCATCTCTGGTGCTCTCCTCCCTTCACCACCACGGTCTCAACATGCTGGGGAGGGCCAATGGCTTTGGCTTTGCCCCAGCTTCCTGAATTTTTGGATCATCTTCTGGATTTGGCCATGAGCTTTGTCCTTGACAGCTGCCTCGTTCCTCTGGTCCCAGCCTCCCACCCGCCCTCCCTCCTCTGGAGAAATTAGAACTGAAAAACTGGTTCCAGCAGCCCTCCACCTCGAGTTATCTCCCCAGCCAGAACTTTTGCTTAATTTGCTTACTGACATTTCACACTGATACGTGGGGAATTGTCAGTTAAGGTCCAAGTGTATGCATGACTCACATGTTTTTGAAGACTATGTGGAGGAGGGAGGAAAAAAAATTAAACCGAGGAAAAAACGAGAGAGAGCGCGCGTTTTAGTCATGTAAACCATGAAAGAGCCTACGAGGCTTGCTTTGGTTTTGTTTGTTTTAGAAAATGATGGGAGACCATAATGTTTGAACTTTTGCATTGTCGAGTCTGCTGAGAATTCAAGCAGGGCTGACCCCTGGAGACTTCTCTTTCCTCAGGTCCTGAGATCGAAAGACTGAAAGTCTGAATCTTATTAAGCGGATCCACAGGACTTGGGTTGAAAGAAATAGGAAAACGCAATTTTGCATTCAAGCTCGGGAAGGAAAAATAACTTCAGACTGAGCCAGACATACTTTGTGACTCCTTCAACAGCTACACAGCATATGTTGAGTGAGCGTGTGTGTGTGTGTGTGTGTGTGTGTGTGTGTGTGTAGGGTGTCATCTTCTGGCTGACAAACTGGTTCCAAACTTCGCACGAGGAGTCAATTTCTTTGCTACCCAAATAACCAGAAAAATGTATCTAATGATGTTTCTGGTTGGAACTTACTTTTTATGAAGTGGGTGCTTCTGTGACATTTGCTCACATGAGCTCTGCCAGGAAAGCCCTCTCTGCCCCCCACATTTCAGCATGTGGCTAGGAGCTCTTCCCCATCCCTCCAGCTCACAGACCATTGTTCCCCTTTTCAGAACCTCCATAGCCCCATCATCTGTGCCATTTAAAACACACAGGATGCTGCCTTTATGGGGTCTTGTGAATTTTCAGGTTGCCTCTGGCTTCCTCAAGTCTGCCTTTCCTCAGGGCTGT
Source organism: Lynx rufus (assembly GCF_022079265.1). Lineage (NCBI taxonomy): Eukaryota > Metazoa > Chordata > Mammalia > Carnivora > Felidae > Lynx > Lynx rufus. The sequence continues at coordinate 6,892,016 of NW_025814845.1, forward strand.
GACTCCCTCCATGCTGCCTTTCCTTAAGCACAAACTAGGTTTGTTCTTTAATTACTCATAATGCTCTTTCTCAAATGTCCCTGAAGCCCTGTGAAATGAGAAAAGAATGGCAGTGCAGGTGAATGTTCCCAGGTCCGACAGCCCCCCCCAGCTTCCTTGATGCAAGCCCCTCCCTGGTGGGGACCTGCATTGTGCCGCCTCCTTTGCCCTTTGTGTGTCCACATGTAAGACCCGGTTTACCGCCCTGAGAGGGAAATTTCTCTGCACTCAGATCCAGCCCCCAACCCTCGGGACACACTGAGGGAGAATCACCAATGCTCCCTGTAAACCCTTGGTGTGAGAACATGTCTCACAGAGGAGACTGGCTTCTCATTGCTTTGGGTCTATTTCGGAAGAGGTCTTCCTTTACCTTGGTCTAATTAAAATGTCCTGTAAGTGTTTTTTCCTTAACAAAGGTGCTGTCTTCCCTCATGGAGAAACTCAAGCCTCTACCTCCGGGGAGTCAGAATTGCTGGTAGCTTTCAAATGTCAGGGGCACACTTGTAGCTGTCAAGATTTCAAAACATGGATGCATGCAGTTTCAGCTAGAACACCCCAGAGCACATTAACTACCTTCTCCCCCTCCTGCCTCAGTATAGTTTCCCCTGTAATTAACATCTTGCATTCGTGTGGTGCCTTTGTTAAAATTGATGAACCGGTATTGGTACATTGTTATTAACTGAAGTCCATCCTTTCTTTATGTTAGGATTTACTCTTGGCGTTGTATAGTCTATGGACTTTGACAAATGCATATTATCATGTATCTGCCATTACAGTCTCATATAGAATAGATTCACTGCTCTAAAAATTCCCTGCAGTCCACATATTCATCCCTTTCCCTCTCTCTCTGAACTCCTGGCAATTATAGATCTTTTTATTGTCTCTACAGTTTTGCCTTCTCCAGAATACCTTAGAGTTGGAATCATACAGTAGGTTGCCCTTCCTCCCTCCCTTCCTTCCTTCCTTCCTGAGAGAGCAAGCATGTAATAAGGGGAGAGGGGTAGAGGGAGAGAGAGAGGATATTTTTAATATTTTAATGTTTATTTATTTTTGAGAGAAAGAGACAGAACGCAAGTGGGGAAAGGGCAGAGAGAGAAAGGGAGACATGGAATCCAAAGCAGGCTCCAGGCTCTGGGCTGTCAGCACAGAGCCCAACATGGGGCTCGAACTCACGGGGCCATGAGATCATGGGCTGAGCCGAAGGAGGACACTTAACCGACTGAGCCACCCAGGCGCCCCGAGAGAGAGAATCTTAGGTAGGTTCCACGCCTAGTGCAGAGCCCAACATGGGGCTCCATCTCACAACCCTGAGATAACCTGAGCCAAAATCAAAAGTCGGACACTCAATCGACTGAGCCACCCAGGCATCCCTAGGTTGCCTTTTCCGATTGGCTTCTTAATTAGCAATATGTCTTTCACTTTCTTCCATATCTTTTCCTGACTTGATAGCTCATTTCTTTTAAGTGCTGAATAATATTCCAGAGTCTGGACAGACCACAGTTTATTTATCCATTCACCTATTCAAGACACCTTGGTTGCTTCCGGTTTGGGGCAATTATGAATTAAGTGCTATAAACATCCATGGGCAGGGATGTGAAGACGTAAGTTTTCACGCATCTGGGGAAATACCTAGAAGCATAACGGCTGGCTTGTATCATAAGTCTATGATTAGATTTAAAAACTGCCACAACTGTCTTCCAAAGCGGCAGTTTCCCTCTGCATTCCCACCAGCAATGAATGAGAATTCCCATTGCTCTGCATTCTCATCAACATTTGGTATTGTTAGTATCTTATTCATTCATTTATTTATTTTATAATTTGTTATTGATGCACAGTTGACATACAATGTTACATTAGTTGCAGGTGTGCAGCATAGTGATTTGACAATTCTGTGCATCACTCAGTGCTCACCACATGTGTAGTCACCATCTGTCGCTGTGCAACATTATTACAATATTATTGGCTATGGACTACTGTACTTTTCATCTCCACAATTTATTTTATATTTGGACGTTTGTACCTCTCAATCCCCTTTATCTATTTTGCCCATATCCCTGCCCACCTCCTCTCTGGCAACCAGCAGCTTGTTCTCTGTATCTAAGAGTTTGTGTGTTTTGGGTGTTTGTTCATTTGTTTTGCCTTTTAGATTTTATATACAAAGGAAATCATATGGATTTGTCTTTCTCTATCTGACTTAGGTCATTTAGTATAACACCCCCTAGGTCCATCCATGCCACAAATGTCAGTATTTTAGATTGTAGCCCTTCTAATTAGAATGTAGGTATTTTATACAGTGGCTTCTAGCATTTTAATTTGCAATTCTCTATACTTATTTGACTCCTGTATGTCTTTTTGGTCAGGTATCTGTTCTTTAGGCTCAATTAAGCCAAGATGAACAAGAGACCTTGCCTTCTATGTTACCTCCCACTGTTCAAAATTACCGAGTTCCGTTTAGGTGTGCAAAGAAGTATTTCTTAGTCATGATTGTGGACCTGATAAAAGAGAAATGAATGGTTTGCAGAAATTAGATTCAAATGCCCTCTTGAAAATTCACAAAAGACTTTCTGAGAAGGAAGACACAGGATTTTCATATTTACCCTTTTTTTCTTTTTTGTAAAATTTATTTTGAGAGAGAGAGAAAGAGAGAAAGAAAATGCATGCAAGCGGGGTAGGGGCAGAGAGAGGAGAGAGAGAATTCCAAGCAGGCTCTGTGCCATCAACACAGAGCCCACACTGGACTCGATCCCATGAACCATGATATCACGTCCTGAGCTGAAATCAAAGGGTGGACGCTTAACCAACTGAGCTACTCAGGTGCCATTACCAAATGCTTTTTTCTATACCAGGCATGATACTGGGTCCTGAGTTCATAAAAATGAGTTTGATAGAGTTTTTGGCCATGACTTGCTCACAGTCTGGGGGTAGGCTGTTGCATTTCATAAACATCCACCTCCAGGAGCTGTGCAACCTTGTGCTTAATGCCTCAGTTTATCATCTCTAAAATAAGGGTAATTATGGAATGTACCTTATTGGATTGCGGTATGAGTTAAAGGAGAAGACATCTACAAATCCCGTAGCAACAGAGCCTTGGAGAATATAAGGAATGGTACCATAGCAGATTTTGAAATGGAGGTTTGAGAACTCACATAACTCAGGCACTAGAATCAGACACCCATGTGGGACCATAGGCAAGTACAGGAGACACTGTTGGTTGCTTTTCCTGGAGACGTTTGTTTCATCAATTTTCCCTTCCTTCTTCCTTAATATGATGTTCAAGTATCTAGTCTCTTTCAGCCACATACTTCTTTGGGAGAGATTGTGTCCCAGGCCCTAGGGTGGGTTGCTATTGGTCTAAGTTGATCACGGTTGACTTTAATTCTCCTAGGCAGTGATAATATGAGGCTTGGACACTTGATGTACCTCTAGCCCATGAGATGTAAGAAGCTGACTAGGAGGCTTTCAGGGAAGGTTTTCTAGCTCTTACAATAAGACATTGTTACGAGCTGAATTTGTGCCCCCAAAAGATATGTTTAATCCTAACCTCTACTACCTACGAATATGACCTTATTTTGGAAATAGGATCTTTGCAGATGTAATCAAGTTAAGGTGAGGTCATACAGGGATGCCTGGATGGCTCAGTCGGTTAAACATCCAACTTCAGCTCAGGTCATGATCTCACGGCTCCTGAGTTCGAGCCCCGTGTTGGGCTCTGTGCTGACAGCTCAGAGCCTGGAGCCTGCTTTGGATTCTGTGTGTCCCTCTTTCTCTGCCCTTCTATCTCTCATGCTCTGTCTCTCTCTCTCAAAAATAAGTAGACATAAAAAAAAATTAAAGATGAGGTCTCACTGATTAGGTGGTCCCTAAATCTGATGACTAATGACCTCATAAGAAAAGGAAGAAGACACAGGGGGAATACATAGGGAAAATAGTGTCTCAGAGGCAGAAATTGGAGTGAGGCATCTACAAGGCAAGGAATGCCAAGGATGGCTGGAATTCCCAGAAGCTGGGAAGATGCAGGGAGTATCCTTTTCTAGAACGTTCAGAAAGTGCATGGCCCTGTGAACACCCTTAGTTCAGACTTTTGGCCTTTAGAACGATGAGGAAATTACATTTCTATTGTTTTAAGTCACCCAATTTGTGTACTTAGGTACAGTAGCCCTAAGAAACTAACATAGACCCTAAGAAAATATGTGTCCTTGCTCTCTTCCTTTGGATTATTGTGTTTGGATGTTTCTCTTGCAACTATTCCAGCCTTTTTGCAGTTCTGAGGAGACCCCACCTGAGGACAAGGGGGCTGGCAGGTATGAAGTCACTGAGTTCACCAATCCCGGGCTGCCTCCTCTGTTTTGTCTATTGTGCTCGATAACACATTTCTCTCATTGTTTAAGCCACACTGAGTTGATTTTCTGTTGCTTACAGATAAAATTATTCTAAACAGATGGAGCACATCAGCTTTGCTCTTGCAAAGCTCGTCTCTCTTTGTGAAGTGGCATTGCTAACGGTACCTACTCCAAGGATCTTTGTGAGAATTAAGTGAGAGAGAAAGTGATCCAGATTTTGTCTTCTCTTTCTAATTTTTGTTGCAGTGAACACTAAATTCAATACATGACAGCTACTGTTGTTGTGATTGTCGTCATTAATTATTCTGTGTATCTTCAACCCTAACACATATTGAATATTCAACAAGTCAACTTTGAGTGAATGAGCAGATGTCATGCAAGAGGGAACAAGGACATGATGGGAAGGGCACACCGAACCGCTGTAAGAGCTGGAGAGATTTCATTCTGGATGCTGGCTCTGAATCAAGGCCTGGGTCAGGTTGGCAAGGACTCATGTTGGGAAGTGTGGTGCTTTTGTGCAGAGGTCTGTGGATTAAATAATGCCTAGAGGGTTTTGCTGAGAAGCTGGTGTGCGGGAGAGACAGGAAGAAGGGAGGCTCAGAGCCTGCCTTGGAAAGTACAGCCTTACCCCATGAGCACGAGGATTAAGGCAGGAGCTGGGAGCTTTGTTAGGCCTCAGAGTTAAGGAAAAGATTTTCATTTTGCCTGAGGGAGAGTGACTGACTGTTCTCCCAAAGATCTGGTTTGAAATTAAGGTCTTGGAACACTGGATTCAATTAACTACCAGTTTAAGAACCTTGGGGAATCTAGCTTGCCGTGTGTTTCATTTTCTTTTGCAAGTCGCCTCCTGTTTCTTTGCCTTCATATTCCTCCCACCCACAGAGAATTCTGTGCTTGGGACTAGGTCAAGACCAACTTCTTTTTTCCTGGGTTAAAAGTGAGGAGTACTGGGTAGGCTTTTCCTTCCATTGGCTGTTGACTTGGCCTGGAATCAAGACTGTATGTGTGTGTACTCGTATATACATGCCTATGTATGTGTATTTATTTGTGAAGGTAGGCACGCATGCATCTATGTAAAAAAGCAGTTGGAAGAAACTTGATTGTCCAATTTAAAAGAGCAACGTTTTTTGAAAAACAGGATCTATTGTACTCTCTAATCTGGGACTACGCAGAATTGGAAGGTGATTAAGCAAAGTCTTCATGCCGAGGACCTCACAGTCTAGTGGGGGGGAGAGAGATAATTGATAAATGCTAAATGTTGGTAGATCCTGTATAATAACTGGAGTCCTAAGGTCTAAGAAATTTGAAGAACATTGAAAGAAGGTGAGTGGAGTGAGGACAGACTTTACAGAGAGGCAGTGCTGCCTTCAGCTAAATCTTGCAAGATGAACAGGAACTCACCAGGCACAGCCTGGCGCAAAGATACAGGGCAGGTGGGCAGCAAACTGGGGCCCTTCTCTGTGAGGGACACAAAATCGCTTTAGAAAAACATGGAATAAGGTGACTGTTGATTAGATTTCTACATGTGGTTCCTCTGGGGTTTAAGGGAACGTAACTTGATCTCTCCTGTATTTGATGCATATAAGAAAACCCTTATTTTGGATTTTATACATAACAAAAATTAAAATTCCTCTTTGCCAGTCAAATACACAATTTTCATCCTTAATATAGTAGCTTTGACTCTTTTCTTAAGAGTACTAAGAAATAGGGGGTGAGGGCATTTGGAGGGTAGCAGGTGGACAGTGTTCATTGCTTTGCATTGGTAAGAGAGAGAGAGCCTGCTGTTGACACAGCAATGGGGACTAAGGGGAAAAGTTGGGATAAGACCCAGAATTGCTATGGCAGAGGAAGATGCCTGAAAGGAAAGACTTGTGAGATAATGTTCTTTCCCATGACATGCTGGGTTCTATGTCATATAAATGCCCTTTTCATCTTCTTTAGGAAATGTTGAGGAGATTCTCCTTAGTCATTAATGTGCTTATACAAGTGGCATCTTATTTTAAAGGAACTCAAAGAAGAAGATGAAGTGGTTAAGTAATACATTATTTACCGACCTAAGGAAGAATGGACTTGATATTTTAATTAATAGAAAAGTATTTTCTCCCCACTGATGCCAAGTGAATATTGAAAAAATGGTTAAGAATATTAACTTGTAGGATGGCCAACTGCCTAGTTTCATCCCAGTGGAGTGAATAAGACGTGTGAAGTCCAAGAGGTGTGGCCCTCCATTTGGAGACTAACAGGTGGTTCAGTAGTTGGGAGAAAGATGTGAGCTTAGGATGAGTGGAAGGTGAGGGAGGAGAGATGGGAAGGGGCTGGGTCAGGAAGGTGCCTTAATGCTTTGTGAAGTTTCTCTTGATCCCAATAGAGTCCTATAGATATGAGCACTACTAGGGAGGTAGATGTCTGTCTGTTCAATAGCATCTCAGATTATGGATAGCTACTACAAGAAAAAATGAACCCATTGGTACCACTTTATTTTTTAGGAGGGAAATCTGAGGTCTAGAGAGTGGACATATTCTGGCCCAAAGTGATTCTGTTGACTGTGACAGAGGTACTTACAATGACCTGAAATTTGCTCCCTGTAGTTCCTGCCTGTTTGTCCTCTGTGGTAATTAACAGAAAAGATCCGTAAAGCATATTATCGTGAGGACACAACCTGGCGAGCTAGAAGACAGAATTAGGCTGATATGGGTTTGAGCTCCAACACTACCACTTGTTATTTGTGGGACCTCAAATGAGTTTCCAATCTTTCTGAGACTCCTAAATAATGTGAACTTTTAGCTGAAAAATGAGAATGTCAATACCCATAAAGTGTAGAGGTTTTGTGAGAGCTAGATAACATTGTGTACATAAGTATTTACCACAATGCCAATACCTAATACATATGATTTTCAGCCCACCTATTAGTTTCAGTTCTGTCCTTCTTTATACATAATCATGTTTTTTCTTAATGCTTATTGATTTTTGAGACAGAATGTGAGTGGGTTGGGGCAGAGAGAGAGAGGGAGGCACAGAATCTGAAGCAGGCTCCAGGCTCCAAGCTGTCAGCACAGAGCCTGATGCGGGGCTCGAACTCACGAGCGGTGAGATCATGACCTGAGCTGAAGTCAGATGCTCAACCGACTGAGCCACCCAGGCACCCCCATAATCATGTTTTTAAACATGTGAAGACACCTCTTGGCCCTCTCTAGTCTTCTCTCATACTCATATAACTGGATGTGCATTCCTTCCTCATCTAAAATCCCCTCCCCCCCTTTTAGAGTAAGAGCGGAGATTGGACAGCATGGCACCAGGTGGGGACTGACCCATGCTGAGCAAACTCAAAGGCCAATTTTCTCATGTATGTTGATAAATAAAATCCAGATACTCTGAGCATGTCTCTCTTGTCCCACGTAACAGCTCTAGGAGGGATCAGATAGGTCTCAGAATGTTGCTCAATGAGCACAAAGGAAGAACGAAATGGACTGCGTACCCATTGCAAACAGCACTATTTCCCTTCTCTGCTCTTTGAATGAACCCAACAGATACTTCCCCTGGGTCAGACCCTACAGACAAATATATGAGTGAAAGAGGAGCATTTCCTCATATTCCTTGTCCAACCTTGCAAAGCTGTTATCATATCAGCAGTTTCCCAAGATGGACAGGATGCCTTAGAAACTACAGAATGACTGTCTTGCTTGAGTGTGGTAGTTAGTTTTGAAGATGGAACTCTTCCTCGCTTTTTAGAGGAGAGCCTTAATATTCACTCTCTTGGAGCAAATACCCTCATCAGGGGTTAGTAGCTGCTTGCAGGATACATTTTAGTAGAAGAATGTTATCTGGGCAGGTACCAAGAAAAAGCCAATATGGCTCACGCACTTGCCTCAATCTCCAGCGGCAGCCTTTTCTCCACTGTGGCTGTTCACGTGCACTGGTGCTCTGATCAAACCGAGATACTTGCATTCTCCTACACCTCGTGGTTTCCTTCCTTGTAATTTGCTGATGCTGTTTCATTAGTTTGGAATAGCTTTGCTGCCCAGTGATGTTTGTTCAAATCCTGCTTGTCCATCAAGAGTCTTACCACTTTTAAGGAGCCATCTCTCTTTCTCTAGCAAAGAAGAAATCATTTTTTTTCTCCAAATGTCCCTGACACTTTTTCCTGAACTTCTCTTAAAGCACTTACATGTCTCAGCTCTCCTAAAATCTAAACTTCTTGAGGTCAGGATTTGCATCTTAACATAAGGATATTTTATATCTTTGAGAGGCAATAGAGCATGAGGTCAAGCCCACATGGCTTCCAGGTCAGGCTCCTAGATACAAACTGGGTCTACGACTAACCAGCTGTGTTATCTTAGACAATTGCTGGCATATTGTAATCATTCAACAAATGTCAGCATTTACTACTTATATTCTCCATAACACGCAGGACAGTACATGGTATCCATTCTGTGCTCAGTAAATGTTTATTTAATGAATAAATGAAAAAGCAAATGGGAAGTAGTCTGTTGTTGAGTGTTTGTTGAATGGATTAATAATTTAATGGATTTGGGAGAAAACTGGTTCAGTGCACTGCTTTTCACTGAACCAGAAAGTGTTTTACAAATGTTCTGCTGGAACGTCTGTGTTCTCCTCAACTCACCAACCCCTTAAGCACCCCTCCCTTAGAGTCTTCTACCAACAAGATGGTATAGCTTGTACAATATTTTTTTATTTCTTTTTTTTAATTAAAAAATTTTTTTTAACTTTTTTTTTTTTTATTATTTATTTTTGAGAGCCAGAGAGAGCCAGAGCATGAGCAGGGGAGGGACAGAGAGAGAGGGAAATGGAATCTGAAACAGGCTCCAGGCTCTGAGCTGTCAGCGCAGAGCCTGACGTGGGGCTTGAATCCACGAAACCGTGAGATCGTGACCTGAGCTTAACCGCCTGAGCCACCCAGGCACCCCTGTTTTTATTTCTTTTAAGAGTGACTACCTTATGCTAAGGAGCTGCTTCAAGCTTTCGCAGATTGGAGAAGATTCTTTTGCTTGCCTGTGGATCAGGCTAGTTTCTCTATAAGGGCTGAGCTGAAGGAGTTTCGCCACCGTTACGGCCATGGATTTCCCGAGTAGACAAGATCCAGATGAAATTCAGTCCCCAGGCATTGAAGCTCTCCTTTCAAAATGAACTTTGAGGCTCCTAACCCTGCATGACGTAGGATACAGACACTCCACTCATCTTCTGTTCTCATCAAACGGGAGAAGTTACATAAGCCCGAGGGGCGGCTGGATCACAGTTTATGTTGTCCCCAGGATACATCTTTCATCTTAATTGTGCTTATTCAGCTGTGGGGATGCATTGGTATCTAGCTGATTTTTGAAAAAAAAATGCGAAAGCTCATTTAAAAACAACCAAACCCTCCTTTTGAGATAGGGGCCTCGCGTGGGGGTAGAGAGGAAAAGGATGAGGAAATTTTCCATCTTATTTTCTGATATTCTTTGCTTTGGGAGTGAAAACTTCCCGTGATGCCTGCAGGCGATTTTCCAAAGCCTCTTTCTGATCAAAGTTGATAAAACTCATCCTCTGTGTAGGAAGAATGTTCTCTTTTGGACTAGTTTTTTAATTTGTGCTTTCTTATGAAGATAAAGCCTCCCAAGTCATCCAGCCACAGATGCTTATCTGCCAGGGTCTGCTTCATTTCCAGTGGTACCTATCAGTCCAGTAACCGTGAATCAAGTGATTTCCCCATGCCTGACACTGAGCTAGCTGCAGGTTAGGGACAGGATTCAGAGGAAAAGCGAACACAAATAATAGCTACCATGTAAATATATTTTGTGTGCTTATTATGAGCCAGGCGCTTGACACAGATTTTTTTTTAATTTTTTTAATTTAATTTTTTTTTAATTTACATCCAAATTAGTTAGCATACAGTGCAACAATGATTTCAGGAGTGGATCCCTTAATGCCCCTTACCCAGTTAGCCCCTCCCCCCTCCCACAACCCCTCCAGTAACCCTCTGTTTGTTCTCCATATTTAAGAGTCTCTTATTGACATAGATACTTTTATGTAAGATTAACAAGATGAATTAAGGTAGAAATGATTTCCATTCTATACAGACGTGGAAATTGAAACTCTAAGAAGTGAAATAATTTGCCTAAGAGCCTGAGATCACTCTGGAAGGGATGAGGTGTTTGGGTTGAGTTTTTTGATATTGGCTGCCATGGAGGGATGGTGTGAAGGGGTAGAGGCATATTGGGAAGAGGAATCCGGATGACAAAGGCAGAGAGGCAGCGAGACCAGGGTGGGTTCTGCGAAGATATGTGTGTCATTGTTTGGGGGCCATAACAGGAGAGAACTTTGGATTGGGAGGTGGGCTTGATAAGAAACAAGGCTTGGAATACCAAGCTATGCCAAAGGGGTTCATTTTAAGCATTTGGATTATTGCTGTCACCAACCATAATATGGATTAATTATAGGTAGATCTGATTTGATAAGGATAATCAATCAAATAATCCATCAGCGATTTTTATTGCCTTTCTCCATTATAAGAGCAATGCACGCTCATTATAAACATTTGGGAAGATGCAAAGAAAAAACAGAAAGAAAAAGAATTAACCTCTGAGTCAGTTCCCAAAGGAACCACTGTGCACAGTTGGCCTGTTTGTTTTCTGTCTTTTTCCCTTCCCTTCAAAAAACTGGGTTGTTCGGTTTATATGATCATGAGTATATTGTGTGTAAAATTCAGTACTGTTTTTCACTTAGTACAAGTTAGAAGGTTTTTTTTTTTAATGTTTATTATTTGAGAAAGAGACAGAGAGCAAACAGGGGAGGGGCAGAGGGAGAGGGAGACACAGAATCGGAAGCAGGCTCCAGGCTCTGAGCTGCCAGCACAGAGCCCGACGCGGGGCTCGAACCCATAGACCACAAGATCATGACCTGAGCCAAAGTCAGCCGCCTAACCGACTGAGCCACCCAGGCACCCCAGAAGTTAGAAGGCTTTTAAAAACACACACTTTCATAATCATTAAGTCCACTATTTGGATCTAGCACATTCTTCATAAACAAGGCCTTAGAGCCCGCTATGTATTGTGCTTTTGCTGTTGATAAGTTAACATTTTGATGAGCGTCCTTGTGCTTAAAGATTTTCTGACAGTTTAAATGGTTTCCAGAGGATGGATTTCCTGGAGCTGTGCTACCAAGTTAAAGGTCACATGTACCTTTCAGCTCTTCCATCATAAAGGCAACTTCAGGGCTTTTTTGGGTTCCTTTACCCACTTCTCTGCCTGTTGTATTTTCCTCTCCTGCCCCTTTCACATGTATAGCATCTCTCATAAATGCCAAGCAAACATAATTGAGATTGAAACTCCGGCGTCCATAGGGAGACATAAAACTGCTTAGAGTATCTTGTCTGGCCCAGAAGGAAATTTGTTGGAAGCAGGAGAGGGACTCCTGTGCATTCTGCTGAACTCACAACACTATTGACCAAAAGATCTCTTAATAGGAAGATAGCACAGCTTCTTGCAGAGTGTGTCTGTAACTACCCCCTGCCCCAAGGAGTCTGAGAGGCTGGTGCCTGTTTAAGGATTCTGTAGGTGGCTTGCAGCTCTACCTAGAGGCTTACGGATGCGTGATCTGTAATACTTCTCGAATGACTAAGCCGGCAGCATCACAAGCCTCACAGATGACTAATAATTATTCTCATTTCTGCAGCGTGTGGTTTGTAAAACAAAGCAAGACCTCTGCCCTTTTGTTCTGTGATTCAATCCTGCAAACCACTCAGCAGGAAGGCAGAAGAGCCCCAGGAATACCAGTCAGTGCTCTTTGCTCTCCTCTCCCTGCCTGCCTCATCCACTCGCCTCTTCCACAGTTTCCAGCACCCCCTGGGGGGCTGCACCTCCATTTTAAAGAGTGGAGGAGAGCTGTGTGCTGCACGGGTTGAGAATCATCAGGCTTTGGGTTTTAATATGGCAGCGACACACCCAGGCTCCATCATTCTGCAGATGTGTGACCCTGGGCAAAGGACTTGGCTTCTCTGAGCCCCAGCGGTTCCCTCAGGCAGGGAGGGTGAAATAAATAAGTTACGAGTTGTTACGGGCACACGTGGCTGTGAAGTGTCTATGCAATGCCTAGATAGGGTGAAAACTTAAGAACTGGTAACTATCATTAAGATTCGCTACCAGTTTCCATCTCCGAAGAGTAAAATAGCTGTATGATTTGGACACTTTAAAAAACATCCCTGATCTTTTGCTTACTCATCTTAAAAACCAATTATAATAACAGTTTCTGCCTTGTAGTTTTTTAGGGAAATAGAATATTACATGGCACAGTGTAGAATAGACATTAGACACCAGAATATTGTCTGACACAGTGTAGCTGCCTGACATGTTTGTTTTCTTTCTCCATCCATAGTCGATTGACGATCCCCCTGGTGTGTCCAGCCTCCTGAAACGGCTCTTTGAGATCCTCAGAGTGGAGGGTATTAGCTTTTTAGCATCAACCCTGGAAGAATGATTCCCAAACACTGGCTCATCCAGCAGCATTGCATATTTCTAAAACATGGTGAAGAAAAAGAGTTGGGGGCTTCTGGAAATGGCAGAGGCTTGGTTGCTGTTTGATGTATTATCCTGGATGGAGTGTGGTCAGTTACAAACCGAGGGAGGCTAGACGCTGGGTGGCCCAGTTTAGGGATCACATAGACAGAATGAAGATTAGAGGGGCCGTCTGCAAATGTTCTAGTCCAGGAAGTAGAATGGAGCACTTGTACAATACTAGAGAAAAGGAGGGTCACCCCATTAATAGCTGCTATTGAGCCCTGCCCATCTGTCCACTGGGGGCTCACAGGTAGACTGAACTTGATTTAGACGAATATAACTAGGGGACATTTTTTTGTACACTAGTGTGGAATAAATTCACACTGTACACATTTATCAGCACCAAGCAAGGCAGGGCATAATCAGCAGAACTCAGTGGAAGGCAGCCAATGCTGTTTTTATTCTTTCTGAGAGCCAGATAGGGTGTGCGACATACAACTCAGTTAAGAGTGTGTGTCCTGGGATCAGGGCAAAAACAGGCCTCATCACTTACCATCTGGGGCCTCTAGGGCAAGTCACTAAACCCTCTTGATCCTGTCTCTTCATCTACAAGGTGCAGATATTGAGAGCGTCTCTCATAGAGTGCTTTTAGCCATAAGGGTGAAATGATAGAACCATACCTAGCTTGCCTAATTGATCAATCATCGATGGCTTTTATTATTAATATTAATCATAATTGTGTAGTAGTTGTTGAAGGAAGCTTCTCCTACCGTCATTACTAAAACTCAATGTAGAAAGGCAAACATTGAAGACCATCAATTCTATTTACATGGTAATTCCAGAGGGTTCTGGGATACTCTCTGGCCAGCTATATGCAGCTTAGACAAAAAAAATCCTTTGAGAAAAGCCATGCATTTTCTTTTTCTTTTTTAATTGGAGTGTAACTAATATATAATACTATATTAATTTTAGTTGTATGATATGATTCAACAATTATATACATTTCTCAGTGCTCATCAAGGTAATTGTACTCATAATTCCTTTTATCTATTTCACCCATCCCAGCACCTACCTCCCCGCTGGCAACCACGAGTTTGTTCTCTGTATTTAAGGGTGTTTTTGTTTCTCTCTCTCTCTCTCTCTCTCTCTCTCTCTTTTTTTTTTTTTTTTGCTTTGTTCAGTTGTTTTGGTTCTTAAACACTGCATATGAGTTAATAGCCATGCATTTTCATGTAGACAGTCTGGAGCCTGAAGAGCCTTGTGGATTTGGAGAAAACAAAGGACAAAGATAGGGAAATAAGGCATTTTGACAAAATTTTAAGACAAGTGTTTTCCTTTGGTGATAAAGGTAGAATGAGAAGGGGAATGCACATTTTGGGAAAATAGAAATTTAGCAACTGTATTTGTAATGCCCTTTAGAGATCAAAATTGATTTTACTGTTTAGCGAAGTAATTCATTTGTCATGTAACTTGTTTTGTTCGTTCTTTTTCTTTGGAGATCTGAAGACCTGGCTTGGGAGTAAAAGCTCTAAAACCTTAGGAGAGAAACCTCTAAACAGTTGGAGGAAGGACTTTTTTTTTTAACTGCTTTTGTTGAAAAATTTGAAAATGTCATTTAAAAACATCTCCTGGGGGCGCCTGGGTGGCGCAGTCGGTTAAGCGTCCGACTTCAGCCAGGTCACGATCTCGCGGTCCGTGAGTTCGAGCCCCGCGTCAGGCTCTGGGCTGATGGCTCAGAGCCTGGAGCCTGTTTCCGATTCTGTGTCTCCCTCTCTCTCTGCCCCTCCCCCGTTCATGCTTTGTCTCTCTCTGTCCTAAAAATAAAAAAAATAAAAAATAAAAAATAAAAAAATAAAATAAAAAAATAAATAAAAACATCTCCTGCCACATTTGGTGTTGGGGGAGACTTCATGCCGGAATCAGTGTGGACTCTTTCTGTTTGTTTGTTTTCTCTGTGGTCCATCGATTCAATTCAATATGTCTTCTTTCAGTTTAATTTAATATAACTGTATTTTATTTCTTATTCATCAAGGATGTATACGCACCCAGACAATCTTAGCCACAATGAAGGATGTAACCCAGTCTCAATGCTTGGTAGACTGAGGGCCTCCCTGGGGAGCACATAGGCTCCACTGTTTGGCAGGAGCCTTCACAGCGATGGGGCAAACCACACAGATGCAGGTGGAAGAGGCCCCAGCATGGCATCTGCCGGGCCCCCTGCTCCTTTGGATACTCTTCTTCACGCTCTGATATTGTTTCAAAGTGATTGTACGAACATGGAGGGAAAATAACTGACATGGACAAACGTTAAAATCTATTTTTAAGCAAAAGAAAGCAGATCACAAATCTACACGTAGGGTATGATCCAAATTTTGTATATACAGGGATAAAGTGGAATAGTAAACATGACACGTTTACTCCAATTCCTAGAATAAACAGTAAGTGTCCAGGTGTCATTCTTTTTGATCACCAAGTAATTTTCCATTTGTGCGTGTGCGTGTGTGTGTGTGTGTGTGTGTGTGTGTGACATTGTCTTTATCCATTCATCAATCAACGGACATTTGGGTTCTTTCCATAATTTGTTGTTGATAGCACTGCTATAAACATTGGGATGCCTGCGCCCCTTCGAATCAACATTTTTGTATACTTTGGATAAATACCTAGTAGTGCAATTGCTGGGTACCCCCAGTTTCTAAAATGATATGCTCAGCTATCAGTTGAGCACTTGCAAAGGAAACATCTCAAAGCTGGTCTGTCAGCATTAGCCCATCACCCACCTCTATGTAAAGGATGCTAAGAATTATTAGGAGGCTGGATGCATGGGGAAGTGTTTTGGAGGGAATTACTGAAGGCAGATATTTCCTTTTCACTATAAGCCAAGTGTACCAGTCAGCTATTGCCATAATAAAACTGCATAAGAAATAACTCTCATAATCTCATTAGGTTATAACCACAAATATTTATTTTCATGGATTTGCAGATTGATGACAATTTGGATGATCGAAGCTGGACTCTTGTGGGAAGTGCTACTTCAGACTGTGGTTTGAGTAGGTTTCTTTTCAGCTGTAGATGGATCTGAATCCTTCCATATATCTCATCATTCTTGAACCAGCAGTTGCCCAGGACAAGTTTTAATAGTGATGGCAGAAGTACAAGAATTAGCTGAAGAAACGTTAAGGCCTTTTAAGATTTTGGCTTAGAATGAACACAATATCACTTTTGCGATTGGCCAAAACCAGTCATATGGCCAAACTCCAAACCAGCAGGGGTGGAGAAATACACTCCATCTTGTGGGGAAGGTGTATTGACTCAATAAAAGCAATTTGTTGGGGAAAATCAACTGGAGAACTTGATATGTTTCCCTCAGTGTTTTGGGAACATAAGGACCAGTATCTGATCCATGCTTGAAACTGTTTATAGAGGGTCTCATTGAAAAGAGACTGTAGTTCTGGAGTTCGGTAGGTCTAAGTTTTATGTGTGTTTCCTGTGGGCCGGAAATGAACTCCATAGAAGGGAGGAAGCCATGGGCTGCCTTGAAAGAGGTATCAGAGAAGAGGACTATGTGGACAGATGAGGTGAGCAAAAGAGATAAAGTGTAAGTAGAGAGAAGCCATGCATCGAAGGACAGGAATACATGGCCAGCTAGTGAGGGCATCGAGGCACTAGGAATTGATTCTTTTCTTCTCTATTAGTCGAAGTTTACTCAGCGAAGCAGAACCACTATGGGTGATCGAGAATAAGGGGTAAGACTCTACTCCATTGTGGGAGCTGGGGTAGAAGTCATTAAATGCTGCTACTCTGCGTCTGGTGTGGAGCCTGAAGTCACTACAGGTCAGCGTGGCTAGCCGTTGGGAGGAGAAATGAGCAGGATGTGGGGAGAACAAGGGTAAACTGGAACACATGAGTGTGCACCGGATCCTACAAGAATATACTGGAACCTTTGTGTATCTCTCACCACTTCCCACCTTGATGACCTGGAGATATGCAGGGTCAGTGGGTGCCCTTCGCCAGTGGAGTTGGACATGTTCTTGACTCCGGACTTGGAGAAGCTGAAAGCAGAAATCCAGCAGGGGCTAGAGGAGCTGTGGGCCCTGGTTCTACTGCACACAACCAGGGTGTGGAGGATCAGTGATCACACACACAAGCCGTCAGAGTCCCAGGTGTCCTGGGCCAAACCTGAAGGTGTAAAACCTGGCCGCTGCTTCACTACAGGCTCTTATATTTCATGGAAACTTCTTATATTCTCCCCACCCTGGGAACCTCACAGATACGCAATTCTGGGAATTAACTTCCCACATACCAAAGCCACCATCCCCTCTAATCTCTTTGTATATTTCATTTTTTTTTGACTTTTCGTACATTTTGTTATTTGGTCATCATAAAAGAGTATGCTTATGGCCAGTAGCACTAAGTAGATTATATTGATTTTTTTTACAGCTTCACAAGTATTGGGTGTTATATTAAATTTTTTATGTTTGTTTTTTTATTTGAGTACGGCTGACACAATGTTACATTAGCTTTAGGAGTACAACATAGTGGTTCCACAACATACAGAGCTGCTGGCCTTGACACCACGATGTCTTTCCTCACCCGGGTTCCCCAGCTTGAAGCAGGTGCAAGCTGCGGGGGGGGGGGGAGGGAGGAGCTTTAAATAGGACGCGAGATTGTAGGAGGCAAGACCAGACTTCGTTCTGTGTGACAGTAGACAGAGAAATGATGGAAACTGCATGAGATTTCATGCAGGTGCTGAGAAGGGAGGGTCACAGAATCAGGGACAAAAGGCAGGGGTGTGAAAAAATAAAGTTGCTTTTGGCTGTGTTTTATTCTGTCTGGGTTAAAAAATATAGGTACATATGTGTGCATGTATATTTATGTATGTGTGTGCACACACGTGTGTATATGTGTATATGCATAGATGTGTGTGTGCATGTATGTGTATATGCCTGTACGAGTGTATGTGTATGTGTGTATGTATGTATGAGTGCGTGTGTATGTGCGTGTATCAGGTGTGTATGCGTGTGCTCATGTATGTGTGTATGCATGTGTATATATGTACATATGCATTGTATGTGCATATATGCACGCACATATGTATATGTGTTCACATGCGTGAATGTGTCCATGAGTATCTACACACGTGTGTATGTGCATGCATATGTATTATGTGTCACATATGTCTGTGCATATGCATGTATATGCGCACATGCATGTATGTATATGCAAATGTGTATATATGCATATATGTATTGTATATTCATGTATATGTGTGTTTTAAGTTTTAGAGATATGCTAACATGCTGGGTTACAAATATCAGGATTTTCCCTCAGTCACTGTGCCCTTGGGCATGTTCCCAATGATGTGGTGTTAAATCTCTTACCTGACAGGTAGCAGATTTCCTAATTTCCTATTTCCTTTGGTTGTAACAAGGCTTTCCAGTATAAGAGACCAACCTCATCCCCTCTTCTGCCTCCAGTGCTATCAGGGTTTGAGACCTGGGGCACATGAGTGGGAGAGGCCCAGCCTACTCCTTACTCTTCCTCCCCCTTCCGTTCTCTGGGAGCAGTCTCTTCACTCCCTCTAGGAGGCGAGGCGATGGCCTCTGGTGTATTTGGGCGTGGGGAGAAAGAGGTCAAGGACAGCACTGCTTACTGAACTGCCTGCTGTTGAGGTTCACTTGGTCAGCAGTCATGGTTTCTTTGGTTCCCACTGGTGGGACCTCAGGGCACTCTCCGTGGCAGACTCCCCTCTCCGTGGCTCTTTCCTGGTGGGCCCATTGTCCGTTTTCTCCGGTTCCTCTTCAGGGGACTCTCAGGTGCAGAGATCTAACTCCGGTTGACAAGTTTGACTCTCCCCCAGATGCTCCCTGGGGGGTTCACCCACAGTCTCCTGCTTCTCAGCTCCTCTTCCTTGGCAACCCACTATCTTACGGGATGACCAGGTGGGTCAAGACCATCTTGTACAGCATCCACTGGACCTCCTGCAAGTTGGTGTGTCTTTGCCAGAACACCTGATGGGACAGGCTGCTATGTGGATGCACCCCCTGCATCCCCTCCCCCCTCTCTCTCAACGTTTTATTTTCCTACTTAAGCAGGAACCGTGTAGATCAACAAGACCGCTGTCTACTCAGGTGGCAGAGAATGAGGTGTCAGTGTTAGCTTCTTGCCAGTGTTGCATATATTTAGGATTTATTGTCTTGGAAAGCCCCTTCCACACCGCATAGAGTCCCTGTTTAGACCTTGACATGCTATGGCCCAGCATTTCCACTCGGCACTCATAGGATTCCCCTTTCTCTTCTCCTTGGTCTTCTTTCATAGATAGGTGCTGGTGGTGCTGGGTGATGGTTGAAGGTATCACTGCCAGTTTGCTCACTTTTTGGCATGGCTTGAGAGAGGCGTTTGGCTCTATTTGAAATGCGTGGCACTTAATGCCTCTTTCTTCACATCTTTATTCGATAATTCTGGAGTAATAGGAAAAGTGCCACTTACTTTTTGTACATTTACAATACAGACAGATACACACAAAGACACATGCAGACACACACACACACACACACACACACACACACACACACCTGTGCCCTACAGGTAAGAGATTGAGAGACAGCAATGGGTTCTCCACTGAAATGTCAACAGTGGCTCTCGTTGGGTGGTGGTAAGATTAGAAATTATTTTTGTTTTCTTCTCTGCTTTGCTGCATGCTCCGCTTTTTTTTTCCCAATGAAAGTGTATCACTCTTGAAATAAGATGAAGTACAATAAACATGATTTTAAAAATATTTCTGAGCTGCAGCACCATTCAACAGAGGGACCAGATGTGAGGGGCAGGGGCTTGGGCTTTCTGACCTCCCAGGGCTCTCTGCAGGCTCATGATTTTATGAAACGTCAGCTGTTCTGAATTCTTACAGCACCTGCCACAACAAAAGGAGGCCCTTTGCTGAGCATACTAATGCAGTTGTACGTGCCTTTATAGAACAAAGAAAGCAACATGAAGAGGTCATTAGGCCCCCCTTGGACAGCATCCATCCAGCCCTAGCCTGAGCCCTCTGGGGGAGGTAGCTGTCCACCTGCAAGGGAAGATGGCTCTGTCCAGAGTGGGTTCCTGCCATCTCCCTTTTGTCCTCTCTGGTGGTCTCCTTCCTTCTTTTTCTGGTTCCCTGCCTCCCATTTGGCTCAAACCTCAGCTCCTGCCTCATTCTAAGAACCATTTAGCATCTGCTCCTTGGATGATGCCTCCGCGTTCTCTCGTGGACCCAACTCTACCCCACACATCACAGCTGTGCCCGAGGGACGGGCCTGCTTCCCAGGAGCAAAGGCTGCAATGAGCAGGCTGCCTCTCCATCCTTTTAGCTTCTCTCTATCCACATTCTCACACTCCCTGCTGCTTTTTTGACTAGTCTTAAAAATTAGCCACTCTTGGGGCGCCTGGGTGGCGCAGTCGGTTAAGCGTCCGACTTCAGCCAGGTCACGATCTCGCGGTCTGTGAGTTCGAGCCCCGCGTCAGGCTCTGGGCTGATGGCTCAGAGCCTGGAGCCTGTTTCCGATTCTGTGTCTCCCTCTCTCTCTGCCCCACCCCCGTTCATGCTCTGTCTCTCTCTGTCCCAAAAATAAATAAAAAACGTTGAAAAAAAAAATTAAAAAAAAAAAATTAGCCACTCTCCACTGGCTTGGCTGAGAGAAGGCATGTTGATGTCCATTTTTTATATTAAACCTTTTCAAAGATTAAGTGACTTCTGTCCATTCTTCCCATGTGGGAAATGCTAGGGAGGCAGAGCGTATCCCTCTCCCCAATCCCTCATTTACTATGTTCCAAGGGGAGAGAAATGACCACTGTGGTTGATCCCAGCTTAACCCTCACTTATATGCTTACTAGTGGATGGGGTCACTGTGCCTTAAAGACAGTGTTCTGATTTCCAGTATTTCTTGTGTTTGGGCATAGTAGGCCTTCTTCCACCTTTTTCTCTAATATGATAAGCCCCCCTATTGAAGACTGTGTCCTTCCTCCCTAATGCAGGTTGATGCTCACCAAACTCCCCTTGACCAGTGGAGTGAAGCACACCTGTCATCCTTACCTATGTAGTTGGCTGGTTAAATACACCAAAAGCCTTGTTGAACAGCCACACACACACACACACACACACACACACACACACACACGCCATATATATATATATATATATATATATATATATATATATATATGTTTTTTCCCCCCTTCCAGTAACCCTGGGCGTGTTCCTCTTCCTCTCAGGGTCTTAAACCTAACCAATCATCTTGAATTCAGCTTTCATCAGAATTCTGCATTGGAACTTTCATCAGCCTGGAAACCTATGGATCAGGTGGTAGGTTTCCATTTGTCTATTGCTCTTTGGGTGTCAGTATTAAATGGACGTTGAAAGAGAAGGTAAATGAGGATTGGATAGACAGTCCACTTGTGGAGGACTCCGTTTCTTTTCATAGCTCGACTTTGGAATGAGCTGCCACATTTCCCGGGCTCACACTCTCCCACTGTCCACATCAAGGCACTGCTGTAGGGATCCAATGCTTTTGCAATAATGTGCGTAGGATTCCCATACTTTCTCTCTAGTTCAGAACCAGACTTCTTTCCAACCAACAATAGGAAATTACACAAAGAATTATTGGTGCTCATGTGGGCAAGCAAATTACATCATGCATTATGTTGACTCCAACTGGCCCAAGGAGAAACTAAATCTATGGCCTCATTTTCAGTCACTCTGACTAACAAAGCCTGGGATATTCTTGTGGGAGCTGGGGGAAATTATACGAGACAGGAAGTTTCACAACCTGTCTCCAATCCTTGTCCCCAAAGGAAAATAATCCAAGCTGTTGTTGTGTGAACTTGGATTCTTCCTTTGCAGTGTCTGATAGCAGAAGATCATGGTCTTTTGCTTCAAGAAAGTGGACATTCTTTACCAAGGTGGGTGTCATGGTTTAGTGAAGGAGACCCTATGGGTTCAAGGAAGACAGACATGGTATAGTGGTTAGAAACATGGGCTCCGATTGAGACACACTAGATTTGAAACCTGACTTGATTACTTACTATTTCTAGAACCTTAGACAAGTGACTTCGTCTCCCCTGGTATTTATACCCACCCCCACTGCCAATGGTAAATGAGAGATCATTTTAACATGCTCATAGAGTCAGTGTGAGGATTAAATGAGTTAGCAAGTACAAAGTCCTTCAGCGCAGGACTTGGAATGTGGTAAGCACTCAGTACATTGTAGCTAAAATTCTGTCTCGTGATCTTAGTATAAACACATCATGTCTCCTACAATGGTAGGTTAAGAAGGGTGCAGGAAGAACTCGTGGGAACAAGGGCAGGGGATCAGAGGCAGGTGAAACCCCGTGGGGCCCCGGTAAAAAGATCAGGGTGGGGGATACTCTGGAAACATGGAACTATTTTCAGACACACAACATACTTTCTCTGTAAACTCATCAAGGAGCCATGTTCAGCATCGGGTGGCAGGGAATGTGCCTGGATGTTACTGAGAAGGAAAGTAGACTTAACTTACAGGCTGGTTCCAGGGATAGCTTTTCGCTAATTTGCTGGGTACCTGTGGCAGATTGCAATGGTGGCTTTGATTTTTTAACCTCTTGAGCCTTGACTTTTGTTCTGTGACTTTCGAGATCCCCCCCACTAAATATTGAATCTTTCATGCCTTGAATCTGCTCTGGCCTTGTGACTCGCTTCAGCCAATAGAATCCTTAAAAAGTAATGGTTTCCTAGTTCCTAACTGAAGTCTCAAGAGACCTGCGTGTCTCTAGCTACTCTCTGTTCTTCTGCCATGGCCACAAGGACATGGTTTGTAACTTACTGGAGAATGAGAGACACATGGAGCAAAGCCAAGTCACCCCAACTGTCCCAGCAGAGGCTGACCTGGTCAGTGGGCAGCCAGCCACATCTGAGCTCCGAAAGTCAGCCAAGCAAAGGTAACAGAGCCGTCCAGCCTAACATCCTTGAGACCCGAGCAATAAATGCTTATTGGGTGAGGTTTTGTGTGGTTTTTCTTATGGAACCTTGCCAGGAGGAGAGAGAACTAAAAAGTGATCTTGACAGTGTAACTTCATTTTATTCCTCATCTGGGATTGACTCATTCATTCCACAGATATGGAGTGCCCACTGTGTGTCAACCTTGTGCTAAGCATTGTTGGGGAGACAGAGATGAGAGTAGCATCATTTTCCCCAGGAGGCTGTTGGTGGAACAAGAGTGTGTCCTTAGAGGACGGATTCTCTCTACTTCATTCACCAATGTATCCGGATCACCTAGAAGAGTGAGCTGGCCCTTAGAAGATGTTGGATTGACATTTTTTTTTGTCTTATGCAGGTAGGTGAGTGTGAGTGTGTGTACCAGATAACTTTAAATGGTACATAAGAGCACATAGGCCCATTTCTCTTGACCTTTTTAGACTGGCAGCATGACTATTCCCCATTCTTTCCTCCAGTCGTGTGTGTGTGTGTGTGTGTGTGTGTGTGTGTTTTCTCTTCCTACAATGTCAGCAGCAGAAACCGCAGCGTGCTATAAACTTACCTCCGTAATAGAATGTAGATGCATAAATCAAAACAGCTTCTAACGGGTTGTCTGCAGTAATAAATGCTATGGAGGCAGGCCCAACTGGCAGTGTAAGAAAGATTATACAAACCGCAGCTCGGAGAAAACACGGCGTCATGAATAAACTCAGCCCTGAATTATTTATATATTTTAGACGTTATTTTCTCTCCTCTATCCCACAAGGCCTGCAAATGATTTTCACTGAGAGCCGAGAGTGCCTGAATTTGGCTATAAAAGAAAAGCAGTTGTAGTTTGTCTTGGGCCAAGTTTCAGGATGAGGATTGTGTTTTGTTCCGTGGGGAGGCAGTGGGGCCAGCGGTGCTGTGTCACGAGAAGACACTGCTCAGCAGTCAGGACAGGACACTTCGAATCCCAGCAAGTTGTGTCTCCAGGGGCTCCTGGGCCTTGCCAACTGCCTCGGAGATGGGCGATTGGAGGGAGAGCCTCAGGGCTGGCTTGGCCTGGCTGATTTTTGAGACCCCGAAGTAGTCCCCAACTCCTGCTGTCTCCCAGAGCACCTCCAACCCT
Organism: Lynx rufus; assembly: GCF_022079265.1. Lineage (NCBI taxonomy): Eukaryota > Metazoa > Chordata > Mammalia > Carnivora > Felidae > Lynx > Lynx rufus. The sequence goes on from NW_025814845.1 coordinate 6,915,980, forward strand.
GGGGAGATTTCACAGACTGTTCACGTCGGAGCCTCAGTTGTGATCAGCTTACTCAGAATTTCTGGAGTTGGGGCTGGACGGCAAGATTTTTAAAGCTACCTGGCTGGGTGATGCCAGCGGCAGCCGGGGCTGAGATTCACTGCTTTAACCCTTTGTTCATTCAGCAGGACACATACCAAGCACCTGTTTGTATCTTTTTTAATGTTTACTTATTAATTTTGAGGGAGAGAGAGAGAAAGACAGAAAGAGAGAGAGAAGGAGAAGGGCAGAGAGAGAGGGAGAGAGAATCCCAAGCAGGCTCCACGCTGTCACTGGAGAGCCAGACGCCGGCCTCGATCCCACGAACCTTGAGATCATGACCTGAGTCGAAATCAAGAGTCGAGAGTGCAACCGACTGAGCCACCCAGGTGCCCCCCAAGCACCTGTCGTAAATCAGGCACTCAGTGGAGTGCTGGCCAGAGAGCGATGATGACACAGGACCAGGTCTGGCCTTCAGGGGGTTCTCTGTTCAGAGGGAGGGTCCCATAGGTAAATCCACAACTGCAATTTGGCACTGTGTAATTCTACAAGAGTAGTAGCAGTGAGAAGCACAGTGAAATAGTGCTATTATTTATGGCCAGGATAATGTTTTAGCCCTTTTTAAAACTCAGGCACTACAGTAAATGATTTACATGAAGTATCCTGTTGAATTCTCTTCCTAACCCCATAGACAGGCACAGTTAGCATCTCTGTCTCACAAATGAAGATACTGAGACCCCAAGAGAGTTAGTAACTTGCCCGAGGTTACATGGCCCATACTGGTGGAACATACGGGAGGGGAAGGGCTGCCCTACCCAGCCCCGGAGAATCAGGATGATGCCTCTATGCTTCCTATCCCTTTGAGCGTACCTCGGAGCTGCAGAGATTAGGGAGCTGAGTGAGTCTCAATGTGTATGTTGTGAAAGGAAATCTTTCCCGGGTATTTTTTTGGCATAAGGCAGGACCTTGTAACACACACATAAACACACACATGTGCCCTTTCTGGTGTATCTTGTTTCCAGCTGGTTTTGCTATGAAATCTGATTATAAAAATTTTCTGGGTAGAGCAAGAAGCAATTTTGAGTCTAAAGGAGATTCAAGGAGTCCCATCAGGTCTACTTGAACCCATTTCCCTCCCAAGCCACTCTGGGCTCCTTCTCGAAACGCTGAAGACCCTAAATGTCCTCTTACTTCTGTGTCTTCATAGCCTTCCCTACAGGTGGGGGAGCCCCACCCTCACCCCAACACATGCCTTTCAGGGAGATAACAGGACGAGCCCTGAGCCCCAGGACTGGTCTGTCATGAGCCAGTTAGGGGTCACTGGAAACCAAATGGAGGTTCACACTTTTCCTCCAGCACAGGACTCTGGGCCTCTAGTGCACACTCCTTCCTGTGTGGGCAGAGAATGTACAGTGAGATGCCAGTAGGTCTGGATAAGGTAATAGGGATAATCAATCAGTATGAATTTAATGAGCACAGGAGTATTTGTGAATGAAGGCATTCATGTAGAGTTGCTCTTCATTGGGCTGGCACCTGCTTTTGTAAACCCAGATATGCTCTTTTACACCCAGATATGTTCTAAGAATTGCATAAAATATCTTGTTTTGGGTGGGTGCCTAGGTGGCTCAGTTGGTTGAGTGTCTGACTCTTAATTTTGGCTCTGGTCACGATCTCATGATTGTAAGGTCAAGCCCCGAGACGGGCTCCTCATTAAGCATGGAGCCTGCTTGGGGTTCTCTCCTTCTCCCCTCTGTCCCTCACCCCACCCCTTTCAAAAAAAAAGTCTTGTTTTGGGGAAAGTGTAGAGAAAAATCCAGGGCTTAGCACTTGTTAGTTTAATGCTTCTTTCATTAGCATTACAACATGTGTATACAAACACACACACACACACACACACACACACACACACACACACTATTACAGCATGGAAACAACTAGGAGATGATGCCTTTATTTTACAAGTGAGCAAAGTGGCACAGTGACAGTTGATGACACTGGTCCATGCTTAGCTATACCTGGTATGAGAATCCAATTGTCCTGATTTCCCACTGAGGGCTCTTCACTTGACCCTGCTGTGACTCAGATTTCACTGCATGTTCTTGCTTCCAGTCCCCAGATTCAAGGGAAATTCCGCCCAGTATCACCAAATACATTGTCACCTGAAGTTATATAGCAAGGTCACCTGATTGTGAGGTGATTCACCCTACAGGCCCCTTGGTCAACCCACACCAAATCTCAAAGTTTTAACGCCCCAATTTCTCCCATAAGCAGGCTCTGTGCCTTTGGTAGATGAGGAGGAATTTGTCATGGGCATATTGTAAGAAATTGCAAAGGTTCTTAATAATTATTGTCTCATGTAATCCTTCTAAGTCTCCTTGCAGTATATAGAGATGTTGTCATTACTCTCACTTTGTAGGTAAATTGAGTTAGATTCAGGAGTGACCTAACCCAAGATTCTTCTGGGACCTTGATGTTGCCATCACGGTAACAGTATGTGTAAGCTGTTGGTGAGCTCTATGAACCTCTCACCCTTAAAAAGTGTCTTCATCATGTCTATCTGCATTTCTCCCAGCGGGGTTCCCACTGCTAACCTTAGCTCAGTCTCCTTTCCAAATCGCTGGGTTGACTCCCCTCTTCTAGACCCTAGAGATCCAAATACTTAGATGCTTATGCTAGGGAAATATGTGTGTGTGTGTGTGTGTGTGTGTGTGTGTGTGTGTATCTTGAAGTTTCCATGATAGTACCTCAGGATATTTGGACCTTCCGCCACCTGCCCCCCTCCCTACTAGTATCTGAACTTTTCTCTCCCTAATTGATAGAAATGCAGCTTTTGGATCGTTCCTAAAGCAGATTTGCAAGATCAGCTGTTCCTATATTCCTACCCATTTTTCCTCCTTTTTTTTTTTCATTCTTATTCCCTCTTCTTCTAACCATCACCAAGTGTAGTCAAGATAATATAAAACATTTAGAGTCTGGCCCCGTCTGTTCTCTTAAAGGCTCATATTGCCTAAAACACCTAAATGATGCAAGGAGAGGAGACCCTGTTTCTGAATAGCGATCCGAGCTTCACTGCTTGCATGGCTGGTAGACAAGACTATGACGGGCAGCCTGTCGGAGAACTCATAGCTCAGGGAGAGCTGCCCTCTCAGGACTCCCTCACGCTGTAGTCAAAGCAGACACTCCAACTCCCAGAATCAGGATGGGTAGGGGCAGACATCCCGCTTAAGCAGGATGCGTTCCAAGAGAGCTGATCAGAAGGAATTTTGGGACTTGGGCCAAATGGGGGCTTTCCAGGAGCCCTGTTGGGAAGAAAACATAGCAAGCTGTCTAGAGAGTCAGCAGATACGGAGACCCAAGGTCAGTGCTGACAGAAGAGATTGCAAGGAGTCAGGCTGATTAGAAGCAACCATCCTGGAACGAGGTAGGCTTGAACAATGCTGTGTTCACCTTGCCTTGTCCACTTAAACGGAAGGGATTTTAAACATGTCGTCTTGGGCAGTACAGCTGGCGTGATTGAAACCCAGTCATTGCACGAATGGGTCCTTATGGAAGATTTAACCCCGAATTAATGTTAACTGGCAAAGAAAATTCAGATGAAAGGTTCTCTTCGTGTCTTTACAGACTTTGGTAGGAAGAGGACGGAGCAGGGAACCTTTGAGGCTTCAGATCCCTCCAGTGGGGAGGGCTCTGTCCATCTACAGCCCTTCCACTCCAGTTTTTTTCAGAAAGCCTGCAAGATACCCCACCTGGTGCCAGGGATCACGGATTGGAAGATTAAATGGGACTGTTCCTCTCCTGAGAAAGCTCGCAATCTAGTGGGACAGCGTCCTTGGAAGGGAGCACTCTGAGAACAATCCCTTTTTTGGAGGAAGGAAGGTGTTGAAACCCTCTGTTACTTCCATGTGATGATTTTCCCTTCTCCTGAGAAGCATATGAGATTAACACATCATAATGATTGTTTATTGTCTGTAAGCAGAGGATAAGCTATTTCTGCAAATAGGTCAGGGAGCCTATACTGTCTGAAATGCCCTGTATTGTGAGAAAATACATCCTCTTTTCCAAAATATATTTGTACAAAGAGATTAGGGGGAAAGCTGCTGCCCAGTGTTCCACATGAAGGAATTGAAGCGTGTCCATAATTTCTGCTTTTTCTTTTCTCCTATTGTTTAGAACAGAAGCCCTGTGAGACCTATAGAGCTTTAGCTGAAGCTACCAGCAACCCCTCCATGGTGTGGCATTGAATTTTGAGGCCCACGCTGTTTCCATCATGGGGAAGCCTCACCTACAGGCAGAGACCTGGAAGCAGTGAAAAGAGTGACTGGGTGTCGTCTGGCTTTTTGAAGGAATAAGAGGTATAACACTTCCTCTGCGGGGGCCCTGAGATTTTCATTTCACTGTGCTGGGAAGAGTAAAGTGCTGTTTGCTAGGGCCATATCTAATTACCGTAAACTGGACGACTTAAAACAACAGAAATGTATTCTCTTGCAGAAATGGAAGCTAGAAGTCTGAAGTCAAGGTGTCAGCAGGGCCAGGTTCCCTCAGAAGACCCCAGGGAAGGCTCATGTGATGCCTCTCTCCTAGCTTCTCAGGGTTGCCAGAAATCTGTGGTGTCCTTTGGCTTTCGGACACACGACCCCCATCTTTGCCTCTGTCATCACATGATGTGCTTCTATCACTGTGTGTTTGCCTTTAAATATTCCTCTTCTTCCAAGGACACCTGTCACTGGATTAAGGGTAACCTGAAGCTAGCATGACTTCCTCTTAACTTTTATTTGATCTACAAAGACCCTGTTTCCAAATGAGGTCACATTCATAGGCATTGTGAGTTAAAAATGAAATATATTTTTGTGGGGGGCACATGATTCTACCCACAACAAATGCACCCTACACCAGTTAGGGGAAGCAGCCATAGGACAGCTGTTAGGTGTGTGCTTATTCAACATTATTCCAAAAATGTGTTTAGCCAGTACCAGACATTTCCCACGCATGGGCTGGACACCAGAGCAGGAAATGTCGCCAGTGATGCTCCAGACACTTGCCCGCTTTATGCAGTGCCTGGCTTTTTGTCTGTCTGAGGCAGGCAGCCTTTTTGCACATTCCAGGGCTTGGCACTAGGCAGGCCATCATCTTGGGTGCCTCTCACTGGTCAGCATTCAGTGCCAGGAGGAAACAGCTTTGTCTCTCTGTTCCTATCTCTGGAGGCCTGGTAGGGCCTCAGAGCTCACAACCTGGGGGGGAGATGGCTGGCCCCTCTGTTGCTCTCTGCTCAGATTTTTCTGCTGAGACTCAACAGGCTCTGGGGACCAAAACGACCTGTCTTCATGTTGGAGAAAGCCGTTGTCTCTGTATTGCTCACTTGGAGGGAGTTGTTGACATTGTCACTTTGGCCCTGGTTCACTTTTCCAGTGGAGAATATTCTGGTTTGAATTCATTCCTGTAGCGCTCTTGGCAAACACAGACAAATGTGACATTGCCCCTGGCTACCACCTGCAGCTGTGTAAAGTCAAGGTGAGGGTCCTGTGGGTTGGTCAAATTATAGCAACCTCTAGAGGGAGCTCAAGGCCTTTTCCTGTCCAAAGGCAACTGCTGCCCAAAGAGGATGCTCTGATAGATTAAGCACTGATTGACAAATATATAAAAGCTACAGTGCTCGGTGGATGGGAATATTTAGTAGGAAGGAAAAAGGAATGGTTAGATGTTTTGGGGGGACAGGGGAGAGAGAGGGAGGGCCAGTGGTTTATTCTTTATGAGTCCAGTAGGGACAAAACAAGGTTGAGGGATCTTTCTTGCTTGGTGAGCGGTTTTGTCTCTATGGGCAACACGTTGTCCACAGGCAGAGAAATAAAGGGAGGACAGCTGAGGCCTGTTTCTTTCTAGGTCCTTGGTGATGGGCAAAAATTTTCTCTTCTGTTTTGTTTTTTTTTTTCTCCCTTAGAGTGGAAAGATCTGAAAGATCTGAAGGCCCATACTCTTCAACAAAAGTGATTAAAGGTGGCGGGGGGGGGGTGCCTGGGTGCTCAGTTGGTTAGGCGTCCGACTTCGGCTCAGGTCATGATCTCAAAGTTCATGGGTTCAAGCCCCGCATCAGGCTCTGTGCTGACAGCTCAGAGCTGGAGCCTGCCTCCAATCCTGTGTCTCCCTTTCTCTCTGCCCCTCTCCCCCTTCCACTCTCTCTCTATCAAAAATTAAAAAAAAAAAAGTTAAAAAATTGATTAAAAGGGCCATTGAAGCTCAAATGTGGCTCCAGTGTAGGAGAAACATCTGGCTAAATTACTATTAAATTAGTAGTAGTACTATTGAAAATCCACTGGGTCCCCCTGACTGCATGTCGCAAATTCTTCCAGAAGTTGTGGGAGTTGGATGGCACTCGGGGTTCTGAGTACTGCCCTCCCATTTAAGAGAGGAAACAGAAACATAGGGCTGTGGAAAAGGTGACGACTCATTCTGCCATAAAGGTGACTGTAAGAGGTGTGTGATATTGGGTAAGTGACTTATCCTCACGCGCATGTAGTTTCCCCAACTATAAAATGAGGATAATACCTGATTAAAGACTGTTTTGAGATTTATAAGTAAACTAATCAGCATAAAAACAACTAGCATAGTGTCTAGAGCACTATGTAAGTCTTCAACATTTGGTGGCTATTCTGACACATGAGGTTCTGGTGAATAAATGATAACGGCCACCATTGACGAGCACTGAGGAACAGGCAGGGATATCTTTGTGTTATCTCATTCAACCACATCAGCAGCATGGTGTTAGGTATGTTATTATCACCCCCATTCTCCAACTGATGAGACTGAAGCTTAGAGAAGCCATGTAACTTGACCAGGGTCACACAGCTACTGACTGTCAGAGCTGGGATTGGAATACAGGTTGGTTTGACTCTGCCATGCCGCTTATTGAATTGTCTCTGGAAAGATGATCTTGAATCAATGAACAGGAAACTCTAAGCCTTTGTGATTCTGCTCTACGTGTCATTGCGTTAAAGTTCCTGTGTGAGCAGATCTGGACAGGGCGGGGTGGGGGGACAGGGAGGGGAGCCTCAGCTGCTCCCAGGGATTCGTGCCTCTGAAGTGGGCACTAGCTGTGAAATAACCCTCTCCTCCTTGAATTTGAGGAAGCTGATGTATCTGAGTGCCACTTTTTAATCAAGGAGACCATCCGTCTCCCGTTGTCATTTGATCTTTTTTGCAACAACAGCCGCAAATCTCCAGGCAACACAGACATGACGCAGACAAAATGAAAACTGAGGAAGTCGTATCTTTCTCTCATTAATGGGAGAGGAGAAAACACACAGCTTTTGCCTTGAGTGTTTTGGGGATGTGTTATTTTTAGAAAAGAACATTTTGTGATTTTGTTGTTTGATTTCTGAGCAGGCTTTCTTTTTAAATTCTTTTTCAGTAACTTGCCGAATCAAAAAGGAATAGTAGATCTAGCAATAACAATCAATCGGCAAAAGGAGATTGAGCTCCTCCATGTGCAAGGCAAGGAAACAAAGAAACTGTGAGGCTTTTCCCCTGCTCTTTAGATGTTTAGAACCTACTAAGAAAGATTGTATAGCTATATATGTCTAGAGCTCAGAAAATAAGGCAATCTCATCTATCGTAGTTCGCAGGAGGTAGAATAACCGGAGAGGAAAAAATTGTAGCTCTCTGTAGATTGGATGAAGTTGTTCATTCATTTGTTCGCTCGGTGTATTTGTATTGAACACCTTCTTTGTATGCGGCAGGTACTTGGAAACGAAAGCTGAATAAGACCTTGACACCACCCTTGAAAAGTTTGTAGTCCAGTGGCAGACACAAAATCAGAATTATAAACCAAGAAATGCTGTGAAGTGATAGAAATTTGTACAAATAACGTGGGGCCACAGCAGAAGAGGTGGTGAAGTCTACCAAGAGGAGAGAGGTGTCCGAAGACTTCATGGAAGAGAGGTAATCAAGATGGGTATTGAAGGATGGGGACGCACCTACCAGCATGTAGATGAGGCAAGGTGGTTCAGGCAAAAGAAGCAACATCGGCGAAGATTTGTGAGCTAGTGCTTCATGGGTGCATGGGTGCTCTGTCTACAGCTGGGAAGGCTAAGGGCATTGGATGGCGTAGACAGAGGAGGCTAGAGATGTAGGAGGGCACACTCACAGCATCTGGAGGCAATGGGGAATCTTTAAAGGATTTGAACAAAACGGGGTAACTTGGGCAGATCTTTGTTTCCAAAACATGAGTCACACACCTTCTTGAAGGTACCATTAAACAAGTCTGTGTAATAAGAACTATTACAGACTGTGGATAGGCCGGGCAGGATTGAGTGGATCTTCCCTGAAAGTCTTCAAAAGACTTCGAAACTGGAAGGGCTGTAAGCAGGGTGTGGCCTGATCAGATATGCTTTTTAGGAAGGACGTGTTGCTCCTGGAGAGGAAATGTATAGGAGGGATGTAAATGTGGAGGAAGAAGAACCTATTAAGAGGTGATTTGTTTGGTTAAGGAGAGAGGTGATGTTGGCCTAGACCCAGGTGCTTGCAGTAAAAATGGAGAAAAGCTCATTCAATGAGCAGATACCTAGGAAGTGAAGAGGATTGAAGTTGGTGACTGTTTGAGCAGTCTGGAATGCCGACAGGGATGTAGAAGGCCAGAGAAGGAGAAGAATTCACAGAACCTGGGGGAGTGGTGGGGACATTCACGCATCACAGGGATGTAGGACACGGGGCGAGGGCCTGCTTGGGGGTAAACTAGATAGCACTATGGAAGACAGTTAGGGATTTACCCTGTGCTGCCTGGGGTGCATGGGGAGTACTGCATAGGCAGAGTGTGAGCGAGGAAGGAGGAATTGTTATCTCAACTCAAACACAAATTGGGCTGCCTCAGGATCTGGCCAACATGCTGGGACCAAACGCCATCAATAGATTATTTTTAAGAAATTCTGCAGCCCAGTGAGAGATTAAAGCGGGCACACGGATGATGTCAATATAATGTGTCAATGTGTTGAGAGACCTATATATGAGATTGGACAAGTATTGACAAGGACCTAGTGAATGCCAGGATCTTGCTAGTGCTATGCACGTGGCAGTGAGTGAACCTACCAGGAGCCTTACCTTCAAGGAGATGACATTTCATTGGGGAAACTCAATACATACATACATAAAAACACACAAAGATTGGGGCGCCTGGGTGGCTCAGTCGGTTAAGCGTCCGACTTCAGCCGGGTCACGATCTCGCGGTCCGTGAGTTCGAGCCCCGCGTCGGGCTCTGGGCTGATGGCTCGGAGCCTGGAGCCTGTTTCCGATTCTGTGTCTCCCTCTCTCTCTGCCCCTCCCCCGTTCATGCTCTGTCTCTCTCTGTCCCAAAAATAAATAAACGTTGAAAAAAAAAATTAAAAAAAAAAACACACAAAGATTGGGGCGCCTGGGTGGCGCAGTCGGTTAAGCGGCCGACTTCAGCCAGGTCACGATCTCGCGGTCCGTGAGTTCGAGCCCCGCGTCGGGCTCTGGGCTGATGGCTCGGAGCCTGGAGCCTGTTTCCGATTCTGTGTCTCCCTCTCTTTCTGCCCCTCACCCGTTCATGCTCTGTCTCTCTCTGTCCCAAAAATAAATAAACGTTGAAAAAAAAAATTAAAAAAAAAAAACACACAAAGATTGGGGCACCTGGGTGGCTCAGTTGGTTAAGCGTCCCACTTCAGCTCAGGTCGTGATCTCACAGCTCCTGAGTTCAAGCCCTGGGTCGGGCTCTGTGCTGACAGCTTGGAGTCTGGAGCCTGCTTTGGATTCTGTGTCTCCCTCTCCCTCTGCCCCTTTCCTGCTCACTCTCTGTCTCTCGCTCTCAAAAATAAAATAAACATTAAAAAAAAATAAAAACACACACACAAAGATTTAGTTAAGTACTGTTGTGTTAGCTTAGGTTCTAGGAGAAGCAAAAGTAAGACATAGGACTTTGAAGGAATATGGGGAAAGGCACTGGATGGGACTGGGGGAGCCCTTCCTCATGGAATGGAGGGGAGAGGGAAGGTAGGCAGGCAGGTAGGAAAATATACTGCCACGCAGCATAAGAGAGTGTCAGTTGATGGTGGGTCCCCAAGTCAAAATTGCTGGCCAGAGGATTCCCATGTCCCCAGGATCAGACTGCCTTAGCATCCCTTCCCTGTTCAGCCGAAGGCTAGGAGCAGCCCATGGGAAGTGTGGCTTGAGAGTGTGCATATGGGTGGACTTCAGAGAGTAACAACCTAGGCCCTTACACAATTGTGCTTCAGCATTAGGTGGCCTACAAGGTGATTCTTATGGCTACCACAACTATGAGGCAAGTAATCCAAATGCTGAGAGACAATAACCTAGGAAAGTGAGCATTCAGATGAATTAGCAATGGATGGATGGCCTCTCGGGGAAATGGCATTTAACCTAAGACTAGAAGGATGAGAAAAATCCAGCTATATGTAAAGCCTGGAAAAAGTATTGTAAGTAGAGAGGGAAGAGCGAGTGCAAAGGCCCTGTGGCGGTATCTAAGGGTCCCTCAGAAGGCCAGTGAATGTAACCAGAACAAAGAAGAGTGGCAGAAGTTATAGACAAGATGATAATCCAGGATTTTGTACATCATTTCAAGGAGTTTATACTTTATTCTAACTGCAGAGGAAAGACAGTGGCGAATTTAAGTTGGACAGTGATACGATTTGACGTATTTTAAGAAGACCGCTCTAGCTGCTGCACTGGGCACGGCTTATAGGTTTTCAAGAGTGGAAATTAATTAGATGGTGACAGATGATGATTTACACAGTCAAGGCGCATTGACCTAATCTGGGGTTGCCAGGGGCTGCGGGTGTGGAACAAAAAGGCTTCATGGGGGAGAGGTCATCTGAGCTGTGTCTTAAAGGGGTGGCTTTTTAAAGCAATTGCAGGAAGGAGGTGACATTTAAGGGGAACTTGACTGGCTCTCCGAAGGGAGGAGCAACCTTATAGCACTTTTCAAAATCACTTCACTAAAACCCAGAGTCAAAGCAGTCTTTAATTTAGTGCCTTTTATAGGACAGAATACAGTTTAGGAGTAACCAAGGACATTCACAGGTGAAAAGTACTTAAATCAGAGAGACAGCGTAGTTAGGGAAAGGAGACCAACCATTTCTTTCTTTATGGCAGAGAACATTAACTGAATACCTCAGAGGCTGAAGCAAAGAAACAAAGAGAACACCAGTCTTCTTTGTCAACCTGGCTCTGAATGCAAACACCGTTTTGAACTTGGAGGACTCATGGGAAGTTGGTTTGATGGTTGGAGGCTTGTTTGTAGAACTCATTCTTTGCTGCTTCTTTCTATACTTTGTTTTGTTTTTGTTTCTGGTTTTTAGTAAAGCCTATACCCGCAATCACAACAGTCTCACAAAGGACTAAATCAGAGACCAGAGTCCGAATGCCCAGTCACGTTGCTCCCTCTACCACTCGGTGGATTTCTTCTAGATTCTATATTCTGATGTCAGCCATCTCCCGCCCTTCTTTTCTTTCCTCACGGGCCCTGCCTTAGGTTTATACTTTTGCAATTGATCCTTAAATGTTCTCCCTGCCTCCAGATTCTTACATTGCACACAGGTCCAATGTCAAAACGGGGCTTCTTGGATAAAAGCAGCCCACGGTGCCTTTCCTTTTTCTTTTCTGTCCAAAACACTTTTTAGAATAAGATGTCTGGATAGAAAAATTAGATGTGTCTACATAAAAATACCCATTCCTGGTTTCTCTTGAAAACTCAGTTGATCTGGACCACACTGGTTCAGCCAGAGCAACCGGTGCACGAAACCCAATAGGGGTCCTCTCTTCTCGCTCAGGCGTCAGACGTCTCTCCGGTTTGTCATCACCTCTCTTCCTCGCTGTGGTTCTATACCTTTCCTTTTTTTACCTGCCTGAATCTGGGGTGCATGCGAATTCCAAACAGAAATCTGATCACGTGACACTCTGACTTAAAAAACCTGCACCTGTTGGTCTGGCAGATGAAGTTCAAACTCTTCACCGTAGCACAGAAAGGACTTCTTCACCTGGTCTCATGCTCTCTGTGGATGTCCTTTGTGACTCATGCCCTTCTCAGAAGTCATGCTGAATGGCTGCGCCGTGTTGTACGTCTGTGTCTTCTTCTGTCTACTGTGATTTCTTCCTTTCAGGTGGGATGCCATTTCTTTTCTTCTGCAGCTGGTGTACATTTATCCTTTAGCCTCTGTCCAAATATAAATCCTCTTCTAACTTCTGCTTTCTCGTCACCTGCTTCTCCACTTCCTCAGCATCTCGGGCTCGCCTCTGTTAGGACCCTTTGCCAGTAGTGTCTGGTGAATTCTCTCTCCTTCTCCAGACTGCACACCCTTCGGGATTCTGAACCATCTTCGCCTTTGGAGGCCTAGTGTGGGATAGGTGAGTGGTGTTCAGTGAATAAAGGTGTCGAGTGGAAAAGTTTGATCTTCTATTTTCTTCCCTATGAAAGGACACCTCCTGCTTCCATATCAGAGGATTATTGTGGGAACCCAATGGCATAATGTCCTTTGTAAAAGTAGCTGGAAACTGCAAAGTATATGAATGAATGGAGCAGTCGGAAAATGGTATATTCTCAACTTGCTTAAATGACTTAACTGGTTGTACCTGCAGAGAACAGTGACCTAGAAGGCAGGAGGCCTGGAATACAGTTCCAGTTTCCTTGCCAATTAGCGGTGTCACTTAGGGCCACTTTCTTTCGCCACTCCAGACCTTGGCTTCCAGAGCTGGGCTTTGAAAATTTTAAGGCACTTGCTCTTTCCTCTTCTTCTTCTTCTTTTTTTTTCTTTTGCTTCAATTTTCCCAGGATAAGACACTCTTCTTGTTCTTAAAGGATTTTTTTCTGACACATTTGATATGGTATGTTAATCATAATACAATAACAAATATGTACTAATTAGTTTTTTCATTAAATATACAAATCAATGACAATAGCTACTGTGTGGAGCTGATTAGTAACATTTTCCTAACCTAGAATTGTTTTCATTATTTAATCAGCATTAACAAATGGAAGTTTCAGAGCTCAGACTGTAAAGGTCTCAGCAGCAGTATTATGGTATCTCACTTGGCCCCATGGCATCTTTCGTTCTACACTTGCACAACAATGCTATCCTTCTTCCTCTGTTCCTCTAAAGTCAGCAATGTGATTGATGCATTTGGCGAGAGGAGCTGGGAGCAGAGGGAGTGTGGAGGAAATGAAGAGTATACTTGGAGGGGGGGAAAAGCTCATCCTTTCCTTATTTTCTAAATTGCAGCTTATAAAGTTGATTCACTGACTGCTGGTTTAAAATGGTGTCTGTGAACAGCCTCTGGTACAGCTTTCTCCGTCATGTGCAGTAAAATACCTAAGAAGGCTTAGAAGAAGATATAAACTCAAAATACAGCCATAAACTTGGACTGACAATCAACTAAAGGCTGGATCAGGGAGGTGGGTATTTTTTGTTTTTTGCTTTTTGGCCAACTTTAAGGTCAATGAAACTGAAGTGAAAAACACGGTCCATTGGCTTGGGCGTGCTCTTTGGGAATTGTTCTATAGGAAAGAGATGGGAAGGATCATTGTCTTTCTTTCGTTGTCCACATTCTGGGATTGTGTGTGTATCCCTGGGAAGGATCCCCTGGTGGAAATTCTTGTCTACCCAGAACCTCAGAATGTGACCTTATTTGGAAATAGGATCTCTGCAGACATAATTAAGGTGAGGGTCAGGACGAGATCATACTAGATTCAGGTAGGTTCTAAGTCCAATGAGAGTATTCTTATAAGGTACAGAAAGGGACACATAAAGAAAATATGGTCATGTGACTACTGAGGCAGAGAATGAAGTGATGTGGCCACAAGCTAAGAATGCAAGGAGCCCCCAGAAGCTGGAAGAGGCATGGAAGGCTTCCTCTTGATTTTGGACTTCTCATCTCCACAACTGTGAGAGAATAAATGTCTGTTGTTTTAGGCTGCCACATTTTTGGTAATTTGTTGTGAAAGCCCTGGGAAACAAATACAGTGGGAAACAAGTTTATACTAGGGTTGAATTCAAACACAAATTTTGTCCGTCCCCCAACACCTCCCCAACCTCCAGTGTGTTATCTGTATTTATCAATCTGTTTTTTTCGGTGTAGGTGAAATAAATAAGTCATGGGGATGAAAAGTACAACATAGAGAATATAGTCAATAATACACTTATCATGGTGAGCATTTTGTATGTATATAGTTGCTAAATAACTATGTTGTACACAAAACTAATTTAATATGTCAACTTCAATTAAAAAAAATGCCAACACTTAAGGTAACAAAATGAGTGGGTTGTCCAGGGAGGAGACTGAAGCAAACCAGAGAAGATACGCTTTATGTAAAGACAACAAATTGTTGGGGCGCCTGGGTGGCTCAGTAGGCTAAGCACCTGACTCTTAATTTCAGCTTAGGTCATGACCTCACAGCTCATCAGCTTAACCCTTGCATCAGGCTCTGCACTGACAATGCGGAGCCTGCTTGGGATTCTGTCTCTTTCTCTCTTTGCCCCTCTCTCACTTGCTCTCGGTATCTTTCTCAAAATAGGTAAAAATAAACTTAAAAAAAAAAAAAGACAACAAATTGTCTTGCAAGAACACAGATAGAGATTTGCCAAATCTTTCTGTAATTCAAGAGGAGCTGGAAATCTGGATTTTATTTCTGTGCATTTATTTATTTATTTATTTATTTTAGAATTGCATCGATTTTATTTTAAAAATGGTGCTATTTCAAATGCCTCTGAGTCAGATTCCTCCTGTGGGCAGCCAGCTTGCCACCTCCTGGGCAGGGCCTGGAGGACAGGAGGACGGCTTTAATGGCAGGAATGCAAAGCATCTTGAGGTAGAAAAGTAGAATTTCTGCACCTTTGCTGGGGGAAAGAAATACAGGATGACCCTGGTAGCAGGACATGTGGGGGACTGATGGCTATTTTCATGCTCAACAACTGTTCATGTCAGCGGAAATCCAGAAATAACTTGGGAAGAATTTCACTTCAGTCTATTAGATCCACGGTTAATAAAGCCTGTTAGAATGTGGAACTTATTTAGGAGCTGTGAACATTCAACTGGTATGTAGTTATACCTTAGAAAAGAGGAACTGGCCAGAAGGAAGTGAGGTCAAGGAACATTCATACTGGAAGTTTTCTGGCAAATACAGGGTTTTGATACATCTTTTATTTAAAGATGAGAAAGCCATAACACATGAAGGATATACCCCAGCAGTGACAACAATCACAGTGCAGGAACTTGGAACAATGGTTATGAAAGATTATTATGGAAGTTCAGAGGAAGAACAAACCTTTGCCAAAGATCTGCTGCAGGAAATCGCTTTTGCCTTTTTTTAGGAGATTATTTTGCATCCTTAGATGAGATGCAAGGAACAATAGCCTCTTAAAAATAGGACAGATGTCATAAAGAAATAGAGAGTGTTATGTAAAAGGGGCTGGATGAGATAAGGAAGAGTTTCTACAACGCTAAAGGTTCAACGGTAGAATTAGCACTAACAGTTAGCTTTAAGAAGCAGTTAAGAACATAATTGAGATTACAGAAAATCAGTGTGATATGAGATACATTTTGGAACTTCTGATGCATTGAATGTCAAAGTGTCTTTGACCAGAATTGCATTTGCATATTTTAAGTGGAAAAAATAAAATGCACTATATTTGTCAGGGTTCTCCACAGAAACAGAACTAATAGGATGTATATACGTATATATATGAAATATATTTTAAGAAACTGGCCCACGTGATTACAGAAGCTGAGAAGTGGCAACATCTGCCATCCACAAGCTGGGGACCCAGGAATATCTCGGTATGGTTCTGAGAACTGGATGCTCAGTGATGCATGTCCCAGGCAAGGGCAAGAGGAGATCCATATTCCAGCTCAAGGAGTCAGGCAGAAGCCAGTTCCCGTGTCCTCTGCCTTTTTGTTCTATTCAGGCCCTTGACAGATTCGATGATGCTCATCCACACTGGGGAGGGTCGTCTGCTTTACTCAGTTAATTCATCCAAATACTAATCTCATCCAGAAATGCCTTCACAGACACACCCAGGAATAGTATTTAATCTGGGGACTCCACATCCCTGTCAAATTGATGCATACAATTAACTAACACAAGCCCACTCTTTGTCAGATTGGCATTCATGTACATCTCCTTCAACCATACTTAATTTCCAAATAAAGGCAGTAGTGAGATCATAATTCTGCCTAACATGAAATAACCACCCTGAGCGCAACCAAAAATGCACTAACTTCTTCTCCAGAAGAGGAGTAAAGTCCTTGCATGATATTAACTCTTCTCCTTGATATCCCATAACTTAAATACTGTAACGTAAAATTAGCAAAGCTTAAATACTATGACCAAAGTCAATATATCTTACATTACATGATAAGGGAGTAAAAAAGGAAAGAAAACATAGCAATTGATATATATTTATACATATAATATATATATTGAGCAAATGATCTTACACACACACACACACACACACACACACACACACACACATTCATAGCAAAATAAGGAGGAAATACTCATGACAATTCCAGTCCTAGTTTCTGTAACTGGTCACATGGTTGTAGCTGGTATTTATAACTACTGTCTCTTACTATCCATTCTGCCTGCCCTTTGCTTTCTGCAAACACCTCAGCCAGTTGTGGTCTTTACCTGGTGGGGCGACCCAAATTTTCATTCCATTAGGGTTTGGGCCATGATTAGTCCTGCCTGATTTGGATTGTTGTCATCTTCTTTTGAACTTAATCATAGAGCATGGTAATACTAAGAGACACTATAGGGGATGTTTTATAATCCAGACATATTCTTCTTTCCTCCACTGTGGAGAAGTAGTCCAATTTCCTGTTGGTAGTGAGGATCAATCACCCCAGCCAGCATAGGAACTCCCTTTTACTCTTTGTTGATTCAGACTGAGGGAGAGACCAAAGTGTCTGGGTGGCCATCTGCACTTCCATTTCAGTGAAATCACTATTGTTTCTCCTGGTGGCAGCATCTCCCCCTTTGCAACTAAGATGTCTAGGCCAGCAGAACATAAGGCTATAGGAACAGGAAGCAAAACTTTTTCTAGTGGGTTAACTAAGGATAACAGTGACTGATATCACTCACATCTCTAACCTTTGATTCCTGGATCCATGAATCTTGGCTATGGGAGAAACAGTACTCTATATGGAACCGTAATTCAGACCATAGATGGACTTCTAGAGAAATCTTGCTTCAGCCCTGAAAGGCACTATCACCTGGCGTTGCCACTGAGTCTTCAAAAGGCTATTGAGCCATCCTGTCAAGCCAGCTACTTCAGGATGGTGGGGGACATTGTTAGACCAGTGAATTCTATGACCATGGGCTTGCTATGAAGTAAATTTCTTGGTCAGAAACAGTGCAGCGTGGAATACCATGACAATGCATAAAGGATTCTGTGAGTCCGCAGATGGTAGTTTTGGAAGAAGTATTGAGTGCAGGGAAGGCAAATCTGCATCCATAACAAGCATCTATTCTAGTAAGAACAAAATGTTGCCCCTTGCATGACCGAAACCGTCCAAGTAATCAACCTGCCACCAGATAGCTGGCTGATGACTCCAGGGGAATGGTGCTGCACCAGTGGAAGATTGGGCTCTCAGAAGGGGTCATATACAGGTTGACTGTGGTAAGTAGAACACCATGGTGTGAGCCCGTGCATATTCTTCCACCCGCGAGACCAGGGCCACTTTGTTCATGAACCCATGGGGCGATGACAATGGTGACTGAGGAAAGAGGCTGACTGATAGTCACAGAACTGGGTTATCTCATCCACTTGATTATTAAAATTGTTGTCTGCTGAGGTCATCCTTTGGTGAGCAGTCACATAAGACACAAATATCTTCACATTTTTGCCCATTCATGGGGGTCTACCCATATCCTTCTTCCACAAATTTCCTCTAATCATGTTTCTTCCAAGTCTCTAACCATCCAGCCAAACGATTGTCCACAGTCCATTAGTTGGTATGTGATTGCATATCTGGCTGTTTCTCTTTCCAAGCAAAGTGAATAGCCAGGTGCATTGCTTAGAGTTCTTCCCACTGGGAAGATTTTCTGTTACGACTGTCCTCAGGGACATCACAGAAATTGACTGTAGTGCTATAGCTGTCCAGTTTTGAGTGGGGCCTGCACTTTGTGGAGAACCATCTGTAAACTAGGTCTGGGTCTTCTCTCCCTTTGTTAACTGATTGTAGGCAACTCCCCAGGAGGCTTTATATTCAGACTAGGAGAAAGAAGGCAGTGTAAGGAATAGAGACCTTGGGCATTTGGGTCCCATTTCATATGATTTACTTGTGCCCTTCAGGAACTCCTGTGGCCTGAATTATATATAATTCACTCTCTTTTGTTGATGGAGTGCTGCTGTGTAATCCCAACGTTATGAAATGGTGGGTCAGATGATAATACCCGATTTGTGATGAGCAGCTCAGGTGGCATAATAACTTGGTGGCCCATGGTTAAGCATTTAGTCTCTATTAATGGTCCAGAGCAAGTCAAGAGCTGTTTCTCAAAAAAAGCGTAGTTATCTGCAGAGGATAGAAGGCTTTGCTCCAAAATCCTAAGGCCTGCGCCATGATCCACCTACAGAGACCTACCGAAGGTTCCATACTGCATCCCTACCTGCCACTGACACTTCAAGCACCATTGGATATGCTGGATCATATGGTCCAAATGGCAGAGTGGCTTGCACAGAAGTCTGGACCTATTCCAGAGCTTTTTCTTGTTCTCAGCCCCATTCAAAACTAGCATCATTCACGTAGAATCTGTCCATGATTGATGCCCACTTTGAATAATAATTCCTGCCATTCTGTTCAAAGACTGGGCAATTATTGCCAAAATACTGAAATGTTTAATATACCTCTGAGAAGATAAATAAACAACAACAAAAAATCCATTTTGTCTTTATAAGCGTAGAGCTGCAGAGAGTGACATATGACCGTTTTCAATACCTCAGAACCTGAGTAGTGATTTTCTGCATCTTTAAAATTTATATGAAGAGCCTGAGTTTTTGGAAAGGAATATACCACCCACTGGCAGATATTATCTGTCATTAAGCCACTTTTCATTTTGTCTCCCATTCAGGAACTATGAACATGTCTGAGTTCTTTATGCTTAAAAGCAGTATATATGCCATTATTTCAAGCACATTAAAATACACGGAAAAAGTGGAAGACATAAACAAAAGAAACTATTTCTGGTTGTCATTAGTTATATGCTTGATTATCATTTTTGAACAGTCACATTGTTTATCTTATTCCTTCTTTGCGCTTTTTAAATTTTCAAATTTTCTACAGAATGAAATTTGCTCTCTTCAAATGAAAAGAAGTAGAGAGTAGTAAAAATAGCTACATTTCATTTTAATATGTCATAACATAATAATTAAAAACATTTCCATTTCAAACTAGAAGAAAATACCCCCAAATATTAACACTAGTTATACCTGTGGAGGAAAAATAGGAGTGGTTTTGTTTTTTTTTCTATGTGTTATAAAGAGCCTTATGATTTTTATTTATAAAAAAACAATCAAGATTTTGAATATAACGAGTGCATTCAACAAAAATTTTGTTATAGCCTATTGTGTGATGGGATCACGGTGATGATATACATGAATGAGGCCTGACACTTTATTCCAGGAGTTTCCATTCTCATGAACTATTGTTTTCTTTTTAAAAAAATTTTTTTAATGTTTATTTATTTCTGAGACAGAGAGAGACAGAGCATGAGTGGGGGAGGGGCAGAGAGAGAGGGAGACAAGAATCCGAAGCAGGTTCCAGGCTTTGAGCTGTCAGCACAGAGCCCGACTCGGGGCTCGAACTCACGAACTGTGAGATCATGATCTGAGCTGAAGTCGGTCACTCAAGCGACTGAGACACCCAGGCGCCTCGAACTATTATTTTCTTCCAACGTTTATTTATTTTTTTTGGGACAGAGAGAGACAGAGCATGAACGGGGGAGGAGCAGAGAGAGAGGGAGACACAGAATCGGAACCAGGCTCCAGGCTCTGGGCCATCAGCCCAGAGCCCGACGCGGGGCTCGAACTCACGGACCTCGAGATCGTGACCTGGCTGAAGTCGGACGCTCAACCGACTGCGCCACCCAGGCGCCCCGAA
Organism: Lynx rufus; assembly: GCF_022079265.1. Classification (NCBI taxonomy): domain Eukaryota; kingdom Metazoa; phylum Chordata; class Mammalia; order Carnivora; family Felidae; genus Lynx; species Lynx rufus. Next base: position 6,936,116 of record NW_025814845.1, read on the forward strand.
CTATTATTTTCTTAATTGCCAAATAAAACATAAGGAATGAGAGGCATCGCTTCTCACTGATAGAGAATCTCTGTATGATGAGCTCTTTGGTCAGTTGGAATTGGCTTGAAATAATATCTGGCATATTAAACGTATCCTTTCGAGAAGCCTGGTGAGATTAGTGGTGCCTGGGTGGCTCAGTGGGTTAAGCATCCAACTTCAGCCAAGGCCGTGATCTCGCGGTTCCTGAGTTTGAACCTCACATCAGGCTCTGTGCTGACAGCTCAGAGCCTGGAGGATGCTTCGGATTCTGTGTCTCCCTCTCTCACATTCTGTCTCTCTCCCTCTCAAAAATAAATAATAAAAGCATTAATTTTTTTAAATAAGCCTGGTGAGTTTCAAAAAGCATGATCTAGAGAGTCAGACCTGTTTTCACTCCAGATTTGCCATGTAATCGCAGGCATTAAATTGTCTGGGCCTCAATCTCCCCATTTTTAAAATGTGGAGGCTAATGTTGAACTGAGTGTCATTGTGAATGAAGTAAAGTATGGTAAGGAGCTTCTCACAGTGACTATTAGGGCACTCTGATACATGGGAATTTCTTCTCTCTTTGCCTTTATCTGCAGGATTAAAAATGTACGTTAACAATAATCGTCTTTCATATTTGATGCAGCCAGTGCTTTCAAGTTTGCAACCCAATCTCACACATCCTCTCTTGATTTCTCACAAAATTCCTCAGGTAGCAGAACCTGTCGGAAGGTTTGATGGGATAACATGGCAGCTCAGGAGGAAGCAGATCACCCTGAGATCTGGGGAGTACTTCCATTAATAACTGAGGAAACAAAAAGCTAGAGGGGTGACAAGGTCAGGGTGATCTTGATGGGAAATGAAGAGGCCAACCCTTGCACTGAAGGGCCTCTGACACCACCTCGTATTCCACTCCTCCCTACGAGTACAGAGGCATCTTGGTGCCTTTCGGATGGAAATTGTCAAGTAACTGGATTCGTAGGATCAGCTTTAGTTTCTGGATAGAGAAATTTGACGCAGCTGGGTGGGATATCAGGCTCTGTGCCCCATGGGCCTGAGGTCTATTTACTGTGACTGATGCCAACTCTTACTGAGGAAGTTTTCAACCTCGTGGATCCCAGTAAGTAGCCTCAGCCGTGTTAGTCACTCTGCTAGTGGCTGCCAGATCACGCACAGATGCCACCTGCTGGGAAGATCCCACGCCAAGACTGAGACCTGCTTCAGAACCTAGCGTGAGAATTGTCAATACCTACAACTTGGAAATGCTGGGACAGGCAGAGCTGTAACTAAAGTGGGTAGAGCGAGAAGAGTTCTTGTTTGACTCAGGAGGAAATTGAGACTTACAAAGGCTTTGGAGACTTAACTTGAGAGGCAGAGGCAAGAAGATCTGATTTCTCTCTGCATTTTGATAACTATCGTCTTCTCTTTTTTCTTTTCTTTTCTTTTCTTTTCTTTTCTTTTCCTGTTTCTTTCTTTCTTTCTTTCTTTCTTTCTTTCTTTCTTTCTTTCTTTCTTTCCTTCCTTCCTTCCTTCCTTCCTTCCTTCTTTCTTTTCTCTCTTTCTTTCATCTTTCTTTTTTGGCCAGGTATTCTAGACTCTGGGACTTCAGCAGTAAATAAAGCTGACAAAAATCCCACCCCTGCAGAGCTTGCATTCCAAAGGAAGAAGACAAAAATAAAATGTATTATATGACATAGTATGATAGGAAGTGAAAATGGCTATGTAGAAAAATAAAGAGGGAGGGGGAGAAAAATAAAAAGGAAGGGGCCTCATTGAGAAGATGACATTTGAAGAAAACCTGTGGACTTCCTGGGGAGAAGTGTCTCAGACCCAGAGAGCAGCCACTTTAAAGGCCCTGAAATGGGAACATGCTGGAGATGCTGGAGAATTTCAGAAACAGGAGGAGACCACTGTGGTTGGAACAGTGTGACGATGGGACATGGAGAGATAGCGGGGTGCCAGATCTTGTATGTCCTTAAGTTTCATTCACCAGACACATAATAAGATGCTCAAGGTCACTCATCATCAGGGAAATACACATCAAAGCCACACTGAAATACCACCTCTCACTGGTCAGAGTGGCTAAAATGAACAGATGAGGAAACTACAGATGCTGGCAAGGATGTGGAGAAACGGGAATCCTCTTGTACTGTTGGTGGGAATGCAAACTGGTGCAGCTGCTCTGGAAAACAGTGTGGAGGTGCCTCAAAAAATTAAAAATAGAACTACCCTATGACCCAGCAATAGCACTACTATGAATTTACCCACGAGATACAGGAGTGCTGATGCATAGGGGCACATGTATCCCAATGTTTAGAGCAGCACTATCAACAATAGCCAAATTATGGAAAGAGCCTAAATGTCTACCAACTGATGAATGGATAAAGAAGATGTGGTTTATATATACAATGGAACACTACTTGGCAATCAGAAAGAATGAAATCCTGCCATTTGCAGCAACGTGGGTGGAACTGGAAGGTATAATGCTGAGTGAAATAAGTCAGTCAGAGGACAGATATCATGTTTTTACTCATATGTGGATCTTAAGAAACTTAACAGAAGACCATGGGGGAAGGGAAGATGAAAAAATAGTTACAAACAGAGAGGGAAGGAAGCAAACCACAAGAGACTCTTAAATACTGAGAGCAAACTGAGGGAGGATGGGGGGTGGGGGAGAGGGAAAATGGGTGATGGGCATTGAGGAGGGCACTTGTTGGGATGAGCACTGGGTGTTTTATTTAAGCCAATTGGACAATAAATTATATTCATAAAAAAAGACCTTGGTTTTATTTTGGGGAGATGGAGATTCACAAGAGGGTGTTGAGTAAAGGACTGATAAAGTCAGACTCACACTTAACGGGATCCATCTGGCAACTGCTCATTTAGGACCATGTGGTGCTATCTCTACTGCACATGTAGATATAGGAAGTACCCTATCCCTCAGCTTCGGGCTGAGTCCAATGACAGGGCTTGGGGCTCCAGATGGCCATAAATTACATGCGAAGAGCTGTTCAGGGGAGAAAAGGCCTCAGGAATCAGGTCACTCACAACACCTCAAGAGGAGCTATTTGCCCCCTGTATAAAAAATCTCTCATGGGAAACTCTATGAGATGTACTTATATTTCCAGATGGTAGTCTCCATGTGATACTGGCTGGATTCTGTGAAACACATCTAAATGCTGTTGACATGAGAACATCTGATACAGAGGGCACCTGGTGGCCTTATTTGATACTCTTATGAAGAATCATTCAAAGTAGGGCCATCCTTGCTGGGATCTGTGGTATGAATTTCCCAAAGTACCTGCTTTCCCATGGAGTAGGACCAGGAAGGTTTATCAATGCTCCATTTTGACCTTGAAGGATCTTTGTAGGCAAAGTCTCTCAATTGTTCCTGGATTCTTTTCAAAAGTAGCTCAAAATTTTTCTAGACATATTACAAAAAATCATAGGTCTTACTATTTAGTTTAGCTTATTCTTTATTTAACCAGACAACCAAACATGTGTTGAATGAATGCCTCCCATGTTCCAGGTACCCTGAGAGGGAAACTGATAAAGAAAATTTACTCTCTGCTATTGATGAACTCAGGGTTTAGTAGGAAGCTCAGATGAGTAAATAATAATAGCAGGGTTACAAAGCAGACTTTCACAGCTGCTTTTACGTGATGCTATAGATGTTTGGAAAAAGAAACTCCATCAGGAGGGGACAGGTAAGGATTTCCAGAAGAATTCAGAAGTAGAAGATTTTCACTTTAGGGAAAATATTGGTCTGTGATATTTAAAGGTACTTTACTTACCTCTCTCTCTGTCTTCCTTCCTTTGTTTCCTTCATTCCTTGTCTTTCTCCCTTCAACAAATACTTCTTGAGTGTCTATATCAATAACATGCTAAGCATTTGGGACCGAATACATGGCCCTGACCTCACAAAGGTTATAGCTGAGAAAGGGGGAAAAGTACATTCAACACGGTGCAAGAGTATCTGGTTTGGCTGGATTATGGTATCTGTTTAAGTGACCTTGCCGGATAAAATGCAGAACATCTAGTTAAACTTGAATTTCAGATAAAGAAATATTTTTAGTATAAGTACATTCAAATAATGCACGGGACATATATACACAAAAATTATTACCGAGTGTCTTTTTTTCCTTTCATTTTCTTTCTTTCATTTTCTTTCTTTCTTTCTCTTTCTTTCTTTCTCTTTCTTTCTTTCTTTCTTTCTTTCTTTCTTTCTCACTGTCTCCCTCTTTCTCTCTCACTGTCTCTTTCTTTCTTTCTTTCTTTCTTTCTTTCTTTCTTTCTTTCCTAATTCTGGGAACTCTACATGTAAGGGATATTAGGAGAGGAAGTTAGAAACACAGGCAGGGTTAATGACATTTTATAAGTCACCCTAAGGGGTTTGAATGTCTTGCTGCCTATAATAAGGGATAATTGAACTACGTTATTCAAAGAAACAACAAGACCACATTAGACATTTGTAAGGATAATTCTGGCCATGGTAGGAAAAATGTACAAGACAGGGGTAGAACTGGAGGCAGCTGGACCAGAGGGGCACCTGACTTAGCAGCAGAAGTAGATTGGAGAGATGGCATTAACATAACCACTTGGCAAAAATTCGTAAGAGATTGAGTGTGGGAGAAGAGAGAACAGAGGGACTTCAGAATGGTGTCTGTGTTTCCGCCTTGAAAAACCAGGTCAATGATTCTGCTCCGCTCCAAGCTGATGTTTTCAGGAGCATGAGACGCTTCAAAACTTACATTTTTGCATCCATTTTATTGCATGTAAATAATTCGAGACTAGGAATCTTCCCCAGGCTGTCCACCTTGGACATTGCTCTTAAACAAGAGGTCACTCATTCTAATGTCCCTCTCTCATGGAATTGTGGCTTGGAAAGAAGGAGAAGCTAGACTGAAATTGTTCTTTGCAGAGATAACTATTTTATTGAGGTGTGGTCCTCTCCAGTCTCTTCTAGTCCTGCATGGGGTAGTCACCATTTCTAAGAATTCAGTGGACTCTTGACACATATTCCAGATATTTCTGATCACCTGTGTGAGTCCCTACATGTTCAAAATTGAATGTTCAGTCAACTAATCTCATACCTCAGCTGAGAGATCCTCTTTGACGTTTCAGGTCTTTAGCCTGCTGGATTCAAATTTATGCTTGTATAGGATATCAGCCTTGAAGGTGAAATCCTCAGAATTGGAGCTTTTATTGTGTGCTGTGAATGAAGTAAGAAAGTCAAAACTTGCTAAAAACAAGTCTTATTTGATCTGCTTTCATGAATAGATGAGAAGCAATTGGAATTTAAAACATCAAGGGAATGCAGATGGGTGTTGCTAAAAAACGCTTTTCACCGTGCCTTAGAGTTTGCAGTGTCTTAAATATATTAATGCGTTTCTCTCAGATCTTGTTTGCTAATAATTTAATTGCAAAAACAAAATCTCAGAAAAGTAGAAAAATATGCACTGTGTTTGTGTGTGTGTGTGTGTGTGTGTGTGTGTGTGTGTGTGCACATACAGCACTGAAGCTTTCAAGTGAATCACTACAACTATGTAAAGAAAAGGAACAATTGCAAACAGCTAAATGATTTAAAAACAGTACATTATGATGAGGTGAGGGCCATTGTGATGTTTTGAGAACAGGTGCTATTATTAGAACAATAATATTTGAAAATAATTGACTCATGACTTTGCAGTAAGCTAGGAGAGTAGGAGGTGGGGGCAGAACACTGTGTAACAATTCAAGGTAAAATGGTGTGATAAAATGGTCATTTATTAGCAGGGGAAGTGGATGGTCTAGTTGAGAGCAGTGGAAAGGTCTTATTTTTTGTGTTGTTGGGGGAAAGGAGACGGTAAAGCAAAGAAATGAACATTTATGGAGCTCATATTGTGCATTTTCAACTATGCTAACAACCTATATCATTAACTCATACATGCAACTCATTGAAACCTCTTAACTGACCACATCCTTCTAAGACAGGTTGTATCATCTACAGGTGAAGAAACTGAGGTTTACAGGGATAGGGGACTTTGTCCTTCTCACAAGTTAAGTGGAAAAAAAATGAGACTTGCATTTGGATTTGTCTCCAAAGTCCATGCTTTTTCTATTCCACCAAACTGCTGACTGTGATTTCTACTGGGACATTACATCACTACAGGAAAATTAAGATCGTTGTTTTTTCTCTTGACAAAGCATTTTCTACCCTGGCTCTCTGAAGGCCCAAGAGAAATATTTTTTATTCTATCATTGCTACTGTCTTCTGTTAGGGATGATGGGTTGGTGACTTAACCAAGATCACCCGTGTGCCAAGCCTTTCCCAAGTCGGGATGTCTCTCCTCACCATCAGGCAAGAGCTCCAAACTCACTTTGGGTTAGGGCTTCAAATCCACAGGAACTGTCCTTAAGCCTCACACTAGATGTGATTTAGTCGATGCAAACTATTCTGGGATCAAATTTATTTGGAGAGAAGGCTGAATACCTTATATTACAGGCACAAAATATTGTCATCAGTATTAGAGATAACCTACTATGTGTTCTGGATTTTGCTTTATGCTCTGCATTTACTTTTTAAACACAGTTTTGTCTGCTATGTTAATTTTAAAAGTTAAAAAAACATATAGGTCTAATACAATTTCATAACATTTGCATAGTCTATACAAGGGTCTATACAGTATATTTGGCCTTGGGCCAAATCAAACTCACCATCTATTATTGTAAATAAAGTTTTATTGAAACACAGCTGCCTACATCTATTCATTTAGTATAGTCTGTGGCTATTTTTGTGATATGTGGCAGAGCTGAGAGTTGGAACAAAGATAGTATAGCCCACAAAACTGAAAATATTTACTATATGATCCTATTCGGTAAATATTTGCCAACTCCTGCTCTGTGATAGCAGGAAATACTTCAATCTTACATTCCTAATTAGGGTTCTATACATGGCACTTCATCCTGTCTGTTTCAAGAGAAACTGTAAAACTCCTGTTTATAGCATCTACATTTGCGTAGACACTCCTCCACCACAAAATATGTATTGACTTCCATAGGGAACTTATTTTGTCCGAAGAAGTGGAAATATTTCTTTAAAATTCTCACCAAAATACTTTGATGTACTTGTTCTCTCTGCTTTGGAAAGGAAACATATTTAAGCATAGAGACAATATTCATTAAAAAAACAAAAAGCCTGAGTACCTATTTTAATGTCAAGGGCTGAGTTAGATGATAGAAATGAGAAGGGCTCAGGGTAGACAGGATTCCTGAAGTAACCAAAACAGTAGGGTGCTCACAGAAAAATACATACACAGATTAAACAGAACAGAATTGAGAACCTAGAGATAAACCCTAGGATACATGGTCAACTAGTATTTGACAAGAGAGTCAACATATTTACTGGGAAAAGGAGAGTCCCAGCACCATTTCTTTCTGTACAGCAAAAGAAACAATCAATAAAATGAAAAGGTAACCTTTGGAATGGGAAAAATATTTGCAAATCATATATCTGATAACCTGTTAATCCCCAAAATATATAAAAATCTCCTGCAACTCAACAGCAAAAAAAAATTGATTTAGGTTTTGAAATGAGCAGAAGATCTGGATAAGCATTTCTTGGTTGGATGCAGGACTTGATCCCATGATGAGATCACAACCTGAACTGATTACAAGAGTTGGATGCTTAACCAACTGAGCCACCCAGGCACCCCTGGATAAACATTTCCTAAGAGAAGGCATACAATTGGTCAACAAGTACATGAAAAGATGCTCAACATCACTATTGATGAGGGAAATGCCAATCAAATGATAATAAGATATTACTTCATACCTGTTAGAATGTCTTTTGTCAGAAAGACAAGAGATAACAAGTGTTCGCAAAGATGTAGAAAAAAAGAATACCCTTTTGCACTGTTGGTAGGAATGTACATTGATGTAGCCACTATGGAAAACAGTATGGAGATTGAAAATAGAACTACTATATGATCCAGCATTCCCACTTACGGGTATATGTTAAAAGAAATGAAATCAATAATTTGAAGAGATATCTACACTCCCATGTCCACTGCAGCATTATTCACAATAGCCACGATATGGTAACAACCTCAATGTCCATCAACACACGAATGGATAAAGAAGATACGGTATATATACACAATGCAATATTACTCAGCCACAAGAAGGAAAGATATCCTGACATTTATGACAACATGGATGGAACTTGAGGGCATTCTGCTGAGTAAAAGAAATCCGACAGACAAAAATAAATACTGTAGGATATCACTTACATGTGGAATCTAAAAAAAGCCAAACTCAGAAACAAAGGGTAGAATGGTTGTTACCTGGAGCTGGACGTGGGGAAAATGGGGAGATTTGGGTTGTACGTTGAATAAGTCCTGAGACATCTAATGTACAGCATAGTGATTAGAGTTAATAGTAATGTAGGAAATTCTTTAAAAAAAATTTTTTAATGTTTATTTATGTTTATTGAGACAGAGGGAGACAGAGCGTGGGTGGGGGAGGGGCAGAGAGAGAGGGAGACACAGAATCCGAAGCAGGCTCCAGGCTCTGAGCTGTCAGCACAGAGCCCGATGTGGGGCTTGAACTTGCAGATCATGACCTGAGCTAAAGTCAGACGCCTAACTGACTGAGCCACCCAGGTGCCCCTGTAGTAAATTCTTAAGGCTGTTAAGGAGTAGATCTTAAATGTTCTTACCACAAAAAGGAAATAGTAATTATATGATGTGACACAGGTGTTAGCTAATGCCATGGTGTTAATCATTTTGCAATGATTTATCATTTATCATTTGCAATGATATTGTCAACTATATCTCCATGAAGGGGGTGGGGGCGGCGGGGAGAAAGTGTCCCTAGCCTCAGAGAGCTCCGTCTGAATTGCAAAAGTTGCTTCAAGTCATACACTTAAATAAATAGTGTGAGGTTTTAAACTCAGGTCTGGATAGTTCCAAAGCTCTCTTTACATGATATTTGTGTTTTCCACACTTAAGGGATGTGCAGCGGCATGAGCCAAGAAAGTACAAAGATGCAGAGTAACATGGCTTCAATTTTAATAGATGGTGTATGATTTTAGACAAATTTTTATATTAAAACAAGCCTGGATATTTTAAGAAGGAGAATGCAAAGTTCAAATGAATATGTAAGATAAAACAAAAGACTTCAAATAAATTAAGGCTTGCAGTGCCCCAAACCCTAGGAGTAGAATGTTCTCTCTGGAATACTCTTACTCACAGTCAAAAGAAAAGAGAAAAAGAATCAAGTCTTTGGGAAAAACGTGCACAAAGGGAGACCTCATAATAGCTAAGATTTAAATGGAAAGAAGAAAAAGAGAAGAAGTTTGGAGAAGAAAGCCCCAGATGCAAACTTGAAAATGACTTTCACAGAGTGTCGTCGGTCAACCTGCCACTGAGAAGCCTAATTAAGACATCTGCTAAGAGTTACCAACTGATGGTGGTCTCACTGTCACACCATTTTAATTGACATGCTGCGATTTCGTTCCAGATTAACTTCATAAGTGGTCCTCCTAATAGAAAGATCACCTAAATTAAGAGTGGGCTGTAAATGGGGATTTGTGATGTTAATGGGCCAGTATAACTTCTGGGTCATTTACATACATTTCCATTTTTCCCAATGCATATTTGCATATGTTGGAGGATGCCACTGAAGGCCTTGCCTGGGCAACATTAGTATGGTAATGAGCGTGGAATTGGCACAGTGTCCAAAGAGTCATTTCTTTGACCTCCCCCCAGCACTAATTTTGGAGCTGCTTTTGAGCCTCCAATACTAGTGACATAAAACCCATATTCCAGAAAAACATGAGTTAGGCCTATTTATCCAATGGAACAAATGTTCGGAAGGCTGAATTGAATTGAAACATGGAGCTTTTTAACAAGTGGAGGGTTGCTTAGTACTTGAACAACACAGTACATCACTGATGCTAAAAAAAAAAAATTAAAAAAAAAAACCCTCCAAAATTGTTGGTTCAGTGTGGTAGCCCATTGATATTCCTCCACGTGGTAGTCCAATCTAGTATGTCTGCTGATCCAGGAGGTTAGGGCAGAGGCCAACTCACATAAGGCTCAGCATAGAGGTTTCAAGGAGAGAGCACCAGAACTGGAGTCTACCAGACCAGAATCTAGCTGTGGCTCTGCCATCACTGGGTCTTCATCACTCCGAATCCCCAGTTCTGCATCTGTACATTCAGCTAAGGACTCATACCTTAGGTTTGTAGAGAAGATTGAGATAATGGACGTAGCCATTTGAACAGAATTTTTCCTGGAATTAAGTGCAACCATGTAACTGAAACTCCATTTGGTGGTATCTTTCCTGTTACTTGGGTATCATATTTTGCGAGTACTTGAGAAGCTTGAGCTGAAATGCTCGAATGGAACACCTAGCGATGGGATGGATAGGTTCTTTTACACGGTCCCGTTAGCCAACATTTCTTTCTCAGAGCAGTAGGACTGACTTTCCCCTCATTTTCTTTCTACAATAATTGGATTCTTCTATATCACATCACTCCAGCCCCCGTATCCTGCTCACCATGACAAATACTGAACTAACTTTGTCTAGTATATCTCACTCTAAGGGAATGAACAAGCCTTTATACAGCAATGCTTCTTTGATTTTCCAGTTTATTATTCAGCGTCAAGTCAACTTGTTTTGGACAAAGGATTTCGGATCTATTTTTGTGATTATTTTAAACCACAAAATGAAATAGAGACCTGGGAAAGAGGCTTTGTTGTGTCGTTTCATCCAGAAAGCCTGCTGTAGAAGCTTCATGAGTAAGCGGTAGCATCCACAAAATTCGTATCTGATAGATTCACATTGGGTCAAGGGTGGGGCAGACACAATAGGAAATAGTATCTGGCAGTAATTTGCTCATGGACAGTGGGAATAAGGAATGGGAATGTTCCCAGGCTTCCAAATGTTCACAGACAACAGGGAGGTTGTTAGGGACAGAAAGGACTGCCAGGGGACAGAATATCAGCAGAATGTCACCAGGACAACACTGTACTCTAGAGAAAACTTCTCTGTGTCCCACAAATGGCAACATCTTTGAGAGTTTTAGAGTGCTTAGGTAAGCTGTAAAGATCCTGAAGTTGTTCTAATTTACTGTTATAGTAGACCATGGTAGTCACACATTTTTATGTGTATCTGGCATGCTTTCCAATCCCCTTTATTCTGATTCCTTTAGAGAACCCTCCCTCAGTCTATGTGGGCTTGTTAAGATATGGCAACCATTCTGTTCATACCCCTAGCTAAAGAAGGGGCATATGACCCTGGCTGGGCAGAACACCTCATCCCTCTGGGTAGAGTTATTGTCTACATGTGTGTATGCATGACCCAAGCAGGATAAGCCAGTGCCTTTCCTGGAATTAATATGGAGAATTTTGGAGTAGAGTTTTTATTTCCCCCTATCCAATGTTATTGTCAAAGCAGGAGGATGTGGATTTAGAGATGGGGGTAGGCATTTAAGGACCTTTCTTCAGATAGCCCCAAGTAAGGTTGAGACATGGAGAGAAAGGCAGAACCCAGGACCTATCATGCCTGGGCTTCCTAGCCATGTGAAACAAGAGAAGTCCATTTTCACTTCAACTACTCTGGTTGGGTATTGGACACTTGCAAATCAAAGCCAAGTAAGTCTCCGAAAGAAAGGGGGAAAGCGATGTACAACCAAAGGAATGAAGTAAAAAATCAGGTGCTGGCAAAGGATGCAAGGCCAATGGGTTGGGAAGAGGTTTGGCTGTATTTTGACCAGGGAATAGAATTTACTAGTCTTTTAACTATGTTTTCTAGTTTTTCTTTTGTGAACGTTGTTCCTACAATGTCTTTAAAAAAACCCTAATTATTTTGGGGCAGGCGTCACAATACTTGACATCTTATCTCCCACCCACTATGTGACAACCACCCCCACCCCCCGCCCATTGCACCTTGCAGGGCTCTCCGTTCTTAACCTCTGTTAAATTGATGTGAAAGAGATTTCAGAGAAACAAAGTTGAGAAGCAGTATGGCATTATGGAACGAATATTGGATTTTCAATTAGGGGCTAATATTGGAGTAAGCATTTTGACACCCCCTTGTTGCTCTGAGCCTGAATTTTTTCAATATGGACCTCGAATGAGAATAATAATAATCTTTAACTCACATGGGTTTTGTGTGGATTAGTGTACTGTAAAATGTATAGTAAAAGGTAAAATGACAGTAATAGTTTCTCAATGTTTTACTTCTCATTTTCAGATAAGTTCTTAATAATGTTGAAGGTATTCAGAGGAGATAGTGAAACTATCCAACCCCTCCCATCTCAAAGCAAAGGCAGAACCCTTTCTAGGAGCAAGAAAGAAATGGAGCTATTTATTTTTTTATGTTTGTTGAATGTGTGTTTGTGTGTGTGTGTGAGAGAGAGACACACACACATTTTGGAAGTCCGTTTCAAGGCCATTGTTGCAGCCTTCCACGTTAAATCTCTAAGTGCTCTTGGGAGTACTTTCTTCTTGGGAGCTTCCAGCAACCAGATGCTCAAAACGGGTTCAAAAGAAGAACTCTAATCTCAAGAAGGAGAGCTAATTAAAGTGTACAGTTGTTTTTTTCTTTTTTTCAAAGGAGGACTGAGTTCCCATAAGTCAGAAAGGATTAAGAAATTTACGGTAGCTTCTCTGTCCAAGGGAGAAAGGAACTCATGTGCATCAATATTTCCATCATCATTTTAATACCAACAATATCACCTGCCCCTCCAGTAGCCATCAGTCAATGAGAACCTTCCAGACACTTTGTACGTGTTAACTTAATCTTTTTCAATGACACACACAGAAAAGACAGTTTTTATAATATTTCCACATATAGAAGAGAAAAGCATGTCTTGAGAAGTTAAGAAATTTGCTGAGGACACACAGCAGAAGTGAAACCGAGGTCTACGTGATTGCAAAGTGCATTTTCCCTTTCCACTCTGCACACCATGGGAGCTGATGTATAACGAGGGTTAACAAGTGAAGAATGGATGGCCAAGAGTCTTATCAACAGTCACACCTTGAGAAAGCCAAAGGCTGAAGTGTTGCTTGTCCTTCCTTATCCTTTAGATGAGGGAATTGGTGCAGAAAGACAGGGGCTGGGCTTAGGGAGTAGCTTGATTGCCAAGGGGGAAAATAGTGGCTCACGGCCCTGGAACCTACGTACTGGGACATTCATTTTCAGGCTCTGTTGGAGCTTGGCTACCGGCTTTGCCAGGCCTGGGAGATGTGTCAATGAGCCATTTACATGACCCTTTACAAAGTTAAGTCTGTTATTTGGCCCTTGGTGCTGGCTTTTTAAAAAGTCCTTATCAGACACCATAGGAATAAAACAATGAATATCCATCCACATGTCTGAAGCATTCTTAAAAATGAAAAGCTGAAGTCAGACAGAAAGTAGTGGGTTTGGCACAGGGATACACTGAGTATTGCAGGTTTATGTTCAATTCCATCCTCTGACTGGGGTTTCTCTGAGAATCGGGTGGAGCTCCTACCCACCAGCACTGGATAGGAGACACCTGTTAAGATGTAGGGCTGGTCTGGGGCAGACGACACACTCTTTCACCAGGAGCGAATTCTTCGCTAAGAATACTGCAGTTTGTTTCTGGGATGTCAAGAGGCCAACCTCCCGAGGAAGATGCCAAGATGAACAATTAATCCAATTAATCAGGGGGTGCCTGCTCAGATGGGGTTGCTGAGTCATCAGCCCAAAGTCAAACCTGTTCCAGAAGCCAGTCAGGGGAAGCGCTCAACCTGGGATGGTTTTACTTCTCCTAGGGAACTTCTGGAAATTTTTGGAGATGTTTGGGGTTGTTATGACAGACGGAAGAAGTGATGTGCTGTTGGCATCTATCTGGTAGAGGCCAGAGATGCTACTAACATTCTACCATGCACAGGACAGCCCCTACAATGAAGAATAACCCGGTTCCAAGTGTGTCAACAGTGCTGAGGTTAGGAAACCCTGGTCTAGGGGCGCCTGGGTGGCTCAGTCAGTTCAGCATTTGACTCTTGGTTTAGGCTCAGGTCATGGTCTCACGGTTGGTGGGATCGAGCCCTGCATTGGGCTCTGCCCTGACAGCATGGAGCCTGCTTGGGATTCTCTCTTTCTCTCTCTGTCTCTCTGCCCCTTCCTCCTAAAAATAAATAAATAAACATTAGGAAAAAAGCAAGCCTGGTCTAGGGAGTACCAGGAACTAAGTCAGAAAGTCAAATTGGGTTCAGAATCACCAAGGGGAGGGGCAGGAAGGATGCCCAGTGGAAGAAGGAACAGAGGGTAGTTCATCCTCAAACAGAGCTCTCCCATGCCCTACAGGCTGGGGCTGCTGCTGTTGACCAGCCGTACCCAGCTCTTGGCCACTGCTGCTACTCATTGGTAAAAAGGTTTAAGTTTTGTTTTGTTTTTGTATCAAGTCTGAGACTTTATTTGCCATTATTTACAGAACGATCTTGACAGCAACTAACTAGGAGAGAGATGATTTGTAGCGTAGTAGTTCCTAAGCTTGGGCATTAGTCCTAAAGTGTTCAAATTCCAGCTGTACCACCCACCAGATGTGTCATAAAGCATGGCCATCGATCTCGCTTTTCCTAACCTGTATCCTAGGGATAGTAATAGCTACATCTTTGAGGGTTAAATGAGGTCACACGCATAAAGAATCTAGGAAGCTTTATAATTAGTTTAAAACCATAACTATCATTCTGGTTATGATTACTGTGGAGGTGGGATAGGACACCTGGGGTGAGGTATTGGGAAGGGTCCCATGGGCTCCCCAGCAAGAAACCCTGGAGAACCCAAGGGTGCCACGAGGCAATGGTCTTGTAAAGAGTGATTCATGATGTCGACAGTAAGGAACAAAGATCACCAAACTGATCGAGCACAAAGCTACATTTATTTACTTGTCCGACAAAGGAGGGTCACATCCCTTAGGTGAGAATTGTGCAGATCTCCCAGAGCAGAAAGGAAATGGGCTGGATCGATCACAAGAAATGGGGAGAGCGTATTAAATAAGGTCCTGCTCTGAGTTCAGGTTTTTGGGATATCAGGACTGTGAGCTCCTCATTGTGGTCCCTTTTGTTTCACAGCATCCCCGATGCCAGGAAGCCTGGCATAAATTCTAGCTGCAAACGCAGTTGACAGTTTCATGGGGGAAATGCTGAAAGTTTCAGAAAGTTATTCTTAAACAATGGCAACCATTATTGCACTGGCTCTGTACTGCCCGTTGTAGTTGGTGGCCTTCCTGGGAAGCAGATTCTGACATGGAGCTTTGTGTGCGGTTTGATATTTGTGCGGGTGTGTCTTTGGGCTCCCGATACACAGAAGAATGAAGCGGGAGCGGGCAGATGGGGCAGGTGAGTTAGGGTGATGGCCCCGTGACAACGTTGGCCAGACCCAAGGGACAGCCTGGAGCTAGCTAGAGTAGCAGGTCCAGATTGTTCCCTGTTGGACTGAGATGACCAGCCCTTTATACTCCCTCACTGATCATTGAGTGTGGGTACCCAGAGGCTGTCCCCAGAGGGGCCAACACCTCAAAGCTGTCCGCCACCAGTGACAAGGTCTTCACAGATGAACGATCTGGATAGTACAGCACAGTGTTCACCAGCTCCCCGTCTCAGTCAAGTCCTGGGTTCACTGCATGCTTAAAACAATTCTGAAGTCAGTTCAGGGGGGAGGACTGGATCAGGGAGGGTAGGAGGTTTATGGAAGGCTGCACACCTGCTTACCGATCACTTGGGCACTTAGCAATCCTGCCTCGCTCAGCTTCTCCTAGAAGGTGTGCATGGGTGTGCATGGTAGAGAACACAGGATCAAAACCAGACTTGAGCTTGATCAATAGGCAGGTCAAGACGCCTCAACTCTTTTAGAAAAGTCATGTGTTCTCAATGGGGGCAATTTGTAAAAGTGAGTCTCTGGGGCAGGGCAGAGGGAGGGGTGAAGAAATTATATTCTCTTCATATATAAAGCACATAAGCAGATACATGGCATATCTGTGTTGTTAAAATTTAGTGACAGGCGAATGGAGGAAAAATGTCTAAAAATGGCTCCTGGAAGGGGAGAAATAATGAAAAAAAATGTTTAAAAGGATACAAAGAAAGGAAGAAAAGGAATCTCTAAACTCCATGTTTTTATCATGGCTTCTGTGTTCCAAGAATTGAATTGGTCAAAAGCCTTAGAGAACAGGAG
The DNA here is from genome assembly GCF_022079265.1 of Lynx rufus. Classification (NCBI taxonomy): domain Eukaryota; kingdom Metazoa; phylum Chordata; class Mammalia; order Carnivora; family Felidae; genus Lynx; species Lynx rufus. The sequence continues at coordinate 6,952,307 of NW_025814845.1, forward strand.
TCTAGCATTGGTATACAATGCTTTTTGGCTTTGATTGATTATTATTACTATTATTATTATTATTATTGCTTATGCCACATTAACATGAAACTGAAAGGAAAATCCCAGTTGGTTTACCATTTTAAGTTTTAGAGATTTTCTGGGAGCACATATGCACATATGCACACACACCCAATATCCATTTCCTCTTGAATAATGAAATATGCAGCCCTGGACCCCCAGTCCAGCTCCATCCAGCCACATCCAGCTCCATAGGGAAATGGTGGTCTGGCAGGGTCACCTGATGCCTGGCTTCATTTATCGCAAGCCCTGTCCTAGGATGTTAGAGTTGAAAGAGGAGCCGAGACATTCTTAATCCTGGCTTCACATCACGAGAATTAAAATGAAAAAAAAAAAAATCTCTCCAGGGATTCTGGTTTAATTTTCTGGACATTAATATGTGGTAAGAGCTCCTCAGGGGATTCTGCTATGGAGGCCGGATTGAGAGCACTGATACAGTAGAGCCCCTCACTGTGCAGCTCCAGGAGTGGAGACTCCGAGAGGGGAAGTGAGTTGCCCAAAGACACATAGCCGTTGTTGGAGCAGCTTGATCAAAATCTAGTCTCCTGACCGTGGCCCGTAGTATTTCTCTTACCCTGCACTGCCTTCTTTAAGTTTGTAAAAGGGAAGGTGAAGCAGCACGTATCCTGGTGGAAACGCTAGAGTGAGACTTTATTTCTGAGTTTGTAGTGATGAGCACTTAGTGTCTCTAATTAATCTAGTATCTATCGAATCGTGCCTTCTCATCCTCGGTTTTATATCTGAGATCGCATGGGGTCTTAGATGTAAATGACAGAAGGACAAGAGGACCCAAATGCATCCAGCAGCCTCTATAAGCCCGAATTGTTCTCGCTGCTTTGCTGTGGTTGTGGAATTTATTTTCACAATAATCCCAGGAGGTGGGTATTATTAGCTCCATTTCAAAACGATGAAACAGGCTCGCGTCGGTTTGGTCAGGTACCCAGGGTGTCACAGCAGATACGTGATTTGTGCTCAGTTCATAACTTCCCAAAGTTGACATTCTCTCAGGGTCTGCAAGAATGTAAGTTGCACAGAGGTAGGAATTTTGAAAACGTGTTTGCTCATTGATTTTCTTCCTAAGTGCCTATAATTCTGCTGGCACATGGTAGGTGCTCAGTAGAAATTGGTCAGATCAGCGAAGTCCTACCACTGAGCTATACAGGCCTTCAGCCTCGAGGACTAGAGATTTTGGAGTTCCATGAAACATACAACAAAAAAGAAAATTCTGCTGCTTTTAAATTTTGGAACCCAGCAGTTTTCAAAACATCTGCAAGGGAGTCTGGTGTATTTGAAACACCTCCTCCAAGCTGTTGATGCCATGTGTTGAATATGCCTAGTGACAGCAGTGTCCTAAGCATATCTAAAAAAGTGTGTGCGTGCGTGCGTGCGTGCGTGTGTGTGTGTGTGTTGTGAGCTGCTGTTACATTATTTAGGGTATTTTTTAAAAAAGCTGTAGATCAGCAGAGAGAAAGCAGTGTCTTCTAGATTGTTCCAGCACACTGAGCCCAGCAGTGAGGTATGCTAGCGAGAGCTGCCGACTATGGGAATTTGGGACCTTCGGGGAGGCACGTTGCTTCTTGTCTCCTTGGACCTGAGCTCGTCTGCAGGCTAACTAACACCCTTCCATCTATGACTTCGCAAATCATAGGAACTTGCTCAGAAGTGTAGACTTAGGAGAAGAGGAGAAACTGACTAAGCTACAGGAAAGGCGTGTACATTGCAGGTGAATCTAAGGTGCGTGTGCTCTACTCTGATAGAAGTAGGGCAGGCTCACAGGACTGGGCTGGAGCATCTATCCCCTCTAGTGGAATTTGGTTCTGCCTGTAACTGAGATACCTGTATTTTTTTCTTCTAAGAAATGAATAGCTATTCACCTGCTGCCCCCAGCCCTATGGTACAGGACCTCACACAGGTGTTTGAAAGTCTTCAGGAGCTGAAGACAGGACTGCCTAGGATTCCCATGACCTGGATGGAAGTATAGTTCTTCAGGGTGACACTGGAGGCCTTCTTGGTCTTGACCAGGGCAGTGGTTGTTAACCTTGGTTGCACAGTAGCATCCCGTGGGGAGTTTTGACAAAGTCCCGGTGCCCAGATCCATCCCTGGACATGCTGATTTAATATTCTTGGTGGATCCTGGCATGGTTCCCATAAGCTTCTCGGGGGTTCTGACCTGCACCAGTATTTGAGAATGACATTTTGCAGCCTCATCACCTGCCCCAGAGACTGTGCCTCTTCCTGCCTGCAAAGCCCTTGCCTCTGCCTGGCGTCCCCTCCCTGTTTTGTCTGCCTGGTGAGCATCAATTCATTCTTTACGACCTGACTCGTGTGACCTTTCTGAACACTTCTAGGCAGCCTGATGCCAGACAGAGGTGGTTCCTGCCTCATTTATGTTCTCGTAACACTCTTCTAGACATTTCCTATTCTGGTACTTACAGACACTTGCGGGCTTTTTGTTTATCAATTTGTTCATTTGAGTTGGGACCTTGTCTTCATTGCCTTTGTCTCCTCAACCCCTGGTGCAGTCAGCACCAGGCGCAGGATAAACACTCAGTGAATATTTAGTTGCATTAAACTGAGGCACTCGAAACAGCTCTCATGTCATTGAGGCTGAAATATCCGTTCCTTATGATACTGGTCTCTTTGTTTTGTTGTGACATTAACCGTCCAGAATACCAATGTGCCTCATTTGTGCAAACACAGCAGTTCCCATTTCAATGTTGAAATATTTGGCTAATTGAAGGATTGCTTGTGTCCACCATGTCTGGTTTCTGGCTGTGCCAGTCACAATTTAAAACCAGGAGTGCAAGAGATGTAGTTAGCGGTCTGTAGCAAGTCTGAGTATATACACACATGCTAAAATGCATCTGGGACCCCACAGGTATAGGTGAAAGCCAAGAAGGGATATTCCGGCTTGTCATCCATTTTAAGGTCACGCACTTTTTGATTTTTGATGAAGGATGACATCCATCTTCTAATTGTAATGTCTGTGTGTGTGTGTGTGTGTGTGTGTGTGTGTGTGCGCGCGCGCGCGCGCAGCCAGTCTCCACTCTAGTGTTATGCTGTGGAGTGGGATGGGTATTGCAGGACTGAGCAGGCCAGGAGACAGGAATCATCAGGAAGAAGCCAGATGTCTGTGCTGCTGCTTAGGACAGCGGCTCACGTGGTCGCTTATGGGTAGTATTGATTCTGATCGTTCATTGCCTGCAACCTTCCAGTTGGAAGTATTTGCACTCTTATTCCTGTCAACAACACTTTGGAGGATCCATTAGACGCGGGAAGACTGGAAGCAAAGGGTTAACAGACAAAGGTTATTAAACTTCTTGCCTGTGGGGGAATCGGAGAGAGGTCTGGTGGCAAATGTGGGTCAAGTCGAGTAGACAGAAGCTACTGGCTATAGGAAGCAGACACTGGATGGCCCACGACTTCTTAGAGAAGAAGAGGTAGTGAAGGAATGGAGGTAGGGCCAATGCTGGGCATATCTGAGAGATGACTGCAAGCCTGGATCTGAGAGTCTACTAGTTAACATTCCCTTTTCCCCCTATAACACAATCAGGCCAGATAAAAGCTCTTCCTCTCCAAAGTAACTCTGAGTATAAGCAGTCAACCATATCAAGTCAAGCTGATACGGACTTTCTTATTCCTTTGCCATCCTCAACATGTTGCTTCTACCTCATGGTTTAAAATGGCTGCTGTGGCTCTCACTGTCACATCCACATTCTAAAAACCAGGAGGTAGAGAGGAGAAAGGAAGTATATGCTTACTGTATGTTAAGGGTCTGACCCAGAAGTAACAACTTGCCACGTCCACTCACATACTATTGACCAGAATATAATTACATAGATACCCCTAGCTTCAAGGGAAATTGGGAAGTAAACTCTTTAGCTACGTGGCCATGTGCCCAGCTAAAATCTTTATTATTAAGGTAAAGGGGAGAATAGATACTGGGGAAATAACAGCCATCTTTGTCTCATAGGAGACATTTTCCTGGCTAATGGCCAAATTCAGCAAAATACGGCCTCCCAGAACTGCCAGGAGGGTGAATTCAGAAGGAGACATATCTGAATGTCTTAAATGCCATCTCAGAACAAGGAATCGATGGTTGAGGTTAAACATATTAGCACTTGGAGGTTGTCCAGAAAATCTCAGTGTCTAAAAACAACACTTCTTGTTTGATGCATGTGTCATACAATGTTTAATGTTAATTTAACTTCTTGATGTAATTTCTTGGTGAGAGTGTTTGTCCAGTATTCCCAAGAGTGTAAGGAGTGTAGTGTGTGTGGGGAGGGGTGTTACCGGGAGAACATGGATTGTAAATTTCCATGAAATTAATTACCTGGGAGAGGACATTAAAACTGCACAAATGGAGATGTTTTATGTATATTTAACACTCTGTGTTTTGAAAAAGGCATCATAATTGTGTGTGTGTGTGTGTGTGTGTATTGTATGTTTGTGTGTATACACATATACTTAACATGATTCTTCTTGATGCAGTTGGAGAAAGGGTCATTCCTACTTTATGGAATTTGGTGATTAGATCAGCTTGAGCCTGATTTAATAACAAAACTCGGAGGAAGGAGATATCTCAGGAGAGGATGAAGGTAATTTTCATGGAAAGGAATCTAAACATGTGCCACTAGAGTATGGACTGTGGTGGTTTTAAAAGCAGATCTGAAAAGTTTTTGGTAGTTCTCTCATTGGAATGTGGGGTCTGATTACTCTTTCCTTGAACATGGGCTGGTCTGTGTGATGCCATTCTGACAAACAGAGTGTGAAAGCAGTGGTACTCCATGCCCTCCAATACTAGATCACAAATTGCAACGGCTGTCTTTTGGTATTCTTGCCCTTGAACCCGGCCGCCATGTTGTGAGAAAGCCCCAGTCACATGGAGAGACACGGAAAAGTGTTTTGCCCACATTTGTCCTTGGAATTTTCTCTTCTCTGTTTCCAGCTTTGAAGGAAACTCACTCCTGTGTTCTTGGAGAGCAATGGAGATTCTAGGAAAGAGTTTTTCTTTTTGCCTTTCCTTTTTAAAAAAAAATTTTTTTGAGAGACAGAGAGAGACAGAGCGTGAGTAGGGAAAGGGCAGAGAGTGAGGGAGACACAGAATGCGAGGCAGGCTCCAGGCTCTGAGCTGTCAGCACAGAGCCCGATGCGGGGCCCAAACTCATGAACGGCGAGATCATGACCTGAGCTGAAGTTAGACACCTAACTGACCGAACCACCCAGGCGCCCCTCTTCTTGCCTTTTCAAAGACAACATACACTGGGGCTCTTCTGTGAAAGATACGGCACAGTTGATGTTTTAGCTAATGGCAAAAGTAGCCATGCCTGAGTTACTGTCCTACCCTGGTTTCAAAGACTCCTCTTCCAGACATCACAAGATAGTCACCAGAAACTCTCTCTCCTTTGCTGGAGGAGGGCTCTGCCCCACCTAGAGTTGTATACAATTTGATGGGCATGATGCTATGAGTTAGGTCAGATGCCTCATCCATTTAAACACTTCACTTATGTCATAGTTATCAGATCTGTTTGTAATTTATTGTTTCTTCTGTAGGATATTGTGTGCTGAGATCTCTCTTAAAATCTGTATATTTCTCCAAGGATTTGGAAAATAGCATGTGTTTAATTAAGTGTTCAATGAAATTGAGGTGAAGTCTGACAAGCACAGGGAAAGTCGGACTAACACTTCCTCATTTAAAACACTTTTAGTAATGCTCTACCAAATTTCATAAGTTATTTAAATCTGATATCTTACTTCCGACACATTGACTGTGTTTGTTTGTATTTTAAAAACCTGCATAATTACTTCCCATGTTCTGATGTCTAGTCATATCGAAGATGGACTTTTGAAATTACCTTTCCTGTTGTCATTTGTTTACCCAGCATATACTTATTTTCGCCAGGGTCTGTGACAATGTCTTCGTATTCATGATCTCATTCTGTCCTGTGAGGCAGAAGATTAGACAATTTTTCATTTTCCTTCTTAGCATCCCCTTCTTGTGAAAGCACCAGTATTTTCTTTTGGGTGAGATTTTTTTTTTCCATGGTTTGTGGACATGCTCATGGGGAAGCTGTTCATCAAGGCTCTTCAAAAACCCCTCCCCCACCCCTTCAACACTGACCAAGGAGGTGGATTACTGATGTAAGCTAGGTTATTTGGGCTCTTTCCCAGGAACTGAAACCTGAGCAAAACCTTACATGGAAAGCAGGCACTGGAATTTGAACATTTAGCATCTGTGTCTGGAACACGTGTTCATTAGCTTTTGCAATCACATTTAGATTCCATCTCCACAACGCTTTTAGCACTGAGAGCAATTCCATGGAAAGCAGGTGCTCAACAATATTTGTGGAATGAACGAATGAAGAATGCTCCGAGGTCCCTGGTTCGTGTATTGCCTGAAGCTTGAGTAGTCAAATCTTCATTTGATTCTCTGAGCTCCTAGAATACTTCCATTAAATTGGGAGAAATAAATGTCACCTGTTTCCAGTGGGGGTACCTAAGTGATACAAGCAGATGTCATTGACCCTGCTTATTGATAGTGCATTTCTTTTTAAGAAAAAAAGGAGGTGTAAGTGTGCCTGTATTTGCTATTTGTTAGAGCCTTTGTATCCTCCTATCATGCTTTATCCTTATTTGTCCATTTCAGTTGAATTTTCCAGAATTGTATTTTGCAATCACATATGGATGTTGCAAACGTAATAATCCCCAGGGCATCAAAGTCAACATCAAAAACTGAAAATGAAAAATCTGCTGGTTCTCAGTCAGTGCTAGCCTGGAAGCACGATGGTCTCCTTAACATTTTTTTTTTTTTTTTTGGTGGGAGATCACAAGGGTCTGCCAACATTGGCATTTGAACTTGCCACTTCTACCCTAGAGGTAGACTTGGAAATCCGACCAAACCAAGCCAAGTCAGAGTGCTGGTATGCCATAACGTGGTTTCCTTCACCATCTAATGAATAATCAATTGCTTTTTCTAAATCTGGAATCTGTGTTGGGGCTTATTCTGCAGAAGGAAGGGGCGATATGAAGCAACAGAGTGCTTGAAGTGATGGCAGATAGGGCTGTAGAGGCAGGGAGCTGGGTGTTCTTTGAGGAGCGGATCTTCAGAAGTCATCTGCAGAAGGATCCTAAAGGCACTTGGTCTTTAGAAGCTGGGATTCAAGTTGTACGAGCAATTCTGGTAATGATCCGGCCCCTGCCAAATGGACTGGCCAGACTGGACTCCTCACTATCTCCAAAAGTACACGTTCATAGTTGGTTCATGCTGTGACCTCCTTCTGCAATGGCTTTCCTCATACGCTCTCCCTCTCTTGGTCTTTTAGGGTCCAGCAAAACAATTGATTTCAGGGGTCCCACATTCTCTGATTTCTGAGAAGAAAATCTGCAGTACAGGGCAAGAGACATAGGATTTGGGTCAGGACACCCACGCTCTGATGCTTTACTAGATTCAGACACATTACTTGACCTTCCTGAGCTAGTTATTCCTTCCCTCAGCTGGGGATGTCCTTGATGTTGATGATGATGATGACGATACCTTGTCGGGTGGTGGTCAGAATTAAAGAGAAGATATGTCTAGCAGCTGCCACGTTGTACGACATTGACAATTGATATCTCCTTTATGTCATTTCTATGGTCCAGTGCAATCTTGTTCCTTGGGAGTCTTTTAATGGCATCGTATCAGTTGCGGTCATTGATAACTAGCTTTGTGAGAGTGACCTTTCTTCTCCATTTCTAGTCTTTACCTAAAGCCACAACTGTAGCTATATCTATATCTATGTATATCTTAATTTTCCAAGTTCCTGGAAGGCAGTGATTAAGCTTTATAGCTATTGTACAAAGGTATCCAATGAATGAATGCCAACCGAAAGAAAAAAATAAAAAGGACCATTTTAAAACTATGTTGAAAACAAACTGAGGGTTGATGGGGGGTGGGAGGGAAAGGAGGGTGGGTGATGGGTATTGAGGAGGGCACCTTTTGGGATGAGCACTGGGTGTTGTATGGAAACCAATTTGACAATAAATTTCATATATTGAAAAATAAAAAAAATAAAAAAAATGAAAAAAAATAAAATTAAGGATCCATCATTAAAAAAATTAAAAAAAAAACAAAAAAAACTATGTTAGCTCTATTGTGTTTGTGTTTTTTAAGGCTTTAGAGGTAAATTGGGGCTTATTTTCATAATTGTACATTTTGCTTCTATAGGGCATGTCTGATAGGTTCTTTTCTGTGACATTTGAATAAAAAATGTATGCACGAACAGCACCTCATTTGATCTCTTTGATTCCCCTGGAAGGCAGACGTTATTGGCATTTCCTGATTATAGCTAGTGAATCTCGGCTCTGAGAGGTGAGTGACTACCCAAGGCCACACAGCACGGACAGCGGAAAACAAGTGCTCTGGCCTACGTTTACACCCCTGCCCCCTCCCAGGCCACGTTGACTCTACTGAGAATATCTTGTTTGATAATAGATGTGAAAATCCTTCACAGACTCCAGAGCAGAATATGAATGCAGAGGATTATTGCTATTATTTCTAGGGCAAGTGAGCTATAACCTCTTGTGGAATCATCTATCAACCAGGAAAGCCTGTTGCTGTTCACTGAATTGTACCCTTGTGACCCGAAAGATAATGTATTTCCCAGTGTACTTAACTTAACACTATGAGCTGACCTGTACCTTGAACTGAGCTGGGCGAGTAATATTTAAATGCAGAGTCTGACAGCTTATAACCCAAGGCAGCTCACCTCCCCCTGTGGCAAGCTGCCAAGCCAGGGAGGGAAGAACATTGGACTGTGGGGATGAATAAGATTAGGGTTGGATGGTGTTCTTCCAGAAACAACCCATGGCTTAGATTTATTTTTGATACCTTGATGAAAGGAATAACTTGGTTCATTTTGATTATCTAGAGTGCTCCTTGGGCTACCTGCCATAGCCACCCTTGGATTGTCCATTTCAGCCGCCCTCACACTGGGTCAGAACCATTCCATGTTGATTTAAAAACCCAGTGGGGGATTATCTGACCGGAGTTTGATATTGTGGTTCACCAGCCTTCTGGATCCTCCCAAGTCTGCAAAAAGGAAAATGCTTGCTGGACACTTTGGCAGGCCAGAGTCAGTAGGGAGGGAAGGGTGTGGTGTTTCTGCCTTAACCTCTTAATACTGGGCTAAAAATACAACTGAACCATAGAGCTGAGTGTGTGTTTGAAATAGAAGGGAGCTTAGCCATCAGTGGGAAGACCCTGATTTTATAGACAAGGGAAGAGAGACTCAAAAAGGCAAGCAATTTGCCAAGAAGTTTGATGCCCAAATTCCTCGAATTTAGGTTTATGTCTCATCTAAATTAGTAAAATGAGATATTCCTTATCCCCAGTCATCCGTTGTTTTTGCCCTCTTGTGTTACTAGCTACCGAGAGTGACATCTGTCCAAGTCAAGAATGATCCACATGAACAGTGTTTGGAGAGTCATCTCCCTTTTGTGTTGTTATATCAGTCAATCAGTAAACAAGCAGGAGCAGCTCCACTCTGCACCTGACACGGAGTTCGGAGCTGTGAAAGGGACCCACAATGTTCTCAGTGAGGTGACTCCTTGTAACGATGCTAACACAGTGAGTACCCGCCTGCAGAACTGTGGAATAAGGGCCTTATGTATAGCCATATATGGTGGAGCATATCATACAATTTGGGGATCAAGTTTGGGTCTTGGATCTGCATGCCATTCAAGGTTGACACAAAACAAAAGAAAAAAAATGTTCCCTGGACCTTCGGATTGAGTTGGGGGACACCACTGAATCATAGGCCCTCCTCCGTGGCTTCTGAACCAACTGAAAAACAACCCAGGAGCCAGGTAATGATCACAAAGACAGCCTTATTGCAGTCAGTCCTTGAGTTGGACACTGGAACTTGACTCAAGTGTCTCAGATGAACTAAGCTCTCCTGGAAGGCCTGGAAAATTCACGTCTCGTGGGGCAAGATGTAGGAAATAGAGCAAGTGAGACCCAGATGAAGATGGAAATAGACAAGAGAGTTAAGGATCGGAAGAGAGGGAGGGAGAAGAGGTGCACTGTGTAGCCGGCTAGTGAGAGAAGGCTCACCTCCTCATGAGAAGTGGAATGGAGGGGATGAATCTTCTTATTTAAAAGTTTATTTATTGATTTTGAGAGAGAGAGAGAGAGAGAGAGAGAGAGAGAGAGAGAGAGAGAGAGCATGCTAGTGGGGAGAGGGGCAGAGAGAGAGAGAGAGAGAGAGAGGGAGAGAGAGACTCCCAAGCAGGCTTCATGCTGTCAGCACAGAGCCTGACTCAAGGGCTTGAACTCATGAAATGTGAGGTCAAGATCTGAGCAGAAATCAAGAGTTGGACGCTTCACCAACTGAGCCACCCAGGCGCTCCTGAGCTTCCTTATTTTAAAGGATAAGGCAGGATCATGCAGAGGAAGAGAAGATTCCCCTCTACCTTCCAGACAAGACGAGACGAGGAAAGCACAGATGTGTGAAGCCTCTGGGAGGCGGTGGGATCCACGATGCAGAAAAGGGGAGAGGAATCGGCCTTGGGGTTTTTCTTCGTGTGTGTGTTTTAAATTTTATATTACACTTGATCTTAGCCAAAAGGCCGAGAAGTGATTACATTTTATTTTACATTGTGGCAAAATATACATAGCATGCAATTTACCTCCTTAACCACTTTTTCAGTGTCCCATTCACTAATGTAAAGTGGATTCCTATTGTTGTGCAACCAGCGTCCAGAACTTTTTCACTTTGCAAAACTCAAATTATAAAAGCACTAACTCCCCCTTGTCCCCTTTCCCCAGCTCCTGACAACCACAATTTTGTTCTCTGTCTCTATGAATTTGACTCTTCTAGGGACTTCATATAAGTGGAATCCACAATTTTTGTGTGTGTGTGTGACTAGCTTACTTAACTTCACATAATGTCCTACAAAATTGTCCATGTTGTAGCCTGTGTCAGAATTCTCTCTCTTTTTTTTTTGAAGGCTGAGTTCTATTTTATTTTTTGTATATGCCACATTTTGCTTATTCATTCATCCATAGATGTCCACTTATGTTACTTTTATCTTTCGGTTATTGTGAATAATGCCACTGTGAACATAGGTGTACAAATCATTCTTTGACACATTGCTTCCAGTTGTTTTGGACATCTACCCAGAAGTGAAAATGCTGGGTCAGGGTCTCTCAACTTCGAGAAAGGACAGCTCGATGCTTTGAAGAAGATAAAACAGAGGGGGGAGACCAGAAATCTACAGGTGTGTAGAGGAAAGATGCTTTCTGGGTCTGGCAGGATTGAAAGGCTGCCTTCCCAAGGGGGTAAAGACAGTGGTCAGGTTTTAAGGGCCACAGGGAAGAGTCATAGGGGAGGCAGTGTGGTTCTTGTAATCCTATAGCCTCTAGAGACTACAGACGGAGCCTGGGGCTTTGGGTGGGTGGGGGAGTAGGAGGGGGATTCCTGTCTGTCCTCAGATGGAAAGGGACACAAATAGGAGGAGGAATCAATCTGTAGCCAGGAGTATGTTTTGGTGTTAATTCTTTGTCTAAATGGAGTATACTTGCTTATTGGCGAGAGGTAAGGATAAAGATTTACAAGACCTTTTGTTTAACATAAGGAGAGGAGGGGTCAAGCCATATATTGTTCACTCTGAAAACCAGGGTCTATCACACACGTATCAGAAGTAAGGAATTCCTGGGGTGCCTGGGTGACTCAGTTGGTTAAGCATCGAACTTTAATCTTGACTCAGGTCTTGATCTCAGGGTCCTAAGTTCAAGCTCCAGATTAGGCTCTACATTGGGTGTGAAGCCTATTTTTTTTTTTAATTAGGAATTCCTGTCCTAAACCCCACCTGTAACAGGGTGAAATTGACCTAAAAAGCAGCTGTGGTCCAAACAGGAACGTCACTTATTTCCACAGGGCTGGTCACACACCCCTATTCTAATTCTATGTTGTAAAAAGGCCAATTACAATACCTCCTATCTATTTAGTCGGTAGTTCTCAACCGGGGGCATTTCTGGTTGTCACAACTGGAAGGAGAGATGCTACTGTCATAGACGGGGTAGAGACCGGGGGTGCTGCTAATGCACAGGTCAGCCTCCCATCAAGAAAGTTTCCAGCCCCCCAAATGTCAATAGTGCTGAGGTTGAGAAATGGGATTTGTTGTATCTCCTTCTCCATAAACAGTCTAATTTCCTCCTCACAAATATGTGCTAAGAAACCTAGTCTTGTCTTATGTGATGGATTAGAATGTGGGTTGAGGCAACTCTGAATAGCTTAGCTGACTTCCCAGAGGTTTCATACAAAGATCAAGTGTCTTGACTTCTAGGACCATTTCCCTTTGTTCACACCTTGAAGGGTCAGATAGGAAGCAGTCACTGAGGGTTGAAGAGACCTATACCAATGACAAAGTTGAAAGACGGGAATAAGCATTTGTCCAGTGCCCGCTTTGCCTTTGTGGGCCCTGGGCTGGGAGGCTTAGCTGCATTTGTAATCATCCATTACCAGCGTGTACTGCAGCTCGGTATGTTGCACTTCAGAAAATTAAATAGCTTGGACAAGGTCTCACTGAAACCTAGGTGTATGCTAAATCTGGTTCTTGCTTCTAAACCTCACTGCTTTCCTATTGGAATACGTGTGATTACAAAATAATTAGTTCATAAGTTTCAATAATAAGGCGACAATATCTAGACACTCCAGATTCTATTCCTCCACTCAAAAGAATTTTCGGGCAGACTCACTATCTTCCAGTGTACTAGGACTGGAGAGATTCTGGCTCTCTGAAGTACTGTCAGATTTCAGAGTGGGGCAGTGTGTGCCTGAGTGCTGAAATGCTGTTTTCTGTGCTCCAAATATCCCATTGATGTGTATGTGCTCATGCACGCGTGCATGTGTGCGTGTGTGTAGGTGAAGACAGATCCCTCATGTTTGATGACTCAGGGCCATTTATTGCATTTGACTATGTATCTGCAACCTCTTTATTCCAGGCATTTTGGCCTGAGTCCTTGAGGAGGGGCAAGGGACAGGTCTGAGCCAAGTGCCTTATGAGATGGCAGAGGCTTGCTAGACAAAACCTGTGAGCTAGCTCTGTTCTCTAAGGCTCAGTGCTTTCCTTTAGGGGGACACGAGTTCATCATGTGACTTCTGCAGCCAGGTATGCCTGGGTTCAAATCCCACTTCTACCGTAGACCTTCCTACCCATATGGATTTGAACAAGTGGCTTAACCTCTCTGTGTCTTGGCTTCCTCACCTCTAACACGAAGATGCTCAGAGGGAGAACATACCAGAGAGTAGACGGGGGACCTACATGAAATGATGTTCTCTCCACTCCAGGGTAAGGTGTCTTGACCTCGTGGGACCTGAGGTGGGCATGGAGGGGAAGTTTCAGTGGACAGTACCAGAGCCGAGAGCGATGGTAGTGCTTCTGGAAGCCACTGCATTCTCCAGGCCAGCAGGGGAAGGGATCAGTGGAGCCAACTTTCACATGTGGGGGGCAAGAATAAATTGCCCACGGAAGTCTCGAGGACAGCAGACATATTGCTTTGGGAGAGGCTCAGACATCCTCTTGGGACTGCCTGGAGAGCAGGGAAGACGCTTTTAGTTATGTCCTGTCTTTCAACATGTCAGTGAACCAGAAAAGCAGTGGTGTCTGTCTTTACCCCCAGGGAGACAAAACTACAGGACACAAACATAAATTATGGCCGAGTAAAAACTAACCATAGCAATTTAGGACATTTCCAATGTCGGAAATTGACCCAAAATTATTTCAGAAGCCCTGCAGTAACAGTGGTAGGAGAGGTGCCCAAAGACGGATGGGCAACAGCTTCAAACCTCAGCTTCATCACTTACAAGTGGCATATTTGGAGTCACATGATTTCTCTGAGCCTCAGTTTCTTCATCGGTAAAGTAGAGAAAATACTATTTCTCATGGTAGCCGTGGATCTCAAATGAATCAAGTCTACAAAAGCACTTTGCAAACTGTCAAGTCCTGCACAGGTTTGAGAGGCTGTTATATTATTTCCAACTAGTTGGTGCTACTGTGGATTTTAGGGGGTGAGAAGAAATTCTTCTAGTTCATGTTCTACGTGGTAGCATCTTTGAACTTCATGTTCTCACTCATCAAACACCTTAAAATATGGAAGCGCCTAAAGTGGCAGAAACAGAAAAATCTATCATCTAATTCAAAGCACCCTCCTTTTATTGGAAAGGGGGTGGAGAACATTTCTTTTGTTGAGCTTGCTTAATTCAAGAGGGAGAAAGAGAGTTGCAAATGAGAAATGCAAATCTAAAGATATCCAGCAATGTGCTCGGCTTTAATAATTGCTCAGATAAGAAAATCTCTATTCCTCTCCTCTCCATCCATTCACACACACACACACACACACACACACACACACTACAATTAGGGTCCAGGTTTCAGTTAAATGTCACTGTGTCAGGGGCACCTGAGTGGCTCAGTCAGTTAAGTGTCTGACTTTGGCCGAGGTCATGATCTCATGGTTCATGGGTTTGATCCCCACATCAGGCTCCCTGCTGATAGCTCAGAGACTGCTTGGGATGCTGTCTCTCCCTATATCTCTGCCCCTCGCCTGCTCTTGCTCTCTCTCTCTCTCTCTCTCTCTCTCTTTCAAAATAAATAAAAACTTTAAAAAATATCTCTGTTTTAAAAAATGTTAAAAATCCATCTCAAACTTATTCTATCCTACCCCATCTTACCTAACCCTTTTTTTTTTTTTTTTTGAGAGAGAGACATAGCATGCGTGGGGGAGAGGGGCAGAGGGAGAAAGAGAGAACCTTAAGCAGGTTCCATGCTCAATGTGAGCCCAAATCAAGAGTTAGACACTCAACTGACTGAGCCACCCAGGTGGCACTACCCACCCTACCCACCTTACCCTATGCTACCCTATCCTAGCTTGTCTTGTTCTACCCTACCCTACCCTACCCTACCCTATGCTATCTTACTCTAGCCTACTCTACCCTACATTTTTTCTCAGGTGATAAGCTCCGTAAGAGAAAGCTTTTCTCTCCTTGGTATCTCTGATGCCTATTGCAGTGGCTCATAATGGGAACTCAGTAAACATTTCCTGAGTGGATGAATTCTCAATTCTAGAAGGGTTGGCAGTCGGAGGCAATGCTAATAGGGCTACTGCGTGCAAGAAGTGGCAGCTGGGGCAGAGATGGAGTGCCAGCAGCAGGAAGGGGCAAAGTACCCTGCACAGGAGGGGTGGACCGTCTGCTTTGCTGGGACCAGGCGTCTGTGGTGGTTGCGGTGGGCCACGGGGGCGGGGGGCAGGGCTTGACAACAGGCCTCTATGCAGCAGGCAGTAGACACTCCTACTTGGGGCTCCCAGTGGCACCACCTTGGGCCTCAGAATCAGTCTACATAGAAGCCAA
This sequence comes from Lynx rufus, assembly GCF_022079265.1. Lineage (NCBI taxonomy): Eukaryota > Metazoa > Chordata > Mammalia > Carnivora > Felidae > Lynx > Lynx rufus. Next base: position 6,967,756 of record NW_025814845.1, read on the forward strand.
GAGCACTGAGAGTCATAGCAAGCACAAGTGTTGAGGCCTGAGTAGGGTGGAGGGTTGCAGAGAGAGGGGGAAGGGAGGCAGGGAGGCTGGAGGCTGTTCAGAGACCAATCTGGGAGGAAAGGACAAACGACCCTTTCAGTGTTCTTTTCCTAGACGGGTGGCCTTGGAAACAACTCTGATGCAGAGAATAGAACCAACCTGAAACACAAATGAAAGCCTAGCTCCCGACGTCTCTTAAAGCATTTTGAACGTGTTTATGTGTTTATGGATTAGTCACAGAGCTAAAACACCTCACCCACATTATCTTGGTTCACGCTGCTGATAGCTGCCTCCTCTCGTGTTCCCATTTTACAAATGGCAAAACTGAGGTTCAGAGAGCTGAATGGACTCGCCCAGTCTCGTATGTGGTGGAGCTGGGATTGGAGACCAGTGCACCTGACTCCAGATTTGGTGCTTCTAAACTACCTTTGACAATTGCGTATCAATTGTCTAGCTTTGGTGGATGACGGCTGTCTGGAACCATATGAAACTATTGGATCCCTTCGTGGTTCTGTCTTGAGCCCATTTTTATTATTTTCACTCTACACAGCTGCCAAGGGATAACCTCAGTCATTTCCTCCGAATCAACCCCCCATGTGTGAGTCTGAGCTTCTGACCTCTGTATCCGGCTACTTGCTGATGTCTTCACCTGACGGTCCTGTAGAAGCTGTCACTCAACATGTCTATGGCTTCATTCCCCGTTACCTCCCCAAGCCTTCTTCCTCTCAAATATTTCCTGTCCTGGTTAAATGACATGCTCATCCCGCCAACTGCCCAGTGGGAAATCTGAAAATTAATTTCTCACATGTCCATTCTTCCTCATGTCTTGAAATGTCTTTTGCCTCAGTCTCCTTCAATCTATTGAGTCTGTTGCAATATATTGAGTCCATTCCACGTCCATTCCAAACTACCTTAGTTTGTTATTAACTATTGCAGCTGTGTTTAGCTGGTCTTTTTATTTCTGGTATTGCCCCTCATGGATCTACCTTACTTACATTTACGAGGGTAATTTATATGCTTCTGTCATCAATTCTTATCCAGAATTCCTAGAGCCTATCAGCCCTCGGCAGATATTTTTCTGTTTCAGAGTTTTAAAAAATCTACCTGTGTATCTTGTCTCTTCCCTCCTCCTCATCTTTCCTTATTTTTTCCATGAATTTGCTTTAGCTTCTTCTTTATGCCAGGTTCTGAAACTAACACTATAAGGTTTATAATCTAAACAACATTTGCACATATGCTATCTCATTTATTTCTCACAACACTGTTGACAGGCGGGTAGAATTTATCCGTCTTACAAATGGAGATATGGACTGAATAGGTCAAGTGCATTGCCCAAATCAACAGAACCAGGGAGTGCTGTGACTCATACTGGGTCCTTGGCTTTCTTTTTCTTTCAGTTTTTTTTTTTTTTGAGAAAGAGAGAGAGAGAGAGAGAGTGAGAGCACTCATGCACAAGGGGGGAAGGGGTAGAGAGAAAGGGAGACAGAAGCAAGTTCTGCACCGACAGCAGTGAGCCCGATGTGGGGCTCAAACTCACAAATCATGAGCTGAGCCGAAGTCTGACACTCGCCACGCAGGTGCCTCGGGTCCTTTGCTTTCGAGTCCTGTTATTGTCTGCTCTGTAGCACTGATCTTTGAAGGCAGGTGTCTTTGCTACTTTGCACCTGTTTGCACCATTTCCAAGTCCTCATAATACATGTCAGTGCATAGAGATCTTTACTTCGATGAGGTCAGGACAACGGCATTCCATCAAAAGCTGGTGGGGGCAGAGGCACACAGTGTATAGAGAGGAATCTAGAGAGGAAACATTCAGCGTGTTCTGGAAATGAGTCAGCCTATGGTTCCCAATGAGAAATGAGCTTCTATTGTCCTGGCTACTCGGCTAAGTAGCTAAGTGGGAGACCAGAGCTTCTCCCGTAGCAGTTTGTGACTTAGTCTCACTAGACTCATCACCACAGAACCAAACACTGCTCCTCATTTTTCTTTGTGCCTCTACTCCCCAACACAGACACGGTCGCCCAATAAATAGTTATCTATTATATGGATCAATGCTTAGGAATTTAGAAATGTAAGGGTACCGAGTGAGCATCTTTCTGGACTCACGTCGCCCAAATGCCAGCCATCTGTGCAAAAGATGCACACGATAGATCTGTGGAAGAGGTTGCACGTGTTTTGTGACATTTGAATCTTGCCTGTAATCTCATTCATCATTTATTTACTCTTTATTACTCACTATTATTACCATCCCTGATTTCACAGGTAAAGAAATTGAAGCTTAATGTGATCAGCATATGTGCCCTGGCTTAGGAATTAGTGTCAGAGCTGAAATTGGACATAAACCCTCAGGTCCCGGTTCTGGGATGTGTGGTCAGCACTCCCTGCCTCCATATCTAAGGCTCTTTCTGCTTCTGGAACCATCGAGCCCGAGCTGTAAGGAGACTGCAGATGGGGAGGGAACCAGGTGCCTGCAGCCAGTCGTGAGGAGAATGCAAGAAGCCTGGTGGGGGAAACTTCGGCAGAGCTGCTGGGAGAGAAACAGAGGGGAAATCAGAGAAATCTGGGAGTTGAGCTTGGGGGATGGTGGGGGGGAGGGGTAGATGGTGGTGCCCAGGACAGGAGGAGAAGCCAGACAGATTTCTCTCTGAACCGAGCTGAGAACACTCACCCCACATTTTAAGTCGACATTTTGGAAGGAAAAGATATAATACCCTCTTAAAATTGTTCTCTCTTCCTTTCCAAAATGAAGGTCAGCAGGGGAGAGAAGTAGCATCTGAGATGCTAATGAAAGAAAACCCAGATGACTGCAGAAGCAATTTAAAGATTTGCCCGGATTTGTTTTGGCCCCCGTGGCTGCACCTTCTATTTGCAATTCCTCCTCAGTGGTCTGGATGGGGAGATAAATACAGTTTTCAAAAGTCCAACATGCAGGCACTTTCAAAACTAGGGAAAGCGGAACGAGGGAGGCTTAAAATATTAATCATGTATCCAGGCTTGCCAGAGAAAAGAGGATGGCATTCTGCAGGTGTAATGCAGAGAGAAAATCCCCTCCAGGAACGACTGATATGGAGGTGGATTTCACCCATGTGCGAACCAGACACGCACAGAGAGTTGATTTATACTTAATGCGGACCTAGATTCAAAGGACTCTCCTTAAAGGGAAAGCTGCGGGCCAGAACCGTTCCTTTAGGACACTCTGAGACCACATTAGACTATCATTAAACAGCCAACGAGGTTCGGCTACAGCAATAGGCTGAGTCCAGAAACACAGATGAAAGGCTTTAGGAATGTTGGATTAGAAAACAAAGCAAGAACATCCAGAAGTGGGAGTTTGATGGCAGGATTCCCGCGTCCCTACGCAGAGCCCAGGAGGGAACATCGTCAACGCACATGGGTTGTGATTTCACTCCTATCTCTTCAGAGCTCTATAGTGGCTCTAGAAGTGGGACTTGGTGGGAGTTCTTTTTATTACGCAGGAGCCCCTGGTTAGGGGTTATCCGCTGTTCCTTCTTCATCCCCAGGCTCCCTCTCAAGCCAGATATATTTCTTGTGCTCATGTTGGGTTTTTGACCCCAGGCCCCAGAGACTCCGTTTCTTTCTGACCTTCAAAATGGTCACCACCATGCATCATTTTGCTTTTCAAATCAGCGAACGTCTATTCAGCTCCCTGGTTTCGTGTGTGTGTGTGTGTGTTGCTAAGGATGAGTCCACAGGACGTTTTTTTTGTGTTTTTTTTTTTTTTGAATGAAAGATTTTAACTTCACTCCCTACAAGGAAAGTTATGGAAATAATGAGGGTCCCAACAGTAAGGAAGTAATTAAGGTTCTAGAATTTTAGACTTAAGAGTTTAGTTTTTGATATTTAGACTCTGCCTTCAATCTGGTATGTTCCTGGAATTCCCAAGGACTTGGCACTATTTTTATTCCCCAAGTTGTACATAATCTTCCCCTACCTCTTCACTCCTGAAACTTGCCCCTTATTCTTTAAGTAAAATAAGCAGCCTGCAGTCCTATTCCAAATCTCTATGCCTGTATTTGCTTTGAATGTCTTTGTTTGAAACGAAGCTTCTTTTCTTGAAGAAGCTTCCCATTCTTTCCTCCCATTTTCCCATCCCCATGGAGGAATCCGTAAACACCTGTTCTGAGTAAGCCCAAGGCGTGTGCTTGCCTCTACTTGAGAACAATTACCTTATTCAGGACTGGGACTCGAATTAAGAAGACCTAACGTGATGTCTGGTACACTGTTAAGTGCCTACTTTTAAAGAGTAAATGGATTGTTCTTTGTGTAACATTCAAGTTTTCTCATGACTGCAAAATGACTTAGTTTTATAAGAACAGCCCTGGACTTGGGCACTCAGGTTTGTGTCAGATCTGTCCTCTATTATCTGAGTGGCAGTGATGATTTTCTTTCTTTCTTTCTTTCTTTCTTTCTTTCTTTCTTTCTTTCTTTCTTTCTTTCTTTCTTTTTCTTTCTCTTTCTTTCTTTCTTTTTTTGTGAGAGAGAGAGACAGAGAGAGAGAGACAGAGAGGGAGAGAGAGAATGAGTGGGGGAGGGGTAGAGAGAGGGGGACAGAGGATCCGAAGCAGGCTCTGCACTGACAGCAGCGAGATGGATACAGGGTTTGAACTCACGAACTGGGAGATCATGACCTGAGTCAATGTTGGGCTTTCAACTGACTGAGCCACCCAGGTGTCCGTTTCTTAAATTTTCTGAGCCTTAGTTTTCTCACTTGTGAAGTAGAGAACATAACATCTACTTCATGATTTATTGTATTTGCAGACAAGATCCTTTTTGCCCAATAAAAGCATATCCAGAGTAAATAGGGAGTAAATTTGAGGCGTGACTCGTATAAACTATATCCACTTGTGTAAGTTCTAAGATCAGCCCCAATTTGCAGCTGAAGTTTCAAAGAAGAAACTACAGAGTGGGGCGCCTGGGTGGCTCAGTCGGTTAAGCATCTGACTCTTGGTTTTGGCTCAGGTCATGATCCCAGGGTCGTGAGCTGGAGGCCCACACTGGGCTCCACCCTGAATGTGAAACCTGATTAAGATATTTTCTCTCTCTCTCTCTCTCTTTCTCTCTCTCGCTCTCTTTCCTTCTGCCCCTCTTCCCAGCTCATGCTCTCTTTCTCTCTCTCTAAAATAAAAAAAAGAAAGAAAGAAACTACAGAGTGGTGCATGTTATTCCCAGAGGCTGGACAGCACTTGGCAAAATGATCTCCCAGTTTGGTGTTCATCACCATAGCACCGGTCTTGCACTGTGCAAAATCAGAATCCTGATTTGTCTGCATGCTGAGTGAGGGCAGAGAAGGGGACGTTTGTACCCTTCATTTGTAACAGGAGTAAAGGTCTTTAGAATCTCAGGATGGTTGCATCAGCATCCACTTTTGATCTTCAAATCATTAGAACTGACTCAAGCTTTACCCACTGGAGCGAGTGTTGCACTTGCCCAGCAACTTGTTCGGATTCTGGGAGTCCTTTAGAAGATGTTGTTCCCCACACAACATGCTTGCCCATGGGTATCCTGGGCTTTGGGTCCCAAGACTCTGGTTCTTCAGGCCATTGTTCCCCAAACCCCACTTCCTCCTGGGCACCATGTTGGAACATGGACTACCTTTTTTCTTCTCCAAGTTCAAAGGGAACCATCAGGTTTCTACCACATTTTCCTCCCACCCCTGGCTCCTCTGCAAAAGTTCTTAAACAGTTACACACACACACACACACACACACACACTCTCCATTTTCTCCAGGTGGTCCATACAGGACCAGATAGTAATTAGGAAGGGCCCAGAAGCTGGTAACCAAGACCCCTTCATCCTTTCCTCTCCTTCCATTCTTCCCTGATGTAAACACCTGCAGACCTGTCCCTCCCAGCCTCATCACAGCGCTCAAGTCAGCATCTTGCTACAGTACGAAAGACACACATAGCAAATACAAGGCACAGTTAAGTCCTCAGTGGGCCATTTGTGCTCTATATTGATTGACAGTGAGAAATACAATGGACACAGGAAGACAGAAAGTTCTGGTTCACATTTCTAGTTCTTTTCCTAGTGGACCTACATGAAAAGACAAGTCATAATCAGAACGTTGCTCAATGTGAATGCAATCAGAGCAAAGGACATGAATTGGATTTGAGAGTGTAGTGATATCATAAGATAGTCTGACATCTCCATCTTTCATTTGGAATGCTTTTGCCAATTTGGAATGACAAAGAGTGATCTTTTTCCCTTTCTTAAAGATGCATGATTTCATAAACCGCAGCTGGTAAGCCTAAGGTCTCAGAAAACGAGGGGTTGGGGAAACAATTTAAAAATTTCACCAAATACATTTAAATGGCAGAGTGAGTAAGTATTCTAGAAGACATTCACTTGCTTTAGCAAGCCAGATTCATGACAATGAAACCTTGCGCCAATAAATGAACTTCTTCAGGAAGGCTTTCCTCCTTGTTCAGGAAATATTGTTGCAGCATTGCGATCCACAGGACGGAATATTTCACCAGCTTTATGTTGTGTGGAGTGTAGCTCTCTCAACTTTTTAAATCGGCTTTTCCTACCATGATATTTATGGACTTTTCCACTTGAACTGCGTTTTTTGCAAGGCTTTCATAGGTCTTAGGACAAAGTCTGGCCATTTCACAAGTTACATATTGTGGGACCCTGGCTCTCTGCTGGAGGGATTTTAGACAAAGTAATCCGGAAAGACTTCCGTGTGGAGTCACGTTGGAACAATGAAGTGAGGGAGAGTGCCACGGAAAATTCGGGGCAAAGGAATCTCAGGCCAGGAGAACAGACATCGTATAAGCAACAAGAAGGCCAGGGGAGGATGGACTGAATGAGGGAGAGAGGTGCAGGGGTAAATCATATAGGATCCTACCAGCCATGCGACGGATTTGGGGGTTTATCCTGTAGTCGATCTGTGTCCCTGACAGACTCCAATGCACTGGACAAGTGGCATGACCTTGGACAGGACTTGGTTCTCTTTTTCTATGTTTCCATGTTTCTATGCTGGTCAGTTTCCAATTTCCAAAAAACGTTTTTCTTTTTCTTTAAGTAGGCTTCATGCCCAGTAGGGGGCCCAACATGGGGTTTGAACTCCTAAACGACCCTGAGATCAAGACCTGCACTGAGATCAAGAGTCAGGTGCTTATCTGACTGACCCACCCAGGTGCCCCCCCACCCCCTTTCCCAAAAAGCTTTTCTGTAGATACCTTAATATCTGCACTGAGGCTAGCTCCAGACCTGCTGGCCTGGGGCCTACCGTCTTTGGGAGGTGACTTTGCATATCTCATGTTAACTGGATTAACTTCCTGGTTTAACTATCGGGAGGACAATCTTTCTGCCACATTTTCTAGTTCTTGGGGAGCATATCACTGTTACCTCCCTAGCCACGTGCCAAGAACATAATTATGCATACAGGTGCTTTACGGATCCAGGCCAACGACAACAGCAACAATAGCAACACACGATTTCAAATGAATGCTGTTTGGAGTCCAGGTGTGTTAGGAGTTCTAAAAGCGGAAGTCAGACTGAAAACACTCAGCATTCTCAGAGAGGGAGAGTTAGAAATAAACACTTACGTCATCCCTTTCCTCCCCTGCATTGATGCGGTCCAGACGGATGATGGCCCAGCGTTTTGGATTTGTCTGGTTTCCTCATTAATTCTCCTCTCATTTCTGCTTTTATTATCTACAATGACAACTGTGCACTATCCCTAGGCAGCGTCTAAAGTCATCTAACTGTCATTAGAGCAATAAAGACTTGCATCTTTCTGCACAGTAAACAAACAAAACTGCTCTTTGGTGTCTAAACCTCCTGATTAAAACATCATTGCCTTATGATTACGCCTGCCTTTTGAAAACCTACTGTGTGCTAAGGTTAGTTGCTTTACATACTGTTTCATTTAATCTTTGCAAATGACACTTCCAAGCTAAGAATCACTGGCCCGCTATACAAAACTAAAGACTCAGAGTGGTGATTTGCCCTAGGGTATTTGCCCATAATTAAAGTCGATGAGTAGCCAACTCATAGACCCATGGACTTGGACACCAGATCTTCAAACCCGTGCGTGGTACGTGCTTCTCTGCTACTCTAGGCTCCTCTTGGCATTTTCCTTCTCAATGGCTTTCCCTCCTCACTGCTCACCTTTGCTTTCTCCTCTCAGAGCTTGTCTTCAGAATCTTGAGAGGATGCAACCTCTCCCTCCTTTTTGTCATTCTGATCTTTAGGGTCATAGGCTGTCATTGCTGGAGGGAACTTTGGAGAATATTTCCTCTGCAGGTTTCTAACCTTGAGTCGCCAGGTGGCCGACTTCAGGTAGTTTCAATATTCAAAAATCTCTGGTTAAATCACAGTACAGTTGTTTGGTTTGTACCACTGAAATATAAAGTTGGACGATTATTACTTGATAGGTACAATTTGTCTAATAGAAAGCTTCACAAGATGACGATTAGTGGTAAAAAAAAATCTCAGAAATATCAACAATTGGGTGTTGTGCTCTCTTTTACAGATGACCCAATGGGTGTGGATTGGGAGGAAAAGGGAGCACCAATTAAGCCTTGCTGGTTTAGAAGATATTTTAAAGCCTATGGTTTCCAACTACGATACATTTCTAGCAAGTGGTAGGCCAACAATTGATGGGGAATTTACTGCTGCCTCGGATCTTCTTCCAGTTTAATAGCACTGACTCTAAGAGTTTGTGATTTTCTGTAGTTTCTGCCCTTCGGTTCACGTCCTCTGGAGCTCCATACCATGGTTTGCATCCTTCTTCTAAGCGGTGTCCTTCGTGCATGGGGATAGAACACTTGTGGACTCACTGCTAGATATGCTACTACCAGCAAAGCGATTGTGGCCCCTTCCAGCTCCCCGTGCGGCCATGATCAGTAAGTCAATCGTTTCCCTCCACAAGGCCCATAAGGCCCTGGCTCTTCGTCTTCTGCTTTGGCCACATGCCCTAAAATTGCAGCTATACATAACCATCTGAACTTCTGCTTATGCTCGGTACCCCTTCTTTCTATAATATTCTCTTATGTTCCGCCCCCCCCCCCACCCCCCGTCCCCACCAGATTTTCCCCCTCTGGAAATCTTTCCATATCCTCTCTCCAGAGGAAAACTTGAAAAGGCCCTCTAATATCTGCTTGCATTCAATCTGCAGTGTTTCCTGGTCTGTAACATTCATTTGTTAACATTCAAAGTAACCATTTATTTTTCTCTCTCTTCGCCAGGACTCTGGGATCCAGGCGTGATATCCTATCCTCTTAGCCTTAACTCCTAGCACTTGATTGAGACGTTGAGTGGATGCTTAGTGAAATGAGGGAGTGAATGGACAAACGAATGAAGGAATCGTGGTATGGGCCCTTCCAGTGCCTTGTTCAAGTACACTCACCCTCCTTCAACTTACTTTCTCTTTTCCTCATGGCAATAGGTAAGTGTGGAGTTGAGAAGGAAGGCAGATGGGCTGAGGGAGGAAGTGACAAGGAAGAGTAACCAGGAAAGAAAGAAACACATCAGAATCGAAACCTCTTCTATTAGGTGAAGAGATTGAGACTCAGAGTATCTAAATCACATACTGGAGACTGGAATCTTGTTTCGTGGCTTCTGGCTCTGTGCCTTTTGTCTATATCATGAATATTGCAGCAAGTACATCTTTAAAACGCAGATGAAAACACACTGGCTCATTTCCAAAGACCCTCACCGTCAGGGTCAAGGGGTCATCGGTTGAAATTTTCAAACTTACTTCTGATTTAAACCCAGCCTCTCGCTTGGAGCCATGACTCAGGCTAATTTTGTGGGCGGCATGTTTTCCTTTGAGATTTCTCATCCGATCTGTTCCCTGTTCTCCTAGATTACATAAGGGTATAAGATGAATTCCGTGACTGGATCCCAACTCCCTGGGGACCAAAATAAGCACTGTTCTGTTTTCCATGGGAGATGAAGATATATATTAGGATTTTAACATTTTTTGAACATCTACTTTAAAAACAGGAGACATCCGCAGCAGGTGTGGCTTGCAAATGATATTTCTAATCAGATATTCATCCAGAAAGTAATTAACTTTAGGAAAGTGCCTTCCCTTTAAGGCCCCAGAGACTTCTAAAAAGACTTCCTCACTCTTGACTCTCTGAACACACTTTGTCTTTACCTCCTCTTGTGTTCCAGACCCCAAAGCAAAGATGAGAGGCAAGTCCTGCTGATAAGGCAAGACCCCATCACATTACGGTGTCTCAGGGTTGTGGGGCAAGAAGTCATTCTTCCACTTTTCTCTCCCTCCCCAAACCCAGTAGCTTCAAGATTGTGCTTTCTCATGTCTTATAAATTTCTGAGAGTTCTGGCAGGTTCTCCAGTTTCATCTGGCCCACTGTCTTGGCTTTCCTGTCACTCCTTTCAGGAAATCTAAGGGAGGAAAAGCTAAGAATCTGTATTTTGAATTCAGGTAGACATGAGTTCAAACCCTGGGTCTGCCTCTTCTTAGCTGTGGACTAGTGGGTGGAGCTGTGACCTCCTTCTGAATCTCAGTGTCTCACCTATGCCTGGAATGGAATAGGATTGTTGAGATGATTCTCTGAAAGAGTCCCAAGAAAGCACTCAGCTTGGTGCCTGCTTCCTAGAAGTTTCTAAGCTGAGGATTTATATTCTTCCCCATCTACATTCTATTTCTTTTTGGGAAAAGAAAGTTTCGATATATTTTGGCTAGTGTCTTAGCTTCCCAGGGATGCCATACAAAAGTACCACAAGATGGATCTTGAAACAACAGAAATTGATTGTCTCAGAGTTTTAGAGGCCAGGGGTCCTAAATCAAGGTGTCCGCACAGCTGTGTTCCCTGTGAAACCTGTAAGGGAACCCTTCCTTGCCTCTTCCTAGCTTCTGGTAGTTTGCCAGCAATCATTGGCATTCCTTGGCCGGCAGCTGGGTCAACTCTAGTGTCTGCTTTTGTTGTCACAGGACATTCTCCCTGTGTCTCTCTGTCTTCCCGTGGCAGTCTTTTTGCAAGAGCCCTAGTCATATTGGAACAGGGGTTCACCTTATGCCTCCCTGTATACCCTCATCTAAACTAATTACATCTGCAACGATCCCATTTCCAAACAAGGCCACATTCCAAAGTACTAAGGGGTTAGGGCTTCAACATATATCTTTATGGGTGGGGGCGGGGGGGGGCAGGTAGGGAGCACAATGCAACCCATACAAGTAAGTACTAAATTTTATTCTCAAATATTCCAGTCTATTTAGTCAATATATCATACAAACTTCTGTTTAGATTAGATTAGATTTCGCTGTCCTAGAAGTCCAATCCTGGAATAGCAGCCTTAGAGCTAAAAGGAAATATGAAGTTTATTTCACTTCTTCCCTATTTATGACCCTTTCCTCCATCTTTCACTTTATTCTAAGCTTCCTGGCCACCATTCTTGCCAACTGTAATCCATTATTCGCCCAGCAGCCAGAGTTCTCTCTCTGTCCCCCTCTTCTATTTATAACAGGCATGCGTCTTTGTCATCTTGTTCTTTGTAGGACAAAGGTCAAGCTCCTCACTTTGGAATAAATTGTCCTTTGGTATCTGATCCTTACTTACCTGTGGGGAAGTTAGTTGTCATGGTTTGTCTCAGACCGCCCCCAGTCTTAACACTGAAATTGCTGTATCTTGAGAAACTCCTCATCCTGAACAAACCAGGGCAGTTATTCACGACCTCCCCAAGGCTTTAGGTACTCTCTAACTATTACAGATTTAATTCTGTCTTGCTAATTGTGTATTGCTCTGTCATTAGCTGTTTACTTATAAAGATCTCCTGCTAAATTGCATGGTTTTTTTTAAGGATTTTAGATCCAGATAAACCTGGGTTTGAATTTCAACTCTGCCAACCTTAGTATGCGTATTTCATTCAGCATCAATTTCCTCCAAAGGAGCACAAAATGATGTATCCTTTGATTGTTGTGAGGGTAAATTAGCTATTATGAATAAATCGCCTGGCAGACGGTCTGATATATACTAGGTGTTGCATAAATGGTAGATGGTTTCCACTGGTGGATATGTCTGTACGCTCCAGACATAATGTGTTCAGTAAATGCTTTTGAAAGAAAGCTCAAGGGTACACAACTCAAATCTCTTGAGCCATGATCTTTCTGTCCTGCCATTTTCTCTCTCTGACTTCAAAATAAATCCATTCTTCCAGAGGTTAGCCTTACTAAGGACTTGGATCAAAGCCTTGTCAAGTAATGTAGAAAATGCCAGATGTATTTCCTATGGACCTTTTACTTCTGGAATTTTCCATGTGTCAATAATTTTCTACCCTCCAGTGATTGTGATCTGGCTGGATTTGGTGACTGATCCTTGAAGGGAAAACACAAAACTGAAAAGACCTTGAACCCTTTCTTATTCTCCAGTTCTCATGAACCCAAAACATAAATTCACTTAAAATTGGTGCGACATCATCGACTGAATGAGGCATCGTTTAAAGCCTTTTCCTCCATATCAGCCCCCCAAGAAAAAAGCAGTTTTATTCAGCCTGATGGTGTTCAAGTTATGTGTATGAGAATGAGTGAGGGTGTCTCCCATCCAGGAGGGGAACAGGGAAAATCCTGACTGTGGTCCAAAGGATATCACTGGCCCTTGGTTTTCTTCACTGAGATCCTCACTGCGAAGGCCATTAGTTCTTTTCATCCACTGGGTATTTGATGTCATGAAGAGATGAATAATTCACAGAATCTGGGCAGTACTTTTCCACTGAGGGCTGTGTTCAGGGAAGAGCAGAAGTGTTGGCAAAAACCCGAGGGCTCCTGACAAGGTCGGATGCCTTATGCTTCAGCAAGTGCTCCAAATCCTCAGTAACCTCTTCCTTACTGTGGCTGATACATAGAAAAAAACAGGGGTTCTTGAAAGAGTTTTAGCTTTCTTGGCCGAGGTTAACGTGAGTTCAATCAAATGGACTTGTAAGAGATGACATGTCGACAACAGCAACAATAAAAATGTAAATAAAATTTTAACGATCACTTCCAAATAATAGTAATGCCAGAGATGTTGTGAAATTATAGGAGATGAATTGCTATCGGCGATGAGAAAGTTAGTGTCCAGGGGAAAATGAGGCATGACCTGTTATTACTACCATTACTGGTGCTTATTTTAATTATTCCTATCTACCATTTTTTTTTAAGTTCTAGGCACTCGTCAGTGCATCTGACATCTCTTTTGAACTTTACACTAATTCTCAGAGATAGACAACTTTATCCCCATCTCATAAGTGAATAAGCAGGCTTGGAAAGTCAACCGGGCTTTTCTCAGGCCATAACGATGGTAAAAGGTGTTTGACTCTGGGGTAATTATCTCCAGGTACTGCTTTTTTACATGTGCTACTTCACCTGCCAGGAATAATTAAAAATTACTGATGACAAAGAGGATTCTTAACACTTTACAAGGACTTAAGAGTTTCCAAGACCACACACGTACTTCTCACAGCAGTCCTGTGCGTGGTTCAGATCGGGGTTTACTATCTCAACCTGGCAAATGCAGGAGCTGAACTGGAGGGAGCTTATGTGATTCCCGTGGTCACCAGCCAACTGGCGAGTGACTGATATGCCCCTGGAACTCAGGAGTTTTGGTTCCATAGCTGGAGCCTTGTGACTTGCGCTTTAGAAGATAAAGCGTATCACAACAGATGAACATGAGGGGGAGGAAAGGAAAAATAAGATACAAACAGAGAGGGAAGCAAACCATGAGACTCTTCAATACAGAGAACAAACTGAGGATTGCTAAGGGGGAGGTGGGGGGGACGGGGTAAATGGGCGATGGGCATCAAGGAGGGCACTTGTTGGGATAAGCACTGGCTGTTGTATGTAAGTGATGAATCACTGGGTTCTACTCCTGAAACCAATACTACACTGTATGTTAATTAACTTGAATTCAAAAAAAGAAAAGAAAAAAAAAGGAAGATAGAGGGTATCACACCAAGGGCAGCTGCCATTTTTGGTTCCAACCTGAGTCAAAGGAAATGAAGCTGGAAACTGGTCTGAACTGGATATCCCACTTCCCTATCTTTAAAATTCTTTGGTCAGGTCCATATGGCTTCCTGGCAACCAGGTTCTCACTCACCAGACTTATTTTTTTTTAATATGAAATGTATTGTCAAATTGGTTTCCACACAACACCGAGTGCTCATCCCAACAGGTGCCCTCCTCAATGCCCATCACCCACCCTCCCCGCCCTCCCACCCCCCAGCCACTCTCAGTTTATTCTCAGTTTCACTCACCAGACTTCTAATGACAGTGATGAGAACTGCCATCTTTTGTTCTTATCCATTTTCACACTCTGGTTGTATAACCTCCTGGCAATCCTCTGATCTTCCCAATAACTTTTTAATAAATCCATTTTCCACTTTAATCAACCAGAGTCTATTTCTGTCACTCTTTATAGCTGAGAACGCTCACTGGTCCAGTATTCCAACGATATTGTATGCCAAGCAGCTTCACAGTGTTGCCACATGGTCTGTCTTCAAGCAATCCAGCTTCTGGCCCACCCCCCCTTTTTGAAACCATATATTGTCAGAGTATAACCCATAGCTTCCATACATTTGCTAAACCATGATTTCAACAATACTTTACTTAACTGCTTCATGCAATTAGCAAAGATGGCTGTTGTAACTCCCTCAAGAACTGGTTTTAGATTTGCTCCACAGAGGGGAGAGGAGCATAATGAATATGAATGATGAATAAGGAGGGTGACAGTTCTAGGAGAACTTTGGCTGGTTGGGTGTTCCTTAGTCAATGGACTTAATTTTTCTCCTTGCAATCTCCCCCCACCTTCTATCCTTGTCTTTGTCCTCATCTTTCTATTACCAGCCTTTTGTCCTCTCTCCACGCAGAAGACAAGGGATACTGGGAGGGATATTTGGCTCTACTGAAATCTGATCCTCAATTTGAGCCCCTTTTGCCCTGAACTTGCTCTGCAATGTTTATCATGCTAACGCATACATCACCTCATTTAATCTCATCAAACATTTTAGAAAGAGAGATTATGATGTCCTTATTATGAGAAGAAAGAGTGGGAGAGAAGCTGAAGTTTGGATCATGTTGGATCTTGCTCAAGACAAGATGGTTCCTAAGTATCCCTCCCAGGCAGTTGCAAACAATAATTGAAAGTTTACACAACTCAGATAGAATGACAGACTAGGAAACAGAAACCTTTTTGGAGCACTGGCTCTGTTACTTACCAACGGCGTGTATCCTGGGCCAGTAGTCAAGCTCCTTCTTAGACAACACCATGGGAGTGTGAGAATGTGAAAGTTGGACACTCAGTGAAAGATAAATAAAATGAAGGCACTTCGCTTGAAGTGTCTCTTTTGCCCCACATTCAGTTTGCTCCCCCACAGCATGCCTCCTGTGATATCTTTGGGAAGCATGAGATCCAGCTTTCCTTCCCAGAGTGTGAAGATGCCTGGGTCCCAGATGGCTTTTGCCACCAGCCAGATGGCCTCTGCATATGGAAAGATGTGCCACGAGAGCACCTAGTTCTCTTTTTATGCAAAAGCTCAAATTACCCATGGCTGTTCCTGACCACATTTCTTCATGCAGAAAGTTGGAGTACTCACAACAAAATTGGATGGGGCTAGCTAGAGTATGGTGTGTTTGTAATGGTGATCTTCAATGTTGCTTATAAGCAATGAGGTCTGGGGAGTCAAGGATCACACCTCTGCCTCAGGAGAATCATTCACTAGACTGTAGGCCTTTTAGATAGATAAAATGAGTCTCTATGGTGTCAGATACGATTGGGGCAAATTCTTCGTTCTGCTACTTACTCATTGGTGTACTTGGCCAGCTTACTTAACCACCCCAAGTCTCAGTTTCTTCTTCCAAACTGAGGACAATATTATTTTTTTAAGTTTATTTATTTATTTTGAGAGAGACAGAGCGAGAGAGAGAGAGAGAGAGAGAATGAACAGGGGAGGGGCAGAGAAAGAGGGAGAGACAGAATCCCAAGCAGAGACAGAATCCCAAGAGGGAGACAATCCCCCAAGCAGGGGATTGGGATCAGCACAGAGCCAGATGCAGGGCTTGAACTCATGAACCATGAGATCATGACCTGAGCTTAGATCAAGAGTCAGATGCCCAGTCAACTGAGCCACTCAGGCGCACCAAATTAAGGACAATATTCTAAGACCTTCCTTGGGTTGTAGTGAAGATTAAACAAGCAGATTCCTGTAAAGGCATTATCTCTCTGTCTGACACAGAGTGAACATTCACTAAACATCCACTGTTAATGGGCTCAGTTCCTAAGACACGGCAGTGGATGATAAATAGCGATCTCATTTCCCGCTGGTTGGTATTTGTTCTGTCATTGCATAAGGTGACATCATGCATGGGTAAGGTGCCATGATAGCTTTTATTATAAAGTTAGCAACTTCACTCACCTGAATCAAACTTCTTTATTAAGGGACTTGACTTGCAAGCATAAGAATTTTATGTGCTATCTTCCCCCAAAAGCATTAAGTCTACCACTGGGTTTCCCAAGTAATAAATATCAAGAAGTAGGCAGCTTTCCCTCACCCTACTTTTTAAGTAGAATTTTCACGTGTTGTTGAGGTAGCGAGAGAGAGAAGAAGGTAAGGTGTTTGAGAGGCATTTTACAGGGTATGAAGAGATGAATTTTACTACTCATTCGAAGACTCATCTGCTGCTTGTGGGGAAGTTGGGTCTCCCTGGCTAGACTGCAAGTTCTATTAAGGTACCAAATGTGATCGAACTCTCTTTGTGCTTCTTATGTGTACATGGGCACCATGTAAAGTATTCCTTTCCTCCAGCTATACTTTGCACTTCTTCCCAGTTCATGCTTTTGTGCCTTTGTACATGTTGTTTTCTCTGCTGGGAACCCAGTTCCCACACTTATCTGGCTGTATAACTCATTTCTAAAGACCAAGTTTAAATGTCACCTCCTCTGGAAGGGGGCTGTTTGTATGGAGGGCTGGTTAAGTTTGCCTTCTTGATCCCCTTGGTATTTCTTGGACAGGAAGCAGAACTGCTCACTGTCACCTTAGCAGAGAAGAACACATGCTCAGATCATTCTGAAACAGCCAGCACAAAAACATCATCAATGCTCTCATGCAAGAAGTTTCTGGATATATTTAAGGTATTCACTTGACCGAATCATCTTACTCCTCTCTCTGAAGATACTCAACTCTTGGTATGTTGGGCTGCCTGTTACAAGAAAAGAAAACTTGTGTGGCATTAGCGGCAGGGGAACCAGGATTTGACTCTGGGTTCCCATTACTTATTAGCTGTGGGAAAACTGAATCTCAATTTTACCATTTTTTAAAAATGAATAAAACAAAAGCTGCCTTGAAGGGCTGACATATGATTAACTAAGATAATGCAGGTCGAGTATCAAACATGTCCCTGGGATCCAGAAGACACTCAATGAACAGTAGTTATTAAAGGTTGTCTATCCTCATAGAACATTCTAGGGCCCCTTTCTAAGAAATGACAGTTTAATTCTCATCACTCACACATAACACCTCTTTTTGCAAAATGATCCCGAGTCTAGCTTATCATTGAAATGGTCCATCTGCACACGCTAATCCATCTTTCTGGAAATTATAACTCTTACCGACCACAAGGATTACATTTCTGGAAAATGCTACAGTTGGTAAAGATTGTCATTAGTGTAGCAGCACTCTCAACAATAGCCAAATTATGGAAAGAGCCTAAATGTCCATCAACCGATGAATGGATAAAGAAATTGTGGTTTATATACACAATGGAGTACTATGTGGCAATGAGAAAGAATGAACTATGGCCCTTTGTAGCAACGTGGATGGAACTGGAGAGTGTGATGCTAAGTGAAATAAGCCATACAGAGAAAGACAGATACCATATGGTTTCACTCTTATGTGAATCCTGAGAAACTTAACAGGAACCCGTGGAGGAGGGGAAGGAAAAAAAAAAAGAGGTTAGAGTGGGAGAGAGCCAAAGCATAAGAGACTCTTGAAAACTGAGAACAAACTGAGGGTTGATGGGGGGTGGGAGGGCGGGCAGGGTGGGTGATGGGTATTGAGGAGGGCACCTTTTGGGATGAGCACTGGGTGTTGTATGGAAACCAATTTGACAATAAACTTCATATATTGAAAAAAAAATAAATAAATAAAAAGATTGTTATTAGTGTAATCAAGATATAACAAAAAATGTAAGTTTAAGA
Organism: Lynx rufus; assembly: GCF_022079265.1. NCBI lineage: Eukaryota > Metazoa > Chordata > Mammalia > Carnivora > Felidae > Lynx > Lynx rufus. The sequence continues at coordinate 6,985,960 of NW_025814845.1, forward strand.
GATAAACAATAAAAGTGGCATTAGGCGTATTTTAAAAGCAAATAAATGTTATAGAGGACACCTAACTCCAAAATAACAATAAACACAATCGGTTTGTCAAGGCTAAAATCTCGCCATTCCCTCTACAGACACTGCTTTATCGCAATCATATTGGTGAGGAAACAGAGGTTTAGCGAGGCAGAGCGTAAGGTCTACTATGTGTTTCATTTGCTCCATGGCGTCTATTAAGAGCAGATTGGGTGAACGATCTGAATGAACCCTTCCTGTTGTTGTTGTTGTTGTTATGAATTCTCCAGGGAATCAACGTTGGGCTTGGTTGTTATTTTGTTAGAATCATGCCAGAGACAGTCACACTTCGGGAAGACACACGTCAGGTACAAGCAGAACGAAAAATGTAGCCTGCTCTTTTCTTTAACGTTTTATTTGGACTAATGTGGGGCTTAAATAAAAATTGCAAAAGTAGTACAAAAGGCCCCTTGTATGCCTGTCCCCTGCTTTCCCAAATGTTAACAATGTTTAACATCTTCTGTAACTATAGTACAATTAGCAAGACCAGGGAATTCACACTGTGCAATATTATAACTGAAGTAATTCACCACGAAATTCACCAAGTTTTCCAATAACATGATTTTTCCCCTTTAAGATCCAATTCCAGATCCCACACTGCATTTCTCTCCTATTTTGTCCCTAATTGCCTCACCTCCATAACAGTTCCTCAGTCTTTTCTGACCACATTCATGAGCTTGACCCTTCTGAAGAGCACTGATGTGTTATTTTGTAGACTATCCCTCAATTTGGATTTGTGCCATGTTTTCTTACCATTGGTGATGCACTTTTGCCAAGAATGGTGCGAAAATCATGTAGTGTCTTCTGTGCATCTTAACAAGGGGTTCATGATGTCAGTGTCTTATCGCTGGTGATGCACCTTGATCACTTGCTTAAGGTAACATCTGTTCTCCAAGTTTCTCCATTGTAAAGTGACTGTCTTTTCCTCTGTTGTTGACAAATATTCAGATGAGATGTTCTGAGATTATAGAAATAATATTTTTTGCTCAGACTCTTACTCTCTATCCTGTGGATCTTATCCGTAATGCTTTTTACTGTGGCGTTTGCTGACTGGTGATTCTAGATTTCCTTCTATTCTCCTCCATTTATTGATTGGAATTCTGTGCGGAAGTGCTCTCTCTCTCTGTCTCTTTTTAAATGTTTATTTATTTATTTCTGAGAGACAGAGAGGGAGGGAGGGGCAGAGACAGAGGGAGAGAGAGAGAGAATCCCCAGCAGGCTTTGTACTGTCAGCACTGAGCCTGATGTGGGGCTCGAACTCACAAACCATGAGATCATGACCTGAGCTGAAATCAAGAGTCTGACACTTAACCGACTGAGCCACCCACGTGCCCTGGCAGAGCTATCTCTTACTGATTGATTGACTGATTGGTTGATTCCATTATACCAACAGAACTCATGGGTATTTATGCAACTCTGTGGATTAAAATTCAATACTACCATTTTTATCTTGTAAATAGAAGTACTCTCTTCAC